>NC_137455.1:53409549-54704387 GCF_964235325.1 Thermobia domestica | reverse complement strand
AGACAGTTAGTTGTAGTTTTACATTTTCAATATATATAGTAGAGGATGTAGTTGTTATTAGTAAGGGAATATTAATGTAATTCAAATGATAATCTTCTAATTTATTATTTGCGATATGTTGTAATTCATGCAATAGTACTTTCAGATTTCATAACTTATACCTAGACATGTAAGAGTTGATCCGTTTCCATGTGAACAACTTGCAGACAAAGACACCTGTCAAATCGGGTTCCACGTAACAACTAAAGAGTACGCACATGTATCAATTTCTCAGCTGTTGTGTAACAGAGTAAAATTGTAGTGGACAAAATGCCACCGAAAAAAATCACTTTTGTCATGACTCTGTCCCATTCAAATGTAACATTTTTCGTATATTAGAACAGTGTCAGAACAAGGACTGAATGGTAGGACGGATCACTGTTACTGTTAGAATCAATCGTTATGCACAGCAGCGTCCTCCACAATCCACAGCACCAACGACATTGCATTCTAAGAGGGCGCTAATGAAACTCACAAAACCTGTGCTAAAGATGATCTGGGATATGTCAGCCTGTGAGAATCCGTCACCACAGCGTGTTGTTGCCGAACAATTACAAGTAGTCCATAGTGAATCGTGCAATCCATCACAAATTGAGGCTGAAAACTGTCCACAAGGCCAGCTTGCAATGCGTTAACATTACGATTGAAAAATCAAAGGCAGAAGACTGTGTGAGGAACAACTCACTGGAGATTGCTGGAATTTTTTTATGACAGTGGACGAAGTATGGATCTACGTACGGGCCATTACCTACAGAGTTGTTCACGAGAAAGACAGATGTAACTTTGTGTCAATTCAAAGAAAATTTCGCGAATGGTTCTATGAGTGTTCCTGGCTTTTATTATAGAAAGAATGGACATTTCTTTTATGACCAAAGGTTGTAATTTGAAGACATCTTCGTGTAGAACTAGTTTTCAATATGCCATATGCCAAAATCTCTGAAAAATATTTCTTCGTTACGGAGATACAATACTTCAAACAATGCAAAAATCAACTGCTTACGTCACGGCAACAAAAGCAGGGATGACGTCACAGATCTGTATGCCTCTGTGAGCTTCAGGGAATATGTTCATATTGCAGTTTCTTACTGCAAATTACAAATAAATTTAGTGGAATAGTGAAAGGAAAAGTGGCAAAATAAGTAATATACGTATTGTATATACATGTAACGTGTTAATAGGACGTATTTTCCTAGTTCAAAATACATCAAAAATCGTTTGTAATGTTCTATCATTACAAATATTTTAGATACTTGTACACTTAAGCAGAATTAATTTATTATTGTATTACACTAAAAGCATTAGAAGTCTGAGTACTTTATTAATTCAAATTAAGTCGCACACAGATCGAGAGTATCTAGACCACCATATTTCGGCTTTTCTTTATTTTGAAGATTTGACATAAATCTCCATGCTATTATACGGCTACAAATAAGCGCTTTCTGCACCAAAAAGCTCTTAATCCCTTTTTAAAAATTCATATCCTATTACATCCTTACATTTTTCTACTATTTACTGTACATATTAGCAATTAGTCACCACACACCATTGCTATAACTATTCTTATCTTAATGCTATAAAAATCGTATTATAGCGGCTTACTTTCATTTCTACAATGGAAATGCTTTTGTGGTCATCGCGGTGGTTTGAAGCTGAAGAAAGCTGTAGTAAATAGATGTAGACAGATGGTTAGGCTGCTTGAAAGAGCATCATAAAAAAGATAAGTGCTCAAAAATTTTTCTTGGGACCTAGGCGCCGGTTCTCAAACCTAGGCACCATAATAATACAATTTTATACATGGGCCTACATAATTTTATTTTGGATTTAACTTAGTGGCGCTCAGAATTTTTCGAGCCTGCACAAGAGGAATTGACAGAAATTCGTTATGTATTACATGTGTTGTTACTTTGAAACTTCAACTTTTTCGTTTTAATAACCTCATACGAAATAGTGTTCTGAGCATACGAACATAAGTTTATTTATATTCTTTCTTTCGTCAGCTTTGTGGTGATTAATGTTTGGTATATCGTAAAAATATTGCGTTTTTTGTTCCGAGATCCACAAGTAAAAATAAATAAATAAAGTAAAAAATCATAAAAGCAAACGTTTGAAGAGTTCGGCCTTTTGTTAAGTTTCGTCCGTGTAGATTGATTTCTCTTATATGGAGCAGAATATTGAGTTTATTGCTCATCATGACATATCACAAACATTCATTATCAAAGGACACAGCGCTGACCTCTAGTGTGAGAGGTCCCTGGTTCGAGCCCAGGCCATATGAGTTTGTGGTGGACAACATCGTGTCTATGGGTTTTCTTGCAATTCTGACGTTTCCTCCCACATGACCATTCCACCGATTCTTTTATCATTCACAATCATGAATCATCGGTCCCTCTTTGCCTACAGGGCATATTCGTAGAACGTAAAAGTGGAAATTTCATTTTATTTTATTCAGTAATAAGTCAATTGTAACTAGTTCGTTATTACTGTATTTTGTATCTATTTATTAGTTTAAATATTAACTCGTGTGTTCAAAACACTTCAGTCGATCTGTAAATGTTCACATGGATTAATATAAAGGATTTACGAGTTAATGGTTCATAGGATAAAGAAAACGACAGTAAGCGCGAAGATATTTTGGTAAAATAATATTGCTAATGTGCAAAGTAGTTCGATAATAGCACTGATGAATGTGATTATAATCTTCAGTTTATACGTCCTTGTGTTGAACTCAGTAAAGAATTTAGGCTAGTTTTACTTGTGGAAATGTTTTTCCATGTGTTAATTTCCTGGGGCTTTCTCCTGAACGCATAACTATTCGAATCCACGACAAAATTGCATACAAGAAATTAGCACTCTACTATCAAATAACTATGCTTTTATGTTGTTGATTTTTTCTTAAGAATGAATAAAATTAGCTTAGTAAGGTCTGTCGGTGACCCAAACATGAGAACATTAATTAGTTTATCACCTCAGTTACAAACAATATCAATAATATTACAAATTAGTACACTACAACTTTGTCCAAAAATATTAAAGTATATTCAAATAATTGGTAATAAATAGACAAATAGCTTTCTCTTTAAAGAAGTCCTAAATTCTGTTACTATTCTTGTTCTTTGTGTTATTAGCAGCGTCGTACACTTTTAAAAACCATGTATCGGATCTTTCGCTAAGCCATTTCCGTAGTGAGCGACGCGGCCAGTATTTCCTGTACTGACGCATGACGTACGGACATGGTGGTCATTGTTTTAAGCGTACGAGTAGCAGACCGGAATTCAATCGCAAATTTCGACTAGTTACAACTATCGCATGAGCAAAAGAGTACTCTGTAATCAGCGAGCTCTGAAGTGTTTTTTTTTTTCTGTCTTTTTAGAACAATAAAAAAAATCAGTGGAAATGTCCATTGTTCCTGGTATTTTTTACTTCTTAAACAGTGCTTTTCATCACGTCCGGTTCGCACAGTAAGTAGCCTTTTGAAAGCCTGTAAACAGAGGTGGACAGTATCTCCTGAAACAACTGCAACCAAATTTGCATTGGAAATTACATTGTCCTGCAAAGGTCCATATCATGGCCATCATTTCGAGCGTGATGGATAATGACGGAGTAGAGTATAGTAGTTAAGCAGCGTCTTCAGTTTATTCGGATGAAAACGTATCAACCTCTGTATCTGAATTACGGAGGCATAGTAAATTTTCTTACTGGTAAACCTTAAATATGTTTTATTTCCATATAGCAGAAACTAAATTCTTGATTTAATCTAACATAAAGTTGAAAATAGGCATATGAGCTGTAAGGAATATTAATTTATACATAACCGCATTTCATCAATAACACACTTGTCTATTCACTGGTACTTCCGGGATATTCAGTGATCTGACTACTGAGAACATAGACATCTTCTGTGAATTGTGGCATTTTTTGCAACAAAGCTTTTTCGTTTATCTACCTGGGGCCGCGGTGGCTCAGTGGTAGAGCGTTCACCTCTAGTGCTAGGGGTCTCGGGTTCGATCCCAGCTCCCGCCAAGTGAACTTTGTGGTGGACAAACACCGTGCGCGTGGGTTTTCTCGGGGTTCTCCCACTTTCTTCATTACCCATCATCCCCGTCTCCTTTAGCCTAACCGGCATAATCGTGGGATGTAAAACTCAAAGATTTCATTTCATTTTTTTTTTTTTCGTTTATCTACCGATGATATTACCATATTAAGTTGCATCGTCATTTCTTGTAACTTTATAGGGGGTGTGGTGACTTAGTTGTAGAGCGATTGCAGCTGGTGCATGAGGTCTGTGCTTTTATCCTCGACCAAGTAAGCTTCTGGTGGACAACATCGTGTGCATGAGTTTTCTCGAGGTACTCTCGCTTCCTCCCACATTCTCATTCCACCAGTCCTTCCAACATTATTCATTTACTTTAATCATCCGTCTCCCTTACCCTAAAACACATAATTGTGTGACGTTAAACTGAAAGATTTCATTGAAGTTCATTTGTAGCTTTATTGTTGTTACGGTGTTTTGTGTTCCAGGATAGTAGCGCTAGCTCAGTAGTAGAGCGCATCCTTTTGGTCCGAAAATTCATGTTTGTTTTAGACAGTCTGAGTTTCTGGTGGTAACATCATGTCCGTTGGTCAGGGTTTGAAAAAACCCAACCCAGCTGGGCTTTTTTTTTTGTGATTTATATTTCAAGACTGTCATTGTCGTAATTTACAATAATTTTCTGTTCACTACTGTTTTGAAAAAATGGACGCCATTTTGAAATTTTACATTGGATCGCCGAGAAAATCTATGCAGCAAGTTTAGAATGTCTCTTGCTTCTATCCTCAAAATTTCAACTTAAAAGTTCGAAAATTGCACCCTGTAGCGTGTATACCCGCTAGTTGAAAAATGGCCACCATTTTGAAATTTTACGTTGGATCGCCGCCAAAATATATATACATAGAGCTAATTAAGAGTGCCTCGTGCTTCTGCTCTGAAAATTTCTATTTAAAAGACCGAAAATTGCGCTTTGTAGCGTGGATACCCACTATTTAAAAAAATAAATAAATAAAGCCATTTTGAAATTTTACGTTGGTATGCCGCCAAAATCTATAGAGAAAATTTAGTGTGTCTCGTGCTTGTACCCTGAAAATTTAAACTTAAAAGACCGAAAGTTGTACCCTGTACTGTGTGTGTGATACAGACAGACAAAGGAATAACTGTAGATCGAGTCAAGAGCCTTAGTAACGTTCGCCAAATATGAATACCAAATATATTAATTTAAAACAAAGATATTAATTCATGTTTTATAAAATAAATGTTTCAAAATGTTTAATATGGGCAGTGGCAGATCTAGGCCAGGGCCGGGGGCCTAGGCCCCACAGTTTTTTGAGTAACAAAAATAATTTAAGCTATTATTTATGTATATTTTCAAAAGTTTAAAGTAAACTCATGATATACCTATCGTACTCTGGATTCTGGCGTCCCCCCCCCCCTTCAGTTTTTACCTTCTAGATCCGCCACTGTATATGGCAAATATTTTTTGGCGTAAAATAAATGGATTTATTGTTGAAGTTCACTTCCGATACTTGATGCGTTCAATTACGGGAACTTTCCTAGCACTAGCAAGATGGTTCTTTCCCGAAAATGAATTTAAAACAATTAACAGAGAGATCATTCATATTTTATAAAGTAAATGTTTCAAAGTGTCTTAATACCTTTCAGCTTAAAATAAATAGTTTTATTGTTGAAGTATTCACTTCCGATGCTTTGTGCGTTCAATTGCGGGAATTTCCCGAGAACTTCTTTCACGACGGGTTTTCCCCGAAAATGCAGCTTTCTTTACTGTACATCGGCACTTCCACTAGTACGGAAGTTTAAATTCAGCACTTGAAATAGTAGAGTTACATAGTCTTCGGAACTCCGAGCATTAAGCTTCTGAAATTTGACAATAATTTTTACGCTATTGCTGGTGTTGATTCTACAGAATGTTTATTTGAAGAGTAGCAACTAATGATGGAACTAAAGTACTGTTGTTGGAAAACCAAATTTTACAGAAGAAAACTTGTATTATCATCAAATGTATGAAAAATACTAATAGTTTTACTAATGTATTTACATATTTACTGGTAGTACAGGCACCTATGGCCTTAAACTCGTCAAATGTATAATGGATAACGTCTCCTGGCGTCGCCGAGTCGGCAAGCACACTATTCATGGAAAGTATTTTCTAAAATATAAAATTGCACATTTTACTTCAAATAGGCTATACGTAAGCATAATCCATACATTAATTTGTTCTATCATTATCTCAAACTAATGTAAGCTTTTTTGTTCATTCAGTGCATTCAGAACTTTATATAGGTCTAACGTAGGGCTGTGCGATATCGAAATTTCGATATCGACATTCGATATTTTTCTGATATCGATATCGAATAAATATATCGATATCGACAATATCGATATCGATATCGACAATATCGAATATCGATATCGACAATATCGGATATCGATATCGACAATATCGATATCGGATATCGACAATATCGAATATCGATATCGACAATATCGATATCGAATATCGACAATATCGATATCGACAATATCGAATATCGATATCGACAACATTTAATATTGATATCGAGAACATCAAATATGGATATTCAACATATTGATTGGTCTTGAATATTCCTGTTGATATATACAATCTGGTCTCAAAACGTTTCAATGGGGGATATCTCAGAATACTTGTTAGTCACAGAAAACAGACTTGTGTTCCTTCTAATCCACCAGTCTTTCCTCAGAAAAAAGTTAATAAAAATAGTCATTTAATTTCTTTCTCAGCTATCATATTGGTCATCATTGCGGAAGTAATGAGAGTGAAACAGGGTGACATAGAATATGCGTGTTTTATTTGTGTGTAGGTGTTTATTTTATGTATGTGCGATTGTGAATGTGCACGTGTGGCGGTATGCGTTTCAGAGAGAGAGAGGTTCTGTCTATAGCATAACACGTGCGTGCGTTGTATTTTAAGCTCACGCACAAACAATACTTGATCCAGATATGGACGATAGGGTCCGTGGTGGCTCAGTGGTAGAGCGTTCACCTCTGGTGCAAGAGGTCCCCGGTTCAAACCCTGCTCTTGCCAAGTGAACTTTGTGGTGGACAAACACCGTTGCGTGGGTTTCCTCGGGGTTCTCCCGTTTCCTCCCACTTTCTTCATTTCATCATTTTCATTCATTTCTCATTATCACTGTCTCCTTTAGCCTAACCGGCATAATCATTGGACGTAAAACTCAAAAATTTCATTTCATTTCAGATATGGACGAATGACACCCGATCAACAAAAGCAAAATCGGGGAATCCCCGTTTCTCTTTTGTGCTAATCATTTGATGCCTCACTGCAACAGGAAATCGATGCATATCTTTCAGTGCCATCTACAGACAGTGGTGCTATTCAGCCGGTTCGCACCGGTTCGTTAATATATTTCGAGTTTGATAAACCATTTGTTATACCCAGGCATAACAGTAAATTTTATCCAGTTATACCCAAGAACGAGCAAGTTTCAGTTTATTTAGCTTTGTTCTTAGAAATTCTTACAGCTACAGGGTTAGATATATGATCTCTCAGAATAAGGAATAAGCGATTTTTTCTTAATTTCAAATGGGCTGGTTAGATATCAAGAATGCAAACTGGGATCACATGAGTGCAGTGGTGAGTGTTATTTACATTTGAAACGCATACATACCATTATCAATAATTGTTGATCCATTGCTGGGTTAAGGTGTTTCCAATACTTCTTGACAAACATCTATTTTGGATAATTCGTTTCCAAGATATTCGCAGTGCTACCTAATTTCGTCACAACACCTTATATTAGGTTGATGTGTAGGTCTCTACTTGTCACTTGTGGTATCCAGTGAAAAATTTGCCTTTGTCTATCTTGCATGATTTGCTTCCTAAGAGAGAGGGAGAGAGACAGGGGCGTAAATAAGGGCCCCTCAGACCCCGCATTGCGGGGGTCCAGGCCATCACGAGGCCCCCAAATTGTGATATAGGACATAGAAAAGGGGCCCCATTCCACGTTGTCTGCGGGATGGCCCCCTAGCCCTTAGTTACGCCACTGGAGAGATATATCTTTCTATGTATCCATCTACTATCTCTCTCTCATATATATATATATAACCAGTCACCAAAAATTAGAATAGCACCACTGCCTACAGATATGGAGAAAACCTCCTTCACTGGAGGAAATCTCATGACAGTGAATTTCCAAAATTAGCTCTTCTGGCTCGTAAGTATTTGTGTAGGTACCAGCGTTCTATCGGAAAGAGTATTTAGTTGTGGATGCAATATCGTAACTGATGCTCATACTTCACTTACAGTTAGTGCAGAACATGCGAAACAACTGATTTTCTTTCCATGAACAAAAGAGCTCGTTCCTAAATAGCAGTGTCATGAACTTCAATGCATCATACATTTCTAGTTGAAAACTCAGTGTTAATAGGCATATTTCTAATCAAGACAGTTATTGTTCATTTTTCTCTGTATGTGTGATGTGTCTGTTTGTGTTCTTCTAAGTTAATCCGTTAGTTTTGCAAATTTAACACTTGGACTTATTATTTTGTAGTATTCTATTTTAATATCCAATTAAAAAAAAAAGCACGCGATCAATAGAGATATCTTTCATGTTATTATTAAATTGATAATCTTTTTGTATTAAAGAGCTTTACGCAAAGACGTGAACATGAACTTAAGAGGTTTCTTGTTATTGGTTTTGTGCAAACTCATACCTAAAAGTGTTCATGTTTTTATTAAATTTAGGCTAAACCTTACGTCCTATATCATTATTCAGTTCTGCTTGTGAAATTAATTTAGAGAGGTTTTAAGTCATTCCTAATAACAGTGCACCTAATAATGCATATTCTAATACTTAAGCAAATCCAAAGAAATAGGGAAGTGTTAATACTACCTAAACAGAATATGTAGGTCTGTGTAGTGAAATAACAGAATGGAGGCTTTTGTTTGTTTTAGTGGGCTGAGTTATGTGGCTCAACTTACATCTAGTAACCACATACAAATAAACGGAAAATTACTACTTTGCACAAAAAAACTAGTTAATTCTTGTTTCCCTGTCTGTTTAGATTTAAGCAAATTTTAGCACAGGCATTTGATTTTTCACTCGCAATGGCAATACAGCACAAACATTAATTGTAGTGAGGATATCAAGTTGACTCGATTAAGGAATGCAGCCATGTTAATGATGAGAAATATTTTGGAAGGCATAGCTCCCCGTGTCTGCACTGGTTTTGGCTTTATCTTCGAAAGGAACATCATTTCTGCCCAAAACAATTTTTGCACAAAGTTTGGTTTGATTCGGTGAAGAAGTGTAGCCGATAATATAAGTTAAATACACAATATTTAGGTTGATTAAGTAGACGTAGAAACATCCCTACCCCACCACCGCCGATTTGGACTATCTTCAAAAGGAACCAAATTTTTAACCCATACTAATCCTCTGTAAATTTGGCTTCATTCTGTTAAGAAATGAAGTCAAAAGAGAAAACTAAATATTAACATGGAATGTTGGGAAGCATAGTCCTCAAGTCCTACATTAATTTGACTCATGAAACGGGGCGTTTTCCTGCCTCATACGAGTATCGTGTAGTTTGGTTTCATTCGGTTAAGAAATGCAAATGCAGCTACTATCGCGAGCCAAAAAGCGTTATATATATATAAAGCAAAACCTGCCGCAATTTTTTCGAGGAAGTGTGAAACACCAATATTGACGATATCGGATATCGACAATATCGGATATCGATATCGAATATCGACAATATCAGATATCGATATCGAATATCGACGATATCGGATATCGATATCGAATATCGACAATATCGGATATCGATATCGAATATCGACGATATCGGATATCGATATCGAATATCGACAATATCGGATATCGATATCGAATATCGACGATATCGATATATCGACGTCGATATTTTTGCGATATCGATGATCGATATAAGATGATATCGATATCGACGATATCGATATATCGACATATCGCACAGCCCTAGTCTAACGTTGAATGTTCTTGAATACTTTAGCATGAAAGCATCTAATTCGCCTAAGGAAAGTCCAAAATCTGATAAAAATCACTTTCAATGTGATCACCTTAGTTGTACCAATAATATACTAACAAAAAGCTAAAGTTTTTTTTTTTTTTTTCAGTTGGGTCCGGGTTCGGGTTGGGCCCACTTGGGCAAACCCTACCGTTGGTTTTCTTCAGGTTCTCCCACTTCCTCTCATTCTCATCCCACTAATTCTTTTATAATCATCACCCTTGGTTCGAGAGTCTATAGTTCGATCCCGGTTCACGTGAATTTGTGGTGGACAACATCGTGTTCGTGGATTTTCTCGGAGTTCTCGTTTTCCTTCCTCGTTCTCATTCCACCAGTTTTTCTATAATCATTCCACTTTCTTTAATCATCCATCTTCATTAGCCTAAAGTAGCGTTCACACTAGCCTTGAAAATCTGAGGTCAGGGAAAGTTAAGAATGCCTTCCAGTATCCTGAAAGTTAGGGAAATTGCTGTATGTCACATTAAAGAGTCAGGATAAATGCAATTAAGTTTTACAAAAGTATTCAAGGGTTCTTATTGACATGGAAATCGTGGAAAAGTCAGCGAATTTAATGAAAAGCTAAAATAACCTGGAAAAGTCGGGAAATTTTAAGTACGGATTTGTAAGCTATTTGACAAGGGGTTATTTTATAAAATAAATTAGTTTGTGTTGCAAAATTTCTACTTATACGGACACTACATACATGTATATGCATAGTAGATGAGGAACTCCCTGGTCGAAAAAAAAAAAAAATGTAGTTGCATCTTTACATTACATGTGAATGTGGAAATTTGTAAATCGTGACGTAGAAAACCTGGAAACGTTAAGGGATTCGGACCCTACAGAGAAGTGGAAATCCTGATTCAGAAAGTTCCTGTAACTCAAGCGACGTAACAAGGTTTAGAGGTACTCACGGAGGATATGAGGAACACTCGAAGAATCATTGCAGATTCGAAAAAGATGATGATAAAAAAAAAACGGTATAAACAAATGATTATCTCTAGAAATAAAGATGCGACTTGAAGTTTTAAAAGAAGAGCTGAGGTGGCACAATGGTAGAGCGTTCACCCCTGATACATGAGATCCTTGGTTCGGTCTCAGCTCGCGCCAAGTGAACTTTGTGGTAGACAAACACAGTGTGCATGGTTTTTCTCGGGGTTCTCTCGTTTCCTCCCAGTTTCTTCATTCCGTCATTTCATTCATTTCTCATCATCACCGTCTCCTTTAAGCTAACCGGCATAAACGTTTGACTTAAACCTCCAAAGACTTCACTTAAAGTTTTGTAAGAACAACAAATCAAATTTTAAAAATTCAGATGCAACGGAAGAAAGAAAAAAATGTTTGTTGGTTGGAGATAATCAAAGAGATAGGCCCAATTATGGTATATGTTTACGTGTTTAAGTTTATACTCAGAATGCCGAGGTATAAAATATGTCGTTAGTGCACAGTTATTGGTGAGTACAAATGCTTTATCGTATTTCAAATACAGGAAGTTGGAGTCAATAAATATTAACAATAAGAAAGTAAGCTTATAATGTATTTGAAAAATAAAGGAGAGCGTTGGATGGCAGTGGGGACGGTGGAAACATTATTATTATTAGTATAATAATAATAATAATAATAATAATAATAATAATAATAATAATAATAATAATAATAGAAGAAGAAGTAGAGTAGTAGAATATCATCTAAACCTGACCATAAGTGATAATGTTCACGGGGTAGCGTGTCAGGGAAAATTGACTTATTCAGTCATCGAAATTCAAGGAAATCAATATCATAATTTTAGTTTGAACTATGTGAAGGATATAAACGTTTGACGTAAAATTAAAAATTCAGTTCTGTTTCATTTCATAATCATTCATTTAATTAATTGTCCATGTGATGCGCAATATCGCTTACATTTTTTTCTTCAAATTCTCTTCCACATTGTAATTCACCAATTCTTTCATAAATCATTCATTTTCATTAATCATCAGTCTTCTTTACCCTAAAGGGTATTAACCGTTGAACATTATAAAGATTTAAGTTTTTTAAAATATAAAATTTGAATATCTTGCTACATTTGGAATCCGTAAAAAATAGATAAGAAAATAGATAATAGAAAATAGAAAAAAAAGATGTTAAATAAGAAAATTGATTATGTAACCGCTGTGTTCAGTTCCATACATAACATGGCTAGCGCAGATTGCAAGTAAATTAAGAAGCAAATTGACCTGAAATGACAATTCTTGGCATGTTCGGAAAGACCCAGTTAACAGTAAGTAATTCATTATTAATAGAGAACGTGCCAAGATTAATAGAGAACGTGCAACGTTGATGGCGAATGCAGTATCTAACCTCTTACTTATCATCTTAACGTTTGTTTTAGGTTGGACCTGAATGCTGCGGAATCAGGCGTGCAACATAAACCATCTCAACCAGGAAGAAACACTTTGATCAATGATCAGCAAGCCAATAAGGACAGCTGTGCATGCTAGGTAAGGATTTATACGTTTTGAGACTTTGAGTTGTATGACTCCAAACTTGTACATGATGTTCAACAAAAATATATCTCTTAAAAGGCATTACCCTTGTTCTTCTGTATCCGTTTACAGCTTAGTTCAAAAATCATACTGAACGTCAAATTTTCGTTGGCTGCAATTCAGCATTGTCAAGACACGGATTTAAATAATAATAATAATAATAATAGTATGAATGGGACAGGCAATAACTTGTATACTGGCTTCTACTAGTAAACATGAACATGTTTTGACTTCCGTTTTTGGTAGGGAGTCTAAACAGGGTTGATTAACATTCAGTGGAAATTCGACGTTGAATATGATTTTTGGAAGAAAACATCACTTTTCGATTTCGGTTGTAGATACAGTAGGAAGTCGAAAATCCAAACTAATTGGGATCACAGGTAGTTCGGTTTTTCAAATTGCTAGAATTTTCGAAAATGACCAAGAAAATGCTATTTAGACTTAAATATATTGTACGGTATGCCCTTCTATCGATACAATGGTTATACAGTACATGCAGTAATTACAATACCGTACGTAAGGCTACTTACATTTAATGTTTCTGAAGAACTTGTTCATACACTAAATTACACTGTTCTTGTAACTCACAGTTAAAACTTAACTTGTATAGGCCTAAGTAAAAATAAAAATATGTATGACAAACAATTACATATGAATGAGCTTTTGTAAAAACACTGACTTCACAGAACGCCGATGGACAACCCTATTGTTTGTTTATCGCTAGCGCTAAGACAAAATGAAAAAAAAAAAAAAAAAAACAGCTTCTAGGTACCGCGTTCTGATTTTTGACGTACGGATTATCGACGTCCTACTGTAATTGTCACTTAAAATATAGCTACAACCTTCCCAATGAAAAATCAGTTCGTTTCAGGTCGATGTATGGAATAGTATTGTTAATATATATATATATATATATATATATATATATATATATATATATATATATATATATATATATATATATATAAACTGACACTGCAATTTGCAGTTTTAATTTTACACTGCCTTTGGATTCTGTAAATAGACAAAGATTCAATATGAAATTTGGCGTAGTGTTTACGATTAGTACTCTTCTTTTATGTATAGAATATAAAGTTTTTTAAAATTTTATTAAATATGTAAGTAATCCATATATATGTATTTTTATATTTTAGGTCCAGTATGTGTGTATTCCTTGTTCGTGTAAAGAGGTGCAACTGTGCTTTATGATACCTGTAGTTGCTCCAGCAAGAGTGATATATACATATATATATAAATATAATATTAAAAAAGTCATTGTGATACAAGGGAGAAAATAGGAAACAAAACGATCGGATGAGTCATGTGGTTGCAGATAGCTCTTCAGGATTCTGAACATGGACCCTGGAGTTGCTTCTTATTTGAGCTCTTTAATCTTTATTTCTTTCTTGAGAAAAAAAGAGAGAGAAAAATATAACTATTTGAAGTTGAGAAAATGGTTGTATGGATGCTAGTACGTATGCGGGTTTGTGTGAGAATACTTGGCGTGCTTGTATGTGTGCTTATATGGTGCTCGTATGTATGAATATATTAATTAATTAATTAATTGAAAATCCGGAGAATGAAATGCAATTGGAAGTTGCCATCAACGAATTTGTCAAGCGTACGTGATGCAAATGGGAAAGATTAGCTCTAGAAGAACCTTCCCAAGTTTCCACATTCTCATTCCTTTCCTACTTCTTAAAAGTAAAAGAAAAGATATTATTAGTAATGAAAGTAGGTCTTAATTCAACTTCAAATTATAACTTGAAAAAAAAAAAAAAAAAAAAAAAATCATTCCGAGAAAAGAGGACAAAGTGTAATGGAATCTTTCTATTGTGTGAAAACGAGAAACTAGCAGACGTCGAAGTTGATGTTAAAAAAAAATAAACGTGGCAATGAAGTTTTTCAAGCCTTTGCAGATTTAGAATTCATAAACTGCAAATAAGTATTATGGTATGTACTTGGATATAACATTGAATGTGGATTCATATTTATGAAAAATGTACGTCATTTAGACCGAACCAAAACGTCAACAAGGAGTTCCATAAAGTTGATTAACAATGGAGAGTTTGCATATCGTGATTAATTATATATATACACTATTAGATAACCAACACTCATCCTTTCCCATATTTTTTTTTCTCGGAATTTCGAATAGATATTGTATAGTGAAAAAAAAAAAAGAAAAAAGTATATTGACATCCTAGAGTATACACGAATACATTTGGTGACAGTTTTTCTCAAAAGTAAAGTAAAAATAAATAAATAAGTAATTGAATTAGCGCTAGAAGTAGTTTTGAATTATTTGTTTATATTTATTAGTGAATTGTTAAAAAATATAAATATATATAAAAAATATATGAGTTATTGCAGTATTGACGGAAAAGTTGTCACATTTTTTTTTTTTTTTTTTTAAATAATATAAACATTATTAATATAATAAATCGTTGCATAATCTTTGCTGAACTGAGATGTACTATGTATACTTTCGCTTTCCCGTGGTTTCAGAAAGTAAAATGATATCATGGAATGTGTGATTTATTATTTAGAAGAGGAGGCAAAACTATATTTCCATGCGTTGTATGTGTTTTGAAGATTATAATTATGTATAAAGTTCATATTGTATGAGTGTGGCATGCTTGATAATTAAGGAATTACCTATTTGTAATCAAAGGTGTAGAGAGAGAGAGAGAAGAATAAAAAAATAGCATAAATTAAACGTACTTGTAAACATTGTATTATAAATTATTGAATAAAACCTATAGTGAGTGTACTCAAAAGTATGGTATATGAGAGATTTAATTATATAAGAGAAATTTTTAAAAAAAGAAACTGTATCAGTGTATAGTCTGGACAAATTATATGGGTGCATTATGTACGGTTCCAGTGATTAAATACCTTGTAAATTCTGTGTTTCGCACCCAGTTTTTCTTCGGTTCATGTCTGCTACTGTATATTGTTGCGGGCTTCTGATAAGTTTTTTTTTTTTTCTTTTCTCTAATGTATTATCTGTCCAATATAACAAAAGAAATAGAATTGTGCAAGGTGATTATTAATAGTGGACGTTCTATCAAATTGTTCTGTATTTGCAACAACACTAGTACAGCTAGTTTTTGTTAACAGGCGTTGCTATGAAATTATTCTTCGAACTTTAATGCTCGTGTTGCTAGTCCTATGTAAGGGGGTGAATATGTTTAAACAGACATTGATAACATTTTTTGGTGATACAAACTAGAGTTACTGAAGTTTAGCTCTCAAGGAAGGAAAATGTTGAATGTTCTTGCATTGTAGCAGATAGCATGTAAGTCAAATGTTTCACGAAGTTTTTTTTTTTTTTCCCTTCCTTTTTTGCTACAGAAAGTACATTCGTGATTTTTAAAAGAAAACAACCCATTTTTTCCAGTTTTGTGTTCGTATCTATATATGTTTGAGGTACAAAACAACACTTTGTGCTTATAATATCTTTGTTTATTTTGTTCGCCGATAAGACATGCAGAGTAGAAATGGGTAGTCCATTTTGAAAATACATTTAATTCGGCAATACGATAATGATTCCGAGTATATTAGAATTACTGTTTGAATAAATCTTTTCGTGTTTTTAATCGCACATTGGTTTTGTTTGCAGGCAGCTGGGTCTTCCACTTTTAGTATGTTAAAGCACTAGATGAATATAGATGTGGAAAAGACGTTAAGAGCATTTTATAGTAAATAAAACTACAGTACATGCAGCAATTCTTCAGTATAAACTTTCTCAGTGTACAAGAATTCTGTATGATGATTGTATGAGGGGTTATGCACAGGTGATATGTTTGTCAAGTGCTTGATAATCAAAAAGAAGCTAGTATCCAATGAACCGGAAAAACAATAGTGAAATACAAACTTTGGATAAGGGCATTTAGGTGATGTTCAAACTAATTCTGATACAGTTGGTAGCGTCATTGATAAGTTTTACACTACGCTCAATATATAATAATGATATATTTTGATAATCACATTATGTCAAAAGAGTTACTCCATTCGATGTAATGGAAATTGTAATAGACCTTACTTCTACTTAGAGAAAAGTAGTATCTAAAATTGCGCCCCACGCTATATAGCCCTTTGTACACTTACGTGATCAGTAGTAGTATGTAAAAGTTGCTTGTGTCTAATTAAGATACACTTAAACAAAACCTAAAATAATGCAAAATCTAGAAATTTGCTAAGTGACGAAATATCGTAATGTGAATTCTTTGTTGCTCCAAATTTTAGTTCAGTTATTTGAGTACTAAGACAGTAGGATTGTTTTCTTACTCGAAGAAAATAATTGTGATAGTTTTTAATATTATAATACGAAATATTAAGTGCGAAGTATATGAAAACTAGTTAAAAGAAGAAATGGGTTATTTCCAGTGTATATCTGTAATTCGTTGTATTTTTTAAATAATTTACACATCAGTTCAATATATGTAAGTGCGTAAAAAATAGAACCTGTTGAATTGTAAATACACATCCAAGTCGTAAATAAGAGTAGATCTACATGCTTACATGCCTCTTGCTACATTGTCTCTTTGGGATAATTTTCTAAGTCAGAAAAGAAGGAAACTCATATGAAAATTGCCTTAAAATGTTATCAGATCTTTTGCATAAATTTTCGTTTAAGATAATTTACGAAAAAATATATAATTTGAGATGTCCATTTTTTTGTTTTTTTACGCCTTAAGTATTTATGAACAGCAGTCTATTAGGAGTTGAGTTGCATTATATATACGTATCTATGATAATCATTAAGCGTAAATTATGTTAATTATATTCATACAATACATACTAAATTGATGGTCACATGTCGTCTTTAACCTGGCCAGTGAAACTGAGGGCAAGTGGGAGTGTGAAAAACAAGAAAAAGAAACATTACAAATATATCCCAAACTCTTGGTTTGTTCTCATGACTCCGTTACCTTGGACGCCTGTGTACATGGTTATCCTGATATGTCATGCAGCACACACACACATTCTTTAATACATACACATATATACTAACCTAGGACTATATTATACTTTTTTTTTTTCGTTTTCATGATAGTCATCATGTTCACCTTAATGGCATGTCAAGATGTGCTGGTCACTTGCTGTTCATTGTATTAACAATCTTGAATAAAAACATTCCGACAATGTTGCAAAAGTTAATGTATTATTTTGTTTTTTGTTTTAAGAAAAAAAAAAAGTGTCAGTACAAATTACATATAGGAATTTGAATTTAAAATATCAATATCAACGTATTTTGCTTGTAAATAGATATTCTTCTTTTCTCCTGAAAGCAATACGACGTTTACAAACTTGATTCATAAACATAATGACGTCTACCATTGCTAAAGTTAGTTCTTGTCTCCGTCGTGACATTTTAAGTAAACTTTGCTACATTTTTTTTTTTTTTTTTTTTTTTTTAAGCTAGATTCAAGTATGGAGTGGAGAGCATAAAATTTACGATATAAGTATGAATTGGTTTTGTTCGTAATTTCAAATTCATTTGCATTACCAAAATTATGAGACAAGGACATTGAATTTAACATAGAGCCAAATCACATGTGTGTAGTGGAATGAATTTTTAAACATTTTATTTACAACTGAAAAACTGTAATGATGCTTAATATTACTTAAAAAAAAAAAAAAAGTTACGTTGTATTTCATAGTACCTTCTCAGTTCGTGAACTCTATGCATTCCTAATTATAATTTATCACGCGTCTTACCTGAAGGAAGAAAAATTATGCAAGTTTATAAAATTAATCTGGTTCCTTGTAATATCAAGGAAATATCAAGAATACACGCTATATTCGCACACCCGGTGGAAGACTGTTACAAGTCAAAAATACACTTTTGTGGGAACATGAGTTTTAAAGTTTGTTATTCTTTCAAAATCGCTCCCTGGAATACTGATATTTCCGCCATACAGGGATTAATTTATGTAGTCACGTTTATACGAAAATACCACCAGGTAGAGCTCGCTTCTTTCTCTTTATCCTCTTTTGAACGATGATAACTCAAAATTTCCGTTTTTTGAGTTGTAACACTCTTCCACTGAGTGGGTGATATGCAGAACAATAATTTGCGTTAAAGAATGATTTATTATATTTGTTTGAAACATTTCTCACGTTATACTGAAAGAAGATATGACTTGTATATATTCAGTAGTTTTCACCGATGATGATAGGGATAAAAGTTGAAAAGTAGCATATATTCAGCGTATTCCTCTTTCTCGTTCAATTTGGTAATAGTGGGTACTCCCAGAAGTATCCGACCTGACGTATAGATGGCAGCTGTTATTTGAAAAACATTATTTTGATCGAAAGTATCCGTCTTACAAAGCTTAAGCTTGAAGACGCTACGTTGCTTAGTATTGGCAGCCATAAATAGTGAACGCTTTCAGTGAATTTTAAACATGGCAAAATGGGTCATCGTTATCTATTACAATATTTTCATTTGAAAGGTCTCAGGTCACCCAATATCAAAGCCGAGCTAAATTTTAATGCTCCTTCGTTTACAACAGTGAAATGTTGGGTGGCAGAGTTTAAACGAGGCCGTACAAACTGCGAAGATGAACATCGCAGTTATCAACCAAATGAGGTGACCACGCCAAATAAGGTGAAGAAAACCCACAAAATAGTATTGGATGACAGTCACTGAAAGAGTGCGAGCTAGCAGACATGGTAGGCATTTCAAAATGGGCTATACATCGCATAGTAACCAAAAATTTACTCTTGAAAAAGCTGTGGGCGAGACGGGTGCCGCGTTTGCTCTCAATGGAACAACGTTGTGAGGATATTTCAATTAAGAGTTTGGCGATGTTTCACAGCAATAAAGCCGAGTTTTTGTGGTGATTAATAACTATGGTTCATGGGTCCATCACTTCACACCTGAGACAAAGGAACAGTCAAAACAATGGACTGAAAAGGAATAATCGGCTTCAAAGAAGGCGAAGACAGTTCCATCTGCTGGCAAAGTCATGGCGCCGGTTTTGTGAGATGCGCGTGTGATAATTTTCATTGATCATCTTAAGAAAGCAAACACAACCGCATTTGGCAGAGATGAAATTGTTGTTTCTTGAAGACAATATACCATCCCTTGTCGCGATGGTCAAAATCAATGGGTTAAAAGTTCGACTTTCTTCGCCAAATTTGCCTCTCTCAGATTATTTTCTCTTTCCAAACTTGAAAAAATGGCTCGGTGGTAAAAGATTTGCCAATAATGAAGCGGCGGCGTCTGCGGTTAATGGCTATTTCGAGGAGCTTAACGGTTCACACTATAAATAGGGTATTGAAGCTATTGAAGATCACCGAGAAAAGTGTATCGAGCTAAAAGGAGACTATGTTGAGAAATAGTTTTCCTCAGTTTTTGTACTTATATTCCTTTTTTAGGTCGAGTGCTTTTGGGACTACCCTCGTATTTTGTCTAGTATCAAAATATACCTAGTTTAGGGCGCAAAATTTCAAAGTCAGACGCACTCGTCAATTTAAAAATGATGGTCGCCAGTCTCTAACGCACATATTATGAGAGGTTTTCCCCTACCCTACACGGCCTTTGGTTTGAAAAAGAAAGACTTCACATCCCATGTTTTCTCTCACTCAGTGACAATTATTTTCACGCGAAACAGAAACTGTGCAGTCCTGTGAATTTAGGCAGAAACAATTCCTACTGAACACTGGTCGTCAGCTCTAAATTTCTAGTCGCCAATGGCGACCGGAAATTTTGCGCCCTGACAGGTATACACTGGAAGGGTGGCCAATAAGCCGACAGTCTACGAGTTGTCCTGGAAGTAGCGAGAGGTGTCATACTGTTTATTTTCATCTTTGTTTTATGGTTCCTTCTATCGGGCTCGTGAGCAAACGACTCTGCGTACAGCCGATCGGGCTGTCTGACAGTTAAAGGCAAAGAGCGAAAGATCTAGCTTACTTGCAAATCTCTGGAACGCTCTAGAATGATTTTCAGATTGGAACATTGACGCAGTCGTAAGGCTGTACTCACTATGACAATGTTAGTGGGGTGTGACGTGATGATTAGTTGTTACAAGCGGTCGAATTATTTTGCTACAGTGTATCCTCTGCTGCGGTAGTATTTTAGCAGTAAATTCCTACTAGTTTTGTACAAGCTTTTAGTTGCAACGTGTCTTCCAGAAGGCGTGAAGAAGAAAAGCAGACTTACCGCTATCATAGTATTGTAAATGAGAGGAGTAACTATGAAAACATTTAATGTTGATGTTAAAAAAAAGAAAAGTATTTTTGTCTTGAAATATAAATAGTCGGCAAAGTTAAATTTGTTTCAGAGAGCGCCAGGAAAACATGCCATAGATTAATTTAGACTACTTTTCTTAATATAGAATTTATATCAAGGGTAGGGAACCTGCGGCCTTCAGTCATAAAGTGCTGCCCTCTGGATCTATGAGGTATATGAAATACAGTATACAAGAAAGTGAACAGAAAAGAGTAAATGAAAAGTTTTCTTACTACTTAATATATTATAATGTTATACATTTTCGTGTAAATTATTGAACTAATAAGAATAACTTTTAAAAAAGTAGGTTACTCAGAATAATCATATTCAGTCTTCTTGGGGGATTGTTAATGTAGTGTTTAAAACAGAAAAGTTTTCACACCCTGGTCTTTTAAGATAAGTAAACCGACAATGATTTTTGAAATGAAAAGTAACCTTTAAACCTGAAAAGATTGGCCACCTCTGATATACAGCTATCAAAATAATGTAATCACCTTTATCAAAATGCAGCTTGCCTGATAAATACGGTGTTGGAAGCACCTTCGACCTATATTACGACATGTGTTAGTCGCAGAATTGAGACGTGTAGCTTGTTAATCATTTCCAGAGAATAGCACCTAGATAGATCATTTGTTACGAAGGGTAACATTCATTTTGCGTCATCGATGACAGAGGATGATTCACCGCTCTAAAGCTGATTATAGATGTTCGAATAATATTCAAGATGGGGCGTTGAGCGGGCCAGAAGGTAATTGAAATTCATTCTGATATTCAAACTACATTTGAGCAGGTTCTAGCTATGTGTATGGCTGTTGTCATGTTGGAAGACTGGTTGTTGTTAGCGAACAGCATCTGTACCATAGGAGGTACGTATTTACCTGTAATGTTCATATAATGATTGTCAGTAATTCATTCTTTGATACTAATAATAGGACCAATGGAAATTTGTGACCCACAGCAGCACAGACTTGCCGCTGTGTGTAGCGGTAGAAAGTAGCAGTTCGGGTTATAAATTCCTTGGGCTTCCATTATTGGTAAAACTCGTCTTATTGTTGGAAACCAGGAGAAAAATATTTAAAATAATCAGTAACCTTATATCCAAGAAGATTATTTATTCTTGTTATATTATTTCGACTCGCTCTGAGGCCTTCCGAAGTAACTCCTTTCTACTATTTATTTTCCTAATTATTCATCCACGTAAAGAAGTCGTAAAACATCCGAACTCAGAATCAGCCGAAAACCCAGTAAATTATTGTGTAGCTTGTATATCCTCACACATCTCCATCTATTGAGAGCTATTCTTGAAAATTGAATTTTAACCACTTACGTGGTATGGAAAAACTTTGCAGAAGTTTGTCACTAATAACGATAAGAAACTACATATGTTTAAACAAAGTCATTCTTCCAACACTAACTTACTTTATGGACTGTGGAACCCGGAGGTTCAATGACACGTTCACAAGAGCTCTCCACTGACTTCTATCCTTAGCCAACTGAATCCAGTTTCTATTTTGTATTCCTATTTCTGCGAGATCCATTCTCCCATCTGCTTATGATCGTTTTTCGATTGGATTTCCGGTTAAAACTTTGAAAGCGTTCCTACTTCCTTCCATCCTGGCTACATGACCTGCCCACCTGAGCCTCCTAGATTTGATGACCCTAATAATGTTTGGTGAACGGTATAAATTGTGGAGTTCCTAGTTATGAAATTTCTGCCATTCCCCATTCCCGTTTCTCTTGGGTCCGAATATTCTTCTCAGGATTTTATTCTCGAATATTTTCAGTCTGTTTTTTTCTCAGAATAAGTGACCATGTTTCGCAACCACACAGCACAACAGGTATGATTATCGTTTTTTATATTTCAAGCTTCGAGTTCGACAGAATTCAGGAAGATAAAATGTTTTGAACTGAATAACGAAGCGAATTTTCTGCTTTCAGTTGACATTTAATTTCTTCACAGGTATGGTTTTGGTCTGTTAATATTGATTCTAGATATTTGAAAGTATCCACTTTGTCAAAAGTATTATTTGATCTTTTGACATATACAAAATTTGCAGTATTACAATCCCGGGAAATTTCCATGTGTTTAGTTTTCTCTACAGTTACTTCTAATCTCAAGTCTGCATGCGTTCAATAAAATCTCTGCATCTCCTTCTATTCTCCTATAATCCCTTATCGGATTTACATAAGCATACGCCATAGCCTGGTGAATACCATTAAGCTCTAGGCCCTGGTTGATATCTTTGATTTTCCTTATAGCGTGACTTTACTCCAGTACAAAGTTGAATAATAATGGCGACAACGTAGCTCCTTGTTCAGATCATTCTCGATGTGAAAGCTCGTGGACAAGAATTTTTCTACTCGGATTTTACTTTGGGACTCATTTAAACGCATCTTATATTATCTAACTAGCTTTTTCGGTATTCCCGATTCTGTAAGAATGTTGTAGAATGTTTTCCTCATAACCGAATCGTAGACCTTTCTAAAATCAATAAATAATTGATGTACCGGGGTATTGTATTCCCATTTCTTTTCGAGTGTTTGTCGAATGGGAAGTGACTGATTGATAGTTGATAGATTTCGTCTAAATCGGCACTGATGATCTCCAATAATTTCATCTGCGTATGGTATCAATCTTTGTTAACAACAGAATGTTTGAGAGGATTCCATAGGGTATTGACAGAAGAGAGATGCCTCGATAATTATTACCTTCCGAACTTTGTAAAACCGAGAATCTATTCGTTACTTTAATCTGGTATTCCCTCTCGCCTGTCTCTCATCTAATTTCTTTAAATTAAATCTCCGTTTTCGGATGCTGAATCTTTCCTTTATTCAATGATAGTATCTCTCTCATCTCTGCTACCAGGTAAGTTATCAGTGTCACAGCTCTTCTAAGTATCAATTATGCTAGACTCTCTTCTTCTATCTACTAAAACGTGATCAATTTGATTATTTATTTATTGTTTTCTCATCTGGTGAGGTCCAAGTATGTTTATAAACGCGATGTGAGAATTTGTACTCTTCGTGATAAGATTTTTGGATGTTGCGAAGTTTACGAGGCTAATGCCGTTGTCATTACTTACCTTATGCAGGCTTTCATATCCTACAATCGATTTGAAAATATACTCTCGCCTTGCTTCGCATTCAAATTCCCTAATAGAATGTTCATATGATACCTCGGGAGTTAGTCAAACCCCCGTTCTACTTTACGGTCAAACACTTGTTGGTTTAAGGTTCTACGAGGTCAAATGCCCGTTCTTGTAACATTACGGCGCAAAATGAGTCCTATTTACACGCTCTTCGGATCATATTACTTTCTTCCTATCATTAATGGTTTTAAAACATCATGATGTTCGGTGACCTCTGTCACCTAGCTTTGTTTCAGTCCATTGTTCCTCTTTGATGTCGTCTTGCCACCAATTCCCTGTGACATCACATTGGACACTGTTGTTCTCGATACACCTAATACATTGGCAGTCAAGCTTGGGAATAATAATATTGTGCGGCCCCTATTAACTAAAAGAACACGAATTAGTGAGGAGATAGTAAAAAAGAGAGAGAGATTAGAAATATCTCAAGATAGCCTTGATATAATAATAATTATTATTATAAGTAACAGTAGTCGTTGTTTTATAAGTTGTGCCGTTTATATTTGTATTTAAAATGACCACGTTCAAAAGATTTTCAATATTTAAAGGACCTTTGCCAGTGCCAGTAGATAGTTTTAAAAGATTATAATTAAGATGTAGAGAGAGGGAGTAAAAGAGGAAATATGACTGAATTACACTATTCTAGAACAGGGTGTCTACTGGTCATGAAAGTCATGAAAAAGTCATATATTTTGCTTAGTGGTCATGAAAGCCATGAAAAAGTCCTTTATTTACCCAACTGGTCATGAAAATCTGAAATCTCAGAGTATATTTTTATACTTCATACTTTTATACCTCATACTGCATGTACTGAAACAGTTGTATCAGGTCAGTAATTGTGAGAATTTCCCCCCACCAGTTAGTGCTGGCTAACGGGTACTTTACTGTCTTCCTAGCTGCTCCCCATTTCATCTTCTAGTCTCTGTAATATAGTAACAACTTTTTACTATCCAACTTTCTGATCTGCTATTCTTTACTTCTAAGAAATGTAAATTGTGTATTTTTGGGCCTTTAGACATATGCAAATAATATTATTCGTTTGAGTTTGCAGATTTTAAATTTGATGATCTATTTTTTTAAAACGAATTTCTTTTATAATTTGTTTTGTCTTTGGGCAGCTCTCTGAGTGCTTAATTTCAGACAAATTTCTGTTCGATGGATAATTATACTCAGAATTAAAACTTCAAATACAGTATAGAGTGATTCACTGGTAAGAGCAGGCCCGTATTTAGGTAAGTGCTATTCTGTGCTCGAGCACAAGGCGGCAGAATTTTAGATTCTTTCTTTAAGATTCACAATAAGTGATATTTAAGACTAGCAACCCGCATAGTTCCGATGCACCACTGATGGTAGGGGTTTATTATTACTAATGGTAAATTTTTATCGCCGTGCTCATGAAAATTTGAACAAAAAGGTTATGAAAAGTCATGAATTTACTTTCTGGTATTCCAGTAGACACCCTGTAGAAATACTAGAGTTACGACTCTTAAGAAAGAAGTCAACATTGCAAGATGGTTCAATGTACACTCATGTCCAAGATTTGTGTCGCATGTCTTTAGATATTACATAACGATAAATAATTGTCTTTCTTACGACAAAAAAATCATAGGTCTTCGTGGAAATATGCAGAAGAAAGTTAATATTTCAAAAAAGAAAAAATAAAGCCCGTCTCACACGGATCTGAACTAAGGTCTCAACCCCAGGTTACAACTTGACATTGTTGCTTAACTCAAACTTCCATGGAATTTCTTTTATCCTGAGGTGGTGTAGGGGTCTCAGAAGATCCTTAAAACTAGGTAGCTTTTACCAGCAGAGCCTCTCGTGGTCGCTGTATTAAACAGACGAAAAACACTTGAAGAATGTGTTACGCACAGGGCAATCAACTGTCGTAATTGTAAATAATATTGTTTTTCTATTTCACAATAACAATTCATCCGAAAAGGATGAAATAGCCGTAGCAGCGATATTTGCTCTGTTGACACATAATCCACCCTCCTCCCCCCCTTTTAAAAAAAAAGAGTAAATAGGAGCTGCAGGACCAGGGAGTGAATTCTTCGTTGCAATAGTGCACAGGCAAGCACCGTATTTTCAGTGGTGAATAATGAGCTACTTACAGAAGATCCTCGTTCCTTAAATAAATAAATAAATAAATAAAAAAAACAAAACAGAATGGACTATTTAGAATTCCATACGCTATTAAAATTGATTACTCCGAAAATTCGGCAGCGAGCTACGAACATGAGGGAGTCTGTATCAACTGCAAAAAGGTCTGTAGATCCTTGTATCCACTAGATTGTAGAACTGAAAATCAAACGACTTGCCCAAATGTGTAAATGTGGGCAGTTATCAGGCGCGGAAAGCTAAAATAAAGAAGAAACAGCAATTTTCTAGTATAGGTACTGAGCATGAAGGCCACACAACACTAATGACAATGAACTCTCATTGTTTGTGTTTCTGGTGCTGGTATACTTTTGGCGCATCACATCTGAATTTTATGTTTATAAGTGTAGGATTACTAGTGTAAAATTATTACAAGTGCTTTACGACGGATAAAATAAGTGTTCATATGAAAGATGCCTGGGGGTAAGTTAAGTACAAGGGGTCCAAAAGCACGTAAAAAACACAAAATTTACAGGAGAAATGAATGATGCAAGTACTTAGATGTAACATAACGTAACCAAATCTAATCTAGCATAAATTAACCTAATATTAGTAGAAATAAACGAAATTCTATCATTTTTTGGAAAATTATGCGGGACCCCTACACTAATATAACATAAACTAAACTAACCTTAACCTAACCTACCCTAAGCTAACCGAATGTGAACAGAAATTACCAAAATTGTAACATTTTTTTAGAGGAAAGAGCTGGACCCCTTCTGCTAAACATAGGCCGATGATTACAGTATATAGAAACTATTTTCCACCGGCGGTGAATTTCTGCACAAGTGTACAGAAGTTGTATTCTGTTTATAAGTGGAACGCTACTAGTATGAAACCATGACAAATGCTATTGAAACTCGTGTCATTGCCAAAACCCATTCGTTTTCAACACCCTCGCTTATGTGGATACCCACCTTCGCTGACGCACCCTCTCGCTAACACTCGGGCCCTCCTGCTTCAGTTGGATAGCATTCGTGCTTTCTAGTGGCGACCTAGCGCAGGTTTTGTTTTTTGAGCTGTAGTTTTTATGCATGCATCCGGACGCTGTATTTATACGCAAATAGTAAAAGAATTATCATTTTTCAACAATTGCTTATGATATCCCCTTGAATTTTAACTATGCAATATGGATATTTTCATGTCGCCCAGCACAAATCATTTAGAAAACAATAAGGAAATTAGAGAAGGAATTATAATTTTGAACAATTATTTTGAGTGGTGCGCCAAACGTAAACCTGCACACTTTTTAAAACGTGTTACATTTCTTGGTATCAAATTGCACAATATACTTAAATCACCCATTTTTTTTTCTTTTATAAGATGTAATTACTTTGTTCATATTTGTAGTGTTCGGGCGGACACTACTTCACTGCATTCCTTCTCAAATCAAGGTCTTTATTCGTACATTTTTTTTTTTTTTTTTTTTTTTTTAATAATATAAATCGTGCTTCACGTTATACAACAAATCATATTTTTCATTTGTCCAGGCAGCATTGTTTTGAAATTACAGCGGTTAAGCAACGTAATTGAAAAAGAAATCTCCTAAACTTTCATAACACAATTCTAAGTTCGTTTTTTGTAAGCATGGCAAACGCGCAACGAAATTTACAAAGAGAGAATTTTATATTTTATTAGAAATAGAGCGCAGATCTGTTATAATGTTAATTATCATATATATATAGCCTAATATACAGAGTCGGATCCAGGATTTTCTGACGGGGGTGCACCAATAACTACCACTATATTTGAATTAAATTTCATTTTTTAAAATGCCTATAGGCATCTGTGATGTGAATATTGTTTTGCTTGGTGAATCATTTTCCTTTAACGTTCAGAAACTCGACTTAAACTATTGTTTTTGCAAAACACTGCTTTCTTTTAAGGCCCAAACCCAAACGGAAACATGACGGCAGAATGTTTCGGAAAGTGTTGCTATTTTCACTGTTAGCTTCTCATTTTAGATAGTGTATATTTACAATGAAGGGGGGTGCATGTGCACCGGTGCACTCTCCCTAAATCCGGACCTGTATATATATGTTTACCAAGTTGGCAAATTTTAACTCACTTTCGTAGAGTAGTTAGTTAGCGAGTACCCTGTAGGCGTTCCACCTTTTCCATGATCATCAGTTCAAGTATTAATACCATAGTCTACAGTACACTTAAAAAAAAAAAAAAAAAAATGTTTTTGTCTTCTCGTTAAACAACAATTGTTCCACATATATTTCGCAGTTATTCACTTCATTCTACTTTATTTGATTATTTGCAAATCATTCAGAAATTATGTAAAAAAAATCAAGAATTTTATAAAAACAGGAAACTTCATTTCTAATCATTGTCATAACTGGAATGGAAGTAAACTATTGGTTTGTCGATTAAAAGTATAATAGAGATTCTCAATGAAAATAGAAAATTCGCCGTTTGTTTCATAAAAATAATAATACATTTTACAAAAATAACTTGATTGCCGAGCAAACATAAGTCAGGTGTTAGCGTTGGCACTTCGTAATTTCGTCCCCAGGTTTGAATTTTGAAATCTTGCACTTTGGTGATTTTTGGGTTCGTACATTAGTCTTAGGCTAGTTTTAGACGGAAGCATTTATCGTAGCATTTCTCGTAGCAAAAAACGTATCATCGATATCCTACCGTGTAAAGTAGCAAATGCTATAGAATTTCCCATGCCATGGCATATCCTATGGCATTTCTTGTCGATAGAACCTGCTCTATTTCGTAGCATTTTCCCCAGCATTTCTGCTCCGATTGCAGCGCCGTGGTGTGTTAAAAGGAAGCGAAAGGTTATGTTTCAAACATTTGTTTTGTGTGGGAAATTGAATTCTAGTAAAGAAAAATGAGTTGATGTTGATTAAAAAATATGAGGAACATCCTTGTTTGTACAAAGTTAAAAGCGTACAGTTTCACTATGCGGATCCACACAGAAATTCATTTTTAAAAAATTCTCGTTTCATTTATTGTACCTTCAGCAATCATTTGTAAGGTGCTCTCTTGCATTCTCCGGTGCAGGTTCACTTTAACAGGTGGCAACGTGTAGTTTTACTATACGGATCCATAGTATAAATAGTAGTAGTAGGAGGAGGAGTAAGTAGTAGTAGTAGGAGGAGTAGTAGTAGAAGTAGTAATAGTAGTAAGAGTAATAGCAATAGAAGTAAGTAGTAGTAGGAGGAGGAGTAGGATAAGTAAGTAGTAGTAAGAGTAGAAGTAGGAGTACTTACTAATAGTAACAGTAGAAGTAGGTGTAGTAATAGTAAGAGTAGTAGTAGTAGTAATAGAAATAGGAGTAGGAGTAGGAACGGGTAGTAGTAGTAGTAGCAGTAGTGGGAACGGGTTAGAAGCCCCGAAGGTGTTGGTTGGGTTCTGTTCTCGATAGAAAATGGGGAAATTACAGACTTACAAAATTTTATGGCAGCTTATTGAAGATTACGTGCATTTCAGGCTCGACTTTATTTTCTATATTAACCACGTAAATACGCATTTCAGATGTATGTGCACACCTTATTTCCATTACTTATACACTACTCTATTAAAGTATTAGAAATTTCTTCTGTAAATTTTAAAATCTATGAATCTGTATAGTATAACTGCACCGTTAAAAGTCCTTTGTATCATAATAAGCATATGCGAAAAAGGGCTTTACAAGAAATAGTGACTGAAATATCTGTTTTTAGTTTTTGAGACATAATTGCGCTCTTCTCCAGTGATTTGTTTGCTGTGTCACGACAAGATGCTTATCAAAATGCTATCGTGTAAAAGCACAATATACTTTTGATCCCATAGAATATTATATGAGATATTTGGCAGCATATCTGCTACGAGAAATGCTACGATAAATGCTGTCGTCTAAAACTAGCCTTAGCAAACTTTCGTTAAAATTTTGTTCCCTTAGTGTTAATATTTGAGTGTAAAATGACCTTTTGTGCTCCATCTAATCTTTTTGGTAAATAAATAAATAAAATACATATTGTGTGTAATACAATCACCCTGGCTTGGTAGCTAATTCAGTACAAAACTAAAATTAAATAATACTATTGCGAGCAGTTATACAGATAAATGAAAAGAGTAGCTAAGTTATGTGCTCTAATTAAACTGTTGCAAATGTAATACGATATTATACCCTCAGATAAGCTATTAACTTCCAGGCCCTTCCCGTTAGTTTACTAGAGCATGCGCCCTTGGTGCATATGGTTCCAGGTTCGATTCCTGAAGGAGGAACAAAAATTCATTCTTAATTTACTTTCATTAATTGACCATCTGCTTTAGCCTTAAGAGCATAACCGAGGTACGTTGAAGTAACAATTTCATTTTATTTTTCATTTCTTCGAAGGGGAAGAGTAGGATTATTTGAAAAATATTTGGAAGGTTTATTTGAATCTTCTTCCTCCCCTTAGAATGCGTATTTGAATCAGTGATCTGATGAATATTAAACTCGACCCGAGTACTATTTTCGAGTCAGTTCAGACGATTCAGCTGTTTTCCTGAGGTAAGACTGGTAACCTCGATGTCAGTTTTATATATTGAGAAAAAAATTGACCCCTTTCCCCATTAACCCTTTCCGGATCCTGGCTTTTTGGGCTATTTTTTAAACTTTCAGTCAAGCAGCTACTGTATCGTCACTATTTATCCTAGGATCATGGTTCATACCTCATTCTCTTCAGAATAGAGCTGGCTTTCGAATGGTATCACTTGCATGCTCATACCATATACCAGAAGCGGGAAAAAATGTCAAAGTGAAAATTTCGGAGGGAAAAGTTTTTTTCTCGAACTTTGGCTCCCCCTGGACCCCCCCTGTGTGATCGTAGGCATCAAAAAAAATCTGATAAATAGTACTTGGTATACTGAATGTGTGTGCCAAATTTCAAGTTTCTATCATGAATAGTAAGGGCGGGAGAATTTTTATCAAAAATTCCCACAATGCCTCAAAGTACCATAAAACACTATGATCTCAGGGAAAAAATTCCTGATACATCCCTAATTATCCTAGGACTATAATCCGCCAATCATTCTCTTCAGAATAGAACTGTCTTTCAGGCGGTACCATTCACATGTCTCCATCATGTATCTAAGGCGGGAAATTCCTGATAAAAGGGATTTTTTGGGGCAAATTTTCCCTTTTTTCAACTTTTGCCCCTCTGGACCCCCTGTTTTTACGCAGAAATCGAAAAAAAACTTCTGGTAAAGACTACTCGGTGGACTGAATGTTTGTGCAAAATTTCAATCTTCTATGTGAAAAAATAGGCCCGCCAGAAAAAATTTCCCTACCATGCCCCACTTTTACCCTATACAGAAGTATATTTGGATAAAAATTCACTGAGACGGCCCTAATTACCCTAGAATAATAATTCGACCGTCGTTCTCTTCAGAATGGAACTGCCTTTCAGACGGTATGACTCACGTGGTCCTATCATGTATGTAAGGCGGGAAAATGACGAAAAACGGGATTTTTGGGGTAAAAAATCCCTATTTTTACCCCTTTGCCCCTCTGGTTCCCCCCTGTTTTAGCACTGACATCGGAACAAAAAATCTGGTAAATACTACTCCGTGGACTGAATGTTTGTGCAAAATTTCAATCTTCTACGTTCAAAAATAAGCCCGCCAAAAAATATATACACCGACAATGCCCCATATTACCCTATATAGAAGTATATTTTTAAAAAATTCCCTGAGACATCCCTAATTACCCTAGGATAATAATTCGACCGTCGTTCTCTTCAGAATGGAACTGCCTTTCAGACGGTACGACTCACGTGGTCCTATCATGTATGTGAGGCGGGAAAATGACGAAAAACGGGATTTTTGGGGTTAAAAAATCCCTATTTTTACCCCTTTGCCCCTCTGGTTCCCTCCTGTTTTAGCACTGACATCGGAACAAAAAATTTGGTACATACTACTCCATGGACTGAATGTTTGTGCAAAATTTCAATCTTCTACGTAGAAAAATAAGCCCGTCAAAAAATATTGAACATACGCTTAGAAAATGAGAAAATAAATTTTTGACTTATGACGTCATCACCTCCTATGTCTGGACACAGGACGGTCTGAAACCATACGTAATGTCTTCTGCAAGGCCTCTGGACTTGGAAAACAAAAAAACAAAACAAAAAAAAAAAACCGGACGAAAAAGCTCAAATAGAAGAGAAATAACGCAATGTACCATGAAAAGTGCATATGGTACAAATTGTACCATAGGATCCCGAAGGGGTTAAAGGGAATTTTCAAAAAATGTTGTAGCATATCAGGAGCTTGGAAGGGAAAAGGCGAACTCCAAAAATCGATTTTTCCCCTCTCATCAGACAGGTCTGGACAACACAGATACCGCCCTAGCTCGCCCTTGGTATTCTCACAGTTTCAAGATAAACGAAGATTTGCCCTTGCTATCTTGATGTACTTAACAAAACTTTCAGCTTGATTTCCCAAAACTCCGATTTCAGGATTCGCCCTTTCTCTTCCAAGGTCCTGGTATGTCCATTTATTTTTAAGTAATAAACTTCATACCAAGTTTATATACCAAGCTTCATTGTCCTAACATTCTCAATTTGCTGTCATAAATTTTGACTCCATTATCCCCCTCGATACAAATTTTAATGAAACCAACATGGTAAAATTCCGATTCAAGCTAAATGCTAACTATATTCTACAAATCATTTGATACAGTTCAGAAGTTTTTTTTTCATGATAATAATAGAACGTACTTGATTTGAATGTAAAGAAAATCGTTATCGAAATTATCCCTCCTCCTTAAAAGCAGAATTTTAACACACTGGAATACTTGTCTATTTAGCTTAAATTGGAAATCTATACACCGAGTTTCATGTTCCTAAATTAAAAGTTTCTGAGAAACAATACTGTAGTTTATTTTTGGCATAAATTTTGAACCCTCTTTAACTCTTTAATGAAAGTAACATGATAAAACTCCTGCTCTAGAACAATGCTAATTATATTCAAAAATGAATTTCTAGTTATTCACAGGCATCCCATGATGATGATGATGATGATGAGCACTGGCGCAGATCCCGGGGGGTAAGGTGGACATGTCCTCTCCAATCTTGGAACTGGGGGGACTGTCTCCCCATTAATCCGATTTGAAATGTGTTTTGGGGAGAAATATGATGATTTGTGTTCGATTGCCATATACGAAAGTGAGATGAAATTGATGTTCCTCCAGAATAAGCCTAAAATCTGCCCGCCCTCCCAATGTTGAGACTGCTCCCTTGATCCTCCACAGCACTGTTTTTCAACTTCATAAATATTTTGAACATCGCTTAAATGAACCAAAAAAAAAAAAAAAAAAAAAAATGGGAACGGTCTTACCCGTCCCCCCAGTGTTAAAGACAGATAACGCTGATTTGCAAATGAATAAAGTAATTGTAGAAACTCCCCCTTTCTCTCCTTAAAACCGAAATTTTGAAAAATGCTAGGACAGTATATGTAGACAAAACACAGTATATGTCTCTTTTTTAGCCGAGAATCATTTATACCGAGTTTCATGTGCCTAATTTGAGAAGGCTGAGATACTCTATTTTTAGCATAAAATTTGAACCTTTTTCTCATTTTAGTATACTCGGCTTAATGAAAAAAAAAAAAAAAAAACAGATCGAGGACAGTGTTAAAGAAAACTCTTTTCACACGGCTTAGACTTATTTTTGCGTTACAATGATACAGATAAAATCTATCTCGTTTTTGTAATATACTAGTTGAAATGCCCGTTTCTGGCACGTGAGGATTACATTTATGAAAAATATTTGAAAGGTATATTTGAGCACTCTTCCCTCCTTAGGATATGTCAATGAGTCAAAATGAAATAATAAAAACCCAGGTAGACTCAAGCTATAAATTCGCCCATTGGAGTTCTAGTACCTATTTTTAGGAAAAAAGTAGTGTCTTCATTATTCGATTATAAAAGAACCAATATAGCTTTTCATTTTTTTCATTTTTATTTATTTATTTATTTATGCTTTTTCAAATTTAGAGGCATTGTAGAACACGTTAGTGTGGTTTCAGCCTTTCTGCTTTGAGACATAAGAGGTGATGACGTCATAATTTAAAAAATGTTAGGCTTATTTTTATTAATTTTTTGGCGGACTTACTTTTGCACCTAGAAGATTGAAATTTTGTACAAACATTCAGTGCACCGAGTAGTATTTATCGGATTTTTTTCAGATCTCTGCATTAACACAGGGGGTTCCAGAGGGGTATAAGGTAAAAAATTGATTTTTTTAAACCAAAAAATCCCTTTTTCGCGAGTTCCACGCCTCAGATACACGATGGAGACATGTGAATGGTACCGTTTGAAAGGCAGATGGGCGAACCATTATCCTAGGATGAGTATGGATGTCTCAGGAAATTTTTTGCCTGAGAACCTGATTTTTTTTTCGTTAGACCTATTTTTATTATTTTATGGCAGGATTACTTTTGCACCTAGAAGATTGAAATTTTGCACAAACATTCACTCCAGCGAGTGGTATTTATCAGATTTTTTCAGATCTCTTCGTTAACACAGGAGGGTCCAAGGGGGACAAAAAATTTTAAAAAGGGATATTTTAACCAAAAAAATCTGGGGCATTGTGAGGATTATTGATAAATATTTTTCCCGCCTACTATTCAAGACAGAAGCTTGAAATTTGTTACACACATTTAGTACACCCCTCAGTATTTTTCAGTTTATTTTCAGATCTCTGCGTTGACACAGAGGGGTCTAGAGGGGCTCAAAAGTTTTAAAAAAAATATATTTTCAGAGAAAAATCCCGATTTCTCTGAAAATTCCCGCCTCAGGGACATGATAGAGAAATGTTAATGGTATCATTTGAAAGGTTGCTCTATTATGAAAAGACGAGGTATAAACCATGATCCTACGATAGGAATCCTGCGGATCCATGATAAATAGGGATGATGCTGTAGCCGCTTGAGTAAAGTATAATTTACCTCCCCCCCCAAAAAAAGCCAGAATTTAAAAGGTTAAACATGTATATTTCTTTGGGATATATATTTTACGTATATTTTGATCCCTGCTCCCCTTTTAAGACACGCGTTTTAACGAAAGTAAATTTTAGCAAATGGTTTTCTAACTACAATAGACTTCGCAAACTATGTGAATTCAATATTGGAACAGACCTACAACTTCCAGTTGATATACAGAGATCATGTGAGAAATGGAACCTGTTCATCTGAATCTATACCAAAAACAGTTTCTTACGCGTTTTCAAGAAAGCGTTTTCATGTGTTCTTTACTTCCGTCAGATGCGAGCGGTTTCACTGAAATCGCGCATCGTAGCAAGCGCGCCACGCCTGCGTCAGAGTAGAAAATTGTTCAACTCAGACGTATCTAACGCTTCTCTGTGTTTCGTTTTGATGTTCCACGAAGCAATCAGTACAAGCAGCTAAATATTATTAAAGAGGAGAGAATATTATATGTAGAAACGGAAGCCAATCAGGCTGTACGAGAAGCTCATTTTTATGTTCTGTAAAGAAGAGGTCATTATTATAATAACTTCAACTGTTAGCTGCCAAATTATGTTAGGCCTGACTCGCTAAAACTCATATCTTGAGATTTGTGACACTAATGCCATCCAGTGCGCAAAAGGCTCAATACTTTTTAGATTACTCATACAAAACGGTTATTTTCAGTATAAAAAAGAGAAAGAAAGCTGACTCCCAAAATATTTCTTTACCTCTCTACTTGCTCTCTCAAGAAATTAAACCCACATAACACATGAACGTCCGAGACTGATCCGCAACGGACAACGGGACATCTCGGGATCATCCGAATTTGCTTCCGGGACATCCATAGGACCTCCGCGGGATATCCAGATGTCCGCTAATATCCCGGAAAACGGGATTTCAAAGGGATGTCCACTGGTAAATCGTGGGATAATGTGGTCCTAGATATGTCCAGCGTGGAATTTCCCTGGGATATCCTGTCCCATCCGGGACGTCCCATGGATATTCTACGTGAATATTCTTTAGGACGTCCCATGCAGAACGTCCATGGAATGTCTATTCATTGTCCCGATAATCCCGGGAACTATACGGGATAATTTGGATCAAAATGGGACGTCCTACGGACGTCGTGTGGTATGTGGGAAGTGGCGTTATCATTAGTATGAATCAGACCAAATGGCCCATTTGCTGTAAGACTTCCACCATAGTACACCATATTATTATTATTATTATTATTATTATTATTATTATTAAGCATTCTGCCTTTTTGCAGGTCCTGGAACTAATGTTTTTTTTTTTTTTTTAATTTTAGATTTGGGCCTGGAAATGTTTCTTCCATGTTTCTCGATCTTCAGCTCCCTCTTTTAACTCCTAATACTTTCTATTATTTTTCAAATCATCGATCAGTTGTGTTCTTCTTCTTCCTATTCCTCGCTTTCCTTCCATCTTTCCTTCTATAGTGGTATGAAGAAGACAATTTCTTCGCAAGACGTGTCCAATCCAGTCGGCCTTCCTACGAGGGATGTTGGCTACAAGCGTTCTCTTCTCTTCTATCCATTTCAAAACATCTTTTGTTAGTCTCTCTGTCCATTTTATCTTCTCCATCTTTCTCCGACACCACATTTCGAAGCTCTCTAAATATTTCTTCTCTAACTTCCGTGTCTAATGTCCAAACCGAAAATTTGGTGCTGATGCTGGCTTGACGTCAGGTGAAAATCGCCGTTACTTAAAATATAGACATGCCAAAGAGTTCAAAATAATTTCGAAACGATTGTACTGATGAAATGTTCGTTTGTGCTATAAATTGGAATATAATGAAAATAAAAGTGGGCATACTGGCTTGATAGTCCATATACGCTGGATAGTCAAGTAAAAAATCTCTACCACTCAAAATATTTTTAAAGTGATTTCAAATTCGGCTTATCTATTGTGCCACGTTTGTGCTGGACTGTGCCGTTGAAATTTTCGATTGTGCTATCAACCGGCACAATTAATAAGCGAAACGAAGTGGCGATGATGGCTTGATAATCAAGTGAAAACTGCTACCACTGAAAATATCTTAAAATTGATTTCAAATTATGCTTATCGATTGCACATCGTTTATGCTGAATTGTGCCATTGAAAATTTTCTTTTACTGATCAGTGGGAATAAAGAAATAAAATTATTTCACTTTGTATTGAATGAACGATATACTGTGAAAATTATACTTTAATTAACGCTCCAAACATTATGACGGTCCTATGTTAGAGACAGCTATTATTATACGAAAACTACGTAATAAAAATAATTTGTTTCAAATAACACCAAACATTGAAAGGCATCTATTATTATTAATTGACTTATTCAAAATGATCGGACTTTTTTAAAAATAAGTATTGGAAAGTTTAGAAAAACAGTTTACGTATTTCTGTAAACAAGTAAAGATCAATACTGGCAGTTGCTTACTTCGCCGTTACTACCTCCTGGGACTTTATGTGACCTTCATTATCAGAATTTAGAAGTTGCCGCAACAATGCGATGGATTCATCTGGAATGTGCATGCATAGCATAGCAGTACATGCATGATCAAGTCAAGCAGGCCCGCAACTAGGGTTTCTGTCACCCGGGGCAAACACACAATTCGGCGCCCCCCTCCCCTTCCAAGGTTTAGTCGAAAAGTATCACTTATGGATTGCAACTGTAAATAACATTCTTAATGAAACCAGTTATATCGATTTTTAAGTACTTTAACCCTCCAATACGCGCGCGGGCTACCATTGTAGCCCAGCGTTTTTATTTTCCTTGCCGCAAAGTAATTCGAGATGATAACTCAAAGGGTGTCTGTGTACCTTTCTATCAACTATCATTCTGCGTATTTAGGGTGTGGTCAAACGTAAAATTGAACGGATCTCATTGTTATTCTGCTTGAAAGTTTCATGGGCTACATCTGTAGCCCGCGCGACTATTGATGTCACGGGTGTTCCAAAGCGTCAAAGTTTTTTCATTATAGTTTGAGTGCTGATCAGATGGTCAATGAGTTTGCAAAATGCCAATTCTGATGAGAAATGTTTTTAAAACCAATATTTACGATCCAAAATCATTGAGAACATAACAATGCAACAATGAAAAGCTTATTTTTATTTCTGTAAATTTTTCGGTGTAATCCTTTGATGTGGAGAAAAGAAGAAAACTTTCCATCAACAATGAAGCACACAAGAACTCCACACTATATTATGTGTACCTCTCGAACTTGAGCACTTTCTGTACCTTTTGGGCACCTTTCTGTATACTTTCTCTTTCTGTATATATGCACCTCTAAGGTGCACACAAGTGATAGAAAAAACTGATTCGAGCAAAGCATCTCTCTTTACAGTGCATTAACTAGAAAGTTCATTAAATATGAAAGAAATTGCTTCATAAAATATTAACAAATAGATCAAGATATTTAGATTATTTAATGTACAGTAAATATTATACATTATACACGATTAATGTAAAAAGAAATGATTGAAATTAACAATAAAGCATAATAAAGCATAAGTTGGACTGATAGATAACAATTCAAAATGCCTCGAAAAGCTCTCAAGCAAAACTAATAGATAAAGCTTCATACAGCCTTCACTCGCAAAATCTCTTGGTAGGCGTACAAGAAACAATTAAATACACCGAGGCGTGTAAATTATCTTTTCTGCCACAAAACTGCCCTCTAGTTTAAAAACATTACAGCAATTGCGTAACATTACAGGGGGCGCGTCTGAGCTAAACTCTTCAACCACCAGCAAGCAACAAAAATCGGGAAGTTTTCGGCCCCGCCCCTATTAATAACAGCGTTTTAAACTTCAGAGCTGTTCTCAATGGAATTATACAAACAAACAGCTCCTTGTGGTAGGAAAAGGAAAGGGGGGCGGATTCTCTGTGGTCGCCCAAGGGAACAAATGCATGCAATATTTACAGGTTTTATGCATTACAGGTTTTTAATGTATGACATTACACCTATTTAGATGAGACTCTCTCTCTCTCTCTCTCTCTCTCTCTCTCTCTAAGGTCCCATGGAAAAGGCCAAGTAAACTTTTGATTTCTTTTAACCTCTAGAATAAGTTCCTCAAGGGAAAGGGTGCTCTTTTTAAAACAATTGATATATCTTCTTTCCGGCGCCCCCTCCAACCACGCGCCCGGGACACGTGCCCCCTCTGCCCCTCCCTAGTTGCGGCCCTGAAGTCAAGTCACATTGAAGCTCAAAATAAATTAATTCCCCTCGAGGTCCTAGACCTAGACCTACATGCAGCAAAATTTTCAACGAGGTGTTTTGTGAGGAAAGAAGTCACATCGGTAAAAATAAATATCGCTTCAAATTAACCCTCGAGAAGTCGCGCTGAAAAAGTAACGCGAGTAGTCGCGCGCGGTCAAAAGGACCGCACGAACATAATGTGTTGCAAATATTGTTTTAAACATTTTTCTTGTATTGGAAACGTAATTTTGGATATTTTCTGATTAAGAGGGAATAACATTTCTATTATTATAATAAGTTTTATAGTAATAACTATTAGAGAAACCTACAATTAGACATGTTCTTTTTTTATTTCTCATTTGGAATAAAATGTTTTTTTTTTTCGTTACATATTTCTTTAGATAGATAGCTACGCACTGCTTTTATTGAAAATCCTAAATCTGATGATGATCTTTTGTTTTTGTCAACTCTGGTTCGTCTAAAATTAGAAATGCAATACTAAATTAGTTAAAAATATACTATATAAACATAACACTAAAACAAAGCTGCACAACGCATTTTACATTGAATTAGAGCTCACTCGTAGCTAAGCGGTTAGCATACACGCCTTTTGCGTGGGACTTCCGGCTTCGATTCACAGTGGGAACTCATGTGGTTCGGATCCTTCGTTAAGCAGTAGGTCCACGTCTTACATAGCCTTGATGCTCAAAAGGGCGCTAAATTGAAATCAAATCAAATTTACATTGAATTGTTTTACGGTCCTGTTATTTTGAAACTTCACCTATACAGCACTACATTGAATTATTTTAGCTTATCTTCAAATTTACACTGTTCTACACTTCGTCGTCGCTTATTTCGTCCTCTCCGGCTCTGACTACATTCGGGGAATCGCTGGTTATTTCTGAGTTTAAGATCTTCAGATTCGCTCGCAGACCCCTCACTTCACCTTTCGTGTTCACTCACTTATATATATGTTATGATCTTCCTCAGACAAAGCTTCCACGAGATCATCTCGGCTGATTTATCCAAATAGTCCATTCCTAACATTTCCCTCCGTTGTTTTAAGCTGTTTTTCTCTTTTTTCATACTTGGTATCAGTTTGTTAACTCTGTCGACCTCTTTTCCGTCCATTAAAGTAATATTTATGTTTATAAAGCTTAAAACATGTCCAAAGCAAAGGTCACGTGCAGAGCGAAACACTGAGAAAAAACATTACACGGTTAGTCGCGCGCGGTGGAAAGCACCGCAGAATCACTAAACAATCACTAGTACTTAAACTAAACAACGAATAACGAAGTGATTGAGCAGGAATGTTCGGGAAGGTGAGGGGGAAGATTAGCTAGACGGAGAAGTCTGTCGGACAAACAGAATGGACACACGATCGAAAATAATTTCCCTGCGGTGCTTTTGACCGCGGCGCGACTAATGGAGGGTTAAGGCGAAAAAAGATTGTCTGGTGTACTAATTGTGGTATATAACAATTATTACATTGGGAAAGTTACCTACTTTAGTATGAGTAATAAAAAAAAGTGATTTTTGTAGATGTGGCTTTCTTGACGAACTGTGCATACAAATTTTTACATTAAATGTGACAGTGTAATTTGCCTGAGAGGTGAATTTTTGATGTTTGAAGTGGCCAGCGTCAGCATACAACAAACATTAACGATACCACCAAACTTCTGCACTATGGAATGTGCCCAGTGTGATTGATGGTTACATAACATTTTTATGTTTCCAGTATATCTTGAAAACATTTTTTTTTTTTTTTTATGATTCCCCATAGGCAGAAATCGAGGAGTATTGAGGTTGGGGAACGTGATGGAAACTCGACAATTCCCGTTCTACTTGTCCATCGTTCAGGTAGAATTTAATCAATTTACGCCTTTAGGGGAAAGTGGGTGAATGTCGTGCACTTAAGGTTTAATCGCGAATTAGGCATACATTTTGGGATGAAAAAATCTAAGAAATCAGGGACACATAATCACATCCTTTATCTTTAAATGCATGTATAAGCCGTTATGTCAACTGCATTAGATTATGAAAAAACAAGCGAAAAAGTGAGTGAGGCAAATGCGCGGTATTCACCACTTCCGTGGGGTAATAGCGCGCAGATAATTTTCTGATATTAAATAATCCAATGTAACATAGAAACCAAACATAATATATGTTGTTTATGTATTTAATGATCTTGTACGTACTATAAACTTGAAATACTGAAAACAGAGAAATAAACTTGAAATACTATGCTTGAAATGAAATACTTGAAGTAAAACATGAAATAGCGTATATTGCAAGCATTAACACAAACTATTGTCAAGTCTACTTGCAAAATGCTTCTTTTGTCCAGCTTTTGCCTTTAGTTTTCTTTAAGTACTTTCTCGACATGTGCGAAAGTAAGAGGAGAAGAAAATTTTGAGTATATTTTGTCCCTTAAAAAGCAATGAGGGGGAAAACCGCGCACTAATGTAATACAGATATTGCGCGCCATTACCTCATATGTACCTTCACACACAAAAAAAAAAAAAAAAGAAAAAAGAAAAGAAAGAAAATGAAAATAAAAGAAAAAAATGAAAATAGAACATGCTAATATTATTGTGTAGTTGTTTTATATTTTAAAACTAGCAGCGTTCACCCCGCTTCGCTGCGGTCACCCCGGAACGCAATAAACTTTGTTACTTAGATAATTTTTACTTTTTCGCTTTCAAGTGATATGATAAAAACCATAGAAGATTGCAGTAAATGTTAACATTATATCGCCTGTCATTTATGTTAACCCGCCCCGCTTCGCTGCGGTCACCCCGGAACGCAATAAACTTTGTTACTTAGATAATTTTTACTTTTTCGCTTTCAAGTGATATGATAAAAACCATAGTAGATTCCAGTAAATGTTAACATTATATCGCCTGTCATTTATGTTAACCCGCCGAGTGACACGGTCATGCGGGTTGCATATAAATACGTTTATTTTTATACCTATGATGAACTAACAAAGGATTTGTACGTTATGGACACTTGAATGGTCAATTATCTCAAGACACTGGTAATTAAAAATTAAAGTGATATGATAAAAACCATCTAGGGTCCAAATCCTAATAACCCCCCAAAAATGAAAGAAATTGGTTCAGCCGTATTAGCGTGATGAGCTAACAAAGGATTTGTGCGTTCTCTTTTATATAATAGATAACATAGTATCCTACTTACCTTAGCAACATAATTTCGTTCTTCTTCAAAAACACATCCAACACACAAAGTTTTAATGTCTCTGCTCAAATTATGAGCACTTTCCCACTTTGTCTTTCAACATGTACTGCGCAGTTATTATGGCGCGCACAGCCAACTGTTATATGTTGTATTATTTCACTTCTTGTTCGCTACCTGTCACTCGCCATTATAAATATCATGCTCTGTGATATCATAGAGAAACGTTGATGCGCGGTATTACCCTCCTGCGCGGTATTCACCCACTTTCCTCTACATCTTAATGACCTTGCTTCAAACACGTAGCTTCCCTGCAGGTCTCTATTGGCAGATCACTAAATTATATTCTCGTCCTAAAATTGAACTTTTATTTTAATTTAATTTATTACAAATATATTAAGAATAAAGAATGTATGCACTTTTGGGCTCCTCTGCACGCAATGTTATGGTGTAATAAATTGCATACTAACATATTAGCAAAAACGTAAACTCTAATGTCGGCGGACAATTTCCTCCTCCCTGGGAAAACATGAAATGACACTACTATTTAAAAGTGAGTCATTCTACACAATGCCTTGCATAATTTGATAAAAGATATTTGCAGCAGATCGAAAAGTAGCAATGCAATTATCCATACGCTATAAGGAAACTCAAAAGTAGTAACCAGGGTCTAGATCCTTATAATACTCACCATTTTATGGTGTATGCTGATGATGTGAATCTGATAGGGGATGATATGAGAACAATAGCAAAAATGCAGAGGTTTTATTAACGCCTACAGAGACATGGATTTACAAGTAAATACAGATATATATATATATATATATATATATATATATATATATATATATATATATATATATATATATATATATATATATATATAGATATATATATACAGTGGCGGATCCAAGGGGAGGGCTATAGGGGCTATAGCCCCCCCCCCTTGACGCTCAGGTTTACACTGGATAAAATGAGCTTCAATCTTGGTTTACACTGGATAAAACGGCAAACTATGGTTTAGCCCCTCCCTTGATCATATCCTGGATCCGCCACTGTATATATATATATATATATATATATATATATATATATATATATATATATATATATATATATATATATATATATATATATATATATATATATATATATATATATATATATATATATAGTACGTATTTTTAGCGTGAAAAGACGCGTTGCCAACGTTTGATCACTTCAATACTGAATATTAGAACTAAACATTGCTAATCTAAAGCCGTACGACTAAAACAATAGTTTCATTTTAGCAAGTGAAAAAAATAAAGTTACAGTATTTGCTTTTGCTTAAGATTAAACGATATATACCGGGTGTTCAGAAAGTAACTATGCAGTAACTTGACGTATTTTATTTTCCATAAACCACTTTAAACAACTGCAATTAACTCGAAGCTAAACTTTAATGTCCTGGAAGTTATAAGAGATGCTGGAAGTGATCCCCTTGCACTTGAAGACACAGTTGCACACGTTTCTGCATGTTCTCTAATTGACAAGCATATCAGTCATCCCTTAGCACACCACAACATGGCACTGTATAGTTACTTTCTGAACACCCTGTATTTTTAGCGATTCAGTTAATCCGGAAATTCGGTTAATCTGGATTCGGTTCTATAATTATTCGATTTCTCGTAACGGTTACTCACTTAACCCTAAAAAATGACGCACACACTACTTGTAGAGACGAAACGTTTTCACTAATGCAATATGTGCGAAACGTTAAAAAAAAAAAAAAAAAAAAAAAAAAGCGTAAGGTTTCAGGACACCTCAAACTTTTCGTTTCAGAGCAGAAATCACGTTTATATTAGCCCATTTTTTTTTAAATTCGGCATGATTTGCGATAAATGCGAATGAAAACGAAAAAGTGGAATTCTTGCTAATTATTACTAATAATAACTAAAAAGCGCATTTCCAATATTATTTAACTTAAAATTCGTTGTATATTATCAAAAACGTGCACGTCGCTAAATTAAGTTTTCCATAAAATCCATAAACTTGCATCGGTGCGAGCGGTCTCAGGGTCGATTCCCGATGGGGGCACTAGGACGAAAAGGTGTAAACAGCTTTTTCAGGAAAGCCACCCTGAATGAGGTTTTCGTCATTCACACCAATCAAATGCTGGGGTGATAGTACCGAACATATAGGTTCCAGGTAGGGGCGCCCGAAGAAGATTTTCTACGAGGGGAGGAGCATCTCCTTGGTTGCTTGTTGTCAGCTCGTTACGTTCAATATGGTTGCCAGTCTCGAATGGTGATGCCCAGAGATTCTTTTCCAAGTATAATATGATTGTTACTGACAGGAGAGCAAACTTACTAATAAAAGAAGCATTGCTAATGTCTTGCTGCAAGTTATGTGTTGAAGTTTTTGCATTAATCTCTATATTTCAGTGAATACATTAGCTAGAATGTGCACCTAATCAAGGTATATCCTAATTTTTGTATCAGATACTCTTTACTATCAAAAGTATACTGTTTACAAGTACCATATTTTTAAAAAAAAATGCTACATTTAAGAAATAAATGCGACATAAATGTGAAAATTGTGATAATTAATGCCACAAAATATAAAAAAATTGTTAAGAAAAAGTTTCGTCTCTATTTGTAATCTGATCTCAAGGTTTGAAATCTTGTTCAAACATATCACTCGTTACATGAAATGTAGCCAAGTGCTAGAGTATGTATTATATACCATTCTATATTCATTTATTTATTTTAATCTCGACGATCTTTACGATAATCATTAATTTGTTTTCAAAACCTTTAAGTTTCATTTCAAACCTCATTTTTTAAAGAATACATTTAGATATTTTCCGTATCCTTGTTTTGTTGCTCTGAATGGTTCCCCAAGCGCGGTGGTATTATTCGAAGCAAAGCATTTTTGAGACAGATAATAATCTGCACGATGGGATTGTGTCCTTTGCAACACTCATGATACCCTAGTCACCAAGGTGCGCCCAATAACTGACTGGTGCCCCTCACGGTCTTGATATGGCGCTTCTTCTGCCTGCATCCAGAACAGAATACAAACCTTTTTCGTGTATGGAACAGTAGTGCATCAATATATCTTATCTGATGTTGCCCTATCTAATTTCCCTTTCCCCTCCAGGGAGTAAAACAAATGAAGAGGGGGAATAGGATGATGATATTGCATCTTGCTGAATTAAAGAAGTCAGCTTCGTGTATATTACCGAAAATACACATAAACTGAGAGAATATCTACAATATCTGAGGATAATTTTCACAGCGTTTAAATGCCTTGCGGCTACTTGCAGATAGATATAAATTGTATTGATTTTTTAAAACTTTTATTTTCACGAAGATGAATGGCTCACTAATATGTATTATGTTTAAAGTACACAATAATGTGCTATGTGCTTGCTTAACAGATAAGCAATACGTATGTTTTACAGTTCATAGTCTACTTTGATACAAAAAGTCGAGCGTAAAAGAACATTTCTGTTCTGATATTTCAAATCATCATTCATCTCATCCATTTTGTTTCTCCAACGTGATGGAGAGAACACGAGATAAACGGGCAGCTCCACTGGTACGATCACGGCATCTGCTGATATCTTTGTACCAGGAGGACATATTCTGATAGAAGTTGTCACAAAATGGCAACACTGTCTCCGGGTCGCTTTTAAACCACTGGGGAACGTGATATGCGCGCGATCGTGGCTGTTAACTCCATCGTTATACCAGGAGAACAAAAAGGAAACGGAGGAAGTGTTTATTTTTTTCACTTCCTGTAACTTTTTACATTTTTCAGTAACAGTTTTCTGTATTGACAGGGCCGGCGCTAGCAGTTTTGCCGCCCTGGGCGATACTTTCACATGCCGCCCTTTTAGACCTAATCCGCAAATCTTATTTTGATAGACGTTCAAGTGTCACGAAAAAGTAAGATGACCTATTTGAAAACATGTACGAAATGGAAAAGTAAACAAAAAATTTAACTACCTCTTTCGAATGCTTACATAATATTTAAACGACTCCATACATGATGCAATATTCAGTATGTTTGATTTCACTGTATATCTGTGATATACAGCAGCACATACAGAAAATAAATTTTTTAAAAAAAATGCTTCAGTCACGACTAAGAATTTTAATTTTTAAGCTTATTTTATACCAAAAGGTGTTTCTAAAAGAGTATGGAGCATGAAGATAATGTAGTGAATCAGATATTAAGGCAAAACTAAGTGATTAGCCTAAGCCTTATAATGTACTCCAATGTTTCAGCCAATTCGTGTTCTATTGAGATCATCGCTAGACCACTCAAACGTGTTTCAGACATGGAAGAACGTAAATAGATTTTAATAGGCATAAGTTTCGAAACACTTCTTTCTCCACTTGCCACTGTTACCCATAAGGTTAACAAAATCCTAAATGCAACACTGACATTAGGAGCAAAGTCATGTTCCTTAATTATTTTTAAAGTCTCTTTTGGTGAACATTTAGGCTTAATTATAGCGATAAAACACTTTCAGTTCGTCTTTCAAATCACTGGGGTTAATATTTTTCGATTCTTCGTGTGTTAAAATGCTGGTAAGTTTAGTACACTTTTCAGACTAAAGTTCAGGTGCATATCTTTAAGATTACTTATATCTTAAAGAAAATCAAAATACTCGCTGTGATGTTTAAGTTGCTCAAACCTTTCTCTTAAAACTAACACAACCAGGTCTAGAACTTCGTAATAAAAATCGATCTTATATCTTATTTGTGGATCTTCAATAGCTTCATTCTCTGCCTCGTGCTGAAACTGTCTCTTTCGACTTCGAGCATGCACTGTATTAGCTATCCGTGGATCATCCATATCAAATGCTGATGCCAACTCCATCGCATTAACTAGGTAAGATTGAAACTCTGCATCATTTCTTCTCCTCTCAAAGTACTCAACTACATTTTTAAGAAACTCGACTGCATCCAACACATGAGAATCAGTGCCTTGGAGGCTTTTGCTTGCTATGTTTATGTGAAGTAAAAATTCATGCCAGATGATGAGTGAGCAAAGGAAAGGAAAGTCACGCAGTTGGTTTGCTATACACAGAGCATTGTGGGCGACCATTCTATCTTCTATTGTCGTTACTTATTTGAAGTAAGGCATCATAAACCTCTCCTGTGGAATCAAAGCATCAAGAGCATCAATTCGGCTCTCCCACCTTGTGGTGTTTAATAGTCTTAAAGTGAGACTGCTAATATGTTCCTTTACTATGACCCAACTTTTTTTAAATGTAGAAAAAAAATGAAACGGCGTGCTGAGGTGCTGTGGTTACATTGTTAACGACAAGGTTTAGTGGATAGTTCAGACGTAGTCAGATGATGACTATAGTGTGTGTATTACGTAGACGCTAATTTATCCGGCAGAAAGTACGAAGTTATCTATCGAAAACGGAAAAATCCCGTAATGCATGCGCAATTGCGCAAATTTTTCTAGCAGAATTCTCAAGAAAAAAATATGCGGTACGGCTTTCTATATTCGGAATGAACAATTTGTAAATTGGTTAAAAACTCACAGCTAAAGACTAAATGTCTGTAGATGCTATAGGCTAGAACGACCTGTCTCAAGTGGGAGTGTACCTTTTGCATACTTGGAGGGGAGCGTTAGAACATTGCTAAATAGGAAAGAAATATAAAAGATACCTTGATAATCTTATCCATCCTAGCTGAAAATCTTATCTACGCCGCTGCAAGGGAAATATTGAACAAGATACTTGTGGCTAGTAGTTTGATAATTGAAACTGAGTGGGAATGCTGTGAATTTTCTATTTTCCTGAATGTGAGTAAAGTTCAATTATATTCTCAGGTAAATAAATTTTATTTTTCCATGTGGGCCTATTACGAAGCACTATATTTTGATAGTATTATTTTCTCTTCTTTTTCAAATTTTGCCGCCCATTAGACTTGCCGCCCTGTGCGGTGGCACGGCTCGACCCCCCCTCGCGCCGGCCCTGTGTATTGATAAACATACAACGATAGAACATATATGTTCGTCATACCTACTTTTAAGAGTAAGAAATAAGAAACCATATTTACTTGTCTGTTTGCAGATCAAGTGGAAGAATATATACGTAGATGAATTATAACTAACATGTGGGGAAACCAACACATAACAGATACAGTCTGCTAACAATGTTTATTTTATTTTATTTTATTTTTTTTACATATCAGTACATAAATGAATAAATAATCTGTTCAGAATAGACCGAACTCTATGACCTATGGAACTGGATCCGCTGTCTACTTTGTATTTATATTCCTGAGAGATCCTGGCAAAGAAAGCCATTTTTTAACGCTATGAAATTTCGTTTTTTTTATTTTCTCGAAAACTACGCATAAGAATTCAACTTTAAGAATGTCATTTTGTTCAGGTCGATGTTATCTATCGCTTGATGTAGGTTAAAGGTTGGTAATATCATGATATAGCTACGTAATACCGTGATATGATAGCAGCTAGCATGACATAAGCGTTCGTGAAACTCAAAACTTTACACGTTCTCTGTTGTCTATAAGATTCATCTACTGCAGCAGGGGCGGATGAAGGACGAAATTCTTGGGGGGCGGTGGGATCCAATACTGCTACTTAAAGATACTTTTAAAAGGTCCAAACTCTGAGATGGGTTTTATTTATATATAAAAAATGAGAAAGTTTCCTCTTCTGGGGGGAAGGGGGCAATTGCCCCGATCGCCCCCCTTGAATCAGCCACTGTACTGCAGTGAACGTAATTGAATTACTAAAGCTTGCTCGACGCTTTGAGAGGTCTGAAAAGGAAATTGCGCAAAAGATAGCAAGGTAAGTGAGCATCTAAATATTAAAAATTGTAAAAGAATATCTAGCACAGGTATGCATGTACTGAAATGTTCGTTAGAACGTGTATCGATGCATATTGTCCACTCATACAATACAGTCATTATTCCATGTATTTTTCCTACGCGGGGAAGGGAAAATAACGTTATTATTCTGCATTTAGAATGGTGTTGCAGGACAACTGCATTGTATACAAGGCTGCAAAGACATATAGGGGCACGTCGACTCTCTGGTTCAATCCCCGGTTAAGTAACTTTGTGGTGAACAACATCGTGTCCGTGGGTTTTCTCGAGGTACTCCTGTTTCCTCCCACAATCTCATTGTACTAATTCTTCCATCGGTTCATTCCCGTTTGGCCTATTCCTGTTTCGCCTACGGACCTTCCAGCAATATATATCATTATCTCAACCTCATCTTAGATATATGTAGGCCAAACGGGTATTCCCGTTTGGCCTATTCCCGTTTTGCCTACACTCACTCGACGAGGGATATTTAGTGTCTAAGGGACTTTTTCTACAAAGATTTATGAACAACGTTTAGTTCTCAACATTAGCAACGGCTCTGACGTGATTGACTGTTTTTCTAACCAAGTGCGTGCCGTGCCACTAGTAGTTCCAAAGTCACCATTTCAAAAATACTCTTTCTAAAATGGCTCTTCTTGAAAATGTTAAATTTACTTTTCAGATATACTATCTACTGGCTAAAAAGATTCATTAAAATCCACTTTTCAACGTAAACAAAAGCAGGAATAAGTAGGAAAAGTGGGTCTACACTTGTATAAAAAGTATGTCCTCCAGTTTGGAGTTTGCACTTTAAATCTTGAAAGCAATTGGGAAAATTGGGAGAATAATTGGGAAAATAACAAAAATCTTTGTATTAGGTTAGTTTTACTAGTAAAGGAACCGTTGTTTTTTTCGAACGCGTGAAAAATGTAAGTTGAGAAATTTCAATATTGTGAATATTTAAAAAGAAAGAAGCATTCGAAAATAAAACTGTAGTAATTATTCATAAAAAATAATAGTCTCCACTCATTTCCTTTATGTGCCTTTTAGTCGTTTACTTCTGGTTGTGCATTAATTACAGAACTTTTACAATTCCATACACATCTACCACCATGAAGCGTTTCTGTTGCAACAAATAGGGCTCTTGAATGAAACTGAGTTTTTAATGTGCTCTTTGATCTAGTGAAATTTTGTTAATTTTAACCAAATTACTTCTTAAAAGAGACAACAGTAGGCAAATTTCACTAATACTCATGCACTAAAACATATAATTACTATTATTTAATATTCAAATACAAACTTTAATATAAACTTTATGTATATACAAAATTTTGTTTGTAAACAAATACCTGTCTTCTAGTGCGACAAATTATCTATATACAATATATAAAAATGAAGGACACTATATTTATAACTTAACAAATCTTGAACTACCAGACTGATCTCGATAAAAATTTTCAACATAGATGAGGTTCAACATATATTTTACCATTTCACTTTGAAGGTGCAACATAGAGGAATGAACTGTGGAACAGATTTTTGTGTCGAACTCATAGTTTTCGGCGTTGCTGAGATGAACAGTCATATTTCCGGTGAAGCTTAAATTCAAATTCAGCACTACAACTTGAAGGGAAGAGAGGGGGGATATATAAAATGATTGAAAATGACCAATATTAGTGTCAAATCCATAGTTTTCGTGGTTGCTGAGATGAACAGTAACACTTCCGATGCCGTTTAGATCCAAATTTATCCCGCAAATTGGGGGAGGGGGAGGTATATAAAAATGATGCAAAATAATCGATATTACTGTGAATCCATAGCTTTCAGTGCCGTTGAGATGAACAGTGACATTTCCGATCCAGTTTAAATCCAAATTCAGCGCCTCAGCTTGTGGGAGGGAGAAGGAAGATCATATATAAAAATGATCGAAAATGGCCGATATTAATATCGAATCTACAGTTTTCGGGGCGGCTGAGATGAACAGTGATACTTGCGATGAAGTTTAAATCCAAATTCAGTCCCTATTAGTACTCCTAAAAGGGGAGAGTGACATGTAAAAGTAATTGAGAATGACTGATACTAGTGTAAAATTCATAGTTTTTGGGATCCCTAAGTTCATTGGTGACAGATTTGGTTCTCTTTATTCCCAAAGTGAAACGTATTCTTCCCGTGCGAAGAACGGGTATTCTGCTAGACATTAATAATAACGAACGGAAGTTTCACATTTTAAAGTTCTTTAATATATTTGTCGCTGCTCAAATTTACGCACTTGGGCGGTGTATGTGTATGTATCTTCTAATATAAATAAAATAAAGAGTTTGTTTGTGTGTTTGTCTGTCTGTCTGTCTTTGTGCGGCCTGGGGATCAGACGAGTGGACCGAGAGTTACCAAATTTTGATCAGGGGTACCTTGGTTCAGGTCCCAGATCAAGACGAAGCGTTTTTTTTTTTTTAAAAAAAAATTTCGAACCAGTGGGTCTCAGAGGGGCGTTTGTCGGAACTGACTTGGGAACCAGACAAATTGACCGAGAGTTACCAAATTTTAGTCACGAATACCTTGGTCCAGGCTCCAGACCAGAGTTAAACGTTTTTGTCAAAATTCTAACCAGGGGGGGTCTTAGGGGGCATTTACCGGGACATGTAATAGTAGTAGAAAATGACCGATATTAGTGTCGACTGTCGAATTCATAGTTTTCGCGGTCGCTGAAATCAATGGTGACACTTCCATTAGCAATGACTTGCAAATTCAGTTACAGTTGTATGTGGGCCTGGAGTCAGCGGGACGGGGGGGGGGGATACCGAGACATGTAAAAAAAATAGCCAAAAATGACTGATATTAGTATTAAATCCATAGTTTTCGCTGTTGCTGAGATCAATGGTGATACTCCACCAGGCGTTGACTTTCAAATAGAGCCCCCGTGCGAAGCATGGGTATATTCAAATAGTATGTAAATAAGATCATCTCTCTTTTTGAGTTGTTCGAAAAATATATACAAATAAAGAGGGATTTTTTTTTGTCGCAAATCAAAAGACTAAAAAGTAAAATTAAAAGCCGTTGATTCAAGTATATTTCCTGCTAGCGAAATATATATATGCTGCAGACACGTTACAGCAAATAAGATTAGCATCAGGCGAAGAAATAGTTTTTAAATTATACAGAGTATTTTCCGGGTTTTGCCAATATTTCCGAACAAAAGATTTTTCTAATGGATTCAAAATTTCCAAAATTTTAGACAGCACAAGAGAGATACGGATCTCCGTAAAATATATGTATATTTGATTTTAAATACTGGTATTAACTAAAATGATTCTGTCCGTCCCTGTTATTTTAACACTTCCCTGCCATAAAACTGTAACTTTATAAGATTACGTAAGATAATTTACATGCGTCTATTAATTAATCTAACTATGATTATATTTTAGTATCTTTTGTAGTCATAATTCCATTCTATCACGGTGCTAACTTTAAAGGAGTGGTGCAAATATATTTGTTGCTGCAAAATTTCCCTATTCTAATACAAGAAACATAACTACTCAATGACCTTAACTGTAAACTAGTAAATATAAAATAGTTCTCATTTTAAAAGCATAACGTAGTAAAATATTCGAAAATTTCAATTTTTCCCAAGTTTTTCGTTTTTTTCCAACGTCGGGAGAAAACAGTAAAAAACTGTTTTTTTAAACCCAAAATTTCCGTTTTTTTTTTTTTTTTTTAGGACTTTACAACCTAGTAAGGACAAAATGAACGTGGGACCTCCACAGAGTCATAAAAGTATGTGTAATTTACGAATTCAAACTGGGATGAAACGCCGCTGCAGTGGGGCGGAAGATATGCCAGGCTTTTGGTAAGGGTGTCGTGACTACGCGAACAGTGCAGCAGTAGTTTAACAAGTTTAAGACGGTGACGAAACACTTGAAAATGGACCACGTGCCGGAAGACCAACACAGGTACAAAATGAAGATCTTCAGGCAGGAATTGCGGTGAACAGTGGCCAGACATGTGAGAAACTGGGACTACAATTCAGTGTGAGTGGAAAAAAAATTCGGAAGCACCTCCATCAACTTGGGGAGCACTACAAGTTGGGTCGATGGGTCCCACATGATTTGACTCCGGGCCAGAAGGCAACGCGAGCAGGCACCTGTGTTTCTTTGCTGTCTTGTCTGAGGAAGGGACCATTTCTGGACAGGGTGTTGACATGTGATGAGAAGTGGGTCTTATACGAAGCTTCACGGCGCCGTCATCATTAGTTAGCATCCCATGAACCGGTTCCAAAACAGCCGAAGCCAACACTGCACCAGAAGAAGGTCCTCCTCTGTGTTTGGAGGACTGCTTGCGGCATCGTGCATCGGGAACTGCTACCAGCTGATCACAGCATCAATGCAACTGTGTACTGTCAGCAGTTGAGCCGTGTTTAAGAAAACCTCAAAAATCTAGAGCCAGCACTTCTGAATCGCAAAGGGGTCCTCCTGTTACAGGACAACGCTAAACCCTACAAGGTTAGGATGACCCGGGACACCATTCTACGCCTTGGATGGGAAACACTATTACATCCGACATAGTTCCCGTACATTACACTGTCCGATTATCACCTGTTCCATTTCTTGGACAATCACCTTGGAGGACGCCAGTTCAAATCCCTAGTAGAGGTGCAAAGTGCACTTGATATAGACTCCTATTCTTCGCTTCACGGCCCACCAAGTTCTACCGCGATTGTGCGATGGAATCCATGGCCTTGCAGAACGTTGGCAGAGGGTTGTTGATGCTGATGGGGACTATTTTTGATCTTCCAGTTATGTCTCAGGTGACATATCGCTTTTCAAAGTTGGTTTGTAAAAAAGCTACATAATTTTCTTGGCTACCTTTCCAGAATGGGTGGATAAATAAAATAATTGACCATTATCTATCCACTGCCGGATGAAAGTCTATCCAATTTTTCTTCATAGCTATCTATCTTGAAGAATTCTTTTCCACGTTATTCCGCGGTGCTTCTTGATTTCGATACTCACCTTGTATGAGAACATTTCCTATGCCATTTCTTGTCCCTTGACATTAAGTCAAGAACTGCTTTTGTCTATCAATCATAATTTCTTCTTGTACCAGCCCTCTGCTTCATTGCCTTTATTTTCATCATAATATCCGTTATTCCTACCATCTTTTTGATTCATACGATTCTTTTCTATCTTTGAGAGTGATTCCTAACATATATCTCTCTGTGCTTCGTTATGTAGTCTGTAACCGGTAAATGTCTGATTTTGTCAGAGACCATGTCTCCAATCCATATTCCAAAACAAACAGAACATGTTCATTGAAAATTTTACGTTTTAGACATATTGGCTTTTCAATAACAAGCTGTTCGTGCCGAATGCACTCCAGCCCAACTTTCAGTCGGTTAATTTCTTCTTTAATATTGCCACCCATAGATATCTTCTGTTCCAGATGTATATTTGACGCTCTTCATTATAACGTTTAAGTTTAATGTTCTGTGATTGTGATTCGAGGCTAAGGAAAATTGTAATGATGACAATAAACGAAATGTTGGAATGAAGAAAGGAGGATGAAATGGGAGAACTCCGGGGAAATCCATGCATGCGGTGTTTGTCCACAAAGTCCACTTGGCACGAGATAGATCAAATCAGGGTCCGTCCCACGCACCAGGGATGAACCCTCTATTACTGCGGCTCCACTGTAATATTGTATTCCTTTAGAAGGTTAGATTAGTGAGATAATTACTTGTAGAATTAACTTTTTTACTTTTAATGTATAGACTAACTAATTTCATGTCCAAAGGTAATTCAGGGAAGATAAAGGCAGTATACCCTATTGATTATTTTGTTTAAAAAATCTTACTTTCCCCTAGTTTCGTTGATAAAGTTTAAACTTTTTACAAAATGAAAAATATTGACCCGGGATTCAGTATTTATAACATAAACCAAATTCCCAATTCAAGTCATGGTAGGTTTTCTTTTCTTTTCTTTCTTTCTTTTTTCTTTTCTTTTTTTAAAATCCTAGTTATATTTCCGCAATGTTTCTTGTCCACCATTTTAGGCAAAATAAGGTTCCTTATCCCGCCTAATATAACGGACATAAATCTTATCATAACAACTGTAAGTATATCGATCATAACTGAAGAAGATAGGCCTAATTGGTTATGCGAAACGACACGACGTGCTATCTATACATGATTTTGGCAAGGCTGGATTCAAACACCCATGTTCATATCGATAATGTCTTAAGTAATAATACCACTTAAACGTAGACCTATATTATTATGCATATAAAGTTTCAGCCAAATGGTCTTGTGCTGTATGAAACTTAGTAAATAAATAAATGAATGAATAAATAAATAAATAAACGTATCCACGTCACTATTTTCATAATAATTAATAAGGTTTTATTTCGAAAGGTTAAGTATTAAGCTTAGGATTCTCCACCATCTCAAAGTGATAAATGCTGCTACGTATTTGTTCCGAGACAGCTGTTTCTAAGTAAACACTTATTTCGAAAGACGAGACGTTTTGCGAGCCATCTTATCTCGTCTCGAAAACTTAAAACGAAACAGGGATTACCTCTTTTCGTGCCCAATTCCACAAAACCAGTCTAGTCTTGTGAGCATCCCTAGATAATAATAATAATAATAATAATAATAATAATAATAATAATAATAATAATAATAATAATAATAATAATAATAATAATAATAATAATAATAATAATAATAATAATTATTATTATTATTATTATTATTATTATTATTATTATTATTTCTGTTTCTAAGTACTTTGTTATTATCAGCTTTCTAGTGCTCTTATTATTTTCTGCTTTTTAACGCATTTGTTCAAGTCTATTTTTTATGTTTTTAACTTGTAATTTCGATCTTTATTTTAAAACCCTTTTGAATTCAAGAAATGTGTACAGTATATCTTAACATTCTGTCTGACAAGGATCCTAACCTGATAAGTTCAAAATTGTCTTATAATTCATTATTATTATTATTGTTATTTGTAGCCTATTATCACGTTATATACTGATATTTTACAAATGTATTTTTGCCCATGAACTGTTCGCAACACATGACATAAATCTGTTATTTTTATTTACCTTTTATTAAATAATGTCAGTAAAAAATATTCACGTTAAAAGGAGTTTTTTTCTGAGAATATATGTAAAAGGTGGGGTATATTTTTTTTATTATGATTGTGTTACAGATCTTAATTTGATGCACTCTATAAGGGTTCAACGTATCTTTTGACATTCACGCTTTTCTGGTGCAACTGATCTACCTCTTTAAATGCTGTTAATGGCTGTAAGAAGCTCCATGAATGTTATGTGCTCCGGATGACTAAGGCTGCTAATGGGAGTTGCTAGGTCGTTTGGGCTGGGGAGGCAGGTCTAAAATTGATGGGTGACTGCGGGAGGCTCACCGACCAGCACCGCCCTAAATCGACCTGAATTGCCCACTGTGTTCACAAGAGCTTACAAATTAGGACGGGACTTACTAGGCTTGTATAACCTTGCTCCGAGCATCATCAGAGAGAGATTTCCTCTCATGGAGTAGTTCAGCGAGCGATGGTGGGTTATTATTATTATTATTATTATTATTATTATTATTATTATTATTATTATTATTATTATTATTATTATTATTCAAATCGTATACTCATTATTCAAAAATAATAACATTAAGATGAAACAGGATGTTTAAAGAGCTTCCTTAATACCTTTCTATTTACATCAAGCTTCTTGCTTAATAATCCGATGCAAAATAAATTAGATACTATAAATACGCAATTCTTTGTATACTGTATGAGTAACATTTGCTACTTCCTAAACATCCCACAGAGATGTATGGCAAATCATTCGTGCCTACTAGCATCCGTCTCTGGAATAGTTTATCCCCCAGCGTGAGAAACTTAGAAATGAAAATTAGCCCTAGAAACGAAAATCTTGCTAAAGTAGAACCTGTCCACTTAATATACCATTCTCTGATAAACTTAACATAAAACATTAGTAAGATTCTTTGCTACTGTCATATTTATATAGTTTTGTATTGTATTAGTTATTCTTATATTGTATTCTTAGTAAACATATGTGTGTATGAGTACGTGTGTGTGAGATTTGTTTTTATGTATATGCATGTATAATGTGAATGATATATCGTGCTTTTTCATTGTATCAAGTAGCTTGCAATTATTTCCTTAGTAGATAGGTGTAAGAGAGGGCCTTATGGCCCCTAACCTCGCTGCTGTAGAAAAAAAGCAATAAATAAATAAATAAATACCCCATCAGGATTCTGCCGCCTATAGTCGGACAATTTGTCCATGCCGACCAGATGCCGCGGTCGGATTGCCGGCGCCGGACGCCGGCATCTTTCAGCGCGATTTTCGACCGCGACGAATAGTTGCCTTGGCGAGCGGTCGGCAAACAGCCGGAAATGAGCATTAAATGCGCCGGCACCGCCGTCGGTAAGTTGTCTTGCCGAGCAGTCGGCAAACAACCGTAAAGGCACAGTAAATGCATCGGCGCCGCCGTCGAAAAGAGGCCGGCATAAGGAGTCGGCAGAGGGTCGGAAAGAGGCCTTTCCGATTGTTTTGCCGGCTCTGACGGTCGGCAAAGAGCATTTTACTTGACGATTTTCGACCGCTTGCCGCCTCGGCAAAAGGTCGGCAACTTTGAACAAGTAGATCGTCGTGCCGCCGCGGACGGGTGCCGGCTGCCTGCGGCGGCCCGCCACCGTCGACGGCGGCAATCCCTCTTACCGACCGCGGCATCCTGATGGGGTAATAACGTTAGTGTTGGTTATTTCTGTTTAGAATGCTTATTCAATTCAAGAGCAGTGTCGATTCCATAAAACCCTTTGATGAGAGATAGAAATTAATTTTCATTTTTCTTTCTTAGCACTGTGTTCGTGTGTTCTCCTATTTCCTCCCATATTCGCATTTTACCAATTCTTTCATTATCATTCACTTCCATTAAGCATTCTTCAGCCTAAAGGACAACGAAATAATAGGTGTATCTAAAAAATTGCAGGCTTTTTTTTTTAAATATAACACTGGTACGAATATTCATACGCGGCGGAGGTTTTATTCCTGACACCTGAGCAGTGTTTCTTCCAGACATGTTTTTGGGGGGCACTGTCCCCCCTTCCCCTCGAGGAGACCAAAAAATACGTCTATAATATAATAATATATAGAATAGTACTGTGTGAAAACAATATGTGCCCCTCCGAGTACTAAGTGTGCCCCCCCGGAACAATTTTTCTGAAACACCGGAACATTTTTGTAGGATCTTAAAGACTTCTTTTTTGAATCCTTTTGCATTGGCCAGTTGTAAACTGGGCAGGTATACGTTTTCGAAAGAGAATTTCATTGTTTGAGTATTTTATCTGGCGAGGCGTAGCCTGTTCATTTATTCTAGCATTAAATCTAATCTCTCTATAACTTTAAGCAGTGGTGCACGCAGAAGTTCGTCATGAGGGGAAGAAGGAAAGTTCAAGCTACCAGATTCATATAATTTTAGGTGTTTATATACATACCTTACTATGATAAATCTTTTTTATATATATAATATCTTGGTCAAGGAAAAGGGTGAAAACCCCACATCTTTCCCTTGCGTACGCCACTGAAAAAAAAATCCAAAATCACACCAGAGTAAAAATCTTATATTAATAACATGTGTCATAATTTCGACATCATATCTTTGCCTTAGCCAGACGCATTATGAAGGTATGTATAATATAAGCATCTAAGGCATTGTGTACCTATGTAGGTACAGTGAAACCTCTGAATAACAGACACCGCTGGGACATGAATTTTTGTCCGTTACTGAGAGGTGTCCGTTACAGAGAGGTTACAAAAATTTAATTATCCACAATGGTAATTGTATGCAGGAATGAACATTAAATACATTATGTATGAGCGTAAATACCTAAACTTCAATATGAAAATACTCTATTTAGAACGTATTTAAATTACTGAGATGGATGAAGGAAAAATTCATTTCTGTTAAATAATATTATTGCTGCGGGATGTGTTAATATACTCGTATACTGCAAAAGATAATGCGTGTATGGTAATTTTCTTAAGTACATGTCATCACCCTGTAAAAAATAATCCATTAATTCACTTGTTATTTATGAAATTGTCGGGAAAGATGCCACGGAAGGGAAGATCTTTCGCATAGAATTCTTAGCCTTACGACTGACCCTGCATGAGTGTTATTGCCTATTGAAGGTTTTCTAGGATTTCCACCAGAAAGCAGTTTATTGCGGGCAGAGAAAAAGAAGAAGAATTTCAAGTTCAGCTTGAAGCTGTTCTGTTTGATGGTTCGTCAAGTCTAGACTCATGATAGAAACACTTGTGGACAAAATACTTTTCTGTCTACTGTAATATATCGGAGAAACGAGAATAATTTCTGTCTGTTATGAAGAGGTTATTGAAACGTTTGGGGGGGGGGAAAGAACTGTCCGTGTCCGTATCTGAGAGTGTCCGTAAAACGGAGGGTTTTGTTCCGTAAGAGAACATATATTTTTGCCGGGACAAAAAAGTGTCCGTATTATAGAGGTGTCCGTTATTGTGAGGTGTCCGTTAAGGGAGGTTTCACTGTATATCCTTGAAAACGAATAAAGATAACTTTCAGTTAGGTACCAACTTTTCCAAATTTTAATTTGTAATTAGATAAACTAGGGCAGTGCCGTTGATTTAAGAGACCTGGAACAAACGTAAATTCCAGGGCCAGTGATGTAAGTCAGGGATTCTCAAGCTGTAGTACGCGTATCACTGGCGGCACGCGAGTCGCTGTTAGCGGTACTTACAATTTATGGTAGCATTATTTATTAATATGCTTTGATAGTACGCCGGTAGAAAAGGTTGAGAACCCATGATGTAAGTGATATACAGGGTGTTAATAAACTATACCAACAAACTGTAAGAGGTGACTCCTCACATCAAAATAAGAGAAAGAGTTCATATGGGCCTATGGCGAAAAGTACATAGTTTCAGAGCTAGGGCTGTACAAAATCTCGAAAATGCTAAATTTCAATAGGCCCTATTTCGAAATCCAGAAATTGTGGATGGTGGTCCTTATCAGCGTAAATGAAACCACGCATACACAATCCAAAAGTGCATGTTTCATCAATTTTCAATACGTGTACAGAATAATCCCTACAGGATGTAATTCTCAGATATGCTCTCAATAGAATTTTCAGATATGCCCTGATTTCAAGAAGGGCCCAAAGGAGGCAGGAGGTAAGCCTTGATAACAATGGACATCCAATGTTTTGGATAGATATCGGAAATGTTAGGAACCGGCAGTTCCATGTCTTTTGCTGTTCAGAATAAAGTGTGATGCGATGTATTTCGTCATGGTATATTTCACGTTTTCTTCACTTATAAGCATGAAATGAAACATCGTAGCATGCGTTTTTCCGAGTACGATAGACCATGCTGCTGACGATCCTTAACACTTCCGACATTGCGCCAAAAGATTCCATGCTCACTGCTATTAAGGCTTGTCATTTGTCTACTTTGAACCAATCACAAAGTCAGAGCATATATCAAAATTCGGTTGATGGCTGTCTGGGAATTTCACTCTGCAGGGAATACACTGCACACTAGTTGAACATTAATGAAATATGCATTTTTGTATTGCGTATGCGTGACTTCCTTTACGCTAATAAGGACAATCATCCACAGTTTCCTGAATTCGAAATAGGGCCTCTTGAAATTGGGCTTTTTCGCGATTTTGGATAGCCCTAGCTCTGAAACTATGCACTTTTCCCCACAGGTCCATATGAACCTTTTTTTTTTCTTATTTTGATGATACGTTTTACGTTTTGAAATAGAATTCATTTGCTGAGCAAAATTGAACTTTATTGAAAATGGATTTGGATCCCTTGTGCTCTGAACGCCCCACATATTATCTTTCTTCAATAAATTATTGACTCAAAAAACAACCAATTACATAGGCTTACAGAGAATGTTCTAAAGTTAGCACAACATGAAGTGTGCTTCAAACATTACTTTTTGAAAATGTATTATTTTAAAATAATTTTATTAGCATCATATTCTGAAATAGTAATCAAATTTTGCAACAAAGATCTCACCCGCCTCCACGAAACGCGAGCTTAGCCTCTAAAGGCATAACTAGAAAACTTTCAGAAGCGGTAACTCCGAAATGACTTGCTTTAGGGCTAAAATAACTGTACAACAGTATTTCTGGTAAAATTCTAGCCTTAAAACATGTAACATGACTCCCTTTGCATTTGACGTTTCGAATACCAAGCAATGATATGCGCCATGATGCTTGATAACACCATCTGATGTGTCAGACCACTTCCAAGTTTCATCATTCTCCCTCAACCCGTTCTCAACACACAAAGATGGTGAGGACTTTTGTTTTGTCATGTATATTGATAGATTGTGTGAAATCTCTATAGTAGGTAGATTTTAAAATCTACCTAAAAAGCTAATTACAACCAAGAAAGTACTTACGAGAGTCACTGGCAAGAGGGTGTAATAAAAGGAGGTCGTGATATGAAATAAGTTGAGAATTACTAATCTATACTGAAATATTCTGTACCTAACACAGTGTAGTCTTAATGAAAATAAATGAAAATATCGGTTACAAGAGCAAAAAACTTTTAATAAATATGTTATTACTCGATTTTGAAAGTTTAAAATCATGTTTTAAACTGTTCAAAACGTTTAAAACATGTTTTTTTCGTGTGTGTTTTAAAACATGTTTAAAAACATTTTGAACACCTTTTTCATGTTTTAAACACGTTTAGTTCATTTTTTAATGTATTTTTTCCAACCCTGCTTAAAGGTAGATATTTTACAGATTATTAGTTGAGAATGAACACCCATACAGTAATGAAAAGTTGAAGAAAGAGAAATGTTTGATAAACATTTGACCCAAACATTAAAAAAAAAAAAAAATTACTATTGTGAGTTCAACTTCTGTTCAGAAACACTTCTATTACTACTAGTACTAGTAATGGAAGAGTCAAATATTTCTACCTCTATTTCCGGCATCATTTGTTTCCCGTGGACTTCAAACAAATGTACAGCCCCTATGGATATTGTAGTCGTTTGTAATTTTAGTTTAAAAATTCTTGAAAAAAGAATTCTTAAATAACAATTCAGTCAAGCTCATTAGATAAGGAAACGTATAAGCATAGAAAGAATGTCAAACATCTTGTAGCCTAGGTTTTTTTTTTTTTTTTTTTTTTTTTTTTTTAATATGGCAATCAGATTGTTTGAAGCCATCGATAAACGATCAATCATTTCCGGTTCAATGAAAGTGTAAAGTTGCAACAGTTATGATACGCATTTTCAATCCTAAACAATAATTCGCTTGGTAGCTAAGGAAGCACAGCGAGGTGAATATTTCACATTTATTTTTCATTAAATACATTTCCGTACATTGCTTATCTTGCTTACTTTAAAAGATCTTCCTTCGAAAAATTGAGGCAAAAATTTAAAGTCTATCTTTACTACAAAGTTTATAAGTCAACATTGGAATCATCTCGCTGAACTCTTTCATTTGTTACCCCATACAAAGTATTTTATTGACATCAGATTTTTACTTTTTATCGATATAAGGTGGCCCAGAAAGAAAGAAAAAAGTCACCAGGAGACCGGATCCCTTAAGGAACTTCGAAATTATTTTCTAATAACAACGTGTCTTTTATTTGTATTAAAGGCGCGCTCATGGGGTTCATTCGTTCACGACTTTCGACTTTGAACACCTCTAAACAAAATTTCTGAATGCGAACATACATAATTATATGGTAGAATTGAGGTTGGAAGCCTTTGAATGTCCAGCGTTTTGAGTTGAGTTGATTTTGAGTTTAACGTCCCGTTCAGTAGCGAAGTTATATGAGACGTGGACCTACTGATTATCGTGGAATCCGAATCATTTGAGTTCCGGCCGGGTATCGTACCCGGGTGTCCCACACCAAAGGCGTACCGTACGCTATCCGCTTAGCCACGAAGGAGCTACCCAGAGTTTTAATTCGTTGAATATAGTGTAATGAAACCACGAACTAAGATTTTTTTTTTAAAATCACCATTCATTTTATTCATAAAGATCATAAAATCAATTCTGTGGGAGAAACTGAGCGAAGATTTTTGGTAATATTTTAAATTTCGTGTACGTGCATAATTTTTAAATTCAGAATTACATGATTTGTAATCAATAAATCGTTGGAAGCAGAAGTAAGGTCTTTGAAAATAATCAACTATCACCTGTGGTAAAATAACATAGTGTTTGTCAGTAGTAATTAACAGTTCGGATAAAATCATTAAAAAAATGAAAGCAAACCTCAGGGTAACTTAAAGTTCAAAATACTTCTTATTTTTCCACTATCAGATAACAATATTTTTGTCATTAGGACTTTCCTAATATTTTGTAAATTTTAAAATACAAAATAATGGCTTTTAGCAAATTAGAAAGGAAAAAATAATTGAAACAAACAAGGACAATACTTCATTTAAAATGACCAGGTTTTCAACCGAAAAATCATCCTGGATACTACATCCTGCACCGAAATGGAAAAGTCTCTAAGAAACTTCAAATACAGAGAGGGAGACCACTGTCTGGTCAAAACTAAGCAAAATCTAGAATAAGGTAAAGTATGACAACAGAAAACTGAAACTATCTATTTACATATCACATGATATTGGGAGGTCTCTAAAAGTGACTGGCCAATTGGAATGCTTAAATTTTCAGCTTAATTCTGTATTGAATAAATTATCTATGTAATTAAGCTTATATACTGTCAGCTTATTTACTCTTGAACGTTTACAGTTGAATAATTAAATTGTTACAAAAAGTATCCGCCATACTACCATTGTAAGCCAATTGCGTCATCAATAAAAAATTATCATTCATGACAATAAGAGATTGTAATCACTTGTTTAATTTGACATTTCAATTTGATTCACTAATTCATTGTTCCGTTATAGTTATTGACTAGCTGAACCTACGCTATCTACACAGCGCATCACATATAAGCATGAATCTCCTGGTCATTCCTTACAACATCTGTACACGTCTCTTTACAAACACAAGTGAAAGTTACAAGTCGGCAAGTGATACTATAAAGGGGAGATTTTTTTCGATTATTTATTTCAATATCTCGCACCGTTTGCAAGATTGAGCCTACTTCCGGTTGGAGTTTATAATTCATGTATGATCAGTGTTCTCTTTGTTCTTGCACGCAATATGTAATGAGCAAATACATTATACACACAATTAATTATAGTGTCAGTGATGTATGATGTTCAATGGGCAAAACACTCCAAACAATAAAGATTCATCTTAGATTGGAGAAATTGTTATGCTTCATTTTTCATTATCATTTGGTCATTAAACAAACTCCTGAGAAATATACAACTCATATGTACATTAATGTAGTGTTGAAATGTATAACTCGTAGGATATGGTGCTTTTTCTTAAAATTTCAATACTTCCAGTGTACCTCTAAAAAATGTAAAAAAGAAATAACGGCCATGTTCTTTAAATATTCAAATAGAACAGGACAATCTACACATAATTTGGAATCGACCAGTGAAAATGACACGTTTCTAGCGCTAGTGGTTGTCAAGATCTCATTGTCGAAAGGATTGGAGTTGGAGACAAACATATAAACTTTTCTTTGGAGACAAACATATAAATCTAACATTTTAATATATAGACTAGCTGAACCTGCGCTCTGTACACAGCGCATCATTCGCATATGAGCATAAATCCCCTCATTCCTCGCAACATCTGTACATGTCCCTTTACAGACACAAGTGAAAGACGTCGTGATAAAAAAAAAAGAAAAAAAATCGGTAAGAGGTATCATAAAGGGGAGATTTTTTTCGATTATTTTTTCTCAATTTCTCGCACTGTTTGCAAGATTTGAGCCTACTTTCGGTTGGAGTTTCTAATTCATATATGACCAGTGTTTTCTTTCTTCTTGCATGCAGTATGTAATAAGCAAATACATTACATATACAATTAATTATAATGTCAGTTATATGTGGTGTTCATTGGGTAAAACATTCAAAAAATAAAGATTCATCTTACACTGGAGAAATGGTTATCCTTCCTTTTTCATTATTATTTGGCCATGAAACAAACGCCTGAGACATATAAAACCCCAATACACAACTATATGGTGTTGGAATGTATAATGCGTAGGATATGATGCTTTAGTTTTTTTTTTTCAAATTTAAACGCTTTCAGTGTAATCGTAAAAATATAATTAAGAAATAATGGCCATGTTTTCTAAATATTCAATTAGAAGCGGACAATCTACGCAAAATTTCCAATCGATCAGTGAAAACGTCATCTTGCTAGAGCCTGTAGTTTTTCGAGATCTCATTGTCGAAAGGATTGTAGTATCTTTTGCCGATTTTTATCAAGACGTCTTTAACTTTTGTCTGTAAAGAGACATGTACAGATATTGTGAGGAATGACAAGGAGATTCATGCTCATGTGTGAATGATGCGCTGTGTAGAGAGCGCAGGGTCAGCTAGTCTATTAAAAAGCTACAATAGCAATTAAAAGCGACTGAGCTCCTTGACCACGTGCAAGAAGGAACAAGCAAAAGAAAGCAACTGTCAGAAAGGAAAAGTTGTATCAAATGAAGTGTAATTCTCTGAGGACTAGCTCAGGAGAGTAATGTTCCCGGAAGTATGAACGAAATACACGGTTCTGATTGGTTGGCGTTATCCATGTCTTGTCACGTAGCATTCATATAGCAGAAATCAAACGCTTGCTGCTGTCGACCCTCGTGGCCGAGCGTGCTAGCGCTACGTGCTAGTAACAGAAATTGTTTTTGGCGTGGGTTCAAATCCGGCCCAAGGAAAGCTTTTTTAATTTTCATAACACTTTTCTTATTAAAATAAGATGAAAATAATACTCAAATGAGTGATTTACTTACTTTTGTGCAGATAAGTAGTAGTAGTAGGAACGGGTTAGAAGCCCCGCAGAGCTCGTTTTGTTCTACCTTGACCCCCATGATATAAATTTTGTGAGCAACTTAAAACAACTGGCTAGGTTAGCGCGTAAAATAGCTGACTAGAGTAGCGCGCGAAAAAACGTACTTCGGGGAGCATTATTCTCCCGAGCAGATCGTATTCTCCGTACTATATTCTTCATATCTTCGCTCATCATAACTCGGTTAGGTTACCACACTTGGCAACGCTACGAAACATAACAAATCCTCTCATACTATGGAAGCAGAGCCGGCTCTATATGTTAGAGCAAGGTATAAATCCTCATACTCGGTTGGTCCTTCCTTAGCAGACTATGCACTGCTTCTTTCTTTGACGCAGTGTTTCCATCACCACATTTTCTCACCAGTTGACTTGATTACGTACAGTATAACTATTAATACCGCTTATTCCTATGGGCTTCTGTCTGCATAAAACAAAATTTATGCATTATCTTCATTTTATTCAAATAAAAGGTGTTACTGGAATCAAGTCATGTTTTAAATATCCAGGTGTTTCAAAGAGCCACACATGTTAACGCTTCAGAAGTTTGGATAATGAACTTGGTGTTATCTATGTGTACCACTTTCATTAGCTGCGTGTAACTGGAATTTTTAAATTCAGAATCTTCCTGATTTTAATTTACTCTTTCATTCTGAGTTCGAAAACGAAATAATAGGGATGTAAAGCAAAAAGTATAGTTACTGTAAGAGAGCCTCATGAGCAGCAGTGCTATCAAGTTAAGAGATCGAGACCTTCTGACCCTAACAAATATTTAAAAATTCGTATTTATTAATCAATATTTTGGTAGATTACAAAGGAAATTTTCTTCTCAACTGTTTATCCTCCGAACATAGCTGTTAATTCTACTGCCCATGAGTATACAGTTTAATTCTGTTTTAGTTTTTCTTTTTTAAAATCATTTTAATCACTGGATAAGACCCGATTTTCCAATATTGTTTCCTTAAGTAGAAGATCGGACAAATCAGACTGTATGAATGTGGCATTCATCTGTTGTTTTCATTTTGAAAAAGTAAACTGTGTGCTAAGCAATTGCAAAACAAGTAATTATTTATTTTCACGAATTAATGAATATTTATTTAAACACTTGTTTTTATTTAACATATGCCTGTTTCACTTTTTAGAAAATACTTGTAAAATGTCAGATGAATTTCAAAACTATAAATAAAACCAACTTTGTCCTTGAAAAAAAACATTTGCAAGAAAAAGAAGAAGTAATAACGTCTTAAATGAAATAAAATTGTTCTGAAGACCCATGCCTCGATTTGACAGAATTGTATATTATCTTCCTTTACTTAAATGACGCCAATATTAAGACGAACATAACAATCTGTCTTTCAGTTTATAATGAATCTCTACCTTATGTTCGTTAATGAACACCGGAAATGCTTAAAATATATTTCCAGGAAAATGTTTTTCTTATTAATTTCTCGATTAAGAGTCTTATTTTGTATTGATGAAAGAGTAGGCTCATTCATTTCATACTTTATACGTTAAGTGATTTCTGTGCTTTATACTTGTTTTAGGCTCAAGTCCTGCTGATGCATTTACTTCCGATCTAATCTGATTTGGATCGGCAAGGTCAGTCTTTTAAAACTACCTTTTAAAAAAAAATCGAAAACTGAATCTGATTGACAGCTAGTAATAGGGCTATATAAATGGGGTATCTGCCAGAATGTGTGCGGAAAATACAAAATTTAAGTACAGAAGGGTAATTAAAATTCCATATTGTATTTAAATCTGTTATTTCAATATTTATTTGGCAGAGTTAAAAAAAACTGGCAACATTCATTCATATATTGGACATGACCCACCCAACCAGGTACATTCTAGAAACGTGCCATTTAAGTTCCATATGTACCGTTTACGTACCTGGTACTTGAAAAATGTACATTTCATATGCATAGCACGTGTCGCTAGGTACGTGCCTTTCGAGGAATTTCTGACACTTGAAAGGTACTTGTACATGCTTCACTGGAATGTGAGGAATGTGAATGGCACATACTCCATGTACCATGGCATGGTTGTGCGTAAGTTGCTTCGTATTGCGACTAGGGTTGCCAATTTAGCCACTTTGTGACGAGATCTGGCCATTTTGAGAACGTCGTTAGTCACATAATTTCCAAAGAGCCAATAGTGGCTTTTTAGCCATATGCTTTTCACTTCTATAGCCACTTTCTGAGTTTAGCCACATTGTAATATATTGTGTGTGTCATTTTGCAATTTTCTGCAGTGTTTTCTTTCTTCTTGCATGCAGTATGTAATAAGCAAATACATTACATACAAAATTAATATATTGTCAGTTATATATGGTGCTTATTGGGAAAAACACTCCCCCAAAAAGTTCATGTTAGACTGGAGAAATGGTTATCCTTCCTTTTCCATTATTATTTGGCTATGAAACAAATGCCGGAGACATATACAACCGCTATATACAACAGTGTGGTGTTGGAATGTGTAATGATTAGGATGTGATGTTTTATTTTATGTTTTTGAAAGTTCAACACTTCCAATGTACCCGTAAAAATGTACTAAAGAAATAGTGCCCATGTTTTTTAAATATTCAATTAGAACTGGACAATCTACATGAAATTTGCAATCGATCAGTGAAAACGTCATCTTTCTAGAGCCTGTAGTTTCTGAGATCTCATTGTCGAGAAACATATATGTGTATTTTAAAAGAGCTCCAAAGATGGCAGCACAATTCATTTGCATGTATTTCGGAGAAGGCTTACTAAAGGCAAAGGCCTTTGAACAATAATTTAAAAGGATAAACTTTGTGAAAAATATTTATTTCAGTAATTTATTTAAACTACACTCTTTTAAAAATATTTGTCTTTGTTATAAACGTGAAATCACAAATAACCGTAAATCAAAGGTTTGAATGCTAAGATTATAGGTTAGAGCTCGGTCGCTCGTAAATGTTACTGTAGTATTTTAATAGATAGTTAAGTTGCCACAGAGATGCCGGAGAAGGGCATATATTTTCAGAGTTAGTTGCTTGGCTTTTTTTAAAAGTACAAGCTTCTAAATTCGAACGTAAAAATTGAAGCGTTAAGGTTTTAGTATTTAAGTACTCGCACCCCCAGTTGCATAGCACTGCCCTAAGGAACATTACTGACATGCCTAGTACATTCCTGGCACATGCCAATGCCAAGTAAATGTGTCAAGTACATACACAGTACGTGATATACACATAATAGATACATTCCTCGGTATGTGTCATGCACGTACTTTTGGGCGGAAGTAACCTTATTCCTTACATGTGTATTTCACATGATTGCTCTATTCACGTACCTATCATGTACATTCCAATGTACCTCGAGGAACATTCTTTACACATGATCAGTATGTACTTGTGTTGGGTGGGGAGATTCGAACTTGGAACCTCTCTGCTAAGAAGCATGTCTCTTACTGGTTACGACGTTACATTCGGTGCTAACATTTATTACAATGTTTTATTACGAGACTAATGAAGAAATAATCGCAAATTCCAGTAAGCAGTTAAAAAATACTGGTAACTGTATATGTGTGTGAAAGTGACGTTAGAAAAAATAATTAATTATTCTGATCTTGTCAACCAAATTTTAGTCGTTACAACTCCTTACTCACAAACTCAGTAAGAACTTAACACTTAAGACCTTTAACTTAACACCGACATTAATAATAATAATAATAATAATAATAATAATAATAATAATAATAATAATAATAATAATAATAATAATAATAATAATAATAATAATAATAATAATCATCATCATCATCATCATCAGGGTTGGGATTTTTAGGTGCGCACTTTTTCTTTGTAGGGAAAATTAGAGCTCTCTGAAAAAAAAAAACAATGTGTGAGATGTTGCCTGAAATTGAGAATGGGGGTCATTTTCCAGCACCTTTTTGTAGCCTATATCCCTTTTTCTCCACTCTGTTCAAATCCCCTTTCTTCTCCTTTTTCTGGTCTTTCTCTTCTACTTCTTCATTTTTCTACAGCACATTTTGCCATTTTATTTGCTTTCCAATCCATAAGAAATATATATATATATATCCACAAAGTTCACTTGGTGGGGGCTGGGATCGAACCCGGAACCCCAAGCACCAGAGGTGAACGCTCTACCACTGAGCCACCGCGGCCCCATTCAAGAGGAATGAACTTCCAACTATCGACAAGATCTTACGCGTTCTGAGGGATGACGACGAAGTGCCTCAATGTTCAAAGTGGACTTTGCGCCGTATTATGAAAGAAATGGGGTTTACCTATATGAGAAGGCAAAGAAGTTCTCTACTTATTGATAGAGAGGGCATCATTGCAAGTAGGCATAAATACTTGCGTCTTATCAGGAAAGCTAGAGAACAAGGCAGATAAATCGTGTATACTGATGAAACCTGAGCCAACAAAGGACATACAAAATCTAAGGCATGGACTGACACTCGCATAAAATCAGCTGATCAGGCTAAACGAGAAGGACTTTCAACAAGGGTGAAAGCTCCAATAGGGAAAGGAGAACGACTCATTTTGGTACATGCTGGTTCTGAAAACGATTTCGTTCCCAATGCTCAACTGATTCTTCACGAAAAAAAAGGATAAAAGAAATACAGATCATCACGGTGAAATGGATAGTAGAGTTTACGAAAAGTACTTCACTGAGAAACTGCTTCCCAACATCCCGCTACATTCATTGATTGTCTTCGATAATGCAAGCTACCACAGCGAACGAAGTGAAAAACTGCCCACCAAGAGCAGCATTAAGAGAGAAATTCAATGCTGGTTGACATCGAAGGGATAAGGACACGTTAAAGTTCGAACTTTATGAAATTGTGCAACAGCATCGAACAAACTATGAAAATATTTATAAATTAGATGAACTAGCTAAATCTGCCTGTCATGAAGCGTTGGGATTCCTCCATATCATTGTAAATTAAGTCACATCGAATTGATTTGGAGTAAAATAAAAAAAATCACATTGCGAGTAAAAATAAAACTTTTAATCTGAAAAATGTGCGTTTGCTAATGGAGTAAGGTATTGCGTTAGTGACTCAGGAAGACTGGAAGAATTGTATAAGTCATGTGCAGAAAGTAGAGAGCAATATGTGGGACATTGATGGTCTAATGGAAGAAATGCATAGCTCGTTAATTATTGATCTTAATAGTGAGTCTGACAGTGAGGAAAATGAAGAATATGATGATTTAGGAGTGGAACCATTGGAATCATTTTAAGGTAAGTGCTGGTTTAGAATATATAATTAAATCTCCTTTTTCACTTGTTATATAATCACCATTTTTCTATAGGTTTTAATATTTTAAGTTCAAATAATTAAACCAGTGATGAAAGAATTGGTGAAGGGAAGGAAGTGGATGGAAACGAGAGAATCCCGAGGAAAGCCGCGATTTCTATCAGTAGCACTGCTCCTTTTAAGTATACTTTCAGGGGGACTCTGCCCCTTCACTTCCACCTCTGAAGCTGACCAACCTCCCACACAGAGCTAAGAAAAACTAAATTGCAATTGTCAATATATCAAAGTATTCAATTCAAGTACACTAGAAGAAAGAAAGAAAGGCCTGATTCAGGAAGAAAGCCTGATCAATATCTTAGTAGTAGATCATTTTTGAGAAGGGAGTCTGAAAAGAAAACAACCCTTACATCTACTAAAATTTAGTTTAATAACCACAAAATCATCTTCTTTTTTTATTATTTCTATCTTTTTTTTTTTTCCTGTGTGCGAAATTATAGAAGAACCATTCCTTTCAAACACAAAAAGAAACTTCGGGACTAATGTAGCTGAATTGCCATTCCATATCTTATCTTCCTTAATACGTAATGGTATGAATTAAATTCTGTTCTATATTGATTAAAATCGTATAACTGGACATAGACCGAAGAAATGTACGAACAGAAAGTGCCGCCCACAATACAATAAAATATAACTATAATCAAAATACAGCAAAATATATTTTGTGTAATATTTTTCTTTTCTATTACATAATACAATTGCTTTAAGTTGCATAGCGATTAGGATGATGTTGACATCTTTCTCATTTTAACATGGGTTAACATTAAACGACACAAGTGAAGCAGCCTCCAGGATGTTTACTCTGAGAAGTCTCAACGTGTGAATGCATTGGCGTCTCTGGCATGTAAAATTTGGGGGGGACATCAAAGGAAATGATCTAACTACTAGTGAGTATCTAAATAAATTAAATTAAAATAAAATATTGAATATTTCGTGTTTCAAAATTTTGGGGGGGACGCGTCCCCCCCCGCCAGAGACGCCCATGTGTGAATGCACGGGAGTGAGATCTGACAACGTCGCCTGAAGAGTGAAGTTTCCTGTAGGAAGGGAAACAATGACGAATCTTGTCGATTGCCTGGTTTCATACGTTGCAATTTATTTTAGTCAATTTACCGCCCCGTACAATGACAATTGCCACCCCTCTTTCTACAGAAGGAACATCTTAAAAGACACGATTTTAAGTATGCTACCCCTTCATGAATAACGAAAGGGATGGAAAGTGCACTCGAACTCAGAAAGACCTAAATACCACAAATATAATATCTGTTTCTTTTTTTTTGTACAAATACAAATTATGTCCTTTTAAAAATAATACTCTATTATGTTTGTTACAGATAAAGCAAACACACTTGCAGAGGAAAGATGTTTATCCTTTTTTATAGAATTTAATACCGAGCTTTAATCTCAATATGTTCGTTTGCAATTCCAGCGCAACTAGCTCTTTAATCTTTATTTCTTGATTTTCCATCTACACCTGTTAAAAATAAAAAAAAAATGCTTCCCCCTTCAATGATAAGGAACTTGTTTATGACAAAGACAACCAAAGTTGTGATAACTAACTAAATGGAACAAGTATTAACTGTTCGAGAATTTTGAGTTCTTGTAGTTGACAACAATCAAGCAATTAATACTGGGATTTGTTTGACCATTTGCTTTAGCACTGTCCATGTGACTTTAAACTAATGTGACCTAAATATGATTTATGAATATGGTATTCAAATAGAAGGTCAGCTTAGTAAAATTTAACTACCATAATCATGAAGTTTGTTTTCAACAATAAATATTTATTTTAAACAATATAGTTATGACAGATTTTGCCGCCCCTCGTAACTTGTCGTGCCGCGCAAATGCACGTGTTGCACATATGGTAGAGCCGGCCCTGTGTGAAAGCATAACCTAAACCAATCATTTCCAATTTCCCGAGGTAGGAGCATGCTTTTACAATTTTTTATATCTTGGTTAAAACTCAAACTCGCTCTCACAATTTAAGAAAAGTATAGAGCAGGGGCGTCATTTCACACTTCGCTTGGAGCACCACAGACATAGGACTTTCACTTTTTGTACTAGTATATTAGTAAACAATCTATCAATGTTTATGTATTCCTCAAACTCTTGGGGGGGGCAATTGCCCCCTCCTGCCCTCCCTAAATGACGCCCCTGGTATAGACCCACCCAACCAGGTACATTCTAGGAACGTGCCATTTAAGTTCCATATGTACCGTTTACGTACCTGGTACTTGAAAAATGTACATTTCATATGCATAGCACGTGTCGCTAGGTACGTGCCTTTCGAGGAATTTCTGACACTTGAAAGGTACTTTTACATGCTTCACTGGAATGTGAGGAATGTGAATGGCACATACCCCATGTACCATGGCATGGTTGTGCGTAAGTTGCTTCGTATTGCGACTAGGGTTGCCAATTTAGCCACTTTGTGACGAGATCTGGCCATTTTGAGAACGTCGTTAGTCACATAATTTCCAAAGAGCCAATAGTGGCTTTTTAGCCATATGCTTTTCACTTCTATAGCCACTTTCTGAGTTTAGCCACATTGTAATATATTGTGTGTGTCATTTTGCAATTTTCTGACGTTTGATGCGTTCTCTAGGTTGTAACATTCTAAACCCCACTGTCAGAATTGTCCTCATAAAATTAGCATTGGTTATATTGTGACGTTACACAGCAGAGAATTAGTTCAAAACCTGTACGTTAAAACTAGACGTTAATTAAAATTTTCGGGAAGACGTAAGTTTAAGTATAAACTAACTCCTTAAAGAAATTCAGCCTGATAATATAGACATCCTTCAGGAAATGTCGCTTTTCAGTGGCAATAAGCTTGAAACCGGTGAAACATCTTTTACTGATTTAGCTTCTTCTTTCACCTTCTGTGGAATTTGAAGATAATATCGACAAAATTGAAAATCAGTGGCGATTATAAATCTTCGATTGAAGAATTTTTGCAAGAAACTAGCTGAACCTGCGCTCTCTACACAGCGCATTATTCGCATATGAGCATATACCGCCTTATCATTCCTTACAACATCTGTACATGTCTCTTTACAGACACAAGTTAAAGACGTATTGATTTAAAAATAGCCACGGGGTATCATAAAGGGGGATTTTTCGATTATTTTTCTGAATATCTCGCACCGTTTGCAAGATTTGAGCCTACTTCCGGTTGGAGTTTCTAATTCATGTACGACCAGTGTTTTCTTTCTTCTTGCATGCAGTATGTAATAAGCAAATACATTACATACAAAATTAATATATTGTCAGTTCTATATATGGTGCTTATTGGGAAAAACACTCCCCAAAAAAGTTCATCTTAGACTGGAGAAATGGTTATCCTTCCTTTTCCATTATTATTTGGCTATGAAACAAATGCCGGAGACATATACAACCGCTATATACAACAGTGTGGTGTTGGAATGTGTAATGATTAGGATGTGATGTTTTATTTTATTTTTTTGAAATTTCAACACTTCCAATGTACCCGTAAAAATGTACTAAAGAAATAGTGCCCATGTTTTTTAAATATTCAATTAGAACTGGACAATCTACATGAAATTTGCAATCGATCAGTGAAAACGTCATCTTTCTAGAGCCTGTAGTTTCTGAGATCTCATTGTCGAGAAACATATATGTGTATTTTAAAAGAGCTCCAAAGATGACAGCACAATTCATTTGCATGTATTTCGGAGAAGGCTTACTAAAGGCAAAGGCCTTTGAACAATAATTTAAAAGGATAAACTTTGTGAAAAATATTTATTTCAGTAATTTATTTAAACTACACTCTTTTAAAAATATTTGTCTTTGTTATAAACGTGAAATCACAAATAACCGTAAATCAAAGGTTTGAATGCTAAGATTATAGGTTAGAGCTCGGTCGCTCGTAAAATGAACTCGACTCAGAATTCGATCGATTATCGATTCAAGGTCTGGGAACGACTAGTAACGCTCTGCGAGCATTTTCTAGCATTTTTGTTCACTTAGGGAGGATTGTTCTATTATAGACAATCGACATCCCCTTGCAGTCCGTATTGTTGACTCAAGTGGGAGCCCGTGGCCATCATCACATACTCATCTCCTCATCTTTTGTGGAGGGCCAGTGCTTGCACTGACCGACATCTCCGCGAGGACGTATTGTTGCCTCAAGTGAGAGCCACAGTGGGCTTCCTCTCCGCATCTACATCGCACGATCGCCTCGAAACACTCAGTTTGCTCAACTTAATACACGGGCAACACTCTTTGAGTGCCCCGTATTTGCTATCATAACTGTCTTCTCACGTTACCATCATGCATAAACTACCAGGAGTGTGTCGACCACCTTCTTCAAAACCTGAACCTAAAGAAAAACCTCATTTCACCGACCTCTCCCGCAAAACACGAACCTTATCAGGATCTTCTGACAAATCTACAAGTTCCGAAAAACGAGCACGCTCAAGATCTCCAGTTTACACTTATCAGGTGCCAAACCAATCTTCTACTACAGACCAACTAACTGATATGGACTTGGAACATGTTCCTCCTGGACCATCCGGATCTGCTTCTACCAAACCTACCATCCATAATTTCCTGCTCACGAAATATGATACTAAATTTAGAACACCAAAACTTGTCTATTTTCAACTTCAAAAATATATGCCGAGAGCAGATATTGCTGACATCATCTTCACCCGGAATGGGATTATTCTCAAATCTCCGGACGTCAACTTCATTACAAAACTTCGAAATAAGGCATCTTTTGAAATTTTTGGCCCACAGGCTACTATGCAACGCCTTTCACCTTCCTCCAAAAAACAACCGCCTATTCCTCGGCGACCTCCACAACTATCAGTAGTCATTCGAGGTGTACCTCCAGATTACACTGACGCAGAAATCGAAGACGAACTACGCTATGGAGGACATGAAATCACAAAATGTATTCGAATCATCGGCCAAAATGGACCTACCTATATGGTACGAGTGCTCACCAATTCTAAAGATACCATCGATGACCTCCTTCTTTACGGTGCTTCCATCTATTGTAAAAGACATCGCGTAGAACCTTCTAAAACTCCAGCTCCTTTATCAGTACGCTGTGCACGTTGCCAAGAATACAATCAACATACCACTGCTCAATGCACCAAAACTCCTATCTGTGGATACTGCACTGGCAATCACAATACCAAATCCTGCCCCAATCTACAAGCCGCTCCTAAATGCAATACTTGCTCCGAAACTCATGCTACCTATTCCTACAAATGTAAGGCTAAACCGCAACCTCTACCAGATAAACCAAATCTAACTGTCTCTGTCCGTACAAACGACGAATCAACTCCTACCAATAACTCCATCAGAGACCCAATCACCATAGAAGACATGATACGATTTACTACCATCGTTCTTCAAAATGTTCATCCTTTTCTTAGAGACCATATCCTACTACAAATCACAAACACTGCCAAGTCTCTTTTTAAAGTCCAGCTTCAAGCCACCTACTCAGGACCTCACGTACACTTCACTTTCCACCCAATTGAACCTCAACATGACTTGGACTCTTAGATTTATGGTTTTCACTTTCTTGTTCTTAAATATTCGATCCGTCTTAAAACACAAACTCGTTTTCGAACAACTCCTACGTGAAGAACAAGTATGTGCCTTTGCGCTCAATGAAACATTTCTTACACCCAGTTCACCATTCAGAATTCCTGGATATCAGTTATTTCGTTATGACTGTGCCAGAAATGTCCTCAGAGCGCAAGGTGGAACAGCAATAGGCTGCTACCGACATCTTCCTGTCCGCACTCATACTTTACCCCACAATCTCCTCCAGCCTCTACCAGAACATAATCTTAATACCATCTACTTTAAATCCCTAACCATAACAGTAGCTACTATCTATGTTCGTCCAGGACATCCAATTCCCTATGACTTCTTTCATTACATCAACAATAACTTTCGCCATTATATCATTATGTCAGATATCAACTTCCATAGCCGGTCGAATCGAGAACGTACACACTTCATAACCTATGTCCAAAATCACCTGACAGCTGAAATCAAAGATCTTCCATCTGCCTCAAGACCAATCAGCGATACAACCCCTGATGTCATTATAACCTCTACCACGCTCAATATCGCAAACATTCGTGTTCTCCCGCCATTTGGCAGTGATCACGCTCCAATTTTGATCGATATCACCTCACCTATACAACCCACACGACAGCCTGAGCCTATCAAATACTATGACTATCAGCATGCTGACTGGAACGCTTACCAATCAGATATTACCAGAATACTGCATTCCGTACCTGCTCCTACTTCTGAACAGGATCTTTACCATCTTACCGACAAAATTCAAGAAACAATCTTACAAGCAGCTCAAGATCATATACCTGTTAAGATGCGTTTCCCTCATAAACCGCCTGTACCACCTCAATATCGTCAAATCATCACTGCATCACGACAAGCCTTTAGGGACTATCAACGAACTCGAAATCCTGACGCACTTCGCCTCCATCGCCAATGGAACAGAATGGTCTCTAATTATCTCTCTGCCTATAAGCGCCGACAGTGGACGCGAGCCTGTAATTCTCTTTCCATTAAATCTAATCCTACTCAATATTGGCAAAAATTCAAATTACTTACTGGAAAATTCCAACGACCTACTTACCCTATCATGCTCAATACCCATCCTCTTCACACCGATCTCGAGAAGGCAAATGCTTTCGCAACTTATTTTCAGCAAATATTCACTCCACCACCTCAGCTGGTTAATAGACCAATTTATCGTCGCATAGCACGATTTTGTGACCCACAAAACCGATTTCTCCAACCTGACTGTACACATATTTTGGAACCTGATAATAACCTAACCTCTGAAATTCTTCCGGCAGATATCCAAGCTATCATCCATCGAAAACGCTCAACAGCTCCAGGCTTTGACTCTATCACGTATAAGCTCATCAAGGCGGCTCCCCCAGTACTTCTACAGCTCCTAGCATCTATCTACACCTTCATATTACGTACAGGCTTCTATCCACCTGATTGGAAAGTCTCCAAGGTCCTTCTCTTCATTAAGCCCGACAAACCAATTCATGATGTTTCCTCATATAGGCCCATCCAACTGACCTCTTGCCTTAGTAAAATTTTTGAAAAAATTCTTGTTACACGTCTCCATGCTCATCTCACAGATCGTAATCTCATTCCTACTCACCAAGCAGGCTTTCGCCCTGGCATTAGTCTAAATGACCAATTACTTCGCCTCAGTAACACCATCACCAATCATTATAATTCTTCTCACCCATCTTGTCTTCTACTGTTCGACCTAGAAAAAGCGTTTGATAGAGTATGGCATCAAGGGTTGCTATATAAACTTCACAAATTTCACTTACCCACTAGCTACGTCCGCCTTATACATTCCTTCCTTGCCAATAGACTCGCATATATCCTCATAAATTCTACCATATCTCATCCTATATTCCTACACACTGGAGTACCTCAAGGCTCTGTTCTCTCCCCGTTACTGTATATACTTTACGTAACAGATATGCCACCCCTACCGGCGAATATTCACTTATTTCAATATGCGGACGATACCGCTTTTTTGACTCTTGGAAAATCTATTCAACATATTAATCGCACTCTACAACCAGCCATAAATGCTTTTATCAACTGGTGTGACATATGGAAACTCTCCGTAAATGCCTCAAAAACCCAAACTCTCATTATTCAAAAACGTCCCTCCAAAATCCGTCGAAATCCTAACTTGCTACGTCTTTCAGTTCAAGGCACTCCCCTATTACCAACTTCCCATGTTAAATATCTCGGAGTGATCTTCGATAGTAAATTGACTTGGAAGCCCCATTTGCAGAAGATCCAAACTCAAGCCACTAAACGACTAGCTTTACTGAAAAGCTTAGTAGGTACCTCATGGGGCCTCCATACACAAACTGTTCTTACAACATACAAATCGTTTCTCCGACCGGCACTCACTCATGGCCATACTGCATGGATATCTGCCCCACCCCAACTGTATCAGCGACTAGAAATCATTGAACGCCACGCTTTTCGACTAGCTTTTCGCATTCGCCTTCCGTCCCCTACCGCACTACTCTACGAGAGAATTACCTTTCCTACCATTCTTCAACATCTCGAACAAACCCGCTCCAAGTACATCACCAAAGGCATTCAATCAGGTAATCCCCTTATTCTTGACGCCATTCATATAGACATCCTGCTAGACACACCTTCTCAATATCTTGATACCCCTCTTCAACATCTTCTCACAATGTACTCCAATACCCTTGCTGACAACGATCCTACTAAACAAGATTTTGCCATCTACCACCCTGACCATCTATCACGGCACATCTATCCATCTTTGCACTAGTACTCATCATTGTGGTTCCAGAGGCTCATCTGTGCTCATTAGTTCTGAGTTGCCACAGAACAGAAGATAACCCTGCATTTGTCTCTACTAACCATCTTCCCTGTGTTTTGTCTTGTCTAATTGCACTGCATTCATCTATCATCTCATTATCCCGTGGATGAACTCCTAGCTCCATTTTCTCGCCGCTTATAGACCTAAATGATGCCCTCCATATTTGAAGAGTCCGATATATGCAATGGATGCCCTGAATCAATAAAGAAATAAAAGAAATAAAGAATGTGAAAACCCAACTATATTAATCAATGCAAACCCCCCCCCAAAAAATGCACTGAAAAATAAATAAATAAATAAATAAAAAATAAATAAATAAATCACTTAGCCCTCACCTTCTCTCACCTATCCCTTAGCTTTTCCTTCATGCCCTTCCCGAAGAAAGGGTGTACCCCTTGACCGGTTTAACCTTGTAAAAAAAAAAAAAAAAAAAAAAAAAAAAAAAAAAAAATAAAAAAAAAAAAAATAAAAAAAAAAAAAAAAAAAATAAAAAAAAAAAAAAAAAAAAATCGCTCGTAAATGTTACTGTAGTATTTTAATAGATAGTTAAGTTGCCACAGAGATGCCGGAGGAGGGCATATATTTTCAGAGTTAGTTGCTTGGCTTTTTTTAAAAGTACAAGCTTCTAAATTCGAACGTAAAAATGAAGCGTTAAGGTTTTAGTATTCAAGTACTCGCACCCCCAGTTGCATAGCACTGCCCTAAGGAACATTACTGACATGCCTAGTACATTCCTGGCACATGCCAATGCCAAGTAAATGTGTCAAGTACATACACGGTACGTGATATACACATAATAGATACATTCCTCGGTATGTGTCATGCACGTACTTTTGGGCGGAAGTAACCTTATTCCTTACATGTGTATTTCATATGATTGCTCTATTCACGTACCTATCATGTACATTCCAATGTACCTCGAGGAACATTCTTTACACATGATCAGTATGTACTTGTGTTGGGTGGGGAGAAACACAATAAGCAAATGAGGGGGGACTACAGAGGAGGAAGGACAGTAAAATAAGTAAACCTAAATGTTGGCAATGTACACGTAGTATTGTATCCTGGAGCATCATACCTACAAAACCATCGATTACACTATCGATGCTATTATTTGTCTCAACTTTCACAATTGTCTTTTAACTATGTCAGATTAGCTACCACGTGGCTTACTGAGAAGGGGAACAGCAAACTATCAAAGGGAGTTCAATTGGACATTACTGGCCTATAAAGTGAAAATGGCAATCTATTGAGTTTTTTCTTGTTTTATCCATGAATATATGCTGGGATATGGAGACGTAACTTCTTTGTACGTATCATGAATAATTTATACAACGTTTTTAAAAGAAAAATGCTATATTTTCCTATTTTTCTCTTCTTTATAAGGTTTTTTAATGTAAGAAAAAAGAGATTTACCAATAATGATGAGGGAGGGAAAGAATATTGATTTGCCACCATTGGTTTCTAAACATAGAAGTGCGGCTAGCGTTGTATTTTTGTTTTCGTCTTAAAACCGAACGACACCGGTTTATAATCAACAAAAATGGCTGGTGCTTCGGGTGCAGTTCGTAAGTTCTAAATAATTTTGTGTATAATAAGTGCACGAATATATTTCCTTTGTATGTTAGATAAAGAGCTATTTATATTTGTAAACTATTTTATTGTCCTTTTAATACATTCAGTTAATCTGTTGACATAATATTTCGTGACAAGATAACCGCTTTTTTATTACGCGCAATATTTTGATTTGCTTACAATATATTACCTACAAATCAGCTGTATTGTGCTATTTAGCAATGAGAGTTTATAAACTTGATCTATTAAGTAACTAGTAGTTAAATCAGTATTATGTACTGTGCAGATTAAGAATCTGGGTGCCACCATATAATGATAATAAGGTAAGTGCACTTTGTGCGGAACAACTGATGGATTGAGTATAGCCCGCTCCCCCCAGTGATTTTTAACGAATCATAGTGATTCTAACGATTCATACTAGTTCATAATGAATCGGAATCGCATGTTATAAAGATTTAAGATGTAAATCTTGCGGTAAGGAAGCTTTAGTATAAGTAGTAGTTAGTAGCAATAGTAGTAGTAGTAGTGGTAGTTAGTAGCAATAGTATTTTTTAGTAATTTTGGGTATTTTTTAGTTTATCCCCCAATCGTGCAAATATAAGATCTCCAGTGTTACTTACTTCACAAAACAATGTTGAGCCAGCAAAGGGGGTTAGAAGCCCCGCAGGGCTCGTGTGGTTTTGGTTCCTATGAATGTTCTCCATAAAGTGCAAGTAAATATATATATATATATATATATATATATATATATATATATATATATATATTTTTTTTTTTTTTTTGAAAAGAAAAAGCAAATGTTACAATGCCTGTTCTAGTTGGTATTCTAACTGGAAGAAATTATTGTTGAGTAAGGCATTATTCCTGTATCGCCAGACCACAAGGAATTCGAGAGAAAAAGGAATATTACGTGTTTACTTTCTCCCCCAAAATACAGTGTTGTTGTATGGCATGAAAACTAGTGCATAAAACACGAACCAACTTGTACTAGGTGGCCACTGAAAAGCACGAACGCTATCTAACCGAGTCAGGGCAGGTGTGCAGCATGGAACCCAAGCGGTAGTGAGGGGGTGCGTCGCTAGGAAGCAGGCGCGTTAGCGGTTTCGGGTATACGAATAAGCGAGGATAGTGGAAAAAGTTGTATAAATTGCATGGCTCATGTGTTGCGCAGCTTTGGGAAAAGTTGCTAAATGCCATCCAGAAATTACCAATTTTTACTAAATTAGATTAGAAACATCTTTTCTGTAGTTTCAATTCGTTTCCACACTTGTCTTCTGTTCTTTTTAAGGTGCTGGTGTAGTTTCGGCGCACCGCATTTTGGAAGATATACAAATAAAATTCAATACTTTACATGAAAAGACTTTTGTATAAGGAACAGATTTTTACAGATGACAGAATTAAATACAAATTAGTATAGCTGTATTTTAGGTTTACAAGTGTAGTGTTACTAGTGTGTAAAATCGCAAGTGCTTTACGACTGCCGCTATTTTGAATCTGTACCGTAGCGAATTACAATAGATGTAGAAATTGGTGATAAGCTTACAGGTCTGTATCACAGGGTTTAAATTTACAAATATATATAATTTTCGATTCGAAAAATATATAAAAGATTAAATGGCAATTTTAAGTGAGAAGTAAATAAGTAGCATTGGAAGATTCAAAAATCATCTTAAAGAAGATTAATGTGGATGTAAATCGTTGCGAAGCAAAAGGTAACCATTTCTGGAAAATTAGGTTATTGTTTCTGTGTTGAGAAAGCGACGAAATAAATATGAATTGCTAGGTAAAATAGCTTCGGGGGAGACTCCTCCCTCCCTCCAAATCTATCTACATGTCTGAAATGAAGAACAAATAATAAAAATTTAATTTAATGGATCAAAATTCTAAGCTGCTAAGTTTTACTTGCTATTTTAAATCCTTCATATGTTTCGTAATCTAATACTATTAAATGAAAATTCTATATAACGAGATTTTAGTAGGCTGTAGTACAAATCGTTGTGATTTTAAGTTCATTTTATGTTGCTGAGATATTATTAAACGATTGATTGTATGGAATATGTTACACAGATGTAAATATCCAATGCGACATTCGCTTAAGTATTGATCGGAGTTTGTGGATGGTCCAGGTGGAATCTGAAATAAGAGGATGTGAAGATAATTAATCAAATAATAAGATTATGATACATACATATAAAGGATATATATATATATATATTAATATTAATGAAGTAGAGGTAAAGTAAAGAAATATATATGAATGAAAAATATAATGGTACATACTAAAAGGAAAGAAAAGAAATGAAATTTTAAAACTTACCCTTGGTACCATATTGGATCCGACAGCGCGGTGTATCGACTTCGCAGATTTGGAATAAAAGAAGCCATGATTCCATACACATACCATGTATATCCTATCTTTGCTAAGAGTTGTATATTTTACGTAATTAAAGAATTGTTTTGCTTACCTGTCGTCTGAAGCATATAATAAAAGTACAATTAAAACAGGGTTGGCTGGTTTAAACAAACAAACAAACAAAAAAAAAAAAAAAAAGACGAAAAATGCTTAAAATCGTGTGAACATCATGGTGACGTTTCCACAATCAAACCATCCGCATTAAGTTTATCTACTTTTCACCTTTTAATCAATTCCAATTCTCGGTCGAACTACAACCCATCTTTCAAGTGTAAACCAAGTAGCGATTCGAGGTGTCCCTCTAAGCGAAAGTCTTCTCCGTGATAACCTTGGTATTTCATAAGGATGTTAAGCCTAAACATACGAAATGGAACCAAATTATATATTTATACTTGAATAAATGCCTGTTTTATAAAGAAGCCAAGGTTGTTTAAATATATTGATTGCCTACGTAGCTTCCAACATCAGCTTGGATTTGACTTGGTTTTTATTTTATTGAATGATATCTACATACCAAGTTTGTAAATTAATACCTCAGGTTTAGCGTAGTGATTATGATACGTTGACCTTAAAATTTTACATACAAATGCATTTAAAGTAATAACCGGGTTTAAACAAAAAAAAAAAAAAAAAAAAAAAAAAAAAAAAAAAAAAAAAAAACTTTTTTTTTTCAATAAAAACCATGGTTTTTGCCAACCCTGAATTAAAACCAATCGATGAAACCTGTTAATTTGGAATTTTAGTTCTTAGATTTCAAATATTATATTGTATAATATTGATGCTTACCCATATTTTGTTGTATTTAACCTTGTTTGAGTTTTCTCCAAGCTCTTGTTCATCTCATTAGTTTACGCCTTAGACCTTTAGGACTTTTACCGCAAGTGGGATGACGACTGCGCAAATGGGTCAACACTTACCAACGATTCCAACGTTTGGATTATAATTTAAATGTTATTGTTGTGATATACGAGGAATTCCCAAATAACAACGGGACGCGTCGAAGTTAAAAGAATATATCCCAACAATAATGACTAAATAAAATATTCAGAGTATATACACAATCTGCACGTAGTGCATACATTTTGATTCTGTACAGGAACGGCTTATCACAGCCAAAATTGTGAGTAGCAGTGCAGTGAAATGGCAACTATAGTTAGGAGTTACCAGAGAGCAGTACACGACGGATAAAATAAGTGAGTGCATATGGAAAATGAATCAATCAGATGCTATTTTATACCGGTGGTATATTTCTGCTCACTGTACGTAACTTGTTCGTTATGTTTACAAGTAGAGCGTTACTAGTATGAAACCATGACAGGTGCTATTGAAACTCGTATCTTTGCAAAAACCCTCTTCTTTTCACTACCCTCACTTACGCGCATAATCACCATCACTGACGCGCCTGCTTCCTTCGAGAGCATCCTCACGCTTATCACATGGGCTCACCAACATCGCTCTGCCGTGACTCGGTTAGGTAGCATTCGAGCTTTTTAGTAGCCACGTAGCACAGGTTAATTTGTGTTTCTTGCACTGTAGTTTTTATGCCACACACACGGATGCCGTTTTTTTAAATAGCAAATCGTAGAAGAATTGTGAATCTCAACAATTACTTCATGTGGCCCCCTTGAATTTTATGTATGCCAGGTGAGATATTTTTATGTCGCCCAACAGAAACCTTTTAGGGGATAAATAGGAGAGTAGTGAAAGACTTATAATCTGTCAACGATTCTTTGTATTAGTGCGCCACCGAAAGTAAACGAGTACGCCTTTTAAAGCGGTCCTACTTACCGATGCGTAGCAGGAGCACTTATTGTAATCTCCCCCTTTCCCACAAATCGTCCCTTCAGATGTTGAGTTCAACTGGCATGTAGAATTTAACCAGCTTGGGATTGCTACTTACAAGTTAACAGTACTAGTTCATAACGGTTTATGGGATAAGTGGCATATTGCCTCTTGCGTAAATTGATCGTTAGTGCTTTAAATACCTTATTGCATTAGAGATCCTCAATTTTTAGTAGTACCACGTTCCAGTGGAGAAAAGGGACGACATCCAGAAAAAAATATTTTTCTCTTTTTATGTAAAAACTTTTGGAAGAGAGGCATTAAAAACTTTAGTGAACAATATAAAGAAGTAACTTTATACAAAGCAAAAACAATAACTGTTCTTAACACGGAAGCAAATTCTTTGCAAAACTAAACAGCCACTGCACAGAAAATTTAATTAAAGAAAAAAGTTCTTCGACGGAAATACATCTGAATGTCCTCATTACAAGATGGATGGAAAGCGGTGACCGAGTTTAGAAATATTAAAAATAATATTTTGGCCAAAGTGGAATAGGATACAGAGCTATGACGTATTTGGGTCAAAGTTATGATTTGTAATGTGAAAGAGAATTGAAATGGTTTATAACAACTTGTTTTGGTTCATTTGAGAATAAGTACGATTCAGACCCATGCGTGAGCTGGATTTTTCCGCACAGTTTATCGCGCTTCATAACTCACGAGGACCCATCTGTGGTCTGTAGGGCAAGTAATTAATCAGCTCCGAGACTTATATCACCAAGCTGAATTAACTTACGGCCAAAGTGGTCTTATGTTTAAGTCACTTTGTGTAATCGTCGTTACATTTTGTTTTATAGTGTAGAAATGGTTGTAATTATGTAAGTGCAATAAGTTGTACATTACAAGTATGTATAACTAATTAATTAAAATAGTGCAAAATAAAGTCAACTATGTTTCATTATGACGTTGGCCAGATGTATTCTGGAGTAGATAGGGAGGTCAATATATATATATATATATATATATATATATATATATATATATTTAATTCGTCTTCATGGCGAATGGCTTTTTGGATACATTTATAATTACACTGTGTAATATTTATGTTACATATTAATGCTGTCAGTTTAGGTTGGAATGTTTTATGTGTTGGACAGCACGATCCTAGAACCCAGGGTCTTTGATACTTTATATTACCTTTGTTATAATCCTTTATAATTAACTCTGTAAAAACAATAATTTACTACAATAAAATTTATCGAAAATTCTAAGTTAATTTGCTTTCATTTAATGGCTAATTGGTAATAGTGAATACCTAAGTTATTTCTTTACTATGTTCTAAATTTATATAAAACCGACTAAAATTCAATTTCCCTACATTTAAAGAGTATGTAGAAGTAGGTATACTTGGATGAGGAGATCCGCTAACTCATTAGACATTGGTAGGAATCTGAGTGAGCGAAGTCAAGGCAGGAATAGTGAAGAGGCGCAATTTAAACTCAACTGCGACATCGGGAGGCGCGGTGGCTCAGTGGTAGAGCGTTCACCTCCCGTGCTTGGGGTCCCTGGTTCGATCCCAGCTCGCGCCGTGTGGACTTTGTGGTGGACAAACACCGTGCTCGCACTCATATTAATAATCTGAACCTTATATAAAGTTCATTTCGGAAATCAGTTTCCAATTTTTGAAAGTGTAAATATTTCACGTTTGGATTAATTTAGAAAGTATGCCAATAAAGAAAGTGGCGTTCCTCAATTCTTCCTCGGTGCACATACACTTTAAGAGGATTTCACCATTAAATACTGTATCCGAAAATATATCATAGAACAAATTACAGTGTAAAAACCACAAACTAACTTAGCAGGAATGTTGTCTAACAGAGTCATGATAGGAGCGCAGGAGGAGGAGGAGGGGGGGAGGCTAGAGGTAGTAAAAGGATGCGTCCGTAGGGAGTAGGCGCGTCAGTGATAGTGGGTACGCGTGTAAACGAGGATTTCGTTAAAATACTGCGTTACATCCTTTATTAACATATTCAATTCGATTACCTACCTTTACGACTTGTAGAATTTTGACACTGTCTTCAAAAAACTATGGACAACTGACACGTTTGTGGTAGAGGAGGTCTGGTAAATAACGAAGTGCTTGCTTCTTTTCACACCATCATCACGATGTTCACATTTAAATTTGTAACTGTTCCTCCATTTCTTTATTTTCAGTGCCTTCCTACATTTGCCATACTTTCTGCTCAGTTTCAGTAATCCATGCCGCTGCATACAACGTTATAACTCCTTTTCTTCACGAACATACTTTCTTATGAAACACAAAATCGAAATGTCACGTCTGTCAGATGCAACTACCATCTTTGAATGGGAACTGATTTCCTTGTTACAGTGTAAACAGCATTACATCAGCGTGCCTCCAGTCAAAATAGTACCAACAATACGCAGGTTTTTACATTTCGAAATATCACATTAAACTTGTTAGCGCGAATTTCACTAAAAAATAATCCATATGTCTGGACCTCCACTCTGACACAACCAAATTTTTATATCTGTGTCCATTATAATTATTATTTGCAGTATACTTAAGTAATAAAAGTCTGTTATTTGAGTTAATCTTAGTTGAGATGCACAATTCTGGAATATGTTATTATGTGACTTCTCCCAAAACGAGAGTCTGATTGCGCTTTTGTTCACTTCCATATAGGATAAGTAATTTGGTATGGGGGTCGCAGTGGCTCAGTGGTAGAGCGTTCGCTTTTAGTAGTTCGTGGGGTCCCTAGTTTGATCTCAGCCTGTGCCAAATGGACTTTGTGGTGGATCAACATCTTGTAAGTGGGGTTTCTCAGGGATCTCCCGTGTTCACCCAATTCCTTCTTCCACTATTCCATTCATTGTTATTATCATTGTCTCCTTTAGCCTACACGGCGTAACCGTGAGATGTGAAACTAAAAGATGTTATTTCATAATGTAATGCGCAGCTTTGTTTCTATTTCTAAGAAGATACAAATGTATCAAGAACAGATTAATCACGTTGATTTTCCCGTTTATTTGTTTACTTGCAGCACCTGATACGCATCCGTTTGAAGTCCCTAAAAGAGCAATACTTCAGGTACATGATATGCAAACATGGCATGCTTCAGAAGCATATTTTGTAAGTATCATTTTAATTGTTTTACTTGTTTACGAAGCGAATGTAGTTTCTGTTTAGTTGCTTGTGGTAGTGGTTACTTCATGCGAGAAAATGCAAATCGCGCAATTCTGTTTCTCTTTGTAGGTTGAACAATTAAAATATGGCATTCTGTCAGAGTGGCAACAATATTCGGAGAATAATGTAATCGTTCCAGTCATTCTGATATTATTGACGGTTGTGTGCTAATTTCTTAAAGAAAATTGTGTTAGATTACAAGACGCTTTCACAGGAATCAATTCGTGCATTACATACATTGATTCGTTGTTATGTCGTATATAAATCGTGTTTCGATTTTAAATGTATAATTTTCCTTGCATTTACCACTCATGGAATTCTGCACCCAACAACATTTCGAACCTACACAGAGTTCATTGGTTAGTTGATAGTTTGGTTGACTTGGAGTTTAGCGTCCTACTCAGTATCGAGGCCATATGAGATCTGGACCTTCAGCTTAATATGGGATCCAAACCAGATGAATTCCCACAGGAAGTCGAATCCGGGTCTTTCGCGAATCATATAGCCACGTGCGAGTCCTATATGGAATTCGACTTCATATTTTTGCAGACGTGCTACCACCTTGTAGCCTCCTGTTGGTCTAGTGGCTAGCGCGTGCGTCTCTAGTGTATGTCCCAGGTGGAAGAGCACGAAAAAGTTAATTTCATAATCATTCACTTTAATCAATCATCCATCTCCTTTAGCCTAAATGGCATTATAGTGGAACGTTGAAATAAAATTGTAAAAAAAATAAATTGTCAAAAAAACCAACTGGTTTAAACCAAAAAATTAAGAACGAAAAATGCTTTAAATCGTATGCATGACGTCTTCATGGTGACGTTTCCACATATATCACCTTCATTAATATTATCTCCTTTTCAGTTTTTAATCAAGGCGTCCCATGTTCAATTCTCGGTCGAACCACAACCCATCTTTCAAGTGTAAACCAAGTAGCGGTTCGGATGTCACTAAGCGAAAGTCTTCTTCTTACCTCGGTATTACATAAGAATGTTAAGCCTAAACACACGAAACGGAACCAAATTGTATACCTGAATGTCTGTTGTTTTATTAAGGAGCCACGGTCGTTTAAATATATTGATAGAAATTGGCAAAATTTATCGAGTGCCTATGTAGCTTCCATAGCTCGGATTGGACTTGTTTTAATTTAATTGAATGATATCTGCATACTAAATTGTAATTTAATACCTCAGTTTTAGCGTACTGATTATGATACATTGACTATAAAATTTTACATGCCAAGCAATAACGGAATTTTTCCGTTATTGCTTTGCATTTAAAGTAATAACAGGATTTTCCCCGATGGCTAAGGCGGGAGTTCCCTGATTTATATATGGTTCTGTATAATGGTTTCATTTGTGCAACTGTTTATCATTTTGTCCTTCTGAAATGACTCTTGACAATTATATTAACAAGTATGTAAAGATCAGTACAACGTACTTTTATCAAGAGTCCTTCGTGAGTGAGTCGGTAGACTCATCGCATTTATGGCCAATTACTCCCGGTTTTGAATCCAAATGGAGAACAATTTCTCTCGTATATAAATCGAGAAGCGGTTTGGATTCCGCTTTAAGCTTATATGACCTCTCCCAGCACAATCCCTTTGCTGCATAATAACACGAAGGCGAAACAAACGTATTTGCGTCCATATATAATATAAATACATAGAGCAAATTATTTAAACCAAAAAAAACTTTTTTTTTTAATAAAAATCGGTTTTTGCCAACTCTGTTAAATACTGTTAAATATGCATTCAGTAGTTTCCATAACTAAATAATCTGTCTAAGTTGTGTATCATATGCTGTTCACGAAGTAAATTTTCTGCTTTACGAAGTTGTCCTCAGTTGAAAGTGTAGTAAATATAAGAATATTTGTTAAAACTGTGTGGACTGATGTTTTTGTCTATTAATTTTTAGGAATATATGGGCTTTGTTATAGCCTTGAATGAAGCTGTGAAGGGAAAACCGTTGTCTGCACCATGTCCCGAAAGTGCTGTTACTACTGGAATGATAGGTTTACTTGACACTTTGGACAAGTGGGTCGACGAAACCCCACCTATAGACCAGCCACAGCGGTTTGGCAACCAGGCATTCAGAACCTGGTATGATAAATTGAAGGAGGTAAGTGTATATCTTCCTTTTGTGTTTATACTACTTCGTGTGGATGATTGTGGTGAATTATATGCATGTATAAATTGGCGTTTTACACCTTAAGTATTGAATTTGTAACATGATAGCTGATAGCTAACAAGAAATTATTGTCTACCCGAGATTTCTGTTTTTAAAAATCTAAAGAATTTTTAGTCCTTCCGTGCAGGATCTATCCTAAATATTGTCTTCCTTCCCTTCGGGGTATTAACAGGAGTTATGTAGCTAATTCATAAACGATATATATATATATATATATATATATATATATATATATATATATATATATATATATATATATATATATATATATATATATATTTGCTAGACGGAGGCCTGTAACGTACTCCAAACATAGGATCATATATATATATATATATATGAACAGCAAATGCGTTGTTTTTCTGAGCCTAATTGTTAAATACTGGACTTTTTTATAAATCTTTAACCTATAATTACTCATTATAGTACAGAAAATTCGATACAAAATTTACAAATTGCGATATAAATTGAGATTTATATCGCAGTTTGCTATTAAAAAGAAAAAACTTATACAGGGTAGTCCAAAAGTAGCTATATAGACCAGCATCGATCAATATGACATTTTAATTTATTAAGATAATGAATATATTTTCTTTGGTTCGTTCCGAGCTTAAGGTACGAGTGAAAGTAAATTAAGAACAGATAAAGAAGAAACTAAGTCAATACCTGGGTGGATATCAATAAGTAAATGATATAAAATGTCATGACCAATCAGTACGAGACTGTATACCTAATTTTGGGCCATTCTGTATAAGCATTTTTAATACGATTTACATTTTGTAGCAAATTGGGATACAAGTTTCAATTTGTATCGCGTTTCCTGTACTATAAAGAGTAATTATAGATTCATAAAGGAAGTTCAATAAATACGAAAGTACTTCATAATTAGGCTCAGAAAAACAACGCATTTGCTGGTCTTTCTTCAGACACACACCCAAACAGAGAGGGAGATAGACCCTTTGGTCGGGATGTATTTTTAAGTTAGATTCGTGGTGGCTCGCGAGGAGAAATCTTGCAAATACTGTATGTTGATTTTTACAAGAGGCGTAAATGGGCAATCAGTACTTCAAATTAAAAGCGGAAAGAAAAGAGAAAGGAAGACGAGTGTATTTTCCTATTTTTTCGGCGCTGAAGAATCCATTACTGTATCAGTGATCTGCTGGACGCACTTCTGCGTTTTACTAACCATATCCAAGCTCCATTTATGCTACACCATATATCGGCTAGGTACAATATAGTTTGAACTTGTTTCCTCTGCTAGCAATGTGCCTTTTCTTAAAGGGACATTTGTATTATTACCACTTAGAAACAAGGATAAAATGACCCGAAACGTGAGAAGGTGTAGAGGATGATCCACTAGCAACAAACCGACAAAGGGGAGGAAAAACAAAATGAAAAACTGTTTTGTAACTTAGTTTCATTTTTTCTTGCAGCAACCGATCCTTCAAAGAAAGATTTCTTGAAATAGTAATATTTTTTCAGCTTCCTCCTTATTTTAGCTTCTGTGGTAATAATGAAAGATGCATATACATGTGTATGATATGTATGTATTTCTGTAGTATGCTGAATGTTCCTTTGTAGAGTACTGTAACTATTGACCTCTGAGGTCAAAGCAGTTGATGTCTCCAAGGTTGCAATCAGAACTGATCCTCAGTTCGAATCCAGTTGATGATGATTTGATGAATTTCCTTTTCCTCAATCGGCTAATTAAATAACCGATAATTAAATTTAATAGTTCTCGGCTAATTAAATAGTTCCTATGAATAGCTATTGTTCCACTCGATTAGATAGCATAGGACAATAATGAGACATTTCGTGAAATTTGCAAGAGTTTACGAAGGCCAAATTGCGGTTCGACTTGTTCTCTATTGTAAAAGTCGCAGGTAGCTGGAACCCTGTTTGTTCCCTTCGTTGATCTCAAACGGCGTCCATATTACTATGATTGTCTACTTCTATACGCCATCTTTTAGTAAGTTTGTAATGGACAACATCGTGTCCGTGTGGGGTTTGTCAGAGTACTCCCATTTCCTCCCACTTTTTCATCCCACCACTTCTTCCATTCTTTTGCCGTAATCATCCATATCCCTTAGCCTAAGGCTCGGTTCAGACGAGCAGATAAGTATGCTGCAGGATCGCATCGAATTCGGGCGGGCGTTTCAGTCCAACATAGAAAACAGTTTATTTATTTTCAGCTACATTTGTCTTCCATGTTTATTGATTTACGCAATGACGAAGAGAAGTTCTTTAATTATTTCCGCATGAGCAGCACTTCGTTTGATGAACTCTTAACGAAAATAAGTGATAAAATTAAGCAGAAGGTACTATTATAAGACTTCCGATACCACCAATTCAAATGTTAGCTGTTACATTAAATGTAAGCTGATTATGTTAATTAACTATTGTTTGTATGAATGCAGAAATAATACTTTAGTGTTAAATCTAATATTTTTTAAAATTTAATACATTAACAATGGACGACAAATTCTCAGCCAAAAAACGATGTTTTTTTCTTTCTTTTTGTTCTGCTATTATGTTGATGGTTGTTTTGGACTTCAGTGTCCCTTTTCAGCACAGAGGCTATATAATACGTGACCTCGACCTAAATTATAATGTGTTACAAATGGTCCAAATGAAATGAAATAAAATCTTTCAGTTTTACGTCCCAGGATTATGCCGGTTAGGCTAAAGGAGACGGTGATGATGAGAAATGAATGAAATGGTGGAATGAAGAAAGTGGGAGGAAACGGTAGAACCCCGACAAAACTCACGAGCACGGTGTTTGTTCACCACAAAGTCCACACGGCGCGAGCTGGGATCGAACCAGAGACCCCAAGCACCGGAGGTGAACGCTCTACCACTGAGCCACCGCGCCTACAAATGGTCCATTGATTCCTTAGTGAGTGATATAAGAAATCAAATCAAGAAATTGCATTAACAATAGAGGTTCATTTCCCAAACCTATTTGTTGTCTATTGTTGTTAATATCACAGTGTGTTCATAGCATCGCTGCTGAAAAGGGATGCAAAACGAAAATCAAATGTAAATACTACATGAATTTATTATTATTATTATTATTATTTTATACGCTCAGTCGCGTAACTCTTAGCTGGTGCCTTGAACATTCGAAACCGGCGAGTTATCATCACTGGGAATGTTTTTTTTATTTTTTATTTTCGTAACCTTTAATTCATAAGTAAATGAAAAAGGGAGGAAAAAGGAAAGGGAAGGGGAGGTCAAGGACAACAACAGACAAGGGATTGATAAACAAGAGCAAAACAAAGCACAAAGAAAACCAAACAAAACAATTAAGACTTAACTATATCTTGACTCTGGTTTTAAGGTGTTGAATTCAAAAAGATTGCTATTGGCACGAATTAGTTCTAGAGAATAACGCTGACCGAAATGCAAAATTTATGGAGAACGATTTGGGTAACATGTCTTGAAATCGTGTGTGTACCTGAAGCGATATTTAGTAACGTACTATTGTCAGGATTAAACTGAAAGATTTCATTTTCTGTACACCATCTTTGATTTTCCATAAGGTTTTATACTCCAAATATTGCTGAGGTGTCTGACCTAATTCGCAGCCCGAACGTATCGTGATGAATCCACAAATTTCAGTCTTACGGAATTTAGATAATAAATTTGTCCACGCAGTACGAGATGGTGAACTTCCGTCTCGTACCATATTGGCTTGGGTGAAGAAGTTTGAAGAGACTGATAGTGTGTTGGATGTGAAACCTTGAGCTCCAAGAACAGTGCGAACTCCTGAGAACGCAGATATCAAACTGACTTCGTGGGGACTGCATTACCAAACTCTATCCACTGTCTTCTCTGAATACGAAGGGCGCCGAATACTTTTGCCTTTGCATAGGCAAACTGTCACCATGAATATGCCACCATAAGTTGTGTATGCCAACACTGAATGGAGTTCTTGTCAGATGAATCGACCCCAAGCTGTAGCCGAAAGTTGCGTTGAACTGGGATAACGGTCTTTGCGTATTCCACAGCACAAAATTCCTTCTGTTGATGTGTGGGCGCCATCTTGAAATCAGTGTGGTCTAGAAAATGGCGGGTATTTCAATCAAAACTTGAAGTATCTGATAGCAGACCTTGTCATTGACACCTACCTCTCTCTCTCTCTCTCTTTTAAAAAAAAAAGTACAATCTTGAAGTACCTATCTTCTCACTAATATCTCTATTGAAACCGGGAGTTGTATGTAGAAATCTACTATTACTTCCAGTTTCAGTATTGAGAAAATATCAAGCCATATAACCAAACTTCCTCACGTGATGTACATATTATACTGTTACATGTTTTAAATATCTAGTAAATACGATTTTCTTTTTCCTAAGACTTACTTTGTCATTTCATTTCGTGCTTTTATTTCTCTTTTAAGTATGCCTGAAGGTATTTCCTGTTCTTTGTAGATTTACTTGCCAAAACGTGTTTAAATAATATTGATTAAAATATTCTTGTGTTTCAGGGAGCTGATGACCTTTTCAGAATTTCGCTTCCAAATGAATTTCACCGAGCGATTCCTGAAATTGAACAATATCTAATAGAAGGATTTGGAAACTCTACACGAATCGACTATGGAACAGGACATGAAATGTCTTTTATTATGCTGTTGTGTTGTTTGTTCAAAATAGGCGCGTTTGTTGAAGAAGACAAAGTAGCTGTTGTGTGTAAAGTATTTAATAGGTAATTGCATATTTGTTTCATGAGAGAAATTAACTCATATTGGTAATAACTAATAATAAGTTTTGCACTACCTTTTTAACACGTCTTGTAAAATTAAATTTGTGCAGTTTCGGTTGTTCTTGCTACTACCTTTTTCAATAGAATTGGGAAACTCACAAGCACTTCTCAAAATATCATCCTCCACTTTTTTCTGTGCAAAGGTGGAGAATGATAAATTCAAAAATCTTGAATCCATTCGGCTGAAACCTCTAGTTGACAGAGTGCCAAGGAGAGTCTATCTTAATGAAAGGAAAGAAGTGGGAAAAGAGAGAGAGAGAGAGAGAGAGAGAGAGAGAGGAAGAAAGGAAGGCGTTGGTTATTCGCGTCGGCAGTAAAGGCATTGTTTGCAGTGTTACCAATCCGGCAGTATATCTATATCTGATAAGATTTTATAAATAATAACTTGAGAATGAAAGCAAAGTGGACCTACAGCACTAAAAGCACGATAATCGGTGATTATTGTCCGTAGGGCATGACGGGATCTATGGTGCAAGATGAAAAAAATTGGAGGAGGGTATAAATACGATGCTTTACCTTCATTGGTTGACGGTATTGGCCCTATCATAACAAAATATACACAAAACTACGCACGTACGTGTGTGTGTGTGTACACACACACACACACACACACACACACACACACACAAAAGCATAAACACGAAACAGATAAGAGAAAGGACTAGAAAATACAGTAAACTGCACAAGCACAAATATATATCTACTGTAGAGAAAGACAATAACTTAAGTCCTCCCGCGAGTTGTTGGCGCAATCTACCGAATATCCAAGCCCCTAATACACAATGCTAGACTGGATTTAAAATGCGCGCTCTCTGTTCACTGCATGACATCATCACCTGACCATAATGTAATGCTGACCTGGAACCAATTTACGTAGGCTGGCAACTATGTTTAAATTTCCAATCTTCTTTCTTTCGCTCCCAGAGGAGAAAACAAACACTTGTCCGTACATACACATACTTTTTTTTTTTTTTTTTTGTGTGTGTGTGTGTGTGTGTGTGTGTGTGTGTGTGTGTGTAAAGGACTCTTCTGGTTTAAGCAGAAGTGTCGAGGGACCTATATATATTTGTTAAAAACTGTTATTTAAATACAAGAATCATTTAATTCCATAAGTACTGCACAATGAAGGAAGAAATTTCGAAACCAAGTTATTGTTTGTATCAAGATTTGGTTAGTGCCCAGGATCTCCTCTGTATTAAACGGACCTGACAATACAAAACAGAAAGAAGACCAATTTTCATTACTCTTAACGAGTGTTGCAAGTTCAAAATTAACACATTTTTCGTTTATTTTTTTACAATAGGCACAGAGTGTAGATAAATCATATTTTTAGACAAATGAAATCCGTGCTTAGTTCCAAAAATGGAAAAGTTCGATTTAAGGTTGGTGTAAAGGGACAAGTTTTGCCAATAGATGCCACTACAGTCTTTGTATCTCTCTCATGTATTTTTTTACCTTTCACAAAAATTTACAATTTCTTTCACAAATTTCAACCTAGAGACTTCAGATTTTCGGACAAGGAACTTCATAACCTATCGAAGGCAACAATCCGTGCCGATTTCTTATTTTGAATCTTCTTCATTGTTGAAAGAGTTATATTGTTAAAGGTTTGGATATCCCTTTCAACAAACAAGCCATTTCAACAATGAAGAAAATTCTAAATAAAAAATCGGCACGCATTGTTGTCTTCGATAGGTTATGAAGTTCCTTCTCGAAAAATTTGAAATCTCTAGGTTGAAATTTGTAAGAAAAATCGTGAATTTTCGTGAAAGGTAAAAAATACATGAGATATATACGAAGACTGTAGTGACATCTAACGGTTAAACTTGTCACTTTAAACTAACCTTAATGTCAAGATGTGGTTTATGTACCTAACACTGCTCAGTGAAAAACATGCTATCTAGTATTCACTGTGGAAGTAGTTCAAATAATGGTCAGAACAATGCGCGGGGGTATATGTCCCACCAGTTCTGAAGTAACATCTGGGCTTTTTTCTCAACATTTTGGCACTTAACACGGGTTTTATAGTCGTTCTACATTTGTAAATATTAACAGTTTTCTGATTTTCTATTTGTTTCTATGAATAATTGTGATTATATTATTGACTAAACATAAGTATTTCTGAAGAACACAGGATCATCTGAAAACACTTTTAATTTTGTGATTCTTTTATTTTTTTTTCGTAGTATTATTTTTTAACTACATTCCTTTATTTAGAGAAAGCTTTCCTAAAAATAGAAAATTCAAATTATAAATGTTGCTAATAGTGTTTAGAAGACTATTTTACAAGTGGGTGAAAAATTGTGGTCTTCCATGCCAGGCATGTGTCGGAATTTTATTTTCAAAATAAAACACTTTATATTTCCTTCCACCTTGTTGCTCTGAACACTTCAAGAACTGACTTCTCTTATATATTTTTTTCAGTAATTACACATTAAGTTTTTTACAATTTAGCACTCTTAATTCTGTATTTTCAATCTCTTGATGCTATCTGTCGTATGTTTTATTCCTCAAACCTGCACTACGAAGAGGAAACAAAAACAGTCTGTTGTTATACAAAACCGTACAACTGAACAGAACGAAGAAAAAGACTTAGTTTATTGTTGTGATTTAGAATACTTATTTCTGATAAAGATTTCTTCTTCTTCTTCTTCTTCTTTTTTTTAATTTGTACATAGAATAATTTTCCTGATAGGTAATTGTACATTACAACGATTTCGTTTTCTTCGTTGTGCTTAAACTTGAATTGTTTTGTTTAGCACAAATTGTTTTGTAAAATAGTCTTCTAAACATTATCAGGGTCATTCATTACTTGAATTGTCTATATTTAGGAACAGATTTCTTTAAGTGAAGAAGTGAACGGAGAGTAACAAGTAATACTACAAAAAAAATTAATAGTGTTTTGAGATGGTTCTATGTTCTTTAGATAGCCCAGGAAAATTCCCTTCAAGGATGAATACATAGAGAGAGACACAGGCAATTAGAGGAACTGTTACTGAAGGAGGCTTGAGATAGACTCGAAATAATATAATTGCTGAGATGGAAAGTAGTTGGATTGGGGTTAGAGAATAATCAGACATAATGTTCAAAAGAAGGATTTAGTTAATCATTTGTTGTTTATCTGTTGTTATGTTGGAATTACAGGGAATGGTAGTTGTTGTAATTAAGTCAGATAGTTCAGTGAATCTTTATGCTTACAAGTTGTTTTATGAGGTGTGGGACCAAAGATCTCTTGTCAAGAAGGATAATAATAAATATAGAAGTGAGAAGTTCACTGTTACAACTATGTCACTTGTATTCTCCGGAGATGTCATTTGAGAAATCGTTGGAAGAGTTGAAGGATATGATGGTATCACATTATGGATTGACGACTAACGAGATATCAGAACGGTACAAATTCCATGACATCAAACAGCAGGAATATCAGTCGTTGGCTCACATTGCGCTTAGTTTGAGGAAGCATATCTCATATTGTTGAGTAGTAGAGTTTGTGCTTGAACTGCGTACTCAGGGACCAGTTTGTATTTGAGGTGTACAACGAAGGAGCAAGACGGTAATTTCTAAGGGCAAGTAAGCTTAGCTTTCCAGTAAGCAATGGATGTAGCCAATACAGTAGAGCAGACTGATGCACAGTTTCGAACAAAACCAGGGGCTACGGTCAAAATGACAAACACAGTACAAACATTATCCAAGTCATCAGATTCGAAATCTCCAGCTTCTTGTCAACTTGCAGGGGTTGCCGACAGTGAATGTTCTCTTGGACGTGTAGATGTAACAAAGTCATGTCAAGGATCAATGTCCATTAAGAAGGAAACAATGTTTCGGCTGTATGTGATGGGACCATTTTGCGATAAAATGAATCGAACGTATAGTGAAGAGAAAAGATCAGAGCAAGGAAAAACAGTCAATATTATAGAGGATGTTGGTATGCAAGATGTGGCTGACATTTTCAGATTAAACACGATTGATTGTTATTTCAGACAACAAGAAAGTTTATTTATTTTTTTTAACATGAGAATTGGCCTTTTCGCATTATGTTACAAAAAGCACACCTTAAGCTTTTGTTCTAGATTTAAAGTAAATAGTTAATTAACTTGACGTGTTCGGCTACTAGTTAAAAGGTAGTCTAGGAAGCAAAAAGTTGATGTTAATACATTGCACTTTGTAATGTCTTTACAGGTATCTGGAACTAGCAAGAAAATTACAAATTACTTACCGAATGGAACCTGCAGGTAGCCATGGCGTTTGGAGTTTAGATGATTATCAATTTGTACCTTTTATTTGGGGAAGTTCTCAATTAATAGGTAAGATCTATTCAATAGTGTCTGAAAATAGGACCTTGAATCACTCATAATTTAGGCATGATCGTAATAAGAGCATTTTTTTTTTTTTTTTAAACAGACCAGACTGGGTTGACATGAGTCAGCACACTTTCGTCAGTGCAAAATCGCTGAGTCATGCCGAATAGAACCATATTTGGCTCATACATATGTGGGCTAATCCGTGCCCAAAGTATCGCAGCAGTGTCATGTTAAATATCTGTGTTCAATTTTTGAGAAACGATTTGTTGCTGCTGTGGCAGTTAGTTTCGCTTGGTAATTTTCATTTCTTAAACTGGTAAAGCGTGCAGCAAACTTTGCTAAAATAATAAATATATCATGGCATGCCATTGATACGATAGTGAAATGAATACTTCAATAGGAGTTGGATGGGAGGAAAAAGTTCTAAATGTGCTGGACAATTGTGCCCTGAAACAGGAACTTCATTCCTTGTCAGTTTTCGCAAAAATTTGCGGACAGCAGCCCGAGCAAAATATCTTTTAAGAATTGTGAAGGTGCGTATGTGAAAAAAAGTTGCAGAGGATAGATGATAGCAAAAGTGCAGAATTTTCACTACTGGCGTCATATCACAAAATTAATAACACAGAGTATTGCAGTTTGCATTATGTTGATGCAAACCTATTCGAAATGCGTCCTTAGAAAATACTTAGCGTTATTTCAAACAAATTGAGGGCAAAACATGAGAAGATGCCAGTGCAATGCCAAGATAAGGTAAAGAAGCTAAAGCAAAAATGGAGAAGAATGAAATACCTCAATAAGAAAGTCGGAGACAAGAGACGGTGAGTATGAGAAATGAATGAAATGGTGGAATGAAGAAAGTGGGAGGAAACAAGAGAACCCCGAGAAAACCCACGAGCACGGTGTTTGTCCACCACAAAGTCCACACAGCGCGAGCTGGGATCGAACCAGGGACCCCAAGCACCGGAGGTGAACGCTCTACCACTGAGCCACCGTGCCCCCTTTATATATCTTCTCAGTAGTCACGGTGGCTGAGTGGTAGAACGCTCACCTTTGGTGCGTGGGGTTCCTGATTTGATCCCAGCCTGCGCCAAGTGGGCTTTGTAGTGGACAAACACTGTGTGCGTGGGTGTTCTCCCGTTTTCTTCCACTTTCTGCGTTCCACAGTTATTATCTGCCTCATCGTCAACAGTCTCCTTCAGCCTCGGTGCATAATCGTGGGGCGTTAAACTAAAACAAACAAACAAAAAAAAAAAAAAAAAAAATTATAACAATTTTAATTTTTTAAATTATCCCTTTAGCTGTATGATCTATAAATTGTGTAGGCATTGTGTTAAACGCAGTCGTAATTAATTATTTATAACCAGTTATTGCTATTCTAGAAAGATCTAGCAAATTTCCTTTTGTGCACTTCACTGCTTTCATAACTTTAATAAATTAATAATAGTAATAAAACTTCGGAGATTGCTTCATGCTTGAATATTCAATTATTATACAATTCAGTGTTGTGAAACTTATCTTTGGTTGGTAATAGTGAACGTTTTAGGTAACTATGGCTGTTAAAGCTTTGTTTTAATTCTAAGAAATCACATCTGCTCAAAGTGTCATCTCGTCATTCATGTAATGAAGAAGAAATTCTTTTAATATTACGTACAATCATGAAATAATTTTTATATTCTGTTATATAACTGAGTTATCAGTTATACGAACGTACGAACATAATATTTCGGATATTTTGTAGTAGTACTTGTTCTTAAAAATTGTATTAGATATTTTGTGTTTTTTCTTCATCAATTGAAACTTTATTTCCGGCATTTTTTTTCAGCTCATCCACGTATTGAACCAAGATCATTCCTTCAAGAAGATGTAGTAAAGGCACAGGCTAAAGACTATATGTTTCTTAGTTGTATTCAGTTTATAAATAAGGTAAATCAAACTTGGTTGTGTGGTCTTGTCCTTAGCATAATTACATATATATTACTAATATTTCACAAAAAGTAACTTTAAGTAGATTTCAACAATTGCAACAAGAAGTAACTGAACACCAAGATAAGTGCGCACAAGGTGTCATTTCTTAGGGATCAGTTTACACTTTTAATCTTATAAAATTAACCAAACCTTATTCCATTATAGATAAGCTGAAACGAAAACAGTAGATAAAAAATATTGAAATATTGGTTATTTGTTTCCAAAGCTAAACCAAGTTTTCTTACCAGAATTAAAACTGTCAAATGGTTTTTAGCGGCCACGTGCGGTTTGTCAACCAGTTGGATGTTGCCGGTATTACAAAAGCTTAGCCGCTCTCCCTGTCGCCAGGGTAAACAATGAAGGCTGGAACTATTCTCTGTACTGAGTGTTGCAAACCAATAAGCAGATTAATAAAACAAGAATAACCATTTAAAATAGGAATAAAATACGTACAGGTCAGTACGTACGGGGGGGGGGGGGGGAGTTATCCGACCAACGAACTTGCGGTTATATAAATTATAATGCTCGAATTCATTATATAGCATGAACGTAATTTAGTATTAGGAGTTAGCTAGATGCACTAATATCAGTCTTTTATAAATGGCATTATTATTATTATTATTATTCCTTGTTTGTGCCCTTCATGCAACTTATAATCAATCTCACATAAAGCACTATATCAGACCTGATTGAATATTATTTTAAAAATTCTCACATAAATAGATAAAATAAACAATTGGAATTTAACACTTCAAGAGTTTAAAACATGTCCTTTTCGTTTTCCTCATTTTCTGAGGACGATTGATCTATTTCGATGATAACATGATCCCTGTCTCCATCAAAAACATTTTGCAAGGCACGATAACTTTGTTCAATGTCCTGAGGTAACTTATTATTATTATTCGACAGGCCATCTATCTATAATGACAATTTAAAACTTTTAAAGCATTCTATTAAGGGTCTTCACTACAGCGAAATTAAACTACCGCTAATTTTAGAGTTTTTCTGTAATATCTTCAAAACAAATAAAAATACAGTATTCGAAAAGCAGAAACGTAGTGAACTAGACAATACGATTTTGCCTGTGATACCTCTACCACAAATCACCTATCTGCTTTTGGTATGCCGCTATTTACAGAACCCGCAAAAAATGCTAAATCTATCTACAGTTGCAAATCGAAAGCAGATAGATGAGTTGTGATAACGGTATCACATGCAAAATCGTATTGTCTAGTTCACTACGTTTCTGCTTTTCGAATATTTTTATTTGTTTTGAAGATATTACAGAAAAACTCTAAAATTATCAGTAGTTTAATTTCGCTGTCGTGAAGACCCTTAATTACGTAGATCCTCATATTTATTAATGTATGTAGGTTAATATCTGAGTAATCATTATGAATTTACTGTGTGTAGTATCCTAATTTGTAGTTTGTCCAGTTTTTATACACGTGATGAATCACATTAGAAAGAAACTGACCAATTATTGACCTGCCTAACTATATCATAAAGTTAGAAATAATGTACCTACGAACAGAGCAGACAAACAGGCAGAATTTTTATGAAGCCTATTGCTAATATTATTATTATTAGCAATAATAATAATAATAATTTCTGCCGCAGCAGCTCTTAGGAGGCCTGGACTTATGGCATTCATTTCTGTGGGGTGATGTGTTATCAGCAGATCGGCTACTTTCGCCGTTAATGCTGGCTTCATTGACTACAGTTCGCTACTTTTCTCTTTCAAGTAGCTTCCCAATTGTCCTCACGATGCTGGATGGATTCCGTAACGCCAACACTGTGTGGTGAATACGAATGGTCACACCTATCGTTCCTCTGACCAGACCAGTACTGCTTGACTTCGCTGATCTCACGTGAAGTAATATTCCAGTGTGGCTAGGGCATTGGTAATAGAATAGTAAATGCATATTGAAATGAGGAAATTAGCTAGGAAAGATAGATAAATACTAAACGGACTCCCTGGAGCTACGGTCTATGAGGGGCTGTGCCTGCTCAATGTCGCAATACAAGCATCAGCTACACACTAAAAATATTTGAGACGGGAAGATCTTGGTTTTTAAACTGTGTTGCTATTTCTTTACGTAGTGCTCGAAGTGGAAGATCTAAGGAAGTATACCCCGCGCATACTCCCCCTTTTCTATTTAGAGCATTGCCTTTACGTCATTTATGGAGAAAACATAATGCAAAGGCTTGGACCAAGAGTAGAGAAGTTTCACTCTATTCGATAACATTTATATACTTCCCGACATAATTTACATCAAAGTATTTTGTGTTTTAAGCTGAACAAAGTAGAATAAATTAGCTTTCATATATTGTCACATGACGTGGGCTGATTGCAAAGCCTAGCAACCGAGATGTACGTTCTTCAATTACGCTGTTAAAGCTACGGATGCTAGACGGAACAAACGCTGTACGATGCTACTATAATAACCATAATGGATTTAGCCATACTGAGAGCTGAATAGAATTCTACCTGAGTTGGAGCGGCAACGCCGGAATCTTAGTTACAAAGAAGGATTTATGGTAGGGACAAGCAAACCCTTAGATCTTGATCTTCGAGGAAAAAGTTGGTTATGTTCTGCCGCGTACTATAAATTTATTATCACAAACAGTTTAGGTGAGAACCCCTTCTTCGTACTTATAATACTGTAATTCTTACTCTGCGTTTGTTAATGGAAATCGAACTGTTCACTAAGGTGTTATGCTAAAAAATTGAAGTACGTATGGACATTGTATACGGAATCACGAGAAAACTACCAATTTTTTTCATACGTCATATCCTCCATCCGTGGATAATTCAAAGAGAGAACAGCGTAAGATTGGGGCGAGAACTAAACCCGAGTTTCTTGCTTACCATTGCGTTTGGGTTAACCACTACGGCACCCAGACGAACGATGTTGGTGCCCAGCCATTCAGATGACAATGGTTGGATAGCTCAATGTCTGTATTAATGAACACGTATGATTATTTAGTTATACAAGGATAGCGCGGAGCCAATTGACACATTTGAAAGTTAAATGTTGAGTACGGGCGTGATAGCTTGGAGTGAGTGATAGGTGGGGAATTGGAACTGTATAAGATGGCATTTGGTAAGAACACTATAACCATGGACATCGTTGTAGGATTGAACAACCCGTTTTCTATATTCGTCCTTATTACGAAACGAAGTCAGTTAATAAAGTGCAGCGATTGTTCATACAACATTCATTGTTAGCTGACATTGATTTAAAGGTCCATTTAACTGTTAGTGTTCTTATGAAATGACATCCTATCTACTTTTCATTCCTCACCCGCAGCCCACTCCAAGCTGTCGCGCCTGCGCAATATTCAACTTTGAAATGTGTGTTCGGCATCACGCCACACGGCAAGCGAACTTAACTTTCATAGGTTGTAAAAATCGAGTGAACAGAAATTTCATACGATAACTTATCGAAAATTGAACAAAGAGTTTATAATAATAAAAGTAATTACTAGGGTCGTTCAATAAGTCCTTAGAAAATCCGAAAGATGATACCCGTAGTATCGAAAAAGGTTGCTTTTAGTAAGCGTCATTCCTCACTAGACTGTTGTTAAAGTTTCAGCTATATCCGTCACGTGGTTTCGTTGTCATAGTCAGTTGAAGAAACAAACTTTTGTTTTTAAAAAAATAGAAAGAAATGAGTTTCGTGTGGTTATTAAACACTTCTATTTAAAAGGTTTAACACCAAAAGAGATCAAAGCCGAATTGGATGAAGTTCATGGCATATCTATTCCTGTGTTTGCGACTGCTTACAATTGGGTAAATGAGTTTAAACGTGGCTACATCCACAAATGATAAACAGGGTTCAGGACGTCCAGTGGAAGTTACTTCCTCCGAAATGTTTGGCAAAATCCTAGATGTGGTTTTGAGTGCTCAACTAATCAAAGTATGCGAATTAGTTGAGGTCACAGACATATGACAAGGTACAGTGTTTTCAATTTTGCATGAAAAATTGGGTTTGAAAATTATCTCGGCAAGATGGGTGCCGCGTTTGCTGTCAGTGGAGAATAAACGCAATCGTGTGATCAGTTCGGAGACTAGTTCGTCGCAATCCCGTAGAGTTTCTGCGTCGATACATAACAGTAGACACTATTACACTCTAGAAATAAAGGAACAGTCTAAACAGTGGGTTTAAAAAGGGGATCCAGCTCCGAAAAAGGCGAAGAAGATGAAATCGGCTGACAAGGTGGTGGCCGCAGTTTTTTGGGATACACGCGGAATAATCTACATCAATTACTTGGAAAAAGGCAAACAATAAATTGAGAGTGGCATGCGTCGTTATTGTTACCGGTTGGGAGAACAAATCAAGGAAAAACGTCCTTATTTGGCAAAGAAAATAATCTCTTCCATCAAGAATTGCACAGGTGCACACCTGCGCAATTTTGATGGCGAAAATTATGGAATTAACATTCGAATTATTGCAACATCCGCCATATTCACCAGATTTGATCCCCAGTGACTTTTTTTTTTTTTTAAATTTCCAAAATTAAAAAAATGGCTCGTCGGATAACGATTCACGTCAAACAAGGATATTATAAAATTTCTTGGGTAGCGCAATTAAATGTACTCGGGATTTGAACTTTCCCTTCACCTTTTTATTATAAAAGTCTTCTTATATACACAAATTATAATAAGTAATTCCTCTAATATCTACTTGGGTAAGATTAAGATAGGAACCCGGTGACCAAGCGTCGTGAGAGGGGTCTAGATTAGGTATCTCTCTCTCGGTGACCAGGCGTCGTGGGAAAGAGGAAAAGGAACCCGGTGACCAAGCGTCGTGGGTTTTGCGGGTGAGGTTCTCTCGGTGACCAAGCGTCGTGAGAGGGGTTTTAGGTGGTTCGATCAACCTGAGTAGATTGATGTTGGTTGAGGCGTGCAGCTCCCTTTTATCCTGTATTGTCGGCTTCCTTCGGTGATCTTCGTCCGGTGTTGGCGATGGTGGGCGATTCCTCTTCGGGACCGTCGTCTGTTTGTTTGTTTATGTTTATTATTAACACGTGTAGTACGCATGGCTTTTGCATGGTACTGCGACGTGGGGATCCTTACAATATCACCTAAACAGATTCCTATTTTGAGGACCTTCCGAAATCCTACTTTTTAAACGACTTAAAAAAAGTTGGAGAAACGCTAGAATAAATGCTGAGCTAAAAGGAGATTATAGAAAAATTTTTAAAAAATACTCAAAATAATTTTTTTAAATCGTTTTCTAAGGACTCATTGAAGAACCTCGTACCAACCTTTTCTCACTCACGTCTTACTTCGTAACTTTGTCTTTACGTAAAATATGGATACAATAAAATTTATTACATGCTACGCATTGAGGGCAACCTAATCAGTGACCACTACATCAGGTAAATTCTACAGACCTAGGTTATACCCTTAATTCAGACAACTGTAGACGGCATACTTCAGCAAGATAGTGCGTGTGTACCTCGTAATGGTCACGTGATATACATATATATATATCACATCGAAATCTTGTTCGTCACGATTCTTCAGTATCTTGTGGACTACTCGCACACAAGCAGCGTGATCCAAGCAATTCCTCAGGAACACATCCAACGCCTGTTTGATTCGATTCCACGATATATAGATTCTCAGATTGTAACAACATGTGGTTGCTTCATTTCACACTGATTTATCAAGGTTAGAGGAGTTGTACTTCTGACATTGTAATAATTTCTGTGTAGTCATGCAATATCTCTGTGATATAAATTGCGTTCAACTCACACAACTTTCGTGATGTTATTTTCACAAACAGCAGTGTAGTTTAAAAATAAAAGTAAATTCTGAAATTAAAATAAGTTGAAAACGTGTGCGTAATACCATAAAGTATAAAATTATTAATAATTTTAGTATGCAGAACTCTCATGACATTTTGTGTTTGATTGGCTTAGATACAGAGTAGGAACATATTTTATTAAGTTATTATAATAATGTACGAAAACTTCATTTTTGTTCGGAAATAATGTTTTCATACAATTTTTTAATCACACAAGATGTAGCAGAGACAGTTAACTGCATTTGCAGAGATGTAGCAGAGACAGTTAAGTCCTGCAAGATACGTACACTGTCTTACTGTGTGTGTAAAAAACAAACTTCAGAGGTTGTTAGACGTATGTGTGACAACATAGTGTTTGTGGGTTTTCTGAGAGTGCTCCCATATTCCTATTCTATCAGTTCCTTTCATAATCATCTGTTTCCTTTAGCCTACAAGCCATAATCATGGGACATAAAACTGAAAGATTTTTTCTATTTTCTTATTTATTTTTATATATAGGTGTGTGATTAGTCTTGAACATATAGGTCACTTCTTGAAAGCTACATCCTTCAGATGTACACCATTACTTCGAATACTCCATTTTATGCGTTTGTGGAAGGCTGTCATTATGTGTTATAATGTCTTATTCTGGATGTTGTTTATTTCCTTTCGGGCGCGTTATTTGAGGTCTTTCACGTTCGCTTGCCTGGCTTTTATCAGCCCCTGCTGCAGGTATGCCCAAAATAAGAAATCAAGAGTACTAAGGTCGGAGAATGCGCTGGCTATGGGATATCTCCCAACCTTGAAAGGAGGTAACCTGTATTAAAAAAAAAACCAGATGAACCATAAGTCAACATGTGCTGCAATTGTAAGCGAATGACATGTTGCAGCCGTATTAGTCCACAGTTGTGCGGTTCCCCTGTGTCATCCTGGTAGAAATACTCTCTGATTATGTTGGGTGCCGATACAGCACACCTCACTGAAACTGTGTTATCATACAGAGGACGTTCATGGATTTCACATGTATTGTTGAAGGCCCTCTGGACGTTGTATATATTCAGAGTTTTTATGACGTGAAGTTTTGCTTTGTCACTCTACAGCACACTTTTGTTCATTCAGTGCCTGCGCTTTATAATTCACTAAAACGGTAGTGAGACACTGTTAAGCCAGAACATCAATTACTTAGCTCTTCTTGACAAGCTTACCGAAAATAAGCAACCATAAATGTACAAGAACAGAAAAACCTTATGGTCCTTGTTTCTGTAACATCCTCTATAATACATACTGAGCTGGCAATAATGTTTCATTCTAATTTCGTTGGAGGCAAATGTTTTAAGTGTGTATATTTTATTGTGACATGAAGTGTGTATATTTTATTGTAACGATTTAACGTGAAGTGTGTTTGGTTTAATTTTAGGTGAAGACGGGACCGTTTGCAGAACACTCTAATCAATTGTGGAATATTAGTGCCGTACCGACGTGGTCCAAAGTGAACCAGGGCTTAATTAAAATGTATAAAGCAGAAGTAAGTGTAATATTTAAGTATTCCTAAAATTTCAATTCAGGGCAATGCATTTTGTTTTTATTAATGTGTACATTGGATAATCTCAAAGCATTTGATAATACTCTGATAGTAAAAATGGTTTATTTTTCTTTCCCTGTACTCACCTCTATTAGGTGTAGGTTCAAGTATTACATATATTACATGAAACTTCTTGTAATGGATTAACTTAGTCGATATCGATTCTTAATCTGGCAGCGCACTAAGGGTAATGTATGTAAGGTAGATTGCATACGTTAGTTTTATTTAAATTAGATACAACAGGAAGAAATGTTTCTGAATATTAATATTTTATTTTATTTACGAACTTAGTATTTAAAACTTAAGGTTGACAGAGCAGTTTGGATCAAACACTGTATTCAGCGATAGACAATTTCATCAAATAAAACCAACTCACTAAGTAACCTCTGGGCTACTGATCTTTCAACTGATCTGGGCTATTCGTCTTTTGTTCCATGTTAAATCAGGAATTGAATCTCTTCATTCAGCTGTGGAAAGAACATTCTCATATGCTGTTACGTACGCTTTTCTTAAACTTTTCTGTTTTTAGTTTTTTATGTGGTGTTTCGAACAAGATTACAGATAATACACCAAATATCAGTGTGTATAAATACCAGTTCTTGGAGAGAATATTGTTAAAGCAACAAATTTGGATTTTTCTTGATCTTTGTACAACAAGGCTACAAACTCAATTTTCTCCAGTTTCATATTTTAATTTGAATTTTAAATTTGTTTGTGGTCTTAAGTTGTTGTTTGTAAGTGGCAAAAAATTAAAAGAACTGAATTCGCATCAGAAATCCTATTAGTTACAGGAATTTTAACTAATACCTACCTGAATATCTGTTTCTCAACATCTAAAATATTATATCATAGTTTTCGGAACACTTTGCCTTTCATCATCTGAAACAAACATATTAAGAAACACTGATCGGGAGCCATTCCCATACACAATTGTTATAACAGGATGGCTATACCTTGAAGTCCTTTAAAGTCAGAGACATGAAATCTGGTGTTTAGGTTTTTAAATTTGGTATTTAGACTTTTAATTTAAAATAATTAAAGACGTGTTTCAGTTTTTTTTTTTTTTTTTTTTTTTTTTTTTTTTACAAGGGAGAAAAGTCGGGGCGGAAAAAATGAGAAGAAAAAAGGGATCGTATAATTGTTGTATACGATATTCGAAATTCCTTAGATCAGAGGAGACACGAATATTCGTATTTAGGCTGTTAATTTGAAATAATTAACAAGACGTGTTTCAACTTTTTTTTTTTTTTTTTAATTTTCCTTAGTAGAGAAGAAAGAATGAATGTTACAAGTGATACAATAAGATGGCTATATGCCGAAATTCCTGATGATAAAACGTTGTTAGGGAATCTAAAACTTGGTATGTAAAGTCCTTACTGAAAACACAAACTGACGTTGTTAGGGGATCTGAACACGAAGTCGTTAGCTAGCCGCAGACTAGTAGATATATACAATAATAACAATAGCACTCAGAGAGTGCAAACCTCCGCCAAGGGACACGAAATTGAATCTCCCACTTAGCCTAAATAAAAGCAGGGGAAACTTTGTATGCAGTCTGTGAAATTTGTATACGTTCTGTACAACTTCAGTGGAAAACGTACACACATATTCTTCGTTAGAAATATAACCGTTCCTGGCGGAAATAATAATAATAATAGTAATCTAGAGATAATGATAATAGTAATGAAATGGAAGTATACAGAAATAAATATTATTTTCCATCTTCAATTTCGATAAATAAAATTTTATTTTATGGTTTGTTATTGTCTTTATTTTGAATATAGTGGCACTAACATCTTTTAAATGCTTAGGACCTCTAAGGGTCTTAATCCACCCTGGCGGTATGTGATGTATTAAGTATAAACAGTTTCTCTTTAGTAATGTGAGAGTATAGAATATACTTAATAGTTTCTAACACATATTATCGATAAATTTAGTACTTAGTATACTTCGAGAAATTAGTCGGCATTAATACTGTTGATACTTCGTGTGAATTATTCTTAGATTACTGGAGGTTACAAAGTGACTGCGTCCTTTCTCCTCTATATCATGCAGGAATTTGAATATTACATAGATAACATGTATATCTTCTGATATGACAATATTAATTACTACTTTCTGGGAGCATTCTATGTCTCACTAAATTGATCTTTGCAATATGTTCCGTATGCTCGATTTTAAAGTTACGTATTATTCATGTTTAGTTAACCCTTTTAAAATCCTGCGTTTTTTAGGTAAATTATAGATTTTCAGTTAAGCAGGTACTGCTCATTGCTATTTATCGTAGGATCATGGTTCATACCATATACAGGGTGTTTAATAAGTAATGGTCATAAATTAAACCATAGATAGTACACGCCAAAACTAACAAAAAAGCCTTAGTAAACATGTGTCCGCAAACGCTTCGTAACGGAGATAGGGGCTGTCGAAAGTGTGGGAAAATGAAGTTTAGAGACGAATATATCAAAAAGTATGAATCGGACAGAGGGCGGTCCAACGAATGACTATCAAAGTCAGACCTGCGCTATGCAGAAATGCATGGTTGATAACTGCAATGCGCGCGCAAGTGATTCCCCGAAGAAACGGAGGATTCCCGGAAAATTGTCCAAGGAAAGGGGGCTCGAGATGAATATCGAGGGCGAGTCTATCCACCAGTAATTCATAAGTCGTGGTACCAGGTCGAAAGCTCAAAAAGATACAAAATGGCGGACAATGTTTACGTACCGTGTGTGGTTGCATAACCAGCAGGAAATGAGAGAGGTAACCGAAGTGTGGTAATGTACGTTGTAAATGGCTCCAGGAAGAATTCCGACAACTAATGCATACGTACAAGTGTGGTAGCACTTAGGTAAATCAAACGGTATGCAAGGCACTGATGAAGCATTATGTGCTAAGGAGTTAACGTAACGAATATCCGCAAACTGGACTGCAATGGGAAAAGCATGACAACATTCGAGTATGTGGGAGGCGAATCTGAAACATTCCGCATGTTGAACGCGTAAGTCTATTACAACAAGCAAAAAATAATGGACATGTCATGTTTGTCCATATCAACAAACATAAATCGTCATGTTGGTAATGTGTACAGTATTAATCACAAGGTAAACAGTAAATTCTCAGATATGTAACCACGGAAGAGATGCATGAGAAATTAACTTACCTCTATCATTAAAGTAAATGTTGGAAGTGTCGTCTATTCATGCGAATGCATGCTCGTACCCGTCTTCGCAAAGATCTACGTGCTCGTGATAACATGTCGGCATCCTGTTGAATATGTCCGCAACATTGTTCAACCCTTTCTCGAAAGTCTTCTAATGTTGCAACAAGAGTAGAATAAACTTGCAATTTCACATGGCCCTAGAGAAAGAAATCTAAAGGATTTAAGTCCGGGGAGTGCGGTGGCCAAGCAATAGAACCCCCACGTCCTATCCACTTTCGTCCGAATCGGGCATGTAAATGTTCTCTGACACGGTTAAAGAAATGTGCTGGCGCTCCATCATGCATAAACCACAGTCGCTGACGCCTATCGAGAGGTATATCTTCGAGTAGAAGCGGCAAATCGTGTTGGAGAAATCGCAAATATGAGATCCCGGTTAATGCGAAGTCACTGACAAAACTGCATTCTCGCCGGAAAGTCTGTGGGGGTCAGAGGTTGGAAACGTTGCAAATGGTATGGGTACAACTGCTGTTCATGGAGAATGTGCCATACGAGAGTATTGGATACGCGTTCGGCAAGTCTCACACGTCTTGTGCTCGTTCCTGAGTTTCCGTCCACTGCCTGGAGCACGCGTTCTTCTAATTCAGGGGTACGTACTCTTCTTGGCCTTCCCGGCCTGGAACAATGTGTAAAGCTCCCATGTTCTCGTAGCCGCTCGTGTATTCTGATGAATGTTCTTCAGTCTGGTTGCTGTCTCGTAGGGAAAGTCTCGCGATATAACCTAGCGGCCTCTACCGCATTCCCGTTTGCTTTGCCGTACATAAAGTGCGTGTGACCATACTCAATATTACTGTACATTGTATCAATGGCAAGGTAAACAATAATTTAGCAACACACTAATAGCACTAATTAACACTGCACAATGGTATCCCCGTGGCTTTGCAACACTACTGAAACTATTGCACTGTTCCCCGCAATACGGTGAAGTAAGTACATCCACAACACTGTAAAGGCACGCGCATTTGACACCTCTTCAACACACAGAACTACTACATTCACTGTAGGCGAGAAAGACAAGTGAAGACAACGAACCTCTACACTCTGAATCATTCTCCCAAGCGACTACTCCGGTACGACGAAAGCATGTAGACCTGTAGCAGAACCCTTCAGGCAACATAATAAACAAACGTTTAAAGGCAAGCGTGTTTCCAATTCCCGTCTGTAATCGAAACAATGTAGTGTTCTTCCATTCCATATTTCCTGGCTTACCAGCTGATTGACAAGAACTGTGTGCAGGTTTTTTTTTTTTTTTTTTTTACGTATACGTACAGGGGATGAACCAAATAATGAGCAACCTACAGGCGCTCGATTGATTGAGTTATTGTTGCTTTAAACGAGCTTAGGAGCTTCGAAGGACGGGACCTACGATTTTGACAATCTGGGATCAGAACCACTGCATTCAGTGGGCAGTTCAGCGGATTTGAACCCGCAACATCATGCGCCCAAGGTGAGCCTAACGCCTTTTGCAACACCGATTCAGTATTTTCAGCTGGCTTGCATGTTCTACCAGTGTTCCTTTCGACCATTCTATTCATTTTCGCGCATCGTTTGTTTTACCTTGGTATTGGTACAACAAAGCACTATCTGTACATGTGCATTCGTCTTAGGAATGTGCTCTGAAGTAGTTCACAACATGCACCACCACCTTTCTTCGATTGCCTCTCTCATTTCCTGTTGGTTATGCAACCACACACGGCACGTAAACATTGTCCGCCATTTTGTATCTTTTCGAGCTTTCGACCTGGTACCACGACTTATGAATTACTGGTGGATAGACTCTCCCTCGATGTTCATCTCGAGCCCCCTTTCCTTGGACAATTTTCCGGGAATCCCTCCGTTTCTATGGGGAATCCCTTGCGCGCGCATTGCAGTTATCAACCATGCATTTTTGCATAGCGCAGGTCTGACTTCGATAGTCATTCGTTGGACCGCCCTCTGTCTGATTCATACTTTTTGAGATATTCGTCTCTAAACTTCATTTTCCCAAACTTTCGACAGCCCCTATCTCCGTTACGAAGCGTTTGCGGACACATGTTTACTAAGACTTTTTTGTTAGTTTTGGCGTGTACTATCTATGGTTTAATTTATGACCATTACTTATTAAACACCCTGTATATATATATATGGGTGATTCCACGAAAAAGGGAAATTTTCACTTGGAAAATTTTTGTTCCGTTGATGGTCGCCTATTTCGAAAAAAATATCACATGCACTTACTACTACTAAGTATATGTTAATTAGGTGTTCAGCAGAGCTGAATCGTTATTGGTGTAGTAAATAAAAAATAATAAACTTTTCAGCATCCACGGAGTTGAGAAACGTGATACATCTGGGTGATAAGTTTTGGTTTATAAGTGATTAAGCTTATAATTTACATAAAAATTGAAATAATTTTCCAATAGTTTTTGTAATTTAGAATTTTTCTCCTTATGTTGAATAAAATTCTAACAAACTAGATGACACGTTATTTGTTATACGAAAATACTCCAGGAAATACTGCAAACATATGAAAATATATCTAATGAAGGTTCCAAAATTGAGTACACACACACGTGTATTTATATATATATATATATATATATATATATATATATGTGTGTGTGTGTGTGACGTAAATAAGAAAAAAACAAATACACAAACACTTATCGAATATTGAAAAATAATTGCGCTTTCAATATGTTGACTATCATATGGAGAGGACATACTTTTCACATAAGCTTACAAAACTGACGAAGTAGTCACTAAACCTGTCTATTGTCTACTTCATTTGTTTTCTGAGCTTATGTAAACCGTCTGTCTTCTCTGTGTGATCAAGTCAACACGTCGAAAGTGCAATACTTCTTCAACATTTGGTAAGTGTATTTGTATATTTGGTATATATAAAAGGTGTTTCAAAACAATACACACATCGTTTGGGAGCTGATTCCTGACACCAAGATAAGACTAAAAGTATAGACAACTGGGTGCACAAATGCTTCCTTTCGGAGTTATAGGCTGCCGAAAACATGAAAAAAATGAACTTTAAAGGTCCATAGCTCCAAAACTATGAGACCTGCCGTAGTCAGGTCACGACTTCACTTAGGAACTAATATGTGCACTATCCAAAAATATGTTTCAGAATCCTGAGGTACTCACGAAGCAATTTTGATAGAGGGAGTTTGGCTACGGGCGTATAATCTAAAGTACTCACCAACTATTTCTATAAAAGTTGTTGTGGAAGTACCGCAAGATTCTGAAACATGGATATTTGGATAGCGCACATACTAATTCCTAAGTGAAGTCTGACCCGACTACGGTAGGTCCCATAGTTTTATGCTATGGACCTTTAAAGTTCATTTTTTTTTTTTTTTTTCACGTTTTCGGCAGCCTATAACTGCGAAAGGAAGCATTTGTGCACCCAGATTGGTCTATACTTTTTATCTTATCTTGGTGTTAGGAATCACCTCCCAAACGTTGTCGGTATTGTTTTGAAACGTCCTGTATAATGCATACTAAATTACAGTGTAAGGCACTCATGATTTCTGTTTTCTTTGGATAATTCGATGTTCTTTGTTAAGTAGCTCTCATTTTCCACTCCAATGAAGGAAATGTCTTGAGGAAACAGGGAACGCTGTACACAGAATGACAACTGCCAACGCTTTTTAAACGTCAGGTTTAATATGCCAGGAGAAATTCCTCCCGATCCGCGTCATAAAATTGACTGTCCGTACATTGCCCTCAGACTCTTCGACAATCCCTAAAAAGAAAACAATTAGCTGATCGTAAGATTGAGACGTCAATAGGTTAAAAACAGAAACCATCCATCTTGACTTGACTGACGTTTTATCTCCGGCTACCTGACAGCCCCAAATCTGAACTTCCGCGAAACACTCCTTAAATGGGCTAGGACCCACCAGCCGGCCTTTGAGTGTGAATGACACGTGGTCAGCGTGTCGGCTCCTACGACCGTTGTGATGATCTGCGCGATCAGGTTTCAGTACATCTCTACTCAAATGAGTTTTTCAATTTCCTCACTGTGCGAAGTAAACACCATTAATTTTTGAGCTTCCACCGGGAAACAAACCCAGAACCACGCACGAAAGGCGAGCAAACTAGTCACTAGACCATAAACGAGCTTTATTTCTATCAATATATTGAAAGAACAAATATTTGGAAGAGCATGAGCATAACAAACACTATAGGATTATCAACTCCGTGAACTTGTCTCAACACCGTGGATTCCTTAGTTTTCAGATGGACATGGAGTTGAGAAAATCGAATATAATTTATCTTTACCGGCCCACTTTTTAACCAGTACATGTGAGTAATTGTGTACGAATTTTCTACGTTAAGGTGTAGGTTCCTCAAGGAAAAGAAGGTATATACCATACAAATACATTCAGTAATAAATGCCATGGTGTTGAGTATCAATTAATATACGCACCTGCTTTCCACACACAAAAATATTTTTCCTATAGCTTTTAACACATGCACACAACTTTTTCTGTTCTTCAGTCAAACATGTCTGCCTTGTCTTCTTGTGGGTGTTGCCATGTGGACGATCATGTTATCTGTTGAGAGCAATGACAATTTTTTCTATTGCCATGGAGTTGAGATGAAATAGAGGTGACAGAAACGAAGCATAGTCAAGCTTTCGAAAATAATAGTTATAAAGGTTTACTTTCCACAAAACCGAAACATTGAAGTGTTCTCTTCCATTTAATTACCATTAAATGATGTTTGATTTGCGACTTCAGTTGTAATTTATTGATTAAAATCAGTCAACTGTAGTCTGTAACAGCCCACGGTGTTGAGAAATTGGGTAATAATTAGTTTTTTTACGTATGTTTCGTGTTACATTTGCAAACTGTTATACATGGCATACCTACTTTGTGACGGTTACTACCAAACAAAATAAAAATGAGCTGATTCTTTCTAGTAGTAATTTGAAGAAATGCCCGTGACAGAAAATTTCCCTTTTTCGTGGAATCACCCATATATATATATATATATATATATATATATATACACAATAGAGCAACCTTTCAAATGGCACCATTCACATTCCCCTATCGTGTGTCTGAGGCGGGAAATTTTGAGAGAAATTCGGATTTTTCTGATATTTTTTATTTTGAGCCTTCCCTGCCCCCTCCTCCCGTGTTAACGCATAATCTCAAAATTAACTGAAATATACTAAGGGGTATACTGAATGTGTATACAAAATCTCAGGTTTCTATCTTGAAAAGTAAGGTAAAAAAATATTATCATTGTGCTAAGAATATCCTCACAATACCATAGATTCCCGTATAAAACAGAATTTCAGGTAAAATTTTCCTGAGACATCTCTACTTATTCTAGGATTACTGTTCGTACCTCATTCTCTTCAGAACAGAATAGCCTTTCAAATGGTACCATTTACGTGTCTCCATCATGTATCTGAGGCGGGAAAATCACTAAGGAAGATATTTTTTGTTAAAAAATATTTTTTTTTTTTCATTTTGCCCTCTGTAGAGCTCCCTGAGATAACGCAGATCTGAAGAATTCTAAAGGGTGAACTGAATGTGTGTGCAAAATTTCAGTCTTCTAGGGTCAGTAGTAAGCCCTCCAAAAAATTATAAAAATAGACCTAACGAAAAAGAATTAAGTTGTGACGTCATCACCCCGTATGTGTCGACGCAAAGAGGCATGAAATGATACGTAACGTGTTCTACAATGCCTCAATCCTTGCAAATACAAAAAAAAAAAAAAAAAAAAAAAAAAAAAAAAAAAAAAAAACTTTTAATCGAATAATGAAGATACTACTGTATCGTAGTTATGAATATGAAAGATCTTGAAAGGGTTAAGAGGAAACTGAGTGTCAGATTAATTAAAACGCTGGCATCTTAATTTGTCCCATGTGATATTTCCAACGCCCTACCGGGTGGTCTAATGGCTAGCGCTTGCGCCTTTATTGCACGTGGTCTGGGGTTCGTTTCTCAGTGGGAGGCCAAAAAAAAAAAAATTACTGCCACTCACTCTCACTAATCGTCCGTTTCCTTTAGCTAAAAGTGCATACCCTTGAGACGTTAAACTAAAATTTCATCTTTTGGACTTTTAATTCTTGTGATAATTATTAACTTAGTTTATGACTGAAATTTGTTGCCAAAGGTTAAAAATACGAATATTAACGTTTTTTTTTTTTTTTTTTTTTTTCAGGTGTTGGGAAAATTTCCTGTAATTCAACATACCCTCTTTGGATCATTGTTGTCAATAAAACCAGCAAAAAATCTACCCAATCGTAACTTCAAGATGCCAACAGCACGTGCACCGCCACCTGTAGCTGTACCGTCAGAAAGCGCACCGGATTTGGACAAATCATCTGTGATAATGCCACCCGTGGAAAGACCTTAAGTTCAAAGAATACTAGGAAATGTCGATTCACATGATGAAGTCTTTGTCAAGACTTGCAAAACTAAGTTTCTCCATCGTTACTCCCTGCCTTCCTCTTCAAAGTAAAATGCTTGAATTAGTTGCTATAACCAGGGCAGAGATGCTGTGTGAAGTATGAATGATGTGCAAATGAGAGACCACAATGAACCGTATTGTTTGTTGCTTTTGTGTATACTAGTACATGAATGTGTATTGTTCGCTTGAAAAGTAAATAGCAGAACTTCGGAAGCAATCGTAACAGTAATACTTACAAAATGAATGTTTCTCTTAAATTGTGATTGTTTTCTTTTTTTACTCGGTAAAATCATTCTGTTTTGTCTCTGCTCAGACTTAATGCTATAATTATTTCGTATTTCTTTCTAGTCATGCTCTTGTTTTTTATTTGGTCGAAATTGAATTAATTGTCATTACGAAGTTAAATGTTTATGGTGCTCTTAACCGCTCGTCAGCGTCCATTCTTTAGTAAAAGACAAAGTATTCTATTTTAAATTGGACTCAAATGTGTGAATTTTGAGCAATATTTGTGTGTGTATATTACCTTGTTTATCTGAAGTGAAAAATGAAATTATTTTTTCGAATGAAGTGCTTTCGTTTTATTTACTTTGTCATGACTGTCAGATTACTTGTGGAAAATTCAAGACACAGACAAGAATGAACAGACAAGTAGAGCAACTCCCTATATGCGCTCTTGAAATTAGTTTGTTGTCTACACGGCGAAAGAGAGAATCAACGTTTGGTAAAGAATGATGTTTCATCGTAAGTGATGGCGCTGTCATCGGTTTTCGAACGTGACGTCATGGGTTGCTTTTAGACCAGCGCATTCTTTCAGTCTGCTTCGCATCTCAGCGTGAGGTGCAGTCAAGATGATCAGATTAGCAATGAACCATACTAAATAACTATCATTTTTTAAATACCTTTTATAAAAGCATCTTCTTGTATTGTGCTTGGATTGCTTTGTTGACAGTTTCGTACATCCTTGTCGAACATTATGTTAAAATAATTTATACAGACTAGCGGTCAAACACAGAACAAATGGAAAAGCACACCACGGTTTCACCCACCATGTGCTACTAGAGGCGGTTATTTTCGAATTTACCACGCTGCTGACAGATCAGCTGGTATTGGTATCAGTTCCGTCGTCGTATGTTAGAGACGCTACGGTTCGTCTTGTTTCTAACCAATTGACACTACTTGTCCTTTATAACAGATCGCTGCGTGCTGGTGGTTCTCAATGCTGTGTTGCCAGCTTTTGCGTCGGGTATTGAAACACGAAATCATTCACTGCAAGTAATCTCAGTTTTATAAAATTAAATGACACCAAAGAGAACTAAAAAGAATGCACTCAATAACCAGCAAGTCCTTGACATTCGACTAAAACAATGTGCATTTGTTTATATCCAAATTGGCAACGTGCGGAAAGGGTGGAATGTTTACCATTGCAGAGCGAGAGAAATGAGCCACTATAATTGGCTGAACGTGCTGTTGCTATAGAAATAGTTCTTGCCTGATTGTTGTGACCACGTTCAGGAAGTTAAAAACAGAGGAAAGCAACTGTCAGAAGGGACAAGTTGTATCAAATGGATTGTAGTTTCTCGCGGAGTTTGCGGTCTGTATATTCTAGTCTGTGATTGAAGAGCTTTCATACACTGGATCCTTCGCTAGTATCTCTTGCATGAAGAAGTATTCACTTTAATAGAATTCTGCTAATTGTACTCTTCTTTTCTCTCGCCATACTTTTACTTAGTGAAAGATCACAAATATTTCCCTTCAATTTATGGGGTGCTGGAATTACTTCTACTAAAAGCTAAATAAAACAAATTAGTAAGTGCTCAAAAATGAAGCACAATGTGTGAAATGTACTGCAATGATCAAAGATACTTCCAAATTGCGACTCGCAGTTTCACGCAATTATGTAAACAACACTTCGTATTGTAAAAACGACCTTTCCTTATTACTCTGCACATCTCGTGAGGTGTGTGTATTTGTTGAGCAAGCGAATTTAATGTAAATTTCGCCTATATATCTAGCCTTCAAAACCTGATATTCTTTCTTTTGGAACACCATAGAAAGTTTCGATTGGAAGAAGAAACCCGTATTTTAAGCATGGATTCAAAAAAAAGTATTGTTTTGTTTAAACTTCAGTTTACTGTTAGCACTTAAAATCAGGTTTATTAAGACCTTATAAAATGAATGCATTTCAGAGGACAACAAAAATGGTCTCCAGTCACTTTAGGATTTTGGAACTGATGGACTCAAACTTCAGGTTATAGACTCAAGCATCGTTCAGATGCCATGTAACACTTGGGTACCACGTCTATGATGAAGGGTGGAAAGCCAAAACTGCACCACAAATCGTCCATCGCATCAAGATCAAGCTACAGACCTTGGACTTCAGGCCTGTCCAAAGTATACTGAACAGGGTACGCCACAAATTGCGTCAAACTGAAGACCACGGACCTCATATGCAGCATTGTAACAAGAAAGATGATTTGTCAACAGTATCTCTATCACTGCATTGGTATTGCAATTAATAAACATTTACCTGGTAGTGGCATCTCGTTTTCGTTGTAAGTCAACTTTCACTCATGCCCTTACGTTCCTGCAGAATGAAAATTATAAATTGCTATTAGCAATGAGCAACATACATTCTAGATATAAAAACCTTTTTGTTGGAAATTCCCAAGAGAATTTGCCCTCAAGCATCTCATTTTCTTCATCTCGATGAGTGCTATCAATCGATGTGTCTCTCCTCTTTGGATAAGATTATATTAAAACAAAAATTAACGTTTAAGAATAATTTGCTAGTGTCATAATGGAAAGTATGATGAGAGTATTCCTCAGAATCAGTTTCATCTTCTACAGGTCGTCTGATCATGATACATCATCAATTTTCAGGTTTACAAAAAAAAAAAAAAAAAAAAAAGTAAACTACGCATAAGAATCCACTTTCATCCATATCATTTCGTTCAGCTTGGCCAAATCTACCGATTGGTATATCTCATGTTTATATATATATATATACCTAAAGTACATAATATAAAAATTTACTGCAATATTACTATTTATCATAGGTTAATGGTTTATACTTCATTCTCTTCAGAATAATGCAACCTTTCAAACGATACCACTTGCATGCCCATATGCACCAGAAATGGGAAATTAGGGAAAACCCGGGAAAGTTTCCCAAAAAATCCTCTTTTCGGAAAATCTGAGTCCTCCTAGCCCGGATCAGGGTTGACGTACACATCTCAAAATCACCTGAGAAATACTTAGAGGCATACACAATGCATGTACAAAATTTCAATTTGATGTCTTGAAAAATTAAGACGGAAGAATTTTTCAAAATTTGGCCGAAGGTAAAAAAATATATAGATAGATTTGTATACAAAGTACATAATAATAATAATAAAAAAAAAACCTGCAACACTACTATTTGGCCTAGGATCATGGTTCATACGTCATTTTCTTCACTATAACGCGCCCTTTTCAACGGTACCACTCCCATGTCCGTATCATACACCTGAACCGGAAAATTTTGGAAAAACTGAAAATTTTTCTGAAAAATCACCTCCTTGGAACATTTGCGCCCCTCGGGCTCGGGCCCAGGTACATGTAGAGATCTCAAAAAACCAAGAAATACTCAAAGGTACACACAATCCGTATGCAAAATTTCAATCTGATATGTTGAAAACTAACGGCGTGAATTTTTTTTTTTTTTTTTTGAAATTTGCCTTAATAATAATAATAATAAAAGTCATGCTCCTCCGCCCGCACTTGGCGCCGCCAAGTTGACCATCCCACTCGAAACTGCATTTCAGGTGTTCTTTGGTCCATGCTTGACTTGACCAATAAAAAAAAAAAAAAATTTTAAAAAATATTCAATACGTGTTATATGAATTTCATAAGCGTTTAATTCAACACTACATTGTGGTAACTTTTGTTACCACAAATCCTAAAAGGGCTAAGCAGTTACATCTGCCCAAGTCAGATTTTCAGTCTAGTTTCTGAGAAAATATAGGTTGAAAGTAATGGACTTAATAATAGTAAAAAAGAACTGTTAATTTTAATTAGAAGATTATAATATATATATTCTTAACACGAAAAAAAGAACTTACTATCAACAAGCAGTAATAATTATACCTTACGTCGAATACCTACTGACTTACACATTTTAAAGAAGTGTCAAGCAGTGATGATTATTTGCGTTTCTCAATGTTTTAAAACTTACTTTTCACTCGTTTTCCCTTTACCTTCAGTTCGTAAGAGATAAAAAGAAAGAAAAAAAAGCGTATCAGAAAAATAAGTACTAGTAGGATAGACAGTTCTAATTTGCATTTCCATAAAATTAGCTATAAAAATAAAATTTTTAAGTTAAAAGAAATTTCAGCAATATTCAGATGATTGCTTATAAAAACCAGTAGAAACTTAATTTTATATTATTGTTTTAAAGAAAATTACGTTATATTTTACAACAGATTTCAGATGAGAAGCGGCATGGCCTTGAGTTGGCTTTACGCGGCGTCCAATTGGCTTTGAGCGGTGTTGACAATTCGCGACAAGCAGTTCTGCACGCTGACTTCTCGCGCTACTGCAAATCTTGACAATAGCAGAGGCGCTTATTAGAAATATTGTATTAGCACATTAACTGCTCACTTTACGAAGTAGAGAAAAGAATTACGAACACATACGTGAAAACTACATCTTTTTATGATAACTGGTTGTCATGATACACGCTTTGAAAGGTTTCCATATAAAACAATTAGTAAAACGAGCGTTGAGTCCCGTCTAATTTCCAGTGGATTTTTCTTCGATTTGGAAATGGAACTCAACTTTTATTAAAGGATAATCAGGGGTGTAACCAACAGGTTGTTCTAGGGGAACATTACTTTCAGGGGGAGGAAAGCTTTTCACACATTAAAAACAGAACAAATGACCTCTTTCAGAATATGAAAGCATGTTAACTCACCATGTATACTATACACATATTATGTTTCCTCGATGCTACCTTAACAAAAGACGGATCTTAACAGTACTGAAGTTGAAAAGCGGATTGTAAGAGATAAATCAATAAGCTATTCATAAGAAAACAAATGCTGTTTCTAGCAGTCTGTTTATCCGACTTTGTGTTTATGTAGGTTAAAATACTAAAAGGAAAAAACTCGAAAAAATATCAACTCAGATATTATTATGCAATAATATAGTAGTGAGAGATCCTGGGGGGACTGAGGGAGCCAGGGCCCCTCATTTATTTGTAAATGTGCAATATTAGGCATAATTTGAATGCAATTTGTCTTAAAATCATCATATATGCTTTCTGCATCTGAATGCTCCCCCCCCCCAATTTACAGAGAAATCAGCGTCCTTGTAATTAGGTACAGAAACTGTATTGATGATTTTTTCTTTTTTTAAAAATCTTATTTTATTATAAACGTTCCTAATTTGCATTAATTATTAAATAAGTTTACTAAACATATACTAGATGAACCTCATTTCGGGGCTGGAAATAGTTTGGAAAGTCAAGGCCCGCTTTTCCCCCGTTTCTACACCCTTGAGAATAGTAAGCGATCGAATTAAATAACAAGCCTCTGCAATTTGATTCATATATATATATATATATATATATATATATATATATATATATATATATATATATATATATATATATATATATATATATATATATTCGATTCCCGGCGGGAGCTCATGTGGAAGAACAGAAGGTATGGGACATTCGTAATATTGTTTTGAAATTGCCTTCATGCAAGATTCTTCCTTATTCGACAGAAGAAACGCAGTATGATTTTTTTTTCTTCGTTTCAATACCTTACGTATGTGTGGCCAATTACGTACTCCTTCTTTACTCCTCTAGCAGGGACGCAAAAGCACCAGGCGTCTGAGTGGTGTCATAAATTATTGTAACCCAAAACAAACTCGACCATATCGTGTTGCTTACGAATCAGATGGATTGTTGTTGTGAGACCTACATCAAGTATAAGAGTATGTTATTACATGGAAGCAAAGGAGCTGATTGTGTGTGTAGGAACGCAACTTCTCTTCTTCTAGCATAAACAGAATTCATCAGTGTCTAGGTTGCTTTCTTTCGTGGTAGTTCATTTGTTCTCCAAAATTATAGTTGACAATGTCTTTAAGGAAACCGAGTACAAGTGCGGAATTTTCTTTTTTTTAAAAAAAAAAAAAAAGTGCTACGAAGTGAAGCTCGAAGAGTTATTTTTTATGTTTACAATTTTTGGAACTCATAATAAAAAATTTACAAGAGTCAGATTCAGACAATGGCGAAATATTAATTGACATAGACGATAGTGAAAGTAGTGTTGAAGACGAACGTTTAGCAGTTCCACTGGAATAAGTTAATAGGTAGGTTATTCAGTTGCTATATATACTTCTAGGATACACAGCCAAAATCTTTGAGTTTGCTGGAATAGTATATTTACATTGTGAATAATGTTGCCAATGTATGTGTAATAATCTCAACTAGAGGAAGAGCGAGAAGGGAAAGGGGAGTCCGAAATCCGGCAACACCGCGCGGAATATCGCACAGCATTGGCTACTGCCCGTGATGCTTTACATCTGAAAAACACAATAGATGTTTCATGACATATACACCAATATTTCTTTCCTTTTCTTCCCGCTAAGCACTAGCTGGTAGTTTCAACACTATGAATAAAAAAGTCAATTGTAGGATACAGGAAAAAGGGCACGATAGTATGGATATCGTATTAATTGAACAAGTTTCTTCATCTAACTAACAGTATCAACTAACAAGTTGGGCAAAAGTACACTTTTCCACATCATGATCTTATTTAATGTTCTATTAAAAGCGCTGGTCAAGGTATCGATGTTATCGAATCAATACTTTGTCGAAGGCGCCATTTTTATCTTTTAATTTTATTTATTTTTTTAAATCCTTCAATAATATTCTGGTTTCAGACATTTAAAAAGAGATATTGCGTATGAGAGGGATAAGGCACAACAGGTTATTAAAAATTATCCTTCAAAATTGAAAGTAAAGTTTACGAATAAGTTTTATTAGGCCTAATAAAACAAAATTAATTCACCCGATTTCAAAGGGTTATGCTTGAAAACGGATAAGAGTATGGAATGAAACGCCTACAGTTAGTTTGGAAGAGAGAGTGTTCAGGTTTAGTTTGGTTAATGGGGGATGTCACTAGTGTTCAGAAGCGACACACACGCTAGTGTATCTCGTGTCAGTCAACTTCCGAACTGGGGACGCGGTGGCTCAGTGGTAGAGCGTTCACCTCCGGTGCTTGGGGTCCCTGGTTCGATCCCAGCTCGCGCCGTGTGGTCTTTGTGGTGGACAAACACCGTGCTCGTGGGTTTTCTCGGGGTTCTTCCGTTTCCTCCCACTTTCTTCATTCCACCATTTTCACTCATCTCTCATCATCATCGTCTCCTTTAGCCTAACCGGCATATACGTGGGACGTAAAACTTAAAGATTTCATTTCAACTTCCGAACTGCCGTCAGTGCTCAAGGTATGAAAAGAGTTTGACTATCGACTTAATGCGTTCTGTGCTACCGAAGGAGGCCACATTGAACATTTGTGAACAGAAAACTTAATATAACTACAATTACTTTGCATTTTGTAACATAGTTGTATTGTCTTTTTAAAGCCAACACAGCACTCTGAAATCGGATGATATGGGTATGAACTTGAATACTCCCTCTTTCTAACTAGGCGTTACATTGAAATACGATTAGCCGTTCTTTTCAAAGTTTTAACATTTAGAAACTGGATGAAGACTTTAAGATACCCTATAGCTCCTCTTAGCTTGTTAACTTACAATGCCAACTTCAGAAGCTAGGAAGACGAAATTCGCTAAGACATCCATCTGCTCCATGCACTTGTTCACATTTTTTCAATGCTACTTTTAACATTGTTTTCCATGGTCTTGAAAATGTCAGTCGATATTCAGCGAACATTTGACAACAACAGGTATCCATGTATACCCGTTTATGAGTGACAGGGCATCTGAGATAATTGATGATAGCATAAACATATTTTCGCTAATATTTGGGTGCCGCTTTGTATACAATACGAATTATAAGACAATACTGTAATCTTTCACAGACAACGCTGACAACATGAAGTAAGTATCTTAAATTATAATTAATTAAATCATTATCAAGAACTTGACGTTGACTGACTATAATGGTGGATCACGGCTCCCTCTGTGTCCGGGAAAAGTATGTAAAGTACTCTCTAAAATAACGAATGCTCTTCAGTAAAATTAGCCCATTTGGCATTTTTTTTTTTTTTTCGAAATAAGTGCGAACAAAACTCAAAATTAAAATTTAAGGAACACAACGTCCAGAACTCAAGTACTACGACTGCATGGTAAGGGCTTTAGACAATGATCTTCTTAGAGGAAGAAAAAGAGGCTGTTGGACTACACTGACACCAACGACATGATCATTTTCTGTGTTTTGGCGTTTGATTCCCAGAATCACTTGTCGTGTCACTAGTAGCTAAATTAGTGGAATAATCAAGTGATAAACGAATATTGGAATTTGAGTCCGCGTTAATCCAGTGGCCAGATTATTTTTACCTTATTCTATTATTGTTTTATGCCTCAAATATTATACTTCCCGTACATGAAATAAAATAGAAACCTCTAACTATGATCTAAGGAGACCTTATACTTTGTATGTTCAAGGATGTTGTTTTTCAAATTTTAATCGTCTTTCAATCCAGTTATTTATAAAGATAACCAAGAAAGTTTTGTCGCTTTTTCACCCACCGCCTTTGTCACCTAAGACGTACTTGGATGATCAAAAATAGTCCCCATAAGCATCGACGACCTTCTGCCAACGTTCTGGAAGGCCATAGATTCCATCGCAGTAGAACTTGGTAGGCCGTGAAGCGAAGAATGTTTCAAGTACATTTTGCACCTCTACTAGGGTTTTGAACTGGCATCTTCTAAGATGATTGTCCAAGGAATGGAACAGATGATAATCGGACGGTGCAATGTCCGGGGAGTATGGAAGATACAATAGTGTCTCCCATCCAAGGCGTAGAATGATATCCCGAGTCATCCGAGGCTTAGCGTTGTCCTGTAACAGGAGCACCTCTTTGCGATTCAGAAGTGCTGGCTCCAGAGTTTTGAGTTTTTCTTGAACACAGCTCAACTGCTGACAGTACACAGTTGCATTGATGCTCTGACCAGCTGGTGGTAGTTCCCGATGCACGATGCTGCGAGAAGTCCACCAAACACACAGGAGGTTTCGGCTGTTTTCGAACCGGTTCATGGGATGTTAACCAATGGTGACGACGCCGTGGAGCTTCGTACAGGATCCATTTCTCACGACATGTCAACACCCTGTCCAGAAATGGCTTCTCCTTCAGACTAGACAGCAAAGAAACACAGTTGTCTGCTCGCGTTGCCTTCTGGCCCGGAGTCAAATCATGTGAGACCCATCAACTCAACTTTTAGTGCTTCCCAAGTTGATGGAGGTGCTGCCGAATGGTTTCTCCATTCACACTGAATTGTAGTCCCAGTTCCTCACTATCTGGCCACTGTTCGCCTAAATTGCTGCCTGAAGATCTTCATTTTGTACATGTGTTGGTCTTTCGGCACGTGGTGCGTCTTCAAGTGTTTTGTCACCACCCTTAAACTTTTTAAACCACCGCTGCACTCTCCAAGTAGTCACGACATCCTCACCAAATGCCTGGCACCACTCTGTCTTTACCCAAGTTCACGATGTAACTGAACTGCCACAACTAGGTAGTATGTTAGATATACCAATAACTGACCTTCTGCTTATCTCCATTCGCATTCAACTCACGGTGTGAGGACCAATTAAACAAAGACCACAAAAAAAGTGACAGAACTTTCTTGGTTAACTATATACCTAGGTATATAAAACTGCAGTTTGCTCGAAATTATTTTTGTTTAAATGGTCTGGTTGCAGGCAGGTAAGTGAACGAATATTCTTGCAAATTTAGAAGTTTTTGTGTTTAGTAAGTAGTTGTTTGTACGAATTGTTGCATGATATAGACATATGCTCTGCCGTAAGAAGTTGTCATATTCTGTGATAACAGATTTTGTTGAAAGTTGAGATTAACACAATGTAGAACTGGTGGCAGCGAGTATCCACATTGTAATCTATTTTGAAAAAGTGACGTACCGAATGAGTATTGTGTATTCGCTATCATTTAGATTTATTGGGGAGTAGTCTTTGAGGTCCTTGAGGCGAGTGAGTAGCCTCGAAATGCTTGAGATAATAAGACAATAAACAGCGCTGTCAGGCGACTTCAGATTGTTATCATTTGGTAAGTATTGCTGAATTGTGATTACTACATTATACAATACATACCTTTGGGATTTACTATCAATTCTAACAAACCCAACAGAAGTAAAACCATTCTCATACGTTCATCAATATAATAATAGAAAATGAAATGAAATTTTCAAGTTTTATGTCCCAAGGTTATGCCAGCTAGGCTAAAAGAGACGGTGATGATGAGAAATGAATGGAGAATGAAGAAAGTGGGAGAAAACGGGAGAATCTCGAGAAAACCCTCGCACACGATGTTTGTCCACCACAAAGTTCACTTGGCGCGAGCTGGGATCGAATGAAGGACCCCATGCACCAGAAGTGAACGCTCTACCACTGAGCCACCGCGGCCCCAATATAATAATAGAATTTTAGTTAGTTTTGTAATTTCAGTTTAATGGAACTGATTTTTCCATCTAACATTTAGCACATAGTTTTTTTTTATCTTTTTTATTTGTGCATACTTAAGTACTTATTTCATTCTTTTTAATTCTTAGAAATGGGTCGTTTAAAACAGTATTTTTTCACCTTTAATTAGAATATGAAAATTAGCTGAAGTCGTGTAGCTTACGATTTTGCTTCCTTGTTCCAAATATGTACTATAAGAAAGGGTCAGGGTTTTAGATACAACATCTTTTCTTTCATTTATACAAAATGAAATTTTATTCTCAACAATTATATTTACACTATATACATATATACTTGTTTTGGTTTCAAAATTTAACTTTTACATCAATCTTACCTTTGTACAACTTTAAGGGCCGTTTCTCCATACTTAAGTTTTCATCATCATTATCATCCTCATCTCCTTCTGCATCATATACCCAAAATGCTGAGTTGAATCTTTTATTTTTAATTCTTCCAGGGGGCACTTTAACATGCTCGTATATACACTGAAAGATAATAAATATTGTATTATTGTGACAGAAATTATTTGATAAGGATAAAAGATATTTTATTAACTAATGATTAAATTTTTCATATTTTAAATGGAAATAAAATTCAATTCCCAATCTGGTGCTGGTCGGTCGTTCACACCTTCAGAACAATCAAGGAAGTCTCGTAGCAATTTAAAACCATGTTCAGATAAAAGCATTCCTCTCAATAGGAAATATAACTTACGTTATGTAGCAATATGCCAACTCAATAACAAATACTTCCTATTTCCAGTCATGAGGAAATTCTTGTAAATGTAAAGGTAAGCGGAAGAGAATAACGCCACCAAAAACTAGGAAGAGAAGGTAGGTGGACAAAAGGAGTAGTGAACTCGGGAGAGTTTTGAAGCGACCAAGAAGTTCGTCCTTGTCGACCTCTTCGATTAATCTTGGTGAGTACATGGTGGTTACAAATCGATAACACACTGTTGTCATTTGAGTTAAATACTAATCTCATTTATATCAAAAATTCTACTTTTAATTCAGTGTGACAGTTATTATAAATTTTCTCATAAGACTACAGCACCAGTTTTGGGTAATTATCTAAACCTGATGTCTCTAGTTTTATTTATTCAATCAAGACATTATCATCTTAACAAATTACTGCTCTACTGAAATTAAGTGGTTAAGTTTGTTATGAGATTACACTCTAATTGTCCCATGCTAACATGGTTATTCTTGTCTGAGCTAAGTGTGGATATAAGTATATATGTCGATGTCTGGATTTCGATCCGATAAGTTTGCATACGTTAATATAGTTGATTGAAATTACATGATGGATGATCCATATATATATATGAAGGAAATACTCCTACAAATCTTGACTGATGATTTTTCCTTTACGCCGAATGGGGTAAAATAAGTTTTGTTATTATGTGTACATGAAGAAACATTTACGGCTTACATAGTTTTTTTTTTCTTTCTTTCTTGAAAGTTTATAGATTGGTATTGTTAAAAGAAAATATTGAACTTCATCTCTTAACAAATCCAGATTTAGGCTTACTTCGTAGATACCTTATTTCTACCGTGGAGAAATTAAAATAACATGCTTTACAAATATACGGAAAACATAACACGAGCTTAAGGGAAGACACAGATACGAATACCAAATTAATTTCGTTCCACCTGTGGCCCAAGCTCTCTTACAAATTACAAAAAAATGGCACGGAAGTATGTTCTAATACAACATTCAAATCATCGATGAAATTAGAAAACCATTTCACTACCTGTAAAAGCTTTATGAGGATATCTTAGTGCTTGAGTCACTTATTTAAGTGGAATGCAACTGTAATAAAATATGTTTAGGCACGACTAAAGAAATATGTGACTACTAGATTAAAGAAACATATTAGAGACTCGAAAGACCAAGATCTGGCTGTTTCGTGTTGATCCGAACATTTGGCAGCGTCGAGGAAATCCATTAAAATGGTACGTGCGAATCATATTTTATTAGGACTAAAATGCCAGAACTAAACTTGGAACAGGGCTCTCTAGACAGAAGCTACAACCACATTAAGAAATACCATTGACTCTTCTAAATATTTTTTCCTTCACTAATTTTCGTTATAAGTATTTATCAATTTTTACTTCAATAACTGGTTACATTGATACGTGCTGACTGACTGTGGAGAACTGCTATTTTTTGAAGTGACAATCAAAATTTTTCATATAATGGCAATAAATAAAAGTTTCACTTAGTGTGTAAATAGTAAGAGGATTTTTGGAGCGCAAGTTTTAAAATCAGAAGTATTTTTCAAATACAAGGAAGAAAGACAACGCGGCAAGTATGTAAATACAATCTTGATATTTTCTTCGTAGGTTCATCACCAGATGAAGCTTCCAATGTAAGGAACGGAAATATTGGATCATAATTAACAATTAAAACAATGCACGAATGTAAAGAACTTTCATCCTATATAACTAACTAATTCTATGGCCTACCCGAGGTTCAATGCCGCACTCACAAAAGCTCTCTACTGACTTCTATCCTTAACCAACTGGATCCAGTTTCTATTTTGTATTCCTATTTCTGCGAGGTCCATCTTAATATTGTCGTCCCATCTGCGCCTAGGTCTTCCTAATGGTCGTTTTCGAGACTTTGAAAGTGTTCCTACTTTCTTCCATTCTGGCTACATGATCTGCTCACCTGAGCCTCCTAGATTCGATGACCCTAACAATGTTTGGTAAACCGTATAAATTATGTAGTTCCTCAGTATGAAGTTTCCGCCATTCCCGTTCCTCTTGGGTCCGAATATTCGTCTCAGGATCTTGTTCTCAAATACTTTCAGTGTATGTTCTTCCCTCAGAGTCAGCGACCATGTTTCATAACCATACAAAACAATAGGCATGATTATCGTTTTATCCTTGACAGAATTCGCGACAAGAGATTTTGGACTGAACAATAACACGAATTCCCTGCTTTTAGTTGATATTTAATTTCTTCGTGAATATGGTTTTCGTCTCTTAAAAATTATTCTACATATTTGAAAGTATCCACTTTATCAAAAATATTATTTGATATTTTAACGCCGTATTACGATCATCCTCTATTAAATTTAAATCATCAGCATATGCCATAACCTGGTGAATTTCATTCAACTCTAGGCCCCGGTTGCTATCTCTGATTTTCCTTATAACATACTCCAGGACAAAGTTGAATAATAATGACGACAATGCATCTGCTTGCTTGAGGCCATTCTCGACGTGAAAGCTCGTAGACAATTTTCCTACCCGGACTTTACTTTGGGATTCATTTAAACATATCTTAATTAATCTAATTAGCTTTTTCGGTATTCCGAATTCTGTACGAATGTTGTACAACGTCTCTCTCCTAACCGAGTGGTAAGTCTTTCTAAAATCAATAAGTCATATTGATCCTATAAAATAAGCGTCTATTTTGAATACATATTTAAAAACCCTCAAGAGAAAATGTGAATTACAATTCAGTGATTTAAATAAAGTTGGAGCATAGCCATATTTCTTATTAACTTATAATATTTTATTTTGATTATCGATAATGGGAAAGCAAGTAAATACAACGCAGATTACGAATATTTGTTACTCGTACTACTGGTGTGGTTTATTTATTATTTATTTATTTTTTCTGGGAGGGAGAGGAGATGGTAAGAAGACGAAGCATTAATTTAATTTTTTAGCAAGAACTCTAACAGCAGTGATTCAAGAATCAACAACATAATCTCTATAATGTAGAAAACTAATGAAAATATTGTAGCCGTCTTAATCTTAGATTTTATTTCGAGTCACATCTAATTTTCATTTTTGTGTCTAAGTTTACAAAACAACAAAAAATATAAAACTAAGTTTACTTGTAAATAACTGTATGCAGAAAATTAGATCATGATGTGAATACTGTGTTATACAATCACGTCTGTAAATTCGTTTTATGCGCTGATGACAGCTTTACTTACATAATTAAAACTCATTACGGAAAGCTCGCACAGACATACAATATTTTTTAGTTTCAAATTTTAAAATTTGTTTTAAAACTTCTGAAACCTGGACTCGAGAAAGCTTTATCACTACACGTGGCTTTACGTCACATCCATGAGCTTTTGAATTAGCAACCTTAGCAAAGATCTTGATATAAAATCTTAAGTAATTTTAAAGGTGTCGTCCAGTGGTAATTAGACAATAAACGACACAGAAATCTATGTCAGTAGTCGTTTGGACCTGTGTGACGATGCGAGACCCGATTAACTAAGATTAATTTTCATACATGACATTTCGGTATGTCAAACACCACTAACAAAAGAAATAGATCACTGTTCAAATGCACGGAAATTAAGCAAGTTTACATTATTTTTGCTACGAACTCTGAGGGCTTCACGAAATTCCAGCATTACCCACTAACCTGTGTCTTCCAATTCACTATTGACAGAACTTCAGTTACCTGTTAGGAATCCCTTCACCTTTCTTTCAAAATTCTCATAGTTCAACCAACCACTGAATCTGAGAAGCAAAACCGTCGTTTGAATTTTTAGCTTCCATCGTTGGTCATTCTAAGATTCACGATTTTTGCTTGGATACCCATTCTAATATATAACCCCCGAAGCAGCAGTAGGGATTTTCGCCGAAAATGGTTAAATATAAATTTCGAAGAGTCCTATTATATTTTAAATTTCAAATAGGTGAGTTTAAACCAAATTTACAAAAGGTTCCAAGGACCAAATACTAATTTACAACACAAAAAACAGCTTTTATGGGATTCTTTTCCTGACCAAGAGTTACATCTTACATTCGTTTCGCGCATTCAACTCCCACCTCCCTCTTCTATGAAGGTCGGAGCTATAGAAATTTACATTACGTAATTTATTTCTCACAAATATTAAATAATAAAAAAATGAAAGAATTATTAGCACTATATTTCATATAATTTGATATTTCCTTATTTAGTTTACACAAAACTGTTCCCAACCTTGATCATCACTTATTCCAAGATTGCTGGTCAAGGAGCAACGCAGTCAAGTTTAGCAAATGATTGTATAGTTATTTACATTCGTTTTTCAAACAACTTCAAATAAATTTATAACAGAAAATTTATGTTTGCTTGCGAACATATACGTAACGCTCATAACACAATTTGAACGCAAATTATCATCAAAATACGAATAAATACGAGTACGATCATATTTGTTTATATGTGTACCTACGCTAGGCCTAAGGCGAACAAGCTATAAACAGTCTTTTAGGTATCTTTCTATACCAAACTACGAATAATTATATACATCAGAATAATCACAATAGCTAATATTCAAATATAGCGTTTCAATACCGGGATATGATCATACAGAACAAAAGTGCAGCAAGTGAAAGAACTTCGCACTGTAACCTTTTTAGTGTTCGGGATTTGCTCACTATTATCTGCTAAATAATTCGTTTTCCATTTTGCTGTTTGGGATTTCTTTTCTTCAGCCATAGATATGAGGGTCATACTGAAAGTAATGAGAAATATTTAAATAAAAATCAGAATCCATCAATATACACAAACGAAGTAAATAATCGTAGCCTACAGACTTTATAGAACGTGCCGAGATAGTTGACATCATTAGCTTAGACCATGTGAGCAAAGAGTTGTTTTAAAGTGGATGACAGTGATTTTTGGTTTTGACAACGTCCTTGTGATTGAGGAAGGAATATTTCGTGCTGAAATTCATTTATATACTTCAGTGTGTGTGTGTGGATATGTTTGCATGGATGGTAACAATGTTACAAGGTGGATAAACATTTTGGAAATGGGCATAAACATCGAAGTTCAGCCTCTGAGCAATCGCTTTACGAACTTCCTGCATGGAACGCAACATGAAATGAGTTGACAATATCATTAAAGAAGATAGACAGGTCACTATAGATACAATTGCAGCAATACCTGCTATAGGACTCGGTGCAATGCAAAAATATGATTGCAAGATTAGGCTAACGAAAAATTCGTTGCCGCTAGATCCCAAGTAAATTGAACATGGAACACAAACTTTACCGTAAAAACACAGTTTACGAACTACTTCAGAAATATCGAAAGAAATTAGAAGTTTTCTTGAGTTTTGTGATTGGTGTTGAAAGCTGATCCCATTATTATGAACCAGAAGTAAAACGGCAGAGTTTGAATTGGACAGTTCCACGTAACTGGTATTTATAAATAAATAAATAAATAATAATAAGTGTCTTTGCTGACAAATTCTGTAGAATGTCTTGAACCTGGGGAAACCATAAATACTCGCCATTATGCCAACACTTCACAAGCTCAGATGGACAACCCCGGAAATATGTAGAGCTCAGTGTGGAATTTCTGATTGGAGCATGAGTCACGGAGTTTTTACTTTTAATACTCTCTCTTCGCATGTAAATTTTTTATGTAACTTGACTGGTGCTCGGCCAACTCGCAGAAGAAATGAACCTCTCTCACCTACTACTATGAATTTTCATTTATTACTTTTGATCCTTCTCAGTGGTGACATTCAGCTAAACCCTGGTCCATTAAATAGCAGTGTTGATTTTTCTGTGTATTATCAAAATATTAGGAGTATAAAGAACAAGTTAATGGACTATGAAATTCACAAAACTGAATTAGTGCAGTATGACTGGCTAGTTTTCACCGAAACGTGGATAAACGCTTTTGTACAAGATGAAGAACTTCCATTTTCGTCTCATTTTAACATATATAGAAAGGATCGTGAATCCTCTCGGGGTGGTGGTGTTATGGTTTGTGTGAATAATAAATGGACCAGTAAAGTACGCCACGACCTAACTAGAAATTGTGAAATTATATGCATTGAAGTTAATGTTGCTAAAGGTAAGAAAGTGTTCCTTGGTTCTTACTATAGACCACACAAAAACTCTCCCTTAACCATCTTAGAAGTTTGCAGAGATTCTGTATTAGCAGCCCTCTCGTTAGGTGATGTGATTTTAATTTGTCCATTGATTGGATATCACCTGATATGGGTGTTGGTAAGTGTGGAAATGATGACTGGTTTTCGTATACATTTATTCATTGTCTGTCCATACGTCAATATAACATGTTCAATGCGCGGGGATAGTAACCTAGATTATGTTGTCTCCTCTTTAATGAGATTGACATAACTCCACGTATGAACTTTTTTTCTGCTGACTATGATTCTTTGGATATTATATTTTGTCCTAATATACGAACTTCTAACAGAAATTCTAGCCCTGCGAAACATGTTACTAGACTATGGAAGAAGGCACCACGGGATATCTGCCGTGCCTTAGATCTTTTTCCATGGTGTTTGTTGGAAAATGGTACAGTCCGCAGCAAAAAACCTGCAACATAAGCATGTAAGTTTATTGTGAAGCCACGCCTAACAACCCAGGGAATCAACGTCAAAGTGGCACGAATCACGCCAGGAGAAACTTCGGCGTCCTGCCCTGCACACTTATTTTGGAGCAAAAAAAATCGTCGTTTCATAATAAATTTACATGCTCATGTTGCAGCTTTTTTGCTGCGGACTGTACCAACGATGATGCTACAGCGCTCCTTACTGATACCTTTGTAGATGCTGTCGAAGACTTTGTTTCTCAAAAACCAAAAAGTCATCTGAGTTCCCTTCTTAGTTTGATACTGAGATTCGGTCTGCTCTGAAAAACAAGAAGCTCGCGTGGTCACTCTGGGAACAACATCCCACCCAGTTTACTTACAATAGTTTCTCGCAAAGTCGTCGATACGCCAAGTTCCTACTTAGAAAAATATACAATAGTTACATCTCCAATATTGCAACTTCGTTTTGTTCGAGACCTAACAGCTTTTGGTCTCTCATTAATTGAAGGAGAAATAAAACTAGTATACCCATGAACGTCAACTATGCTGGGAGTACTGTCACTGGAGAACACAGAGCTGAATCATTTAATAACTATTTTTACAGGAATTTCTCCACCCAGACGGTACCAAATCCTCTTCCTGTTCTTGAAGCTGTATGTGCGCATTCCCTATCCTCGATTTCTACTATGCCCGCTGAAGTCAAGTCACTCTTGTCAGCTCTGTCTGACCATTGTGCTCTTGGACTCGACAATATTTATACAACCTTCCTTCGATATACAGCAGCGTTAATTGTTTATCCCATGGCTTTTTTTATTTAATAGATGTTTTACAGAAGGATTTTTTTCCCCTAACTTTGGAAACAGGCTAACATTAGTCCAATCTAAAAATCTGGCACTAAAACTGATGTATGTTCCTATAAACCCATTTCTCTTCTCTCTCCGTTGTCAATTCTTTGCGAGAAAATCATTAAGGACAGATTTTACAAGTTTACAGCCCCTCATTTGAACATTGCACAGCATGACTTCCTGCAACAGAAATCATGTCTCACCAACCTATCAGAATTTCTTATTCATGCTATAAACTGTATTTCAGAAACCTCTCAACTGGATGTAATATACTTAGATTTCTCCAAAGCTTTCCACAAAATTGACACCCATATGCTTCTTTACAAGCTATCCAACAGATTTAATCTTCATGGCAAAATCCTGTCTTTACTAAAGGATTATTCTACTAATCGTATGCAACGTTTTGTTATGCCAGATGCTTCATCCAAATTTGTCCCAGTTCTTTCTGGAGTTCCCCAGGGTAGTGCTCTAAAACCATTGCTATTTCTTCTTTACATGGATGATCTCCCTTCCTTCCTCTCTTTACCATCTACGAACATTCTTCTCTTTGCTGATGACTGTAAAATTTTCCATAAAATCTCTACCATAGATGATGCTCTACTACTTCAACAAATTCTTACTAAACTTACGGATTGGTGTACAACTTGAAATTTAAAACTCAAAAATGTACTCTTCGTATTTCTTAGAAGAAAAATAAAATTTATCACAAATATTGTATTAATAACAGTCCTATCGAAAAAGTCGCTACACATAAAGATCTCGAAGTATTGTTCGATGAGAAATTCACATTTACTGTTAAGAGTGCTATGAGAATACTGGGTATGCTTTACAGATTTACTGAAATTCGCGATCTCAAATCACTCACGAGGAAACGGTCTTAAGTGTAAACAACCGATTTGGCTGGGGTCGGGATATGTGTTACGGGAGACCAAAGTAGGAGACACGTATTTTGGCGTTTGAGCCCATACGCAGAAATTTCCGAAATACGGGGCCCCAAAGTGGCCCTACATGCTATAACTAGGAAGCGAATGACGTTACTTGTACACAACCGGTTTGGCTGGGATCCGGATATGGCTATTATAAGCCCAAGTCGAAGACATGCAGTTTATCTTCCGACAAAACCTGACAGCGGCAAACTTTACTTCCGCCACTGTGCCCGGTTTCATGACAGCACACGTCGTATCGATTAAATATTAATGTCCACTCTTTCACATCCTAGCCATAGAAATAGAAGCGAAAAACGCAAACATTCTTTCGCTCCGTTGACACCCTCGTGGTCAGCAGATCCCCCTCGACGGCTCGTTCCAGCTGAACATCTGTTCAGAATCGCATGGGTACCACGTACGCCTACTTCATGGCCTTATTGAAAATCTACCAATATCGGACCCTGTACATTCGACATTCCTTTTTGTGGGACCTAACAACAAACACAAGTCTCATACCTTTGGATATATTATAACATATTCCAACCCAGGCCAACATTCTGCACTAGTAACGCCATTCGCTTCCTAGTTATGGCATGTAGGGCCACTTTGGGGCCCCTATTTCGGAAATTTCTGCGTATGGGCCCAAACGCCAAATTACGTGTCTCCTACCTTGGTCTCCCGTAACACACATCCGGACCCCAGCCAAATCGGTTGTGTACAAGTAACGTCATTCGCTTCTTAGTTATAGCATGTAGGGCCACTTTGGGGCCCCGTATTTCGGAAATTTCTGCGTATGGGCCCAAACGCCAAAATACATGTCTCCTACTTTGGTCTCCCGTAACAAATATCCGGACCCCAGCCAAATCGGTTGTGTACAAGTAACGTCATTCGCTTTCTAGTTATAGCATGTATGGCCACTTTGGGGTCCCGTATTTCTGAAATTTCTGCGTATGGGCCCAAACGCCAAAATACGTGTCTCCTACTTTGGTCTCCCGTAACACATATCCGAACCCCAGCCAAATCGGTGGTGTACAAGTAACGTCATTCTCTTCCTAGTTATAGTATGTAGGGCCAGTTTGGGGCCCCGTCTTTCGGAAATTTCTGCGTATGGGCCCAAACGCCAAAATACGCGTCTCCTACTTTGGTCTCCCGTAACACATATCCGGACCCCAGCCAAATCGGTTGTTTACACTTAAGACCGTTTCCTCGTCAGTATTTTCTTCATAGCTTTTGTATCTTCTAAAATCGAATACTGCTCATCGTTATGGAATATGGCCTGCTTCAAACATATCCCGTTTTGATTCTGTAATTAACTTTTTTCTTGCCATTGGCAAACAAAGAGTTCCTTCAGTGCATAGTCTTAATAAAACAGAGCTCTGAAACAAACTCAATATTCAAACTCCACTTACTCGACGTATGGTAGCGGACTTGCTGTTTCTCCATAAAATTATCAATGGAAAAATTAACTCTGAATTGTTGGTCTCCGTTGTCAATTTTCGCGTACCTTCTCGCCTTATTCACAGTCATACATTACTTACATACGTAACGCCCAGATTAACAATTATACAACGTTCCTTATACTTCAGGCTGGCATCATTGTATAATAGTTTATTGTCAGATGTTGATATTTTTGACTCTGAAAATCATTTTAAAAACAAATTAAAGTCTCTGTATGTATGGTTCATGTTCTATGTATATAAATATATTTTTGTATTTTTCTTTCTTTTTTGTTATTTCTTATATATGTTGTTACATTGTTTCAGTACAAAATGGACATTGATCTGTATTTGAAACATTTGTAAATAAATAAATAGCTCCGCTACGTGTTGCGAGATAAACATCGAGAAAAAATCATTCAATATGATAATGCACGGTTGATCGTACGACGTCATTCAGTTTACCAGAGAGAAAATTGGGAAAATGGGGTGAGCATTTTTGCCTCATCCTTCTTACAGTACTGACATTGCACCATCTGACCATAATCTATCTGGTTTTGCAAAAGATCATTTACGAGGTCAACGCTACTAGATGATGGAAGACATACAAAAACTAAAGTTCATTCAACGAACCTTCTGCTCCTGATGTAAACATTACAGAATGGTATTACTCCGCCAGTCATCGGATGATTGGCTATCGGTCAGCGCTTCTTTCGAGAAGCACGTGCTTGTACCCTGTAGGTGTTTTACATATTCCTCGCACGCAGCCATATTGTAAACCGTGACTCGCGCGTAAGGTGGGTCAAAGCCACTTTCTGCGCATGCGTATTCTCCTTTATTACATTAATCCAATTTAGTTCTTAGACACCGTGTTGTTTCTGTTATATAACTGTAAGGAAATTGCATTTCTGGTAATGAGCCTTACAAGCAACAAAAACATTGAAAAACAGCTTATTCGACAATGGACTATTTTCTTCTGCCGCATGGATGTTCCAAGGTTCTTTAACCAATAAAGTGAAACAATTACCACGTGTATCTGTTTACATGAGGTACTGAACGTTCCTTGAATAAACTATAGTGCATCAGTGCCTGCGAGCAGCTGGAACGGAGTTCTATCACAAGATTATTTTCAAGTTTCTAAACAAGTAAGCGAAATACGTGCAAAAAAGAAATGGAGTCTTTTCAACAGAAAAAAGACGTCTAAATTAGGATTCAGTATGTTAAAACCAAAACTTGGTTCATGAAAAACTGTTTCCGATTACTTTCAGTATGATCCTCGCATATAAAATGCAAGATAAACTTACATGTCTACAAGCATTTCCACAACATGCTCCCCGCAAAAAATGCCTTAACCGGGTGAAGACTTTGTACCCTGTTTGTGGGTCATCGTAAGTAAAATGCCCTCGCTCAATGGCTTCTCTATGAAGTTTATGGATTATTTTCTCTGCTTCAGAGAGAGATGGGTAGTTCACTTGAGACTCAAACTCTCTCTCCTTTTCCCAAAACTTCTCCCTCATATTCTTCTGCTCTTCCTTCCTCGCTCCGGGATCATGATCGGAATTTCCACTGCTACTGCTTCGTAGTATTAACACAAGGCCATTACTCTGATTATAGATTCGCCAAGAAACCTGTCTCTGGTAGGCATTTATATGACGGTCCGTTTCAAGAGCAACAGTTCTTGCACAGGCAAAGACTGAAAACCTACATGCACATAATGAACAAATGTACAGCATCCTTCTATTGGTTCAGATGGTTCTTGTAGGTATTGGAAGGAACCTTAGGATCTGAAAATAAGGCGAGAACAAATTAATATATAATGTTTTGAACGCTACCAATACATTTCATCATCATTAAAGATTGGTGAGGAAGTAATCTTACAGTCAATCTTAGAACCGTTTCACCCTCACCACTAGTCTAGCAAATAGTACGAGCGCCTTCGGTGCCCATGGTCCCAGATCCTATTTCCAGTAGGGGAAAGGCTTGAACGCATTCTGGTGGTTTGGACTTCACTCTAAAATGTATATCCACGCCTCATATAGCTTCGGTGCTAAAAAGTGATACTAAACTTCAATAAACAACAACAAAAAACTTTCTAAATTTAAAAAATGTGTCATGGAATAATAATAATAATAATAATAATAATAATAATCACAACCAGATTTGCATTTATAATCCAAAAGTGTATTTCTGACCAAGGGGAACTTTAAATAATAGGATGACTTCGACTCTGAAAATCTTTTAGAAATTGTTACAATTATTACATAATTTATAGTTCGTTATTTATTTTCACGTGTTTTAAGGTTTACACAGACAGCGCCAACCAAATAAACATGTGGCATTGGCTTCCCTGTGGTAAAGCAGACTACGGCTGAACCTCACCTTATAAACAGACATATTTTCAATTCAATTCAATATATGCTTCTCCCTTCCTGTTTTGGATAACACTAATACTGAAATGATTTTATTATATTATTGAGGTCAGCACGGCTACATGTAACATTAACGATATTTGTAAACCAGGTTAGAATACTGAAAGGCACAAAAGAAATTTAAATATATATTTCACAGGATCTTACACAAAATAGTCATGTACGAGAACATATATATCCTTGCAAAAAAAAAGAAGAAAAAAAATCAAAAAATACAGGGTGATTCAAAAAGAATTTTAAAACTTTGTAAATTCATATAAATCTATTTGACTTGTTGGCAGATTAGGAACATGTGTTAATTGCATTAGTAAGTACCGACTCACGGCAATATGAAAAGTTAGATTAAAAGAAGAAACAGGACTGTATACGACATGGTTTTGTTGATTATTTATGAGAGTTCTGAACAACTTTTGTTGGACAATCTAACATACTTGTTATGACGTCGAAATTGTATATATAGTTCATTTTTATAGCAGCTTTGTGAAAATTAATCTGGTATTAAAGAATATATATATCTGGTATACACTTTATTGATGTCCAGTTATGTATCACACGTGAATAGGATAATGTCTGTGTGTAGCTAAGACTAATTATTATTAAGTGTAACATTAAATACGAAACTACAGTTTAAATACACCAGCAGTAAGCACAATTAATTAAACAGATGTAACACGACTATTTACAGCTGATTTTGATATTTTATAGCAAAGTAGACCAAATTTTGACTAACGTAGTGCATAGTACTGAATAGCACCATCACAAACGCTACCGACAGTTGTAATAAAGATAACATCCTCGTGTGCTGATGATGACTACGATCAACCAAGCTTCCTTCTAGGAATCTGGGCATTCCATGTGCAACGGTTTGGCGCATCTTACCATACAGAGCATACATACAGAGCAAGAATCTACGCTGCAGTGGAAGAAATTACGCCTGACATGCTAGGGGTTTGACAGGAAATCGATTTCAAATGGGAAATTAAATAAAATGAAATTGAGTTTTACGACCCAAGGTTATGTCGATTAGGCTAAAGGAGACGGTGATGATGAGAAACGATGAAACGAATGAAATTGGAATGAAGAAAGTGGGAAGAAACGGGAGAACCAGAGGAAATCCACGCACACGGATTTCAAATGGGATTGAATTGAATTGATTTTGAGTTTAACGTCCCGTTCAGCAGCGAGGCTATATGAGACGTGGACCTACTGATTAACGTGGAATCCGAACCACATGAGCTCCCGCCGGGAATCGAAAGGATTTCAAATGGGATGTCTGCAAAATTACCAAGAGATTGAACGTAATTATACGGTCAAAAAATAACTTATTTATTTTGCTACAGAATGACATCAAAACCAGCTCTGTAAGTAGATTGAAAAGATTTATATAAATTTACAAAGTTGTGAAGTCCTTCCAGAAGCACCCTGTATAACAGAAACACATTAGAAATACGAAAAATGAAGCCGTTTCAGAATTCTCCGGACATTTCAAAAATAATACTTATGATCTATAAGAAATAATTCGGACGAACAAATATATTAAGTATGAAACATTTGAGAAAAGGAAACCAGTTGGAATATGATGGCGTATTAAATAAAATATAGTATAACTTGAATTTTTGTGCAAGTAGGCCAACGAATAGACGATTTTAAAACTGGAGTATTAAAATATAGCATCGTTTCAATTGAATTCACCATAAATTAAACTCACGAATGAGTCTAAATATTCCTTAATGCCGATTTTTTTCTGAATGTTTGAAATTTTTATGCGGTTTACGTAAATGAATAAGTCGCTCATGAAGGCAGGTTCTCATTAAAAAAAAATTGGCAAATTAAATATTTAGACGCATTCCTGAGTTTAGCTATAAATATGCATCAATTTAATTCCTTCACTAACTATTGAAGTCATTATCTTTAGATTCTGTTCCATAAGCTTACTATAAATAAAGGGTCATGTAAAAAGTATCCGCGGTTTTTTTGGTACATTTTCCAACAAAAAATTCTTTATTGAAAATCAATTTTAATCAAGTAAAATACATATTGGCCATTATTATCTATGACCTTTTGCTATTTTTCGGGTAGCTTCATAATTCCATCGCTGTAGAACTTCTGTGGTTTATCGTCGAGAACCTTGGCCAAGTAACTTTCAACGGCGCTTCGGTCGGCCAATATATATATATACCATCAAAAGAGTTTTGCAGAGACCGAAACAAATGGTAGTCAGATAGTGCAAGGTCCGGGCTACACTGTGGATGCATCAAAACTTCCCAACCAAGTTTTGTGTGGTCGCGCATTTCATGATGGAACATAACTCCCTTTCTGTTGGCCAACTCTGGTCGCTTTTTCTGGATTGCTTCGTTTAAATGGTCGAGCTACGCACAGTACATGACCGAATTGATGGTTTCGTCAGGTTGCAGCAGCTCGTAATGGACAATTTCCTCCCAATCCCACCAAACACTCAACATAACATTGTCTGCCGACAATTCAGTTACTGAGTCGTGTTCCATCATCACAATGCGCGGCCACACATATCTTTGATGACTAGGAACAAATTGATGGAACTCGGTTGGGAAGTTTTGATGCATCCACCGTATAGCCCGGAACTTGCACCGTCTGACTACCATTTGTTTCGGTCTCTGCAAAACTCTCTTGATGGTAAAAAAAAAAAAAAAAATAATTGGCCGACCAAAGCGCTGCTGAAAATCACTTGCCCAAGTTTTTCGAAATCACAGAAGTTCTACACTGATGGAATTATGAAGCTATTCGAAAAATGGGAAAAGGTCATAGATAATAATGGTCAATATGTACTTGATTCAAACTGATTTTCAATAAAGAATTTCTTTGCTCAAAAATGTACCAAAACACCGCGGAGACTTTTCATATGACCCTTTATATATAAATAATAATTACTTCATGAGTAACTTGAAACATATATGAGTATTATTTAGTTTCTTCGCCAAATCACTTGGTAGTTACCAGGATTGGCTGGTTTAAACCAGCTGGTTAAAAAAACGGTTTAAATCAAAAAACGAAAAATGTACGTAAAAGTGTAAAGTGTTTGTAAAATCTTGATGAACACACATTTATGGGTTATCACGTTTCACTCCCGTATATTATTCGTATTATATTCAGACCTAAATTCCCGTCATTACTCAAAAAGATTATTCTACAAAAGCAACTTTTTTTTTTATATAAATGTTTGTTTTGTGATTTTTTTGTAGTTGTTATTATTGTTATGTAATTGCAATCAAAGAAAATTTCTAAATATTGTTTCGTTTCAATGTTTACTATACATCGAAACGCCGTACTTTGTGTGTGGGGGGGAGGGGGGCGTTCATACAGACCCCACGAGAGGCATTTAGTGAAATGAGAAGTATTTTTGGTATCTTATTTGTGTATAAATGAGTCTGGGCCAGAGTGGACTCAAATAATTCGTATCTTTATTCACTTCTCTTACTGATATCCAAATTAAGTCGTTGTATTTCTTTAATTTGGAACAACAAAAGTCGTTGTTAACTAACTTGAACTAAATTAGTTCTTCTGTACTCCGTAGTACTTTGAAATTGTCCATATGTAATTCTGTATAATAGTTTCACTTGTGCAACTGTTTATCTTTTTGTCCTTCTGAAATGACTCTTGACAGTTATATTAAGAAGCATGTAAAGATCAGTACAACGTATTTTTATTAGGATTCTTTCATGAGTGAGTCGGCAGATGTATCGCATTTGTGGCCAATTAGTCCTGTTTCCGAGTTTAAATGGAGGACAATTTCTCTCGGATGTAACTCGAGAAGCGGTTTTTATTCCGCTTTAAGCTCATGTGACCCCCTTCCAGCATAACCCGGTTGTTGCATAATAACATCAAGGCGAAACAAACTTATTTCTGTCCATATATGATATGAATATATAGAGCAAATTATTTAAACCAAAAAAACCTGTTGTTTAAAAATAAAAACCAATTCCTTTGGCCAACCCTGGCAGTTACTCTGGCTCACTTAGTAGTGATTACAGTTCGTTATGTAGAATTGTGATGAGTATAAATACAGCATGGATGTATGGCGTAAAAACTGCAATGCATAAAACACGGAACCAACTTGTGCTAGATGGCCACTAAAATACGAATGCTAGGTAACAGTCAGATCAGGCGCGTCAGAGACGGTGGGTACACACATAAACGAGGTCGTTTACAACGGCTCACTATAAGACACAGTGCCGGCTCCGGAGCCGTCGGTAATTGTGGGGGAGATACTAAATGCCATCCCGTAACTAATTAACAAAGAAATTTATGTATGTAGGCGCGAGTGGTAAAAATGTTTTTCGCTATTACGCAATTCTAGTAGCCTAGTACAAGTTGCTGCGTTTTTCGCACTTAACTTCCTTACCACGTATACCCACAGTTACTGATTTGCTTCCGTGCTGGCCCATCAGTTTCATCCTTCCCTAAACCGACTTCAAATGGGATGTCTGCAAAATCACCAATGGATTAAACCTAACTAACTATAAGGAATAAGTATATTCATTTTGCTATAAATTGACATCAGAACCAGCTCCGTAAGAAGTTTGAAAAGATTTATATGAACTCACAAACTTCTTTTAGAAGCACCCCATATAACAGTAACAATAAACAACACGTCAGATAAGCAAAAATTAAGTCTGGATTTATACTAATAGATGAAACCAAAACAGATGCAATACTAGCTTATAGTGACCACCTAACAGAGGTTAGTGTTTTTAGCATCTTTTTTAGTGGCATACCTTAGTACACAATTATTGTACGGCGTCGTAATAATAATAATAATAATAAAAAGGATAACTATTTTCGAGGCGGATTGCATCAATTTTTCAGAAGAATACGTTGTATTTGTAGCCTTTCTATAGTTTATTTGTGACGTCGCCTATAAAATACGATTATTGAAAGTACTAACTGTCGTGTTTTGAAAGAAATCGTAGATATAAGTGATCAATAACTGGTTGAAGCCGTATTCATCATCTGCACTTCATAAAACATGAGACGAGGTACACATCACAAATACTGAATGAAACCATTTTCCTTTGGTGTCTTATAATGAAAAAAGAATGCTTTACGCACAATATCTCATGATTCATCGCCCTATTTTAAGCATATACTATTTACATCGTACTGATGACGTTCTCGCAGCAAGCAGCTAGGAGTACTTTTGCAGACGGTTCTACCGATTATGAACATTATTTTTAAATTTTCCCATTTCCACTACCGTTTATGAACGATTTTTTTCAAATTTTCCCAAAATTTCCAATATTGGTTGATCTACTATAATATGACTGGTTCCTACATTAGGATCGATTAGGTATCATCTCTAAATTTTTGCCTTGGTTGGCTATCACAATATGACACATTTCCGCTTAACTTTGCCAAAGAATCACACAAATACCCAATTCTACCTGAAAATTCTCTACTTAGTAGAATCGTCTGTAAAAGTAAAACCAAACAGCCTAAAGTTGTTTGCACTTCTCTTAATTTTTAGTGCAAGGATAATATCGATGAGTTCAGCACAGAATATTCACTCGTAAAGCATAGTACTAAAGAAAATTATTTAACAATTTAGATTACTTTGACATTACTTACACCTCCTTTTGATATTAAACTACTTTATAAAATAAACTATCAGCTGATCGCATCCATTTTCATCCCACCATTACAAGCAGAAAGATTTTTGAAGGTTACAGATACTTCAGTCTCTTTCTTTCTTTCCAGATAATTTTATTTCATACAGAAAAAAAGTATGGTGACAATTTATTATTATGCTTCGCTAGCAACCAACATATTTATTTATTTGTGATTTCATTGTTTCATCTCAATAATATTAATACATAATAAATTCGGCGCAAACTTGTACGGATCCATACATAAATTCATCTTTGGATTGTGACCATGCATTGCTCTATTCAGATTCACTTTAGGAGAGCTACAGTGAGTGCTGGTCAAGTTTTGGCACATTATATTTTGGAAAATTACAGGTAAATTTTCAATACTATGCCTGAAAAGACATTTATAAGGAACAAACTTCTGCAGGCGACAGAATTAAACACAAAATAATACAGGTGTATTTTAGGTTTACAAGTGTAGTTACTAGTTTACAATAATTACAAGAACGTTACAACGGATAAAATACTGTACTTGGGTGCATGAAATACGACTGTATTAGATGCTATTTTTGTGCAGTTTTACTATACGGATCCACAGATTGTAAAATGCACGGATAATGTGGGGAAGTCTTTAATTTGCCCATTTTATGTTGAGAACAGAACCCAACGAACCCCTGCAGGGCTTCTAACTCGTCCCTACTCCTACTCCTACTTATACTGTGAATCCGTATAGTAAAACTACACGCTATTTCCCATCGGTGGCGTATTTCTACACTGTGTACAGGAGCTATATTCTATGCTTATAAGTGGAGCGTGGCTTATATAAAACCATGACGAGTGCTATTGAAATTCTGCCAAAAACCCACTTGTTGCCCTCTGTCTCCCATGGTATGCGCCGATCCACCAGATTCCCCTGCAGGTGCGGTCTCGGTACATACTATTCGTGCTCTTAGTGGCCATCTAGCACAGAGGGCAACTTGTGTTTTCGCTGTTTTTTTTTTTTTTTTTTTTTTTGCTCATATTTTCGTACACCGTATTTATATGCAAATCGCAATGTTGAATTGTTTCAACAATTACTTCTGTTGGCCCCCTTGAATTTCGTCTGTGCTAAGTGGGGTAATGTCTTGTCGCCAACGCAAATTTTCTGGAGAACAATAATTTTTCATCGATTTGTAGATCCGTACAGTAAATTTGCATATTAAATTCATTAGATTTTAAACAGTGATATTCTATTCTTTTCTTAAACAAATTACCTGATTATTAATATTAAATTCGGAGCACTTAGGTCAAGTCAACTATTGCATTGCTTTTTTTTTTTTTTTTTTAAATATTTGTAATAAACTGTTATACAAAATAACATTCATTAGTCAATGTACAAGTTGCATCAAAGTGGTTGGACATACGTCCGAATACCGCCTGCATTAAATGAGAAATTGTTACAAAGCAATCACGCTAGACCTGCTACTACTACATACAACTCTCAAACAGTTGAAGAGCGTTCGCCGTCAAACAAAACAAACAAGCAGCGTGATCTGTGCAAGCAGTACGATCACAAAGGTGAATACACGTATGTTGTTTTTTATATTCGTATCACGAAGAAAGTGAACGACACTCGCTTCGTCACCCCATTTTTAAGTTCCTAGATGGTCAATGAATAATCTGTAAAAGACTGCACTTCGTGCGTCCTCGGTAACTGACGAGGATTCACGCATACTATTAGCCACTTATTCTCTTGAACGATATCTCGCGATGTTATAAAATAGAGGATCTGGCCATATGTATATCTTCATCCTATTTACTGAATAAAGTCAAAAAGAAAAATAAAAAAAAGCATTAGCACGTCTGATTGGCTACACTCGTTTCCGCCATATAAGTTGGCTCAAAACATTGCGATCTTCATATGTAGACACTGTCCTCTCTGGCATGTAAAATTTGGGGGGGTGGGCATCAAAGAAAGTGATTTAAATGGTACTACCTAGCCCAACCTGTTTATTAACTTCGATTCCATTTGTTACCTTTCTACTTACCTTCGCGGACCCCTTAAGGTATATCAAGAATTCGATTACAATCGTCTCACAGACTGAATATTATATTCCAAATAAATATAATTATTATTATTTATATGATATTCTGTCGTTAGTAAATAAAGTAAATTAGAATAAACTTGAATATTTTGTACTTCAAAATATTGAGGGGACGCGTTCCCCTTGCCCCTCCGCTAGAGACGACTGTGTATGTAGACATGTAGTGTGTCTGTCGTTAAGTCGTTGCTTCAGATTTATATTAGGCTATACAATGGTTACATGTTGCACGTATGGGTGTACAAACAGTAGTGAGAAGAAATTACTTAGAATAACCTTTCACAGGTAAGAAAATCATCAATCATAGTATACGTACGGCTTTACGATTATGCAGTATGGGCAGATCATCTATTTTATATCCTTGGCCATACCTCCACGTGACTTACCGCTACCAATCGCAAAGTATCCTGGGAAAAATGAGAGCAAAAACAGCTAAATCGAGAGTCCCCTGCTCAATGACGTTCCAACTGAAAATATCAGTTCAGTTCAGTTTCAGTTACCTCCCTTACGAGAGGTTTATAAAGGAAGTCCCGGCCTTAGAATCCTGTGGACTACGTCACTATATTTGTTTCAATTATAAATTGTTTGAAATAAGAATATGTACTAAAATGGCACGTGTCAAGATGGCCGAATTTGCCTGTTTTAAATATAATTGTGTATCAGACTGTTAATGTAATAAAGAAGGATAAGCGGCGCATGAACATATTGAAAATGAAAAACAGCATATGAAGATTGCAACAAATAATAAAATTGTCCAAAGTAATGAATTGTAAATAGTAAAAATTGAATTTAAAAAATGAGAGCAAAGCTACCCAATACTTAGTGTTTCCAGCGCCATCTCTTCCATCCAACTGAATATATCTTAGCCCAAAATATTATGGCTACACATGTTTAGATTTCATTTCTTTTTCTTTTTTTCTTTCTTTTCGAGGATTAATTCGTGGTGTTACGCGGATATGCCAAAGAGTAATGTCTCTTCCTTTACTTGAAAACGGCTGAAGCTACCGATATGCATGCACGGCTTCGAGCAGTGACAACTTCCACGTTTGAAGGTTGAATATTGCGTAGGCGCGATAGCTTGGAGTGGGTCTCGGATGGCGGTCAAATTGTAGGAAGTGTATTACAGAATATTGGTTACAATCAGATTGTTTAGAAAACTTAATCATTCGGCAATTACAGCTAAAAACAAGGTCCTACAGAAGTAATAGAGGGAACTTGTATATATAACAAAATAAAAAATGTAATTGACTTCAATACCTAGACCTAACTGTAGAAAAACGTTGAAAGTGGCACACTAGAAATTGTACAGCTAGGGCACATATTAAGGCAATATTCAGCTCGAAGGTCCATTTTCTGAAAATTTGGGAAGCCTGTTACTCCTAAATTACTAATTGTCGTAAGCGTACAATCAGATTGTTTAGAAAACTTAATCATTCGGCAATTACAGCTAAAAACAAGGTCCTACAGAAGTAATAGAGGGAACTTGTATATATAACAAAATAAAAAATGTAATTGACTTCAATACCTAGACCTAACTGTAGAAAAACGTTGAAAGTGGCACACTAGAAATTGTACAGCTAGGGCACATATTAAGGCAATATTCAGCTCGAAGGTCCATTTTCTGAAAATTTGGGAAGCCTGTTACTCCTAAATTACTAATTGTCGGACATGAGTTTGATATGGATGATTATGTTATTCCTGTTACTCCCAATGGCCATGTTTAGTACACAAGTACTCGAACGTGGTCTACATCTTTACTCATTATGGACCTGAAAAGGAATCGAGATTCATACGCAGTCTTACATCTTCATCCATTATTTTCATTAATGTTCACATAAAGTGCTAATAACAAAATAATTATTTACTGTATAACAAAGCTCAGTGGTATAAGTGACTAGGAACTCAATCTGCATCTGAAGATAGTAAACTTTAATTTGGATCTTTTGGCGCATACTAAGTGACAAAAATAAGCGTGCTTTGAGTGTGCACTTGAGTCTTTTGGACACGGGGAGAGAAACAGTCGTAGAGACACATAATACCAAATACTAAGATTTAAGATCTATATGGATTGTAAATAAGATAAGAATTCATGATTATAAGACAGATTTAAGAAGAAAGAGGAACTAATTAAACTAAGAATGCTTACGATGATAAGTGTTTGTACAATTTAATTAATAGTGATTACTTTATATCCTGATTATTTGCGCAGCACTATTTCGAATAACTAATTACCGGTGTGACAGGCCTTCGTGGGCCTGAGCCACTTCAACGCCATCTGTTAGCGACTTGCTGAACTATGTTCAGCTTAATGACATACATGTGGTCAGTGCGTTACGCCGAGAAATGCCGTATATTTTCATAACGGTGAAGTCATGAATCTGGAGAACATGTTCTATTCAAATTATGTCATAAACATGATGAAATTGATATACCGGTATGTACAATGTCCTGCAAAGCATTAACAAAAGAAACTTGAAAAATGAATTATAATATTTAACACTCTAATTGGGCATATGCCTGTTGTATTAATAAATAAATATTGATAGGTCGAGTTCCAACCGAAATCAATACTTTATGATCACGCTCCATAGAAGAGAATTTGGCCCATATGCTTTGTTCTTAAATATCATGGGCCAAATCTACACATTTATGATGTCACTACACTACAGAGAGTGTCAGTGTTTCGAAATAAACTCGCATATCGTCCACGTTATGCGATAGAGGTACAAGTTGGCGATTTTTCTCTAACTAAATCAGTGACGTCTAATTTCTAATCCACCGCGGGGCTAGAACAAAAGAATCAAGCTTGGAGTCATTTTCCACTTTCCTTCCCCCCTGCCCTTCTTGAGATCAGGGTTTGGTGAATATATATGTCATGCATTTTCTGAATCTTTATTGTACAGTACTTTCAGTATCCTGCTTCTTGCTTCATATGTTTAGGCCAATTAGAGCCTAAGGTATGAAAGTTCGAGAGTAACTATACAAAATTTGCATTTTTCTAAAAATCGGTCCGGTAGCAATGGTCTTACCTTGCATGATGTAATTCCACATCTAAAAGTCATGTCTCGATTAAAGCATATTTCATGGGTGGAGGAGCGAAGTGGCGTAACTTGAAAATCCAATTTTGAATTACGACAACCATCCACCCTTAGTAAACCTGCTCTATCAACTATAAATAATTTCCTACCTAATATATATATATATATATATATATATATATATATATATATATATATATATATATATATATATATATATATATATATATATATATATATATATATATATATATATATATATATATACCTATATATATATATTTTTTTTTTTTGAATAAGGACTGTATATACTATAACGAGACATTTTAAATCGCTCTCCAGTAAAATTATAAAAATAAAGATGCGGCCCTTCACCGACGATTTATGATGCCTAGCTACATATTCCCTGTTACACCTGGAGTTACAAAAAGGAAACAAGTCATAATATTGGTGTTTATTCTTGGGTCTGATGAAATATACTCCCGGTCCGCCATTTGGCCATCACTGATCAGGCCTGTAGCCAGCCCAAAAATGTAGGGGGGGCCCGGCTGAAGTTAGGGGGGCCCGATGCAACCATATTATAGTTCATCACCATATTATAGTTCATTTGCCGGTCTACCGTGAAAATTTTAGGGGGGAAGCCAAAATTTAGAGGGGGGCCGGCTCCCTAGACCCCCTGGATACGGGCCTGTCACTGATTTAAATTAACACATATCATTACTGTATCAATATGTGGACTTTATGAGCTCCAGATAGCTAACAAAAAAAAAGGGAAAAGAAAGAAAAGAAAGAAAGAAAGAAAGGAAACGTATAGATTTGATTGAAAACATATACATAAATTATAATTTGAACACGGGAGCATACAACACAACCTAATTTATATTTCCAACTGAATTTATCCAGTTGTGTCTTTATAACTTAGTTGGAAACACTAGATGCGAAGGATAATGTCAGTTGTATCAGCTCCATCATCATCAGTTAGTCTGCCATATGTATGATTTGTGTATTAGACATCAATGTGTGCGTGTGTGTTAGTACAAGAGTGCTTCTTCTGCATCCAATGTATATGCGTGTGTGTGTGTGATCATGTGTGGTTGTTATGGTACACACACCATAAAACTTTTAACAGGATAGAGAAGGATTGAAACCCTAGTAATTAACAAAGATGAGAGAGACTTTTGAAAACGGAGGGAGAGCTCCGTGTAAATAAACTGCGGTCACTTCAGAGAGGCTTGTGAAAAGCAAACAACCGACAAGCAATGAGAGAGGCTTATCCCCACTTCAGGGCTTCTTACGCCTCGTGCTAGTATTCTATCATCGTCATTATCATCGAAAAGAAAAGGACAAAAAGAAAAAAAATCACAATCTCTGTTTTTGTGGACCATTTCTGGTTTCAATTGTAACTTCTCACAAAAGCAGATGCAATAACAAATATAACAACGAACTCTACATAAGTATCAAGCAGATATAAAGCTAGTGGAACATCGCAGAATTAGTAGAAAATAAGGAAAGAGAGGGCACTGCTTCCGCCTATTCACAATGGTTCATGTTATACCGCACGAAACTCTGAAAAATAGTGTTCACGGAATTTGATTTGTTGGTTGCTTATTTGGAATTTAGTGCACGCTTAGCATTGAGGCTATAACGATACGTCGATAATATGGGATCCGAACAGCATAATCTCTCACCGGGATTTGAACCCGAGTCTTTCCCGTCGAAGGATAGCCACGAAATCCCACCCCAGGAACCATATGTCATATCCCTAAATGTGGATTCCCATCATTTTCATAAAATGAAATGAAATCTTTGAATCTAACGTTCCAAGTATATGCGCTTTAGGCCAAGGAAGACGATGATTAAGGTAAATGAATGATGATGGGAAAATCGGTGGAATGAAAGTGTGGAGGAAACGGGAGTACCCCGAGAAAACCTACGGACACGATGTTGTCCACCACAAACTTACTTGGTAGGGGATCGAACCAGGGACCCCAAGCACCAGGGGTAAGTGTTATACGACTGAACCACTGTGCCCCAATATTTTCGTAATACTAATTTTCACCCCCAGTGTATTGAGATCCCCCTCTGGAGAAAATCTGAAATCATCAGTGATGGCGACGACAGAGTTCTTCACGGAATTTGAAGGAATTAGGAATTAGATTTCTAGGCTGTCGGCATCTAAGGCCATTTAACCCATCATGTACATGAGGGATGATGTCCGTCGGCGAGCACACAATCCGATGAAAGGGAAGGAAGAAAGGATTGGGGAAGGAAGGAAGCGACCTGGGACCAATATGTTAGGAACCATCCCGGCATTTACCTGGTGTGAATGAGGGAAAAACAGGAAAAACCTCACTCAAGATGGCTGGTCTGAAAAAGCTGTTACATTTTTTCGACCGAGTGTCCCCGCCGGGAGTCGAACCCGGGACATTCACGAAATTTGAGTTTCTTATGTGTCTTCCCTATGCTATGTAGTATCACTGTAGTGAACGACTTAGACAGTAAAGAATATTTATTAAACAAGTGAGTATCATTTCATTTGTGAAACTATAGATTTCCAACAAACAGGCGCGTATCCACGGGGGTTCTAGGGTAGGCCGGGCCCCCCTAAATTTTTACTGCCCCTCCCTAAAATTTTCACGGTAGGCTTGCAAATGAACGATAATATGGTGATGAAATATAATATGGTTGGCTCGGTCCTGTCTAACTTCTACCGCCCCCCTCTACACTTTTAGGCTGGCTACCGGCCTGTTTCCAAATATAGAAATCCAATGTTCTAACAGAAGTAATAAATTTTATCAGTTGGTTTTCAATAAACAGATAGGAAGGGATGGGGGAGTTGGAATCTACTCTTGGGATGCTGAACTTGTATCAGGAAAATAATTTCTCTCTCTTATCATTTTTGTTGTATACGAAAATCCAATATCAATATCAGAAGTGACAAATTTTTCCAGTTCCTATAGGGGAATTAAAGCCGACATTAAACCTATTCTTGGCACACTAAAGTTATATCAAGAAATCTTTTCTCGTCTCGAGTTTCAGTACAATGTGGGTGAAAGTAATATTGCAAAAATACTTGTAATATGAGGGAGGATCTGAAACTAAGGGTACAAGGCCGATATTTCCGGAGGTTGTGCGGTAATTTTAATACATGGAGATGGCAACTGCTCAGAGTTTCAGGCACCTGCCACCTACAGCGCTAGTGGTAGGTAAACACAAATGCTGATTCGTTTGGAAAACTGTTCTCGCGAAGAAGTCCGCTCTGTTAATGGATTTCTGTGGGCGAAATATGTAACCAGTGCTGAAATTCACCGGCAGCTGGTAGAGGTTTACCGAGAGACTTCTCAACTGAGGGCTTCATCTTTCTTCACCGACAAAGCGCGCCCGCATACAGCCCAGAAGACTACCACGGTGTTGAATCAATTTCGCTGGGACATCATCTACCACCTTCCTTACAGCCCGCACCTCGCTCCAAGCGAGTTTCACCTGTTCCCGCACTTGAAGGAGCACCTAGGAGCCCTTCGCTTCGCTTCAGACGAGGAGGTGAAACACTTTGAGACTTCGTGGCTGAACATGCAACGACAGGATTTTCACCAGGAATCTTCAGACTCATGCCCTGGTACGATAAGTGCCTCAACCGATATGGAGACTGTCAAAAAAAAAAAAAAAAAAAACCTAATGTATATACCATCTGTTGGCTTTATTGGTTGCATAAAATAATTATATACATGTTTCTTGCACGGCTTGTAGAATTACTTTCCAATTACTCCTCGTACAAGTCGGCCACTTTGGCAAAAATTGGTTTCAACGACATCCTTAAAAAGTACCCTGTGACACATTCTTGGCAAAATTCTTCATACAGCAATGCAACGCAAAACATACAAAAAAAAAAAAAAACAAAAAAAAAACATTATAACTGCTATGCCAATTAATGGGAAACTAAATTGCAAATTTTATTTTGCGTTGACGCAAAACGTTACAATATGTGGACGCCTGACGTTTGTTAAACCAATTCTATACAATTTCAAAGATTCGTTGAAGATAAATGAATTATTTCATTATTGTATGATAAGTGATAACACGTTGGTGAAACGGCTAATTATCTTCATTTGATTTATTTTTTTACTCACAGGTAACAGGTATGCACTTGCTTTAATTACAAGCAATGTCAAAAATCAAATAGCAAATTAACAATAATAACACAAATAAAGTAAAATATTAGAATAACAAGTTCGGGTATAGTATTAATTGATGCTATTGAGAAAAGTAAGGTTATAAAATCATTGGTAATTTTCTTAATGATCAAGTATATAAACTGGATATGTTCACATATTTTGAAATCATGTGCGACGCAAGTCCTTCATATCTTTCTACGTGCTCTAATTGAATGTTAGGTATTATTTAACTATTAGATAATGTCTCTGATGAAGACAATGATATATTGTCTAAACTATAACACTATTATTTATTAAAACTGATTTGCCTTGGTCTGATTTTATGTTTATTTAAAGCAACACAGTTCCAAAGCTAGAGGATGAATGACAATCAGATTATTTAATTATAAGTTAGGCTGTGGTGGCTCAGTGGTAAAGCGCTCACCTTTTGTCCGTGAATTAACTTTGAAGTAGAGAAGAAATGTTTTCGGGTTTTTCCCGTTTCCTCCCACATTCTTCGTTCCACCATTTCGTTCAATATCATTATCAAACTCTCCCTTAGCCTTGGTATATAACATGGAATGCCAAACTAAAAATAAATAAGTAAACAATACACAATGACTTGGTGATAAACGTTTAACTCTGGTGGAAAGGGTTCTTTCTTTTATTTTAACGTCCCACGTTTTGTGCGGGATGGTGATAATGGAAGAAATGGTGGAGTGGGTAAAAACGGGGAAAACCCACGCACAAGAAATTCGTTCGGCGCGAGCTGGGATCGAACCCAAGACCCCACGCAACAGAGGTAAGCACTCTCTCACTGAGCAACGCGGGTCCTCAGTTGTGTTGATTTTGTCCAAAGGCCACATATAAGCTTGTCCGTAGCTTTTCTTGAGGTGCTTCTGGTTTTCCCTGCTATTATGTTTATTACACCAATTCCTTCGTTAGCATCCGTCTCCTTTACTTTTTAGGACTAAACTTGTTAAACTAGATATCAGTTTCATTAACGAATGACTCTAAGTATGAGTTTACTTATAATTATTTTGAATCAATAAGTCACATATTCTTCCCGCCTCCTTTTGGTTTACTCCACTTTTAATGATTTTTACGTCTTGCGCTTTAGAATTACATTCTTCTGAACACAATACCTGGCCTAACGGAGTCTAGTTCGGTAACGTATGGTCAGCACGTCAACCTCCGTGCCGCGTTATGGGTTTCACCAACTTGTATGACTTTTTAGATTGAAGTTCACTACCTCTTAATTGTAATAGATGTTCAGTTCCCTTATGATGCAAGGTCATCACAGAGAATTCTGTGTTTGACCACACTCGCCAATCATTCGAACTCACGGAACCATCAGGTAATCATATGGTAACTAAAAAATTAATTTTTAGGGGGTTAAGATGGGAAGTTGAAGAGATGGCAACAATGCACGCCTAGCTTAAAACCTTTATACTAAAAAAAGAAAGAAAAAACATGTCTCTCTCTTTCTATCTCTCTCCTTCGTTACAATACTTGGATGTTCCGCTGCTTAATTGTTTACATTCCATTACTTCACTCTTCTATTTGCATTGTCGCGATATTCTGTTCAAACAGGGCCCCTTTCCGTCCTCTGTGCTATTTACCAAAGCCTACCGGCTTGGCCAATTAGACACAGCCAAAAGTGTTTCCCCTCTCTCCCCTTCCTCTCCAACCCTTGTCTCTTTTAACCAACTTCACATCAATTCCCCTCTCTCTACCCAACTTCACCCTCTTGCATTTTCTATCCCCTTTCCCTCGCCATCAGGAACCTACTCTCTCTTTCTCTCTGGCATAGTCTGTATATTGCTCACAATCCATATTCACACTCCCTGCAGTCGAATGCTTCTTGCAATACGTTCTTCAGTCCTTTCTGGTTTGTCCTATTTCAAATGATGGGAAAATACGAATCGCTAACAAGCACTAGCAAAAGTCCAAATATATTCATTCTACTGTACATAAAGCACACGGTGTCTTTTCTTCTTCTTCTTTTTTTATTAATTTAAAGATGTTCGATTAAAAAAGATAAGATTCAATGGTCTTGACATCGGTGACTTTTCCTAATGATGTTTCTTTTCTTTATTAGTTTTTTTTTTTTAAAAGAAAATCAGTCACATGGATAATATAAAATGTACGTGATCCACACAACTCATGCGATCTACCAAATTTAGTATGGACTTAGAGCCGGAGGACCGGAGAGTCCTTCTGACGGCCGAAGAGTGCCATACTAAAGAGTTCGACTAATTATGTTTCCTGCAGTGGTCAGGCTTTTAGTATGACACTAATCATACGTCGAAACGACACTTCATAAGGCCCTGAGTTGCTTAGTATACGTGCTGAATATTTTGCTAAGTAAACCTTTAGTTCCCGAGTTATGGGCCATCAAAATTGATGCTTGTTCTTAGCCAAATTCCCTCAGGAATTCTTGTTAATTGTCATTTAGATTAAGAAGAAAAGTAATTTTCTCTAGTTTGGTTCCCTGTTTGAACTGATGTTTACGTTATTGACACAGTCAGGAAAGGAGGCAGTTCGGGTATTAAACGATCCAAATAATAGCAAGGCCTATTGTATGGAAGTAAATTTTTAATTTCTCTTGAACCAAAATACAATTTCAGAAGGGCAATGGTACAACTTCTTTCTAATGAAAATTAGCTATGTTGTAAGTGCAATGTGTGCTTATAATAAAAGATTGCTAATGTCAAGGAAGGATATTGGTTTCTCTCACAATAGGGAAACTGAGTAGTCTGAAACTCTATGACATTGCAAGAAGAGACATAAACTTCATGGACCTTATGCAGAGTCGTTTTGACGTATGATTAGCGTCATACTGGATTCAACTTTCGGTTTCTTAAGTTTGAATAGATGCAAGTGATACTTCAAATTCATGTATATACAATTTTCTCTGAAATTCATTGGTGTAGTGAATTTTACTGTAGCTTGTACCGTTTGGAAGGTAACCGGAAGTTGAATCCAATGGTAGACGGGGTGGGTAACATGTATCATAGAAGCAGTACTTGATATAATTTGTCTTGCATATGTCCATATTCATGTCGAGTTACATCTAGAGAAACTAAAAGCAATTTTGTATCCGAGCGTTATAGTAGTGTATGATTGAATTTCAGATATATATATATATATATATATATATATATATATATATATATATATATATATATATATATATATATATATATATATATATATATATATATATATATATATATGGAGGCCCATAAATGTGTAAATTACTGGTATGGGCCTCTAAAATTAGTACAATATACATTGAGCAGCGGAGAACTTTGCATTTGAATCAATTTTACACGAATCCCGTGGGGACACTTCGCGAATGTACCTTGTAAGACAATGTGTAGGTTCCTTACGAAGTCTGTGGCTTTATCAAGAAAATCAGTTAGATCTGAAATTCTTCAATACAGAATTAGCATTAAAAAAAAAAAAAATGTGCAAAGATAATACACATATACTTTTCACAGTGACGTACGAACTGCTAACCGTGATACATATAGCCCTACCTGTGATGTGTAAACTGCTAACCTTGACACGTGTACTCCTACTACTGATACACACACTGCTAACCGTGACACATACTCCTACCAGTAACATGCAAACTGTTAACCGTGACATACAGTACACAATGCAAACAGTGATACACACACTAATTTTGTAAACCAATATTTTTTTGACAGAGGATATCAAAACCCTTTTAAACGGCAAGTTACGTTACTCATATTGCCATTTAAAAGTGTTAAAGTAGGTTGTCACACTGCGTTGGAGGAAAACGTAGTGTAGATTGAACAGTTTTGTTATATTCCTTTCAAAAACAAATGGACAGATCTATCTAAGTACTTTTTTTTTTCGCTAATATCAGTTGCTTCGGAGCTAACAGGATAAATCACCTTAGTGGGACACTTTTAAGGGTCTCTAATTGTTCCTAAGTAAAATTTATCATTAATCTAGGTATATTGATATGAAATTTAATTAATATTACCCTAAAAATTGTATTTCCTATCGGAAGTTTCAGTATTGTTAGCCATACAAAGAAAAAAAATATCTCTCTTGCATTTGAATTACATAGAACTCTTTTTCTGTTTGTTTGAAAACAGTTCCCAGTAATTAAGAGTCTTCGTCCCGGCGAAATTAAAATACCGCTAATTTCACAGTAATTATGTGATATCTTGAAATAGATAAAGATAATTGAAATATGGAACAAGAGCGCCCTAGACAATATTATTTTGCGTGAGGTACCGTTATCACAAGTCACCTAGTGGCTTTCCGTTTTCAGCCGTTTAGAAACGCGAAAATAAATGCCGATTTTCTGAATGGCTGGAAATTGAAAGCAGATAAGTGAGTCGTAATAACGGTATCTCATGTAAAATGATATTGTCTAGGGCGCTCTTGTTCCATATTTCAATTATCTTTTGTCTGTTTCAAGATATCACATAATTACTGTGAAATTAGCGGTATTTTAATTTCGCCGGGATAAAGCCTCTTAACCTCATTGCGCTTCTCTTCTTAATATGCGCAGTGGATCAAAGGAATAATCAGGCAAAATAGTTCACTGCATCGATAAGATCTTTCGGGAGTAAAATGTGAGAAAACTAATAGAATAAGAAAACTATAATAAAGTACAATTTCTTATTCTGCCTTCTCCCTTAAATAATGAAATTTGAGTATATTTTTTATTTAATTATCTTAAAATTAAACGATTTACAGAAAAGGTTTTAAACTGCAAACACATTTCCCCCTCTTTAGTGCCTTCAAGCCCTGCTCTCTCCTCCTGTAGTGGCGAGGTCTGTGAATTTATTTCCAGTGTAAACAGACGTTAAATAGTGTTGGGAAAGACAATCACTTTCCAATTACACTTGAGAAAATATAAGTTGCATGATCTTACAAAGTTTACGTTTAAAGGCTGCCACTTTTTTTTTTCTTTCTTCTATGGAGTTGCCTTTAGCGCTTAGGACACTATACCCTCATTAAATATGTCTCGCGTAACTGAAAAGAAATGATAAATCTTAAGTAACAATAACCAATTCTTGCCAAGGCTGTACTTGTACGGTTATTATATTTCAATTCTCTGCTATGGACCTGACCCATATTACGTATAAGTGCTTCTCCTCTGTTATTTTGGTAGGGTTTCTTGTGACTATATGGTTAACATACGAGCCATCAGCGTAGGAGGGCCGGCTTCGATTCTCAGTGGAAACTCGTGTGGATCAAATCACACGTTAATTTTTATGGCTTCTCATACAGCGTTATGCTAAAACTAGACACTAAAATCAAACTAATCACCTAATTTGGCATTTTCCTTTTATTTTTGATGTGTTACCTTCCTCCGCTAAATGTCTTTTGACTGTCATTTTGTTTTCTCTCTTATGTATGCAATTTTTCTTGTATGTACTGCTAGGGCAGTGTTTAATGGCTTTTGAAGTTGCTGGAGGCAATAGGTTTTACCATTCAAAATTCAACCGAAGCGCCTGATATGTCAGGCAACCAGCTGCACACAACTCTTCTACTGGCTGCGTAACAACCTCAGTAACTTTCTAGCACGCGCCGTTAGATGTGAGTGTTTGAGTATCAGTTTGATAGAGCGCTTAAAATGGAACATTTTACAAATGTAAAATTTGCAGACATACATTTTGTTTATGGCAAAATGCATGGTAACAGCAGTAAAGCAGATTTTAAAAAAATGAAATCTTTAAGTTTTACGTCCCACAATTATGCCAGCTAGGCTAAAGAAGACGGTGATGATGGGAACTGAATGAAATGATGGAATGAAGAGAGTGAAGGAAACGGAAGAATCCAGAGAAAACCCACGCACACGGTGTTTGTCCACCACAAAGCTCACTCGGCGCGAGCTGGGATCGAACCAAGGACCCCACACACCATAGGTGAAGCTCTACCACTGAGCCACTGCAGCTGAAAGAGTGTATTCATCGTGCCAGATTTCCGAGCAGACGTCATCCAGGGCGTTTCATATTTCCAAGGATTCACCAATAGGGATCACAGGGATACGAAGCATAAGAAAGTACAACCTGCATTTAGGATCGGTCCGAGTAAAAATTCTGGGAGATGTGAGTCTGTGACTTGGTGCCCTCTCTCCCATAAAGAATAGAACCAAAATTTATCTATGTTGGATGTTTCGCTACTTCTACTTGCCATGAAAGATATGTTGTTATTTTGCGAAAAACGTTAGGCTTATTACTTCGGTACTTTACTGCAGTACTTTCAATGATATGGTACTTGCAAAAGTTAATAATAATAATAATAATAATAATAATAATAATAATAATAATAATAATAATAATAATAATAATAATAATAATAATAATAATAATAATAATAAACAGTTATACTAATTCAATACAACTAATTAAATTTAAAAAAATGAACAATACATAAAATAACTATTACAATACCCATCTCAATGCTGATGAGCATATTTTAGAGCAGGGAGGAAGGATACGAAATTTTCTGAGAAGTTTGAACTAAAACACAACACAGCAAAAGTGTATTTATTTTCCCTTTTGCTTGTTCAATTCTCTCAATATTTCTTATCTACATCTACAGAGATGTTGAACACTTCACTTTCTATTACCAACATGGCTAGTCCGTTCAGACGTTCTTGTTATATGAAATATTGGAAGCTGTTGGTATTAGTTTTAGTCTGTGAAAATTTTCTCTGCATACTACGTGACACAGGAATAGTAATATTCTTGAGCCAACAAAAAAATATTCAGGAAAGTGGCAATAAATGAATTTGAGGTAACGTAGAACGGCATCTTTTCTGAGAAGCTCTTATGGGATACAATTGGTGACAAAAGCCAGAACTCTTCCAGCAATTTATCCAGCAGCTCATTACTGTAAATATCAGTAGCGTACGCAGGAATTTATTTCGGGGGGGGAAACTCAATATGATGTTATTTTATATTAAAATTCCTAAAATTGCCCCTAAAATTAGGCAAAATTTACACAAAAGTCGAAATTTCGGGGGGAAGGTGTCCGGACCGCCAGGACCCACCCCTGCGTACGTCCCTGGTCGGTGTCACGCCCGTTTTCATGGGTCAGAACTAAGAAGATTGATGTTACACGCCATCATAAATCTTCATTAGCCTAAAGATCACAACATGGGATGTTACACTAGAAAATTCGTTTTAGTTTCTAGAGAATCCTGAGAGAACTAGCAGATATGATGTTGTGGGCGACATTGCACTACAAATCGTAGACTTGAATCGAATTAGAATCTCATCGCACCAATGGTAAGCGCCCTACCACTGATATACTGCTGGAACGCTAGTGAACAGTTTATTCAGTATTCTCTTATACGTCTGCATGAGGTACCCTGTTTAGTATACAATATAAATTTTGAGTATGACGTCCCTTTCACCAGCAAGGCTATATGAGACGAGACCTACTGATTAACGGCGAATCTGGACCACATGAGCTCCTGCCGGGAATCGAACCAGAGTCTCCTACGCCAAACGCACGCACGCTAACCGCTTAGCCGCAAAGGAGCTCTGTATTCAGAGAAAAATCGGATGAGGGTATTAGTCGTTTTTAAAACAACAGTAATACCCAATTTGTTAAAGAGACTTGAAAATGATTTAAAAGACCATCTTATCCAGTACAAATGATGAAGTTCACAGTTTACAACATATCCTTGGGTACCCCTTTGATCTATTGTGATGTAACAAAGTAAAATGTTTATGAGGCAAGGCGCATTACGTGTTCTCTAAAATATTCATTTAGCATTTGTATTCAACCAGCACCTGCTGCCATCTACAGGTAGTCCAACAGAACTACATACTAACGTATTTTCAAGGACAATTTTGTTGCATTCCTTCCTTCCTTCTTACATCGCGTCGAATTAATTCACTAACAAGCGTTATTGAAAAAGAAAACGAAAGAGATTTTTCTTAATATATATAATATTATTATTACGCTAGCACTTTAAATTTTTAGATGAAATATTTAGTATAAAAATGCAAATAGATGACGACAGAACAAGTGACGGAATGAGAAAGAAAGAAGAAATAAGAGAATTTCAGGAAATCACACATAACAGGCAAGGGGTATGTTATAGTAGATTACAGCAAAGCTCCGTTTATTATCTTCTCTCCTTTAACATACAAAACAACCAAATGAATTAATTCAAAATCTTACTTAATACTATTGTACTATTACTACTAGTACAGTTCGTTTCTTCAACCGAAGTGCAGTTAATATAAAGAATGCTGCCTTCTATATATGTGTGGTGGCTCGTGCCATAAATAAGTCATCGTCCGATGGATCTTGCGGAAAACCCCCCCGATAACTAAATGGCCAACTAAGACTCTCACTTCAAACAATTAAATGTCGCTTGTGAACTTCGCGTGGAATCTGAGTTGTCACAGTTCCAAACACTGTCTTTAAGTTATATTCGATTCCTTGTTCCCAAGACCAGCTTTCACGTTCTTACATTGCCTGACATGTGACATTTAGTTCGTATTAGCCATAGTATTGGGAAGAAAGAATAGATACAGTGGGTGTTAAAACGTTGCAATCTGGCAAATGCGGTCAAAACAGAGATAGAGGGAGGAAGGGATGCTGTTGTAAAAGTAAGCATGGGAACTTAAATTTCCGACCTACACTTCTGTCGAGTAAACACACTATACTACTACTAACCTCCCTGCCGTTTTCGATGGTGCTGATGCGTATTTGCTACTAGCTTCCGGGTCTAATTTCCGGTGGGGAAATATTAAGAAAAATGAATGTGTTACGTTGGTTCGGATTGCACATTAAACCAGGGCCGTAACTTGTGGGGGCGAGAGAGGCAACTGCCCCCCCAGGGAAGCTCCCCGCCGTTCTAGTGGGGCCCACTTTAAGACAAAATTTTCTTACTCCATATACGATACGAACATAAAATTATAAATGAAGCATGAAAGAAATTCACTAAATTACATAAGCAAAACAGCACACAAAAGGTAAATAAAACAAAAATCAGTCATGGGCCCATTTCAGTAAAATACAGTATGTCTACTATTAGAGGTCCTGGAAATAATATTTACTCGTATGGCTTTGAGATTTGTCTATATCGTCCCCTTAATCAATTTGTTATGTACGGAACGGGCCCTGGGGTATAACTAAAGGCCCCGCAGACCTTGCCATGCGGAAGGGCCCACAGGCTCCGGGGGGCACATAAAGAGTAAGATAAAGATGGAAAGAGTGGGCCCAAAAATTAGGGAAACAACTTTTCTAGCGGGCCCAAATACGCGTATTAATGTTCCCTCCCCAGAAAAGAATCTAAGTTACGGCGCTGCATTAAACTATAGGTCTACGTTAGCCTTAGTGCTGAAAAATGACGTTAAAACTTCAACAAACCAGCAAACAGTAATTACTACTAAAGTCTTTCCAGCCTTAGAACAAAGCAAAATGTATTATTCCGCGACTCACACGTGCTTCGGTAGCAAAAGATGTGAACATCAAGATCGTCTACTTACTTACTGTTGTCGCATAATTTCCAAAGTGTAAGTCTACGGTTGGTTGGAAATACAGTAATTAACGCACTGACACTGACTACTGCTATGTTGGAAATATGTATTTTCTTAAATCGTTACGTAAACTCCTCTTTTGTCTTTTATAACGCGAGACAAAGATGGATTATTGTCACCCATTGTCGCCATGAAACTCTGCATTTTACTGCGCGAACACATTTGCATGTGCAGTAAATACTATATGTCCATATACGGATGAGGTTGAAATAAAGCTGTTGTTAAATATTATATATATTGCATTTATTATCACAAAATGCAGGATAAATTCAGATATCTTTATTTGAAACTATTATTTTTAGAGGGATTATATCGCGGTAGGATACTAGTGCAGTGAGACCTACAACCAATAATTGGTCGTCGACCAACTGATACTCAGCTGAGTTTGTTTACATCTACTTTTTTCTAAGGCTGGGAAGAGAATACTACTACTACTACTACTACTACTACTACTACTACTACTACTACTTCTACTTCTACTACTACTACTACTACTACTACTACTAATAATAATAATAATAACCAATTGAAATGCCCGTTCTTTCCACGACGAGGATAAAGTTCATGCAAAATATCTGAAAGCAAAAAATTGGGTGAAATAAATAAATTGGGTGAAGGAAACAGCAACGCCTTTAACGTTATTCCGTCAATATGAATTTAATAAATAACAATGAGCAGTGCCAATATGAGTGAAATAAGTAAATAACGAGCAGTAACACCTTTATTCTCTTCTGTTATATTATATCGGATAACAATTATGTAATGTGTGGTGAATACTGACAATGCTTTCTTCTAAACGACGCGGAAAAAATCATGCATAAATTTTGACCATCCCCACGAATTCTCCCCGAGCCGAAAATTGTAAAAAAAAAAAAAAAACGCTTTGTACGCGATTAGATCTAGTGAATATCTATCTGTGTATAAAACTTGTATTAGGAATTAGGCATTAGATTTCTGGGCTTCCGGCATCTTCGGTCATGTTAGCTCGTCACGAATGAGAGATCGCGTCCCTCGGGGATCATGAAATTCGAAAAAAGAGAAGCAAGAAAAGATTGGGGAAGGAAGAAAGCGACCTGGAACCTATATGTTAGGTACCATCCCGGTATTTACCTGGTGTGAATGAGGAAAATCCAGGAAAACCTCAGGATGGCTGGCCTGAAAAAACTTCTGCACTTTTTCGACACAGGACCGCTTGCATCATGTACGAAATTTGGTGGTTCTATGTGACTCTTTTCTATACGAAAAGCTGATGACAGACAGAGACACATTATTATTATTATTATTATTATTATTATTATTATTATTATTATTATTATTATTATTATTATTATTATTATTATTAAAGACGATGACTGGAGATTCATGTCACCATTCTATAGCAAAAGTTCACAATTTGGCTTCATCCTGTGTTCCACCAACCAACCCAGCCATGTTTTTGTAGTTAATCACTTTTCGATAGTGATGAACACAAGAGTCTTGGTCTTGCAGTTTGTGCAAGAATCTTGCATGCAAGAGACCAAGATCAAGACCAAGACCAACACCAAGACCAGGAATCCCGATGCAAGACCAAGACCAAAACCAAGAGGTGCAAGACCAAGACCAAGACCGAGACCAAGAGTCTTGCACAAGTACGGTCTCAGTAGTAGAGCGTTTAACTATGGTGCACGGGGTCCGCGATTCGATCGCAGCTTGCGCCATGTGAGTTTTTTTTGGGGGGAAATCACCGTGCGCATGGGTTTTCTCGGGGTTTTCCTGTTTCCTCCTACTTTCTTCATTCTACCATTTCATTCATATCTTATCATCATCGTCTCCTTTAGCCTCGGTGCATAATCGTGGGACGTTAAACTAGATATTTCATTTCATTTCAAAACATAGTGGTATTCTTCTTCCAAAACTAAAGAGAAATGTAATATTGAACATCGCTAACCATAAGTGCCGACCACATGGGTATAGCCTTGGCTCCGAGGCTCAAGCATCCGTTGGAAATTTTAAATGTGTGCTCATAAAATTTCATATCGAAACATTTTCATGACATTGACAAAAACTCAGTACATGTAACCGCAAGATTGATTTCATGGCCGGATGCTTATACGTTGAATAATTGTTTATCAATATAACTTTTAGCCTTCTTAGGTATACGGCACATCGAGAATTGAGCGATATAACATTATATAGGCCTAACAATAAATAATCCACATTCACAAGTGAGAGTGATTTTGTACAGTTATTTAAGTAAGTTGGAGTTTGATACTGTTATTTTGTATTTCTAATACAGGTCAGAAGTATTTATATAAATTGAGTTTACATAAAAGACATAGACAGTTGAGTTGTTTTCAGTTTTCACTAAAATAATTTTAAAATATTAAGACTTTTGATTATAATCATTATTATTTTATTTCTCTCTCTTTTTTTGTCTAATATTGCTAGACATATCATCATCGCCATCGTCATCATCATAGCTATTCTGGCATTATTGGCATGTCACTTGCTGCTGCTGAAAAGCTTCGATGTGCGGTGGTCCTCAGCTAGTCTCTTCGTCTTGACACAGCAATTTTGTTTTAATACCTTCCTTCAAGTATAGTCTCCTTCGTCCAGAGTCCTCTTAATGCAGAGATAAGTTAATGAAATTCTTGTACTGGGCAGCTGATTTATCACTAGAGCAATAAATATTCTTGATTATTCCTACTTTTGTCTTCAGATACTCAATCAAACACATTAGCAAAATATGAACAGTGATGGTATAATAGATTAGATGCCGCAGAGGGTCGGACCCTCCTAAATATGTCCCTTTTATCTGGGTATTTGCGTGCACACAAGAATTTTCGTCTTAAATATCTAATGGTAATTTCCTCGGTGGAGCAATGGTTAAACTCATCCCCTTGTATAAAGAGGATTCTTGACCTTGAACCCCCGGGGTACTAAAAAGATTTAATTTAATTTCATTAATTTGCATTCTATATAAAATTTCCTTTAACTTGATGTATGCATTTCATTGTATGTTTTTGGTTACTGATGTAGAAACTACTTATTAAACCTTGTAAACACATGAAATTATATGAAGTTGCTATTAATTTTTCCACTACTGTATGTATATTATCACTCATACATCATCACTCAATATCGGGATTCACACCAAAGTCGCGCCTTATAACAATTCGGCTAAGCAGTTCACACTGCAGCTCTCACCGAAATCGAAAATAATAGGGCCTAACAGAAAAAGAACAAAGAAAATCTTAAACATCCACTTCCTTAATTTTAAGCTTTTTATCCGTACCCTCACTAGATAAATTTTGTGTATATACGTTCGTGTACCTTTCCTTCCACCATACCCTCTAGCACTTCCCTCATAATATAGTCCCTCGTCAGCCAATGGTTCAACTAGTTCTTCTTCCTCCTCTTAATTACATCTAAAATTCTTTTCTTCCCTACTGCTGCTATTTCTACCACCTCATTCGTTTTCCGTTCAACCCAGCTAATTATCTCAATTTTTCTCCATGCCCACGTTTCGAAAGCCTCCGATTTTTTGCTCGCTTTTGTGTAATGCCCATGTCCCATAGAGTACATATTGGAATCAGTAAAACAAAATCTCAATATTTCATTGAAAGTTTGTTCAATACAAAGATTAGCAAATCATGGTTGAAAAGAAATCAAATCTGACGTCTTTAGAGTGTAAAAATAACTTTGCAATTCATGGTATTTCAATAATCTGTGATGTCTTGATTTTCTTTCATGTGTCTCACGGCTAGTCTTTCCGGTTTGGATCTGTTAAAAAGTAAAAAACAATTACGAAACGTTGTGATTTATCTTATAAGTAGTGAAGCGTGGTCACCCATTGAAAAAAAAAAAGCAAGATCATTTTCTACGTTGTACACTATCATCATACTTACACGAAGGTAAACTGTATATTACATTTAGAAACATACATTATATTTACGTTACTATTGGCATATTATAGAACTTATTATTCCTTATATTCAGAGTAAAATTTACCTACGAAAAGGATAAGATTTCTCATAATCAAGACTTGCAAGACTTTTGCAAGGAAGACCAAGACTGGGTGCGCAAGACCAAGACCCTTGGTTCCAGTGCAAGACCAAGACCGAGACTGAATGTGAAAGACCAAGACCAAGACTGGATATGCAAGACCAAGACCAAGACCAAAACCACCCGGGTCTTAATCTTGGTCTTGCATTTGCTTATCACTACTCCTCGAGAATTCTGGATATCCCAAAGATGGTATTCTATTTTGTTAAAGAGACGCGGTAGCTCAGTGGTAGAGCGTTGACCTCTGGTGCATGGGATCCTTGGTTGGGTCCCAGCTCTCTTCAAGTGAGCTTTCTGGTGGACAAACACCGTATGTGGGGGTTTCTCCCATTTCGTCCCACTTTCTTCATTCCATCATTTTATTCATTTCTCATCATTTCCGTCTCCTTTAGCCCAGCCGGCATAACCATTGGACGTAAAGACTTAAAGATTTCATTTCATTTCATTTCCACCTTGTTCATGAGGATTTTACATCTTACGTTTACCAAACTGAATTCCATCTCACCAATACAGACGCTCCAGGTTTATTGTTCGTATTACACCATTGAGCTATTTTGACATTCTATGTCATTTAACTTCTCCATTCGCCAGTCATGCACCAAATGTTCCCCTTCGAACTTCATTCTTTCATAAGCGACCAATATTCAGATCCAACAGCAAGCAACGCTGAACACCACCATCCTTCGACTCATCAATGCAGTCCCCCTAACACAACTGAAGATGTTTTCAATGATAAGCACTAGTCAGGAATAGTTCTTCAAGAGGGGATCCAGAACACAGACCTGCTTCAATAATCAGACCTGCTTAATGTTCGTGCGCTCATATGGAGAATGTAGTTGCTCTGATGGTAGTCTACTGGTGGTTGCCGCCATGTCAGAGCGGATTCGAAAGCTTCTTTTGTCTAGTCTTTACTCGATGTGTTGTGGAGAAAAATCTCCTAACGTCTATTTCCTATCGTGCACACCACGGATGGACCACTGACACGTCACGACCCATGCGACCAGCAATTTTGCAGAACGATGACCCGATATCTCGTATCTCCACTATAGAACCATACTTGAAGTCACTTAATCGTATAATAAGCGATGGTGACATTGTCGTGGAATTGTAAACACAGATTGTGATTTCATAAACGACTATTCTCGTGTTGTCGGACTACTGTTGCCTACGAGAAATATATCTTTTTTTTTTTTTTAATTCGAGACGATAAAAGAAACTTCAGAAGTCTCATGGGCAACAACAGTAGTTACCCAAATATTAAGCCACCTTGTCTCGTTACATGAATCTTGAAGCTGTCATTAAAAAAAAAAAAAAAACTTGCAACCCGATCTTTCTATTTACTGTTTACATGTTACAACTTCCTGAAAGCAAGAAAGGTATCTCCACCCATGCAGCACTGCACTCTAGTGGACAGATAATGAACCTCCTCATTAAAAACGTGTATTTTGGCGCACTTTCCCTCTCTGTCCAAAAGAATCCGTTGTTTCGGAAGCTGGTGTTTCCTTTATGGCAGCGGGAGAGCGATAGCAGGTAGCAAGCAAGGCGACTCAGAAAGTTGCACATGGTTCAACTCCTTGCAAGATGGAAAAAAAATGTTGTATGTCCCTTTCAAGATTATGTTTACATTGAGAAATATAGTAGGGTTGCAAGGTTCTTTTATGACAGCTACAAGATTCACGTGACAACGCACCATAAGTTCTCAAACACTATTTTAATGTAACATGATTTATTGTATAAAAACTATAAGTTGATACTGTGATTGTACGAATAGATTGAAACATATTTAACAACGTTTAAAGATGCGAAAACCAATGTAGTGAAATAGTGCAACAGTGGCGTATTTACGATTTTGTTTCGGGAGGGGCTTTGCTAACTTTCGGGGGGGGGCTTTGCCTGGAAATGTGAAAATTCTGCAAGATATTTCATTTACTTTATATACTAAGTGATTTCGGGGGGGCCTGCTTAAGCCCGGAAGCCACCCCCCTAAATACGCCACTGAGTGCAATTATAAAAATGGTTTAAACGTTGGTTATATCACATCATTCGTAGACTTCGCGTGACGAGGAAGAATTCTGATAAGTTCTAGATGAAATTAAGAAAAAAGAATCAGAGCATAAGTTTCGTACATACGTCTAAATTTACAAAACGAGGCGAGAAAAGGTTTTTTCTAGAATTAAGACATGATGAGAAATAATTCTTCTAGAATCAAGACGAGACGAGACTTCTATAAAATTTACGACAAAACCTTATTTCTCGTCTTTTCAGGCAGCACTGTGTCTGACGACTTGCAAATTTCTTCAGCATGCCCTTTACAGATGCTAAGATCAGTCTACCATGCATGGTGGCCGATATACTGAAACTCTCAAAGTAAAATCCACGTATTCTTTATACACATACATTCTGTAATGCAAATTTCATTCGAAAATGGGGGGAAAGTGAAATGAAACATTTAGTTTAACGTTTCACGATTATGCACTGAGGCTAAGGGAGACGATGATGATGAGAAATGAATGAAATCGTGGAATGAAAGGTGGGAGGAAACGGAGAACACCGAAAAAATCCATGTACATTGTGTATATCCAGCACAAAGCTCACTTGATGCGAGCTGGCATCGAACCAAGAACCCGACTCACGAGAGGTGAACGCTCTACTAGTGGGCCACCGCGGCCCCAAAGAACTTCTTTCGAATTGGACGATATATACAGCGTATTCTTACATGCGTTTCCACCAGTATATATACTTTGAAGTTTTAACATACGCTTCCATCCATTAACGTACTTTGTATTTCTATGTTGACTTTGTTCTTATTTGTTACAACCACGGCTAAGTATTTAAATATATTCACCTCTTCTTCGTTACTGTTAATATTGATTATGTCGTGTGAGTGGGGTATCAGCTGATCCTCATGAACTTAATCTTACCTATATGTAATTAACTTGATGACCCATTTCCTTACTCGCCATCCATGAGAGATTGGTGTTTTCTTGCACCGTCTTTCCATTCTCTAAGTAAGTTTACACCGTCAGATAAACGAAAAGTCATTTTTCTAAACGTAATGAATTTTTATATACGTATATCTTAGTGAATCCCTCTTTTTTTTTTCACCTTCTTGTTCAAATAATGAAAAGCACTAAGACTTCTGTTTAATTGAATCGATTATTGCAAAAGAAAGAGCTCTGTCCATTTTGTATAGTTTCGAGATATTAAAGAAAAAAACTATTTAAATCTCTTCAATGACCATCTTTCTGCACTCAACTTGTAATTCAACACTACTTTTATAATGTTATTTAAACTCTTCGACTTCAGTTTTTCTTAACTTACAGATAATTGCACATATTCCTAGATAATTGGAAAATGTCATTAAACCAAATTCTTAACTCGTTCGCTGCCACTTGACGCCATATGGCGTCATTCATACCTATTGTTGTGTGCCATTGACGCCATTTAGCGTCAAGAGTTAGTTCTCATTGTAGACATTCTCCGTAGTATCACGAGAACATCGAGATTGATCGAAATTTTTATAATTTCGAAGATTATACATTTTATTATTAAAAGTGAATGTCACCCGGAAAAATACCAAAGTGTGAAAAATAAGTATTATTGGTTTGGTTAAAAACAGGAAGAAGGACACCAGGAAACTTAATAACACTCATACAACAAAACAATTTCTTCAGTGAAAGTGTGAAAGCTGTGTTTTCCATGCATACGTCATAAAACTATTATTTCATAGTCTAGAATGTACTGGCCCGGAAGGACATGAGAAAGAAAATAACAAATGAGGCAAATATAAAAACTCCTGGTTTCTAAACCAGGGTGTTCAGTAGGGATGCGCTCTAGTCGAGACATGTCTCGAATCTCGACTCGACTCGACTCGAATTCGAGTCGAGATTCGAGTCGAGACACACTTTGTAAAATTCGAGACGAGTCGAGACAAACGTATTTCTCGACTCGAATCTTCGAGTCGAGACACGAGTCGAGTCGAGACGGCTCTTAAAAATCTCGACTCGACTCGAATGTCTCGAAAATCTTTCTATAATTTTAAATATTATTTTGAAGAAAGTATTCACTCAGAAACAGCCTTGAAACCAATTCCAGCTTTTATTCCTTCAGAAAGGTACAGAACGCATAAAATTAATAGTTAATCTTTAAAGATCAAGATTTAATTTTCAGCTCAATTCAGTTAATTAGAACTAATAGTTAATGTCGTTGTATTTGGTTGTACTGCAAATATAATGATAATAATAATAATAATTGATTATCTAGTTTGTATAAAACTATTATCCGTAGTCTAAATCTAGTTTGTATAAAACTATTACGATAAAGTGAACTTCATAAATTCTCTGAATGAGCAGTTGGTAGTCTATAGTAATTTAGCATAGTTATAATTATTGTGTTTTCGTTCCCATGAACGCAATAGGGTTACGTAACTTCCAGATTATTCGCTTGTCCAACTATTCTGAGGCTTTAATATGTTGCAGCATATCACGAGCTACGGATAATATATAATGTAACATTTGTTGTACATCACATAGTATGATACGAGACTATTTTACATAGTATATCTTATCTCATCATCATCATCATAGGTATTCTGCCTTTATTGGCAGGTCACTTGCCGCAGCTGAGAAGCTTCCATGCTCCACGGTCCTCCGCTAACCTTTTCGTCTTCGCGTATGATCTTTCTGTTTTAATATCATCCATTAATTGTAGTCTCCTTCGCCCCCTCCCTCTCTTTCCCGCCACCATACCCTCTAGGACGTCCCTCATGATACAATCTCTTCTAAGGCAATGTCCCAACCAGTTTCTCTTCCTCTTCCTAATAATATCTAAAAGTGTTCTTTTCTCACCCACCATTTCTAACACTCTCTCATTCGTTTTCCGCTCGACCCAACTAACTCTTTCCATTCTTCTCCACACACACATTTCGAAGGCTTCCAGTCGATTTTCGTCACCCTTACGCAATGTCCACGTTTCCGCCCCATACAGCACAACACTCCACACGAAGCATTTTATGAGTCTTTTTCTCAACTCTTTGTTCAAGGTCCCACAAAACAGACTTTTCTTTCTTTTAAAGGCTTCTTTCGCCATTCCTATCCTTTCTTTTATTTCACGTTCACATTTCATGTCATTACTAAGAACACTACCCAGGTATCGAAAACTATTCACTTGTTCTATTTTCTCCCCTCCTACTTTTATATTTGACACAGACCCCTTTGTTCCAATCACCATGGCTTTTGTCTTTCTAACATTTATTTTCATCCCATATTTTTCAAAGCCCCTTCTCATTTTTTCTAACATTTTATTGATTTTCTTTTCAGATTCTGCAACAAGGGCCATATCGTCTGCAAATCTTATGCATCTAATCATTCTACCTCCTACCGAAATGCCATCATCATCATGTAGGCTCTTTTTCACTATCTCTTCTAGATAGACATTAAATAGTGTTGGCGAGAGGCAGCATCTTTGTCGAACTCCCCTTCCAATTGCACTCTCTTCCGTCAGTTCTTCCCCTATCCTAACACTTACTTGTTGGTTCATGTATAAGTTTCTTATGAGTCTTCTATCTTTCCATTCCAACCCTATCTTTGTTAGAACTCCCAACAATTCTATCTTATCTAATATAAATAAAATAAAGAGTTTGTTTGTGTGTTTGTCTGTCTGTCTGTGCGACCTGGGGACCAGACGAGTGGACCGAGAGTTCCCAAAATTTGGTCACGGGTACCTTAGTCCAGGCCCCAGATCAAGACAAAGCGTTTTTTTTTAAATTTCGAACCAGGGGGGTCTCGGGGGGGACGTTTACTGTGACCGACCTGGGGACCAGACAGGTTGACCGAGAGTTACCAAATTTTGGTCACGGATACCTTGGTCCAGGTCCCAGTCTAAGGCGAAGCGTTTTTGTCAAAATTGGAACCAGGGGGTCTCAGGGGGGCGTTTAGCGAGACATGTAGTAAAAGTAATCCAAATTGATCGACATTAGTGTCAAATCCATAGTTTTCACGGTCGCTGAGATCAATGGTGACACTTCCATCAGCGATGACTTGCAAATTCAGCTACTACTGTATGCGGGCCGGGTGTCAGCGGATGAGGAATACCGAGACATTTATAAATAGCCCATATTGATTGATACTAGTGTCAAATCCATAGTTTTCGCGGTCACTGAAATGAATGGTGATACTTCCACAGGTGTTGACTTCCAAATACAGCCCCCATGCGAAGAATGGGTATATTAAGCTAGTATTACAATAAATGGACTGCTTGGATGCCAAGAACTAGTACAGATAAGTACTATTCACTTCTATGAATAGGTATTTTTTTAAATGATTTTTGTAAACACTAAGTTATAAAACAATGAACTACATACAGTAGTTATGGTTTTGGTTCCCAACATAAAAGAAATATGGATTGTTCATGAGAGATTGAACTTCAACTTTCACTCCTGGATAATTTCAATTTTGGAGTTAGGCCACTTGGCATCAAAGCAGTTCACTGTAAGATAAATACATTCCGCACATTAGTAACATAGTTGTTCAGGGGCCTTCGATTTCCATCCTCTCAAATGAAAGCTGAACGATTGCTTGATACATGCTGACTATATAGGAGAAATAGTGTATTAAGTTTTCGAGCTTTGGTGCGTATCCGTATTTACACTCTGATATAACTTTAAGTTCACACTCAAATCGAGCTAATTGTTTAATGCATTTCGAAAGCTTTTGTTTTTATGCAGCTCATTACGGAAAATCTATTTCATAATCGTAACATTTATGTACTAAGAAACTATGAATGTAAAGTGGACTCGACCTAGCCCCGTGGCCGCTGTGACTCAGTGGCACAGCTCTCACCCTTGGTGTGTGAGGACTCTGATTCTGTGTGTGTGTGTGAACTCCGCGGCTAGTGTATGCGTCTTTTCCGTGGAAGACTCGGGTTCAATTCCCGGCGCGAACTTATGTAGTTCGGATTCCACGTTAATCAGTAGGTCTACATTTCATATATCCTCGCTGCTGAAAGAGACGGTAAAGTCAAAATCAACTCTACAATATATATGTGTGTGTGCTTATGTGAATTTCCTCGTGGCTGTATGGTTAACACATACGCCTTGATCGCGGGAGACTCTTGTTCGATTTACGGTGGAAGCTCATGAAGTTGTTACCGGTATCCCACTTTAAACTGTAGATCCATGCCTCATATAACCATAGATATAATATATATGATACACTTATTTTCCGACTTGGAAGCCATCGAAAATTCCCGGACACAGAGTCCCGTAGACCGAAAATGAGAAACATGGGTACAGAGTAAAACAGCCATAGAAATTTAAGCTTTTTAGGCTAACTTAATCCTTACATATAATGCAACTAGCTTGGCCAAGTTATAATGGAGGAAATGCTATCATTGCAACACTCTGAGAATAGAAAATGTTCGTCAGGTATTACTATCCCCCCTCTCCTGCAGAATGAAAACTCTGACTAAAACTCAATATATATATATATATATATATATATATATATATATATATATATATATATATATATATATATATATATATATATAAAACTATTTTGTGTAATGTAACAAACAGTGGCGGATAGTATTCATGTTTCCTTGCAGAGGTCCTTACGAGGGTTCGCTTCCATCTTCCTCTCACCAAGAACTAAAATAAATTAAAAAATTGCTATTACTTGTTAATCTTGTACAGCGGTGGACACTTCTAAATGGTACAGCCATATGGAGATTTACGGCTAAGGTGTACCATTTAGAAGTGTCCACCGCTGTACAAAGGACGCAATAATTAAAGTCCCAGTGTAACACCCCTTCACATTTAGATTTTTCCCCTGGAAGAAAACCAGTTATTATTGTTTCTTGATTTCTCAGTCTCACCTACATAAACATACGAATAGAATTACAGGATAGGACCTGTTTAGAGTGCTTGCACGTGGCATCTAACTATATCTCTCATCAAATGTGTCACAGATGAAAATTTCCGTTTGTACTGCCTATATTTTCTGGTACATATGTTTCATTTATGTTATGTTGCTAAAATTCGTTAGGAAACAAGTACAGACTGCGCCTGTGTGCCTGACAAAACGTAAATGTACTGGATAATTATTTCTTCACTTTCTTCCAGAAAAAAAAGTAACCCATCTCATGTCGGCTAACAAAAGGAGGTAGCGGACCAAAGATAGCCGTTGTTTACCTAAGGTCGTTACACAGCAGGGGTTTCATTCAGTCAGAGGGAAAAGAAAAAATAATTTAAGGTTTCTACATTTGTTTTGAACTGCAATATACTTCTTCCTTTTATTTTAAGAACCATTTCCTTCTCATTTGTCTGCATCAGAAAAAAATGCAAACAAATCACTAGAATGTGCCTATTTACCCAAAGTACGTACTAGATCACTAGTTCAATAGTAAAATCACTAAATCTAGTACGAAATCATAAATGTGGCATCCCTGGGTTGGAGCGAAAGTAATGGAGCGAAAGTAGTGAAGAATACGGAGTAAAAACTAGTCCGTATTTTTACTGCGTTCTGTTGTTGAATTCACAGAAATGTTCAAAAATAAATTCAAGAAGTAAAACACGATCCTACAAAAGACTGTTTACTTGCTCACTGGTTTTAGTATTGTGAACTGAAACTCAAGTGCGCAGTCATGTTGAATACTTCTGTCCCTTTCTACTTTACAACTTGAGATGGGATGAGGGTCACGATAGATCTAGTGATATACCGCTAAAGGAAGTGATTCAGTACAGGGTCGGAAGCGGTATGTATTGTTTATACTACTTATAACGTTACCCCCCACATAAAATATAAATTCACCCTTTCTCCCTTCCCTTTTTCGAATACAATGAACCGACTCTTTTGCTGAAGAAAGATGCTAAAAGAAAATTGAAACATCTGTGTCTAAACTTTCTTTGAAGCGCAGTCTTTTGTATTTATAAGGTTTTGCGAGTGTTTTCGAGATAGCCAAATCTTTTATTATGGACTCCTGCTGCAAACTGACCGTGAGTAAACACCCGATCTCGCTGTGATCAATTTCTCTCGCACACTTGAAATGGGTTTGTTGTTTAAAAAAAAAATAGGAAGTTACTTTGTGCTTTTGCATTTCTGCATGCACACAGGTACCATTGTTGTTTTAATGATCAAAAGCAATATCAAAACCATCCGATATATATGATACGAAACAGCTAACAGAGGGAGGCAAAGATAAAAGTAGGCCTATACCAAGTTTTCCGCGTGGTACCATTATGGAGAATAAATATTTGATAAAGTCACGTAGATGCTCTTAAACCTATTCCATCTGTCCTTATAATTTTTCTGGTCTCATCAATTTCTCAGGAGAATACGTATACATATGTCCAAATTCCATATATACTATTTCTAAACTAATGAGTAAACTCATTAAGAACACCAACTGATATCAATAAACAGGAAAGAAAACAATACTTTATACTTCTATCATTTGGTACACATCTCTATGAAGCACAGCTTGTTTCTTTTCGAAATAGCTCCTTCGTGTCACAGCTGTGGTTAGTTTTGTTTTGTGTTAGGATGAAAGAGAGAAATGCAACATTTGCTTCGCGGTGAAGTTATATATATTATTAAGATGAGCGATGATAAGCGAGGTTTAACAAAGAGTGCCTTTCGGATGCACAATTTAACGGGTAGTTGCAGTCCGTGTTGAGAAGCGAACCAAAGCTATGTAAGACATGTTAATATTGAGCTCTTTTGTGGTAAAAGTGAACTTCAGAAACACACAAAAGACTTGAAACATCAAGCTAATGTAAAGCAATTGAAAAATAGCCTACCTATCGCTGCATCTTTTCTGTGGCTAGGAACATGCAGTGTGTAGCAACAAGAATCGTGTTAAGGACTTTTTTTTTCGAACATAACATTCCCTTCCACACCATAAAAGACAATATAATGTTTGTTAAAAGAAAGTGCACATAATATTTTTAAATTTTGTTTGTGATCCTATCATGCATAATTATAAATAATGCCTTTCATACTACGAGAATGAGTTCAACTATACGTCATGGCCCCTCTAAAGCGGGGCCGCGGTGGCTCAGTGGTAGATCGTTCACCTCTGGTGCTTGGGGACCCTGGTTCGATCCCAGCTCGCACCAAGTGAACTTTGTGGTGGACAAACACCGTGTGCGTGGGTTTCCTCGGGGTTCTTCCGTTCCTCCCACTTTCTTCATTCCACGATTTCACTAATTTCTCATCATCACCCCTCTCCTTTAGCCTAACCGGCATAATCATGGGACGTAAAACTCAAAGATTTCACTTTATTTTTTCCCTCGAAAGCGATATCTTTCAAAATTATTTATTGTTAGATATTGTAAATTTACGGTATCTATTTTAGTGGACGGGAAATTTTGCATCTAATCGGATAATTTCATGGCTTCTAACAGGAATTCGCAGTTACGAAATTTGCATCACTGTCTTTTGAAAGGATGCCTAGAAAAAATACTACTAGAAAATAATTGAAAATACAAAATGGATTTGATAGCCAAATTCACGTCATCTTGGTGCGTCATCATTTTTCTTTAAATATTTGTATTTAGTATTAGATTAGAGTTTAGTGTCCCTTTCAGCATCAAGGCTATATGAGACGTGAACTTACAAATTAAAGTGGGATCAGAACCACAGGAGTTCCCATCGGAAATCGAACCTAGGTCTCCCGCACCAAAGACGCGTACGCTAATCATATGGACAAGGGTGTTCGATATTTAGTAATGTGTACATAAAGTTGTGAAATTGCGCTTGTATAATGGAATGCAATTCCTTCTACTGACATAAACCTTCACAATACTTAGCTGGACAAAGTACCTTTAAAAAGAAAATGTCACTCTTTATGTTTCAGTTCCTGGTTCGACTGAAGGATGGAACAAATTGCAATGAGCGTTTTTGGATCCTACTTTGTGTAGTTGATTCATCATAAACTTGGTATTTGATACGGATATGAACTATTACACTTATTTGGTGTTTATTTCTAAATAATAAGTCCTAATACAATTTCATAAAGTTGTAATTCTTCTTTAGTTTGTATCACTTTACACAATGACAAATCCAAAAGGTGTGTTGTATCGGTGCAGTACCAGTTTTTCACGTTTTTCAAAATGTTCCAAAACCCAAAGAATAATCTTTAATTCCTGATATTTTAGTCGTCACAAATTACAATTTTATAATGTAGTCAACGTTTATAATTACTGGGCAGATGGGCGTTTAAACTAATGACATCATAATAAAGTCAAAACCATAATTTTGAGTTGAATTGATTCTGAGTTTAACGTCCCGTTCAGCAGCGAGGCTATGTGAGACGTGGACCTACTGATTAACGTGGAATCCGAACCACATGAACTCCCACCGGGAATCAAGCCCAGGTTTCCCACGCCAAAGGCAAGTATGCTAACCGTTAGCCACGAAGGAGCTCCACCATAATTTTAGTGGGCGATAAGAAATATCTCGCCAGTGCTTTTACAATAAATAAAATTTTATAAGTATTAAAGAATAGTGGTAAGAGATTTTATAATAGCTCTTTTATTTATGAGATATGAGTATTTTGAAAAAAAAAACAACTAAAGAATAGGTTGGCGGAACCACAAAAGACTCGTAAAATAAACTTTCTTATAAATACATACGCACCTTACTCACCTTTTATAATTGCTATGCTTACGTTCTCCATAAAAACAGAAATTCTCTTTTAGTGATACTTTACACAAGATCATGAAGTGGGTTCAAATTTAATTAAAGGCAAAATACAATACAATAATCCACAAATATTGCCTCAAGTGAGTTTAAAGATTTCTAAACACTAGTGCGAAACCGGGCTCTGCCGTTGCGATCGATTTACAGGTCTCGAGACGAAAGTAAGAAGGGACTTACGCACACAGTAAGTAAAAACAATTAATATGCCTGTAACTTTCCCCCAAATGGGTGTATCTTAAAACTAACCTCACCATTATTTTTGTAATTAAATTCTAGCCCGAAATTATGTATCATATTACCCTATTCCCATTTTGAAAACTTGACCTTAATTCAAAATGGCGGATTTCAAGATGGCTGCCATCAAGGTCATATCTACCATACGACTTCCCCCCAGGACTTATATGTATCCACATGGTTTTTCTTCACTTTTCTCCATTAACGCTTCGTTTACAAAGGGTAGTAAGGGACTTCTGTAGTAATCTCTAATAACCACATCACAACTCTTAAAAGTTATTTTTAAAAAAATAGAAAACATGCACCATGGCAAAAATTTGTCATCACAAGTAATGATGCATACATGCCTTCTATCAGCAAAAAAAGTTTCATTGAAATTGGAGCCGGACATTTGAGTGATGTCCCTTGTGGGATATGATTGAACGTGACGTCAGAACACATCGCCCCCCTTCCCGGAATTTACGGGAATTAGGTGACCTGAGTGAGCACATGTGGTGCCAGCTCTCTCCAGCGACCTATCAAGGATCATTGCGTGTATGCCAAGACGTGTCGCCGTTTTTATCCATGCCAAAAGTCGACATACTGACAATTAGGTAGGTAGTCATGATAATCTGGCTGATGTGTGCGTATATTTTAACTCGTACATTTTGTCTCGACTCGAATTTCGAGACGTCTCGACTCGAATTCGAGTCGAGTCGAGATAGAGACTGTCGAGTCGAGACACGAGTCGAGACAGAAACATATTTTCGAGTCGAGACACGAGTCGAGACAACATTTTCTCGAGACGAGTCGAGACAGGCTTAAATCTCGACTCGACTCGACTCGAATGCATCCCTAGTGTTCAGTCTTAGATGCAGTCTCGTTCAGTCTTAGATCAAGTCTCGGTCGATCTTGGCTCGCATCTGCAATCGCGATTTTAGTCTCGTCTCGAGTATACGCGAGTGTCTCGTCTTGTCTTAACGCTTCTTGGTTAAGTCAACAGTATTGATGGACCAGAACATGTAAGTTGTGTATTTTATGGTTTTCCTTAATTTTGCACATCAGGATGGTCAGGCAATGCAATCCACACAGTCCTCGTAACCGTAGGTTATGATAAACCCGAATAGTAGTAATAATAACAGTAATAATAATAATAATGGTAGCATTTTCAAGTAGTGCTATACATTCTTAATTGTACATCGCAACTCTCAATTAGCTTGTATAATGTTTTAGTACTGTTTATCAATTCCTGTATTGTTGAGGTATAAACATGATTGTTATTATCAAATTTAGAACATTGAGATAATGCAAATAATCTATTTACAAGTGGGTGACTCACATATTAATCCGTTATCTTTATCGGTTCTAGAATAGCCCTGTAAGAGTCACACTCACATCTTGTGTAGATAAGATTACCTAATAAAATGAGATAGCAAAGGTAGATTATTGTGTAATCACTGTGTTTCTCATAAATAACTATAACCCCATTCTCCTACGTCAGGTTGAGTGATTATTAGTATTCACGTAGTAAATAAGCACTATATGACTGAGGTAAGCACAAGTAAGTGATAGATATGGGTAAAGCCTGTGATAGTAGAGTAGCACGCAGGTATAGAGCTTTTATACTCTGGCGGCACCCAGTTTTGGCCTGGTCATTTTCTGTAGTATGCTTGTTTTCCGCTATATGTAGATAGTTTTAGCAAAAGGCTAAATGTTGCAAAAGTTTAGGTGGCACATTAGATTGCGGTACTGAAATCAAGCTGGCAGCGAAAGGGTTAAAAAAAAACTGGATTCACGTCCTTTCTGCAATCATCGATTTAATTATTTTAAATGAAAAGTCCAAACGAGCACGTTTCATATCTATAACCTTAAGGAATTCCCATACATGAACTCAGATTACAATAATTGCAACCCCCCATCTCCTTCCCCTTAAACGCCGAATTAAAAAAAAAACTCCTTTCTTTTGGTACCTTAGGTCACAAATTGTAAGTACTGTCCAGATTTCATAGTTTAGGCAGCTTGGTCCAGGCGTTAATAAGTCAGTGAGTCAGTCGGAGCTAGTGTGGCACACGAAACGAGAAATAACGCGTTTCTCGTCTCGTCTTTTTTTTTTTGTGGGGGGGGGGATAAAACTATGGTTTCGTCTCAATACTCAAAGTATTCTTCCTCGTCTTGTCCCAATTCTGAAAAAAACTTTTCCTCATTTCATCTCGTTTTGTAAATTTATGTGCAAATTGTATACTCTATTTTTTCTTAATTTTATCTAAAAGCTATCAGAATCCTTCCGCATCATGAGTTATAGTATATGAACATTTAAACCATATTTATTGTTGGAATATATTATGTAAGGATTTGCTTACCTTTAAACGTTGATAAATGCTCTTCATGTGCAAGCAGAATCTCCATTTTCCAGTGAGTGGAATGGGTCAGACTTCGTGACCTGTGACCCGAAAGAGTCAGAAACAGTCAGACCAATGACTCACCAAACCCGGTGAGTCAGACCCATTGCACGGAGTGACCTGGCTTGACTCGGTGGCCCGGACAAACCCACGACTCGTTTTGACCCGGACAAACCCATGACCCGGAAGTGACCGGTGAGACCCGGACTAGCATGGTAGAGTCCAGAGACGAAACGTCATACACGTGGGGAGCATGTGTGGGGTTACTAATGCAATTCTAACAAACATGATTCTCTCTCCTCTCTAATTGCCTTTGCACTAAATATAATTTTCTTCCTCGCTTGTTTGAATCTGTGTATGTCAAGCATTGCACTTAAATATAACTACAAGGATTATCAGAGTACTAACGCGTCAGAATCACAGAAAAGATAAGCTATATGTTTCTCTTATGAGTGGTTGGCACACTTTAATCAAAGTATAAAACCTGTCGTTTACAATGTAAAAGATACCGCTGAGTTCAAACAGTGTTTTGTTAATTCTTTTGTATGGGCGATGTTCAAAAACCACGTGCGAGAAGACGAATAAACGTGAAATTATATTTGAAATATTCAAAACATGATATCTTGACTAAAATGTGTCACACTGAGACAGACAAATGAATGCACGAGCTCAAGCCGTGAAATTCATTAATTAACTGTAATATTCACCAGTAAGTTACAGAGTTGATATTTTGCTTGCTTCTGGGTCGCCGGGTCCGTTCGGGTCACTGGTTCTGCCTGGGTTTCCAACCTACCCGCGTTACCGGGTCAGACTGGGTCTAAGAAGCGAGACCTAGACCCGGACGACCCAGACCAAAATTGTGACACAAGTGACTTAAATGACCTTGTGACCAATGACTCATTCCATCACTGACTTTAACAATTTATAGTTTTTATTTTATGAATCACGTAACACCGAAAACAGTGTTCGACTTATATAAGACTTGATTGAACTAGTATTGCCCACGATCCTGTAGAACTTCGTCGTATCGTCTCGAATTTGAACATGTATTTCTCGTTTCGACTCTCGTCTCATGGTCTACAATAGTCAGGATTTCTTTTGTACAAATATAGATAACAATCTATGTTTTAAGTGCAAATGTATATTCTACCATCATAACATTACCATAGAAGCTACGAAAAGAAGAAGAAAAAAGTATTTCGTTTAATTCTGCAATTGATCATTATTTGTAATTCATTAATGTTAGAATAAAAACAAAGTGAAAAGTAGAAATGGAATATAAAATAAACACATGAAAGAGCATGATTAACACAGAGAGCAATAGTAAAATTAACTTGTGTTTATGTAATGTGTATTTGGTGAATTTACAAAATGGTACGACACAATTAAAGGTCCTTTTGGGTATAAAGCTCTGGCCCATTTCGTTCAATCTTTTAGCTTTTCTGCTCCTCTCCTCCGGGCTCTCTGTCGGTTAATATAAACTTCTGTTTTAACATTATCTGTGCTTGTTCGATAATTCATTATTAAAACGCAATAAACCAATGCAAATAGACACAGGCGAATAATTATGTGATAGACGATAGACCTGCCTTTGTGTCTTCGGCTCTGGCTCCGACATTGATTGAGGTTTATAGAAGAGATGAGTTGATTAAATGTTGTTCTTCTGTCGGAAATTACAGCCGGAATCTAACCACAAGATAACTCCTTCGGAAATTACCTCCAACGCATAACAAGGCAAAGAAAGAGGAGGGGGTTTTAATGTAAAAGACAGACTCGGGAAGTTGTATATTTTTAATTCTTCCTATGTACTGTAGCAAAGAGTACAAAAAACAAGGAATTTAATTGATAGGTAAAGATTACAAGTGTATTTGTTCTACAATTGATTTGCGAGATGAAGAGTCTGTATTCAAACTTAGTTACATAAATGAGAAAGGAATCAATTTTAACTTTCTTCCTTTCTTTTCAACAGCTTAGAGCTGCGCTAGCGTAGTTGGTAAGACATCTGCCTGCCAACTGACCGACCTAGGTCCGATTCCCGGTGGAGGTGGTACATTTTTCTTGCTTTACACCCGTTTCAATGCGGCTCTCTGGTACACCTAGCTTCTTTAAAACATGTATCTGGTGCAACCTATTGACATAAAGGGGCCAGAGCGTAACTTGATTACACCACCTTCAGAGCTCCTTCGTTGCTAAGTGGTTAGCGTACACGCCTTTGGCACGGGAGATCCGGATTCGATTCCCGGCGGAAGCTCATGTGGTTTGGATTCCACGTTAATCAGTAGGTCCCGTCTTATATAGCCTCGCTTCTGAAAGGCGTGTTAAACTCAAAATCAACAAAACTACATCACTTCCATAAGTGCACAAGTAAAAAACAAGTAGGATATGTACACCACGCCAAGGAGTTTGGTTAAAATGGTATGCAACCAACCTGACGTAAGATAGAAAAAATGAAAACTAAATTTTATGTCCCACGGTGGAATCAAGAAAGTGTGATTAAACGGGAGTACCCCGAGAAAACCAGCGCACAGAATGTCCACTACAAAGGTCACTTGGCGCGAGCTAGGATGAAACCAAGGACCCCATACACCAGAGGTGAGCGCTCTACCAGTGAGTCACTGCGGCCCCAATGTTAAGATAGAGTTGGGTTGCATATTACAAGAGATATACTGTATATAACGTGAGTTTTTTAAAACTTGTTAGAACTGTGTTACTTTTAAACAAATAGATTAAAAATAATCTGAAATTTTGTATGAAACAAACACTAATAGGAGAGATCGTTTCACGTGCCCCACAGTAACAACGAATGAACAGTGTTGCCGATTTAACACAAAGTTATATTTTTTCAAGTGACCCTACGTCAGATTATTACACATGTCAAATCTGCTTGTTAAAATAACACTTACACACTTATTACTCAGGTTTGCAAACCAAGGACGCTACAGTATGAAAAATATCCAAATTTTGGAAGCCTTTACAACAATAACGGCACAACTGAGACAAATATGACAATGTACACCTTGTCTCAAAAAGGTTGAGCGCATTCTTTATTGGTGTTTTGAGGCAAAGTCCAACTTCGGGTATCTTCGGGAAAAAGTAAGCCAGGTTCGAACCTCCAAGCCAGCCTTTGCAATCGGGAAAAAGTTTGCAGATGTGTTTTTCTTTTTTTAAATATGATAAGACTTGTTACCAAATGTTTAAAAAAGCAACATTGATTGAAATACTTAATGATACAATATTTCGAAACCTTTTATTAATGTCACCATATGCTTGTTTGTCATTTAGCTCTCCATACGTAATGGAACATTTAAATACGTTAAAGAATCTTTCCATATGTAAAATAATGCTCAAAGTTAAGAAATAGAACATAATTATCGCCTGAGTACTAAAATAAAAGTCAAAATAGAACAGAAACAGCGTTTGTAATGGATATGAATGTCATAATTATCTTGAGATCAGTTATACATCGCTAGAAGCATGACTCCAGAAGTTCTTGTGTTAGCTCATTGGTAAGCGATCGGATTTCAAATCATAAGGTTGAGAGTTCGAGTCTCGTCTAGGTTAATGCTTTTTTTTAAAATTATATTTTCCGCAATGCATGAAAAATTATATAAAATAATTACATTAAAATACATTGGTTGTGTATATATAACATAATCATTGCAGAACATAGTAATTATTATGTTTAAAATATAACATCTGAGTTAATTTTCACAGTAGGTCGGTATTATATATGAGGATGTAAATACAAGTTAAGAAACTCGTTCCATAGCAATAAATAAATCATGTATGTATTTATTTGCAGCTATTTGTCATATAGAGGGTAATTCTCAACATTCATAATACAGAATGTCATTTATGTTCTTGAAAAGTGACTCGATGCATAAACAGAGGGTATAAACAGAGAATCCAAAGTCGGAACGCTCGCAAAAAAAAAAAAAAAAATCATGAACCCCAAAGGTCACGTGAGCAGACTGGAATTGTCCTTATGAAGCATGCCACAGCAGAAAGTCTTTACATAGATTTTCAATTCAATTCCTGATATATGCTTTTGCAATGTGGAAGTGGTGATGCTTTGAGTCGCCCTCTCTCGCTTGCTCGCTCGTTCACTCTCTATTTATACAGAATGTAAAAGTTAATTTATGTGTGTGTTTCAACATAATTCTGATATATCTAGAGCAATTTTAACTATATTTCTTACTGTCTGGAAAAAGAGTACTGTCGGGATACATATAAAAAATGCTAGAAACGGGTCGATTTTAGTATCGAATCCATAGTTTCATGGTCGCTTAGGTGAATAGTTCTACTTTCAATTCAAGTCCAATTAAGCTCCCATTAGCACCCAGGGTGGTTACGTAGCGACATAAAGATATCGAAATCAACCGATATTAGAATCGAATCGTAAGTTTTGAGCGCCGCTAACAGTGCAGCATTTCCCATTAGTCCACATTAGTCCACATTTCACATTAGTCCCATAGCCTAGAGGGCAACATATTTGCAGAGTGCAAAGTTTAAAACTTGAATAAAATTTTATTTTTTTTTCGTATGAAAAAGTTAAAAATCAAGAGCAAATATACTATTTCACGAACAATCCAATTTTACTATTCTAATATGTTTAATAATAGCGTAAGAAATCTAATAGTAATTCAGAACATGTTTCACAGTTGCAGTGGTGCCCACCCACCCCTTATGTCCATGACGCACCCCCCCAATTGTCTACCCGTAGGTGTTCTTCCATGAAAAAATCTTCTTTTCGATCAATTTTTACACTCCCTCAAACATATTTATACAGATATTTTAACCCCCCCCAAATATTTCAATGACGCACTTTGCGTCATAGCCCCCCTTGTGGGCACCCCTGCACAGTTGTTATTTTTTGTTACATAGTTGTAGCTGTAGCATGTAGTGAGTGGAATTTAACTGTAATAAATTCACTAATTAACCATATTTGAATTAAGTTTTATTTTTAAGTTCGGGATGAAGGGGCGGAGAAATATGTAGTTATTGGGGGCACCGAGCTTTTCTACATTTTACTTTCAAAATCTCCATTTTTCTTTTGTCATTTGTTCCTAATAAAAAAAGTTCAGTCACTTTTGGATTGTCATAGGATAGTAGGAGTTGGATTTTGGGATGCAGCCTGTGAGATTCTAGATGAGCTAACTGCTTGAAAAAATATTTTTGAATCATCTGTAACATATGAAATGAGGATATGTATCATAAAAAATTGAAAGTAACTATGTCTGCGTAATCATCACGGTCAAATTGCAAAGTCAAATGAATTGACGTTTGGTATATACCAGGCTCCAATCCCAACTGGGAAGTTATCATACGCATGTCACTTTCATTATAATACATATCCTTAGGGGGAGTAGAAGTCCGAATTTTTGCGAAAAATTTAGTATCTCACAAGCCGCTCAACTGAGAGCTGAAATTCAGCATATAACACTTTATTAAAAATAAAGAGAATATGTCCTGGCATTTTTAAAATTGTCTTTTATGAGCGGGGGGACGGGGGTGCATTTTCTATATATTGGAAATTGGCAGTGGGTTGATTTGTAAAAATAATCGAAAACGATTGATATTAGTTGAGAAACAAATTGAGTAATGCAAACTAAAGTTCTTTTTGAGTTTTATACCCACTGCTTTCTATTTATAATTCCTGAAGCTGGTGTTTAATATATGGAGCGTTCCGAGCATAAGGCAATCAAGCCATAAAGTTAGAGAAAAATGGCCATAAAATTTGTATTCTAAACTTAATTACATGGGCATTTTCAATTAGTACGGCATGCTTAATTATATAGAAAGTTAGTTTCTCTCTCTCTCTCTCTCTCTCTCTTTTTTTTTTTTACGTTGGTCTACTTTTCCTTGATTCGAAACTTTCAAATTTCACCCTATTTTCTACTGAAATGTGTCTGTAAGGCAACAAAGAAATAATTATATATGATAAATTTAAATTCATTTTAATTCGGAAGATGAGAAACACTTTGCCATTATATATCGTAAAGTTCAGATCCACCAGTATTGTAACAGAGAGGTGCTTGAGCCATTGACGGTAGAAATTCAAACTCCGATAAGTGATAATTTCACAGTCTTGTTTTATTAGAAGTGTAACCTCTTTAGTCAATGGAGAGGAGGATGTGGGTCATCGGTCAGAATTGATGTCGATGAGTTTTGGTAGGTCGGAGTTGGTCGCAATGGTTCAGAGTGGTTCATAGTTGGTGGTGGGTCAGAGTGGATCACGATGGTTGATGGGTCAGAGTTGGCCAATGGGGCATTTGGGTGGTGGGTGATAGTGGGTCGTGGATCAAATTTACATTTACCCACACCGTCTCTGGTTAAAATTGTACTAAAGATAAGAGACACCGAAGATGCATGTCGGCTATTATGCTCAAATTTTGCGCACGGATAGTACTCCACCAGAAAGCAATAAATCTGAAACGGTTCACGGTATCACCTCCTAGAACTCGAGATGTAGGGGTTTGTCTGATTGGCTAAATTAAGACGTCAATGATTTATCCTTCAACAACCAAGCTTTTTATGATCGTTTTCGTGGGGAAGTCAGAAGAACACGTGCCTAGTAATCGTAATATTGATAGTTCACGTCCATCCCGGGGTATTTGTTTTGTGTTTTTTTGATTCACCTAAATATAAATAAATTACACATATAGGCATTTGAACATATTTTGGGAGAGTAATTTTGTGGTTCGTTGGCGTTTCATCGCGTCTCTGTCGCTGGTAGTAAAGTTTTCAAAATCGAGCTGGGGCCACCACGGATCGTCGCTGCGGGGCCACCAATTTCTGGCGAGAGGTCAATAGTTGACCATCTGTAGTCCACCGACGCTTACAACTTAGGATAATGAACGATGTCTTTGCCTTGTAGACTTCATGACTACCGACGTCGGCAGTCAACTAGCTTTTATTCCTTTACTAACCATCTATCGTTCATGTTTGTACACGGTGTTGTAATAATAATAATAATAATAATAATAATAATAATAATAATAATAATAATAATAATAATAATTATTATTATTATTATTATTATTATTATTATTATTATTTGTAGTAATAGTAGTATAATTGATGATAGAATAATTATTGTCTATGTATTGTCTAGGTAGGACTACACACAGGATTTTGCTCGTTTTGGTTCGATTTGACTTTAATCCGAGTCGAGTTGGAAGATATTTTTCGCGCCGAGTCCAAGAGTAGACTTCAAAGATGTCTGTTCCGAGTCGAGTCGAGTTTCAAAGAAAAGTCGTTCGTGCCCATCCCTACTAATGAGAGCTTAATCGGAGTTAAGCGAAATTGAAAGTCTCATTATTTATCTAAGCGACCCCGAAAACTATGAATCTAATATCGATCATTTTCTAGCAATCTTTTATATGTATCCCCCTCCCATTCACCATAGGTAACCCGACAGCACTCTTTTTGAAATTATAAGAAATGTGGTTAAAATTACTCTAGGCCAGTAGTTCTCAATCTAATTCCTATCACGATCCCCTTTTATCACACGCTCTTGCCAGCGACCCTTTTATAATTTGTTTTATAATAAGCTTGTGTGGGATTTTTAACATACCTATTTCTATAATAGTAGAATCCATTTTTTGTTTATAGTGAACACTGCCATGGAAAATCAGCGCCCGGGGCGATAGTATAGTACGATGTCACCGTATATATGAGTGACGTCGACAGACTAGCTACGAAGCGCCGCCATGGTTGGCACGAAGCTCAATAACATTTTCAAAGTAAACCCTACCTTTCCTTAATTTTGAGCACATTTTACTACGTTTTTCCTTCTATTTTACACATGTGCACATGCACTTTCCTAACATGAGTAACACACTTCCTCCGAAATGTGTGGCCCCTTTTTTCGGCGCCCGGCACTGACAGTGGATATAGTAACTGTAATATATATATTCCCAACGACGAAGGTGCTGGTTCAAGATGGATGTTAAACTCCTTCATTAAAGAGGCCATTAATGTATCAGATCTAAGCCCACAACTTCTTGACCAAATAATAGAATGATCATGCGACAAGTCTTTGCAACTGGTTTTCTGTAACAAAGACTTGGACAAGTTCTGCCTGATGAGGAGAGAAGAGTATCCTGGTCTGGTGATTGCTGCTTTAAAAGTAATAATTCCATTTGCTATATCGTATTTGTGCGAAAGTGTGTTTTTTTTATGGTAAACATTAAAACAAAGATAAGAAATCGCTTATCATTTGAAAATGGCTTGATAATGTTTGTCATGAAGATTGAACCGGGCATTGCTGCACTAGTGAAATTACACCATGCTTAGGTATCTCATTAGGTTTTAATTTTAATTGTATTTCAATGTGCAGGTTTTGTTGCATGTGTATTTTTCTAGTATTTCTATATACAGTTCTCATTAGTTTTATATCATACCTCTTTGATTTAAATTCATTTTTAAACAACTCTACTAACTAACTAACTCTATGGCCTATGGAACCCGGAGGTTCAATGCCGCATTCACAAAAGCTCTCCACTGACTTCTATCCTTAGCCAATTGGATTCAGTTTCTACTTTGTATTCTTATCTCAGCGAGATCCATCTTAATATTGCCCTAAGATCTGCGCCTAGGTCTTCCTAATGGTCGTTTTCCGATTGGTCTTCCAGTCAAGACTTTGAAAGCGTTTCTACTTTCTTCCATTCTAGCCACATGACTTGCCCACCTAAGCCTCCTAGACTTGACGACCCTAACAATGTTGGGTAAACCGTATAAATTATGTAGTTCCTCGTTATGAAGTTTCCGCCATTCCCCATTCCCGTTCCTCTTGGGTCCGAATATTCGTCTAAGGATCTTGTTCTCAAATACTTTCAGTCTATGTTCTTCCCTCAGAGTAAGCGACCATCGACCATGTTTCGCAACCATACAGAACAACAGGCATGATTATCGTTTTATATATTTTAAGCTTCAAATTTCTCGACAGAATTCGCGACAAGAGACTTTGAACCGAATAGTAACACGAATTCTACACTCTTTGGAAATGTTCAGACTTATTTTTTTATTGTTCTTTACAGTGTGTATAAAAAATAAAAGTATGCCTATCAGAACAAAATTAAAAATAATATTTAAAAATAATTTCTGGTATTAGATTCTAACTATATTTATCTCTTCTGCCTATGTTCGCGATTCCCTAGGGGCCGCGACTCCCAGGTTGAGAAACAACCCTGCTCTAGGCATACATGAGTTATGTTGGAACATACATACCTACACTTTTATATGTATAAATGCAGATAAGAGAGAGTTGAGAGAGAGCGATTAAGGAGTTACCGCTCTCAATCTCTTCACTTTACCTTTGCGATTCGTGAATTTCTTACGTGACAGTTTGGGGTTAGCTAGTTTTTTGTCTTGAACCACGATCCGATTTTCGATATGCTCTACCTAAATGCTGTAATTCGAATATTGAGAAGTTATCTGCGATGAAAGTAGCATCAAATAAATACATTACATAACTTATTTATTGCTATTACACGATTTTTTAAATTTGTATTCAATATTCACACATAACACACCGACATTCTGTCAATACCTCAGATGTTATATTTTAAAGATAAGAATTACTTATGTCGTGAAATGATATGAATATATATATTCAACTGATATATACAACTGATGATACGAATATATATATTCAACTCATATATACAACTGATGATATGAAAATATATATACAACTGATGAATTGTAATGTAACTATTTTACATAATTTTCATGCATTGAGGAAAGTAGAATATCATAAAAGAATCTCACCTGAACGGGTGTCGAACTCACGATTTAAACGCTCGGTGGTGTACCACTGAGCTAACATGACCGCTTTTCGGAAGCTGCTTCTGAAATATAACTGAGCTCATATGTATGGAAATCACAATGACGAAACGAGAGTGTGAATACATAGTCTCGAAATATTGTATCATTAAGTATTTCAATCAATGTTACTTTTTTCTACACTTAATACCATTTCAACATGTCTTATTATATTTAACAGAAGGAAAAACATATCTGTACATCTTTTCCCGATTACTAAGGTTGGCTTTGGAGGTTCGAACCAGCAGCTTTAGTTTACTGTTTTCCGAAGATACCCGAAGTTGGACTTCGAAAGTGTTCGTCTCAAAACAGCTATCATCATATCGCTCAATCTGTTTGGTATATGGTATATGTTTTTATACGTGTAAAGTCAGTATAACAATTCATTCTTTAAACAGCTTTTCGTATGTATTAATATTCCTTTATAAAAACTGTTTTTAATATTATTATTACGGCGCACCATTTCAGATTTCTTTCGCGAGTCGTTGAATGCTCGGAATTATTCCAAAACCTGATCGAACTTATGCTAGATTCGGTCAAATTATGCTAGATTCTCATAATTACTAATTCAGGAGTTTAAAAAAACGAAGTTGAGATACGATAACGTAACTTAAAATACACAGAGAGCAAGAATGCATGGATAGAACTCAATACTTCACGCACCAAAATTTTAACTCAACTAAATTACTGGAGTCGTAGCCAGACTCAGTGGCGTATATATCGTATAAATGATTGCAAAGTTTTTGTTTACATATTTTGAAAGAAAATTACTTCGCAGCATAAGCGGAGTTGGGAATCGTCTGCTGGGGGGGGGCGGACTTTTGGTCGGTCTCGGAGCTGTCATTTAAGGAATAAATATGATCATGAAGTCAGAAATAAAGATGGTGAAGTTGTCAAAAAGTTGGGGGGAGAATGGCCCCCATACCTCCGCCCATGCCTCGGAGTTAAAGGATTAGAAAACCCTGGGTGGAGCCACAAAAAAAAAAAAGCCCAAAGCCGTTTCGAACTTACTTCGGAAAATAAGACTGCCTGTATGGTTTACCGACTGTATGAATCAATGGAAGAGGACACATTTCTGGCGTTCTTTTTCTTCCCACGACTAACTTCTTTCTCATCTCCAGGTTTTACGGCTTTTTGATAAACTTGCTGAAATTGTGCTAGATTTGGGCAAGATGCTAAAAGCACGATGCTAGATGCTAGAGACATGCAAATTATGCTAGATCTAGCATCATTATGCTAGATCTGGCAACGCTGTTCCCCACAATAGGCGTGTCGTGCAAGTAACCAATCACACGTCAGGTACTAGCTTTTACCTATTGCTTCCTTCTCACAGCTCAGAACATTGGTAACTATGGATAGACGTACAGCCGTAATTGCTTTATGGGAGTTGGAAGGTTATTCTGCAACTGCAGCTAGCAAGCGAGTAGGTGTCCCGGCCTCTACAGGAAGGCGATGGATTCGGAAATATGGTGCTACAGGTCAGACTGGTAATTTACGATCTCCTGGTCGTCCGCATGTGTCAACCGAAGCCGAAGATGCGAGATTAGTAAACGAAGCCCGGTTAGACCCACTAAGGACGTCTAGACAGCTAAGGGAAGCTTCTCTCTTTCCTGGTAGTAAGCATACAGCTCTGCGAAGGCTTCGTCATGCTGGGTTACGTGGCCATGTTGCTGCTGTGAAGGAAAACTCTCAGACGACCACAAAATTTACCGTCTCGCGTTTGCACAGGCGAATGTGGGTCTCAATTGGGAAACGTAGTTTTCTCAGATGAATCCATATTCACAACATCAAAGGAGGGACGACGTTTTGTGTGTCGTCCGAGAGGCACCCGATATGACCATGGATATATGGCTGCTTGCAATCGCAGTGGCCATGTATCTATTTTATGTTGGGGTTGGATTTCCAGTCGCGGAGCAGGACAGCTCCATAGAATTGAAGGACATCTGGACAATGCTCAGTACTTAGACATTATCAGTAATATCATGGTGCCATCTGTACGAGTATTTCAGCCTGATGGTGCAATTCAGTTTCAGCAATACCAGTCGCCAATACATACTTCCCGTGTGGTTCAGGAATGGTTCGCAGGGCACCCTGAGATTGATTTAATCGACTGGCCGCCTCGTGGAGCAGACCTCAATCTCATGGAAAATATGTGGGCAGAAGTGAAGCGTACTCTAAGGGAAAGTTGGCCTGAGGCAGATCCACCAAGAACTCAGGATGACCTGTGGCATCTTGTTTCCGAAGCATGGCTGGAGGTAGGTGAAGGAGATAGATTTGTCACCCATATAATAGATTCCATGCCCAGAAGAATGGAGCGTGTAATAAATTCAGAAGGGTCTTGGACACAATATTAATGTCCCCGCCTTAACTCCCGAAAACAGCCCTTTTCAGGTCTACCTAAACGCTTCTGAAAATATTTCTAAAAGTAAACCACTCCTTTTATCCGATTTCTGTGCAATCCTACTACCAAAAGAATGATAATTAGCTGTAGGCTTTGAACTCAAGACCTCTTCATTGGCAAGTCCGTACTCTACCAGTGAGCTATCATGAACACGCAAACCTAATCTGAAGAAACACGACTTTCAATTTCTGGTATTCGATGACAATGATGCTCATATACTTTGCAAATGTTGTATTCAACTTGGGATATTCCGCAACACACACACACATAAACAAAGCGAAAGAGAGAGAGAGAGAGAGAGAGAGAGAGATGAATATACAAAAGCATATTCAACGTATTCGAATGAGACTCTAAGCAACGACATTCCGTTCTAAAGAGAATTTGTGTTTCTTCCCGTGACGTAAAGGGGATCGGGAACAGTTATGTGTCTTGAAGCAGGATACGACTTTGGATACTCTGTTTATACACTTTCTATATCCGTAGGAATATACTGTATTTCACGAATGTAAATGACATGCTGTAATGAGAATATTGAGAAGTTACATCTGTATGACAAATAGCTGCAAATAAATACACTAACTAACTAACTCTATGGCCTATGGAACCCGGAGGTTCAGTACCGCGTTCACAAAAGCTCTCCACTGACTTCTATCCTTAGCTAATTGGATCCAGTTTCTACTTTGTATTCCTATCTCTGCGAGATCCATCTTAATATTATCCTCCCATCTGCGCCTAGGTCTTCCTAATGGTCGTTTTCCTATGGGTCTACCAGTCAAGACTTTGAAAGCGTTTCTACTTTCTTCCATTCTGGCTACATGACCTGCCCACCTAAGCCTCCTAGACTTGACGACCCTAACAATGTTGGGTAAACCGTATAAACTATGTAGTTCCTCGTTATGAAGCTTCCGCCATTCCCCATTCTCGTTCCTCTTGGGTCCGAATATTCTTCTCAGGATCCTGTTCTCAAATACTTTCAGTCTATGTTCTTCCCTCAGAGTAAGCGACCATGTTTCGCAACCATACAGAACAACAGGCATGATTATCGTTTTATATATTTTAAGCTTCAAATTCCTCGACAGAATTCGCGACGACAAGAGATTTTGAACCGAATAGTAACACGAATTCCCTGCTTTTAGTCGACATTTAATTTCTTCGTGAATATGATTTTCGTCTGTTAATATTTAGTTTATATTTAGTTAATATTTAGCTACATAGTTTATTTATTGCTATTAAGCGATTTTCCTAACTTGCATTTAACATTCTCATATATAATACCAACCTACTGTGAAAATTATCTCAGATGTTATATTTTAAACATAATATAATGTATTTTAATGTATATGTTCTGCAATGATTATGTTATATATACACAACTTATGTATTTTAATGTAATTATTTTATATAATTTTTCATGCATTGCGGAAAATATAATTTAAAAAAAAAGCATTAATCTAGACGAGAATCAAACTCTCAACCTTATGATTTGAAATCCGACAGCTTACCAATGAGCTAACACAAGGACTTCTGGAGCCATGCTTCTAGCGATGTATAACGGATCTCAAGATAATTATGACATTCATATCCATTACAAACGCTGTTTCTGTTCTATTTTGACTTTTATTTTAGTACTCAGGCGATAATTATGTTCTATTTCTTAACTTTGAGCATTATTTTACATATGGAAAGATTCTTTAACGTATTTAAATGTTCCATTACGTATGGAGAGCTAAATGACAAACAAGCATATGGTGACATTAATAAAAGGTTTCGAAATATTGTATCATTAAGTATTTCAATCAATGTTGCTTTTTTAAACACTTGGTAACAAGTCTTATTATATTTAAAAGAAGAAAAACACATCTGCAAACTTTTTCCCGATTGCAAAGGCTGGCTTGGAGGTTCGAACCTGGCTTACTTTTTCCCGAAGATACCCGAAGCTGGACTTAGAAAATTTTTGCCTCAAAACACCAATAAAGAATGCGCTCAACCTTTTTGAGACAAGGTGTACATCCAAAGTACCTTAGTAATTGATACCATGAGCATGATATGACGTATTTCGAAAGGAATGAACTTACATGGAGTTGAATTTGACTATTTTGCGAAAGGTTTTATTTAAAAAGAACGCTTAAATATATATCATAACTATGTACTTACGTGATTTTCAAAAGACAAGTACATTATTTCATCGTTTACAGCAATTTGATATCTCAAACCGTTCAGCAGATATGACAAACATTGGAAAAGTTTGCAACACTGCTTAAAATTGCGAGAATTTATTGTGATTACAAGTTCCAGGAGCTACTGAAATAGTACTGTAAAAGAAAAGGAAAAGAACAATCGTTATAATCATTTTCGAAAATACCCACTTTAAGTAGTGTCTAGTTCACCCACATTCTCATTCCATTAGTTCTTTTATAATCAGTTATTTTAATTGTCATCCTTTTTCTTTAGTCATACAGAAATTTCATTTCATTTTGATTGGCAATACTGATCTTTATATTATTTTACAACAGATGCATGCTGGAAATGTCGTTCCTTCTCTACCAAGGAACATGTCACACGACATATTGAAGTTTACATGATGCCATAATCCCATTGCCATGTCTTGAATTATGACAAATCTTCCACTGTCTTCTTCACTAAATGCTACTAGTCATTAAGGTTCGACGTCTGTAGTATAATAAAGAAATTACATTTATTTTCAGGACGGTTGCATATAAGACATATTCTTACTGAATTGGTCTAGAAGCTTAATTCCTGTTGCTGTACATGATATCCGCAGGAAAAATTATGTGCATATAACGTGATACTTTATGAGGGGTGACCAGGGCCACCAACGCGAAGGTCTGCAACACCCCTTGAAAAATGATGTACAGAGCGTTTGTATAGGAACTAAGTTTTGATTTTTTTTTATCTTGCTTTATATCACAGCAATGGCTACCGTTTTTTCATATTATTATCACAAGTGTTGCCTATACATCAGATCATTTTGTCAGTGTATGGTGACTGAAAAGGGTTGCCAAGGCTCTCAAATTCTGTTTCTTTTTGCATATTTTTAAATATTTTTGTTTCTTCTTCTTCGTGTACAAATAGGGTGGGAATTGTTGCCTCGTTGAAATCTGTGTTCCAGAAGCTTTCCAGCAATGTATATAATGACTGTAATAGTTAGGGGGTCACCAGGTCCGTCAACATGACAGTCTACGATTTTTTGTTCAAATCCCTGGCGGGCGCAGAAAGGTTAAGACAAATGAAAGATAATGGAAGAATTGGTGGAAAGGGGAAGAGAGAGGAAACTGGAGTCTCCTAGAAAACCCACGGACACGGATGTTGTCCACCACAAAATTACTTGGCCGGGGACAAAGAATTAACTGAAAGATCATGCCACTAGCGAAAAAGTGTCTACGCTTTGATAAAATTTTAATCACGCTTCTTATACCTATTTGAGGATGTTGTATCCAATGGAACTATTTTGAAACATGAGCGTCCATGGAATACCTAGAAAGATGATCTCTAAATTGGGATATAAATAAATATTAATATCCCAATTTGGAGGTCATTTTCTCGTGAATTCGTGGAGAAATATGTTTAAAAACAATTTTAATGGATTCCTCAACATCTTCAAATTAGTATAAAAATTGTAATTGAAATTTATTCCAGCGCGAGTACTTTTTATAATAGCATTATCGTCAGGTCTTTGGAAAAGGATATTGTATCTGTACGATAAGGATTTAGTACAGAGAAAATTTAAGGAGGGAACCGTATCTTGCAACTCTCTCATGATTGCAACCTGCTTACTTCCTAAAATTTACAAGAAGTCATGCACTGAGAAAGAAAAGAACGCATATGAGGTACGTAGAAACGTAGGTTATTTGTAAATCATGTAGTCTTTTTTTTTTTTAACTTAACGTACAACCCTATGTAACATTGTGCAACAATACCCTACAACCCTATGTATAACTGAAAACATATGCTCATACGTACTGTTCGTATAAGTGTCCCGAATAAACGTAATTTCCGAACGAAAGAAAGAACGATACAGGGTGTTACAAAATTAATGGTAAAAAATGGAACCACAGATTCCTGGCACCAAAAGAAGAAAAAAGTTTAAATGACATATAGTCTGGAAGTGGACAGGGGTGGAGCTAGACAGTTTCGAATATGGAGCGAAAGGAATTTCACACTTAGGGAAAGGAATTTGCCGACTTACAAAACCGCATTGATTATGAATGTGAACAGTTACACAACACGCCGTAAGTGATGGAATGCATTCGACACTCACAATTTGAATGTTGCATAGATGTGGGAGAACAGTACTTTGAACATCTTCTGTAGATACGTTTATTGTTAGCACGTACGACCTGGTAGTTTGTAGTGCTACTCTGTGTTAGATACTACGTTACAAGTACAGTACGTTGTTGTGTATTCTGCCTGTTATTTCATTACATTACACTATTAGTTATATTTTCTTTTATTTCTACTCTGTCTCTGCAAATTACTATCTGGTATACTACTTTCCATTGCACCCTGAGATTACGCAATAATGCTCAGCTGTCTTTACTTTGACTCTCATTGTAAAAACGACTCCAAAAGGGCTTTACCACCTACAATTCTTCTTTTCCTGCAATAGTAGGCAACCCAAAAGGCTCGGAGGTTGGGTTGGTTGAGAATTCGAAAGGAGTTGGACCAAACCTCAATTTCGTTACAAATATACCAGTGTGGCAAACTGCAAATAAGAGAATAAAATAAATTTTTAAGAATTATGGTTTTATTATTGTGAGGGAAATGGATGACACAAAAAAATACAAAATGATCATACTTAAACAGTTGAAACAAGATGAATGGTAAGAAAAATATATAACAGGAAAGCGGTTTATCTCCTTTTTCAAACAAAAATCGTAAAAAAGAAAATAGGTTACATAATGTAAAGGTTGTAAACGTTTTACAGCACAACAACAAACATCCACAGGAAACGAAAGAGAGACACACAGACGAAGGGACAATAGCGTAGTATACTTGCCGGCCTCCCATGCAAGATAAAGACATGGGACCCTATTTGAAAACTCAATTGTTATAATAATAATAATAATAATAATAATAATGAAAACTCGTTTTCCTTTTGAAAATTTCTGACTTTGCCTAAGAGCATGTCTGCATATAGAAGTCATGTGTGCACTTTTTTTAATGAGTGGTCCCAAAGGCCAAAAGGGATGGAAATCTCCGAGAAAGAGAAACAAAGGGCTCTCTTATGATAAAATTCTAGGTCAAAGTTCGAAGCACTTGCTTTGACAAGGTGCTTTCTTGTTTCTTTTTTTTTTGGGGGGGGAGTGAAAACTTTTGGCGCCTCAGTAATTACAGAATATAATATTACAAATTTGCAAGTGGATTTATTTACATTGCAATTTGTAGTAATAAAGAAATTGTCATTAGAAGACATTATTGTAAACATTACTTTTTTTACTTCATGTATCGCAAGTCTTAGGGCCCCTAATACTTCGCTGACCCACCCAAGGAAGATCGATATTGAAAATTTAGGATATGGAATATATTTGAATCAATAATCAACATCTGAATGTGTTCTTCCATACATAAGGTTGAGGGGGAAGGGGTGAACCCAAACAAACATTCTAAACCAAAAAATTAAAATAAAAGTAGTTATACTTCCCCCTTAATAGAAAAGTATTACTATAATTTATCTTTTACCTCTATTTCTGATTGTCATCAGAAATCAGCAACAGTACACACACTTTACATAGTATAGCAATATACTCTATAATTTTTCACAACTAAGCAAATCGGAAGATGAAATTCTTGTGAAAATAAAGTGCAATGTTTTACAAAACAAATTATAATTCGTTGTCCTTATTAGTGGCAGTAATTTTGATACAGACTCAGAACTACAAGATTAATAGAACTGGAAACGAGAGATTTTAATTTCTTTTTTTCACACTACAAGACGTCTGCATTTTGCTAAGATTGCCATTTTTTTAAAATATATAAGTCCCCTATCCCTTGCTAATTCGCTACCGGGGTTTCGAGGTAATCGGCATTGGCAAGTATAGTTTGTCGACTCTCAAATCTCGACAGTTTGTTAAAAGAGATTTAACTATTCATGTTGTTATTACTTCGTTACAAAAACACTTCTGATTGACTATATTAGTGATGAATTACTGAACTTATACACTCTGCTTAAGAAAAAGCGACAGCTAACACCTTGCAGCTAGACCTTCCAATATATACTTTCTTATCCCACAATCGTGTCTGGTAGAGAGACCTCCCTCTCTCTCCTCCTTTATACTCTTTCATATTAAAATCAGGAACAACATGAGCACAATTCTAATTTCAAAATATACATGTATTAGAGTCAATAAAGTGAAAGAATAAAAATGAGACTCGAGAAACGAGATTCATAAATTGATGCAGAGAGGAACTTAAACATATCTTAATGAAAAATTGAAACCAATAGATATCTGTTAGAGGTTCGGAAGTGAGACAGAGAGAGAGAAAAGCAGATAGAAAGAGAAAAGACAATGGAGCACAGATAAAATATTGGATTTAAACGTAGTAAGAGAAGAACCTAACATCATAAGGTTCCGTTTCCAGAAATCCAATAGTAATATAGAAATAACGTTTTTTGTAATTTTTGTCAGAACTAAGTTATTCGAATAAATACGTAGAGGATGCTTGAAAAATTCACTAAATCACTTTCAAAATGAATACCAAACTTGGTGATGAAATTAAGTACTAAATTTCCAGTGAAACTGAAAAGTTCCGAGACACATCTAGGATCATGCCAAAAGTTTAACACACATCCTTTCTTTCCGCGTGGTTCGGTTGCAAATTCGGTAGTGTTCATTAAACGAACTGATCTGAAATACTATAATAAACCTAGAAGGTATGACCTTCGCTACGTACTAGGTTTATTATAGTACGTAGCGTAGGTCATACCTTCTATTCTGTTAACGCAAACAACAAAATAAAAGAAAAAGAAAATATAGAAAAAAAGACAAAAAGAAAAATTGAATGAGTCTTATTTTACTGCTAAATTTCTATAAGAAAGAGCCTACATTAAAAGTCCGAATTGTATCATAATGAAAAGTTACGAATATTTAAAAGGAAAAATTGATGTCTTTCCTTATAGACGTAACAAATCTTGCATATTTTGCATTTCATGCGTGGATAAAACAAATTGAAGAATTATAGGATGGAAACGAATTTTGTGTCAAATTAATGTAAATAAAATCTCTCTTGAAATGACCAAAGGGGGCCATTTTGTAGTTATTTCTGAACAGCTGAGCTTCTAACGATGAAATTTACAATTTTCGGTTAAGGTATGTTAAGGTCCACTGTGTTCTATAATTCCCAATTAACTTGAACCCATTTCCACGTGCACAAGACGTAAGTAAATATTTTTGTAACGCTGCACACAAGCTTGAGTTATTCGACAAAAACATGCGTAGGAAATAGGAAAAAGGAAAACCGTCTTTTATGTATACATAAGATCAATCCCATCTAATGCTATACGGACTTTATGATGGATAAACACCACGTGCGTGGATTTTCTGCAAACGGAAGAGTAAATGGATAACTGCCTAATCTTCAAGGAATGTTCGTTAGATTGACTCCGCATATTGATATTATTATTCGTTGAAATGACAGCTACACAGTGAAGCTGAACATTTACTATTATTATTATTATTATTATTATTATTATTATTATTATTATTATTAGTAGTAGTAGTAGTAATATAAGTGCTCTTTTGAACTTGCACGGCATAATTACTTCATATTGTGTTATTATTTCTGTAATTTTTCCTGGATTGTATGTTATTTCGTTTATTAGTGCGCACTAATTTGTCTCCAGATGTTCGAATAAATGAATTTTGGCCTGCACTTTGGGATAAATAACCTTACCTTATACCAAGCAGCCGATTCGTTCCAGAGAACAGAACTGAACTTAGTAAGATTTGAGTTACAGTTTCAGGTAACAGGGTAGGATAGGGGTAACGTCCTGGACTAGCGAGTAGTGTAGGTTCAAATCGATGGTTCATATCCTGGTCAAGACAAAGGTCTTTTTTTCACAAAGTGATCGTGAAGAATCGAAGAGTGACTTCTGATACTAAACGAGCAATCCGGGAGAGTGTGGAAGCAAATACCTGTATCATGATTGTAAATGAGACGATTTACACATGTCGGTTGAGAAAGGGAAAATAATAATTATGGGAGCTATTAGGATAACACTTAATTGGCCTGTAGTATCCACTTTTCATATTATTGTTCTTAGAAAGAATGCTATACCTTTTGTTAAATATGTTTCAAATAGAGTAACCGTTGGTGTATTGGTACCGTCCTAGACTTGCAAATGGAAAATTTCGGTTCAAAACTACAACATCAAGTACTACTTTTTTCATAAAAGATTCGAAACCAATGTTGGTTGTAGAAGTAACAAGCCGAGAATCCGAATAAACGGTGTGTGCAGTTTTCATAATACAGAGTATTGATAAGTAGTTTTCATATTTATATTCGTCTCTCTTTCTTTTTAACGTTTGCTTATCATATTTTGCATCTTCCTTTTCTCTCACACACACAAATACACACTCTATGTCAAGGAAGTAAGTAATGTATCTTTTTTTCCTATGGGTTACCGAGTCTCAATCGAATCACCGTGTCACTGCGATGACCCGCTTCAGCCTTAGCGTGGTCACTCTATCATTGCAAATTACAACGTTATATTCGCTGTAGGTGAAATCGAGAGTCGATGTTCGAAACAGACGAATGTTCAAAAATGGCCCCTTTTGGGGCATTTCAAGAGAGATTTTATTTATATTAATTTGACACAAAATTCGTTTCCATCCTATAATTCTTCAATTTGTTTTATCCACGCATGAAATGTGAAATATGCAAGATTTGTTACGTCTATGAGGAACGAACATTCAATTTTCCTTTTAAACATTCGTAACTTTTCATTATGATACAATTCGGACTTTTAATGTAGGCTCTTTCTTATAGAAATTTAGCAGTAAAATAAGACTCATTCAATTTTTCTTTTTGTCTTTTTTTCTATATTTTCTTTTTCTTTTATTTTGTTGTTTGCGTTAGTAGAATAGAAGGTATGACCTACGCTACGTACTGGGTTTAGTATAGTGTATTTCAGATCAGTTCGTTTAATGAACACTACCGAATTTGCAACCGAACCACGCGGAAAGAAAGGATGTGTGTTATTCTTTTGGCGTGATCCTAGATGAGTCTCGGAACTTTTCAGTTTCACTGGAAATTTAGTACTTAATTTCATCACCAAGTTTGGTATTCATTTTGAAAGTGATTTAGTGAATTTTTCAAGCATCCTCTACGTATTTATTCGAATAACTTAGTTCTGACAAAAATTACAAAAAACGTTATTTCTATATTACTATTGGATTTCTGGAAACGGAACCTTATGATGTTAGGTTCTTCTCTTACTACGTTTAAATCCAATATTTTATCTGTGCTCCATTATCTTTTCTCTTTCTATCTGCTTTTCTCTCTCTCTGTCTCACTTCCGAACCTCTAACAGATATCTATTGGTTTCAATTTTTCATTAAGATATGTTTAAGTTCCTCTCTACATCAATTTATGAATCTCGTTTCTCGAGTCTCATTTTTATTCTTTCACTTTATTGACTCTAATACATGTATATTTTGAAATTAGAATTGTGCTCATGTTGTTCCTGATTTTAATATGAAAGAGTATAAAGGAGGAGAGAGAGGGAGGTCTCTCTACCAGACACGATTGTGGGATAAGAAAGTATATATTGGAAGGTCTAGCTGCAAGGTGTTAGCTGTCGCTTTTTCTTAAGCAGAGTGTATAAGTTCAGTAATTCATCACTAATATAGTCAATCAGAAGTGTTTTTGTAACGAAGTAATAACAACATGAATAGTTAAATCTCTTTTAACAAACTGTCGAGATTTGAGAGTCGACAAACTATACTTGCCAATGCCGATTACCTCGAAACCCCGGTAGCGAATTAGCAAGGGATAGGGGACTTATATATTTTAAAAAAATGGCAATCTTAGCAAAATGCAGACGTCTTGTAGTGTGAAAAAAAGAAATTAAAATCTCTCGTTTCCAGTTCTATTAATCTTGTAGTTCTGAGTCTGTATCAAAATTACTGCCACTAATAAGGACAACGAATTATAATTTGTTTTGTAAAACATTGCACTTTATTTTCACAAGAATTTCATCTTCCGATTTGCTTAGTTGTGAAAAATTATAGAGTATATTGCTATACTATGTAAAGTGTGTGTACTGTTGCTGATTTCTGATGACAATCAGAAATAGAGGTAAAAGATAAATTATAGTAATACTTTTCTATTAAGGGGGAAGTATAACTACTTTTATTTTAATTTTTTTGGTTTAGAATGTTTGTTTGGGTTCACCCCTTCCCCCTCAACCTTATGTATGGAAGAACACATTCAGATGTTGATTATTGATTCAAATATATTCCATATCCTAAATTTTCAATATCGATCTTCCTTGGGTGGGTCAGCGAGGTATTAGGGGCCCTAAGACTTGCGATACATGAAGTAAAAAAAGTAATGTTTACAATAATGTCTTCTAATGACAATTTCTTTATTACTACAAATTGCAATGTAAATAAATCCACTTGCAAATTTGTAATATTATATACTGTAATTACTGAGGCGCCAAAAGTTTTCACTCCCCCCCCCAAAAAAAAAAGAAACAAGAAAGCACCCTGTCAAAGCAAGTGCTTCGAACTTTGACCTAGAATTTTATCATAAGAGAGGCCTTTGGTTTTATTTCTCGGAGATTTCCATCCCTTTTGGCCTTTGGGACCGCTCATTTAAAAAAGTGCACACATGACCGCTATATGCAGACATGCTCTTAGGCAGAGCAGAAATTTTAAAAAGGAAACGAGTTTTCAATAATAATAATAATAATAATAATAATAATAATAATAATAATAATAATAATAATAATAATAATAATAATAATAATAATAATATAACAATTGGGTTTACAAGTAGGGTCCCATGTCTTTATCTTGCATGGAAGGCCCGCAAGTCTCCTACGCCAATGGTGTCCCTTAGTTTGTGTTTATCACTCCGTTTCTTGTGGATTTTTAGTGTTGTGCAGTAAGGCTTTTATCTTGAACCTTTTCATTATATAACTTGTTTTGTATTTTTACGAGTTTTTTTTTAAGAAGGAAAGAAACTGCTTTTCTCTGCTAGCCCAATCTATTTCTTAACATTCATGTTGTATGAACTGCTTAAATAAGATTATTTTGTAACTTTTTATGTCATCCATTTCAATCACAATAATAAAACCGTCATTCTTAACAATTTATTTTATTCTCTTATTTGCAGTTTGCCACACTAATATATTTGTATCAAAATTGAGGTTTGGTCCAACGCCTTTCTAATTTTCAACCAACCCAACCTCCGAGCCTTTTGGATTGCCTACTAGTGCAGGTGGTAATGCAGTTTTGGAGTCGTCCATACATGAACGTGCAATCCTGCCATTGATAACAACTTGTTTCTGTCTGGTTTCCATCTTTACTGCACCGTTTCATAAGCCCTATCGTACAGACATTCTTTTAATCCCTAAATGATGAAAAGAGAATCTCTGGCGCGGTTATGTAACATGCATACAGCATGTCAAGAAAATGTGATTTTTAAGTATTTATGAACCCCCCTCCCTAGCTTCTATCATTATTCCGCTGGCAGGTGTGAAGTTTCTTTCTCCCCACATTCGGAGCTGCCTAGCTCCGCCCCTGTCCACTTTCGGACTATATGTCGTATAAACTTTTCTCTTGTTTGGGTGCCAGGGATCTGTGGTTTCATTTTTCACCATTACTTTTGGGATACCCTGTATATAGGCGGTAATGGATGTTTATAATATATAGCTGACGTATGTAACATACGTATACGTATGTAATACATGAAAGACTGTTACATGCCAGACATATTATAGTGGCATGATATAACATCTAAGCGGGGGAAAGGCTGTACGTATGTAGCATATTGATAACATATCCTCTTTACAGATTTCCGTAGTAAACATACGGATTCCGTATATTTTTGTACTATGTCCCTCTGTTCGGATAACGAAGTTTTCTCAGTGAGTAAATCCGCGAATAATTTCAACCATCTTCAAACATGTTTAAGTAAGATTTTCTAAAGTGAAAGATTTAGTCCCTACAGAAACTAAAAAAAAAAAAAAAAAAAAAAAAAAAAATGAAATGGAATGTTTGATTTGACGTCCCACGATTATGCCCTATAGGCTTGAGGAGATGAATGATCAATGAAAGTTAATGGTTATGGAAAAATGTATAGAATAAGAATATAAGAGAAAATGGGAAAACCTCGAGAGAACCACGAATACGAACCACAAACTCACATGGTCTGGGAGTCTGGTGTTAGAAGTGAGCTCTCTACTTTAGCCACCGTGTAGACTAAAAACGAAAATTTCAGTTTAATATCCCATGATTATGCTTTTCAGGAAATGAAAATGAAATGAAATCTTTAAGTTTTACGCCCTACGGTTAAGCCGGTTAGTCTAAATGAGACTGTGGTGATGGGAAATGAATGAAATGGTGGAATGAAGAAAGTGGGAGGAAACGGGAGAATCCCGACAAAACCCACGAGCACAGTGTTTGTCCACCACCACAAAGTCCACATGGCGCGAGCTGGGATGATATCAAGAACCCCAAGCACCGGAGGTGAACGCTCTATCACTTTTTTTTTTTAAATTTTACCTGACTCACCGCACGTGTCTCAGTAACTTACCTTGAACTATTTATTACTAATTTTACTTGCTTTACTCGTTTAACTTACTTTTCCAATTACCTAGAAAGACAGGGACGCGAACAGAGAAACATCGAGGACAGTTAAAATTCACAAGGGCTCTTGCGCCGGGAACCGAACCCGGGACCCCGTACAGCAAAGGCATACGTGCTAGCCAATAGACCAGCGGGGAGGGTTGGCAACTGAGCCACCGCGCCCCCTATGCTTTTTAGGCTAAGGGAGACGATGATTAAGGCAAGTGAATGATGATACAAGATTTGGTGGAATGAGAAAGTGGGAGTACCCTGAAAAACTCATGGACATGATGTTGTCCATCACAAACTTACTTGGCCGGAAATCGAACCAAGAACCCCACACACCAGAGATAAGCGCTCTACCATTAAGCCACTGTGCCCCCCCCCCAAGACTAAAAAGGAACGGATGAGAGTGCAAGTTAATTAGAATGGAGACAATAGTGATATGTAAATGTGGTTGGACCCTAGACACGATATGTTCAACACGAACTCATAGCTGGGATCGAACGAGGATCCCTCACACACCAAACAGATGAAAAATATCAATAAGGTAATAAGGCATTTACGTATAAATGCTTCAATGGCATGCGTACACACTTAGTACCAAAATATGTACTCTAGGTACTAATAGTAACTTAAACATACAACTTCAAAGGCCCTAAAATCAAACAAGAACTAAAAGAACTAAATTTATACCACAAGAATAAAATATACAAAGAAAAGGAAACCACATGTCTGCTTATTACATTTGCATTTCTCGGTGCACTTAATCAATAAATCGGTCATTGATTTCAGAGATGTTAGTACGAGAACCAAACAATCAACGAGAATGAACTGAATCATGCTAAATATTGTTTTATTTTATTCTTTTTTTCTTTTTCCTCAAGTCCTGATATCACGGTAATTAAGTTTGACCATGAAATACTTTGTTCGGTTCAGAATTATAAAAATATTTTCTGTCTGCATGGCTGATGGATGAGCGTGTTCAAGTGGAGTGTGTTCATGCTGCATAGAGGAGGTGACATATCTTGATTCAATGGTATTTGGCAACTCAAATAATCGCTTGTCAAATGAAAAGCCTTGTGAATCACGACACAGTAAGTGTGGATGGCGGAGAAGGACGCAAAGCGACGATGAGGCATTCAAGTATTAAAAATATACAATGATAGGGTAATGTACTCAGCACGGTACTTTCGCAAACTGAGGGAGAAACTATGTATACAACATTGTACAATCCAGTTCCTTAGAATGTATCTTCTAAAGCAACGTTTTTTAAAAATTTGTTTCAAGCAGGGGCCACCTTTTACTGGTCAGAATGTAGTAGTATGGAGCTGATTTGGTCTCACTTTTGCGACCCTGGGTCCCTGGCCCAGGGGTGCAAAGAACAAACTGTCATGTGTGACGGATTAAGTTACTCAGCAATCACACTATTCGGGGAAAGGGAAGGAAGAAAGCTGCCTGGGACCATTATATTAGGTACTATCCCGACATTTGCCTGGTGTGAATGAGGAAAACCCAGAAAAACCTCATTCAGGGTGGATGGCCTGAGAAAGCACTTACACCTTTTCGACCGAGTGTTTCACCTCCTTTCCTTAAATTGATGATTTCAAATCCAGGGGGTCTATCGGTCACGAAAGTCACGAATGTCACAAGAAAGTCACGAAATGAGAAAATGGTCATGAAAGTCAAGAAAAAGTCACGAAATTTAGCTTTTGGGTCACGATTTTTTTTATCTGTACAAATATACGTACAGACTGGAAAAATTTGATCTACAAAATATCAAAATTCACCACCAAAGATGTCTATGGTCGGCTTTAGACGCTACAAAATCGCTACCAAATCGCGTGCATGAAAATTCGGCCTAATTCGCATCCAACTTCGCTCTTGAGAATGTTCCGAAATTTTATGGTTTGATAAAGAAAAGGTCACGAAAAAGTCACGAAATTTCATTTTGGAATTTTAGTAGACATCCTGAACTCTGAAATACTCCGATCAGCAATAAAATAAAATGAAATTTCTAGCTTACTTCCCACGATTATGCCCTCAAGACTAAAGGACACGGTTGATTCACGAAAGTGAATGCTAATGAGTGAATTCATTGAATGAAATTGTGGGAAGATGGTAATAAAATTAGCAGTCAAGTAATTCTTAGAGTTTATTTTATTGCAAACAAATAAACAAACAAAACAATCTAATTTGCATGCAGGGTCGGCTCTACCATATGTACTGTACAACACGTGTATTTTACCGGGCGGCAACTTTCGAGGGGCGGCAAAATCTGTCATAACTATATTATTTAAAATAAATATTTCTTGTTGAAAACATACTTAATGGTGATGGTAGTTGCATTTACTAAGCTGGCCTTCTACTTGAGTACTACATTCATAAATCTTGTTTAGGTCACATTATTTTAAGCCACATGGACTATGCTAAAGCAAATGGTCAAACAAAGGGTTACATGCACAGGACCGACACGGCGTAGGATCGACACGGCATAGGATCGACACGGCGTAGGATCGACACGGCATAGGATCGACACGGCGTAGGATCGACACGGCATAGGATCGACACGGCACAGAACCGAAACGGCACAGGATCGACACGGCATAGGATCGACAGCAGAACTTTCATACGATCGAAATAATAAAAAATACATTATTTTATAATTACGCAATATTAAGTAACAATTATTTTCTCAAGGATATATAGGAGAGAACCGTCATACGATCGAAACGGCATAGGAACGAAACGGCGTAGGATCGACACGGCATAGGACCGAAACGGCACAGGGCCGACACGGCACAGGATCGACACGGCACAGGATCGACACGGCACAGGACCGAAACGGCATAGGATCGACACGGCACAGGATCGACACGGCACAGGATCGACATTCTGTAGGGTGGTCAACACTTTCTGAAAATATCAATATCGCATATCCCTCACCTTGAATTTGTGGATATAAAAAATTGTAAGAATAAATAATTCTAAATGGTCTATTTTTAAAATATATATATATATATATATATATATATATATATATATATATATATATATATATATATATATATATATATATATATATATATATATACAAATTGTATAAAAATATTGTGCGTAATATATCCATGCCGTAATAAATACACCTTTAATTTTGTGATATTAAAAAAAATACGCTAAATAACTCCAATAGTTGATTCGAGGTTTTCAATACCGAATAAATAATATTATTTGTCTGATATTTTTATAATGCTGTAATTTTTTATGTATACTAAGTTGAAGTATGTACATGTAACTGCAATTTTAAAACTGTAGGCTTAGAATTTGCGTTTGGATTTTTTTTTTAAGCGAAGCAATGCACCTATGTTAAGTTGCCTCCTTTCAAATTTCGAATTGAAATCGGAAGCCAATCGTTTGTTTTTCGTTTGTTATTGACTTTTTTGAAGAAAAATAGTAAAAATCGTATCTTTCTTAAAACATAAAGAGATGTTTACAAAATAAAGTTGGTATATGGCCAAATTTACCCTTGTTCCTCCACTTAAAATTTTGATTGAAAATCAAAATCAATTGTTTGATATGCGTATACTACTAATTATTTTGAAAAAGAATAGTCTGTTTCGAAAAACATAAAGAGTCTTTTCAAGAGAAATGGGTGATGGAATTTCATATTGGCTCCACTTTAAAGTCTCGAATCAAAACCGAAGCCAAGCGTTTCTTATTGGTTGTTTTTAAGAGCAAATCGCTTGTTTCGAAAAAATAGAGAAAGAGATTTACAAAATAAATTTAGAATGTGATCAAATTCAATCTGATTCCTTTACTTACAAATTTCGATTCAAGACCAAAATCAATCGTTTGATATGGATTTGATGTTGCTTGTTTGGAAGAAAAGTAATTTGATTCGAAAAACATAAGAATATAATTAAGAAATAATGTTGATGAAGGTGATTTGTTTCGGGGCGGTTTGCTTATTTTGAAGAAAAAATCACTTGTTTCAAAACAACCAGTAAAATATATCTATTTCCAGGATACATTTGGTGGTCAACTTGATACTGTTTTTTCTGCTTTTAAATATCGATTCAATACTCAAGCTAATAACATGTTTTCCTTTCTTATTGATTGGTTTGAAGAGGAAATAGTTTGTTTTGAAAATTATTAAGAGTCATTTACAAAATAAGGTTGGGTGGGCCAACTTTTTGGTGGTATTTCAAATTTCGATTTAAAATCAAACTCAATCATTTATTTTTCGTTCGTTATTGATTGTTTTGAAGAAAAACTAAGAACCATTAAAGAAATTTTTATAGTAAAGGTGGTCACCTTCACAGGGTTCCTGCACTTCAAATTTCGTTCAAAGCATAAAACGGTTCAAATAATAAGAGAAACACAATCAGTACTCTACGCAAATGTTTAGGGGGTTCAGGGGCTTTAGGAACACAAGTTTATATAATATCAAGTGTTTATATATATAAACGTGCTAATATGATAAACGTGCTTAATTTTGCATAATACCTTGCTCAAGGGGGGTTTCAAAGTCCTTAATCCCTTTACTTCAGTACGCCACTAAACATCAATTATAAGTCATTCGTTATCCAAATTGTACTTCTTGTACTGATTCAATCCTTAATTTTAAAGTTCAAAATTATATGAGCACTTATTATGCTATTGGAAAAGAGCACATATTTTATGACAGTGCAAGGTAGTTTCTTGTTTTAACAATTGAAAGAAAGGAAAACACCAATAAAAGTAATAATAATACCTGACACGAATTCCGATAGTAAATCATATTTTATTATCTTATTTGAAACTTTGAGAAAATTGAAGCTCTACACCGAATACAAATTGGATAATAAGCAATGCTTTATAATTGCTTGATAAATTTCAAATTGAGAACAAAGAGAGTGATACTGTTTAAAAGAAAGATTGGATAAAAACAAGAATTTTAGGAATGATCTAAAAAATGGATCAAAGTATTATGATCTTGGCTAATATTAATTTTTGGATCAGTTACCATAAAATATTCGAACGGTCTCTAAATCGAGTTTTCTCCAGATATGTAGTTCTCCAGGTATAAGGAGTAAAAGAAAAATTTCGATTAATTAAATATTTTGGATTTTTTTTATAACGGGCCACAAAATTTTTGGACGGTCCCTAAATCGACTTTTCATATTTTTTACGCAATAAGCATATCACACTGAGTTAAGTGATATCTTGGGTTGGGTTACACTATATGTAGTTCTCCATATATAAGACATACAATAAAATTATTGATTGAATGAAATATATTGGACTTTTTGGATCAGGGGCTACAAACGTTTGGACGGTCCCTAAATCAAGGTTTCGTATTACTTTCGGAATAAGCACATCATGCTGAGTTAAGTGATAGTTTTGGTTTGGCTGCACTATATGTAGTTCTTCAGATATAAGACGTACAAGATTTTTTTTTTTATTGAATGAAATATATTAGATTTTTTGGATCAAGGGCAACAGAATTTTTGAATGGCCCCTAAATCGAGCTTTCGTTTTATTCAGGCACTAAGCACATCATACTGAGTTCAGTCATAGTTTAGGTTTGGGTACACTATATGTTGTTCTCCAGATATAAAGCCTACAAGAAATTTATTGTCTGAAATATATTGGATCTTTTGATCCAATAATAGTCCTTCATCCTCCATTTATACATTAAGCAAGTAACAGTATAACGTGTACATTACGTGATACACTTTGTATTTTATGGTGTGATGTTTAATAATAAATTATTAACAGAATACCCGTTCTTCGCACGGGGAGAATAGTTTCATTTTGAGCATAAAGGGCAATGGAATCTGAGTATGGATTTAAACTGCATCGGGAGTGTTACTGTTCGTCTGAGTGACTCCAAATACTATTTCATCGACACTAATATCGGTATTATTTTTTATCATTATATATATAGTGTGTAACTTCATTAATGTAATGAACGTCTGGAGGTGATTCCTGGACTCGGAAGAAGAATTTAAATGAAACGAAGTCTTTAGCTTATCATAATTATAACTTCTATGCCAATGGTAACGGATGATCAATCAACGGCTTCCTGTTCAACTTAAGAGTGTGTAAAAATGAGAAAAAAATAACTTTGATCCAGAGTAGGTTTATAACGACTGTGCATAAGACAGTCAGGGGCAAAAGATCATGTACGATGAACTAGAGTATAAGGGATTCTTCACATAACAACAGTGATTCCCACAAATTATGTGAATATAATTTGAGCCAAAGTAAGCTAGATTAAAAGATTTCCTCCCCGTAATGCGTAAATCCGTGGAAGATAATAACTACGAGTACAGAAGGAATGAAATTCGACAATACTCAAGGTGTTGCGCGTGTTGCACAAGGAAAGAAAGAAATACAATTTCAAATTATCGATTTATTCTGTTTCGTACAAGGTAGGATAACTGTGAAATACTCAGAGGTACCTTGTACAGTATTTGCGCAATGCAGTATGTGTACACGAGACAGCTATGAAGAATAACAGTTCACAGTCTGATATTGTCGACCGTTGACCGCATTGCAAAGATGACATCGGCGAAGCAAATTTTTCCGCCTGTGATCAAGCACATCTGAAATTTCGTAGATGATTGCCGCAGCTATATTACATCGAGCTACAAGTTCTTCGACTGTCGTGGCCGGAGTTTCATACGTATCCCCGAAATAAAAAATCAAGCAGCGTGAGGTAGAATGAACGAGGTTGTCATAACACAGGTTTTTCTCTCCCAATCTGGGAATGTTTCATTTAGGTAAGTCTGCATATTCCTGTCAAAATGTGCAGGTGTACTATCATACTGAAATCACATCTGCTGTCTTATGTTCAAGGGCACATGTTCTATCAATTTTGGGAGACAATTACGTAAAAATAAAAGATACGTACTCCCACACAGGCAGACCGATAATAAATAAGATCCTACCACAAAATTATCCACCACACCACACCAAATTTCTGCTGCTGATCGTTTACTAGAGTTGCATGTGGGTTTTTACGCCATACACATGATAGTTTCGAGACTGTTTTGATCATTCGACGTACGCTGTCTTCAAGTTCAGCTGTCCATATGGGGCTATTTCCTCCGATTTCACGTACGAGAAACCGAAGGGACCCCTCTCTCGAAGTCGAATATGGAGGCGTGGAAAAATACAAGGAAAGTTACTCTCTTTTGAGGGCGACGGTCACGATGTAAACGCCTCACTTCTGGGCTATTGCCCTTTGCTACTCCATAAATGAGTTGCATATCTGCCAGCTCGTGGACAGGGTAATCTTCCATCGCGCAGGCGTGTACAGATTAACACAATCAATTTTACTTAAACACCAACGTCTACACTTTTACACGACCTTAAATACCTGGACACAACCCTCTACCGTTGAACACAACATTTCCCATCCTGTTATACAACAATTACACGTGTAACAGTAGAGCATCTGACTATGTATATCACTCACAAGTTGCGTAGATGCTTATTACAACTCAGCTATGCTAACTGAAGCCATTCCACAATAAAACTTCAAGACAGCCTTCTGTAAGCCAGTCGCAATTGGCACACAAGGGACGATAGTTCCGTAGGTATTCCTCCGTGTAGGTATTCCATACAGCTCTAAGGTATGTACATTAGAATGTCGAAAAAAGACTATCCTTTTTTTAAAATGTACTTTCAACGAGCTTCCTTTGAGAAAATTTCTCCGGCAATGATAAAATCAAAATGTAAGTGGTCTACACTAGGATAGTATTTTGGTATATTCACAATAGCAATGAAGTTTTTCATAGCTCAGGGAAAAGTTGAGGTTTGCCAACTCGAAGGAAGGGGAAAACGCCATCAAAAGTATTCCTGGGAGAAGATTCATCTAACGGATAAATCAAGTATACTATTCCAGCGCACTTCTTGGTATCGTTATGCAACGTGTACAACATCCCTTGTTTCCCCACTTTTGTTGCTTCTGTGCACAGAAGTATCATATTCCACGGAATTACATATTACGAGGAAGAAACCGTTTAATGCAGCTTACTTTTGCCCCATATCTATTCACACAATATTTGGAATCCCTGGGTCATGTGGAGAATTCCTTGTACACTCGTTCATCACATATGATCTTTGCATTTTTCGATGTTATATTTATTTACATGCCGCCTGACTGTCCTATGCACAGTCGTTTTAAACCTAATCTGGATCAAAGTTATTTTTCCTTTTTCACACACTCTTGGACAGGAAGCCGTTCATTTATCATCCGTTACCATTAGCCTAGAAGATATAAGTGTGATACGTTAAAGACTTCGTTCCATTTAAAATCTTCTTCCGAGACGTCATTATGTATTGAGACAAAATAGATGAATCACGCATGTGTATCTCTCTTTCTTTCGAATTCTGAGTGTTCTTCTAACTTGAACGATGCACTATTATTTTTTAATGTTAAATCTTGTACTTGATTGATCATTTCTTCATTCAACGTTTGATAAAATACTCAAAGGAATACTCCAGTTTCTTTGGAAGTCATCCTTGCATCGTCACTGTACACTAATCGAATCTACGACTAAAAACAATGGACATTCTTCTGCCCGACTTCAATCCGACGTTTTGTTCATGAGTTATGGCGGTTTATACATTTTTCCGACAAATTTTCGGGTGTTACACCCAGGTTGTTGTATAGTTTTTGTTTTATTTCGGTGTCAGGAATCACCTAACGACGTTTGTTATATTAATTAAGTTACACCCTATATATATACGGGCGCCATTTTATGTATTAAAAAAAACAAATTTGTTTAGTAACGTAAATAGCTAAACTATGAAAACGTATTTACTAGAGAAACACTTTTTAGTTCTTGTAATAATTTTCTCTCAAACAAACTGAAGGTAAATATATACCAATAAATCAATACAGCTATATTTTAGAAAATGAAATGAAATCTTTGAGTTTTACGTCCCACGATTATGCCGGTTAGGCTGAAGGAGACGGTGATTATGAGAAATGAATGAAATGGTGGAATGAAGAAAGTGGGAGGAAACGGGAGAACCCCGAGAATATCCACGCACACGGCGTTTATCGACCACAAAGTTCACTTGGCGGGAGCAGGGTTTGAACCCGAGACCCCATGCACCAGGGGTGAACGCTCTACCACTGACCCACCGCGGCTCCAGCTATATTTTAGAAATACAATAGGCACTGATTTTTCGAAGACTGCTCTAATACATAGGAACAATCAAATTTGTAAATAGAGAGTTTTCTTTTTAAATAAAACAAACTGAATTGCTTAAACTGCGCTATATCGATTGGTTTCAGCATCTGATTTTTAAAAAATAAATAATTAGCAGCACGAAAAATTCCTATATTATCTTCGAAAATAGACCTACATGTTAATTGCTTTACTGGCTTTATACATTTTTTTTTAAAAAAGTGATTGTAGGGGAAGATGGGGCTAGTTGCAACAATTTTCAGGTCTGTTTTTTTACTCGAAAATTATTATAGATATAAAAACTATATTGAGTGTACTAAAAGGTACATGCCTTAACTACATACCAAAAAAAGAGAAGTGCAAAACATCGAACGGCAGTTTTGATAGCATCCACTTTTTGAACTAAGTCCGACTGTTGACACTTGCCCCACCCATGGGGTAAATTGCAACATCATCTGGGGTAAGTTGCAACAATCGGACTTGATTCAGAAATTTAATGCTATCAAATCTACAGCTTGAACATCGCTTCACTCATTTTCACTGTGGCAGTCAATGTCTATAATCTATACAGATGTAGTACGGATTTCTCTCGGAACACGACCAATGAGACCACTTCTCACAACATAAACACTGTACCCAGTCTTCTTCTGTATCCTGTTCTTCGTACGGTTCTTCAGAAACCAAACAGACGACTTGAGAATAAATTCTTCTCAGCTGATGATTTTACGTTTTCGGTTGCTTTTAGATGCTTCTTTTTCATTTCGAAAGTACTTTTTTCTAGAGTGTTTGTAAGAATAGCACATCTCTTCCTTTTCCGAGCTGTCAGTTTTCTAGTTCCAGATTTTGGATAGAACCATACATGTTCAGGAGATCATCTGAAGGATTCTACACTATCTTCTTAGATGCATTTGCAGGTGATCCATGAAGCTCACTTTGACTTGCAGTCTGAAGTTCTAACTGAGAAGATGAAAGGAAACAACTACTACTAGGCACTGCAAGCAATAAGCCATCACTGTTGTCCTATAATAATAATAATAATAATAATAATAATAATAATAATAATAATAATAATAATAATAATGGAATAATAATAATACTCTTAGTTTTATTACCAACAACAATTGTTCATATAACAATGCTTAACCGCAAAAATTTCTATTTCAATGGCATGCGGCATGTTGCAACAGATGTTGCAAGTTACCCCATCGAAATATTTATATATAAAAGCTTTCCTCCCCACTAAATAGCAGGTAACATGGGAACAGAAATATAATGTCATTGTACTTCAACTGTTATACTATTTGGGTACTACATCTTACTTATTGTTATTACATATATGTAAGGAGTAGTTAGTGCTCTCAAATGGGTCAGGTCGGGTCGGGTCAACTCGCGTCGGGTTGTCGTGTCGGGTCAGTCGGGTCAGCTCAAGTCGGGTTGTCGTGTCGGGTCAGCTCGGGTCGGGTTGTCGGATCGGGGTCAATCGGGTCAGCTCGGGTCGGTTTGTCGGGTCGGGTCAATCGTGTCAGCTCGGGTCGGGTTGTCGGGTCAGGCCAATCGGGTCGGGTTATCGGGTCTGGTCAATAGGGTCAGCTCGGGTCGGGTTGTCGGGTCGAGTTGTAGAGTCGGGTCAATCGGGTCAGCTCGGGTCGGGTTGTCGGGTCAGGTCAATCGGATCGGATCACTGGTCGGGTCACTCGGGTCGGGTCGGGTCAGTCAATTCTAGTCACGGGTCGGGTCGGGTCGGTCTTGAACCTGACCCGACCCGTTAAGAGCACTAGGTATAGTAAAGAAAGAAATGGTACCAGGTTATGCGTACGCTGATGATGTAAATTTAATAGGGGATGATGGGAGAACAATAGAAAGAAATGCAAAGGTCTTATTAAACGCTTGCAGGACAAGGGTTTAGAAGTAAATGCAGAGAAAACTAAATACATGGAAGTGAGTTGGGAACGTAATACGGCCAATTATGAATGCTAAAATATTAAATAATACTTCTGATAAAGTGGATACTTTCAAATATCTAGGATAACGAAAATCATTTTCACGAAGAAATTAAATGTCAACTAAAACAGGGAATTAGTGTTATTATTCAGTTCAAAATCTCTTGTCGTCGCGAATTCAGTCGAGAAGTTTGAGGCTTAAAATATATAAAACAGTAATCATACCTGTTGTTCTGTATGGTTTCGAAACATGGTCGCTTACTCTGAGGGAAGAACATAGACTGAAAGTATTTGAGAACAAGATGCTCAGACGAATATTCGGACCCAAGAGGAATGGCGGAAACTTCATAACGAGGAACTACATAAATTATACGGCTTACCAAACATTGTTAGGATCATTAACTCTAGGAGGCTTAGGTGGGCAGGACATATAGCCAGGCAGGGGTGAATTTAGGGGGTGGCCCGGGGGAATCTCCCCCCGAAGAAAATTCATCCCCCCCGGAGAAATTTAAAAAAAATCAGTCACAAAATGTAGAAATTTGCTTTTCTTTTCGTGCACGTGCAGACAAAATCCGATCTCTCAATATACATATACCTAGGTAAATGACGCAGACCCATTCTATATAAGTATTAAGCATATAACATGTAAGATAGAATACCAAATAGCAGCGGCGGCTGGTACTAATGTTGCATGGTTGTGCAACCGGACATTTTTTTAATACTTAAAATATTTTTAAGTATTAAAGTAGTGTATCAGTGAAAAATAAACCTTTGATCTTGAGCGCAAAACAGTATTGATGCATTTCTGAAAAAAGTCAATTAAAAAACGGAAAGAAAGAGATGATTTACATTTCCAGTGGCAGCCAACGTTGTCACTGGAAGCAGTAACATTGAGCATATGGCAGCGAGCTCCTATTTCTTAACATGGAGAAGTGGATTTATTCTTGCATCGCTCCTATCTTCCCGTATTGCTCTCTTGCGATTGCATTTTCTCCCGCAACTGGTCAGCTTCTGTAATAGTTACGAATTCCTCCGCTTAGCAGCGCTTGACTCAATTGATAGGGTGAGAGAGATACAGAGAATCTTTATTAAGCCTATTACTAATATTACATATTAATATTAGCAATAATAATAATGATAACTAAATTCATGGCGCAACAGCCTTTAGAAGGCATGGACTTATGGCACTCATTTCTGTGGGGTAATGTGTTTATAGGTCTGCACGGGCTTGGGCTACTATGATAACCGTAATGGGGCTAGCCATACTGAGAGCTTTATACAGTTCTACCTGAGTTAGAGCGGCAACGCCGGAATCTGGTTATAATGAAGGATTTATGGTAGGGACAAGTAAACCCTTAGATCTTTACTTACTATATATATATATATATATATATATATATATATATATATATATATATATATATATATATATATATATATATATATATATATAGATAGATAGATAGATAGATAGATATCGAGTGTTGCAAAATAAGTGTTACAACTCTTGAGAGGTGACTCCTGCCACTGAGACAAGAAAAAAAGTTCTCTTGAACTTTCGGCTATCGGACATAGTTTCGGATCTACAAAGCGTGGAAAAATGAGTTTCGGACGCCAATAGTTCGGAAACTAACCAACATAAAGAGGGCGGGTAAAAAATTCACTGAAGAAGTCATACCTGCTACATTGAATTTTGCATGTTTCACAATCCTACCATGCACGCGCAAGGGTTCCCCAAAGGAACGTAGGGAGTCCCGGATAATCTTCCAAGTGAAACTTGGTCTAAATGGATATGAATTGATAAGCTTGTACCAGGTAACAATAATTCGTTTGTATTAAGTCGATATCTGGAACAAATATAAAATGGCGGACACCATGCCCGTTGTGTGTGGTTGCATAATCGCCAGGTATGGATGCCGGACAACAGTGATGTTCTGAGTATTAAGTATAGCGAATTTGTACTCAAATGCTCTAGAAAGACATCTGCAATGTCGGTAGAGCATAACAGTGAAACAGGGTGATTCAAATGTGTGGAAACACTTTACGAAAAATCCCCAGAATGCACTCATACTCAGTAAACGTGAGTTCAAATCGTCGGAAATGTAAGGATTAGCGTCAAGAACATGAAAGCCATTGCCAATTCATCAATAATATTCCCTCAAACTGATGCCATGTGATGTGCACGGTTGCATACCAATAAGGATGCGATAACTGAAGCCAAGTTACTTTACATATATATGATTGTTATTAGTAAGAAGATAAATAAGAAAATAATCAGGCAGTATATTATAAGGAAAGAACATTAATGATCATAACGAAGGATTAGGTATAGAATGCACGATACGTATGATATAGTAATGGGCGTGAATGATGTGGCGAGATGCATACACAGGACAACACGTGGGTGATAGTAGTTAGACAAATGAGCTTATCTTTAGCCTAGAGGCTGCTCTATTCAATGATGAAAATGAATGAGTCCCATGTTAGTAAATAATGGTAATCACTGTGCTGGAAATGATGGGTGAATGAGAGGAAGATGTTCATGAATGACGTAATCGGCGATGATAAGTAAAGAGGGATCTAACGGTGGTAGATTATAGGAGCGAAAGTGGAGAATGATAGTAACGGTGAGGTGTTGGGTGAAATGCTAAATAACGCATTGTATCCTGAAGTAAAGGATGTCGGTTTTCCAAACGTCTGGTGATATATGTTAGCCGAAGTTTTCCAAGAAAGTATTGTAAGGTCGGAAAGGTAATTTGGCGGAGTGTGCAATTAAAACAGTTATCGTGGAATATGAAAAGAACACGAGAAGCTGACTTCCAACACGAGGCCGAAACGTGTAAGTAGCCAGTAATGAAATTTAATACATAAATGATATATTTACTCTTAAAACAATTCTAAGCGATATAGCCCAAGACTTATCCTATGTCTGGCGTGTTATTTCAAATCATTTTGCTAATATGATAATCTTTGTAAGTCAAACAAAATATCTATTATTATTTTAAACTCTGTTAAACTAACCTTTGTGACACACAGAGTTTGACCCTGGTTTAGCAGATACACAGTAGTGACCAAAAGATTCCCTTTTGTTGTATGTATACCTTATGTAAATAAACTATCATCATCATTATATATTTTCTCAATTATTCCATTTTGCAATTGTTAAATAAGATTAACAAAAGGTTGTAAGAACTAATAGCGTTATATTAACAAAGGTTCACCAAGTAGTTTATAAAATAATATCGTCCTTATTTGTAATGGAATTGCAGGGGCTTATCGCCCAGCCTTGTTAGGAAGAAGAAGCATATACAGTTTATTGCATTGCAGATAGCATACCCTACAGGGAAATAAAATCATAGGTCACACTCTATCACTGTACTACCAAACCAAACTAGTAATATTCCAAGACAAGAACCATTGTCTTGTTCTAAAAATAACACTAGACTAGTAAGTGATAACACAATACGTGTACAGAAACCAATACATAGTCATTCAGGGTATAGCCAGCAAGTTTTTCTAGAGGGCCTTCATTTTTACAAACTAAAAACAAATCAAAAGTTTCTTTCAAGATTATGAAAGAATTAATAACACATAGATACATAGGTATTTCAGAAGTACATATTATTATTATTATTATTATTATTATTATTATTATTATTATTATTATTATTATTATTATTATTATTAATATTATTAATATTTAGTAGTAGTAGTAGTAGTAGTAGTAGTAGTAGTATAGTAGTAGTAGTAGAAGTAGTATATTTCATATATGCTACATTTCTGAGACTTGAGTCTTGATAGTACGTGAAGTTTAAATCAAAGGTTATGTTACGGACGGCAAATGATGGCTTAACACCAAAAACATATTCTGGCCGGGACCGGAGGTTACTCTGTTTTATGTTTATTAAACGTGTTTAATAATTACAGCAAATGAAATATGTTTATAATAGAATGTGAAAGAATACAGTTTTAAAAGAATTAAACTACGTCAACATGTTAAAATAATTAAAAGAACCTAATTCATCAGCCACTTTGTACTCTCGTTTGCTTAACTGGATGAACCGAGGCCTAAAGGAAAAAGAGTTTTCTGCCCAAATCTCATAAGCAGTGGGATATTTTAATATTATAGAAACTGACCCTCCTTTCGCTTAGAAGTGTAATTTTCAAGACGCTGAAACATATAGTATTTTATTACTTTTAGTTAAAAGTTCAAATGCCGAGTTTCACGCATCTAGCTTAAACAAATCCTTCCTTAATTTATTTACATATTTTCTGAGTAAGTAATGGGGAAATCGAACATAAAAAAATGTGCTCCCTTTGCTCTTTCCCTTTTATGTGTTCAATTTTCAATTTTCAGTTTTTTTTTTTTTAAATAGGAAAGCTTATATGCCAAGTTTTATTTTACTAGCTTTAGAAACTTGCGAGATACACTACCCTTTAAAAAAAATCTTACCCCACCCTTTTTACGATACTTATTTCCAAAAATTCTTTCTTATGTACTGCTTTCATAAGAAAATTATATTTTATAACTAAAATTTATCGACTCTACTTGTAGTAGTATGCCCAAAAATCACTCATCTTTACTCTTTTATATAAGAGTACAGAAGATAAATACAGTCAAACAAATGGACTTCCATGAACAGTTTCCGATTTCTTATAACTAACTTATTCGTACATTTCCCAGAAGCTGTGGTTTTAAATTTACGCTCTGTCAAGGTCCAGGTTTCAAAAAGGAAGTAACTGGAAATACAATAATATTATGTATTTATGTACATGTGTAATATGTATAAATTTATTGTCTTATTGAAGCTTTTGTAATCTGAAAATAAACTTTTGATTTGCTTTTAATATATAAAAATCAAGCTCCCCTAGAAAAAATTGCAGGCTACACCCCTAAATGACTATGTAGTAATTTCTGCAAAAATGGCACACGACCTAAAATTTAGGTATAGTGCCTATATTTTTAGGACTTGTGCCGTTTAGAACTTATGAATGTCACCCAATGTATTGCATAGTAAATGTTCTTTGTTCAATTTTAAATTTACTGCGTTCTTTATGTATACCGTTGGTATTTAATGTTCACTCGTGAAATGTCTAGTGAGCTTTTGTCTTAATTAAGTAAACTTTGGTGGATTTTTGTCTTACTCTTAATAAAATTCGCTCCACACAGTATATATTGAAATTCTGAATGTTTTCTTGCTTTCAGAAGTCTGGTAAAATATGCTTTTTAAACATTTTTTCAATTTTTTATTTATTTATTTTTGTTTTAGGAATTTGTCTTGGGATTCTCGTATCTCCATTCGAAAGAAACGAATTTCTTAACTAATTATGTAATTAATTCTTAGAATGAAATAAGTTGTATTATGTAATTCACGTATAAGTGCAGAACAGATAGTGATAATAATAATCTTAGTAGTACAAATATAGTTGTTATTGTTGGAATTAGCTACGTTCGTGACATTATTGCCAACTAGTTGCTGCATCGTCGCAATTTCGTGGGGTGGTGGCGAATTTCAGAACTAAAGCAAGTGAATGAAAAAGGCACAAGACCTAAACGGCACAAGTCCTAAAAGGCAGAAGTCCTAAACGCCAGAAGTCCTAAAAATCATATCGCGGCACAAGTCCTAAACGGCAGAAATCCTAAAAATCATACCGTGCCACAAGTCCTAAACTGCAGAAGTACTAAAATTCAGGTCTAGTGCCTATATTTTTAGGAGTTCTGCCGTTTAGGACTTCTGGATGACACCCAACACATCATGCTGCCTCAGTGATGGTTTGGTGGGGAGTGAGCTACTCAAGCACAACCCAGCTGTATTTTTGCGAACAAGGTGTTAAAACATCTGCCAAGGTATACCAGAACACAGTGCTAACACCTATAGTGTAACCACTATCTGCTACCATGTTCCCTGGAGAAAGGTGGACCTTCCAACAGGATTCCGCTCCAGGCCACACAGCGAAACCAACTTAGGACTGGCTGGCGCGGAACGTCCCTCACTTCATTTCTACCATTGATTGGCCTTCTAGCAGCCCGGATCTTAACCCGTTGGACTACAAACTTTGGGCAGTACTTCAGGCAAAGGTCTGCCATAAACTGCATCCATCTGTCGACAGTCAGAAACAATCTTGGCCCGAGCAGTGAACAATTTTCCCATGGACAGTTTTGGGTAAGTTACATGTAAAAATGTAACGCGTTACAAGTTACTTTACTTTTTCCTAAAATGTAAAGCGTTACTTGCCCCCAAAAAGTAACTGTTACTTTACTTCGAAAGTAACGCGTTACTTTTAGGTCTGAAACTTAGAATATGTGAACAAATGTTATCACTTCAATTTTCCGTACTACTATTACTATCGCTTTTATTATTATTATTATTATTATTATTATTATTATTATTATTATTATTATTATTATTATTATTATTATTATTGCCCTTTCTGAATTGCTTTATGTAAATGCAAGGACACAGTTTTACTTGACAGCTATAAGTTATGAATATTTTCATATAAGGTAACATTGGCTAAAATGCCATACTGCGTTACTCGTACGGATGGGCTAGGGTAACCAGACGTACTGATTTTCGCAGTACAGTACTGTTTTTCAAAGAGCTGTCCTGCGTGTTGCGAAGATGTCTAGGAAATCGAGAAATATCCTTCTTCTTTAAAATGTCCTGCGAAATGTCCAGAGTTAATTTATTTGCAATATCTTAATGTTTCATTCTTTATTCACAATATTTTGAATCAAACACACTCTTTTCCTGAATGATGAACCGCTGTGTTTTTTAACACTCCTCAGAAGACTAGGGATGGAGAACAATCAACAAACCATTTTTTACAATACATCGCTTTTACTGAGAAGGCCTTGTTGAGATATCGGTAAAGTAGGAAAGGTTTCTTATTGAACTTATGACAGTGATGCTAACCAAGTTAAATAGAAGTTCCTTTGTGCCGGTCTAAATTTTCTTTCATTTCTTAAAATAATACCACGCTTCGAAATTTATTATTATTATTGTTATTATTATTATTTAGCCCAACACGAACTTTGACTGTACGTTCATAAAATAAACCAATTTGTTATTCATCAAAGCATTTGGAGTTGTGTTTAATTCCTTTAATAATTTTGTTCAGTGCTTCTTCTTAACAAAAATGTTCATTAATTTAAGGTTAACATTAATTGAAATAATGATATGCGTATTGCCGACGCAGTAAGATATCATATACAGTACTATTATACTTGTGTCCTACTTTTCGATTGTTAGAATGTGGTCATCCTACGATGGGCACGAGTGAGTACGAGCGAGTATTCTTTGAAACTCGATTCGACTAAAAACAGACATCTTTGAACGCGATTCGAAAAATTTCCTCCAACTCGACTCGAATTCGGGTCGAGTCGAACCAAATCTGGTTTGTAGTTTCGAGTATTCTCTTCAAGTATCTTGCATAGACAATATAGGTTATCAATGATACTAGTACTACTACTAGTACAACTTTTATTATTATTATTAATAATAATAAATAATAATTATAACAACACTGTGTTTAAACATGAAAGAAACGCGGTCTGTGTTTGAATACTAAAAAACTAGTTGATTGCTAACCTCGGTAGTCGTGAATTCTAGGAGTCAAGGATATTGTTCACGAGCTTGTGAATTTGGGTTGAGGGTTTAGGTTGAGTATTCGGGCTCGAGCCAAACATTGTTAAAAGTTATAGGGCACTGGCCAAATATCTTCAAAACTGTTCGGCCCGGGTTTACAATTGTAAACAACTTGAGCAGCTGGGCTCACAGCTCACTCACTATGGACCCGAACCGAGAAGTGAGCCGAGCCAACAGCTCACCGAACCGTGTCAGCAAGAGCCTTCGGCCCAGATGAGCCGAACCGAGCAGATGGTTCATCCAACCAAGCCAGCTCGAGCCGATGGTTCACCCCAAGCGAACCGGCTCGAGCCATCGGCTCAGTTATTACTTCCCAACTGAGCTTCTTATTAAAAAAGTCTCTTGTGGTCTCGATATCGAGACGAGAAGACATGCGAGCATGTTTCCTCTAGTGAGCAACATTAAAAGTATTCCATATTACTACTTAGCTTACATTTCTCATGGCTTTCGCTTTCTAGTGGAATCAGGCCATGATTTCAAAACGAGTTAAAACGTAATAATAATAATAATAATAATAATAATAATAATAATAATAATAATAATAATAATAATAATAATAATAATAAATATAAGTATTCCATACATATAGAAATGCTTTTGACCAAGCACACAAGAAATTATATTTTGTCCATTTAGCACTATCATTCTTTTGTCACTCACAATTATTAATATTCATATAGTAAATATCTTATAATTCTTATATTTTAAAATCAATTGACAGGTCTCTGATGCTTTTATGAGAAATAAATATTTGGTTTTATAGATACTACGCAGTGGGGATGATCGTGCGTCGTTTCGGTCCTATGCCGTGTCGATCCTGTGCCGTGTCGATCCTGTGCCGTTTCGTTCCTATGCCGTGTCGATCCTGTGCCGTGTCGATCCTGTGCCGTGTCGATCCTGTGCCGTTTCGTTCCTATGCCGTGTCGGCTCTATGCCGTTTCGATCGTACGTATTCTATGCATATAACTTGCACAGGCATAGAATCGACAGCAGTTTATAATTTGTAAGAGCAAAGATTAAACAGATAATAAAAATATTATTTTTTTAGGCACATGATTAAAAGTTAAATTATTTCAGAGCAGCGGCGTGAGAGCAAAACGGCACAGGATCGACACGGCATAGGATCGACACGGCATAGGACCGAAACGGCACAGGATCGACACGGCACAGGACCGAAACAGGTTTCTGAGCTGAATTGTCGGTCGTATGCCGTGTCGATCCTGTGCCGTGTCGATCCTGTGCCGCATCCCCCAAACAAAGCCCAGCATGAATTGCTTGATTGTTGTCAAATACAAGAGCTCACTTCTTGAACAGTACGGTAGTGAACACCTGTTCCATTTAGTTATCACAGTTTTGATATGAAAACTAATCTTGTCTTTGTCATAAACAAGTTTCTTATCATTGAAGGTGGAAATATTTTTAAATAAATTCTTAGATGAAGAAGGAAAATCAAGAAATAAAGATTAAAAAGCTAGTTGCACTGGAATTGCAAACTGATATATTGAGATTGAAGCTCGATATTGAATTCTATGAAACCATCTTTCCTCTGCAGGTGTGTTTCCCTTATCTTTCACTAATATAAAAGATTATTATTAGAAAAAACCCGACATAACAAAATTTTATTTGTATTGATTCCTTTCTGAGTATAAGTACACTTTCTCTCCCCTTCGTTGTTCAAGATAGGGCAGCATACTTAAAGTCTGGTTTTTAAGATTTTTTTTTCTGAAGAAAGGAGGGGGCAAATGATGGCATTGCACAGGGTGGTAAATTGCCTGGGGACGACCTTGTTTGGATGTAGTAATGTAGGCATTCACGCAGGAATTTTTTCGGGGGAATTCAAATATTTTCAAGAGGAGTAAAAATTTAATATAAGGATAAATTATACTAAAATTTGTAAAATTCATCCCTAAAATTACATTAAATTTACAGAAAAGTCGGGATTTAGGGGTTTCCAGACTCCCTGTACCCACATTTTTCGTACGCCTTTCTGAAGCGGAATAGAGAACCCATTTTAAACAGTTTAATATTTTCAGTGTATCGTTTTTCCAAGAGAAGCGAACAGTTTTTGTCTTCCGCAGACAGATGGAATTACATGTTTGTTTTGTAATCAATTTTCAAGTTTGAGATTTTAAAATGATATTTAACCCTGCTAATTGATCAGTGTATTTAAAATGCTTTTATTATACGTAGCTCATTAAGGAAAACCGCATTTCTTAATAACATTTACACCCTATGTACAAGGAAACTATGAATGTAAGATGGTGAACTCAAGTTAGCTATGTAAAAATTATCTCAGTCTCCTGTTTTAACTACGGGCCCGGTTATGTTGTGAAAAGTGTAATACTGTGCTCATATACCTAAATACTAACTAAATATGTAAAATACCAAAGTTAGTTTAAGCTCATCTTTCTGTGTTTGAAATTATTAGTTTTAATTATTTGAATATGAGTTAATTTCGTTTTGGATCAAAACAGTATATTTCTTGTCGATTAAAAAAAAGGAAAGAAAAAAGCTACAAAGAAATCAAAGATATTCATAAATCAGTATGTAAAGGAAACTTCAATAAAATAATAATAATAATATTAAAAATCTTGTACATATCTTATTCGCCATTGAAACTTAACGAAGATGATTTCATGAAACGAAAGGGTTTTTCTTAGACAGATACAAGTGAGAAAATCGAGAAACGAACTTCATTTACGAAGGATTCATGTGACAACAAGAAATGTTTGATTAGCGCCATACGAAATCTTGCTTCGGCACTGTCATCTTATTACTATTGAAGTCACGAAGCACCAAGACGAAGAGAGTTCTTCATCAACTTGAATATTGCAGTAACGAGGCTTTCACTACTGTCTAATTGGACGAATTCACAAAACAAAAGATGGGTTGAAACGTAACGTAAACACGTACCCTAGACCCATGCATTAAATTAAAAAAAAAAAAAAGAAAAGTAACCCTCCTCCTCTTTTTATTATTACAAATTGTAGGTGGTGCTGCTGTCGCTGCCGGTTAGTTTTTATCTTTTCTCTTCTTAGTATTCATTAACTTTGGATTTTGGAAAATGTGACGTCTTTAAGTCAGAACAGAGGAGAAGAATTAGTGTCAGAAGAAAACTGCCTATCATTTTGCTGCAAGTATGGTAGTATTAAAAGGCGTCAGAGAGTTCAAATAAGATTTTTAGATTTTACTTACCAAACTTGTATGTTCATATTCTTTGCACCTTCTATGTAAGTTGACTTAGTCTGTATGTTCATATTAATGAATTTATGCAATTCCTTCTATACAAAGTTTTACACAAGTTAATGTTTCAGAAAGGAGGATGATTCGTACAAAATTACAACAAAAAGAAATAAAAACTGCAAGTGATGGTAACCGAATGCAAAACGCTTTGCCTTTAAGCAAATGACTGAAAGGAGTGGGAAGGCAAATCTTTTATACTACCCATACTTCCCTTTTGTTGCAGAATCTTCGACATTAAGAGCGGCTTTTCATACACTGAATGAAGCTCCAGACAAGATGCTTTTGTTCATTAATGGCTGCTCTTGTGAAGCACAGTGCTGCCATCTTAACGTGGGAAGTGAATTGTTTTATCCGTTCTGTATTGCTACCAGTCTTCTGTACTCTAACATTTTCTTCTTCTTCTTCTTCACTATTCCGTTACATTTTCATTAATCTAAATTTTCCTGTGTTAAACATAATATTTTGAAATTCTAACGCGAAAGTGGTTCATGAATGCACAAAAGACTAAAATTCTCCACACCTAAGCTTACGAGATGTATGTTTAACAAAGGAACAAAAGTCTGTTCCTCCGTTCTAACATCTTTCACATATTGAAAGCCTAATAATCAGATTATTTCTGCCAACAATAAGACGGTGTGTAAGGTAACAATGGAAGAGGGCTTCTAATGAAATTTTGTTTCTTCATTCGTGTTATATATCTATTGAACAGGGTGCTGGTTGCATTGTATTCTCATTTAGTTCTACATTAAGTAGTAGTACGCATTTTGTTGACTTCCTTGTACCCTGGAATTTTATACTACTTAAACATATAAGAATATAGGGAAAGATGGGATACGGTGAGACAAAAAAATTAGTTTATAACTCAAGTAACATGTCTATCTGTAAACACATTGATGTATACTTTCCTTTACGCTTACATATGGAGCCATTATAATATCTTTACATGTGTAAAACCTAAAAGAGTTCTTCAAGGTTTTTTGTCTCATTACTACCATGGGGAAGTGAGACATGCAATATAGGATAAACAATGCGAATATCGCCACCATTTTCTAATATTTGAAAGAATTCATTCATTTTCAACAACAAAGAAAAATAAATACATCGACTACCAATGACCTTATTCTAAAATGACCAAAAACTGAATGTTCAATATTAGAAACCAGTTACAATTGGTTATTGCTTCTTTCACAATAGATAAAATGCCAACATTGCAAGTATCTGAAATATCATCACGCTTAAATCCCAGTATTTACAGAATAGAAACACTCATTTGAGTGGTAAGTTGTGAACCTAATATTAGAAGACAGAAGAGCAAATAACAATACATAATGAGCCATTAACTTAATTCAGTAAGTAGTAAAACAATAGACTCTCTGTGAATTCGTCTAACACACATATTCCTGTCTTATTTAACGATGTTTTTCGTTTTGGTTGTTTAATTTCTCGTTTCAAGTGTTGCCTCGATTCGAACGTATAAAGCTAATTTTATTTAGACATATTGCCACTTCTTTAGCTGGGTTCAAATTCGAGAAAAATGTGTAATTATAATTTAATTTATTCATTCTTCATATAGTGTAGTAATAACATAAGATTAATTAAGCATTACTTCTCATGAATCCAATTGATTAATGAGAACTTAGACGTGCATTAACCTGGCCATTCTTTGCACAATGACAAGTGTAATATACATTTTAGCTGTTCTTTATCGTCTACAATAATAAGCCAATGGTTTGTATTGGTTAAAAAATTAAAGTAACGAGGAGTTTCCTAAGAAGACCTTTCGTTCCGTACAAAACATAAAATAAAGTGAGGCAATACATTTCTAAAATATATGTAATATATCGATTCTTAACCTCCTATTATTACACTTTTCAGGCTTAGTTCAGAAGAAAGAGGTAAGATGAAACTGCAAAGATTTACAATAAACTACTTAACATTTACTGTTCATTGTATGTGGATATTTTATTTCTAAAAAAAGTACAATGAACTAAAACTACATTTAGTAGGAAGCATATCTCTATTTCTCGACTCGAATTTGAAAGTTACAACTTAGGCAGTGGCGTATCGAAGAGTGAGGGGTTGATGGGGGTTGTAACCCCTTTCATTGAGTCTTTTATACCGACATAAAATATTTCATTTTCTTTAAATCTGGGAAACGCAACAATTTCTGTGTGTAGAGAACAGTAATTTATATTTCGATTTATCACTTTCAAATGTATAGAGATGTGATTGAGTATAGTAAATATATAATTATCCAGGAAGGGCAAAGAAACGAAAGGACTTCGTAAACCCTGCAACTTCACGCCTCATCCTTCCTGTTCGTTGGGCATACTTGCTTTTCTTTCTTACCTTTTTTTGTGATTTTAAGAACAGCAATGAATTTTCAAAATTTTCAATAATAATAATAATAATAATAATAATAATAATAATAATAATAATAATAATAATAATAATAATAATAATAATAATAATAATAATAATAATACCAATTTATATTTATTTCCAACAAAACTTCCGCATACCCTCCTAGCGCAGTATTATTTTTTGTAAATGGTCATTAATACAAAATTGTCAAGCAAAATTGTAAAGCATCATTACAAGAGGTACTTTATGCATTTTACAGTTTATTTCTGCTGGTAGCTTCCCTTACTCTCTCTTCACGCCTACTCAGGATGAAGCTGCGCTCCATCCGGTTGGGAACCACTGTTTTCGACGAGGTATTCAGACAACCTGTTTGAAATTTGCATTTTGACTCGTATCAAAAATGTCAACAAAGTGGGTCTTTCTGTTTCTACTGCGCATGCACCAGTGAATTTCCATGAAAATCATAAATAACCCTGATAATTTCTATAATATTTAAGAACGAATATATAATAAAATTGATATCAATAACATATATAATTCGTGAAAGTAATGAATACCGTAAAAAAAATCAATAGACATATTACATCAGAGAACAATAGGCTTAAATTTCAGACAATAAAAAATAATTTAATTCTGTAACAATAGGTGCTATTTGAAACATATTCAATGCACTTGCAAGCTGTCACTGTAGCCGAGTGATGTGTGAGGTTACAATCTGTTCTTTTTACATGTATATCTGTTCTTGACGTTGCTGTTTGTGTTCCTATCATTGAATACAGCTCAAAATGGTATATATATATATATATATATATATATATATATATATATATATATATATATATATATATATATATATATATATATATATATATATATATATATATATATATATATATAATTTTACTCAAATTATTTTTAAAAATTATTTAGTGTTTCAAATATACTACACACAATCACATACAAAGCGTTTTTTTTGCCTAGTTATTTTACATTTAAAATTTAACAATCAAATATATAATGAAAATTTAAAATGAAACAGTAAATATCTATTCTTCGGTACTTTGTTCCCATAATGTTCGGCAGGTAGTACTAAATCTTCTGCTTTCAAAGGCTCCAACCTGTCTTGTTATGTCACTGTCTTGACGTATGGTACAGCATTCATGCCGTAATTTTTCATATAAACTTATGGACTGTGAGCTGTCTCTCCATACTCTTGCTCGGTTGCTGCATAAATTGATGCACCAATGATGTCTGTTTTTGCTCCTAACCTCCCTTCTCCGCAATTCAGAAGAAAGACTTCTTCTAGCTCTTTACTAGTGGGTAACGTTCCCATTATAGCCGACACGTTCCCACGTTGAATGGCTATGCTTATGCGTTGAATCAGGAAACTTTTTGCTCGATTATCTCCTGATTTAATTGATAGACGGTGGCCAATTTCTTTTATAAATTTGTAGCCTCCTTCTTCCCAAGAACCGCTAGACTCAATTGCTATTGCGACAAAGCAATAGTTATCGAGTAGATTGCTATATTTATTCCTTTTTTCTTTCGCTCTTCGAGCAGCTACGAGTCCAGCTTGTACTGAGGCATATTGTAGGTAGGAGGGGGCATAGGTGTCTGAACATGTGAAGTCCCAAATCAATGCCTTTCCTTTCTTCCAAGGTACTAATGTCATACCATCGGGTCTTTTTCCGTCAGATCGGCTACATCCAGTCGGTTCCCTCACTGCTGGGACTCCTGCTCATATTAATGCTCTTAATATTATATCATTTACACTTGAATGACGTGGGTGTCTGCCTGCGCTGCTTTTGCACGACAAACCGTGTAATATATATATATTTTATCTACAAAGGTGTTACAAATGGGGCAGTGGTGTGGTTCACATATATCTGCTCCCAGCCGTAGTGCAACTGATACTCGGAAGCTCTCATTGGATAGGTGTAGGCCCAGAGATGGTGATGGTAGAGCTTGAAGCCATGCTCCGTTTTTTGGGGACATGACCGCTAAAAGTCTGGCTTTATCTTCAATGTTATTTGTAGTCTGCAATAAAGAAGCTGCCTGGCAATTAACGATGGGCTCGTCCCAAGCCGACTGATTGTTACGATTTTCGAGAGCCGGAGGGTCTAACCCAACTAAATTTGTCCATTTAGCTATGCAGTCCATCACATCGGGATTGGAGATTTCGTCGTTATCCCATTGAAGAAGAGAACTAACTATTTGACTTGCACCGTAGAAAGACGCTAAAAAAGACGGAATAGCCATATCTGTGGCGCGACGGATTCCAAGGCCTCCATTTTTGACTGGTAAAGAAGCTTGTATCCAAGAGTTGTTATTAAGAGAACAATTGAGGATGGATTCCAGACCAGTTTTAAGAGTATCGTCATACTTTTCCATAGGGTTGGACAAAAAAAAAAAAAAAATCTAAAACGTTTGCAAAAGTGTGAAAATCATGCCTAGCATGGTGTAGGGCCTCCTTTTGCGTCCAAAACAGCTTGGATCCGACGTGGAATGGACGTATACAGCTCCTGAATCGTGGTGTGTGGAATTTTGTACCATTGTTCCCCCAAAACATGCTCCAGTTCCTTAAGGGATGCTGGTGGAGGGTAATGAGACCGAACACGCCTTTCTAACTCAGACCACAATGGCTCAATGATGTTCAGATCTGGTGATTGTGGAACCCAGGGGAGGTGTGATAGCTCCTGGTCATGCTCCTCAAACCATGATTTCACCGTTTTTGCAGCATGACAGGGTGCCAAATCATCTTGGTAGATGCCATCACCATCAGGGAACAATATTTGGGCCATGGGTAGAACTTGGTCCCCCAAAGTGGCCTCATACGCCTTAGCGTTCATCATTTCATGCAGGGCTATGATGGGTCCTGCGGAAAACTACGATATCACTACCCATACTGTAACAGAACCACCCCCATGCTTTATAGTTGGGAGCAGACAGTCTGTATCACACTCCTGCGACGGTGTTCTCCATACGTAAACACTACCGGTTGTTGGAAACAAGGTGAAGGTCGATTCATCGGACATTACGTGTTTCCACTGCTCATGAGTCCACGCCATGTGGTCCTTGCACCAGTGGATACGCCTCTTCGCATTTACTGCTGTGACCAGGGGTTTGGCGATAGCGGCCCTCCCATGAATTTTCATTTTATGAAGTTCCCGTCGCACTGTTTTCGATGAAACCGGTTTCTGTAGGCCGGAATTGAGTTCAGACGTAATTTTCATTGCAGTGGTCTTCTTTTTAGCTGCTACAATCCGTGTCCATGCCCTCCGGTCCCTATCTGACAGGATTGACTTTCGACCACTGTTGTGCTTTGTTGACGTCGTTTGCCCATGAATTGTGTATGCCCTCGTGACATTGGACACAGTGCCTTTCGATACCCCCACAATGTTCGCCACTGTTGCCACTGAAGTTCCAACCAGACGGGCACCAACGATCATGCCTGTTTGGAAGTCTGTCAGGTCGCTTATTTTACCGCACCACTTTCACACCACGACACTCACAGGTGAACGGGTTACTGCTGACGGAAGAGGAAGGTCCACATGACACATTGAAAACAAAAAACGATCGGCAACCGCAACACGCGTTGTACAGTTGAGGGGGCCAAACTTACGTGTCCTGTATGAAGTGTGTTTAGATTCTTTTGTCTATCCTCTGTATATATATATACAGAGGGTTGATTAATTCGTGTGTCAATTTCATTTGTTCACTGTGCAAAAGTGGTATGAGGTAAAGCCGTGCAATTTGGTGTAACTTTAGACGAAGGACATAAGTTTTCGTCATAGAAGCATGTCATTTGTACTAAAGATCGAAGAGATATAGGGTCAAAGGTCAAATTTCGATTTTTTCCTTATGGGACTGCAATGGTAAATTCTGAAAGAGCCTGTAAAAACGTAAATCGAAGTGATAACAAAGAAAAAGCTGTATGGTATGATTCTATGTCGCAAGCCGACCAAATATGCGTCAATCAAGTGTCAAGGTCAGAGGTCATGGTCAGGTCAAGGTCACAGGTCATCTTGAGAACCCATTTGAATTCACTGAAAACAACGCAATGTCCGTACCTCATCATGTCAAATGGGTTCTCAAGTTGACCTGTGACTTTGATCTGACAGTGACCTCTGACCATGACACTTGATTGACGCATATTTGGTCGGCTTGCGACATAGAATCATACCATACAGCTTTTTCTTTGTTATCACTTCGATTTACGTTTTTTCAGGCTCTTTCAGAATTTACCATTGCAATCCCATGCATATATATATGGAAAGCATAAGTAGCATTTGATTTCATTTAACTTCTTTATTGACTACTCTCGAAATTTTGTTATTATTATTATTATTATTATTATTATTATTATTATTAGTTAACGTACGTACTAAGTTCAAAACGAAGCCATCCAGCATTTATTTACCTAAATGATATTTTATCTCCGAATATGCATTCATCTAATATACACTGAGAAAAATCCATTATCCGGACAGCGGTATATTGTACAAATACAAGGATTCGTTATGTTTACTAAGGAAATCTGTACGGAGCGTACTTTATCCATATGCTACACAGCTACTGCCTTTAACGCGCTTGGATGTTATATCATGTCGCTGCAGGATGTCTGACATCTAACAATCTTCCGTATTTTATATACGTATACGTATGTTAAATACTTCAGCTATATGTTATATACGTCCATCTGTGTGTGAGGTCCTGACCGCCTATAGACACCTCTTTCTTGCACCATAGATGACGTCATGAAACAACTGTCGTATGCTTGCGAGCTGGTTTATAAACGAGGTTGTTTACAAACGGAAAAGAAGAGCGGAAGGAAAGAAAAGCCTGGGTAAGTGCAATAGTAAACTATCACTTTAGTTAAATATTCCTTTAGTATAACTTGCTTTAATATAGTACTAAACAAGTAATGTGATTTATGACTACAATTCTTACTATTGTAACTCGTTAATGGTTGAGGAGAAAGAAATGGGTTAATCTGAATTTTGAGAAATCTTTGAATATTAATGTTTTGTAACTTTTTACATTTCAAGGTACGCAAAATGAATGTTATGTGTTTATTCTTTCCTTTTTATATGTGACGGTTTATTACTTGATGGAGATTTACTACAGGACTGCTTAACATAATTGCTAAGAAACCGTTTTCAGCGCGAACATTTTCTTGTGTAGTGAAGATTTAGGGTGGCGAGCACCAAACTAGTGTAAATTACTCTTGTAGTAACTCTTACTTCTTTAGTCTGGACTACTTTAGTAAATTACTTCCGTAGTAATATACTCTTTTAGTAACTGTTGGAGAGCTCAATTTCTATTTACTTCTTTAGTTGTAACTAAAGTAGTAACGCCATTTTACTAAAGAAGTAAGCAATTTCTGCCCACTGCTGGCACGTGCATTTCGTTTCCTATTGGGAGCTGAAGCTTATCAGAAGAAGTGCCCATGAAAAAAGGCGTTACATGCGATTGTAGTGAAGAACAGCAGGTTGTTGGAAAAAGCAGACGAGCTTCGTTCGTTAAAATTGCGTTTAATACGAGGGGAATATAATACAAAAATGTTGTTAATTGAAAGATAAAGAGAAATCGTGGAAGACCATAACCTTAAAATGGAAGTTATGAATAAGAACGAATTCAAGAACGAAATGGAACAGACTTCAGGCAATGTGCTCCAGAAATTTATGCTTTTATAAATGAATGTGAATATATTTTATATGTATGAAACATATTCTTTTTGCTTGATATATTTTCCAATGGTTAATATGTTCTTGTTTTTCACATGACATAATATTTGTGTTTAAGCATCAGTACATTTAATTTTTCTAATTACCACATCCCCTAATTGCAAAATAAAGAAGAAAGAAAGAAAAGAAAGAAAAAGAGAGAAACATAACTAAAATTATACATAAATAAAATGGGTGACATTTCACTGCAGTAGTGACGATCCAGTGCCTTATTTATTCATTTAAGAAGGAAAAGTATTTAGCCTATACTAATTTATTATTTTACTAGCAAATTAGGTATAATTTTTCTGACAGCTTGTCCTGCAGCATCTGCTTGTGGCTGAAATGCATATTGGTTCACGCCATTCACATCCACAACACCAGTGTTTCTTCTAGATATGTTTTTTTGGGGGGGAGGGGGGGAATGCCCCTCGGATGCTCTGAGAGTTTTCTCCGGCAGGAGACGAAAATAATACTTCTATAATATAATAATAAATAGAATAGTACAATGTAAAAATGATATGATCCCCTTCGAATATTAAGTGTTCCCTCCGGGACATTTTTTCTGAAAGAAACACTGCGCAGCATCAGGGTGAAACACACCTACTTCTGTTCCAAAGTTGTGCAGAACTGCAGTATCCTCAATAACATTTCCACACATGTTTTGTTTATATCTCATTGTTTTAGTGAGAATTTGGAAACGGTTCTTCCAAACACAGAATGTACGTTCTATTACACATCTTGTAACAACATGGGCTTTATTGTAGCGCCCTACGGCTCCTGTCTGAGGTCGAAACATAGGAGTCATAAAATGTTTGGAGAGAGCATATCCACTATCCCCAACAAGCAACCCATTATATTGTTCGTTTTCCAATTCTGGAGGAATTCTACTATTGTCTCAAATGCGTGCATCATGCGTGGAACTCAGCCAATGGCTTACCACGCTCAAAATCTTCATATTGGCGTCATAAATGATTTGTGTATTGATAGAAAAGAAATTCTTGCAATTTCTGTATAGTTCTGCTTGTGCTCCAAAAGGACAAAGTATGGGTATAGGTACACAATCCATTCGGGAATCAACCAATTCGATAGAATTCACTTTTTTCCTTTATATATATGTGTGTGTGTGTGTAGTGGCGGATCCAGGATATTATCAAGGGAGGGGCTAAACCATAGTTTGCCGTTTTATCCAGTGTAAAGCAGGATTGAAGCCCATTTTATCCAGTGTAAACCTGAGCGTCAAGGGGGGCTATAGCCATTATAGCTCCCACCTTGGATCCGCCACTATATATATATATATATATATATATATATATATATATATATATATATATATATATATATATATATATATATATATATATATATAGGACCTAACTGTTACATTGTATTTCTTACCATATTACGAAAGCGATATAACTTTTTTACCAGCCATAGAAGCTGGACGCAATCCAATACTGCAATTTAGACGCTGCAACGAAAGCTGCAAGTCAAACGCCTGACACTCCTAACTCTTCAAACTGTGTAATAGCTGTTTCAAGCGGCCTACAACTTATGACCTTGAAACTATGTGCTAGTAACCAAATTAATGCCAAGGTACAATACAAACACCCCAACTTGCCACAATGACATCAACACAAGGAAAAAAAAGAAAAACATATAATTTTTGGTTCGAAAATTATGAAACAATAATAATAATAATGTAATTCTCAGGAACTCAAACATTAGTTAACTAGAGAACATAACAAGCAAAACAAAACAAAACAAAACAAAAAGAACCTTAAACGTGAGCTCTCCCTGACTGCTGTTTTTAAATTTCAGTGAGGCTGTAAAATATGTTTTGTTTTATTGTTAAAAAAACAAAAAGAAAAAGAAAAATAAAGAAAGAAAGGAAATAAATTTTGTTGCAAATATCCTAGTAAAAATAGGTTTCCTAGACACAAGTGGCTCCGCGTAGCGTAGTTGCTAACGCTCTCGCCTTCGGTACGAGCGGACCCAGGTTCGATTCCGGTAGGGGCACTCGGTCAAAAAAGTATCAAAAGCTTTTAAGTCCAGACATCCTGAATGAGGCTTTCTTGGGTTTTCCTCATTTCACACCAGGCAAATGCCGGGTGGTACCCAACATATAGGTCCCAGGCCGTTTGCTTCCTTCCCTTTCCCCGGATAGTGTGCTCACCAAGGGACGTCATAACTCACATGTGACGGGCTAACAAGGGCATTGATGCCGAAAGCCCAGAAATCTAAATCCTAAGGGTGGCGAGCACCAACCGAGAGTAAGTGAAACTAAAGTAGTAAGTTACTAAGAGAGAAGGAAATCGGCGACTTCCAGTCGAGAGTACTGAACTAAAGGAGTAAATTACTACAGGAGTAAATTTTTTGTTTACTACTGTAGTAAATTTATTTACTCCAAAACTGGTGGAGAGCACCATCAAAGAGTACGCTACTACATTAGTAACTTGAGGAGTAAATAAGGCCAAAATTTACTCCTAAGCAGTAGTAGGAGTAAAGTTAGAGAGTAAGATAAATTCTTTGGTTTCTACGTGTTAAATATCGAATTCTATGGATTACCTGGACTACGAAGTATATATGGAGATGGAGGAAGAAGTAGACATCCCAAGAATGAGAGTTTTAGTGGAGAAAAGAGACCTATTTGCAATGTATAGTGACATTGATTTCAAAGAGCGTTTTGGGTTGCTTAAGGAATCTTTTGAGCGGCTGCTTGATATGTTGAAGCCGTTACTGCAGCATAATTCTGACAGGAACCGTGCTTTGTCTCCTAGGCTGCAACTTCTTTGTAGATTGCGAGTCCTTCGCACTGGTACTTATCAAATCTTAGTAGGGGATCTTATTAACATACATCGTAATACTGCTGGAAGAGCTTTTAACAGTGTGATAGATAGTTCAATTACCTTAAAGCTACTGTGTGTGTGTCCACGCCACAGAACAAACAAATATATATATATATATATATATATATATATATATATATATATATATATATATATATATATATATATATATATATAGCCTATGACTAGTTTAATTAGTCGGAAATTACTCTGTTTCCTTGTCTTATTCTTTCGATTATGTTTAAGTACTGTGTCTTCATAGTATTGTTTCACTATTTCTAGAAGGAATTAAGTATTAACGAAGTAAAGAATAAGCAGAAGCCCACTTTGATTGACGTTTACTATTTCTCATACTTCATTGAGAATGTTTTGATCCCCAATTGCGCAAACTTCTAGTATGTGTGTGTGTTTCTTTTTGTTGTTGTTGTTGCTTACACTGCTTTAGATATGAGCTCCTTCATGGCTAAGCGGTTAGCGTACGCGCCTTTGGTGTGGGAGACCCGCGTTCGATTCCCGGCGGGAGTGGTTCGGAGGCCATGTTAATCAGTAAGTACACGTCTCATACAGCCTCGTTGCAGAAAAGGATATTAAAATCAACTCAGCACTGCTTTACAGATGGAGTTGTTTGATTCAGGGTTCGAATGAAGCTTTTTACGGGAAGCAGGCACGTAGCCAAAGGGTGGGTCCAGACCCCCCCCCCTTCGGATCCAGAAATGAAAAATATTAAGGAAAGATGAAACAGAAAGAAACAGATGAATCAGCCTCAAAAATATAAAGCTACAATAAGCGTTTTGGTTACTCTTTCTTACGAGGAGCTTTGTGTGGAGGAAACGGGAGGGGGGGGGGCGGATCAAGTTGAAATTGGATATTATTGTAACGGAACATTCCGAATTCCATCTAGCTCCATGTTAACCGTATGCAGCGGCGCAAATCTGTCTTCAAGATTGGGAGGGACGGGTAAGACAGTTCTCATAATTTTTTAAGGATGTTCAAAATATTTATGAAGTTGAAAAACAATGCTGCGGAGGATCAGGGGAGCAGAGTTGTCTTCAAAATTGTGAGGCGGGCAGATTTAAGGCTTATTCTGGGGTGGGGACATCAATTTCATCTTACTTTCCTTTGTGGCAATCGGACACAAATCATCACATTTCTCTCCAAAAAACGCATTTCAAATCGGATTATTGAGGGGAAAGTCCCCCCCAGTTCTAAGATTGGAGGGGACATGTCCTCATCCCCCCGGGATTTGCGCCAGTAAGCCTATGGACTACAAATGACGATCGATAAACCGGTTCTTTCAGATAGCCTGTCAGAACTTAAGCAATGCCCAGAATTACTAATAATATGAACCATTTTGAATTTCGCGGCAACACTAATCCATTTTATAGGATGTCTTTACTCCCGAAAGAGATCTCGTTGCTATCCTTGACGGCATTGAACTAAGATAAGAGAAATAGAAAGAAGACGAGAAGAACCGAGTTCGAATGACCTCGGAAGACTATGTCTTTGTCAATACTTTTTTCTATTCTTTTACGCAAGATTTCTTCATAATTCTTTAATTAAAATACTTACTAACATATCCTCATTTTATTGTCCTAACAAATCAATATGGATATGTTGTCAGTAAAATAGTTTAGATTGATCGAACCCCTGGTGTGATAACCACAGTATTTCGTCACGGACCTCCCGTATTGCGAAATCGTGGCTACGTGCCTGCGGGGAGGGGGCGACTTTTCAGATATACAATCCAAGCATTTTATTTCTCAGTGATGCAAGATATAATATATAGTATATAATATGTAAAATATGAAATGAGGGAAAATATTTTCCCGGCAAGGGAGAAATTCTTTGGCGAGTTAGGGAAATTACTTGACGAGAGGGAAAATCTTCATCCTCCCGTTGATTCAAATCTTGATCGAAGATCATGCGAGTAGGATTCCATATTATGCTGTAGGTGTAGGTAGTACACAGTCTTGGCGCTGAATAGGACGCTAAGCTTCAAGCCAACCACATGTCTGTAATAACCTATTGCGATTGAATGGTAATGTAACGTAATGTACGATATGTGCATTTTCTAGATGCCATAAAATTATAATTTTAATTAAACATTCCACGATTATTTACTTCAGGTTAAAGGAGTTTGATGATTAATTGAAGTGAATAATCGAGGCAGTGATTCTCAATCTTCTTGACTTACGATACACTTTACTAAACCCCAATGAGATCGATTTATTTGTTTAGATTTTGGATTGCTTTCCAACAAGTCGAGCCGCGCCAAAGCTGTGTAGGCTTACTAAGTTAAGTGAACTAATCCTAATCTAAATCCATTGTTTTCGGGGGCGCAGAAATGGACAGTGACACTTCCGATACTATTTATATCAAAATTCAGCCAAGAAACTTGGGGAGGGAAAGAGGGGAGACGGATCTTACAAATGATCGAAAATAACCGATATGGGAGAGCGTTTCGTAATAGTAAAAAAAGTGACTGACTAACGTAACATACATGTATTACTGGTTTTCTTATTTTCACCCAACGAAGCAGGTAATTAACGCTAGTACTAGGTATGTGTAGACTAAATGAGGTGATTTGTTTCGTGACCCTTCGAACAATGTACGAAGCGGATGCAAGCAGTTAATACATGGAGTTAGCTTACCTAAATTTAGATTTCGCTTTCCGAAATCTTAATGGATGTATTAAGTGATTTCGTTACTTACACTCTCCATCTCTAAATACAAGGATTCAAAACACATTTTCGATTCCAAACTATGACTCTGCTAAACAAAGAAAGCATAGGCCAGTGTATGTTTTACTTCATTTTCATATACGTGCTCGTAGGTTTTCTCGGGGACTTGGTTTCCTCCCACTTTCTCATTTCACCAAATATTCCATAATCATTAACTTGCTTTAATCACCGACTCCCTTAGCCTAACAGCATAATCGTGGGACATTAAACTCAAAGACTTTATTTTTATTTTCAAGTAATTACTTTTCTCTCTCTTATTTATTTTTAATTTAATTTCTCTTTCAATTTCCCTCTTTTAGGAACATCAACATAATTTGCAATTCTTTCTCATTATAATAACACTATTAAAAGTCCCATATGCAGCTCACCACGTTGGAACCCAGCGGAAACAGATGAACAACGAATATTGTCGAAAATATGTATTGCTTACAGCGGCGTAGCGAGCATTACAAGATTGGGAGGGGGATGAAACTTGAAATTGACAAGTCTTGATTTTTATCTTAAAAAAATGTCAAGTCTTGATAAAAAAAATTGCCAAGTGTTTCGAAAATCTTACAAACCCTATGAAAAACTATTACAGCAACCTTATTTTCATATTCGTTCCATTCCATGCCCCGTCTGAGACACGAATAAGATCAGCCCTTGTTCCGCTCTCGAGTCCAATTTAACATCTAACCTCAGGATCATTATCATCACCCACGAAGCACAACTGTTAATTTGATAACTCATGGCTATGTTAGGTAACCTCCGCCAGCTAATCTTCACGAGAACCTTTAAAGTTACAATCAGTTGTAGAAATGCATTTAAAAACGTAGAATTAGGTAGGTTATATTTACTGTTTGTGATGTAGAAGTGCCTAATTTACATATTAAACATTCAATTGAGGGGTTCAGTGAGAGACCAGGCTATCTTACATCCAGGTCAAGATTGAGATTTTGACGGAACAGCATACTAATGTCATTAATTGACCTTTTCCTCAACCACTTGTCTGTGTGGCTTGTCCTGAGACAGGGGCGGATCCAGGGAGGGTCTATCTCCCCCAAGAAGAGGAAACTTTGTGTATTTTAATATAAAATAAAACCCACCCAGAGTTGAATCTCTTAAAAGTAGCTCTATCTTGTAAGTAGTGGCATTACAACCCACCGCCCCCCAGTAGTCCATCCTGGATCCACCCCTGTTGTATACTAAGCCAAACTATGAATATCAGTCGTATCCTTCGTAACGTGCTGTTTTCATTTGTTTCCTTTTCTTTCAGAAAGTTAAAATTGTCAGTTAGCCTAGTCTCTCGCTAAACTGTCAATTGTGACAAAACACACCAATAATTGTTGATGCCAACTAAAACATACATATCCAAAGCCTACAAAATATATCACATTATTTAAGTTTTTTTCTTTCTTTTTCTTTCTTTTTTTTTTCAAAATTGCTTGTAATGTCTTTCTTCGTGCCAAGCATCCGAATGTCATCTTGAATTCTGACCTTCTCATTTCACTACAATTCTTTGAAGTGTAAGACTGCGCAGCTTTTTTTTCCCCCTCTCTCTCGCTCTCTTCACTCCTTCAGTCTCCCCCACTTTGATTTCATGATTTCGCACTCTGATGAAAAGTATTAAACACCAAAATGGAAAAGTACTAATATATAACCTCTCTTTTAGTAGCCCCTCCAACCACACGCCCGGGGCACGTGCCTTGCTTGCTCGCCCATAGCTCTGTGAGCTATATAAGTAAAATACAATGCGCGCGCATATGTAAACTTGGTGCCAGCTTTGATTCTCGCTGAGAGAGTATACATATAATGTTGGTTCGAATTCCATCAAAACCATAGGCTCATTTTTGTGTAATCTTGGTACTGAAGAAGACAGTAGACTTCAACAAATATTCCTGTCGGGACTCGATGGCTCAGTGGTAGAGCGTTCACCTCTGGTGTTTGGGGTCTTTGGTTTGATCCCAGCTCGCGCCAAGTAAATTTTGTGGTGGACAAACACCGCGTGAGTGGGTTTTCTCGGGGTTCTCCCGTTTCCTCCCACTTTCTTCATTCCACCATTTCATTCATTATATCATCATCAGCGTCTCCTTTAGCCTAGCTGGTATACCCGTCATTATTGATACAACTATTATATACAGGATGCATCAGAAGTCCCTTGTCATCCTTTCTGAAAACTACAGGGATGTAGTTTCATTGATTGCGAGATAAGAGATACACATTAGGCCCAGAGGGATACTTTCGGATTACATCACGCGGACGGTCGCCATCTTAGATCCGAAATTGTAATACGGACGATAAGTGGGTAGTGTGATACATGGCCATGCACTAAAATGTTCTGAGGGTGTCAAATATGCAATCAGATATCATGTAACTTATTCTGGTGAAATGTTATTGGCAGTGAACCAAGTGAGACTATATGTAGTGGTATGTCATACCCTTCTGTTTTTTTTTTTTCCAGTGATAGAGACATACCGTTTCTGGTTTTTTAGTGATCAAGATATACCTTCACGGAAGAATAAATGCTAAATACCATTAATAAATCCATTTTTTATACGTATTGACGAATAGCTTTGCACATAAAAAGATTTTATTTCTTATATAGATTCTAAGTTGACAATACTGACATTTTTACCTTTTTCTACCTTTTGTTTGTAAAATGAGGTGTTTTCAAAGAAGTTCATCTAGTTTATATTTTGATGTGCCGTATTGAATTGTTTCTTTCGTATGTATGTATGTGTCGTCTTGTCTGAATTCTTATAAGCGTCGTGTTTTGAGCATGGGCGGATTTAGGGGATTGCTGTGGGGGCAGATCTTACGGGAGTTTGAAATACCCCTCATTCGAGTGTGTGGTCCAGGAGTTTTCCCGCTGGAAATTGTTAATATTAAAAGTCGGCTTTTGAGCACTTTGGTGTATAATTCTCTGATACAAGGTAAGGGCTATTTTTATTTATTTTTTTCCAGAAAGTTGTTCACGATGGATGGATCAGTCTGTCCGTTTTTTCTCCGTAACTAAAAGAAGCTTTCCAGTGGTTTTCAGACATTATGTAAATAGAAATGCAATCTTGTAGGCTTCACACCTCACTGCATTTGAACATTTAGATAGCCGATATGTCGAGTCAAAATCGTAATAAAACACACCGCCTCTGATTTTTCCCACTTCGAACATATTTTGCTGTTATAGTCAGGGGTAAAAGCGAGGGGGAACGCGGGGGACGCAGTTCCCCACCTCGAAAAATATGTAGGGCGTCCCCCAGATCCTAAAATGGTACAATGGGCAGAGATAGGCAGGAGGAACGGCGTGGAGTGATGCCGCTACCTACCGTCCCCCCACCTTTTCAGGTCCACTTTTACCCCTGGTTATAGTATATGTTCCACATGTTCCTACTGAGCAATAAACATTTGCAGAAGCTTCTTCCAATTGCTGTGGACACAAAGTAGGATATAGGGTCAAATTTGTGCACAGACGATGGCGATACTTTGTTCTAGATGATAAAAATTATGAATATTTACTGCACAAACCATAGCCTTAACTTTTCCACTTAGCTAGAAATTGAACAGCGTTAGGTCCGGTGATCGAGCAGCCATTCAACTGCCTCTCGTCGATCAACCCATGTTCTAGAGAATTGTTCAAGTAGTGACGCAATACGAATCCATAATGAAGAAAGCGCCATGGTGTTGAAAAAACTGCGAGAATGTACCATCCTCGGGCATCGCAGCTCGCAATATCTATCCCTGTACGAGCGTGAGGTATTATTCCGCAGTTAATTTTATGGAATGAAAAAGTGACTGATTAGACGTATTCCTCATTTGTCTGCCAACACCATAATTAATTTTCTTTGCGCTATTCATGTTGGAGGGGTCTTGCACGCGGGGTTGTCAGGTGACCAATTGTGCATGTTCTGCCTATTAACCTTCCCATTTACGTAGAGGTCAGCTTCATCTGAAAAGAATATTTGCATAAAAATGTTAACCATAATTACTCACTGCACTTGGCGATCAACATCGTTCTCGTGGAGATGTTGCTTCATTTGCACCTTGTACGGATGCACTTATACACGCGCAGACCCTATGACTCAACCCACATTGCATTAATAAATGACGTGTGCTCCTCTGGGGCCACATCGAGAAAGAAGTCAGCACTGCCGTAGGCGTTGCTTTATCTGTAGCTCTCTACGATCGTCCGCTACGACGTATGTCCACGAATGTGCCCGTCTCCTCAAATTTAGTTAATTACTGTGACACTGCAACATGTAACACAGTCATATTGTGGATGATTCTGTTTGCAATCGGTAACCACTGTACAGGCACTCCTCCCGCTCCACAGTTTGAATATTTCGATGCATTCCTCACGTGCTAACGGTATGGTTCTACATCTAGAAGAAAGAGGTAAATACAACGTTCAATTGGCAATAACTTTTCACCAAATTAAGCTCCATGGAATCTGATTGCATATTTGACATACTGAGAAAATTCTAGCCCGTGGCCATATATTTGGTCTAGGAATTAATTCGTGGGGGTGGACAAGAGATGGCGCAACGAACGGAGCGTCCCACAGTTCCGTGTATCCACACATGTGTTGCAAACCCCTGTCATCGCGTATCGTTCGTAGTATAGGGCAGTGGATTAAAGCGTCAACAACACCAGTTTGTAGTTAAGTGAACATGGCGCAATTTGTGCTTGATAAAGTGTTTTTGCGGGGTGTCCTGCTGCATTACTTTAACATGCAGAAAAGTGTGACTGAAAGTCATCGTATTTTGGTGGAAGTGTATGGTGACCATGCTCTAGCTGAGCGAACGTGTCAGAAGTGGTTTGCACGGTTTAGAAGTGGTGATTTCGGCTTGGCAGACCAAGAGCGAGCTGGACAGCCAAAAAAAATTCAAGACGAAGAATTGACAGCATTGCTCGAGCAGGATTCGTGTCAAACGCAGGAACAACTTGCAGCAGCATTAGGCGTTGATCAAACAACAGTCTCCAAACGCTTGAAAGCCATGGGAATGATTCAAAAGATGTCACATTGGGTTCCACATGAATTGAAAGACAGAGACGTTGAAAGACGAAAAACCATTTGCGAATTGCTGCTTCAACGACAGAGCAGAAAGGGGTTTCTGCATCGAATTATTACGGGTGATGAGAAGTGGATCCATTACGAGAACCCTAAACGAAAAAAGGCCTGGGTGAAACCAGGTGAACCAGGTCCATCACAACCAAAACGAGATATTCACTGTGCAAAGGTTATGCTGTGCATATGGTGGGATATGAAAGGTGTGGTGTACTATGAGCTGCTGCAACCGGGTGAAACTATGAATGGAGAACGTTATCGACGACAATTAATGCGTTTGAAGCAAGCTCTGGCCAGAACACGACCAGAATGGGAGAACAGACATGATAAACTTATTGTTCAACATGATAACGCTCGCCCACATGTCGCAAAACCGGTCAAAACCTATTTAGAAAATGTCGGATGGGAAGTTTTACCCCACCCGCCGTATTCACCAGACGTTGCTCCTTCGGACTACTACTTGTTCGATTGCATGAACAACGATTTGATTGGACAGCGGTTTACTTCTTCAGAAGATATCGAAACATGGATCTCTGACTGGATCGCTTCCGAGGATGAGGACTTCTTTCGCCACGGAATCCGTACATTGCCTGACAGATGGGCGAAAGCGGTGGCTAGCGATGGACAATATTTTTCTTAAGGTATTTATGTATTTTGTGTTTGTACTACAGCTTCAATGTGTGCGTACCAACCGCACGAATTAATTCCTAGACCAAAATATATATCACATTACCCACCAGTTTATAACAAACAAATTTAATCCAAAATGGCGGCCGTCTGTGAGAGTATTCCCAAACGGCCTAATGTGTATCACCCATCTCACATTCAATTAAACTACACCCGTGTAGAATTTAGAAAGGAACTTCGTATGATGTATACAGGGTGTTTCGAAAGTCCTCTGACAGTTAGAGTTACAACAAAACGTAAGAGGAAAAACCATTTCTAAATATGTTGTTTTCAATCTAAAGTGAACACTTTTTAAATCGGAGGAGCCGTTTGGGCTGTACTCTTTATGCGCCCAATGTGGAATGAAAATGCAATGTTACCATTTACCTGGACCCACAACATATGTGAATGAAGTTACTGTTTGAAATGGGGGCTAGCCATCGACATGTTAGCGTAAAAATCAGTAACTTCATTCACTTATGTTGTGGGTCCAGGTAAATGGCAACGTTGCATTTTCATTTAACATTGGACGCATAAAGAGTGTCCAGCCAAACGGCTCATCCGATTTTGAAAATTCCTTCAACTTACATTGGAAACATCATATTTGGAGACGGTTTCCCAATTACATTTTGTTGTAACTCTGATAATAATCGAGTTACTTTATGTCAGGGGACTTTTGAGACACCCTATATATCTTATGGAATATATGTTTGATGTCCCTATAACTGTAGTATAATTTAGTTTGTTTAAATTTGCAAGTTATTACAAGTAGATTCTGACTTACATGCGTAAGAGTTTGTATGTAACTAACTAATGAATTCTATTTCATGAAATTTACATTCAAATATTTAACACAAAATCTTTTATATTCATGCTTAGTGACTTGGCTTTGGACTGCAACTGATTATTGTACCCCATTATTGCTTGAGAAGAAAACCGATGTCCGAATCTTCATTTGGAGAAACCAAAGAACTATTGGAATGCTGAGGATTGCAATCATTAATTTCTACACTTCAAGGTGCGTAAATTATATCTAGGTGTATTCTGTGTTTATTGTTATAATTACTATTACTATTATTGGGTTTAGAATCAATCAAGTACTTCATGATATTTTAGAGGGATCAAGATGGCTGCCAGATAGATAAATATTTGAGCGTCAGGCCCTTATTTCTTTTCAATTTTATATTTAATCAATGTCTATTCCCCCCCCCCCCTCATTATTCCACCAAATCGTATTCCAAGATCATCAATTTTCAATACTCATTTGTGACTGTCAGCATACATAGCATAACCGTAGGAAGTAAAACAAAGATTTCTTTTTATTTTTCGTTTTCATGTCTTTTCTCCATAGCTGTGAAAAATAACGCCTTCAACATCATAAATTTGTATGCTACTTGCCTGCTTTCGAGCACAGTAATCAACTATTTGGACATTACGAAGCAAAGCAGGTCTACGTTGCAGTTAGCATAGTTTTGAAAGGATGTGACATAATGATATTGGTGTTGCGATGTTCATCCTAAACAGTGCAAGTAAATAAATCTGTAACAATTGTATTGGTGTTTAGCTTACATGTCCTCCAGACGGGCCATTTTTTTTTTTACATCTTGTTACTTCTACTCTATATGAGGGGTCGCGGTGGCTCAGTGGTGGAGCGTTCACCTCTGGTGCTTGAGGTTCTGGGTTCGATCCCAGTCCCCGCCAAGTGAACTTTGTGGTGGACAAACACCGTGTGCGTGGGTTTTCTCGGGGTTGTCCCGTTTCCTCCCACTTTCTTCATTCCACCATTTCATTCATTACTCATCATCACCGTCTCCTTTAGCCTAACCGGCATAATCGTGGGACGTAAAACTCAAAGATTTCATTTCATTTCTACTTTATATGAAGTATATTCTGAGGTTGTGTTTTTGGGACGTGGTAGCTCAGTGATGGAGCGTTCACCTCTCCTGCGTGGAGTTCCTGGATCGATCCCAGCACGTGCCAAATGGGCTTTGTGTTGGACAAACACTGTGTGTGGTTTTCTCGGGGTTTTCCCGTTTTCTCTCACAGTTTTCATTCTACTATTTCATTCATTCTCATGATTATAGTCTCCTTTAGCATACCCGGCAAAAGCGTGGAACGTAAAACTCAAAGATTTCATTTCATATAAACTTTGGTGCAAAGTAACCCCATAGATGAAGATATTATGCACCACATACAAAAAAGTATGTTCAACATACTAACATAATGTTTGTTTGCAATTTTTCTCTCCTGTATTTATACATTTAACTTTTTACACAAAACTGCATGTGTAACGAATTTTTGTTACGAAATTCGAGACGAGACATAGCTCTTCCAATAGAAACAGATACAGTTTTCGAGACGAGACAACTTTCGCGACACCTTTGCGAGAGGTGACAGTCTCAAATCATTTCTCGTGCGTACCCCTACCCATATCGTGCGTTATCAAAAAGCATGTTAATGAGAAATAACAACATGTAAATACAATATAGGTAGTTAAAAACATTTTTGTTTTCATTCTTCAGTAATGCATTATTATTAACCTCAGTATTTTATAGTCCATTCTTAATCTTAAGGTGATATATAATTAAGTTTTGAATTCGGTTAACTTATTTTGTTTCTCAAATTGTATTAAAAATGTATGTACAATTCGCGGCAAAAAAAAAAAAAAAAAAACCTGCAACATGAGGATGTAAGTTTATTGTGAAACTACGCCTAACAGCACAGGGAACGAACATAACATCTAAGTGGAACAAATCACGCTACGATAAACCTCGGCCTCCTCCCGTGCACACTTACTTTGTAACAAAAGACTTCGTCATTTCACAATAAACTTATATGCTCATGTTGCAGGTTTTTTGCCGCGGATTATACAAACATGTTTATTTTCATTCTTGAGTGCTTAAAGTCACTATAGTTATTAAACATAGTAATTAATATTGTACTCTTAACGTTAAAATAATATATAGTTAACTTTTGAATTCAGTTAACATTTTTCTTACTGAAATTGCTTTAAAAAGTATGTAAAAACTTTTTTATTTTCTTTCTTGAGTGCCAAAAGTGATGCACAGTTATTAAGATTAGTACTTTATACTCTATTCTTAATTTTAAACTGATAAACAGTGCGTTTCTGAATAAATTATGTCAAGTTATTTGAGTGACGAACACTGGTACAAAACCCTAACTACCACTGGAACATTTCGATTTTGAGATGACTACTACCGGTGCAATACAAGGGATTTTAAAATATTGTTTTTCCTTCAACGGCTATTTGATTTTGAATTCTGACTACATGGTCATATATAGGAAGGATCAGTGTCTCTTTCCAACTATGGTACAGCTCCGACCGATTCACGGTGCTCACAGAAGAGACAAAAGAGTATGTTTTCAACCTTAAAGTAACGACCACTGGTGTTTTTGCCCTGGTATGCAAAAGTAAGTGGGTACCCCAATGGGGTAGAGGGGTACTATGCGGTACCTAATTTCTGCATTTTAGATATATGGAAATACATGTGTCTAAAATGTAAAGAACTGATATTTGTTTACCGAAAACTGCAACTCGGTAAGCCTTACGGATACCGAGACATGGGAAAATAAAGAGCGACACGATATGTATGTGGGGCTTGCATACTTGAAGGTACAATTTGGAAAATGAATTCAAATATGACTAACGGCTATCAAGATATTGTCAAATAAAGAGAGGACCAATACAGGTATGGGATTTTCGTATTAGATGATAAAATTTCCGAAACCGGTCATGGAAAGTTAATAAACACCAGTAGCAATTCCATCTTCAAGTAATTAGATATTTCCATGGGGTGTTAGAACATCTTACAGTCTACCAAGATTAAATTTTAAAAGCTTTTGAAAATATAACTTGACATTTGTAAAGAGTATTAGAAATATGTATTTACCTAAAACTTGCAGTTAGTACATCTGACATATAGAGAAACACCGTGAAATAAAAGAGTATGAGATGTTGAAACTTCGGAAAAATTATTGGTCCCAACAAAATTAAATAAGATGGTATTTCTATGGGTTAAGTGAGTACCTCAGTACAATTTCGATGGAAAGATTAGTTCTAGGTTTTCTTCAGGCAGTTCCAAAGGTTCATCGAGCTGTGTAAAAGAGTGAAAATTCCCTGTGAATATCTAATATAGTAACCAAAATATAACGAGTCATTTATTTTATGACGTAAAAATAGAGATCTTTAAGGATTTGTACTTCTGGGTCTTTGCTATAAGAAAGAAATTCAAAAACCTACTGTATATACCTTAATATGCAATTAAATCAGTGAGGACACAGTAACTTAGTGGTGGGGTGTGTACCTAGTATGTTTTGCAGAAACTACACTGGAGTATTCTCTTAATCCACAGAGATACGATCACACTTAACTGCCCATTTAATTTTAAAATGAAATTAAGGCAAGTGAATGTTGATGATAGAATTGATGGAGTGTAAAGGTGGGAGGAAACGGGAGTACCCCGAGAATACCCACGAATACAATGTCGACTACAAACTGACTTGGACACGGATCAAACCAGGGACCCAATACACCAAAGGTACGCACTCTACCACTAAGCCACCGTGCCTCCACCCATTTAGTTGTCTATTAAGGTATATACGGTAGTTTTCTGAAATTTCTTCTTCTTACAGCAAAGACTCAACAGTACAAATCCATGTGGGTCTCCATTTTTACGACGTCGTAAAATACATAATTACTTATATCTTGGTTGCTATATTTGATATTGACAAAGAATTTTCATTCTTTTTGGACGCTAGGAATTATCACGCTTGGATTTACCCGAAGAAAACTTCGAGCTGAATTAATCTTTCGATCGGAATTGCCCTGACGAGTGTGAGGTACTCACTTAACCCATACAAGTACCATCTTATTTAACTTTTATTAAGATCAAAAGTTGTTTTATGAAATTTCAAGATCTAATACTCTTTTATTTCACGGTGTCTCTCTAGCTGTAAGATGTACTGGCTGGAAGTTTTGGGTAACTCTATTCTCTTTTCTAATACTCTTTACAAATGTCAAATTATATTTTCCAAAGCTTTTAAAACTTAATCTTTTTAGACCCATGATGTTCTAAAACCCCATGGAAATACCCAGTTACTTTAGGATGAAATTGCTACTGGTGCTTATTCAGATTTCATGATCGGTTTCGGAAATTTTACCACCTAACACGAAAACCCCATAACTGTATGGGTCCTCCCTTTATTTGACAATATCTTGATAGCCATTAGTCATATTTTCATTAATTTTCTAAACTACTGTCAAGTATGGAAGCCCCACATACCTATGGTGTTCCTATTTATTTCACCATATTTCGGTAACTGTTAAACTTACCGACTTGCGGTTTCGGTAAACACACACCTGTAACGTTCTTTATAAGTTTATTAAGATATATTTTAGAATGTTTAGAAATGGGAGGTCTGCGAATGCCATAGTACCCGAAAACCCCCATAAGGACGTGTGTGTAGTGTATTGAATTGAAACTACTTTTGAGGTTGTTGTTAGCCCTCAGTAATTACGTTTTCGAAACTGCACAATCTAGTACGCAAAACTCACACTTCTATGGTGTTGTCCTTTATTTTCCCATACCTCGGTATCCATAAGGCTTACCGAGTTGCGGTTTTCTGTACTAAACAGATATCAGTTCTTTACATTTTAGAGACATATATTTCCACATATCTAAAAATGCAGACATATTAGGTACCCCATGGTACCTCGAACGCCAGTGGGTACCCACTTACTTTTGCATAGTAATACATTTCGAGTTGTTCAGCATCAACAAACACTTTTTTTTAAATTCATCATTTTTCTACCAGAAACCCAAAAGTCCATACCTGACCGAACAGATTTTGTCCATTTAATCTAAAAAATGTTAAATATTTTAAAATGTAACATTTTAAATATTTTTGGATTTTTGTTTCAGGTATTTCATGCATCAAAACAAAACCAGGATTCTGCATGAAAGACAGCGAAAAGAAGCAGTGTAATTTGTGGCTAAAAGCACGTCCTTTCTGAAGACAGACCCGATTGTATTTACATTCTTTTGTACAAATATGTAACCTTAATAAATATACTGCTCCGCAAATTATTTCTTTCTTCCATAAATTAGAATAAATGTATGTCTGTTTAAAGAAAATGTTTGTTAGCGTTAAGTCCTTTCAACTCTTTTTCTCTGTAAATAAGAACATTATACCTTGCAACTTTTTTTTTTATCATTTTGCAATTCCGATTTTATAAAGTAAATCTGCACGAAGCACTATTATTTCAGTCATACATTAATAACTAATGTATTGTTCTGTGAATAAGGCAATGGTATAGTGAATATGTTTTAACATAAAATCTGTAACTCAGCTTTTCAGTAGTCAACTTTATTGAGAATCCGAAGAAAGAAAGAAAAAATGTTGGACTTAATGAATTTCAAAATTATTTTTGTTCGAATTCCTGACTAATCCAAATTATCCAGAGAAATCATTTATGTTGCTCTCTACAGATGTATCCTTTCTCCAAATCGTATGAAAAGGAGACTTCATACATCGCTATATTTTGTATGTACTATGTTTCGTATTTATTTAATCACTTTGTACCTTTCTCTAGTGTTGAGAAGGCCGCAAGTGTCAATCGAATAATTTAGTGTTTCACTCATGTAACCTTGTGACTAATGTACGTCCTGTCGGTATATATATGTTACTGGGTTCGATTAGCGACAAACAATTTTTAGTGTTAAACAAATACAAAAATCTACACGCAATGAGATACGATGATCTTTGCCTCATAGACAATACCAAGCAACTAACGGTACTGAATGTGGTTGAGTTTACTAGTGGTATTATCTGGCTAAAATCAATGTTCCGAGAGCTATACTTCTTTTTGTGCTCTGAATGCAAACTTTGATATAACCGTTTTAAATTATTGTACATCTATCTATCTATATAGCTATATCTATATCTATCTATCTATCTATCTATCTATATATGTATATAATTGTAAACTAGAAACTTCCGAGTAATTCTGAGAATCATCGCTCTTTCTTTAAATAATGTATGAGACTATTACACTGCTCGTTACTTAAAATGTTGAACTAAGAAGGATACATCCAGGAAAGTCCAAATTTGCAGAATGTATAGAGCAGGGAAGGATAAATATGTTTGGTCGATGGCTGCACAGCTTCTCATACCTGTGAACTCCGCCAGCTACAGTTGATGAGCTGTGGCATTGGATCGTAAGACCATACCAGAAGAGAACATCCTCTCGATGTCTCGCTGTGTTACAGTCGTTCTGGTTGTCAATGTTGGGTCAGTTCTGCTCTGCTATCACCACGTTGTCACACAGCGAATACAGCGGTAAGTTTAACCCTTAACGTAGCAAGCCTAAGTCGTCAAAGTTGTTTACCAAGCTGGAGTCTTCTGGGGACCCCAAGTATTATTTTAATTTCTTAACATAGTATTGCAGAGGGTTACTCCAACTATTATTTTTTGGATGTCTAGAAGCATACTTAAGTTAAATGAACATTGTTGACGTCAAATATTATGTATATTTGAACACTATTCAGTTCTTCATACAATTTCATACTTTTGTGTTCGTAAATCTGAAACACAGGTTTAACAATGGAGTTTTTACATTTTGAAGTGTGTTTTTATTTTTTGTATTTTTTAAAGAAACGCATCTTTGATCTAATCATGTAATTGATATCTCAAAGGGTTGCAGGATACATATAAAAATCGAGAATAAATTGATTCTTATAATTGCGGCAGTATCACCAAATATCACTCTCTGGGGTCCCTAGAGTACCCCGCTTGGTATGTTAAGGGTTAAGCATATTCGACACTTACTATTAGATATCGGCTTGGGAACTTTGGCGTAGCTACCCTGTCTCCTTGAAGTTGCATTTTTAACGGGGAGTACTGTTTAGGAATCATCTTGTGAGGGAAAACGTTTTCAGCTGACACCATGTTTTTAATTATAGCGTCATTTAAAAAATAACTTATCTGTTAATTAAAATGTGCAGAGAAGTTATTTCTGGAAAATCCTATTCACGCCTCTTATGGTAACAACTTCTGCATTTTGGAAGAGGATGTTATTAAGGAAAAGAATGAGGTAAAGTCGTCTTTATATAGTACACACGGAAAAGAAAGTATTTGAAAGCTGACAAATTTTCTTTTGCCAATAGCTCGGCAACAAATTAATTAATTTGGATCTTTTTGTTGTTATTCTTCGAATAGTTATAACTTGACAACCTGCCAAAGTCGGTACTCTGATAGGTTAATTTATTGTTGAGTTTTTAGGAAAACAAATTTTGTCAACTGAAGAATATTTTCTTTCGTGACTGTACAAGCAATGGATGATAATGGCTTAATAAATGACTGTACGTAAGTCTTTTTTGAGTTTGAACATAGGATTGTACATGGCTGTGCATTTTGCATTATTATTGAAGTGCTGCAACTAAGTTATTGCAAAAGGTGTGATAAATTCTTACAGTAATATTGTCACATATTGATTTAATCTGTATGAAAACTAAAATAGTTTAACATATGGTTACCCTCCTTTGTGCCAATAATTTTAAAATTAACTCTTGTGCCACTTTTCAACACTTGGCTTTGCAGTAGCTTTCCAAAGAATTAGCAGGAAGTCCAAACTTACACCCTGCAGATAAATACATTTCTCTGGACAGTTTCACTGCTCCAAACTAAGATTTGAAAAGTGTAGTATTTTTAATTTTATTATTATTGGCACAAAGGAGATCAACCATATTTTAAGCTATTTTTGTTTCCATACAGAGAAAAACAATATGTGGCAACATTACAGTAAGAATGTATCATGCATTTCTCAGTATGTTGCAGCACTTCAATAATGGTGCACTATACGTACAATCTAGATCCTGAATATGTCCAATTCATATATTACAACAAGGCAATACGTATGCGATACAGGTAAAATCCGTATATTTCATATGGACAATCTACAAGCTACATACATCCAATCCATACATACATTACATATGGCCAGCCTGTACGCGACATACGTGTAATCTATATGCCGCATGCAGACAGTCTGTAAGCTGCATATGTGCACTCTGTATGGTGCATACGGATATTCTGTATGCTGTATCTGGACAAGCTGTGTGCGACATAAGGAAAATCTGTATAATACATAGGTACAATACGTACACTGTATCTAGTACGTACGGGGCACAAGTACAATATAGATGCTGTCTCGGGGTTGAACGCAAGAAACACACGTACAGAACGTATATTGCATACTTCTTGAAATTACGCTCCGTCCTGATAGTCAGTGAGTGTCGTCATTATTAACCCACATGCTACATACGATCCTGACGTCACAAAGCTAGATATTACCTCCGTATATACTTGTTACTGTAGATGACGTCACACGAATGACGTCATTGCACTTATGTAGACAGTACGTATAATACATACTTTTTCAGCTATACGTTTGCTGCAGGATGCTATATACGGTTGTACGTTAAGTCCAGAAACTACAGGAATTACGAATGTAACCTACGTTTTTAAGTATGCCACCTACATTTTTTTTTTCTCAGTGTACATTTGCGAAATTTTGATTTGAGAAAATAATGAAATGTATACAACACCGAATGGTAAATATATTACAATAAAAATACATTAGTAAAAATATTGATTAATTAATTGCAGTTAAGCATGCCTTTAAGTCAGGTTATAGACAGAGGATTTACTTTAAAGTGCAATCCGAAAAAAAAATTCGAGTTTTAATCCGACTAGGAATCGGTAACTTATAGGTAATATTTACGTGATTTGCTTTTATTATAATTATCTATAAGTTTTGATTTTGCCATTTCAAAACGTAGAACGAGAAACATATGTAATATTCTATTTGTTAAGAAAACATTTCAAACAGTGATGATCTGAGGGAGTGACATGAGGGAGAGTTTGAGACCCCTTTCAAACAAAGAAAATTTCCCCTACGGAGCCCATAGACCTATCTTCGATCGTGTTCAATGTAAACTACCAGTGTTTTAACAGTACTCCCTCCTCCCGCATATTGACAATCACACGGGGAGAATCTTCTGAAATCACTTCTTATAAATAGTTATTCATTACAAATCAGAAGATAATAATAAAACAGTGAACATACTTAATATTTTGTTTTCAGCTATGGATTTTAGATTTGCCATTCATATAATGTTTCGTTCTAATCGAATTTGAAAGAAAAAATGAATTTATCAAAGAGTTATTCAAAGAAATGTTCTCAGTCTCCAGATGAAAATAAGAACATACTTAAAAAAGTGACTTCCTACAAGATTTTAACACATAAACATCTGATTGGTAGACTATTGATCCAAACCGCTCGACCATTTTATATGCCTTCACCCAGCTTCTTTTGACTTTTGTATAAAGTAGTTCTGCTCCACACTCGCTACTCTTTATTCCGATACAACTATGACTTTTTAGTGAATATTTGAAAGTAACAGCTCTTGCAATGAATAAAAGTAGTTTTCGAATAAATTACATTCGATTTTACGCCCTAATAACTTGTGTGAAACAGATTGAATTCGTGAAATGATTGGGGTTGGAGTGATCCTAAATGTTTTCATAGTTAGGAGACTCGATTTGCAAACGTGGAGATTTACTTTCTTGAAATATGGTACATGGTTAAGCTAATAGTTGTTGTAAGCTATACTGCCTTCTACGTGACACCAAGAGATGTCAGGTAGCCAATTTGGAGACGAGAGACGAGCCGTACACTGAGAAAAAAAAATGTAGGTGGCATACTTAAAAACGTAGGTTACATTCGTAATTCCTGTAGTTTCTGGACTTAACGTACAACCGTATATAACATCCTGCAGCAAACGTATAGCTGAAAAAGTATGTATTATACGCACTGTCTGCATAAGTGCAATGACGTCATTCGTGTGACGTCATCTGCAGTAACAAATATATACGGAGGTGATATCTAGCTTTGTGACGTCAGGATCGTATGTAGCATGTGGGTTAATAATGACGACACACACTGACTATCAGGACGGAGCATAATTTCAAGAAGTATGCAATATACGTTCTTTACGTATGTTTCTTTCGTTCAACCCCAAGACAGCATCTATATTGTACTTGTGCCCCGTACGTACGACTAGATACAGTATACGTATTGTACGTATGTATTATACAGATTTTCCTTATGTCGCACACAGCTTGTCCAGATACAGCATACAGAATATCCATATGCACCATACAGAGTGCACATATGTAGCTTACAGACTGTATGCATGCAGCATATAGATTATACGTATGTCGCGTACAGGTTGGCCATATGTAATGTATGGATTGGATGTATATAGCTAATAGGTTGTCCATATGAAATATACGGATTTTACCTGTATCGCATACGTATTGCCTTCTTGTAATATATGGATTGGACATATTTAGGATCTAGATTGTACGTATAGTGCACCATTATTAAAGTGCTGCAACATACTGCAAAATGCATGATACATTCTTACTGTAATGTTGTCAAATATTGTTTTACTCTGTATGAAAACTAAATAGCTTAAAATATGTTTGATCTCCTTTGTGCCAATAATAATAAAATTAACAATCTTAGTTTGGAGCAGTGAAAGTGTCCAAAGAAATGTATTTACCTGCAGGGTGTCCTATAAGTTTGGATTTCCTGCTAATTCGTTGGGAAGCTACTGCAAAGCCAAGTGTTGAAAAGTGACACAAGCGTTAATTTTAAAATTATGGGCACAAAGGAGGTTAACCATATGTTAAACTATTTTCGTTTTCATACAGAGTAAATCAATATGTGATATATTACGGTAAGAATTTATCATATGTTTTGTTGTTAGTTAGTTCCAGCACTTTAATAATAATGCAAAATGCACAGCCATATACAATCCTATATTCAAACTCAAACAACTTCTCTGTACATTTTAATTAACAGGTATGTTTTTTTTTTTTTTTTTTTTTTAATGTCGCAACAATTAAAAGTATGGTGTCAGCTGAAAACGTGTTCGCTCACAAGATGATTTCTACTCAGTACTCGCCATAAAAATGCAACACCAAGAAGGAGGCTGGGTAGCTGCGCCAAAGTTCCCAGGCCGATACCTAATAGTAAGTGCAGAATACTCTTAAACGTCCGCCGTATTCGCTGTGCGACAACGTGGTGACAGCGGAGGCGTTGTGCAGCCATCGACTAAACATATTTATCCTTCCCTGCTCTAGACATTCTGCAAATTTGGATTTTCGTGGGTGCATCCTTCTTAGTGCAACATTTTAAGCAACGAGCGGATTAACAGTCTCATACATTGCTTAAAGAAAGAGCAATGATTCTCAGAATTACTCGGAAGATATTATATATATATATACAATAATTTAAAACTGTTATTTCAAACTTTGCAATTCAGAGCACGAAAAGAACTATAGCTAAAGGAACACTGATTTTAGCCAGATAGTAACTAGTAAACTCAATCACACTCAGTACCATTAGTTCATGTTGTTATCCGTAAGTCAGAGATCATGGTATCTCATTTCGTGTAGACTTTTGCATTTGTTTAATGCTAAAAATGTATTTTATCGCTACTTGAACCCAGTACCATATATATATACCGACAGGACGTACCTTAGTCACAAGGTGACATGAGTGAAACACTAAACTATTCGATTGACACCTGCGGCCTTGTCAACACTAGAGAAAGTTACAAAGTGATTAAGTAAATACGGAACATAGTTCATACAAACTATAGCGATGTATGAAGTCTCCGTTTCATACGACTTGGATAAAGGATACATCTGAAATTGCAACAAAAAATATATGATTTCTCTGGATAATTTGGATTAGTCCAGAATTCGAACACATATACGTTGGTAAGTCGAACTTTTTTTTTTTTTACTTCTTTCTTCGGATTCCCAATAAAGTTGACTACTGAAAAGCTGAGTTACAGATTCTGTATTAAAACAACACCTTTGCTAGACATGTTCAGTATACTCATTGTCTTACATACAGAACAATACATTAGTTATTAATGCATGTCTGAAATAATAGTGCTTCGTATAGAATTTTACTTCATTCAAACGTAATAGCACGAAGATAAAAAAATATTGCGAAAGATAATGTTCTTATTACAGAGAAAAAGAGTTGAAATGACTTAACAGTAACAAACATTTTCTTTAAACAGAGACAATATTTTATTCTAATTTATGGAAGAAAGAAATAATTTGTAGTACAGTATCTTTATTAGGGTTATATGTTCGTACAAAAGAATGTAAGTACAATCGGGTCTGTCTTCAGAAAGGACGTACTTTTAGCCACAACCTACACTGCTTCTTTTCACTGTCTTTCAAGCAGAATCCTGGTTTGATGCACGAAATACCTGAAACAAAAATCAGAAAACATTTAAAATGTTACATTCGGTGTGCTCAACTTGGTTGTACTTAACAATACAAAGTATCTTAACATTTTTGAGATTAAATGGACAAAATCTGTTCGGTCAGGTATGGACTTTTAGGTTGCACATAGAAAAATTACGAAGTGTTTATTGATGCTGAATAACAACTCAAAATGTATTACTATTCAAAAGTAAGTGGGTACCCCAATGGTGTTCGGGGTACCATGGGGTATCTAATGTCTGTATTTTTTTAGATATATGGAAATGTATGTCTCTAAAATGTAAGGAACTGACATCTGTTTACCGAAAACCTCAACTCGGTAAGCCTTATGGATATTGAGATATGGGAAAATAAAGAGCGACACCATAGAAGTGTGGGGTTTGAGTACTAGATGGTGCAGTTTCGGAAATGTAATTACGAGGGCTTACAACAACCTCAAAAGTAATTTCAATTAAATACACTACACACACGCCCTGATGGGGCTTTTCGGGTACCATGATATTCGCAGAACTCTCATTTCTAAATATTCTAAAATATGTCTTAATAACGTTTTAAAGAACGTTAGAGGTGTGTGTTTGCCGAAACTGCAAGTCGGTACGCCTAACAGTTACCGAAATATGGTGAAATAAAAAGCGACACCATAGGTACGTGGAGCTTGCATATTAGACAGTACAATTTAGAAAATTAATTAAAATATGACTATCAAGATATTGTCAAATAAAGGGAGGATCCATACAGTTATGGGATTTTCGTGTTAGGTGGTAAAGTTTCCGAAACCGGTCATGGAAAGTTAATAAGCATCAGTAGCAATTTCATCTTAAAGTAATTAGGTACTTCCATGGAGTTTAAGAACATCATGGGGTCTACCAAGGTTAAATTTTAAAAGCTTTGGAAAATATATTTTGACATTTGTAAAGAGTATTAGAAATATGTATTTACCTAAAATTTCCAGCTAGTACATCTAGCAGCTAGAGAGACACCATACAATAAAAGCGTATTAGATCTTGAAATTTCAGAAAACAATTATTGATCCTAACAAACGTTAAATAAGATGGTACTTCTATGGGTTAAGTGACTACCTCAGACTTGTCAGTACAATTTCGATCGAAAGATTAATTCAGCTCTAAATTTTCTTTGGACAATTCCAAGCGTTCATCGGGCTCTGAAATAAGTGAACATTTTTTGTCAATATCTAATATAGCAAGCGAGATATAAGAAATTATTTTATGACGTCGTAAAAATAGAGACCCACATGGATTTGTACTTTTGAGTCTTTGCTGTAAGAAGAAATTTCAGAAAACAACGGTATATACCTTAATAGAAAATTAAATGGGCGGGAGCACGGTGGCTTAGTGGTAGAGTGCTTACCTCTGGTGTATTGGGTTCGTGGTTCGATCCGCGGCCGTCAGTTTGTAGTGGACATCGTATTCGTGGGTTTTCTAGGGGTACTACTTCTCCTCCCACCTTTGCATTCCATCAATTCTGTCAACAACATTCACTTGCTTTAATCGTAATCTCCCTGAGACTAAAATGCATAATCGTGGGTCGCTACTCTGAAATATTTCCTTTTATTTAATTTTAAAATGAAATAGGGAGTTAAGTATGATCGTATCTCTATGGGATAAGTGAAAACTCCAATAGTTTCTGCAAAAGAAGACTAGTTAAAAACCCTACCACTAAGCTACTGTATCCCCGTCCATTGAATTGTCTATTAAGGTATATACAGTAGTTTCCTGAATTTTTTTCTTATGGGAAAGACCCAAAAGTACAAATCCATAAAGAACTATTTTTACGTCATAAAATATATAATTCCTTATATCTTCTCGACTATCTTAGATATTGACAGCGACTTTTCATTCTTTTGCACAGCTCGATGAACCCTTGGAATTGCCTGAAGAAAACCTAGGACTGAACTAAATTTTCGATCGAAATTGTACTAAGGTACTCATTTAACCCATAGAAGTACCCATCTGATTTAATTTTGTTGCGACCAATAATTGTTTCCGAAATTTCAAGATCTCATACGCTTTTATTTCAGTGTTTCTCCAGATGTTAGATGTACTAGCTGGAAGTTTTGGGTAAACACATATTTCAAATATTGTTTACAAATGTCAGATTATATTTTCAAAAGCTTTTAAAATTTAATTTTGGTAGACTCCATGATGTTCTAACACCCCCTGAAGATATCTAATTACTTTAAGATGAAATTGCTACTGGTGTTTATTAACTTTCTATGACCGATTTCGGAAATTTTAGCATCTAACACTAAAACCCCTTAACTGTGTTGGTCCTCCCTTTATTTGACAACATCTTGATAGCCGTTAGTCATATTTTAATTCAATTTCCGAATTCTAGCGTCAAGTATGCAAGTCCCACATACCTATAGTATCGCTCTTTATTTTCCCATATCTCGGTATCCATAAGGCTTACCGAGTTGCAGTTTTCAGTTAAAAAAAAAAAAATCAGTTGTTTACATTTTAGAGACATGTATTTCCAAATATCTAAAATGCAGAAATTAGGTACCGCATTGGAACCCCATTGGAGTACTCACTTACTTTTGCATAGCAGGGTAAAAACGCCAATGGTTCTCACTTTAAGGTTGAAAACATACTATTTTGTCTCTTCTCTGAGCATCGTGAATCTGTCGGAGCTGTACCATAGTTGGAAGGACTCACTGATCCTTCCTATAATGACCATATAGTCAGAATTCAAAAAGGAGTAGCCGTTGAAGGAAAAACAATATTTTAAAATCCTTGCACCAGTAGTCGTCACCTTAAAATCAAAATGTTCCAGTAGTAGTCAGGATTTTCTACCAGTATTCGTCACTCAAATAACTTGATATAATTTATTCAAAAACGCACTGTGTATCAGTTTAGGGTTAAGAATACAATATAAAGTAGTAAGCTTAATAACTTTGCATCACTTTTAGCACTCAAGAAAGAAAATAGAAACGTTTTTACATACTTTTTAAAGCAATTTCAGAAAGAAAAATGTTAACTGAATTCAAAAGTTAACTGTATATCACTTTCACGTTAAGAGTACAATATTAAATACTATGTTTAATAACTATACATCACTTTAAACACTCAAGAATGAAAATAAACGTTTGTACATTCATTTTAAAAACAATCTGAGAAATAAAATAAGTTAACTGAATTCAAAATTTAATTATACATCACCTTAAGCTTAAGAATACACTATAAAATACTGAGATTAATAAAAAATGAAATCTTTAACGTCCCACGGTTATGCTGGTTAGGCTAAAGGAGACGGTGATAATGAGAAATGACTGAAATGGTGGAATAAAGAAAGTGGCAGGAAATGGGAGAACCCCGAGAAAACCCACGAGCACGGTGTTTGTTCACCACAAAGTCCACACGGCGCAGCTGGGATCGAACCAGGAACCCCCTGCACCGGAGGTGAACGCTCTACCACTGAGCCACCGAAGAGTAGACGACTGAAGGCGCAAGTAGCATACAAATTTATGATGCTGAAGGCGTTATTTTTCACAGCTATGGAGGAAAGAGATAGAAACAAAAAAAAAATAACAGGAAATCTTTGTTTTACGTCCTACGAATATGCTATGTAGGTTGACGGTCAGAATGGAGTAATGAAAATTGATGATCTTGGAATACGATTTGGCCGAATAACGAGGGAGAAAATAATCATTGATTAAATATTAAATTGAAAAGAATTAAGAACCTGACGCTTAAATACTTATCTATCCGGCACCCATCTTGATCCCCATAAAATATCATGAAGTGCTTGATTGATTCTAAACCCAATAATAGTAATAGTAATTTAACAAGAAACACAGAATATATAATTTACGCACCTTGAAATGTAGAAATTAATGATTGTAATCCCCAGCTTTCCAATAGACCTTTGATTTCTTCAAATGAAGATTCGGATATCTTGTTTCTTCTCAAGCAATAATGGGTTACAATAATCAGTTGCAGTCCAAAGCCAAGTCACTAAGTGAAGCATGAATATAAAAGAATTCATTAGTTAGATGCATACAAAATCCTACGCATGTAAATCCGAATCTACTTATATTAAATTGTAAATTTAAACAAACTAAATTATACTACAGTTATAGTGACATAAAACATACATTAAATAAGGTATACAGGGTGTCTCAAAAGTCCCCTGACATAGGGTAACTCTGTTATTATCAGAGTTACAACAAAATGTAGGAGAGGAAAGCATCTCCAAATATGATGTTTTCAATCTAAAGTGAAGGAATTTTTAAAATCGGATGACTCGTTTGCGCTGTACACTCTTTATGCGCCTAATGTGAAATGAAAATGCAACGTTGCCATTTACCTGGACCTACAACATAAGTGAATGAAGTTACTTTCTTCTGCGCTAACATTTCGATGGCCAGCCCCCGTTTCAAACAGGAACTTCATTCACTTATGTTGTGGGTCCAGGTAAATGACAACGTTGCATTTTCATTTAAATTTGGGTGCATAAAGAGTATACAGCACAAATATCTCGTCCGATTTTTTTTGAAAAAAAAAAAAAAAAAGTGTTCACTTTAGATTGAAAACGTCATATTTCGATATGATTTTTCCTCTTACATTTTGCTGTAACTCTGATAATAACAGAGTTACCCTATGTCAGGGAACTTTTGAGACATACTGTATACATCATAAGAAGTTCCTTTCTAAATTCTACACGGATGTGGTTTCATTGAATGTGAGGTGGGTGATACACATTAGGCCTTTTGGGAGTACATCACACGGACGACCGTAATTTTGTGTTCAAAATTTTTATTATGAACTGGTGGGATATGTGATACATATGGCCACGGGCTAGAATTTTCTCAGTATGTCAAAAATGCAATCAGATTTCATGCAGCTTAATTTGGTGAAAAGCTATTGCCAATTGAACGTTACATTTACCTCTTTCTTGCAGATGTTAAACCATGCCGTTAGCACGTGAGGAATGGATCGAAATAATAAAACTGTGGGACTGGAGGAGTATATGTGCAGTGGTTGCCGATTGCAGAGTCATCCACAACGTGACTCTGTGTCACATGTTTCAGTGCTACAGTAATTAACTAAATATGAGAAGACGAGCACATTCGTGAACATACATCGTAACGGTTCAAACTCGCGGGCCCTTTTTCCTTCCCCATTTTGAACCGGTACATGAAAATGCCATTTTCTCTATGTTTGCCTGCGCCGATTTTGAAAATTCCTTCACTAATCGATTTCTCTCGACGAGTACTACAAGAGTCAGTTAAAATCTCGCGGGCCCTTTTTCCTTCCCCATTTTGAACAGGTACATGAAAATATGATTTTCTCCATATTTGCCTGCGCCGATTTTGAAAATTCTTTCAGTAATCGATTTCTGTCGTCGAGTACTACAAGAATCTGTTAAAATCTCGCGGGCCCTTTTTTCTTTCCCAACCCAATATTTTTATATATTTTGAATGTATTCAAGTATGGAACAAAAGTGTTTAATTAATTCCCTTAGTAGGCTTCTCAACTTAATATTTTTCAACTTAAATTTTATTTGTTTTGATTATTTATTTTCTTGTGACTCAGTATTTAATTGCAATCGTTCATTGGGGAGAAGGGTGGCCATTCTCAAATATATAAATATAGTATTCTTAAAATTTATGTCTTCTCGTATTATTAGTTTCTTCCACTAGACCTGGAAATTGCAAAATTAATACCTGGAAAACCTGGAAAATTCAGGGAAATTGAGTTCCATATTTATGTATGAACCCTGCTATTTACAATTTTTTTCGAATAGGGAGAATTGTACAAAAGGGTGTTTTGGGAATGGTATAACAGTAGGTTTCTGGGGGTGTTGTTCGAAATGAAATAAAATCTTTAAGTTTTACGTCCCACTATTATGCTTGCTAGGCTACAGATGACTTGGTGTTGTTCGGTGGGGGTCAATGTTGCCAATTTTGGGAAAAGTCACTAAATCAGGGGAATTCGACCTCAACGATAGCGTAGGGTGACCATAAAATTTTCAGTTAAAAACGGGATAGGTTCTGGCTTTTAGATCTACCTTTGTTCTTACCAGTGCCTTGGGGCCGCGGTGGCTCAGTGGTAGAGCGTTCACCTCTGGTGCTTGGGGTTCCGGGTTCAAACCCTGCTCCCGCCAAGTGAACTTTGTGGTGTACAAACACCGTGTGCGTGGGTTTTCTCGGGGTTCTCCCGTTTCCTCCCACTTTCTTCATTCCACCATTTCATTCATCTCTCATCATCACCGTCTCCTTTAGCCTAATCGGCATAACCGTGGGACGTAAAACTCAAAAATTTCATTTCATTTCATTTATCAGTGCCTTGATATCAGAGTTCCCCCTCTCTCTCTCTTAGTTACTGAGCGGGTACTTATGAAAAAGGAAAGACACGTTGAAGTTTGTTCAACACACAACCAACTGCTAAATCTCTGCTGTCTTTCGAGCAGTACTACGAACTATAGAGTATGTTTAATATAGGGAATTTCAGTTCAATTTTTGCCTCTTTGTTGTTATTAATACTTTTAAAAGGAGTAAAGGTACTGGGTTTGTTATTTACTTCTTTCATTTACATAAAATGGGACGAATACTACTTTTTTCCATCTACTGACGGGAAGGCCGGGAAACGCCCCTAAAACGGGACTGTCCCGGTCAAAACGGGACGTATGGTCGCCCTACGAATAATTTTTCCGATTGGAGACTTTTATGGGTGATTTTTAAATGACGATTCAGCTACTTATACATTTAGCGACTTTTTGCTGCAAACAAAATTTTCATCTGTAGAGAAGCATTATTAGTTCAAAACAGTTTTTGAACTAATAATGCTTCTGTTTGTTCTTTTTTCTGTTTGTTTTAATCAGCGCAAGTGATGAAGAGTTTGGAAATACAGCGTACCCACTGGCCCACAATCCTGCATTGTTATGTTGCCCTTGTCCTCTAACGAAGAAGAACTACAAACTTGATGTCCTTTAGTTCCCAGTTTCCGTTGAGAGACACACGTAATACATCTTTACCGATAGCAAAAAGATTAGCTATAGATGCGTGAATAAAGGCGATGTGGATGTTTGTTATATTTGTTCTTTGGGGTCTTTTAATTATTCTGCAGTTTTTCTTTTACAAAAAATTGCTTAACGTAAGTACTGTAGTGTTAATTATTTCGGAACTATTTTGACTCCACAATATGAACAAAAGTACCCGAAACAATCTGAAATGATCCCTGAATTCAAGGATTGGTTGCGCCCTGTTTACAAAGATGTGAGTAGAACCAGCGGCGCAAATCTGTCTTCAACATTGGGGGGGGAAGGGTAAGACCGTTACCATACTTTTTATTTTGCGATGTCCAAAATAGTTATGAAGTTGAAAAACAATGTTGTGGAGTATCAGAGTTGTCTTCAGCATTGGAAAGCTGCAGATTTGAGGCTTATTCTGGGAGACGTCTATTTTATCTCACGTTCCTTTGTAGCAATTGGACAAAAATCATCAAATTTCTCCCAAAAAACACATTTCAAATCGGATTATTGGGGAAAACTCCCCCTCAGTTCCAAGATTGGAGGGGACATGTATCCGTCATCCCCCCCCCCGGGATTTGCGGCAGTGAGTAGAACATATTGTTTAGTTTACATCTACAACTTTAAAACAATGCTTATAGACAATGAATTTCTCGATTATTTTTTATAGCGACTTTTCACCCAAAATTCGAGTCGCCACCTCTCGTTTCGCAAACTTATTGTCAACATTTTGGCAACACTGGTTGCGGGGAGAGCTACAATGGAAATGAAAATGAAATGAAATCTTTGAGTTTTATGTCTCACGGTTATGCCGGTTAGGCTAAAGGAGACGGTGATGATGAGCAATGAATGAAATGGTGGAATGAAGAAAGTGGGAGGAAACGGGAAAATCCCGAGGAAACCCACGCACGCGGTGTTTGTTCACCACAAAGTTCATTTGGCGGGAGCTGGGATCGAACCCGGGACCCCAAGCACCAGAGGTGAACGCTCTACCATTGAGCCACCGCGGACCTAAGAGATTGAGAGTCATAAACTTAGTCACTTTCAATTTTGTAATATATATATATACTGTATATATATATTACAGTATATATTACTGTATATATATATTACATCACTGACTGATAACTAAAATGCTTGGATTGTATATATAAAAGTCACCCCCTGCCCGTAAAAAGCTTCATTCGAACTCGGAATCGAACAATTGCATCTGTAAAGCAGTGCTGAGTTCATTTTAACGTTCCTTTCAGCAGCAAGGCTGTATGAGACATGGACTTACAGATTAACGTGAAATCCGAACCACATAAGCTCCGGCCGGGAATCGAACCCGGGTGTCCCACGCCAAAGGCGTGTACACTAACCACTTAGCCACGAGGGAACCCATCTGGGTAATAGTTAAGAACAGCTACTTCTCATCTCCCGTGCACGAGGATACATCTTATTGTTGCACTAACTAAACACCCTAAGTACAAGGGCAAGAACTCAGTCTATTACCTGCTTTTTAACATCCTAGATCAGCGTTTCCTAACCTTTTTCAACTTGCGGCACACTACGGATGTAACTTGAATTCTCGCGGCGCACTCATAGATATTATTATTTGTAAATATAAAACTAGTATTTTTTCTGCGATTATTGATCTCCTTCTCACAGAGAAGAAAGCTCAATCACTGTTTTTTTCCCCGTGGTAAATTATTATGCTTATTTTTCATTCTAATTTAAAAATATAAAACAATTGCAATGAAATATTGGACTCAGGTTTTTAAAACTAAGCTTTCTTGTTCGAAAACTGTATCCAACCTTTCACTAAGAAGTAAGATCACTAAATAACGAACGAACAAACAAATCTTTTTTACTTTTAAAATACAAATGTATTTAATTTGTCGAAAGGATTGAATGTTATTTTAAATTTTCAAGTTACAAAATAGTCTGCAACAATAAAGAAGCAATAATAGTCACAACAATGATAACCAATATATATTTTCAACATTAAAAATGTACAGAAAAGTAACACGGTATGAAACTTAAAGTTGTAGATTCATAGTAGAGGTTCATAGTAATGTGAAATAAAAATATACATTTTTCCTTCGTCTTGCAATTTGATTGCTATAGAATTAATAATTTGCTTCGACTTCCTCGCGGCACACTAGCGGCCCATTCACGGCACACCAGTGTGCCGCGGCGCACCGGTTGGGAAACGCTGTCCTAGATAGTCAATGAATAATTCCTGAAAGTATGGCGTTTCTCGTCCTTCCCTAAATGGGAAGTACGGCTCCTTAACTATAACCCTCATCTGTAAGGCAGTGTAAGCAACAAAAAATTAAAAAAAAAAAAAAAAAAAAAAACGCACACTGGATGTTTGCGCAACTGAGGATCAAAACATCCTCAATGGAGTATAAGAAATCGTAAACGTCAATCAAAGTGTGTTTTTGCTTATTCATTACTTCGTTAATAGTTAATTCCTTCTAGAAATAGTGAAACAATACTATGAAGAAACACTAATTAAACTAATAACTATTACGTTGTGTTTCTTACCATACCGTTTTTACCAGCCATAGAATTTGAACCTAGTACTATACTGCATTAGTCACGCCGGAACGAAGGGTGAAATTCAAACGCCTGGCACTCGTAGTTGTTGAAGCTGTGTTGTGGTTACGCGGCCTGCGTTGGTACTCCTCAACATAAATACGTCACTGCCCAAAACCAGGAAACATCACAGACAGAAGACAGGGGCACAATCAGTGCCTGACACTTCACGAACTCAAACCCGCCAAGACTCAACTCAACATGACCTTCAATTACGTTCTACAGTAGAAACCAAACCAATGCTAAGGCACAAACTTACCAACTTCCTATATGAAAACACAAGAAAAAAAAAATTCAAACTTTTTGGTTCCAAAGTGATGCCATAACAATAATACTAAAAAGGTTTTAATTCTCAGTAACCCAAACATTAATTAACTAGGGAACATAACAAGCAAAAATAAATAAATAGAAATCAAATCAAATTAAATTTAAAAAATAAAAACCTGACAAGTAAGCTCTCCCTGCCAATTTTTTTTTTTTAAATTTCAGTGAGGCTGTAAAATATATCAATATCTTCGTCAAATATATATATTTCAATGTAAACAAGTTCTTTAAACAAAAGAAAGCTCTGTAGTAGAGCGCTTACCTCTGACCTGTTAGGTCCCTGGTTCGATTCCTGCTCCCGACAAATAGCCTTTTGGTGAACACTGTAGGTGTGGTTATTCTTAAGACTTTCCAGTTTCCTTACATTTTCTTGATTCCACCATTATCATGTATCTCATCGTCACCTTCTCACTTACGTTTATGTACAATCATGGGGCGTTAAACTAAAAGTAAAAAAAAAAAAAAAATGCAAATATCCTAATAAAAATGAGTTTTCTAGACTACACAAGTGGCCCCGCGTAGCGTAGTTGCTAACGCTCTCGCCTTCGGTGCGAACGGTCCCGGGTTCGATCCCGTTGGGGATCGATTTCCTCAGTCGAAAAAGTATCAAAAGATTTTAAGTCCAGCCATCCTGAATGAGATTTCCTTGGGTTTTCCTCATTCACAGCAGGAAAATGCCGGAGTGGTACCTAACATATAGGTCCCAGGCCGTTTTCTTCCTTCCCCAATCCTTTCTTCCCTTCCTTTACCCGGATAGTGTGCTCATCGAGGGACGTCATCCCTCATATGTGACGGGCTAACAAGGCCATTGATGCCGAAAGCCCAGAGACCTAAAGCCTAAATCTTCACTACACAAGGGAATTTTCGCGCTGAAAACGGTTTCTTAGCAATTATGTTAAGCAGTCCTGTAGTAACTCTGCACCACGTAATAAATCGTCACATATAAAACGGAATGAATAAACACATAACATTCATTTTGCTCCCTTGTAACGTAAAATGTTTCAAAACATTAATATTCAAAGATTTCTCAAAATTCAGATTCACCCATTCCATTCTCCTCAATCATTAACGAGTTGTAGTCATAAACTATATTACTTACTTAGTACTATACTAAAGCAAGTTACACTAAAAGAATATATAATTAATGGAATATTTAACTAAAGTAATAGTTAACTAGTGCACTTACCCAGGTTTTGTTTCCTTCCTCTCTTCTTTTCCGATTGTAACAACCTCGTTTCGCAAGCAAAAGACGCTAGTTCAATGACGTCAGCCATGGCGAAAGAAAGAGTGTCTATAGGCGGTCTGGATCTCACGTACAGATGGACGTATATAACGTATAACTGAAGTACTTAACATACGTATATGTATGTAAAATACAGAAGATTGTTAGATGTCAGACATCCTGCAGCGAAATGATGTAATATCTAAGCGGGTAAAAGGCAGTACCTGTGTAGTATATGGATAAAGTACGCTCCGTACAGATTTCCTTAGTAAACATAACGAATCCTTGTATTTGTACAATATACCGCTGTCCGGATAATGGATTTTTCTCAGTGTAAGCATGAGAAAATCAAATAGTTATTTTAAATGAAATGAAAAGTCTAAACAAAACATTTTGCATATTATAACCTTAAGAAATTCAGAGATATTATAATAATATTCAGAAATATTCGCCGTCACTATCCTCCCCCTTCCAAGTCGAATTTCTAAAAAAAAAAAAAAAAAAAAAAAAACGATGGTAGCGAGAACGAAACTAGTTTGAGTATAGTCTCGTCTCGGGTAGAAATTTCGAAAGGAGACCGAAATCGAGACGAGACCGAGATTCAACATGTCGACACAGCACAGACGGAGCTGAGACAGATATTTGTATATCGAGACGATACCAAGACGATAAGAAGCTCAGTCTCTGTCTCGTTTTAAATATTAACAGAAATTACTGAAATTACAGTTTTTAGTTGAAAATTTGATGCGTGCTATGTTAGTGAAGCGATTGCGTTTGGATGGCCACAGGTATTGACGTGGGCAGGTAATGTCAGGTGAACAAAAGGGGTCGAACGCACCTCTGATCATTTGGTACACTGCAAAAAAAATACAGAAACTACTTTTAGACACAGTAGGATACTGTATACATTACCGATACTCTTTGAACACCTCCAGATGGCATATATTCACTCCTTGTAGATACTGTGTTGTCCAAGTATGTTCCAGAAGTATGTGCAAAAAGTATGTCACCTTTTGTTTTAGAACTGTTTGCCAAGAATAAATGTTTTAAATATATCAAACTAGATACTCTTCTCGGAGAATGAACGCTTTTGGACACGTGAAGCACACTTCATAAACACATACTTGATATATTTCCCCCTCAACATCTGTACTAAAAGTGTTTAGGCCTAAATGCTGTTTTATTTTCTACCATGTACCTAGGAATATCGAAAAAGTTTTAAAGAACACATGATTTTGAGTTTGGATTCAATACATTTTATTAACCTTCAAGTAATTTAAATAACTCAAGAGCATCAACTTTGTAACATTATTTTTCCAGACAGCTTAGGAATTCTTCTTAGGAAAGGACATGTTCAAAAATTCCTTGTTGTTTTACTGCAACTGCTGGTGTGAGCAATGGTATATACCAAATTTGTTCTGAATCTGAGGATACAATGTTAAGATTGGAAGAGAGGACAAGAGGACAAAATCATGGAAAGAGGCGAAAATATCATATTAAGCAAGAAAGTTGGTTAGAACTATAAAGGTGTAAAATAAGGTAAATTGATTGGTTGCATTGCAATTTAATGTCCCTTTCAGCACCGAGGCTATAAGAGACGTGGATCTGCAATTTAAGATGAACTCCGGAAGCACCATATTGCGCTCAAATGTTTCAATGCTCTTTCACCCGGAATCCAAACCGGGACCGGTGCTTTATATTCACGTGCTTTAGCCAATAGACCATAAAGCAATGTAAAGTACTGCGGTTAACTGATTAGAGGTTAATGTCCCCATTCGATGCCGAGGATAAATTATTCAAAATCGAGTGCTTATAGTGGGATTCGATTTATTATTCGGATTTCATCCAGATCTGATACACCCAATGGGATTGCACTTGCAAACACATGCGCAAACACACACGACCATTTGCAACTTCGCTACGGAGAAGTGTTTAGCCTACAATATTTCTATAGTCAAGAATTAACTAAAAAATAGAGCAAATGTTGTGCTGTAATATGATATTGCTTATACATTTTTCATTTCTCGCAATTTATTTTGAGATTATCAAGACGAGAATGAGATTTATACGATGATTGTCACCTTGAGACAAGACGGAGACTGTATTACATCTCGACTCGTCTTGATAACATCCCTACTAAAATTCTTCCTTTAATGGTATCTTACGTCATAAATTCTACACCGAGGGGGAAAAAAAAGCCGAGTTTTAGTCTGGGAAATTCGGGTACACTAAATTTTGCAGGATTCTGCTACACAAGATTTTCTGCTCGAGGCTACGTATAGATTTGTTGCCTAGTCAGAACCAACCTATACAGTTGTAAATAGATCCGTCAGTCACTTGAGTCCACCGTCGGCATATATAGAACACACGTTATATACTTTGATAAACATTGTCTGTTCATGTACCACATTACAGTGTCATTCTTTTGTACGATCTAGATTTTCTTTCTGACTGGAAATAAACATACGGGAAAGAGAATTGAGTACGTAACAGTACTTAAAAAAGTTTTACGAAACACACGTACAAAGGCAAGGAGTATGCAAGATCTAGGCTGACCTGGCTGCAACGCAGTACGACCTCTTCACTGGTCTAGTGGCTAGTACATGTGCCTTTGGTGCTCGTGGTCACGGGTTCACTTCCCAATGAAAAAAGACAAAACATTAATTTCACATAATGAACTTTCATTAATCATCCGCCTCTTATAGCTTAAAAGGCATAACCGAGACGTTAAACTAAGAAAATTCTATTCATTTTCGAACACAGTACAGCAAATCTGCACCGCAACACAAATTGTAACGCTCCTGCCGTGGCAGGAAAGCGGTTTGTAGCCGGAATCCACAGATTTATCCAAATTTCGGTTTCTAGCTTAAGCAGTTTCGCTTACGCGTTGACGTGCCAATCAGGACTTTTATATATAAGGAAGAGCGGGACATATTAGAACACGGGGTACATTTAAATCGATGTAGCCGATGGTACTCTCGAAATTACGTACATACTCAGCAGTCCTATTATCTCAGTGTTTGACATCCAGCGAATTCGGTTGCTTTTCAGCAACCTGAGCCAACTTTTTTTTTTCTTTTTGCCGAAGTTCTATGGAAAATATGCCCACATTAAAGAGTCGTCTAAGTTAAGTTTGTTTATACTTTATTGCGATCTAGTCATTAGTCTTATCTAGTAATTATATTGAAATCTGATCACAGGTTCTATTTACCAAAAGAAGTGCGGAAATTTACAATGCGATATGGTGGGAATAATATTTGCAACAGTTGAGGAAATTTTTGTGCTCGTGGGTCCTTGACTCAGGAACCATGGTTCCTGGTTTAGAGGTCTAGGGTATGTAGGACCACCATTTCTGAATTTTAACAAAGAATACATTGATCCACCACCTAAAATAGGAGGGCATAGAACCGCTGTTTGACTGACACAATGTGGCATCAGCGCAATGAATTTTTGTGCGCTTGAAGTATATTTTTTATACTACGAGCGCACACAGCCTCTTGTTTATGTGCTTTGGGCTTATCGTCTATGTCCCAGCAGAATAGAAACCAGGAATGTTATTTGCAGAGGGTAAGGGGGAGCAACTGCTCCTCTGAGCTTGGGTAGTACATGTATGTTAATCAATTGTATACTAATTAACATTATAACAACAAACTTCAGTGGAGAACCTTGTCCTCTCCCTCCTTCCCCCAGCAAGCAAAATCTGAAGTGACGCTGCTGTTAAAAGCTATCAGCTATTGTTGCCATCCAACGAGATAATATTTATCCGACTATAAGATGACCTTAAGTACAAGACAATTAATCTGCAAACGTAAGACGATCCCATATTTTTCGAATGACGATTTCTTTTAGGGGGAGACTCACCCTACGACGATGCCTTTTATGTTACAATCAAAGTTTGAGTCCCTACATCTTACTTAAGAATGTTTATAATCTTTAAAACGGTGGTCCATTAATTAAAACATGTCTGTGACATTTCAGGAAACAGAAACCTCTATATCGAAAATTCATAGCTTAAACTATTATTGTACCCAGGTGCAGAATTTCTGATCGGAATCGGTTGAGGTTAGCCCTTCTTTAATGATTGTATTAAAAGCCCTCATAACTACCGTTAATATAATTCGATTGAAAAATGTAAACAGCATTGTAATCAGCAAGTCAAAACGACTTCAAACGATATGGAACACAAGATTACGTCCTCCCTTAATGATCATATAAAAACTCTCATAACTATGGTAAATATAATCTGATGTGTAAATTTTAAACATTATTGTAATCAGCACGCCAAAACGACTTAAAACGATATGTAACACGAGGTTACGCCCTCTCTTAGTTACGACCTCGGAAGTAGTGATGCTATATTTTTTCGGCAGCCGGTGTATCTTCTGCTGGAAAAAGACCTTCGACTGCGAAATACCTTTCAACAGTTTGCAGCTTGGCCTCCGATCAGAAACTTAGACTCAAGATTTTTGGGAGTGCAAAGAGTATGGAGTGACGACAATGTATGCTTGACTGGATTTTTGTGTGTACTTTTTTTTTTTCTCTCCACGTTTCGGAAAATTATGTGCAATGTGGTATTTATTCACAGTTTAACTCTAATATTGTTTGTGGATAATTGTCACTTATTTTTTTGTTCGATAATCTGCACATGATATTTACTGCATATTGTAACTCGGCAGCTCTCATTAGCTACTTTCACAATGCTTAAAGATATACGGAGAAAACTCCTTAACACATTTCAAAATATGTGTATTGTTGGAATTTTACATTGCTGTAAGTTATTCATCTTTTCGAAATTATATTATGTATATGATTTCAAAAGCGGAGATAGAAGTACTATTGTTTCTTACTCTTTCGTAAATAAATATGTAAAATCAATTCCTATTTCAAATTGTGCTGTAAGTTTTAGGTTTACAGTAACATCTTTTACATCTCAGCAGAAAAACAAAATTTTTGTGTATGGAAAAGTAATCCTTTATTTTCCAACCTTTAGTTTGGTGTTTAGGTACTTACAAGAAAAGGGCATGAACCTGTCAACGGGACTTCCTAATCAAACCTAGTTCATTCGATACACATAACAAAGACATATTCATACACAAAAAATTAGGTGTCATGGACAACTGAGTAAGTCTCTGGGGCCCATTGACCCTGTTAGTATAAAGAAAATCGTAGACTCGCAGTGAAATAGCTATTGCATCAACATTGTTTATTGGAAAGTCATGTTTTATAGTACATTCTCTTCAGCATGAAACAAGCTTTCCAGAGGTGTTATGTATTGAGGCCCCTAACGTATTTGAACATGGGAAACTGGGAGAATGTCGGGAAAATTCCCTTCAGAAATCCCTCCCATTAACTTTGGACCCCGCTGGGCTTGGCCCCGGGTAGAAGCACACAATCCAAATGTATCTCGAAAAATACTTAGCGAATAAGAAATGTGTAAGTGTTATCAATAAGTTTTGTATTTCTAGACAGAATAGGTATGAGGAAAATCGTGTATTGGTATACAAGATTTTCCCTCATAACTATTCCGTCTGTCAAAACTTGGTACACTCAATCCTTATTCCCTATAGTATCGAATGGACTAGGTTTTATCAGGAAGGCCCGTTGACAGGTTCATGTCCTTTCCTTGTTAGTTTTTACTATATTCGGAATCGAATCGATTATGCCGATGGTGTATTCAACAAAAATATGTATTTAAAAGCAACCTGTATTATAAAATCAAACTATATTGCAAAACCTGTCCTTTATATTATGAGGATTAGCATTAGGAATGAGATTTCTGGGCTTTCGGCATCTAAGGCCATTTAGCACGCCATGCATATGAAGGACGACGTCCTTCATCGAGCACACTATCCGATGAAAGGGAAGGAAGGAAGCGGCCTGGGGCCAGTATGTGAGGTACCATCCCGGCATTCGCCTGGTATGAATGAGGGAAACCCAGGAAAACCTTACTCAAGATGGCTGGCCTGAAAAAGCTGTTACACTTTTTCGAGCGAGTGGCCTTACCGGGAATCGTACCCGGGACCGCTCACACCAAAGGCGAGAGCGTTAGCGACTCCGCCACTATATTATGAATATACTTTCTTCCCCCCCCCAAAAAAAAACAAGTTTCTTTCCGTTTTTCCCGGGAATTTTCCCATACTTCAAAATTCCCGAGAAACTTACAGCACTAGTTGTATGTCAGATATGAATAAAGAAAGCCCTTACAAAGTTATTTATAGTTTTGATGTGATTTCAAAACTTCAACTTGTTCCAGACAAAAAGTTCAAAAGATTTAATTTTGGTAGTAACTTTGCCTTTGATATTGACAAATCATCTTTTGAATTATATTTCTATAAGAATCTGTTCAGTAGTAGTTCATGAGGAAATAATATCGGTAAACAATTACAAATTTATCTCTACAAGCTAAGGGAAAGAAACCTAACAAATGTCTTAAATGTATTATGTGAATTAACTACATGAATTAACAATTAAGTACTTGTCGCGTAAAGTCTCTTACGTAAGTTTGTTGCGATAAAATTTAAGTTTTGCCGATTTGAGTTCTCTCGTGTGCCACCACTGTAATCATTGTTCATGTTAGAAAATTAAGTTGCAAACCTTTATTTATACGCCTTTCATTAGCTTTGAAGGGAACAAATCAACAAATATTTCAGTTTAACGTCCCACGATTATGCCCTTTAGGCTAAGGGTGACGATATTAAAGCAACTGAATGATGATAGAAGAATTGGTGGAATGAGAGAGCGGGAGGAAATGAGAGTACCCCTAGAAAACCCACGGGCACGAAGTTGTCCACCACACGCTTACTTAACCGAGGATTGAACCAAGGACCTCACGCACTAGAGGTGAGCGCTCTACCACTGATCCGTCGTGCCCCGCCTAGGAGTACAAAATCAAGCCCTTCCTCATCCCGATTAATAATATAATACAATATTCACATGGTTGGCCGCAGTGGCTTAGTGGTAGATTGATCACTTCTAGGGCATGGGGTATCTGGTACGATTCCAACTCGCGCCAAGTGTACTCGGGGTTCTCCCACTTTATTCATCCCACCATTCCATTTATTTCTTATCATCACCGTCTCTTATTACCCTAGCCGGCATAAATGTGGAACGTAAAACTTAAAGATTACATTTTTTCAATATCCGCAACATAACTCCACCTTCTGCCACTGGATAAATGTTGATGATCGACGAGGAATTCCCTAATCACTGATTAATTCGAACCCAACCGGCTAAGACATGTATTTAGAAACCACAACAAAAATTTAATAACATTGTTTTGATTTATTTTATTTATCTGACAAGTCTGAAATTATAAAAGAGAATTCTTTTGTCCAATTGAACGACTTCGATCATCCTTCCTTCTCCTTTCGGAAGAATAACAAGATCATCAGGGTTTCCATCACTGTTCAAATTGCTACTAGAGATAAGCTAACGTAGAAATTTCTTTTGCCATTATCAAGGGCTTGCCCTCTCTTCCACAGACACACAATCGTGGCTTTTGCTCTCCACCTCTTTTCATGCTCCCTTCTATGGCTCCTTTATTCCTTCCCCCGCACCCAATCTCCCATTTTGGAACCTTCATTCTCCCTCACTTTTCCTGCTCAATTCTCGGCCATTCTATTCGTGAACTAACGTTAATCAAGCAGTCTTGGGAACAGTCCCGTATGCATGAATAAATCCCAAACTACCACCACAATATGCAATCCAGCTCTTTAGTCCAGCTCACAATGACCGCAAAATGGCGCCTAATATGCTGTTGAAGAGTATTGCTTCTGCTGCAGCATAGCAAAAATTTTTTGAACTTCGACGTTCTTTTTTTTTCTCATTTCATTTTTCTGCGAAACCTTTCCACTAATGGCAACTGATTTTGTGGAGACCTCTTTATATGTAAGTCTGTAGTACAGATGTCAATCTCATAGGGACAAAGGGAGGAACCAACGAAGAAAGAATAGATAGAAAATTGAATAAAAAGAAATTATATATATATAAAAATAACGAGGGTGGAACACGTCGTACAAAACTGCCAAGACAAGTTTTTTCTTCTTCATCTTCTTCCATAATTCACACAAAATCCTACTTACCTTATAGCAGCGGCCGTGACAAGAAGAAACAAATGACAGTTGAAAAGACAACTTTCTTCTTCTTCTTTTTTCCTTTTGATATTCTTTTGGGCACAGAAAGATAATATAAAGTTGGGAAATGGGCTTCATCTTCTTTTGTATGCGTAGCGTAAGATCCTCATTTGCTTGTGAATATGGATCATCAACTTAAAAAGAGCTAGCACCTAACTTTGTGAAAGTTTTCTTAGTGAATTTTTTGGGAGGAGGCCGAGGGGGAGGGAATTTACTGTGCTTTTGTCGCGTTAAAATCACTTAATCAACACTGCAGTTTCTCTTCTTTTCTGTAACGTCTTTTGATTTGTTTCCATTCAAAACGATCAATGGTGCAGGTAGAGTATATTTCAGTACTTTTTAAAAGTTTATAGTTTTACGATTTAAGTAATTGTACAATATTTTTAAAGTTGAATGAAAAAAAAATGTCCTAAGATACAACACATAGCAGTCGATAGATTTCAATGAGCTAAATATAATGATATGAATGAATGTAAAACGTCGTGCGTAGTTTACGAGAATAACGACTTTTCTTAAATTATATATATATATATATATATATATATATATATATATATATATATATATATATATATATATATATATATATATATATATATATATATATATATAATGTATATACAAACAACCACACAGCTATAAGACGAAACTAGTAGTGAAGTATACCATCCACAAGCTTTTCACTGTGGCAAAATCAAGACAGGAGCATGTAGTATGGTTAATGGTATATAGACCAAAATTATGATTAATAACAAATATATAGTATGATTAATGAGATGTAGCCCAAAATTATGATTAATGACAAATATACAATATGGTTAACGAGATGTAGCCCAAAATTATGATTAATGACAAATATATATAGTATGATTAACGAGATGTAGCCCAAAATTATGATTAATGGCAAATATATAATATGGTTAATGGGATATAGCCCAAAATTATGACTAATGACAAATATATAGTATGATTAATGAGATATAGCCCAAAATTATGATTAATGACAAATATACAATATGGTTAATGAGATGTAGCCCAAAATTATGATTAGTGACAAATATACAATATAATTAATGAGATGTAGCCCAAAATTATGATTAATGACAAATATATAGTATGATTAATGAGATGTAGCCCAAAATTATGATTAATCCGTTAATCTTTAATTTTCCTTTAACAACAGTATTGTCTAAAGGTAAGATGTATATCAATCGTTTGACGACATCGAGCTGATCAAAATGACATACTTAAGGGTAAATCCTCATGCGTAGTTTTGGAGAAAGTCGAGGAAAACGATTTTTTATGGCGCTAAAGAGTGTGTCACTTGTTACCAATCAGATTGAGTTAAAAGTTTTTTTTTTTATTTTATTCGATTGGATTATTTATTTGTTATATAATCTATATGGAAAATCTACAGTGTTAAATAGCAGACTATCTAATATTCGAGTTTTTCTAAGTGACAAACACACTTCCAACAGTGACACATATACTTGTAAGAGTGACACTCATACTTCTAACAATGACAGTTATAGTCCTAACAGTGACATTCATACTTCTAACAGTGAGACACAGTCTTAACAGTGACAAATATATTTCCAATGATGAGCGCAAGAGTCTTGGTCTTGCAGTTTGTGCAAGAGTCTTGCATGCAAGACCAAGACCAAGACCAAGACCAAGACAAGGAATCCTGATGCAAGACCAAGACCAAGACCAAGACCATGCCTGCAAGACCAAGACCAAGACCATACCTGCAAGACCAAGACTTGCGCAAGAGTCTTGCACAAGTACCGGTACTACTTGATTTTTTTTTTTATATAGAATGTAAAAAGGAAGGGGAAACATCCCATCTTTCACTTGAATTTCTTGGCATCAGTAAAAACGCCGCTGGAGTGACTGTGTTTCCATTTATGCAATCCGTGTGAATCGATCTGTCCCTGTAGTATATAGCTACAGTATATCGTTTTGTGAATCGGTTGTTCGCGAGACGACCCAGAGCATAATTCTATGAATTGTTACAATTTATAAGAACTTCATTGTCTTATTTACTTTGGTCGACATTTGATTCATTTACGACGGCCCATGATTGGATTTGGGGAAATCATACGAAGAATAATTGTGTCCATAAGAAGCAGATAAGCGAAAAGTAAATTAAAACATGTTGTGGCTATGATGGCTCAGTGGTAGAGCGTTCAACTCTGGTGCATGGTGTCCTGATTCGATTCCAGCTTGCTCTATGTGAGCTTTTTTGGGAGACAAACACCGTGTGCGTGGGTTTTCTCGGGGTTTTTCCGTTTACTCCTACTTTCTTCATTCCACCATTTCATTCATTTCTCATCATTATCGCCTCCCTTAGCCTCGGTGCATCACCGTGGGACGTTAAACTAGATATTTCATTTAATTTCAAAACATATTAGTGGTGTTCTTCTTCCAAAACTAAAGAGAAATGTAGTATTGAAAATCAGTAATTCCGTACACCATAGGTGCCGACAACCCAAGGCTCAAGCATGTGTTGGAAATTTTTAATGTGTACTCATAAAATTAATATTGAAATAACATTTTTATGACATTGATAAAAACTTAGCGCATGTAACCGCAAGTTTGATTTCATCGGCGGATGCTTATACGTTGATTAATTGTTTATCAATATAACTTTTCGACTCCTTAGGTATACGGCACATCGAGGATTGAACGATATAACATTATACAACAATAAATAAACCATATTCACAACTGAGAGTGATTTTGTGTAGTTATTTCAAAAAACTTGGAGATTGATGTCATTATTTTGTATTTCTAATATAGGCCAAAAGTATTTGTATAAATTGAGTTTACACAAAAGACATAGACAATTGATTCGTTTTAAGTTGTCACTCAAATTATTCTAAAATATTAAGAGGTTTGAATATAATAATCATTATTTTATTTTTTTCTTACTTTTTTGGCCAATATTGCTAAACATATCATCATCATAATCATCATCTCTGCCATTATTGGCAGATCACTTGCTGGAACTGAGAAGCTTTGATGTACGGTGGTCCTCAGCTAGTCTCTTCGTCTTGACGTAGCAATTATCTGTTTTAATACCTTCCCTCAACTAGTCTCCTTCACCCCCTCCCTCTCTTTTCTTCCATCATACCCTCTAGCACTTCCTTCATAATACAGTTCCTTCTCAGCCAATGTCCCAACCTGTTCCTCTTCCTCCTCTTAAGTACATCTAAAATTCTTCTTTTCTTCCCTACTGTTACTATTTCTAACACCTTATCATTCGTTTTCCGTTCAATCTAGCTAATTATCTTCTTTTTTTCTCCATGCTCACGTTTCGAAAGATTCCAATTTTTAAAATCGCTTTTGCGTAATGTCCATGTTTCTGCCCCATAGAGTACATGTTAGAATCAGTATAACAAAATCTCAATATTTAATTGGAAGTTTGTTTAATACCAAGATTAGCTAATCGTGGTTGAAAAGGAAAAAGAATGTGATGCCTTTAGAGTGTAAAAATAATTTTGCAATTCATGGTATTTCAGTAATCTGTGCTGTCTTGAGATTCTTTCATGCTTCTTAGGGTTAGCCTCCCCAGTTTGGAAACCAGTGGAATATTGGATCTGTTAAAAATAATAATAATAATAATACGAAACGTTGTGATTTACCCTGTAAGTAGTGAGGCGTGGACACCCATTCAAATATATATATATAAAATAAAGGTCATCGTCTATGTTGTACGCAATCATCATACTTACACAAAGGTAAACTATATTACATTTAGAAACATACGTTGTATTCCGTTACCATTGGCGCATTGCAGAATTCATTATCCCTTATATCCAGAGTAAACTTTATCTATGAAAAGCATAAGATTTCTTAAAAGCAAAACTTGAAAGACTCTTGCAAGCAAGACAAACATGTAAGACCAAGACCAAGACCTGGGGTTCCAGTGCAAGACCAAGACCAAAACCAAGACCACCCGGGTCTTGCATTTGCTCATCACTACTTCTAACAGTGACTCATTACTTCTAAGATTGACCCACTCTACTTCTTACAGTGACATAGATACTTCTAAGTGTCACTTCCTTCTACCAGTGACATACATACTTCTGATAATGACAGATATAGTCCTAGCAGTGACTCACAAATACTTTTAAGAGTCACACGCATAGTCCTAACAGTGACACACACACTCCTAACAGTGAAACATACTTCTAAGAGTGATACACATACTTCTAACAGTGACATTCATACTTCTAACAATGACATAGCGCTAACAGTGACATTCATACTTCTAACAGTGAGACACACAGTCGTAACAGTGACACATATACTCTAACACATATGACACATTAACTTCTAAGAGTGACACACTCTACTTCGAACAGTGACACACATACTTTTAAAAAGTGACACATATAGTTCTAATAGAGACAAACATACCTCTAACAATGACACACATATTTCTAACAGTGCCACAGATACTTCTAAGTGCCGCTCATACTTCTAACAGTGACACACATGCTTCAAAAGTGACACATATGGTTCTAATAGAGACAAATATACAAGGTGGTTACAATTAAAGTGTCGCTACTTACGGTGGCCCAGCGCGGGCTGTAATCAACATATTTTAATATTACATTGAAATTTGTTAAATATGCTAATGAATCGAGTTATTCTGAAAAAATTATTAGTTCTACTTTCCACCGATAGGGAAAATGTGGCACTGTACAGACCCTAACGCACGCGAGCTCACACTTCATACACACGATGGCTATTGATAAGAGAGACTGTGCACTGTCAGCAGAATTGGTTTATCAGAACAGTCGCAACTACAGTGCAGCATTGAAGTAATATTGGCGTCTGAAAGGAATGAGAAGAGGACCACTGTCAAGAAATGGCTTAAAGAAGATGGTACTGAAATTAGAAACAACGGGTGAGTTGCTTGTGGCTCCAGGAAGAGGAGGATGACCATTCCAACGAAAGCTGTTGACGAAGTTGTTGTGGACAACGCAACACATGTTCCACATTCCGCTACCAGTGCTCGGCCGATGTCAAGGGATTGGCCATTCCATGTCAATAGTAAAGAAGAAAGAGACCGGTGCTTGGTTGCAAGCCACGCCATCTAAAACAATTGGAACCTTTTTAGATAACAAAGTTTTTCAAATATGTGTAGCTTTGCGTCTGGGAGTAAATATCTGCCATACATTTACTTGTACATGCCAAAGCAGAATGGATGAAAAAGGGTTACACGCACTAAGTTGTATTAAAAGTGGAGGAAGATTAGTACGCCATGGTGAATTGAACAACATAATAAAACGAACACTGGCGAGCATTGATTTTCCAAGCATTTTGGAACCGCCAGGAATGTTTCGAGAAGATGGAAAGCGGCCAGATGGAATTACCCTAACTCCATGGAAAATGGGTCAACGGTTGATATGGGATGTCACATGCGTGGATACCTTTGCACCATCTTATTTGCCATCAACACAAAACGAAGCAGGTAGTGCAGCTGAAGTGGCCTGCAAGAGAAAACACTCCAAATATTCTAAACTGAAAGAAGAGCATCTTTTCGTTGCTTTTGCAACTGAAACTATGGGGGTTTTCAGCAAAGAAGCTCACAAATTTTTGAAAGAACTGGGTTCCAATTTGATTACTAAATCAGGCGACGCCAGAAGCCAACAATTTTTAGTACAACGCATTAGCCTAGCTATACAAAGAGGCAATGCGATTAGTATCTTAAGCTCCTTCCCTTCACACAAGTTAGAAGAAATCTTTTATCTTAATTAAACATAAATTTTCCCTTATAAATTTTCAAAAATAATTCATTTTAGCGGCTCATTCTTGAAAAATGTTTCATGTATAGAATATCCATTATTTAACGGATTCATAAGATCATAATGCATAAATAGCTTATATTTTTTCATATCTGTAATTTCTTGCTCTGTATCTTCATATCATTGTGGTATTGGGGTTTTATATTTCCCATATAAATGTACAAAAAGTCTTTCACCTGTACTCTAAAACTCTTTCTGTGAGAGAATTAATTTTCATGTTATTTCGTAAGCTTTGCCATTTTGTAAATCAATTATGAATGGTTAATTATAAATAGTAAAGAAAGTTCTTAGGGCCATTTTACTGGTATCCTTACAGCATTCACACAGTAGAGCAACTGAAACCCCAAGATCCGCCACAATGCCTCGAGCTTGCCCTTCGGTTTTGACACGAATGGAGGTGGATGATATGTATCGGTGGGGTATTCTGTGGACTAATAAGGCGTATTTTACACTAGAAGGGGCAGCAAACAGGCAAAACTGTCGGGCACAGGGCTAGAATAATCCTCATGTTGTGCGGGAACAGCCATTACACTTTGCGTACGTGATTGTGTGGTGTGGATTCACAAGAACGTTCATTATTTGCGGAGATGACACCTCAAGAAGTTGTCACTTGGCACGTTATAGGAATCTTTTAGTGCGACATGTCGTTCCTGAGTTACAGGCATGGAACTGTTTGGAGACGATTGTTTTCATGCAAGACGGGGCCACACTGCATATTGATCGCCACGTGAAAGATCTGCTTCGTGAAACCTCACTGCTGATCGCATCGCCTCCCAAGGTTTTCCAGATGCGTGGTCAGCAAGATCCCCTTATCTAAATCGGTGTGACTTTTGGCTGTAGAATGTCTGAAAACTCGGATCTACCAGGAAATTGTCCAGTCGCTGGCGGATCTCAAGGACAGCATAAGACGACATGTCGCATCAATTCCACCGGAACTGCTACGAGCAACTATTGAGCACGCCATTTTGCGGATGCAATATGTTGTTGATGTGTCTGGTAGCCATACGGAGCATGTTGTGTAAATTGGTCACTGTAACCGCAAGTGTTAATACAGTTATTCTCAATGCACCATTTGTTACCATTAAATGGAAATAAAGTTTCACGTTTTGTTAACTTCACGTTGTTCCTAAAGATGTTCCCTTTGCACCATTTGTTACAATCACCTTGTTTGCATTCCATTTAGCTATCTCACATGTTTGGCCTCTTGGACCTAGATAATAGTTATCCATATATTCAGGATCATTTCCACGTGGGTAATACACATACAGCGCCGTATTTCCCCTGGTAGCGGAAAGTGGAACTAATATTTTTTCATCGTAACTCTCTTCCGCATGGTCTCCTTAGCATATTTACCAAATTTCAATGTAAACGTTAATTACAGCCCGCGCTGACCGCCGTGAATAGCGGCACTTTAATTGTAACCACCCTGTACTTCTAAAAGTGAGGTACGTAGTCTTAAAAGTGATATCTACATTTATAACAGTGACAAACATACTTCTAACAACGATACAGATACTTCTAAAAGTGTCACATAGTTCTAATAGAGACGAACACACTTCTAACACTGAGGAACATAGTCCTAACCAGTGTTTCTTCCAGACGTGTTTTTTTGTGGGGGCACTGCCTCCCCGGAACTCTGAGAGTGCCCCCCCGGACGAGACCAAAATAATACGTCTATAATATAACAATAAATAAAATAGTACCAGCAGTGTCCCCCCGGAATACTACATGTGCCCCCCCAGGACATTTTTTTCTGAAAGAACGACTGGTCCTAACAGTGACACAGATAATTCTAACAGTACCACACATACTTCTAACAATGACACCGTTCTAAAATGGACACATATAGTTCTAATACAGACAGACATACTGTATGTCAGTGAGGCACACACTCCTAACAATGCCACACAGAGAAAAATCCGTTCTCCGGACAGCGGTATATTGTACAAATATACGGTATCCTCTTGCTTACTATAGAAATTAGTACGGAGCATACGTTATCCGTATGCTACATAGGCACTGCCCTTAGATGTTACATCATGTTGTTGCAGGATGTCTGACATCTAACAGTTTTCCGTATATCATATGCATATACTTATGTTACCTTTGTCAGCTATATGTTATATACGTCCATTTGTATGTGAGATCCTGACCGCCTACATTATTTCATACGGAAAGTACGTATAGATGGAACACTTATACAGAAAGCATGGGCGGCGATTACGGGGGATAAGAGGGGGCAGTTGCCCCCCACTTTTTTGAAGTGACGCCCTCATTTATATAGTTTTATTTGGAAATGTAAACAGGGTGTTCACACAATTTGGAGGAAAAAAACTCTGACTTTTCCCTGACTTTCCATGACGAAAGTTTCAGATTTCCCTGACCCCTGAATAACTTAAAAATATAGAGAAAAGAAAGAAACCCCAGACTCCCCATAGTTGGCCTTGTTCTCTTCCGCTTCTGTTTGTTTCCTTTTTCAATTTTCTTTCCAAAGGAATGCAAATTTACAAACATGTGCATTAGGCCGATATTGATTAGGCCTACATATTACAGAAATTGTAAAGTTACAAACGAAAGTGTGCAGTATACGGAGTACTTAAGATATGGAAAAAATACACATTATAATACCAATTATAATATTATAATATTGCCTATAGTAATAAACAGTTCATACATGATTTTACTAATTATTAAAAGAAAAACACAGATATACATACATTATGTAACACATACTTTCGCTGGTCCAGTTGTTAAATGCAACCCATTTAGAAATTTGTTTTCATCCTTTCTCGCATAGTTTTCTTTTCATTGATCTGAATATCTTCTTGTTGTCTCCGCAGTTTAATTTTCTTCTTCCTCCAACACCTTTAGTTGTTGCTGAATCTTTCGTTTCTCCCCCTCTTCTCGTCTCCAGCATTCATTTCTCTTTTCTTTTCCAAATACACCTGATATTGTCTCATTGAACTTCTCACTGAATTTATTATACCTCTTGTAATTATTAATAGTGATGATCCACCTATTCTCATCACAGAATCATGTATGATCCGTTGAGCCACCAGAGATTCTTCTTGTAAGTTGTCAACAATGAGAATTTTATTTATTGTGAGACCACTTTCAAAAAATGCGTTTCCGTGAAAGACGATAAAACACAATTTCATAACTGACCATAAGTCAACGAAGTTCTTCCCATTTCCTAAGACTAAGTAAGAAACTCATCAAGTCCAATACCATCTCTATCATTGGTTATGAATTCATTTGAGTGTTCCTTAAATTCTTCAGTCTGAGCTTTTACTGTGAGCTGGAGATACTATTTCTTCGCGCTCTCAGCCACTTGTCCAGATATCCTCTTGGCACCATGCAATTCTTCTAGAACAGCGTCTGCCCTTTTGAGCAAATATGCAAGGATGCAGTTAGATGTGTTTCTCGCAGAAAATTAGTTTCAACAACTATATCACAGAACACTGACTCCTCAATATCATCATTGAGAACACAGATTTTGCATCCATTAACAGTGAAGAAATCAACCCTATTTCATAAATTCAGTAATTGAACAATGTACCTAAATCGATTTTTCCCTGACCAATCTGCCATTTCCCTGACTTCATCTGATACATTTTTACTTCCTGACATTTCCCTGACTGACTTTCACTTATTTTCCAGAATGTGGACCCTGGTAAAGGTTTTGTAAGTATTACTGTTTCATAAAAAAAATTGTGCCATATATTTGCTGTTGCGTGAGTACGTATTGGTTATTTGCCTTCGCGTGGAGTTAAGAAAACTACAGGAATTGCGTTTTAATTGCAATTCAAAGCAATTAATATTGCAATTGCATATTTCTTTAAATGTCATAGCATATGCTTGCAGTACTTACTGTATTTCATTTTCTAAGCGTAGAAACATTCCTTTAGTGGCATGTGTGAAATTAAAAGTATAAGTTGTTCATTAATTCCCAGTTTCAATATAACTTCTGCAAAACAAGCGTCATTATTCATTACTATGATTAATATTATCCCTTCTATTTATTTGTTTTGCAAATTTATTAAATAATCTAAGCACACAATTTTCCAGACAGAATTTTAAGATGTTCGTGAGCAAGAACTTAAATCTCTTCTTACACTTTCGTTGTTTAATTAAGAGTATAAAGGATTAATACGTTCCTGTATTGCTCTTATGAATTTACTTAATAAAATAGAAATACGATATGCGGTATTTTAAGTGAAAAAAGATAGTATCCTATTAGTTATACAACCTTTCGTCAAACAATGTTAGAAACAATCAGGAAATCTAACATTGATATACAATTGTTCAGATCATGTCTTGCCCCCCACTTTTAACGTCCAACCGCCGCCACTGACAGAAAGTATTATAAAACATGCGTTTTCAGTTATACGTCTGCTTACGTTAAGTCCAAAAACTACAGGAATTACGCATGTAACCTATCTTTTTAAGTACGCCACCTACATTTTTTTTTCTCAGTGCACGCATGCTTCTAACAATGATATACATAATCCAACCAGTGAAGCACATACTACCTGCAAAACGAAACAAACGTGAAGATAATTACAAATTCACAGCAAATCCGTAAAGATTGTACTGTAGAGATAAACAAGGACATTATCAAAGATGTGACTTATTCTTATCGTCATTAGTGAAAACTTATTTATTGCGAAGTAAATAGCGAGTAGTGTTGCTCCTCGTTTTTTTTTTTTTTTTTTTTTTGGTAGAATTATCGTCTCGTCTCTGATTCTCGAAGAATTCCTTCTCGTCCCGTCTCGATTATAGGAAAGATTTCCTCGTCCCGTCTTGTTTTATAAATTTATGCCCTGATTTTCTTCTTAATTTTATCTAGATATTATCAGAATCCTCATGTGTCATGAGACGTCCACGAAGGATATGATATAATAACATTGAAACCATATTTATTATCTAAGTATGATATATTGTGTAATACTTACCTTAAAACACTGATAAAATTTAATATTCTTCATTGTGTTTATAAACAATCACGTTATTAATTTACAGTGTTTGAACTATGAATCGTGGATAGCCTGTCTATTTCAAGTATGCCCCTGCTGTCGATGTGTTTTGCCATTCCTCTCTCGGGAGAGGAATGATATGTTGCTGTGGCCGAGAACCTTCAATAGTTGCATGCAGACTGGGATCTTTCCCTAAACCAAACAAAGGGGATCTTTCCTCCGTACAGGGTTGTGAGGATGGGATCAAAGTATGTTTCACATATTTTCCGAGGGCACACTAGAAATAGATGGGATCAAAGTATGTTTCACATATTTTCCGAGGGCACACTAGAAATAGATGGGATCAAAGTATGTTTCACATATTTTCCGAGGGCACACTAGAAATAGAGACTCTAACATTAAAACAGTGTTTGAGATCTCAGATTTGAGTGAACTAATATTGTTCATAAGACTCGAGATATTTCTTGACTCGTCTAGTGTTTGAAAATGTACTCCTCGTCTCATAAGCAGCCCTAATAGAGGAGCACTAGATGAGAAGCAAAACAGTTTCAATTCTTTTGACTATGATATGATTATTATATACACTTCCAAACATACGCTATATCATTGTCTACTTTAGGAACTAGATATTAAATTGCTTCCAAGGGAAATGGGAGAAAACCAAAATCGAAGTAGGTATAGGAAAATAGCAGCCGAGAATTTAACAAAGCAATTTAAGCGAACACAGAACAGAGGTGTGGAATAGAAACGCATCTACGGACGCCAGCTGTTTGTTTGATATTAAGTGTATTTTTATTGTTGTGGGAGACACGATATTGTATATTCGTGTCATATATTGACAGTCTAATAACTTGGACGTGACAGAAGCCAATTTCCGCTTTTCCTGTGATTGATGAGTCGGCAATGGTGACAATATGAGAAGGGGAGATGCAAAGTGGAGAGGCGAAACAGTTGCTGTACAGATGATGGCTTGGATTGAGGAGTGAAGCCGGGGGGAAGGGAAATAGAAACAGCTGTAAGAATACAATCACACACAGATTATGAACGCAGTAACTTAACAAATATGTGGAAAATCATATTCAGTAAAAATGTAGGAAAAAGATTTGCAACAAATTATTGGTTTGTTTGGTTAGTGTCCTTGTGAACATACGTTGTAGAATGATAAACTTGATTCCGAAAACAGGTTTTAAACTGAAATGGATTGAAAACTTTAGCGTTTAGCGGTTACCGCATGTAACCTAAATAGATAGATGACAAACGCGAGTTTATTTGATTCCAGCAGCGAGGTTGTGTTCCCACGGGGATCGAACTGCCAAAAAGCAAGGGTGGTATATGAATATAAGTAAATGAAGATGAGACGGGAGAACTCCGACAACTCTCTAGAAGCAATATTGTTCTCCATAAGAATAATTGACATAAGATCGAATCAAGGACCCTTCGTACCAGTTATAAACTCTGTACTATATTTATTACTTTGTTTAAATTATATTTTGGCTTTTTCTGCAAAATCTGATTTAAAGTGGATGCCAGGAAACTATGTTGAAAACATGAAAGAATAAGTATTGGTTGTACGCTGAGATTTTGATACCGCATTGTTAAGAATAGGAAGAGAAATTAGTTGGGATATCGGGTAAGAAGGAAATGTATCATGAGAATCGTGCTAGAGGGTATGGTGGCAGGAAAGATAGGGAGAAGACGAAGGAGACTAAAATTAATGGACGAGATCAAAACCGTGAAATCGTACGTGAAGACGAAGGGGTTAACGGAAGACCGTGGAGCATGAAAGCTTCTCAGTTGCAGCAAGTGGTCTGTCAATAATGGTAGAATACCTATGATGATGATGATGCATGGAACAATTAATGAATTGAAAACCTCTTTTGGAACAAACAACGCAGTAGACTAATTCCTAAGTTTGCTTACTTATCCTATGAATACCTTTAACTATTAGTGGTGCACTACCACCGGTGCAAATCTGTCAACGTTGGGGGGGGGGGTGATAAGTAAGACCGTTTACATTTTTTTAAGCGATGCTCAAAATATTTGTGAAGTTGAAAAACAATCCTGTGGAGGATCAGGGAGCAGAGTTGTCTTCAACATTGGGAGGCGGGCAGATTTGAGGCTTACTTTCCTTTGTGGCAATCGGACACAAATCATCACATTTCCCCCCCCCAAAAAAACAATTTCAAATCAGATTATTGGGGGGCAGTCCCCCCAGTTCCAAGATTGGAGGGGACATGTCCCCCTCATCTCTCTCGGGATTTGCGCCAGTGTGCACAACAATAAGGACGTAGTAGAATAAAATTACTGAAATCCTACAACTTATTCCTGTAAATATTTGTCCTTACCCTGACCCTTCTGAAAAAGGAATTTAGTTAGACCTACACCTCTGAGAACTCTCCCGTCTGGTTGATCTCTATCTCTTCTACAGAAGGCGTGAATTATTACATTTGACAACTGTATTTCAGTAACGTAGTCCAAAAGCGTCTTGACTATAATATTTTATTTATGCATTATTACTTTTAAAAAATACACCAAAGCTAGTACAGTCCTCTAGCGGTCGAAGATTGAAGTTCTTTACACAAGAGCCAGACACTTGCAGAAAAATTATTGCCTTTTTCACAGCATGTGGTATACCAGTAACTTTTCCCCCTTCTTTCAAGCAACTACATTCACTTGGTTACTCATTTAATCATATTCTTCTTATCTAACTTCTTCTTAGACATCTTCATTCGCGTAAGAATTATGAAAGGCAATCCATTTTAGCTCTATTGATCACAGCATTTACTTTTGAAAGAACCCTTTGTATACAACTTTGATGAAACGCCTACCAATTTTCAGACTTTCTTGTATATAAGTAATTTTTTCCCCTTTCTTTTTTGTTCATATCTTAACTATGGGTTGACTTCTTCCTTTCTGCGGTTTTGTGAAGATACACTGCGAAAACAAGATGGTAAATTGACCAATCCTCTTCACATTTATCTAATGTTTTCGTACTTTTTTTATTGTAATTTCAGTGGCACAAACGTTATGTATGCTTCTTCAAAAGTATGTTCAAAAAGTACTTTTAAAAAGCAAATGAAAACATCTTTGTACTCACACTATCTTTCACTTCTATTAATTATACAAATAGTATGGTAGAGGCGTGAACACGAAGGGGGGAGATTATCCACTGGATCTCTTCAAACTTCGAAATTATTTTTAAATAATATACTTGTGTTTTATTTGCACAAGGAGCGAACTCGCAACAAGTCCACCTCTCCAGGATCCTTCCTCAACAAAATTGTTTATATGCATACCTATAATACAGTTATTACGAATTCTACATACGACTATCAGATTTGAAAATAACAAAACTCTATGAAAATATGAAAATAAGGACTGTGCGTTGCCTAACGGAGTGGGTGATGTACGGTCAGCACATCAGACTCTCGGCATTTTTATTTCTGGCTTTATAGGCCAAAGTTTGCTGCTTCTTAATTCAAGTAGCTTCTTAAATACATAATAACTTAGTCAAAACCAAAAATATTGTTATCTACCAGAAATCGAACACGAGACCACGGGAATGCATCAATGATGCACGAGTTAATAATTTGGCTATACAGAATTGTAATAGATTAAAAATTAGGATTATAAGGTATCATGTATACAGCAACTCATTAATTGCAACTTAATTATAAATATACTATTATAAATATACAAAAACTAATTATGAATGATTTGACTCGCAGAGTTTCGACGTCAAAATAGAACTTCTCCTACCCGGAAGAGAATCCGGTAGTATTTATATGATTTTTCCGTCATGTCAACATTCTTGCACATTCTTTCTGAGTCTTCCTAGTTCTAGAAGTCATCGCCGGTCATTTGCATTGTAGAAGTCAAGGCACTCTAAATTTTCCATTGGATTATGAATCCTAAAGAATATTCAAACTGCCTTCACTTCGTACATTGCCTGTTTTATACAAATTTTAAAATCCAATTAAATATTATGTTTCTTTACATTGTGGTACACAATATTCCCTGTGCTTTAATTAAATATTATGTTTCTTTACATTGTGGTACACAATAATACAAAGACGTAGCATGTTCGTGCGACCAAGTCAAGCGTCATATTCCTTCGCTATTAGCACTCTTCATTTTTTATAACTTAGTTGTATCAAGAAACCCAATCCTTGTCAAAGGTTTGATGCGATAAAACTAGCATTGGAACATCAAATAGGGCCTCTACAAATATAATCAACTTTTCATTTAAAACATTTTTCAATATACAGGATAAAAATGGTTTTAGCGTTGAAAGCAAACCATTTGGAAACATAAGCTTTAAACATTCTGGAAACGTAAGCTTTTAGATGCAAAAACAAATGTGAACACATTGAAATATCCGACTATACAGCACTTCCCCCAATATTTGTGTATCTATTCCTATAGAACTTTATAATATGAAAATAACGTTACTCGCTTAACAGTATCCGTAGTTTTAATAACATTCTCTGTATTAAACTATATGTTAGTGAAAACTACAGTTCTTGAATTATGTCCTTAATTCTACGCACGTGTAATTTTCCATTAACATGGTTATCAAATGTTAGCATGGGGGAGATTGAAAACCTTTCTTTGAGCACGTTATAAATAGTTATTAAATATCAAATATCATACGTGCTTAAGTTAATGTTGAAAGAAAAAGCATTATAAATTTCTGGGAATCTTTCTCTGAAAAGTTTGAAAAGAAATAAAATGCTATTGACATCTATGAAAATATCAGAAACGAGAAAGAAGTTTACACAGACTAACGAGACACGGTGTGGTCATCATGATTCCGTCTGAAAAGAGGGTGAAAAAAATGTATCAGCATTTCATTTCTAGTTTCTTCTTCCAAACGAATGTTCTTTATGCAATACTAACAAATTAAAATAATTTTCAGTTCAATTTTCTCTGATATTACATTTTAAAAAAATAATTATGAGAAAGGAAAAAATAAAATAAACAGGTAGAACTGAATTGAATATATGTTTACAACCTTTGTTAATACCCTACAAAATGACCTGCGCGCCACGTATATTCTTTCAATGTGATGTGATGTTTCTGAAAATCTCCTTGTATTTGGTTGATTTGATCCGCAAAGAATGTTCGGAGTTAAAAGAACCGTAGTTTAATAGGATTTCACAGAATTTTCACCCGCAATGCTTCACATCAAAAACCACAAACTATGTTAGGGAACTATGGCAAAAATTTGCTGTAAAAGAAGATATTAAGAAGCCTTTGCAATGATCTCTTAGTTGCAATGGTAATTTCTGAACACTTCATTTTTTTCTATCTCTCTTGTCTCCGTATACTTGTTTTCACTATTGCAAATACATGCACAGACTAATACGTAAGTAAAGATTAGGGTAATATTCCTAGTGCTATTTATAACGTGAACTGAAGCTATCGGGAAAAGCGGCAAAACACATCGGGGAACAGATGACTGATACGGGAAATAGTATTACTAAGAGGTAGAGTGGGGTGGAGAGGGAGAATTGTTGCGCTTCATATTATCAGAAGTCTGTAGCATTAAGAGCTACCGATACTTACGAGGCAGGGTACCCAGGTGTAACACACCGATTGTGATAAGATTACACAGATATAAAGAAGATTTTAAAAGAAGCGACACGTTTTTTTTTATATCGGCCAACAAGCGTATTGAAAGGGTCAAATAGGGGCATAAAAATAGGGTCAAAATGAGATTATGTGAAATAAAGCGAAAACGAGAAGAGATATCGGAAAAGGTTAAATGTACGAAATACACTACCTATAGTCGATGCAAGACAATGAAGTAGAACACACCCATGCGAAGAAAGCACAACATCCGGAAATGGACCATGTCGTAATGTGTTACGGAAATGAGCGAAAATGGTGATAAGGAGCAGGAAGAAAGAAGAAACGAAAGCAGAAAGTAGGTGTTTTTGCTTTGTATGGATATGTTGGCCGTATGCGAAAGAGACGCAAATTCATCTCAATGCACGAAGATGGGATAACACGCAGGAAGGATGCAAACGCCGTTCGTATAGGCAGCCAGCGAGACAGTACTGCGCAGTGAGTTGCATATATTGGGTAATTGGAACCAAAATTCATAGCACAGTAGAATGTAATAGCAGGTGGTCCACATACGTAAGATAAACAGCAACAGTAATATCAATACCACACATGAGTATCAACATTATATCACTACGAAAATACGCGTACAACATAAAAGTAATAGTAACAATTTTGTTTTTGTGTTACTACTGCCTACACACATTTTCGTTTCCAACATCTATCTCATCGTTGTTCTCATTACGCGATATATGCAACCCACCGCGCAGTGCTGTCTCGCTGGCTGTCTGTATGAACGGCGTTTGCATTCTTCCTGCGTGTTATACTATCTTCGGGCATTAAGATAAATCTGCGTCTCTTTCGCATACGGGCAACATATGCACCCAAACTAAAAACACGTATTTTCTGTTTTCGTTTCTTCTTTCTTCCTGCTCCTTATCACCCTTTTCGCTCATTTCCGTAACACATTGTAACAATGATGTACACGTGATTGGTCCATTTCCGGATGATCTGCTCTCTTCTCATGGGTGCGTTCTACCTCATTGAATTGTGTCGACTATGGGCAGTATTTCGTACACTTAGCCTTTTCCTATATCTCTTCTCGTTCTCGCTATATTCCACATAATCTCATTTTGACCCCATTTTTATGCCCCTATTTGACCCTTTCAATGCGTTTGTTGGTCAATATATAAAAAAAAGTGTCGCTTCTTTTCCGATGTTCTTTATATGTGCAAGGGGGCGCGGTGGCTCAGTGGTAGAGCATTCACCTCCGGTGCCTGGAGTCCCTGGTTCGACCCCAGCTCGTGGTGGACAAACACCGCGCTCGTGGGTTTTCTCTGGGTTATCCCGTTTCCTCCCACTTTCTTCATTCCACCATTTCACTCATCTCTCATCATCACCGTTTCCTTTAGCCTAACCGGCATAACCGTGGGACATAAAACTTAAAGATTTCATTTCATTTCATTTACATCTGTGCAATCTTATCACAATCGGCGTGTTACATCTGGGTGCCCTGCCTTGTTAGGAGAAAATCCATTATTTTCTTTTAAAAAAATATCCCTTGATTTTCTTCATATTTCATAAAGAAATGTTTCATAAACAGTCTTACAACACGGCGGAAGTCATGTCCAAATTATTTTTGGAAAGTTAATTTATGGTGTGAGGAGTTAGTTCTTTCCGAAGATATTTTGTAAAACGTCTGCAATGGCTTGTTTCACATTTCATAAAGAAACATTCCATTACTAAACTTATAATAATAAATAATCAATTTCTTTCGGAGAAAGCCAGAAAAGATCGTTTATTGATGCGTTGAGTTTTCTTTGGACGATTATACATACATACATACACACACACACACACACACACACACACACACACATATATATATATATATATATATATATATATATATATATATATATATATATATATATCTGTAACAATTTTATTCAAACTTCTTAAATAAATTTTTCAAGTAGAAACAATACACTATGGTATGATTCGTGATTCAATTTGATAAATGAACATTTCATCTTAGCGGTAAGGTCAACACACAATGTCAGAATCTGAAAATCCACATGAACTCTTACAATGCGAAAAAAAAATAAATCTTTCAATTTAACGCCCCACAATTATGCTTTTTAGGCTAAGGAAGATGGGTGATTAAGCAAGAATGATGATGGGAGAATCAGTGGAATGATAATGTGGATGAAAACGGGAGTAGCCCGAGTAGAAAATCCATGGATACAATATTGACCACCATAAACGATGTTGTCCGAGAATCGAACCAGGGACCCAACGCACCAGAGGTAAACGCTCTACCACGGAACCATCGTGCCTTCCTTTTACAATGCGAACGAGACTACCCAAAAGTTAATGTGTTCTGTGCTGTTTCCCTACAAAAAGTTTATGGATCGTTATTTTTCGCTGAAGGTACCGTAATTGGAACGACTTATTTGGATATGCTCCGAGTATGGCTCTTTTCCCAACTGCAAGATGACCCAAATACGTGCGTAACTTCCTTTAGCAACAAGATGACGCACCTGCACATTGGGATCTTCAATTAGGAAATTGGTTGAATGATGTTCTCACTGACTATGGTCGCCATGGACCTCATGGCAGAATTTATCTCCGGGCCCCCAAGATCACCGGGTCTCACCCCATGCGATTGTTTTCTTTGAGGTTTTGTAAAAGACCGAGTATACGTGTCTCCACTGCCTTCTAACCTGCCTGAGTTCAGATATAGGATTCGAGGAGCTGTTGTTGCCACCATTCCAGACACATTGATTGAAGTATGGGAGGAACTAGCCTACAGGTTAGATGAGTGTCATGTGACAAATGGTTCTCACATTGAATGCTTATTAAGGTAGAAACTGCAGAAATTACCCTTTCATTTAACATGAGTTTTGGTATTGTTAGTTAAAGTCAAGGTGTAATTAGACACCTTTAAAACTGCTATATTCATTTATGTACGCCCTGTAGTATAGACTAGCAGAAGTGCCTGTTCCCATCACGAACCGAATCTTATGCAACCTGCAACATAATAAAGTAGTGTAGGTTGTCTATCTTGAAATATTTCTGAAATACTTATACCGTTCAGTGTTGCCAATTTGGAGGAAAATTCGCTAAATCTAGGGCATTCGACTTCCAAAATAGTGACCCAAAATTATTTTTCCGATTGGCGACCGTTTTGGCAATTAACAAGCTGTTATAAATTCGAATTAAAGGAAGTAAATATTAGTATAATATATACTAATGAAAATGTGAAACTCTATTTATATTGGTGAAGTCTCGCTCCACTCTCCCCTCCCCTTCCAAGCAAATTCTACTTTGATGACACTATTTCAAAATGCGAACAGCCATACAGAAAACAATGAAAAATGAACCCCGAATTCAAGGATTGGTTGTGTCCTGTAGATAAAGACTGATTATAGCTTATTGTGTGTAGTACTAGTGGTGGTAGACTTTGACCTTGTTGAAAAATATGATAAGCCATACAGATTATATCTGAAAATTTAAAACAGTGCATATATGCAATGAATTTCCCGAATAATTTTTAGCGAATTTTAACTCAGAATTGGAGTCCTTCTATCGTTTAGCTACATTTTGTATCAACGCTTTAGCAACACTGATACTGTTTGAATTTACAGAGCGTGTGATCTCCAATCGAAAAAAGTAACTTCATACGTGAATTAATCCGATAAAGATGTATTGGTGTTTCAAATTTGATGGCTATAGGTGACTTTCCTATGATAGCTAATTTAGTCTTGTTTTCATGCATTTTTCTTTAATATTTTCAAAGTTTAACGGCCTGGAGTGCTACGCGAGGGGGGATCATTCCCTCACGCATGGTATTCGATGGCATTGCAGTCTCTTATCTGGTACATAAACTCTACTATAAAAGTACAGGGAGAATACATTATGATTTATATGTAGACCTGTGCTCTACCCTAGTAGCAAGAAAGCTTTCTGCCAATTGGCCCGTGCTTGGCTTTTGACTTTCTACGCTTGCACTTGAAACGCATGCTTTCATGCTATTTCAGAAACGTAAAAATCTTAATTAAAATTTTTATAATTTTAAAAATTAAACTCCAATATTATTTTAGTGTATAAAAATGTTATCACCTTAAAGAAAACAAGTGACATAAATTAGTTATTATTAAAATAGTAACATACTAGGAGAAGGACACCAGAAACAAAAACAAAAAAAAAAAAAAAACAATTATATAACAAAAACATTTATATTGTAAAAAAAATGTAAAAGCAAGTGTTTTCCCGCATACGTCACTAAAGCTATTAGTTCATAGTCTAGAATGCACTGGTTCTGAAGAACATTAAAAAAAATAATAACAAATAAGGCGCACATAAAAACTTCTGGTTTCTAAACCAGGATATTCAGTCTTTCAGCCATTCAGTCATATTAATGCGGTTTTTCAATCGCGTTCAATCGGTTGAGGTCTCGTCTCAATTCACCTCGTATTGTCAAGTTGGAGACTATCTGACAGATGGTACAATCGTAATTGAACACCGTAGTAACGCGAAAATATTGTCGTCGTTGCTGACTGCCATCGATGGACCAGAAAATGTAAGTTGTGTATTGCATGTTTTTTTCTAATACTCTTATACATAATTATGGCAGGGCAGTACATGTCAATCAAATCCTCATAACCGAAGGTTATGATAAAACCGGAACAATTATAATTATTATTACAATTACTACAGTTATGACAATTGTTACAATCATTACAGTTAATTTTGTAAGTTGCTTGGAAGAGAAACTATTCTCGTTAAGCATTTTGATGTTTGTTTACAAGCATATCGCTTATAAGTTTACTATATAATTTGCCAAGGCATTATATCTCAATATAACAATTATTATTCATGCATCTTACGTAATATATTTAAGTTCTTTGACACACGAGTATCTTATTCTCGCTGTGGATAACCCATATACTTATTAATAATAGTATTTGGTTTAAAATAGCCCTGTAAGGTGCTCATCCACTTTGTATTATTATTATTATTACAATAAAATAAGATAGCCTATGTTAATTATTCTACCGTTTAATTATTGTATTTAATCAAGGTAACTCTTATAACCCCTGTTCTCCTGCAATAGGTTAAGTAATAATTAATAAAATCATAACCATTTACTACTGTACTACCGAGGTAATCAACAAATGTGATAAATGAGCTATTAGCTATTATATTAACTAATAATTTAACACATTTATCATCACAATACCATAATTTTATTATCACGTTACCGTGATAATACAATCTGACTTTTGTTGTACTTGCAAGCAATGCTTTATGCTTTAGACTCTTCGCAGAGCGTCATAGCATCACTGGCTATTGACTAGACTTGGCTTGTAAAACGCTTGCATCAAACTTGAATGAAACACTGAATGCAAGGTTACCCCCATGTAACTTCGTTACTGGAATCCACCTTGCGGCATGCCTGCAAGTTTTCCAATCAAGCTGGATATAAGCTTGGCCAACTTGCAATTCAAGCTTACAGTAAGCGGTTTGCAGTTTCTCTCTGCTACTAGGGTGTGTATGTGAGTGTATGTGTGTGTGTGTGTGTAATATGTATTGTACGTGTGCACGTGTTTATAAGTTTTCTTTTTTTTTCAAATCCAACAATAAGTTAAAATTAATTAAACACGTTAAAAAATATAACCTGGTATTTTTTCATGAAACTAATATATAACATGCATTTTAGTCATTACAATAATTAAAACGCATTCTTAAGGAAATATATCGGTATTGCATTTCACTCTATTATTATTATTATTATTATTATTATTATTATTATTATTATTATTATTATTATTATTATTATTATTATTATTATTATTATTATTATTATTAAGTGTAATTTTTGTGGGGGTATAGAAAGAAGTGAACACAGTGAAAGGAATAGCTCAATTAGGAAACGAAATACAAGGTTAGAATGATGATTTTTCCTCATTTTCACTTTTTTTTCTCTCTCTCTCTCTTTCTCCTCTTCTCTGTACATAGTCTAGTAAGAAAAAAGAGAGGGATAGAAGTTGGTACAGAGAACAAAATAAGCCGAAATGAGTAGAAGTAGAGTTTAACAAATGACGTGAGAACCTCGGGCTAGTTTCTGCCAACTCATTAAGCTAATTACTACAAGCCTTGTCAGGTGCTGCAAACGAGCTAGAGTCTTAAAACATAGCAACTGAGTCCTTCCGGTTTTTCAGAGAATACATTTTCTGCCCACTAGGTGTCTCCAGTGAGCCATCTCTAGCCGAATTATCTTTCAGCGGAGAGTCTTAATGATGTAGGATTAAAAAAAAAAAAAATCCACTTCTTCCTTTGTGTTTTACTCTCTTGTAGAACGACAGCTGAATGATGCGGCAACAATGATCGTTGTTCTTGTTTATTCCCCCTTCCTCCCCCATCCTTTTTATTACCTCAAATGTAAGGATGCAAAAAAGGAAGGTAATTAGAAAGCCAATGCAAGAAATATCCTAATCAGGATTTCTTTTAGAACTTCTTTTAACTGGGTTCGCTGTAGGATTTTTCCTTGTAATTACACTTTTCATCTACGTAATGCAACTGATGCACAAATGGCAGCATTATGCACATTGCTGCATCGTAAAAGTGCTTTCACAAGTACACAGAATGCATTTATTCTATTTTAATAACCAGCGTTAATAACTTTCTTATATCAGGAATGTAGGTTATGAAAAATAAATAAGTAGAATCAATACGCGTATTTAACTGCATGGGTAAATTAACTAAAGAAAAGAAGAAAAATATGTTCTCTCATATTTCAAAGTCGTTCTACAATCAAGTGTTTTTTTTTTTTTTTAAATTCTATTGTTAGTATTTTTGAGTTTTCTGTTCTACGTCTCTACCATTAAGGATGACATATGGATGATGATGATGAGAAATAGATGGTAGAACGACAATATATAATACCCATAACCTGAGCGGGATTCGGACCCATGCCGACAGGTCTTGCTGTTACCAGTCAAATGCCTGAGATCGTTCAAATATCCTAGCTCAGCTGGATGTCTTCAAATTCTCTTCCTCTAATGTAAATGAGATCTTACTGGCATGGGCATATTGACAATGGTAACTCCATAGTGGCCTTATCCTTGATTTATGTACTATTTATAAAGCCAATGATATCTCTCCATAGAATATTCAGTTGGTTTGTGTTGACTAGTTAAAGTGCTAGGTGCAGAATGATCAGTGAAGATGATGAAGAACGGTGAAGAACGAACTTTTTGATATTTCCTCGTATTTTAACATGACATAACATTGAAGAAAAGATGACGCTAGAGGGCTGGCGTCCCTCAATAATATCGCCTGCCCTTCGACTCCCCTCCACTTCCCCCTTATAAGGAGTCCTGGTTTCGAAGGATATTGCGTTCGAAGTGGCAGCCAATTATATAACGTGTCTGGAGTTCGTTTCTTGGACATCTCTGTTTTGGAAAATTGCGAAACATATAGGGATTCGAACCTTGGAACCATATATAGGTAAAGACATCTTCACTTAGTTGTGTTTGCGATATAGATCAGTTTTCATTATAATAAACCCACTAAAGTGAACAATACCAAGGACACCAAGTATGGAAGTTAACTCCAGTTTCTAGGTTTTCATGGTTAACAAAATAATAATGAGACCTATAATTCCCATGTAGTGACTGTCTCATAAATTTAAGTAATGTCTTGTATAGCCCCGTGAGGTTAGGAATGACAGGTCACATTAACTATTACACAGTACACCTAAAATTTTGTTTGAAAAGACCAATTCACTGCGCTACATTCTACAAAATAAATACATTGTTAAAGCATAGTAAACATGTGCTGGAAATAAGCATGCAAGAACATGCTTAAAATGTTACCTGTATATACAACACTCACATTATAGATGTATTGAAGTAAAACAACAATAAAAAATGTTATAGCACTAGGATTTTATTAGAACAAATAATGCACGAACACTGAAATATACTATTGGAATGGAGATATGATTTTAATTTCACTGAATTAACATTTCACTGCAACTTATTTACGTACGTATTTGGCCCTTTTTAAATTACATTACAGACGAAATCGGATTTATCGGTCATGAGAGTGTTCGTTATTTTCAAGGGGATGCGAAATTGAAGTAGATAAAACACTTCTTCTTGGTGTGTTCCAACGTATGACAATACCAATACACGCTTTCTCCTCATACCTATTATGTCTATCAATATAAAACTTGGTACACACATTTCTTATCCTCCATAATATTTTTCGAGATACATCCCAATTGTGTGCTTTCACCCGGGGCAAGAAGAGTCTAAAGTTGATGGGAGGGATTTCTGGAGGTAATTTCCCCGATATTCTTCCAATTTTCCCTGTTTATGTACGTTATGGGCTCCAATACATAGCACCTCTGAAAAGCGCGTTTCATGATGAAAAGAATTAGCTATAAACAATGATTTTCCAAGAACATTATTGATGCAATAGCTCTTTCACTGCGAGTCTACGATTTTCTTTATACTAACAGGATTAATGGGCTCCAGGGACTTACTCCGTTGTCCATGGCACCTAATTTTTTGTGCATGAACATATCTTTGCTATGTTTATCGAATGAACTAGCTTCGATTCGGGTTCATGTCCGTTCCTTGTTAGTTAATTCAATTGGTAAGTTAGCTATCCTAATCTGATTTCCATTCCTCATATCATTAAAGAAATTTTGCACTTGCCATCTTAAACGTACTTCCATTTTCAATTACTTTTCTCTTTTCCAACATTTACATAGAAAGCGTTGCCGATTCCTGACTTCATATAATTTCTTGATATACTGTATACCGTATTCCTTCCAACTATCTCAAACTTCATTTTCTTTCTAACTATTTTATTCCTTTCTTCCATTTGCTTTTGTCAGGTATTTCTATTTATTTCACTTCTCAATAAATTTGCACGTATTTTTCGGTGCACTCCTCGGTAAGACGTGGGTGTAAAGACCTGCACTCGCTATTTTTAAAATGCTTTGAACTGTAGTAGAACATTAAACACACATATATGATACTAAATTCATTCATTGCAACAAGGTGTTGTTTTATTATTTAAAGAGGAAAATAGTCAGATTCTCTTGCTGCTGTCTGTGTTTTGAAGTGACTCTGCGTAGCGTAGTCGCTAACGCTCACGCCCTTGGTCCGAGCAGTGCCGGATTCGATTCCCGGTGGGGTACACTCGGTCGGAAAGGTGTAATAGGTTTTTCAGGCCAATCATCTTCAGTGAGGTTTTTCCTGGATTCTCCTCATTCACACCAGGCAAATACCGAGATGGCACCTAACAATGGTCTCAGCCCACTTCCTTCCTTTCCAATTCCTTTCTTTCCAATTTCTCTCTTCCAGTGTGATTGCCGAGAAACGTCATCCCTCATACGTATATGTAACCGGCTAACATGGCCATAGATGCCGAAAGTCCAAATATCTAATTCCTCATTCTAATCCTGTATTTTTTTTTTTTTTTAAGTAGATGTGACTGATATGCACAAATACACAAGCCAAAAGTTGTTACAAAGACAATAATGTATGTTTTATGTACTCGTAAGTGTGATTACGGAAGCAGATATTACCAGCTGTTGCACTATCGTATACAATACAATTGATACAGTGACATATATTCACTCTATGTCAACGTTTAGCTGTCTTGTAGTTATATGGATATCATGCGACCCGGGTTCGATTCCCAATGTTAGCACATGTAGCTTGGAGTCCGCATTAAGCTCTAGGACCACGCCACATATAGTGCAGGTGCTGAGAGGGATGTATAATTCAAAACCTAACAATAAATCGACCTCGATACTTCAATATCCTCTGTAAACGAAATTTCAAGTCTACATACATACCATACCAGTGGAGTATACAGAATTTTATTATGGGTAGATTTAAACACTTATGTTCATAACGATAGTATCTGAATACTGTAATACTAATAAACTTTAAGGCAGGTTAAGCCACTTCTTGATAATACTTTTCAGGTAGATCAACATCTTTAAATTTGTTTTTTGTACCTGCTTTACGCTCAGGGCATGGTCGTAGATGGGAAGTACGGGGTGGCCAAAGTAGGTATACTGCTCTGCAATGAACAATTATAACATTCTAGTTTATGGGTTTATTTGCTTCGGCTCTTCCGAACTTAACATGTAGACCTAAGTAAAAACACATTAAGAACAAATAATAAAGAAACTAAGTCTACCTGATGGATAACAATAAAAAATTATATAAAAGGCAATGAGCTGATCAGTACGGTACTGCATACATACTTTTGGGCCACCCTGTAGAAACGTTTTTAATGGGACAAGACAGGATTCATCTATTTTATGGATCCTTCAATAAAGAGTAGAATAAAAGGCGCACAAGGTTTCGTAGCGTAGAGTATTGTATACTGTGGAGTAGGAACATAAACTTTATGCAGAAGTGATGAGAAACGATGAAAGTTTTCGAGTTGTGGCGTTGCAGAAGAATGAAGAAAATTAGCTGGATGCTGGATGGGTGTATATCTATACTATATGTTATATAAAATGTTTCCGCATATCACTGTTTCTACACCATAATAAATAATCGAAAGGTTAACTATGAAGTTTAGACATGCATTACCCTTTTAAATTAATAAATGGTATTGGTTCCAAGACAGATATATTCCAGAACAGATTGGAAATATATATATATATATATATATATATATATATATATATATATATATATATATATATATATATATATATATATATATATATATATATATATATATAGTGTGTATCAAAAAGAATCATCCGGTTTTAAACAATAATATCTATTCTGTCTTTTCAGAAATGTGAGTGAACAACGTACTGTTGGAAAGAGGACCATCTCTAGTTGTATCCTTGTCGCCAAAAGTGCTTTTACATCGCCGTGACGGGTATGTGACAGCGCAGTACTCTAACGAAGGGATGGTTGCATAAGAAATTTTGATTAATTTTGAAGAGTTTTTATTTTGACTAGGGAAATAACGTAGGTATAGGGAGTAAGGGCATATATTTAAAGCATCAGTGCACTGTCATCTCTGAAAAGATTTGTATTCTCAGTTTTTCAAATTATTGTCTTATATGTTAAGTTAAAAAATGCTAACAACTGCTACTAGCGCTGTTACTCTTCAGGAATTTACTACGACATGTTCGGGCTTGAATTATTTCATTCGCCTCACTGTAATTATTTGAGAATGGAAACTGATTAAGCTGAATGTGAATATGTTTCCCGTAAAGCAAGGGCCGTAATAAATGTAGATAAGGTTCTTATTATTATATAAAACACATAAGTATTTATTCCGTGTATATAATAATATAATACAGTAACTAGGCAACATCATAATCACTATCGCCTGCAGGATTTTTTCCAACGGGGGGGGGACCGATATAGAGTTTTTCGTTTTATTCCCTATATATATTAACAGTCATAACATTTATCATTGATAGCGTATATCGTCTTTCGCCGCTGTAGCCTATTAGTCAAAACATTCATCTTCAGATATGATGTCGAAAGAGAAAATAAATTGATATGACAGTGATGTGATTAATTTTACTGCACCCTGAATCGATCTATCTTCGATTTACTCATACTCCCCCAGGCCCCCTGCCCCAGGTATTTCAGCTGCTGCGTTATATATATGGTTCCATGTCAGAAGGGCCCGACAAAAGGGCAAAGACCGAAAGGTCAGAGTCAAAATGGCCCGCGATAAAAGGATCCGAGTTAAAACGGACCTGCTTCAAACGGACCCGGGTTGAAAGGGGCCCCGCTACAAAGGGGCCCGAGTAAAATGGCCCATGTGAAAAGGGCCCGGGTCGAAACGTCTTCGCAACAAAAGGGCCCAAGTCAAAAGAGCCCGAGTCAAAAGGGACTACGCTACAAAAGAGCCAGACCACAATGGCCGCGCAACTTAAGTGCTCGAGTCAAAAGGTTTCCACAACAAAAGGGCAGAGTCAAAAGGGCCCGAATCAAAACGACCTTCAACAAAAGGGCCAGGTCAAAAGGGTCCCATGGCAAAATGGCCCGAGTAAAAAGGGACTTGCCTCAAACAACCCCGGCTGGAAAAGAGCCCTGCTACAAAACAGCCAGAGACAAACGGCCCGGGCTAAAAGGCCTCCGCAACAAAAGAGCCCGATCCAAAAGGGGCCGAATCAAACGACGCACATAAAAAGAGCCCGGGTCAAAAGGAACCCACGACAAAATAACCCGAGTTAAAAGGCCCCGGATCAAAAAGAGGCATCGCTGCAAAATGGCCCGAGTTAAACGGCCCGTCGTCAAAAGAGCCCGGTTCGGAAGGTCTCCGCAAAAATGGGCACGAGTCTAAACGCCTTGCATCTAAAGGACCCGAGTCAAAAGGGTCCCACGACAGAAAGGCTCGAGTCCCAAGAGATCTGCGTCAAACTGGCCAGGGTCAAAATGGGTCCCGCTACGAAAGGACCTGAGTGAAATGGCCCCGCGTCAAAAGATCTCCGCAACAAAAGGGCCCGAGTCAAAATGGGCTGAAACGAAATCCCCCCATGTCCCGGTACAAAAGAGCCCGAGTCAAAACTTTCCCACGTCAAATGGGCCCGGGTCAAAAGGTCTCCGCAACAAAAGGGCAGAAGTCAAAAGTGTCCCCTCTAAAAAGGGCATGAGTCAAAACGGACCCGCGAAAAAAGGGCTTGGGTCAAACTTCTTCGAAAGAAAAGAGCAGGAGTCAAAAGGGCCCGAATCAAAAGGACTGCGTCAAAAGTGTCCCACGACAAAGGAGTCCGAGTTAAAAGATACCTGTCTGAAACGAACCCGGGTCAAAAGATGCCCCGCTACAAGAGGGCCCGAGTCAAAGTGGCCTTCGTCAAAATTGCCCGGGTCAAAACCTCCGCAACAAAAGGGTTTGAGTCAGAAGACCCGAATCAAAACGCCCCTTATTTAAAGGACCCGTGTCTATAGGGTCCCACGAAAAATTACCCGAGTCAGAATGCCCCGCGTCAAACAGGCCCGAATCAAATACCCCTCATCGAAAGGTTCCCACTACAAAGGGGCTCGAGTCGCAAAGGCTCTGCGTCAAACGGGCCAGAGTGAAAAGGGACTCCGCTACAAAAGGACCCGAGTCAAATGGCCCCCTGTCAAAAGGGCCTGGGTCAAAAGGTCTACGCAACAAAAGGGCCCGAGTCAAATGGGGACGAATCAAAGCGCTCCTCATGAAAAGGGCCTTGGTCAAAAGAGTCCTACGACAAAAGGGTCCGAGTCAAAAGGGCCCTGCATCAAACGGACCCGAGTCAAAAGGGGACCCGCTACAAATTGCCGAGTCAAAACAGCCCCGCGTCGAAAAGGCCCGGGTCTAAAGGATTCTGTGACAAAAGGGCCAGAGTCAACAAGAAACTGCGTCAAACGGGCCCTGATCGAAAGGGGCACCACTACAATAGGGCACGAGTCAAAACGGCCAGGCGTCAACTGGGCCCGAGTCAAAGAGGCCCGCGTCAAAAAGGCACAAGTCAGAAAGACCCCGCGTCAAAAGGGCCCGGTAAATACGGTTCCATGGGTAAAAAGCTTGAGATCAAAGCAAGAGTGGATATCAGGCATACACAAGAGGATTTTGTCCCCTTAGTAAGTTGAAGTGTTTGTGCAAATGAAGGAAATATATCTGTAGTTATTAGTAACAAATAGGAAATTTGAATGGTAATATTAATTTTGTTTGCTTGTTGATTGTTTTGGAACACTTGCTATCGCTTAAGTCGTTCTCCATGAAAGTTTGCTTGCACTCCCGTCATAGGCGGACTGGGTGTATTAGGGCCTAGGCCGCGGTTACCATGGAGGGCCCTCAGACTATAACACTAATTTCTGAAATAACGTACAATCAGTGGCGCAACCGCTATGAACTCGGGGGCCCATGCCCTCTCCGAAACAAACCTGGTCTATCTTATACAGCAGCGCTGCAGACAAATTTTGGTGAAATTTCAAAATGGATCAATGCATAAATGAATATAGAATTAAGTCAAAGCACTGTACGAAAGGAGAAATACCCAGTGAAAACCCCTACATTAATTTCTTAGAGTAATAAATGTTAGTAAAGAGTGCGTCATTTTATGCAAAAATAAAGATGTTCAAAATAATTATTATAGCGCAAATTTTAAAACTTGTAACCGTTAATAATAGGGAGTTTGTGAATTGGAATTTTCATTTTAAGGTTTTTTAGCATGTTAATAATAAGGATAACTAAATTGCTTGTAATGAGGAGAATTCAAAATTTCAATTTTGTCCACATCAAGTGGTGCAGCACGTCGTTTGCAGACTACTGTACTGGATATTCTTAGCCCCTCCCGAAATAAAATCCTGGTTGCGTCACTGCGTACAATGAACATCTGCGATGAGCCATCGCGTTATGCAGTTGTAAATTCGTTGTTACTTGATAGTTGTTGCAAGCTATAATTTATCATTGGTCATTGGAAATTTGATGTCACAGCAAGCACAGGATTTCCAGAAACATAAACTATAAAGAGAATATTTTATAATTATTATTGTATTACCACACGGGGTGTCTAAAAAGCCCCCTGACATGGATAACTCTGTTATTATCAGAGTTACAACAAAATGTAAGAGGAGAAACCGCCTACAAATATAATGTTTTTAATAGACAGTAACTTCATTCATTTATGTTGTAGGTTTGGGTAAATGGTAACGTTGCATTTTCATGTAACATTGGGCGCATATAGAGTGTACAGCCCAAACGGCTTGTCCGATTTGAAAAATTCTTGCACTTTAGATTGAAAACATCATATTTGGAGACCGTTTTCCCGCCTATATTTTGTTATAACTCGGATAATAAGAGAGTTACCGTATGTCATGGGACTTTTGAGACACTCTGTATAGTAGCTGAAACACTAAAAAATAACAGCGAATAAGTTTTATTATGGAATGAACAGGACAGCTTACTAAAAATTGTAACATTAAACAATTAATAATAACTTTTGACTGTGGAATGAGCACGATAGTTTTACTGAAAATGATAAACACTGCTAAACCACTAAACAACTAATAATTTTAAAAAAGTTAAGATTCTTTGCAGTTTAGCTTATGAATTGCGGAGTTCCTGAATAACTTCGTTCACAGACACTAAATTTAACATGTGTCTTTCCATATTCATTAGCAAAAATGTGTCCAAAATATCTTCACACAAACTAGCTCTGAGATTTGTTTACTCTAACTTTAACTTTGAGAAGCACCTTCCACATGTCACTTGCGTGCATGGTAGAGACAACGCATGTTTGTATACAATGTATAAATTATTAAAGCAACTAGACTGACAGAAATTGGTACAAAATTTTCCCTACAAATTTTTATACAAGGTGTTTGCAGCATCATTATCACTCTTACCGTGAATCCCGTCCAAAGATGTTCCATCTCCCATAGCATGCTCAGATGCATAATCATCATCATCTTTTACGGATTCAGGGGGATCATTCTCTTCAGGATCATCAAAAACCAGAACGTTTTGTGACAGTGAAATACACGACAGAGAACTGCTGGAGCTCTTTGTATATTTTATTCTGTTTTATATTTAGTTTTTTTTTTTCGCAAGAACTCTGAAAAGCTCTTGCAGATACATCATTCTTCTTGATTTCTGAAAAGTGCTTGGGTTCCAGTATTTGGAGTTCTTTTGGCTGCTGAAATCTATCACTGACACGTAACAGCTGTATTCAGAATTTTCGTTGAAGTTTTTTATTCTGAATAAATCATTTTCACTTATATTTAAGTTCTTTTCCAGTTCATCTGCTCTCCTAGCATTTTCTTCTTCTTTAAGATTATTCTATGCATAAAGTCTTTTTCCATTGCTATCTCTACACCAGATTGCGCAAGCTTTTGATTTATTTTCACACAAAATATTTTTGTATTTTCGTAAAGCATTAAACAGACATCTTTTGCCTCTATTTTCTTCTGAAGCTGCTGCTGCAAATTGTCTAGATGTCTCCAGGTTGTAAGATAGTCCAATCCGTGAGACTTCAGGTATTTTGAGACAGGCTCCGTTTCCGTAAATAAGTCCTGAAACACAGAAGTCCTCATTACAGTGTTAAATTCTGTCCACTTATTCAGCAAAGTTTAGCTTAAAATTTTGATTTCGCATTAAAACCCCTGTCCTGTACATCATCATTGAGGAGTCCTCGTCTTGGCTTCATGTTTCGTAGCGAAATTCGTTAGTGTTCACTACTGCATTCAGTGCCTTGTTTCTGCTCCATCATCGTGTCGTACCAACTTGTTGAACTTTTCGTAGTCTGTCATGTCCCTCGTGGCTTGCATCAATAATTTTCTTACAAACATCCTTTCTTTTGTAGTATTCAGACAGAACGTGGCACTGGTTTCAAATAAATTTGCAGCTTCAGGGATCTACTCAGTCGAATTTGTCATAACCAAATTAAGAGCATAAGCCATGCATTTGGTGTAAATGATTTCAGAATTATCCTTCTCCAGTAATGCTTTAACTCCCTAATAGCAGCCACTGAAGTTAGCAGCTCCATCAAAAGAGCAACTTACAATATCAGACATCAAAACATTTTTGTCACAAAGTACTCTTTTGATTTCATTATAAGTTACTTGTCTTGTAGTGTCACTGTTTACCACTGGCGTCTCTGGCATATACAATTTGGGGAGGACATCAAAGAAAGTTATTTAAATGGTACTATCTAGCCCAACCTGTTTATTATCTTTAATTCCATTTGTTACATTTCTGCTTACCTTCACGGACCCCGTGAGGCATATCAAGAACTCTGTTAACAGCCTGAATATTATATGACAAATAAATATAATTATTATTATTTATATGTTATTCTGTCGTTAGTAAATAAATTAAATTAGAACAAAATATTGAATATTTTGTACTTCAAAATATTGGGGGGACGCGTCCCCCTCGTCCCCCCGCCAGAGACGCCCAAGCTGTTAACGACAACTGCTAACAGCCGCTCAAATACTTGACCGTTTATAACGTAGAGAATTACTATATCCAGCTGATTAAGCCCTGAAGCATCTTGGATAGAATCAACCTTTATGTTGAAAATGCCCGCTTTCTTGGCGTCTTCCATTGTTTTCTCCTGTTATTTTGTAAACTTTTTGATAGAAAATAAATTTTTAAAAATGCGCTGTTTTTCCATTTTTGACTTATCAAATATAGACCTACAAGATGTATTAACATCCATAAAGAACCAATCAGCCTGTGGTTAAATATGAACCCAGCTACAAACCAGGCACCAGTCTTCAACCTTGAAAGGGCCGCAACTACCCAACATTATGAAAAAGAGGTCCCAGGTCCCAACAGCTCAACATGATGAGAAACATGCCTAGGACCGCAACTGCTCAATGAAATGAAATAAGGGCCCCAACTGCCCAATATAATGAATAAAGGGCCCAGGGCCCCAACTTCTCAATGTAATGAAAGAAGGCCCCAACTGTCCAATATATTGAAAGAAGGGCCCAAGGCCCCAGGTACAAACTAAATCACAGTTTCTGATAATAAAAGACCATAGTGAAATAGGGACCTAGCCACAAATCTAGTAACAAAAGGACCCTATTGAAAAAGATAACTTACTGATTGATGGAAAGATGGAAGAGGAGTGTGTGTTGGTAGCATAATAACACTGAGCTACCGAATTATTTAGCTCACTTTTGTTTTAGCTTTTCTTTCTCTTTCTTTCATAATTCTTTCATCATTGTTTTCTTAGAGGGCCTAGGCCGCGATTGCGACCTAAGGGCCCTGGCCAGTCCGCCCCTAACTACCGTCTTTCTGAGTTTGTATTCTCGTGACATAGCCCAATCAAACTTTATCTATTGCTGACTTTCTCCTTACTTCTAAAATTCCATTTCTACTCCTGGATCAAAGTATAAAAATACATATTAGTATGAAAAATATTCTGTGGAAAACATTAGTTTAATTTTGCTGGGAGAAGACATATGTGGATCTGCATACAGGGTTACTGAAAAGTATTGGGACAGAACAATAATAACGACATGTCAATTGCATTGATTTTGAGTGTAGTCACCATGGAAGGCATCTTAAATTCCGCCATATTACATATCACACAATATTGTTTTAAATGTAAAAGGTTATGATTTTACACTTCAACTTAGACTTAAATATTCCCACAAATGAGAATGTGAATTCATTTTTGACATTTCATCTGTTTGAGACAGGGTGTGCTATGTTTTACATATGTATCAAATAGGGAAAGTATTATGACAGGGCTGTAACAAAGAGACGTATAGACGGAGGAAAAGCAAATTTTACAATTTGGCATTGGTGTATAAACTGCGTTAAATGATTTAGTGCACATCATGGCAGCCATCTTGAATTCCGAATATTGTATACCAATTTGTACAATATTTTACAATATTTTATTGTACAATATTGTACAATATTTTTAAATAGAAAGAGGTATGTGTCGAGTTTTGATTTAGAGTTTAACGTCCCGTTCAGCAGTGATGTTATATGAAAAGAGGTATGTGTGTCACATATATTGATGCTAGAATCTTCGTACAAACTACATCCATCGTCCGTTTCAAAAGCATCGGAGTCTACATTATTTATTATTTCCATAATTTCTCCGGACGAAAATACGACACTATCATAAGAACCACGACTTGTCGCGGTGGTATTCATTAGGGATGGCCTTTTTCAAAAAATCTGTTTTTCGATTTTCGGAAATTTCATTTCTCGTTTTTTCGTTCGTTTTTCGAAAAAAAATGTTTTTCTTATTTCGGAAATTTTTCCGTCTTTCATTTTTCGAAAAAAAATTGTTTTTCGTTTTTTCGAAAGATTTTTCGTTTTTCGAAAAAAATCGTTTTTCGTTTTTTAGAAAAAATCGTTTTTCGAAAAAAAATCGTTTTCCCTTTTTCGATGATTTTTCGTTTCTCGAAAAGTTTTCGGAATTTGTGGAATGATAATGTGGGAGGAAATGGGAATATCCCGGGAAAATACACGGACACGATGTTGTCTGCCACGAACTTACTTGGCCTGGGATCAAATGCACAAGAAAGCGTTCTAACACTGAGCTACCGTGCTCCTTGGATTTGGATCTAATGAAAGGATAGTGTGTAGTGCCTACTATTGATGAAACTCATCCAATCACGACCAAAATTAGTATGGTTATGGACTGCAAAGTATTTCGTACACACGTTAAATATTATGGTGTTTGGGACTTTGGTTCCAGAGTTATTGCTAATCAAATTTGTGTTTTAAGTTAGTGATATCAAGAAATTTCACTAAGTCGCATTTGATTAAACTCAAATGATCTTGACGAAAGTTGGTAGGATTGTAAATATTGACAAGCTTGGTATGCATGGAAGCTCATGTAAAATATTATGATGTACAGACTTTTTGTTCCTGAGTTATTAGCTATCAATGTTAAGTTTGGAATCAGTGAAATCAAGAAATTTCATTAAAGCGCGAAAGATGGAACTCATCCAATTTTTACCAAACTTGGTAAGGTGGTAGATCTTGACGAGCTTAGTAACTATAAAGGTAGCCAAGAAAGATCTGTCGCTTTTTCACCCAAGACCTTCAAACATCGATTTTTAACCTAAGACATACCTGGAAGATCAAAAATAGTCTCCTTCTGCCAACGTTTTGGAAGGCCATGTATTCCATCGCGGTAGAACTTGGTGGGCCGTGAATCGAAGAAGGTATCAAGTGCATTATGCACCTCTACTAGGGATTTGGACTGGCGTCCTCTAAGCTGATTGTCCAAGGAATGGAACAGGTGGTAATCGGACGGTGCAATGTCCGGAGATTATGGCGGATGCAATAGTGTTTCCCATCCAAAGTGTAGAATGGTGTCCCGGGTCATCCTAGCCACGTGGGGCTTAGTGTTGTCCTGTAACAGGAGGACCCCTTTGCGATTCAGAAGTGCTGGCTCCAGAGTCTTGAGTTTTTTCTTGAACACGGCTCAACTCCTGACAGTACACAGTTGCATTGATGCTCAGACTAGCCTGTAATTGTATTTTTTTTTCTCAAAATACTGTCCAGAAAAATTGGACTTGAACTTAGTTAAATCAATAAATTTCATTAAAGCGCGTTAATCTCATCCGATATTGGCCAAAGTTGATATGGTCATAGACTTTAACGAGTCTGGTACGCGTGCGAGGTCAGCGTGAAATATTGTGATCCACAGACCCTTGGTTCTCGGTTCTTGAGGAATATAAATTAGAAATAATAATTCACAAAGGTAAACAGTGTAAAATTTATATTTTAGAGAATATTAATAAATAATTATTTACTAATAGTGATTATTAATGTGTTATCGCCAATATGGCATTACTGCTGAATCGCCGGACCAATTTGAAAATCGAAAAAATGGAGCAAAATATATTGCATTCGGTTATATTTGGTTGCATTACATTAAGTTACGTTAGATTATGTTATTAGATGCGCAGTTTTACTATACGGATCCATAGTATAAGTATAAGTAGGAGTAGCAGTAGTAGTAGTAGTAGTAGTAGTGGGAGTAGGGGTAGTGATAGTAGTAGGAACGGGTTAGAAGCCCCACAGGGGTTTGTTGGTTTCTGTTCTCGACATGAAATAGGCAAATTAAAGATTTGCTCAAATTTATCTATACATTTTACAATCTATGGATCCGTATAGTAAAACAAGTGTACCTCTGCGCGAAATAGTCCATCCGCCTCCACATACAGTGCCGCTTACAACATCAAAAACAACCAGCAAATACAATCACTATCTGAGCTTTTGCTATTCCCCTTACCTGACTTTCAATCACTCTTCCTCATAAACTTAAATAAATTCTCCAATTGACCCGGTAAATTTCCTAAAATTTGTCCGGCGATACAGCAATTAGCCCGACAGTATATTTTATAATGTAAAAAAAAGACTAACAATTTACCGAATAGAAGGATCCTGTATAAACTGATCGTGATAGTGTCAGGCAACTCTGTAATAAATTCATTTTTAACAATTGATTTTAACAAAATATGAAACATGATGTGATTATACAGATGGTGATCAGAAAAATGGAAACACCTGTAGTTGGCAACACGTCAGATGTATAGGTTGGCAGTGGTGTCGTGGGGCGCGCAGCGCCGGTCCGCTGGTGGTGGTGTGTTAGGTCGGTCTCCATACTACGTCAGGCGCAGTGGAACAGCAGTGTCCAGTGGCTGCAGCAGACGAAGGTAGTGTAAAATGGGAGACCTCTCAGATTTTCAAAGAAGGCAAATTGTTGGTGCGCGGTTATGTGGAGTGAGTGTGACGGCAGTGGCTACTGTGTTAGGTGTGTCGCGTGGGACAGTGTCGAAGGTGATGACGGCCCACACAACACACGGGAAAACCACATCGGGGAAGCGGAACAGTGGGCGGAAGAAAATCATGAGTGACAGGTCACGCCGGGTATTAAAGCGCATTGTCACGCAGAACCGTCGTGCCACTGCGGAGCAAGTGACGGAGGAACTCAATCAGCACCTCCCCCACCCTGTTCCGACAATCACATTCCGCCGCGAATTACATGACATGAACTTACGGGGTCGTGTTGCACGGGCCAAACCGCTCATCAGGGACCATAACGCTTTCGCACGCCGCAAATCGTGCCGCGACCATGCAACTTGGACCGTTGAGGACTGGAAACGTGTGATATGGTCGGATGAGTCATCCTTCACCCTATTCCTAACCACGGGCCTTGTTTATGTGTGGAGAACGCCCAAAGAAGCTTATGATCTGCAGTGTCTCCGCCCAACTGTGAAAAATGGCGGCGGCTCGGTGATGCTGTGGGCCGTCATATCATGGTTTTCATTGGGTCCTGTGGTCACACTTAGCGGACGAATCACTGCCAACGGTTAATTCGCAATTTTAGGAGACCACTTGCATCCTATGGTCCGGATGTTGTTCCCGAACAATGACGCCATCTTCTAGAATGATAATGCACCCATTCACACAGTGCATTGTTGCAGCGTGGTTTGAGGAACATCGGGATGAAGTTCATCACCTCCTCTGGCCCGCCCAATCCCAATATCTCAACATAATTGAACATCTGTGGTCCGTCTTGGAAACACGACTCCGGCGACGATTTCCACCTCCATCCTCTCTCACAGAACTGGCCGATGCCCTGCACGAGGAATGGTGTAAAATTCCACTTGCTACCATTCACGACCTCTATGCCTCCATGCCACGTCGTATCAAGGCTGTTCTGAAGGCGAAAGGTGTCCCGACACCATATTAATCTGGTAAATTGCAATTTCGTTCAGGTGTTTCCATTTTTCTGATCACCATCTGTATGTACTGATACTAAAGACTTCTCACTAAGATCCCCCATTCATTTCTCTTATTTTCTATAACTAATTAAGTCAGTATCAAAAACAATTTGATTCTTTCAAAAATAGGCAATTTAATACTAAGAAAATACTATTGAATGGTTTATTTGTTCTAAAGATGTTTTATATACGGTAGGACAAAGAACTACGTATCTGACTATAATAATCTCATCAAACGAGAATTCAAATTTTAAATAGGTGGGTCTTCGTTTTCGTATTAGTTTTTACTGCTACTAACTTCAGTAGAAGAATACTGCTAAGATGAAAATTTTTTATTTGGTTGTTTGTTGAAGTTCAGCGTCCCTTTTCAGTATCGAGCAAGACTATACAAGACGTAGAAATACATTTTAAAGTGGAATCCGAACCACCGTAACACGTTCAATGTTTTCCTACTCGGGATCCTGTACATCAAAAGAATACGCGCTAGCCACTAGACCAATGGCAGGGCTTGAAATCTTTTCTTGGAATAATGAAATTGTATATTTAAAAGAAACGTTTGTCGCTTCCTAGTACTTCTCTCGTTCTATGAGAAAAAAGATTGTAACTAGATATATAGTAAGTATTTATCACTTTCGGTTGCATTAAACTTAGAGATGGAAACTACCATTGTGGCACAGAATCCATATCAAAAACTGCTTCCGGCTATCGTCTTTTCTTTACTATGAAATCGGAAATGGTAGTTTCTCACTATTTCCGGTTTACATAGAGGGATAGCGATCGATATGACAATCTTCGAATCCTGGATTCATATATATAAACATATCTCATTATCTCTTATTATTTTTGCTCTATGGTGATCACTATTGAAATTAGAAGTGGTAATAAATTTCTACCACAGGATAAAACTTGGAGATAGTCTATTGCGAAGGTACTGAATTCATGCTTCTCGCTATTACCATGCTTGCTCTATGGTGATCAATACTGAAACCGGGAGTTGTGATCAGGGGCGGATCCAGGACGGACTTCTGGCGGGGGTTATAATACTGCTACTTAGAGCTATTTTTACGAGCTCCAACTCTGGGATGGGTTTTATTTATATATAAAATAAGAGTGTTCTCTTCTGGGACTTACCAGCAGACGCATCTGCCCCGAACTCTGTGATAATCTCTCTCCTTTTTTTTTTGTTTATCTCATCTCTCTTCTGGGGGGCGATCGACCCCTGTATCCCTTCTGATTGTGATACATTTTTCCTACTTCCTGTTTTTGCAGAGAAACAAATGAGTTTCGTTTCACAGTGTAAAACTAAAAAAAAAAAAAAAAAAAAAAAAACTAAGACTTGCAATCCATGCGAATTGAATATTCAAACTTCAGTACAACAAGTAGCACAACTAAAACTCTTAGTTGGAATAGATTAATAAGATCAAAGATAGAATCTGTTCCTCGGATGCTGAATCCGTATCAGAAAGCCATTATTAGCTATCACTTATCGTTTTTGTTCTATGGCGATAAAGATTGAAAGCAGGAATGGCTAATTTGAACCACTTCCGGCTTGAATAGAGGGTTAAGGGAGGAGACGGAATCTATTTTTAGGATGCTAGATCGATTTTAGAAAACTTCTCGATATCTTTTATAGTTTTTGTTCTATGAATATAAGTATTCGAACCGAAAGTAGTAGTAAATTTCAAGCATTTCCGTTTACAACAGAGTGAAGCAGGTTATGACGATATGTTCTCTTAAAACCCTGAATTGATTCCAGAAAATTGCTTGTTGCTATCTATTACAATTTTTGTTTTATCGCGACAAGTGTTAACACCGGAAATGGTTAATTTGAACACTTTCGGTTCAAATAAAGTGTTAACTAAGAAGGTGGAATCTATTCTTGAGATGCTGGATTAATTTTAAAAAAAATGCATCTCGATATCTCTGACCGATTTTGCTCAATGAGAATTAGTATTACCTACAAAATCAAAAATAGTAATAAACTTCAACCATTTCTGCCCTTGTGGAGTGTTGTGGATTGTAATTGTATTTCCTCTTGAGAACCTGAATCGATTGTAGGTGAACCACTTGTCGCTATCTATTACCAATTTTGTTCTGTGGCGATTAATATTGAAACTTGTAATCGTTAATTTGAACCACTTCTGGTGTGAATAGAGATCAAGGGAGAAGGTAGAGCCTATTCTTAGAACGCTTAGTCGATCACGAAAAACCGCATCACTATTTCTTCAAGCTTTTGCTTTATAAAAATCCATATTGAATCCCTATTGAATATACTAGTAAATTCAGCCACTTTCAATTTCGATAGTATTGTGCGTTGAGATGATATATACTCTTGAGACGCTGTATCGATTCATTTAAAAGAAACACACACACACTTGTGGCTATCTATTACTATTTTTGTTCTATATCGATCAATGTTAAACCGAAAATGATTATTTTAAACAGCTTCCGATCAGAATAGAGGATTAATGGAAAAGATAGAGCTATTTCTAGGTAGTTATGTTGTCTTAAGACGCTAAATTGTTTGCAATAAATCGCTTCTCGCTATCTATTACCTTTTTCGTTCTATAGAGATAAAAGTTGAAACCAAAAGAGGGTATTTGAACCACTTACGGCTTGAATGGAGGTTAATGGAGCTCTATTTTTGGTGCTCTAAATCGACCACATGAAACGAATTCTCAATGCCTGTTACTGTTTTTGCTCTGACACCTGTCGACAGACAGACGGACAAAGCCATTCTAAAGACTTCCGACATTTATGCATAGCTTAAGCTGCAAGTGTAATAAGGGCGAACATTGAATATATTTTTGGGACACTGAATTGGTTCTTGGAACACTGAAAAACCGCGTCTTTCTATATATTACCGTTTATCTTCTGTGGTGATCAACAATGTACAGAAAGCGATAGATCTCTACCACTTCTGGATTAAATAAAAGTCAAATGCATTAGATGAATGTTGCAAACCTATGCTTCTCACTATTTCTTACCGCTCTTGCTCTGATACCAGCTGACAGACGAACGGATGGATAGGCAGACAGATGAACATGGCCGTTCTATAAGACTTCCTATACGTATGCATAGTATACTATAGTTTGGAAGTACTATCAAATGAAATAAATTCAGTTTGTTTTACAAAAAATATCCGTTTTCCGTTTCTCTGTAGTTTTCGTTTTCCGTTTTTCGAAAAAAAACTTTTTTCGTTTTTTTTGAAAAAAATTCGTTTTTCGTTTTTTTTGAAAAAAAATTCGTTTTTCGTTTCTCGAAAATTTTTTCGTATTTTCGAAAAATTTTTCGTTTTCCATTTTTCGTTTTCGAAAAATTAATTTTTCGAAAAAATACGGCTATCCCTAGTATTCATAGTCGAAAGCTCAACTACAAAGAGGAAGTGAATGCTAAGCAAGCTACAAGAAGGATGTTGAAACAACGCTTCCACTGGCTAATAGAAAAAGGAAAACAAAAATAGCTACAGATTTTTTGCCTTTTGAGTACTCATATCTTTTGGGGAATATATACTTGACATAACATGCCTTTTAAATCTACGCCAGATGTGAGCTGTACGCATGAAGGTAAAAAATATTCGTAAAAGGTAAACAAAATAGACTAGTTTTATGCTTCTGTTTCCTAACAGTCAACTTCGTGTTCAACTGCAGGAACTGACCTTGATACCTACTACTTGACTGAACACCTTGTAACAAGAGGGCAACTATAATTACCCATAGGTCTTTTGCAGCTACACAGCGAGCTGTGTGTGTTATGTGTCACTCCCTCTCTGCCCCTGGCTGTGTTCGCGAAAATATTGTATGCTTTTCATGCTTTGAGGGAAGGGGTAAGACACCCTTGCACACCTTCGAACATAAAATGATCGAAAGACGACCGATGTTAATGTAGAGTTCATAGTTTCAAACAGTGGCGTATACTGGTTTGAAGGCATGGGCTACCACTGACCTTGCATATTATTATTATTAATAAAAATGGTAATAATAATAATAAAAGTAATATAATAATAATAATAATCACAATTTGCATAACAAGGAAGAAAAGTGGTTGATGTGTTTTGTTTGATCTTTTGTTTTGAGACCGTTAGTGCGTTTGCACACGGCAACGATAATATCGGTGGAACCACCGATAATGTCGGCTAAGAAATCGACTTCAATGTATTCAAATCGTAGCTTGCATACGCCACCGATATTATCGGCCGATCCTCCGACACGCAGATGCTGTCGGCCAAGTACCCGATACTGTCGGCCGTATCGCCGACACCGATTTTGTCGGGGGCAATGTTTTCTTATGATTGGATGCACACGCCACCGATAATGTCGGCCGGCCAGCGGGTTAGATGAAGAGAGTGAGTGACAAGGCACTGTGTATTTTTGTTTCGTTTCTTGTCTTTGGAATTTTCTTGTTTCCATTTTTTTCTATTACAATTGTAGGCCCTATATTATTATTATCTTCTCCTATAAACAACTTCGGAACAGCTTACTATTTTTTTACAGTCTCTGTTTTGGAGTAGCTAATTCCCTTTATTAAATAAATATAAAATGTGGGAAGTCTGAAGAGTACTGGTTTCCCTCTAAATAGCTATTACCAAATAGAATATAGGAAATTTAGATAACCAATTTCTTGATTATTTTCCACTCCTTTTTTTATTTTTGTTCTTTCTCTCTCTCACACATACACACTGATGGTATATTTTTTTAATCTATTAATGCTTTTAAATTTTAATACATTCTGGAAATTAACTTAAGCATAATTTTCAAAGTTTGATACGCTGTGAACATAAGCATATGGAAAAAATCCTGATTATTATTACTTTCTTTTATTTTCATCGGAATTGTGTGCAGATCACTTTTCCCGGTTCCACTCAATAAGCAATGATTGAATAGAATATTTGTTGACAAGTCAAAGTAGAATTATTATTATTATTTTGAAACGAAACCAGCACAATCAAACACTCTTTTCTAAGTTCCAAGGACAAGTTACTCATTTGGCATTTTCTTGATTGTGATCTCAACAATAGGAATGTGACTTCATGCTTCACTTGTTGCAGATTTTTCCTCTCATTTCCAAAACTATCCCAAACCTCCCCCTTTTAAAAATTATTTGTGGAATGGCAATTGAAAACAAAGACCAAAGCTATGTATCCATGTTTTTCCTCTCCCCTTTGTACCGGGATCGACCCCCCTGATAGAGTTCTGCAGTTTAGCTACAGTGACTGAATGAAAAGGTTGTGTATTATTGCATTCGTATCTTTCTAGTTTTGCTTAGATTTTTAGAGATGGCAGGAATTTTTCCATTTGATATTTTAACCCTTATTGAACTTGTGGAATGTAGACCTTGCATATGTGATAATATAACAGACTCTTTCAAGAACAGAATTGAAAAGCAAAAAGCATGGCGAAAAGTTTATGCAAGACTTGCCCAGGATTTTGTGTTTATGGACAAAAAGAAATGAGAAACGACAGGTATGTATGCAACAGCGCAAATCTGTCTTCAACATTGGGGGGGGGTGTTAGATCGTTCCCATATTATATATATAGCAATGTTCAAACTATTTCTGTAGTCGAGAAACAATGCTGTGGAGGATCAGGGGAGCAGAGTTGTCTTCAACATTGGGAGGCAGGCAGATTTGAGGCTTATTCTGAGTGGACATTAATTTCATCTCATTTTCCTTTCTGGCGATCGGACACAATCAAATTTTTCTCCCAAAAAACACATTTCAAATCGGATTATTGGGGGGGAAGCAATCTCCCCAGTTCCAAGATTGGAGGGGACATGTCCCCTTCATCCCCCCGGGATTTGCGCCAGTGTATGTATGGAGCAATGTAAAACAGAATTACTAATTCGAATCTTATCATTTAATCTACTATGACATTAATGTTAATTGCATGGAAAACAAAATAATATACATACAATATGTAACAGTGTTCCAATAAAAATTAAAACTAATATAGTTTGCAATGTACAGCAGCATCAATTCTCATCGAAACGAAAATAATATGTTTACAGCATCTATTTAAAACGGCATTGTTAAATCTAAACATGTTTAGGCATAGGACTATTTTTTCTAAGTTTTTTACCGTCCTCCACACCTCTTCAGAACAGTTTTTGTAGTCCTTGTTTTAAAAAATAATTTTCCCAATTATTATTTTTTTATTTGCTTTCATATATGGAGAAGATTTTTTGTGTGTCGCTTACTTCGCTCATCACCGGCAACGATATTGTCGGGGCTTCCACCGATATTGTCGGCGATGTGTGCAAAGTACGCCGACACCGACATCGATATTATCGGGGCTTCCTCCGATTTTGTCGGTATCGTGTGCAAACACGCTCAATGTTTTCCACCGTAAATGAAATTCCACCATACATTTGCGCAGTTAACTTCTTGTGGATTGCGTTCGTAAAATGTTAATTTTTACAAATGTCACTTTCCTCAAGAGTCGCCTCTGTTACTGACGTTACTGTCATTCCGTACCAGTCTACACAAAAATTCTGCAGACATCATTATAATTATTATGTTTATTATCCCTATCTAAATCTCAAATTTTTGCGTTGTGTTAACAAACGATTCTCGGGCCCTTTTGTTGCGGAGACCTTTCGATCCGGGCCCTTTTGATGAGGGGCGTTTTGATTCGGGCCTTCTGGCTCGGGCCTTTTGTTGAGGAAACTATTCGACCCGGGCCCTTTTGACGCGGGCCCGTTTGACTCCGGCTTTATTTGACCAGGGTCCGTTTGACGCACGGCCTTTTGACTCGGGTCCCTTTGTCGTGAAACCCTTTTGACACGGGTTCTTTTTATGAGGGGCGGTTTGATTCGGCCCCTTTTGACTCCAGCCCTTTAAACCCGCGACCTTTTGACGCACGGCCGTTTCACTCGGGCACTTTTGTAGGGAGACTCCTTTGGACTCGGCTCCTTTTTATGAGGGGCGTTGTGATTCGAAACCTTTTGTTGTGGAGACCTTTTGAACCGATCCCTTTTGATGTGAGGCCGACTTCACTCGGGCCCTTTTATAGCAGGGCCCATTTCAACCCAGGCCCGTTTAATTCAGGACCTTTTGACTCGGGTCCATTTGCCGTGGGACTCTTTTGATTATGGCCCTTTTGATGAGTGGCGTTTTGATTCGGGCCTTCTGGCTCGGGCCCTTTTGTTGAGGAGACCTTTCGACTCGGGCCCTTTTGACGCGAGGCCGTTTGACTCCGGCTTTATTTGACCCGGGTCCGTTTGACGCAGGGCCTTTTAACTCAGGTAACTTTGTCGTGGAACCCTTTTGACCCGGGCTCTTTTTATAAGGTGCGTTTTGATTTGGCCCCTGTTGACTAGGGCCTTTTTAACCCGCGACCTTTTGACGTGCGGCCGTTTGACTCTGGCCCTTTTGTAGCGGAGTCCCTTTTGACTCGGGCCCTTTTTATGAGGGTCGTTTTGATTCGGGGTCCTTTGACTCGGGCCCTTTTGTTGCGGAGACCTTTCGACCCGGGTCCTTTTTATGAGGGGCGTTTTGATTCGGACCCTTTTGACCCGAGCCCGTTTGACGCAGGGCCTTTTGACTCGGGCCCTTTTGTTGCGGAGATCTTTTGACTCGGGCCCGTTTGACGCAGGGCCTTTTTTAACTTGGGTCTTTCTGTCTTTGCCCTTTTGTCTGGCCCCTCTGACATGGAACCATATATATAACGCAGCAGCTGAAATACCTGGGGCAGGGGGCCTGGGGAGCATGAGTAAATCGAAGATAGATCGATCCAAGGCGCAGTAAAATTAGTTACACCACTGTTCATATCTATTTCCTTCTATTCTCTCGACATCATGTCTGGAGATGAATGTTCTGAATAATAGGCTACAGTGGCGAAAGACGATATACGCTATCAATGATATATGTTATGACTGTTAACTTAATATATATAGGGAATAAAACGAAAAACTGTATATCGGACTTCCCCCCTCCCGTTGGAAAAAATCCTGCGGGCGTTAGTGATTATGATGTTGCCTAGTTACTGTATTATATTATTCTATACACGGAATAAATACTTATGTGTTTTATATAATAATGAGAACCTTATCTACATTTATTACGGCCCTTGCTTTACGGGAAACATATTCACATTCAGCTTAATCAGTTTCCATTCTCAAATAATTACAGTGAGGCGAATGAAATAATTCAAGCCCGAACATGTCGTAGTAAATTCCTGAAGAGTAACAGCGCTAGTAGCAGTTGTTAGCAGTTTTTAACTTTACATATAAGACAATAATTTGAAAAACTGAGAATACAAATCTTTTCAGAGATGACAGTGCACTGATGCTTTAAATCTATGCCCTTACTCCCTATACCTACGTTATTTCCCTAGTCAAAATAAAAACTCTTCAAAATTAATCAAAATTTCTTATGCAACCATCCCTTCGTTAGAGTACTGCGCTGTCACATACCCGTCACGGCGATGTAAAGGCACTTTTGGCGACGAGGATACATGGTTTCCGCTAGATAGCAGCAGTGTGCTTGAGTGAACGCCCAATACGGTTCTGGTTAAAATGGCATCTGGACAACAGAAAGCGTTTTGTGTACTGCGTTTTGCGGAGTGCAAGTCAGTGATAACTGTTCAGCGTGACTTTCGTACTAAGTATGGTGTGGATCCTTTTACTGCACAGAGCATTAGACGATGGCATGAACGATTCCGAACAACAGGTTGTTTGTGTAAGGAAAAATCACCGGAACATCTTTGAGTGCCCGATGCAGACGTGGAGCGCGTCCGTCAATGTTTTACACGCAGTCCGCAGAAATCCGTTCGTCGTGCAGCTCTACAGCTCAACATGCCCTCGATGTCCGTCTGGCGTGTGTTGCGTCGTAGTTTACACATGAAATCATACAGAATTCAGCTACTGCAAGCTCTTTGTGAAGGTGAGAAAGAACGACGTATGGAGTTTTGTAATTTCATTCTTGGTAAGATTGCAGAGGACGACAGTTTTGTTCAATGCTTAGTGTTTAGTGACGAATCAACATGCCATTTGAATGTGAACCGCCATAATGTGCGAATATGGGAAACGGAACACCCACATGAAGTTGTACAACATGAGAGGGACTCGCCAAAAGTTAATGTGTTTTGTGCAGTTTCCCGAAAAAAGGTGTATGATCCATTTTTCTTTGCCGAAAATACTGTGACGGGGGTAACCTACCTTGATATGCTTGAGTACTATCTTTTCCCACAGTTGGAGACTGATTCGAATGATTTCATCTACCAACAGAATGGGGCACCGCCACACTGGCATGGGAAAGTGCGGGGATTTTTAAATCGAACGATTCCACAACAATGGATCGGTCGCACTAGACCAAATGATGCAGCGTTACATTACTGGCCTCCAAGGTCACTTGACCTTACTGTGTGATTATTTCTTGTGGGGGCTTATAAAAGACTCCGTTTATGTGCCTCCGTTACCAAGCACATTGAATAAACTGCGACATCGCATAATGGCAGCTGTGGAAGCTGTAACTGAAGACATGCTAGCTACAGTTTGGGACGTATTTGAATACCGCATGGACATATGCCGTGCATCTCACGGGGGGCACATTGAACACCTATGAACAGGTGCAATAAAAACTTTTTAAGTTTCACTGTCATGCAAAACAAAAACTATTTGTAGGCCTATATGTTTATTAGTTTCAGAAATACAGACTTGTCAAAGTGGGTGAATCTTTTTGATACACCCTATATATATATAGAAATTAAAACTTTTTTAGACGAGACGAGATATTTCAAGAACCATTTTGTTTCGAATTCTACAAAGCGTGTTTCAACTCAAATCTCATTTCGTTTTTGAAACTATGAGGATTCTCAAGACATATCTCGTCTCGTGCGTATCCTTAAACCGAACAGATTCGATCGGGATGAAACTTGGCGCAGTGGTAGACATTGATCTGCTATACAAATGTGTGATATAGTGTATTATGGTGTACAAGCTTTTGGATCGCGGATATTATAGACTGTTAAATTTGGGGTTTAAGCTTATAGTAAAAATTTCGCGAAACAATTTTAATAAAGATTTGGCTTTAAAAATCAATGAAGGACTCACGACCTTTTTGCGTAATTGGGAAACTAATTTGTGTCTTAACTTCGTGCATCTAATACCTTTTTCGTGACAATTGACTTCGGCCATTACCAAATTGTGAAGAATACTGTAAAAATGACAATAGCTTCATTGGTCTCGGGTTTTAGAGTTAACTTACTAGAGAGAGCTTGTATATAAATATAGTCGGGGTGGGACATCACTTCATGCGCTTCTTTCCCCCTCCCCTTCCTCCCGCAACAAGTTCCATGTTTTCGATTGGAGGAAAAATAGGTTCTACAGTCAACAACAGAAAGATATTTGATCAATCCATTTAGAAGCGAAGTCACGAAAAACTAACTATCCTTTTTTCTCTTTTTTTTTTAGTCATACGTTTATGTACTTTTCTTTCCCTTTAAATATACGTACACACACAAATAGTATATATACATATATACTTGATTATTAGTTTACATATGAATTACGGCTGGACGAATAGGAAAAGCACTAAGTAAATACATCCAGAAAATGAGTTGAGGACCGAAGGGATTGTGTGAATTTCTTTTTTTCTTCGTTATTATATTTTTTTGGTCCATTCTTGTTCAGCAATTAAAAGTGTTTATTGCTTGTGGACAGTTACTGCAAAAAAAAAAAAAAATTTTTTTTTTCTTCATCTCTCTCTCTTAGGCCATACCGAAGCTCAGTAAACAGACAGACAATTTGATGACAAGATGAAAAGGAAGAATGGAAAACATAGTTTTAGAATGTGCGAGAAAGAAAGAAAGAAAGAGAGAGAAATAATGAAAATTATTATCTACAATCAAGCAAAAATACTGCAAATATTGTTATGTATTTGTTTTCCATAAAAAACATACAAGCAAAGTGAATTTGTGTTATTTCCTAGTTAAATTCTGCCTTATCAAATTTTCTTACAGAATTCACAGTATTTTAAGAGTATTTTTGTAGCGTTTAGTTCCATTGTAATCTTTGTGTAATCTTGTCCATTATCTTGGTTGAGAAAATTTGTCACTGCACAAAGTTTTATTATGAAACAAATAAAAGTGTATACTTTCGCAGGACCAACACTATATCTTTTCACTCAATTGAGCAATTTTCGATTTTAGCTTATCAATTTGAAATTTCCTCCATCCCGTCTGGTGGTCTAGTGATTAGCGCACACGTGATCTTAGGTTCGATTCCCGATAGAGCACTGAGTGCATCAGGATGTTTCGGATTCCACCTTAAGCAGCAGATCCAAGTCTTATATACTCTCGGAGTTGAACGAGGACTCTAAACTTCAACAAACAAATGACTATAAAAATTTTCCGGGACAAATCAATGTTGACGAATTTCGGAGCCAGTATCCGGAAGATTGAACTTTGTTTGCTCGCAGAAGGTGTGAATGAAAGCGGAGTCACAGAGAAATTAAGAGCGAAAGTATCAGAACCAAACACAACCATTAGTTGAGGCGAAATATTACTTCAGATTCTCTAAATCTCACTAAATTAGTTTCTCGGGACCTAAGAAGATTGCTTTTTATTTATTTATTTATTTAGTAAAAGTTACTTCTCGGCGCTACAGTCCATACAGGACCCAGGACTTATAAATTTCACGTTTCCATTCTTCTCTGTCTTGGTTCTCCACCGTTACTTTCAATTTCTCTCATATCCTGTTCTACATCGTCTAACCACCTCAGTCTAGGTCTGCCGATCAATCTTCTTCGCCTGGCCTTCCGTTTAGCATCAATTTTGGTAGTCTATCTTCGTCCATGCGTCGGACATATCCTAACCGTTTTATTCTTCGTTGTTTGATGTTCGTATGTTACAATATCTATGCCTTTGTAGCCTTTGTGTGTTCTTCATTTGTTCTTATCCGTGAGATCCGTAGATCTTTCTCAGAGTCTTTCTCAGCTGTCTCAGTAATAAAGTTTTGTTTCATTTTGTTAAGATCCATACTTCGATTTCATATGTTACTGTTGGTCGCAGTATCGTTTTTTACTTTGAGTGTGTGTGGATATGGCGAGTTTTGTATTTGATGGATTAATAAGGTTCACAATTGGTATCCGTCGGATTAATTATTCATACCATAAGGAAGAAAGGAGACCAAGGCAGGAAAACAAACTTAATACAATATGATCTTGAAGCTTTGCTGGCGTCTACTACTATGGATCCAGCTTCTCAGTACGAAAAGAACCATCAGCCAATCAGAGAGCAGTTTCCACCAGCAAAATCAGAGCACGCCATTGGCCAACAAAAACAACCAATAGAAACACAGCGATTCTTAAAGACCACAATATAAATTGTACGACCAGCCGAAGAATCAGTTATGTCATCGACACACCCAGAAGATTTTCCTTCAGATGATAATGGGTACAATGTTATATACATACATAACATGGAAGAGACAGTTGTTCTCCAGAAGTTCGCTGATCTTCTTAACACAAAGATGAAGCACATTGTGCCTTTTATGCTCACCAAGATGCAGTACCCAAATAGTGTGAAGATAACTTTCCGCTCATTCGAAGAAAGTGGTGAACTTTTCTCTGCATGGGATTGTAAAGAATTCGGTCCGGACGCCTTCTACTCAGAAAACCCAGTTAACACTGAACAGAAGAATGAAAACCACACCCAGATGGAACCCAGCCCTACCAATGGAAAAGCACAATCACCAAAAGAAAAGCCAACACAACCAGACAAGAAAGAAGATAAGGAAGTTCAGAAGAAGACGCCAAAACCACCATCTGCTAGGACTGGCACCACCAATATTCGCAACCAGCCGACGTACACCTGTGTCATCAAAGGTGTCAATACCCAATCAAGACTCAAAGAAATTCGCGCTGACCTGCAATCACAAAAAGTCTCCTTTACCAACATCATCCGCATCCAGTCAGACCAAGGTCCGCTCCCCCTCATCCGGCTTTTTTTCAAAGATCCTGACACAATCAGCAAACTTATCCAAAGTGGTGTTCACCTGGGAGGAAGAAGATATCCTGTTGAAGCTTCCCGCAGCAGCCCACGACCGCAACCATGCTGGAATTGCTACTCATATGGACATGCTAAACATCAGTGCAACGCCCCACGAGTGTGCTATCGATGCGGTGAAAGTCACACCGAGAATTGTAACCAACCCATCGACCGAACATTCTGTGCCACATGCAAGTTGCAAGGACATCGTACTGGCAGCAGTTTCTGTCCTCAACGTCCGAGAGAACAGCCCAGGAAGATACCCAACATCATACTAGGAAGAAAACTGGTCAACTCCGAACTCACCGGCCCTTTCAAGAGCCAGTCCGAAACCCCCACCAACCGAGATACCACAACCCCGACAGAAGAGGAACAAATTGAGAAACAGGAGTCCACCAGCAACAACACCATAGAAGAAAAAATTACCACAGCAATTGAAGCAGCAGCACGGAAGATCATGACCTGGGTTGCCTCCATCCTGACCATTACTTTGGAATCTAAACAACAGAAAACTCTATCAGCCGTAATAGAAAAAGCCTCAAGAACTATTTTTCAATCCCATCTCAGTGCCATGACCACAACTGCAGGGGACATCTACATCCACCACCAGCAACCTTCAGCGAAGACTACAACACGCAAAAAGAAACTTCAGCCTGAGAAACCAAAATAACTGAAGAACCCATCGCCCACCGAGAGTTTTTGAGCTGAAGACCAGAACTTCGATCTTCAATATGCAATTCTTCATGGATGCAAGACATCACCGAAGAAACCTCACCACCCAGCCACGTACAGGGCCACAGGTACAGGACCACTTCCCATGAAGAGCTACCATCGTCGGCAACACACCACATCGGAGTCACACCAGAATACATTAATCAGGACCAGACGTGCCAAAGTCTTGTTTCGTCATCCTTGCCAAAACCACAATTCAACGCATAGGGTAAAATAGCAACTATTGCTAGAGACCCGTCTCTGCCTGGGCAGAGTAAAGTTATTCCTGTCGTCGTCGTCGTCGTCACACTTCAACACATAGCTCTGAAGATGTTGCCGCTGTATGGCAACGTAAGCTCACTCTGGCAGCAATCCCGAGAACATTGGATTAAACTTAATACACTTGCATATAAATTGATGATTGTGTGAAAGGAAAGCGATCAATTAGAGGATGTTAAAATGATTGTGACACCAGAACAAATGTATTCTAATGATGTAGAATGCTGTGGATAAACCAATGTAAGTGCATCTGGCAGCGATGTAAACGTATTGTTTTATTGAGGAAGACGACATGTCAGTAGCTAGGAGCCCTTACGTCTATGTACACATTGTCCCTGGTTTACCTAGGTCACTTGGGTCACACCTTTCATCCGGGTTTCTGTCTCGATTCTCTGACCCGGTGAAAGAGAGAAGAAGCCGAAAAATCAGCTCTCCACAGTGGTGCTATTCAGCCGGTTCGCGAGAACCGGTTGTTAAAATATTTCGAGTTCGCAGAACCGTTTGTTAGACCCAGACATAAACACACACACACACACACACACACACATGACCTAGCCAAGAGTGAAAGCAAAAAGCCAAACAAATTCGTGAAAACACCTCTGTACTTTTTCCACTCGCTTACATTGTTGTGAAAATAAGTAACTATGAACTACTTCAATTCAATGGGCAGACAGAAATTTGAATGAGAGGACGCAGTGAAATACATCTGATGCGGGCGATAAAGTTTCGCAGTCATGTCAATAAAATATTTCCAAGTCTTAATTGTTAATACTTAAACTGCTTACTGCAGAAAGTAAACATAGCCACATTTGGAAATTTTGCAGGAGAAACAAAAAACTGAAGAAAACTACGATATTTCCACCATAACATGCATTTTTCCTTTAATTATAGAAGTATACGTGATTAAAATACACGATACAAAATTTGTGTATGACGTAAGGGGATAGAGGGGACACTGTTTTGTGTTTTGGATATGTTTCCTTTCTGCAGTAAATGGATTGTTCAAACGAATTGTAGTTTGAATTGACTAAAGAAAACGACAATGAAATTAATAAATATCCTTTATTGGAAGAAAACTTAGCTGTTAAGCATTTCTGAATATAAAAGTTGTGGAACTACAAATTAATCAATTATCTTTGTCATCAGAACGTGTTTCCGTGTGATGGGCCAGGATTCTATTGAACTCCAAAATAGCATATTTTCTTGAGGCATGTAAAGCAATGTTTTTTGATATCATCCATTTTCTTGTTGTTTATGGGCAGGACAGAGTTGTAGGCTTATCTGGAAGGCAGACCAAGGTGTTTAGAAGAGTTCCTCAGCCTAAAAGTATCCACCATCAAGCCACCAATATTCATGTTATACTGAACATTATGTGGAGTTAGAGATGAGAAGTACATCTCATGGTATTTTGAAAGGCTAAAATTCGTTTTTTTTAGGTGTTTAGGGACATTTTTGCAATAAGAGTCATCGCTCAGACACGCTTTCTTGTAAAATTCAGGCCACCAGGAACTGTAGTCAATACAATAAGTCGCTTTCATTTGAACAATGGAAAAATTGATGGAGATAGTCGAGGAAGTTTTTATGAGCTTAACGATGCCATCCACTGTGTAGTATCTTTCTTCGTTTTTCAGCTTCTTCCGTATTATCCCGAAACCCTACCATTGGGCATGAAGGAGTGACCTCTAATAGGAAAACTACAAAGTTTCATTTACTGCCGATAGGGAACTCGTCCGGGACCAGTTTCCTCTCTGCAGTAAACGGAAAATTGAAGGCTTCGCGTTGCCCATTGTTATTGAGTTGACAAGAATCATTTTGGTGCTAAACGATCCATTTACCTATTACAAACCATTATCGTCACAAGAAAGAAAATGTGTAAATGTTGGACATGTTTGCGTTCTGCAGTAAGCGCTTCACTTTTGAGTGCTCCATATTTGTATTGGTCAGAATAAGCACCTGAAATTTTCGAACAAAAGACTGGTTTTGGTAAAGCTTTGAAGCTACATGCACTAAATCTCATTAACAAAAATACACTATTATCTATTCTGTCATATGTTTTCCCCTCCTTCAAGTCATTTTCTTTAAACGTACTGCTACAAAATATGATAGAAACAGTTCTTAGTTCGCACCCAAGCTGGTAAAAATTAGCGTTGCGTTCTACAACGTAAGAACTTTTGTATGAGCCAGTAATTCTCATTTTCGAGAATCATTATGTATGAATGCGCGAAAAGTTCACCATTGAGAATTTTTTAGTTGATTCGTTAGCTATTAAGTAGCAAATGCAATGCAGTTGAATAGGCCTACAAAATTTTCACAGGCAAAAACAATCGACCTATTCAAAGAATCTTGCTTTGCTCTGTACATACCAGAACAGTAATGGAGGGCGGGGTGAGGGAACGGTAAACTTTATCTTAAGTATATTTTTTTTAGAAATTCTTACAGCTATAGGGTTAAACAGATGATCTCTGAGAACAAGGTACAAGCGTTTATTCCTTAATCTCAAATGCTCAGATAACAAGAATAAAAACTGAGATTATGAGTAAAGTATTAAGGTATATTTATATCGGAAACACATACATACAAATTATAAACAATTGTCGATCCATTGCTGGATGAAGATCTTTCCAATACTGTTTGACATCCATCTATCTTGGACAATTCGTTTCATAGGCATAGGGCAGTGTTACATAATTTTGTCACATCACCTTGTATTAGGATGCTGTATAGGTTCCTACTTGTCACTTCTGATACCCAGTAAAAATACTTCTGTCTACCTTGTATGGTTTGTTTCCTAAGATAATTATATCTACCTATGTACTATCTCTCTCTCTCTCTCTCTATATATATATATATATATATATATATATATATATATATATATATATAGAGAGAGAGAGAGAGAGAGAGAGAGAGAGAAAGAAAGAAAGAAAGAGAAAACCGGTTGTTAAAAACTTAAAATAGCACCACTGGTTCTACAGCATTACCACAAAATCTTATAATGGATTAATCATTTCCACTTCTCGAGTAACAATATTGTGTGTTTGACTCCCGGTGTCGCGATTCTTAATCAAGGTACCAACTATTTCGAATTAGAGTATAATTTAATGATTATTTGTCTACTTCTCATACTGAAAAAAATAATGCAGTAGTTTTGAACACAGAATCTACAAACAGATTTAATGAAAACACTGGTTTCAGAAGCATCTCTCATATTCTACAAGACAACTTTTACAGGCTTGCTTGACTACATTTGCATGATCCCTCACAAGAAAACCACGTTTTTTTTTTTTTTATTATTCTCATGCATTTATACTCTTATAGACGTTTCAGTTATTTTTTAAGTGCAATGCTTTGACGCACACACAACAAGAGAGGAAGAAAATTATAGATTTACTAACGTAAGGAGAGAGAGATCGAGAGAGAGATGAGAGAATCGTACAGGTGCGCACCCACAAATTTTTGTTGGGAAGTGTCCAATACTACGAGCCACTACGCCTTTGTAGTGTTGAACGGGTAAATATTAAAAAAAAAAAAAAAAAAAGTGACCATTATTTCTTTATTACACTTTTAGGGGTACACCGGAAATGTTTTTTTTTAAAAGCATCATATCCCACGAGTTATACATCCCAACATCACATAGTCGTATATGTGGGTTGCATATCTCTCGGGCGTTTGTTTAATGTGTTATGAGAAACAAAGGATAACTATTTCTCCAATCTAAGATGAATCTTTACTGTTTGCAGTGTTTTGCTCAATGAATACCATATTTCATCGACATTATAATTAATTGTGTATGTATTGTATTTGCTTATTACATACTGGATGCAAGAAGGAAGAAAACATTGATCATACATGAATTAGAAACTCCAACCGGAAGTAGGCATAAATCTTGCAAACGGTGCGAGATATTAAAAAGATAATCGAAAAAAATCTCCCCTTTATGGTATCCCTTGCCGATTTTTATCAAGACGTCTTTCACCTGTGTCTGTAAAGGGACATGTGACAAGGAGATTCATGGTCATATGTAAACGATACGCTGTGTACAGAGCGCAGCTTACAGCTTCAGCTAATATATATATATATATATATATATATATATATATATATATATATATATATATATATATATATATATATATATATATATATAGATAGATAGATAGATAGATAGATAGATAGATAGATAGATAGATAGATAGGTAGATATATAGATATATATATATATAGATAGATAGGTAGATAGATAAATAGATTTTATTTATAAGAGAAAGAATGCAAGTGAAGTGTAAGATCAAATTTTCATTCTACATCAATCATTTCCCTGTTAAAGATCAAAGCATAATTTTAATGAAAAAGTTTACAAATGTATGTTAAGTTAGGAAGTTGAGGGGGAGGGTTCGAACTCGCTGGATCCCCCGTTGGTGCACTCCGTGGAATCATGTTTGAAAGAATTACATTAGCAGCCTGATACATGATTTCTATGTGTATGACGGTGTTCTCGGGTCATGTTCACTACTGTAAGCTTGCGATTTTATACCACTGGGGCTATATAAGACAGGGCCTCTGCTTATTCGTAAAATAGAGTCGAACTACTATGAAATTCTTATCCGAGATGAGTACTCCATTGAGAATGAAATCTCTGAAACCACACAAGAAAAGTAAGGATTTTGCGGCTGCTCTAAGAGAAGTAACTGAAAGGCATACACTGAGAAAAAAAACGTACGTGGCGAACATGAAAGCGTATTTTACATGCGTAAATCCTGTTGTTTTTGGACTTAAACGTATAACCCTAAATAACATCCGGCAGCAAACATATAACAAAAAGTATGTTTTATAGTACTTTCCATAGAAGTGTTCCGAATAAAGTACTTTTCGTACGAAAGAAAGAATGTATATAGGCGGTCAGGACCTCACATACAGATGGACGTATATAACATATACCTGACATATGTAACATATATATATATATATATATATATATATATATATATATATATATATATATATATATATATATATACGTATGTAATATATGGAAGACTGTTAGATGTCAGACATTCTGTAGCGGCATGATGTAACATCTAAGCAGGAAAGTGGCAGTACGAATGTAGCATACGGATAACATATTCTCCGTACAGATTTCCGTAGTGAAGATAAGGATTCCGTATATTTGTATAATATACTGCTGTCCGGATAACCCTGAAATAGGTGAACTGTATATTCCTTCTTCGAATTCCTTATTGTGTCGTCATTTAATATAGGACATTTTGAAAAGATAATTTCTTTTTTAAAAATGCTTCTGTTCTTTACTTTTCTCTATAATCTGTACGTTATTTCTCCTAATGTTATATCAAACCTGGAGTACTACAAAATAAAACTGCTTTCGTCATTTCACTCAGCAGGAACACACACTCATATATATATATATATATATATATATATATATATATATATATATATATATATATATATATATATATATATATATATATATATATATATATATATTGATAAACATGTTCTATTATTGGCGAAGTAATTAACTATGCTTAATTGTGCTGAAATTTATTAAGGACAGAGTTATGTTTAACCGTAGTCCTGAAAGAAAGAAAAAAAGTTCTCTTAGCATATAATATGAAAACCATCCCGTCCTCACTTAAACGTGGGTAGTTACGAAGAGGAGGAGGAGGTGCGGTGAGGTAAGCATGCATATAATCCTCTTAACCTTAACGAATTGTGATCATAATATTCCTCCAAACAGTACGTTCCTCTCCCAATCCTACGGTCGTCCAGCTGAAAAATAGAATTAAAAAACAGAACAAAAACCTGGTTGGAAGTTCTCGTAGCCACTATTCATCAATTAATGTAGTATGAAGTTTATGTGATATTTCATATAGGTCTTCACCATAAGCAGCTTAAATCTAGATATCAACCCGGACTTTGCAATCCATATAAACATCCATCATTCTCCTTGCTATAAGAGCCACTTATATTGTCTAGTAACCATGGATGAAAAAATCGAAGCTATTAATAGAGTATGCCCTAATTAGTAACAGAAGCAAAACAACGTTATTCTAAGCTAGTGGATTTGTCTTTGTTTTGCCAGCTTAAAAAAAGTTATTGGTTTTGGTAAAAACAACTTATCTCAATTGTAACGTGAAAGTGTATTGAAAAACTGAATTTTATGAGCTACACAATATTAATTGTTATGAAGTTTATCTCGCTACACGACTGCTGTGAGATTTGGATTTAAAAAAAAAATCGATTACGAAGTGCTAGGAAACATTAACAATTCATACTTTTCATATAGTAAGAAGGTTCCACTTGGTTATTTCCAGTGGCGTGTGCGGAATATTCAAGTGTTGAAACTTCTTGTAAATTTGTGGAGAGCATTTGTATAAAAAACCTTTTTATATCTAAAATTCTGTTGTATGTAGAAATTCATGGGACAAAGGGTTGCGAATTTTTAACACATCATCTCTTTAACAAGGTAGTATGAAAAAACAAAAATTACATTAAGATGTGTATAGGAAAACATGAAACGATATGAACTTGGTAGTTTAAACCCCCTTAAAGAAATTCAGCGTACGCCACTGGTTAAATCTTTGCGGTGTAGGCAATTTTTAAAACAACTGCGGATACGATGATGAGAAACCTCGAGTGGACAACGCTAGAATTCGGAGAAAGCTCCAAAATGTGATATAGATTGAGTCGAAGTTTATTAGTGATCTATTTCTACAATTTGCACGTTGACTGGCACGTACTTTCGTAGATATCTTACCTCAAACACGTACAATTATAGTCCAATGGTGGACTATAACCTTTTTAGGATTGAGAGCTGGTTGTCATTTCAGAAATGACTTGTGGTCTTGTTATCTGTTCGCTAGCCCAGTGGGGAGAAACATAAGACGAAGACAATAATCGATGCCGACGCAGTGACACAGATAGTGAGGGCTACATCTCACGGCTTTCTGTTCGACGCATTGGCCGTTGTTGTAATCGTAGATTCTGTCGTTAGTAGACGAATCTGTAAAATTAAATCTTAAGCTTGTGCCTGTTTGGTTAAAGAAGATAACTACGAAAGTGAATGGTTGGTTGGGAGTTCAATGGAGGACGTCAACTGTAAAACTATTTGCCCCGCAACAAGAAAGTAAATGATTGATTCTTTTTTTTTGGGGGGGGGGGAATAAAGCTAGTGGAACCAAAGTACGTAAGTGGAACGATATGGTATAATACCGTTCGCATGGGATCGAACCAGGAAGTTTTCATGCCAGAAACTCATGCCTAACTACTAAACTACCACACTATTTGGAATTTAATGTCTAATTTTCGTACCGAGCACTGGCGTACTTAAAAGGGGGCTCCGGGTTTTAACCTTCCTCTATCAACAAGATATAATGCAAAAAATACAGATTTACCATAGTAAGATGTGTATACAAAAATCGCACGTGTCGTGAAATTATCTGAGCACGGGGGATTGAATTCCCGTTGATGAAATTCTGTGTAAGCCACTGGTACCAGAAATATATGAAACATATGAATTTTGGGTTGATTTTGAGTAGAACTTATACCATAAATGTTTCTTCCAGAACACCTTAACTCAGGAGTAGATCGCTCATCTATAATGAAAAAAAAAAAAGCTTCTGATCCAACCCTAGGTTGTGAGTTTGTAGTTAAGTAACGTCATTTTCATGGAATTTTACGAGGTTACACCATGTTCTTCGACTAATTTTATTTAAAAATAGCCCTTCTCACTAGTCTAGAGGCTAGTGCGCGCGTCCTGGTGCACAGGGTCCCGGATGCTATTCCTGGTGAGAAAGCATTGAATTTTGAGTGCATTTCGGTGGTTAAGATTTCACCTAAAACTATATAAGTCTATGTTTTGTATAACATTGCTACTGAAAAGGCACACTAAATATTAATAGACAAAAATATTCCGAAAATTCGTCCTGACTTTTCTCAGTTACACGTCTTCTTCTAGCCGAAAGGGTACAAGCTGGGAACTGTTGTAGGGTAGACGTGAGAGGGCAAGTTGTTGGTACAGTACCAGATGGCAGTAGAGTTGGCAAACAAGGCGAAGTTATTAAAGACACTTAGTTCAATTGTATAAAAACATTTAAAGAATTATTATTTGTAATTTTGTTAGTTCATGGGTGTTGCTGTGTATAGCGAAGTGTCTTTTTAGTCGCTGATTAGTTGTGAAAGTACGAGACATATAAAGTTTATAACAGAATTGAAGGAGTTAGTTGGTGTTGTGTAAGAAAGGAAGTATATGCTAGTGTGATATTTATGTATAGCGTACAGATTATTGCCTACCAGACTAGTTAATGTATGAGGTTACGATCTACGGATTCATAAGGTATTATATTGGTAATAAAGAATAATTATGTGAGACTACCAGGATTATCAGGAGACTTTATTTCAGTTTAGAAGTTCGTCCTCCAACGTCAAAACCTAGGCTTATTAGCGCAAAAAGTGCACGTGCTGGAGGTAGAATCTAAGGAAGTGCAAATCAGTCCAGATGGTATTATAGACATCGAATTTGATTACTATGAGAGAAACATTCATCCATAGTATGTAATTATAGTTATTCTGTTGAATTTCCAGAGTTATCATAATCCTCCTTGGAATAACTTGAAAAGAAATGGGTTTCCGAATAGGGAAGTTTGATGCAGGAGAAAAACGGAAGCAAGACGATAATGTATTCTGAACTTTTCTTTCCCCATTCTATTAGAAGAACGTAAAAACGCCTGAGAAGCAGGACGCATCCCCCAGATGAATTGCTGGAGACGTCCATTTTCTAACATTTTCACGTCATTTCCCACCGTCTTCAAAGTTGCCAGGTTCTTTCATTATTAATTACTTACATGCAAACATAGCTCTTCTATTTTACTTCGGAAACTTTTTTGTGTTGTTGAGTGTTGGTGAAGGTAGCTTTCCCTTATACTGTATTTTGCAGCCTTCTCTTCGTAGCTTGACGCTTCCACCAGTGAGCATCGTGGTTTATTTAATCATACTGTGATCCACACAGAGGAAATCGTCAAGATAAAATTGGCGAGGCTGTAAATTCCTCAAGGACAGTTCGTGTTCGTCTGTCAAAAATTCAGACACTTTAGCGGAAACTAGTGTTGTATATAAATGCTTCTATAAAAACCACAAAACAAGATATAACCAAAATACAGCTAAAACTTTAATACTACGACTTTAAAAAAGCAACTTCTAAACTTTATGACATGAGTGTGACCCTTTTTAATTCTTTATTCCAAAAGAATTTTTAGAAATGATCTACACAAATTTATGCGGAGTTGCAACATTTAAGCATTTGGTGTATTACAAGTAAAACATAGCATAATGTTTAATATTTCAGTGCAATATTAGAATTTCAGTGCCACGATATACGGAGGTCATTCATTATATTCTAAGCCTAAAGATGACACAACAAACATGGAAATAAGAAACTCGGAGAAACGAATGCACCACCCTTCGTTAGCTTAAAAATAAAACTAGGTGCTGCCATTTGTATTTCCGTTTTAGTAAGATGTAGAACGTTGATACCCAGCGATGTCTACAAGCTAGCCACGATGTTCACACTATTCTCCAGATTTATGAACAACTTACTTTTTCTTGTTTCAGAAACTAAAGAAACAGTTGCGTGGTTCACGCAATGGCAACGATGATGAGTGAACATTGATCCTTCATACAGTTCAAGATTATAAACAGCTACGTTTCGAGGCCTGACATCGTCCTCATCTTCAGGCGAATATGATGGTGCAATAGAGTGTATGGAGTATATATATATATATATATATATATATATATATATATATATATATATATATATATATATATATATATATATATATATATATATATATATACTCATGTATGTATGATTGGGCTCTTCTGATTGGTGGTTGAAATGGCGGCTTCTGATTGGTGCTTGAAACGTCGCAAGATATAACAGTATTTTCCTAGCTGCTAGCCCGTGAAGACCTGTTCACAATACGTCGCCAGGAAAGCTTCAATAGATAGTTCAAGATTAGTTTGACGGTTGTAACAAAGACTTTTTCTCTGCTGGTACAGTACAATCCCTCAAATCCGAACCCCGGAAATCCGAAAACCCGGCAAATCCGAACACGTTCTCAGGAGAAAAAAAAAATAACTACAGCTGGAAAATGAAAAAATAATTACACAAATTTAGTTTTTTAACATTTTTAGACTTAATGCTTATTCTAAATCATTATCTAATTATATTCTTACAAGAAGACAGTTATAGGTATGCGACAATCATTTTGGACAGGAGTGTACACCCGCCAGTCAAGGTCACTGCCCTTTCGACCACTGGACCACCCTGTCTAACCTCAGTCGTCGTTTTACAGTCAATTCAGTGACGAAATAAGTACGTAATATTATTTCCCGGGTAATCCGAACCCCCCGAAATCCGAACAGGCTTCAGCCCCAATTAGTTCGGATTTAAGAGGTTGTACTGTATTCGACATCTTACTGAGAATGTGCTTAGTGCTTTGAGATCAGAAGAAATGATATAGAAATCTAAATAAATACTTTCAAATATTTATCTATCCCTTATATATTAGGCTTAGAACATTTTAAAAGCCCCTCGTAGACCTACTTATCTTGGAAACAAGGTACAGATCGTTCCACAGAAATTGATACAAAAGTTTGCCACTAAAATTGCAACACGTTGTTTTGCAGGTGCATAGGCAACCCAACTTACATCGTCGAGGGATTAGTTACGCCTGGTTTTCAATTCTTCCCGTTCTCCCTGCCTTATATAAAGCGATCTTCGTCTACTCACTGCAGCTATGTCGTAATGGACTGAAATAGTGTGATGTCAGATCCTTCTTGTTGCCATGGTGATAGCAAGTTTATTTTCTAAACAACATGGCCTAAGAACCTAAGTACAAAGCAAAAACAATAACGTGTTAATTTCCGGGTAGCAAACCTTAGAGTAAAAGAAGCACTTGTATGTGTAAAAAAGACTTCTAATGAATGAAACTGTGAAAAAAATAGAAAAAAGCAAGCAATTAGGTAAACAATGTGTTAAAATGTGTCAAGCGTTGAAAGTGAAATGTTGTTTCTGATATCACAGTCTTTTTTTTTTTTTTTTTTGTATTTATACGTTTGGAGGTTACATTAAATACCAAAATATACTTACAAGGGACCATGCCGATTTGATGAATTCAGCGGTTAAAAATGATTGTTATCACTGGATTCAACACCAAAAGAAACAGAGAAAGAGGGTGTTTAGTGGCAGACCGTATACAGGGTGGGAAATAAATGAAGGCAAAGTGTGAATATGGAACGTAGAAAATGTCTAGAAATGCCATGTTAAATGCGAAACGAGTAGAAAGATTGAAGTCAAATGTTGGATATGAGGAATACATGTAAAGCTCCGCTGAATAGACGTAATGTGAATCATGGGGGACATATGAAAAGCTGCCATGTTGGACTTAGCGCAAGAATATAAGAGCAAGGGGTCATGTGGCATATAGCTCTTGACGCACACCGTCTATTGAAATCAATAGTGGCCAATACAGTTTGAGACCTCTGTAACAGAAGGTTTTCATGCTATGGCAATGTAACAATACTGTCGTAAAGATGACATGAATGAGGAACAACACAAACGTGAATGAGGCCACTTTCCAGCTAACAAACGTCTTAATCCACTGAATATTCGTTCACATGTTGGTAAAAGTGCAAACATGATCAAGGACAACCTGAAAGAGTTCTGCGCAACTGAATTTTTCTGGCCTTATATAGTGAAGATAAAACTGCTGCTCCTCGTTAATTCATTGAGGTCCAATAAAGATGAGAAGTTGGTGCAGAAACCGGACAATGTTGAACTTATCCGACTCACTACGTCACTCATACAACCGTTGGATGTGTTCTTTCGTCCATATAAGAATTTCGTAAAGTATATAACTGAGACCGTTTTTCTGTCATCCAACTTCAAAATATGACAATGGGACAACTTCATTAACTTCCAATCATTCACCCACTTCCAGTTCAGAGCACCAAGTTTCGAAGCTATGATTAGATATGTTTCTACAAAACTGGATATTTGCAAACAGCACCAGACGCATTTATGGCACCTGTCAGCTTCAATTTTAAACCGGAGGCAACTTTGACGAGCCCGATTGTCCATCTTTATCGTTTTTCAAATGTGCTCACTGTTGTCTCCATTTTTGTGTCAACCACATTCACATTACGTTTGTTAAGTGGAACTTTACATGTATTCCTTATATTCAACATTTGACCTCAATCCATCCCTCTACTCGTTTCAAAATTAACATGGCATTTCTAGACATTTTCTACGTTCTATCTTCACACTTTGCCCTCACTTATCACCCACCCTGTATACGATCTGCCACTAAACACCCTCTTTTCCTCTGTTTCTTTTGGTGCTGAATCCAGTGCTAGCAATTATTTTCAGCAATTGAATTCACAAAATCTGAATGTTCCCTTGTGAGTAGCACTAGTGAAAACAGAGATGAAATGCTGAAGGGAACGACTTATAAACAAACGCAATTTGCTTGAACAATTTATTGCATAATCAACACAGTAGCTATAAACACTTATTAATGTACTGGCATTGAATAATCATAATTGCCTCTGATACAAATATCAGTAACGTAATCACCTTGCACTGCTAGCTGAATATACAATCAACGTACAAAAGCATTACTCATAACGAAGAACTATTCTTGTTTTACATTCCCTTTCTTCTTCTTCCTTTTTTAGCATTGGAAAACTCTTTCCCTCATTGTTAGTAACACATTCCTCGCTCAATGCAGCACTGATTATTATGTGACTCCAACCCAGGTTGGTCACATATTGACCCACAGCTAAAGATATTGCCTCATTGACTTGATCCCTAGTCTTCCGTTGCAAGCGCTGCTATCGGCTGAAGGAACTCCACTATTTTTCTCTCGCTTAGCAAGAGTTGGACCCTTATTGGCTCAACGCGTGGGTGTGTGAGGGTGTGAGCTTTAGTTCGTATTTTTGCCACGGCTCAAGACATTTTGCCAGCACAGGATCAAGCCATCACTCAACTGTAGGCTTGACGATCCCACGCGTATGGTTACAAGCGTAATGCCATTTTTTTTATTGCCTGTTTTTTTTATTTTGTAGCCACTGTAATTATGGACTATTTTAAAGGGTGGTCACGCACGTAAGAAATCTAAATGCGCCAATATAAATAACACTATTTGGATAAAGTGGACAGTGATTTTTCCTTGTAGACAAATCGTATATTTGTTCTATTTTCATTGTGCCGACAGGTCGTTAGTGTAATAAAACCAAAAACTAAAAATTAAAAAATCATCATTTTTATTCATAAAAATGGCAATTTGTGGTAAGTATCCCCTCCTGTCACGCGGGACACCGGGGTTCAATTCCCCGCCGGGAGCTATGTACTATAAGGCAAATAAATAAATAAATAAATAAATAAATAAATAAATAAAATAAAGATCAAAATAAATAGTATTAAATCAATAACTAAAGGAACAGTGAATTTTTAAATTAAATTAAAAGAGTGAAATTATACGAAGGGTTGCAATCTTTTATTGTCCCAATTGACAATATTTTATTAATGAAACAACTGACTTACAATGGTAGTATAGTGGATTTTTTTGTAACAATATAAATTAGTTGACTGTAAATATATAAGAGTATTGAGTTTATAACCAGACATAGTATGTTATTTTAACTGCATAACATATAACTATAATTTATCTAATGCTAAGCCAATTATGACATAAATAAGCTAAATATTTAAGTATTAAAATTTTGCCTGTTACTTTGAGAGACCTCCTAATATCATGTTACATGCAAAATAGACAGTTGAAGTTTTCTGTAGTTATACTGTACCTTATTGCATTTTTCGCTTGGTTTGACCAGACTATGGTCTTTCTTGTGGTATTTATAATTTTGTACAGGCCATTTTATTGCGATGCTGGATGCAGGACCCAGAATGAAGAATGCTTTTTTACTTGCAAACTTGGTTATTTTATATGAACTATTGTCCTTGTTTCTCTGAATTATTTTTTAATTTTACTTTACCAAAAGCCAATATAAAAATTTATAAAATTTTAGGAAAGTTTCAATTACATTTTTTGGCAAAATATTGTTGTTATTTAATGATGTAAAAATAAGTATTTTTGAACTTTAATTTACCTTGAGGTTTGCTTTTTTTGTGATTTTATTTAAATGTTAATTACTATTGAAAAACATTGTTATTTGACTACAGGTGATTTTTAACTATTTTGCTTCTGCTTTCAACGATTTTTTGATTATAAATACTGTCCTTGTGATTTTTAAAAATAATGTTATGCATGTATTTAACAGTTAAGATATTATTAAAAAAAACTTTGTTTTATTTTTAAAAGACAGTATTTGTAATCAAAAAACCGTTGAAAGCAGAAGCAAAATAGTTAAAAATCACCTGTAATCAAATAACAATGTTTTTCAATAGTAATTAACATTTAAATAAAATCACAAAAAAAGCAAACCTCAAGGTAAATTAAAGTTCAAAAATACTTATTCTTACATCATTAAATAACAACAATATTTTGCCAAAAAATGTAATTGAAACTTTCCTAAAATTTTATAAATTTTTATATTGGCTTTTGGCAAAGTAAAATTAAAAAAATAATTAAGGCAAACAAGGACAATAGTCCATATAAAATAACCAAGTTTGCAAGTAAAAAAAGCATTCTGCATTCTGCATTCTGGGTCCTGCATCCAGCATCGCAATAAAATGGCCTATACAAAGTTATAAATACCGCAAGAAAGACCATTGTCTGGTCAAAACCAAGCAAAAAATGCAATAAGGTACAGTATGACTACAAAAAACTTTAACTGTCTATTTTGCATGTAACATCATATTAGAAGGTCTCTAAAAGTAACAGGCAAAATTTTAATACTTAAATATTTAGCTTATTTATACCATAATTGGCTTAGCATTAAATAAATTGTAGTTATATGTTACGCAGTTAAAATAACATACTAGGTATGGTTATAAACTCAATACTCTTAAATATTTACAATTAACTAATTTATATTGTTACAAAAAAAAATCCACTATACTACCATTGTAAGTCAGTTATTTCATTAATACAATATTGTAAATTGTGACAATAAGAAATTGCAACCCTTCGTTTAATTTCACTCTTTAATTTAACACTCTTTTAATTTAATTTAAAAAATCACTGTTCCTTTAATTATTAATTTAATACTATTTATTTTAATTTTTATTTCTTTAATATTTATAATTTTATCCCTCTCTTTAGAGGTATAGTACATTAGTTTGTACCTTAGAGTTTTTACATTGTGTATAGATGCTTTTGTTCATTATGCATTACGTGGTAATGACGCTGGCATTATTTATGCAATTTCAATCTTATAAGTTTACCTAGAGATGTGGTCCCTTTAGAAATAGTTCCTTATATGTTACTTCGTTAATTACTAGATTTTACTGGTAAATTTTCTAAATAGTGGTCCTATGTTCTTAATCTGTCTCTTTTCCCACCAATTTTACTTTGTCTTCAAAATACTCTAAAATTCTTATTGATAGTGTGTTCTTACTAACAGTATATTTCGTAGTATTTCATAGTATTCCTATCGCTTTATGCATTTGTTTCGAAAAAAAACATGGCGATCACCATGGTAACGAAAGGGAAATGATAACATCAGTATTTCAGGCTATATGCTCTTTCCATTCAGACAGAAATTGGCAGGGAGAGATTTTTGATGATTTGGAGTTTAACGTCCCGTTCAGCAGCGAGGCTATGTGAGACGTGGACCTACTGATTAACGTGGAATCCGAACCACATGACCTCCCGCCGGGAATCGAACCCGGGTCTCCCACGCCAGAGGGATTTTTAAATCGAGCGTTACAATGTGTTGATCAGATTAACACATTAACTAAATATAAATTGATTTTGCCACGTTTGAAAAGCTGTTTCGAATAAAATAGAATTGTTCTCAGAAAGACAGTATTATCTGGAGTATAAACTCAAACTTAAGTTACTACCTTCGTATATGCTTATTCAAAGTTTGTAGTGGACAACACACACACACACACACACACACATAGAGAGAGAGAGAGAGAAAGGAGAGGGGAAGAGATGAATACATTCACCTATGGAATGTTAGAATTAGGGAAACAAATGATCAGACAGTATTCATATTATAAGGAAAATTGTGATCTTGTGAAAAAGAATAATCAAAGTTTCTCAATCAAACTTGCGAGCATCACACCCTCAATTGTCCAATGGAGATGGATAACTCTTTCTGGAGAAGATGATTGCACAGGAAGAAAAAGATATTTACATTTGGAGAACTAACTTCGATTTCGAATAAATTTATTTCGATTATTGAGAAGTTTTCTTGTGATTATTTTTGGTTTCGGTGCGCTGTTGATAAAAAAAAAGAAGTTATTGATTTGAGAAAAATAAAATGGAAATTTGTAGTTTTATGCCCCACAGTTATGACCTGCAGGATAAAGAAGATTAATGATTGATAAAAATCAATGATTAAATTGAGAATTGGTGAAATGATAATGTGTAAGGAAACGGTACAAGTCCAAGAAAATCCATAAATATAATATTCTGCACTACAAGCTGACATGAACTGGGATTGAACCAGGGATTTCTCGCACTTAGCGCTCTACCACTGACCCATCGTACTTCATGTTGATGATTGGTTTGATTCGAGTTAACGTTCCTTTCAATGCCAAAACTTTATGAGATTTACACCTACAGTTTCATATGGAAGCCGAACTACGGTAATGCTTTCAAATATCAAGGATTTTCCATCAGGAATCGACTCTAGAATTCAGTGCACCATAGTCGAGTGCGCTAACCACTAGAGCAGCGAGGAGGGCCTCTCTTGACGATTTGTGTCGAATGTATAAATGAAAGTGACCATGTTTATGACTTTAACTTTTGAACCACCCGACTGATCTTGACCAAATATATATATTAGGGTGGTCCTTAATTACATGGCCAAATATTTTTTCCGAATTTCTTTGCTCCCAACCCCTAAATTGGTTCCATGTCGGACCCAATTTATCCATGAAAAAAATGGGCTCAATCGAAGAATATTTAACCGACCCCCAAGCAACCTAAAGTTTGAATGCATATCCAATATGTTAATATATAGGAAAAGTTTGGAATAAACCCTTCTTAGTTTAAAGCGGCTGAAGGGAAAGGGACCAAATCTTGGATACAGGGATTGGAAGTAATCCACATTTGACCCTGGGAAATAGCATTATGGCGACCATTTTGAAGTCCGCAATTTTGTATTCGGACCCAAAATTTAACATGGAAATGATGGCGCATTCGTAGTCTTTGCGTAAACAGCGCAAAGCTAACTTCGGGGATAATGCCATTGCATTGCATAAATTGTTTACACTTCGTAAAAAAGTACAAATCTAACAGTACTGTGTGCGAAAAAACTAAAAAAAAAAAAAAAAAAAAAAAAACAATCACATAGGAAAACAATCGTACTTTCTCGAAGCCTTCAAATAAACTGACTGAGCTGAGCATTGCTGTTATCGTTTCAGTGTTGCCAGATATGCATTTTACTAGTCCCCTATCTAAGAGATAAATAATCATTCTGAATATTTTTTTCAGTGATAAATTGGAACATATTGTTTAAATTATTGATTAGGAAATAACCATATTTACTTTTTCTTGCGTGCATTTCTTTCTTTACTTTATGGTTTATTTCAAATAAGGGAAACTATTCCACAATCTTATAAATCTGCTGCCCGTACAGAGATAGAAACTCTCAGAATATTAAGTTTTATTACTTGGGAGCATTTATTTTCCATAATTGATTATTATTACATGTTCAGAGATGAGTGGAAAATAAAGGCAGACCTCTGTTTGTCGTCAAAAGCTACGTCAAAATGATATATCATACGAGGTCATTTCTATTTAAAATTTTGTGCCCGAATCCAAGATGGTGGACGTAAAGATATGCCTCATCTCGGTCACTACTCACAAGTAAACCTTACGTTTGGGTGAATCGAGTTGCTGACTGAGACACATATGAGAAAGTAGTACTAAATGTGGTTAGTATTTCAGTGAAGTTGTAGGTGCGAAGCTCCAGGGGTTTAGGAGATACAGCTACCAGAATATCACATGGAAGTACAGAATAGTCTTCATACAGTTCGAGGTAAAAGCCCTGTAAGACCTCTTGTAACGACAAAAGGTGAATAACAAATATATGGGTACATATTAGGACTAGGGGGAAGTCATATAGTAAGGGTATACCTGACGGCGGCTATCTTGAAATCCGCCATTTTGAATTAAGGTTAAGATTTCAAATAGGAATAGGGTCATGTGATAAATGATTTAAGGCGCATATTTAATCAGAAGAACAATGGTGACGTTAATTTTGATTTACGCGCAATTGGTAAAAAGTTACAGGAAAATTAAATATTGTTGCAACATATGTATTAGTAATGATACCTAGTGGTTGTACTGGCATGATTCAGCCTCTAGATGTTCACTTCTTTCGCCCGTACAGAGCATTTGTTCGTTTCATTACTGATACAGCAGTAACAGAAAGTGACGTGAACATATGGCATCGTGATAGGTTCATACAACTTCAGTCGTTTACAATTTACCAGTTCAGTGCTCCTCGTTTTCGCAATATGATTCGATTCGCTTTCAATCAGGCTGGATATCTGAATGAAGAACCTGGACGCTGGATCACTCCTTACGACTACTGCTTTGACGGAATTGTTAACGACAAATGTGTCAAGTGTAAAGGCGGATTTTCATGTGTCCTTTACCTCCGTGAGTTGCGAGCGATTGTGCTAAACAGCCAATGAAATCACGCATCGGAGATGGCGCGCTACACTCGCGTCAGAGTAGAAATTTGTTGAATTCTGACGGAAGTAGCGCGCGTACTGTATTCACTGACTAACATGGCGGAGGTAAGAACAGCGTTTGAAGAACTGCTCGTAGAACAAGTAAGAGAAAACAAAATTTGGACAACCTTAAGTATCCGAAATACAAGGATTCAGTATTAAGGACAAAAACATGCCATCAAAACGATAGCTCTCCTTCGGGAATCCATTATCACAAACTAAAGTCGCAAACTTTCTATTTTACGCATGCGCATTAGCTAGCGAGTAGTAATTTGGCGCAATACACGCACGGATGTATGAAAACGAAAATAATGTACGATGAATACGCTACATGTGATGCTTCCGTTCTAACGCGGGCATGAAAATCCGCCTTAACTCAATTGCCTTTGTCAGGTGTGCTCACTGTGAGCAGAGCATTTGTGCAAGTCATGCACTCTTTTCTAAACTACATATTGATTGTACTAATTCAGGACTTTTCTGGGAGAAAGACCCAAGTTCAATTCTGACTCAATTCCACTTTGGTCATTTTTCCTTAAATTAGCAAATTGTTTATGCGATAACAAATGCTGGTTAATGATAAAGCAAAAATGGTTATACCGTTGGATTTATGGTAAAATTTGTTATTAATAAGGTGTCAATGTTATGCCTTTTGTTTAAAACTTTTGTCTGATTCAAAATGGCGGATTTGAACATGGCCGCCATCAAGGCAACTCTTACGATAGACCTAATATTTATCCACCTGCTTTTTATTTAATTATTATCATTAACACAAAATTTACAAGGTAGTGTAAAGGACTAATACATATGCTGCAACAATATTTAATTTCCCTGTAACTTTATACCAATTGCGCGTAAATCAAAATTAACGTCACCATTGTTCTTCTGATTAAATTTGCGCCTTAAATCATGTATCACATGACCCTATTCTTATTTTAAAAACTTAACCTTAATTCAAAATGGCGGATTTCAAGATGGCCGCCGTCAGGTATACCCTTACTATATGACTTCCCCCTAGTCCTAATATGTACCCATTTATTTGTTATTCACCTTTTGTCGTTACAAGAGGTCTTACAGGACTTTTACCTCGAACTGTATGAAGACTATTCTGTACTTCCATGTGATGTTCTGGTAGCTGTATCTCCTAAACCCCTGGAGCTTCGCACCTACAACTTCACTGAAATACTGACCACATTTAGTACTACTTTCTCATATGTGTCTCAGTCAGCAACTCGATTCACCCAAACGTAAGGTTTACTTGTCAGTATCAGATATGGTTCTACTTTTACAATCTCTATCCAAGATATGATTCCTTTCCCTCAGCCATTTTTAAGTTACAAGAGTTTATTACAAACTTTTACCATATAATATATATTGTAAATGCATTCAGATCTTTAGGTCGCTTGGGGGTCGGTTAAATATTCTTCGATTGAGCCCATTTTTTTCACAGATTAATTTGGTCCGACATGGAACCAATTTAGGGGTTGGGAGCAAAGAAATTCTGAAATCGAAAATTAAGGACCATATATACAGTATATAGGGATGCGCACGAGACAAGATTTCAGGCTGCCTCGTCTCGAAAATGTGCTGTAAAAGTAATGTCTCGACTTGAAAAATGTATTATTCTCTGTTGGAAGAGCTGTGTCTCGACTCGACTCGAATTTTGTCAGGAAAATTCTGTCTCGTGCACATCCTCATATATATATATATATATATATATATATATATATATATATATATATATTAACATATTAAAAAAAATAAATAGTGTATTGCCTGTCGTATGAAAACCATTACCCAAATGATTTATGACATTTCATTTAGATGTGACAGATAGTAGAATAAAAGAGATTGAATAAAAATAAGAAGAATGCATAATGTAATTAATTAATATTTAGAATAAAAAATTGTACATAGGTTAAATACACAAATAAAACACGAAAAGAAAGAAGCATACAATTACTATAAGTGTGTAAATTGCCAATAGATAATTTTAACCTGTCATACAATACCATGCATTAGTTGTATTTTTTTTTTTTTTTTTTTTTTTTTTTAAGTTTGTACTTAATGTCCTAACGACAGCTACTCAGAGACTTCATGTTGAAGCTCTGAACGAAACGAGGTGAATTTAAAATGGTGGAAGTCAAATAAATGATTGTTAAATGATAGATTTGCTTTAAAAGTTTTACTTTTTATACGCACCTCGTAGAAGATATTGTAAACAAAGAAAAACGCTTTTTAGAATTAAAAAACAACGTAAGAATATGAAAATGCGTACTTTATGGCACTCCTAGTTGAATACGTTCTTGCGTTTGCGCTTACTTCTTCAGTTTATCTTTTTTATGTTTTTTAAAAATATTTTTCTAATGTGAGTGTTATGTGACATGTCACAAACTTTACTACTAAATTGTATTAGTACAAGAAAAAAAAACGTTCACTTTTGTTACAATAAAACCATACCATCGAGAGATACTGCAATGTATGACGAAGAGCGGAGTACCTATAAACAGTACAAGTTGGAGATAATGTAGAGGGAGACGGAAATCAAGGGAGGGGAGAGAAAAAGGGAATTTTTCTGACATGGCAAGTGGGAATAAATGAATAAATAAATAGTTTTAAAAAAATCCCTTAGTAGGTCCCCAGGACAAACTTACAATTCCTGAAATAAAAAATTCAAAACAGTTTTGACATCCTTCAACGTACGTCCATCAGTCCGTATACCACTGTACTCCCCTGCCTCTTAACACGTACGACACAACCACACATAGTATATATACATATACACTTTAAAAAGTTATTTCATTTCGTGATGTCGTAAAAAGTAGACACCGGAATGTTTCTGAACTGCGAAAATTTGTTTCTCTCGAATCGATGAATTTCTAATATTTCTGAGTACTTTTCTCTCTTGTGACTTTTCTTTCTCTTTTGTATTATTTACACGTTTGCTTATTATTTATTTATTGAAATTACATGTGATGGAGGACCTGAACAGACAAACTTTAGTTAGATCAAAAATAAAAGATGGAATATCTGAAATGAATTATTATTTCTTTCTTTCTTAATTTATCTTTTCTGACGTTGCGCAAACTATTGACGGTACTCATTGGAGCTTTTACCGCGAGAGATTAATTAAGGTGAGAAAAACAAAAGTATTCCAGGTTACAAGTGACTTTCTGAAAAGTTAAATTTTCAATTATGAAAATAACCTTATATTAGTCATGTGCGTGTGCGTGTGATCGTGTGTTTATATATGTATACGAACATAAACAGGTAACAGTGTCACGTTTACACCAGATGAAGGAGTTTGGTTACATTGAACGTACCTGAATGATATGCAACGAACCTGAAGTTTAGGTAAAGTTAGGTTGCATACTACAAAGGGTATATATATATATATATATATATATATATATATATATATATATATATATATATATATATATATATATATATATATATATATATATGTAGGGTCGGATCCAGAATTTTCTGACGGAGGTGCACCAATGACTGCCAGCACATTTGAATTGAATTGAATTTGAATTCTTTAAATGTCTTTAGGCATCTGTGGTGTGAATGAGGAAATGCCCTGGAAATGCTAAGTGTCTGTTCTCGGTGAATCTTTTTCTTCCAATTTTTAGGAAATTAACTTAAACTATCGATTTTGCAAAACTTACCTTTGTTTTTAAGCCCAAACGAAAACATAACAGCAGAAATTTTGGGAAAGTGTAGCTATTTTCACTGCTATCTTCTCATTTTAGAAAGTGTATATTTGCAACGAAGGGGAGGTGCACGTGCACCTTTGCATTCCCCCTAAATCAGGCCTTGTATATATATATATATATATATATATATATATATATATATATATATATATATATATATATATATTCTATCTTGAAATCAACTAGCAAAGGCACGGTGGCTCATTAGTAGAGCGATCACCTCTCTGTCGCGTGGGGTCCGTGATTCAATCCCCGGCCAAGTAAGTTTGTGGTTGACAGCATCGTGTCCGTGAGTTTTCTCGGGGTATTCTTGTTTCCTCCCACTTTCTCATTTTCCAATTCTTCCGTTATCATTCACTTTCTTTAATCATTGTGTCGCTTAGCCTAAAGGGCATAATTGTGGGACTTCAAACTGAAAGATTTCATTTCATTTTTAAACAGTTTTTTTTTTTTTTTAACTTGGCTCTTACGGCAAGCTGCATACAGTGTTGCCAATACCAACTTTCAGAAAAATAACTGAAGGCGCATAGAATCTAGCTAAATTTAAGAACAAAGCAAGCAGAATATGTCATGGTTTTACTCTACAGCTACTATTGTAACATTGCTCCTGGTATTCTCAAATCAAGTGCTGTCGTCCGTAACACATATTAAAACTTAAATGCTGTAGTTATTTGCATGTTTTGCTTGCCACACATCCAGGGACTAGGCTTTCAGGGGGTCCAAATACAATTTGAGACTAAATTATATGAAAATTTTCTAAAATTGCCCCTAAAAGTAGACTACATTTACAAAAAAAGTCGGGATTTCAATGGGGTCCGGACTCCCAGGGCCCACCCTCTGCGTATGCCCCTGCACACACCCTTTGGATTTGTTTGTTTCGTCCCCATTGTTTGAAAAAATGTTCACCATATTGGTGATCCTATTCTAAGAGAACAGTAAAATTACACCACCCATGCCGAATATACTCAAATTCTCATTGAAATTACTTACCTATAGGAAGGTGGAATTTTACCCACCACCTGATTTGGCGATTGAAACCGTGCTAGCAAGCGAGACTGATAAATAAGATACATAAATAAATTGTGATATGGAGGTGTAAGTATAAAGTATTAGAATGAGAAAATTATTATCAAAATCTTATATATAAAAGAGAACGCACAAATCCTTTGTTCCCTCATCACGCTAATACGGCTGAACCAATTTCTTTCATTTTTGGGGGGTTATTAGGATTTGGACCCTAGATGGTTTTTATCATATCACTTTAATTTTTAATTACCAGTGTCTTGAGATAATTGACCATTCAAGTGTCCATAACGTACAAATCCTTTGTTAGTTCATCATAGGTAAAAATAAACGTATTTATATGCAACCCGCATGACCGTGTCACTCGGCGGGTTAACATAAATGACAGGCGATATAATGTTAACATTTACTGCAATCTACTATGGTTTTTATCATATCACTTGAAAGCGAAAAAGTAAAAATTATCTAAGTAACAAAGTTTATTGCGTTCCGGGGTGACCGCAGCGAAGCGGGGTGAACGCTGCTAGTTGTAAATAATAATTTAATGTTTTTAATAATAATTTTAGAGATGTTTTGATTGAAACTATTGCTAAACAGCAATGACTACAAATTGTCAACTTTTAATGCAGAATTGGCTAAATTTTAGTTCATAGCTAAACTACGTTTATAATATCTAAACATCATGTGAAAATAGTCTTAAATATTTAGCCATAAAATGGTTAAATTGGCAACCCTGCCCGTCAAATCTAAACATGTGGAAGAAATTAAATGAAATGAAATCTTTTAAGTTTTACGTCCCACGAGTATGCCGACTAGGCTAAAGAAGACCGTTATGATGAGAAATGAATGGAATGGTGGAAATGAATGAAGTGAAACGAAACAGGAGAACCCCGAGAAAACCCAGGAACACGCTGTTTGTCCATCACAAAACTAATTTGGTGCGAGCTGCGGTCGAACCAAGGACCCCATGCACCTACGCTCTACCACCGAGTGACCGCCGCTCCAAAACAAACATGTGGAGGAAACTAGCAGTGATGATTGTATTACCATTTAAATGAACATGATACGCCTATTCTCTAATTCTAGTCTTCAAATTGATCTACATGAAAAAAATCATTTGATTAATCCTTTATTGGGCAGTGTTGCTCTCAAGCAACATCGCATTCTATTGCGTTATCCGCACGAATTATAACTTCAGTAATCATTTAATTGGCATTATTGCTTTCATATAATATTCATATACATGATTTGCGGATCGCTTCTTTAGATACTTCTAATCTTCGTCAACAGTGGACAATCAAATTTAGTATTGTAGAAGCTTTATCTCCTACGTTCAGCGAAAGTTCTTTTTTCATTTTTTTATTTGTGATTTCTTGCTCTGTAGGAAAATATTTCAACGAAACTGCTGCTAATTACTGAGAGTATTCTTATGATATTTTACTATAATAGGGCAATGCTGCTCAGTAGTTACACATAAGATATATTTTATGGCAGTGTTACTTTGAAATAAACATCCTGTATTTTGTAACCAAAGTACAAAAAATACTTTAAAAAATACGAAATTATGATCAGGATGACATGGTTCAACCATAAAAGCAAACTAAATTTTTTAATGGTAATGCTATCTATGCTTGCCCCTTAAAGGGTTGTTACAATTTTTTTTTTTAAAAAAGGGGCTAAACAAATATCAATTTTAAAAAGAAAATTCCAGAAAGAGGTGCCGATAGTACGGATGACCAGAAAAAAATAACTGGTTATAAATAAAATTGAATTAGTGAAAAAGAATCTTCTGGAAATTTCTTCTATGAATTCTTCATTAAATAAGTCCTCGTATCACACCAAATAAATGTTATTAATTATTATTTTTTGTGTTTTAAATGACATATTGATTTAATACAAAAACAGTTGTAACAAAGAAAGTTATGTTTAAATATAAATTCCAGCACTGACTAACTCTTTCACCATTGTGATCCTCCCTGATGTTCCAGTTTGTAGTAGCTATAGTAATTGTTCACAAAGTTTACAATTGTTTCCGTAACAACTGTGCAAGTTTCGTTTCGTTTTTTTTTTTCAAACAATAGTTACATAGTACTTGACTAATTACATTTATTTATTTATTTATTATTTTTTGTTTTGCTTTGAAAGACAAAATGACAGAAATTGTTATTTTTTTTCTACTGCTGAAAACTTTTCATCGCAAAGGAAATTACCGTTGTCTTATTCACATACTTTGCTATTGAAAAACAAAAAGTCCGTTTCGTGGAAAATATGAAAAGCACGTCAAACATAGGTTTCTCAATTGTATCGAAAACATCAAACAAACTTTTCGCTATTGAAGTTCAACATTTAACATGAATTTCTGTTGGAAATGTGGAACATAGCAAACGATCAAAAACACTTGATTCAAAGAAGGGCGGAAGTGCAAACAATCACCGAAAGACGAGAAACCTTAGTTGTGTTTCTATGTTTCGCAGTTAGCACATTATTGATGATGACTTATGTTTTCCTTATATACACAGAAGGTGTAAGAGAAATACACTCTTTGTTCACGCAGTAATTTAGAAACTATGCCAACCTTGTGAAACCTTTTAGTACAGTTCAAACATGAAGGTTTTTTTACTTATTCTGTTCAAGTCCTTACGAGTCTTATTTCCTGTTAAAACAGTTTCTTCCATTTTGTTCTACTAATTTCCTTTTGTGTTGATGTTGATACGAGAATTGTTTGACTACGAGTCAAGCGTTAAAAAAGTCTCGTCTCGAAAAAATGTGAGAGTTGTGTCTCGTCTCGGAAAATGATCTGTTTCTATTCGAAGAGCTCTGTCTTGTACTTCGTAACGTCAATTCTGTCTCGTCTCACTTCGTAGGTAACTTCACTTAATACTATAGAAAAAAAGGTTTAAGGGAACAAATATTTTATTACTAATCTCAAAAAAAAATCAGTTTTTTGCTTTTCTTTATCCTTACAATTATTTGTTCCCAGTGCCGTACCGTGCCCTGGGGGGACGAGGGGGCACCGGCCCCGGGCTCCGAAGTAAGGGACGCAAAATTCAGGAAGAAAAGAAAAGAAGAAAAGTTAAAAGAGAGAGGAAAAACTAGTTTTGTCAACATATCAGTACGTACTAGTATGCACTTAAATCCTTTTCCTGCTTTAGGAAATGGTCCTCATGTTAGGAAAATGCATGTGTACATATATAAAATAAAAAGAAAAAAGTAATAAATAGTGCTCAAAATCAAGAAAAAGCACGGTTTATTTTTGAAAATTTTCTTACGCTTCGCGCAAACTAGTGGCGCTTCGCGACTGGTCTGTCAACCTCACTCATATGTAGACCTACGGGGACGCTGTCGTATACTCTCGCCCCGGGCGCTGATTTTCCGCGCTACGACATTGTTTATTCGTCCCAAGACTTCAGCTCGTCTGCAGTGATGACAACCTGAAACGTTGCAAAAATCTCATCTCTAGAGGTAGGAATTTCCATTTTGCTCTTGAATTTTCCACGCTATACTGAAATAATCTCATATGTTCATACATCAAAGATGGAAGGGAGGGGTGAAGGGAGTGGGATTACTTTCAGTGTAGATTGTTCCCAGATATGTCCGTACGCTCCTGAACCGTCAATGACACTCTCATCACTATTACTGTCTGGCAATACTATATGTCATATTTCGCATTACTAACTACAAGTGACTCACATAGCCAAGAAACTTTCCATATTCTTCATCGCAATAAGCAGGCGTCTTTCTAGAAGTGTCCATGGGTTTGGTCCCAGTTCTCCCATTGTTTAGCATATTTTCATTTCCTCAACTCTTTTCATATTTCTTTAATCATCAATTTTCGTTAACCTAAAAGGCCAAACTGTGGAATGTTGATTTGTTTCAAACAAAATTGAAATATTAAGCTATTAACTCTTCTGGAGATATTTAACTTCTTAACATAACTTTTCCCTCTTTTTGTTACATAACCAGTATTGTTCCTTTAATTTGTCATCAGCTCCAATACGTTGTAAACAATCTGTAGTTCGCTACGTGGGAGGGGGGAAAGGGATACATGGTAACTCAGTATTAGTGTGCACCTATATAGCAAGGTGTTTCACTTTAGATCTACGACCAAGTGATGAAGAACATATTTTATATTGCTCTTTCTTTCTTTTTTCTTTTCTTTCTTTTCTTTTTTTTTTGGGGGGGGGAGATACTTTCATTATTTCGCAAATTCTCACTGGATCAATTCTTCCAAAATCATTGTGTATTAGTAATGTCTATGTCCTTAAACACAAAGGCCATAGCTGTGGGTAATGAACCTGCAGATCTAATGATTTTACTTAATTTCCTTTTATCCACTACACACCAAAAATATTTCGCCATCTTGATTTTGTTCAAAATATTGATGGTCTTTCAACGACTTTTTGTTACTTGATAGTACATTGTCCTATTTGTCATGAATCGGACTCATCTGTCCTAACAGAATATCCGGGACCCCAACTTCCTATGGGAAACTCCCTTGCGACGCCACTGAACTATTCAGAATCATGCATTTTTGAATAGAGCGGACAAGTCTAAGACAATAACACGCAGCTTCAGCTAAATAGCTAATAGTTTTGGGGATATTAGCCCTCAAAGTTCATTTTCCCACGGTTTTGGACAGTCCCAGCTCTGAAACTATGCAATTTTGAACACGGGTCCATATGAACTTTTTTTCCTTATTTTGATGTGAGAAATCACCTGTTTCAGTTTGTCGGTTTAGTTCAGTGACACCCTGTACACACACACACACACACACACACACACATATATATATATATACACAAACTCATTCTCCTTATCTGGAACAAGGAAGAATTGCCACAAGAGTGGAAAGAATCAATCATTGTTCCAATTCACAAGAAAGGCGACAAAACTGACTGTAATAATTATCGAGGCATTTCTCTTCTGTCAACATCCTATAAAATCCTTTCAAATATTCTGTTAGCAAGATTGACCCCATACGCAGATGAAATTATTGGAGATTATCAGTGCGGATTTAGACGAAATCGATCAACTATCGACCAAATATTTACCATTCGCCAAATACTCGAAAAGAAGTGGGAATACAATACCCCGGTACATCAACTATTTATTGATTTTAGAAAGGCTTACGACTCGGTTAGGAGAGAAACATTATACAACGTTCTTACAGAACTTGGAATACCGAGAAAGCTAATTAGATTAATTAAGATATGTTTAAGTGAATCCCAAAGTAAAGTACGGGTAGGAAAATTTTTGTCCACGAGCTTCCACGTCGAAAATGGCCTGAAACAAGGAGATGCGTTGTCGCCATTATTATTTAACTTTGTGCTGGAATACGCCATAAGGAAAATCAAAGATAGCAACCAGGGCCTAGAGTTGAACGGCATTCACCAGGTTATGGCATATGCTGATGATGTAAATTTAATAGGGGATGATAGGAGAACAGTAGAAATAAATGCAGAGATCTTATTAAACGCTTGCAGGGACATGGGTTTAGAAGTAAATGCAGAGAAAACTAAATACATGGAAGTGCGTCGGGACCGTAATACGGCAAATTGTGGAGGCGTTAAAATATTAAATAATGCTTTTGATAAAGTAGATACTTTCAAATATTTAGGATCAATATTAACAGACGAAAATCATATTCACGAAGAAATTAAATGTCGACTAAAAGCAGGGAATTCGTGTTACTATTCGGTTCAAAATCTCTTGTCGTCGCGAATTCTGTCGAGGAATTTGAAGCTTAAAATATATAAAACGATAATCATGCCTGTTGTTCTGTATGGTTGTGAAACATGGTCGCTTACTCTGAGGGAAGAACATAGACTGAAAGTATTTGAGAACAGGATCCTGAGAAGAATATTCGGACCCAAGAGGAACGAGAATGGGGAATGGCGGAAGCTTCATAACGAGGAACTACATAGTTTATACGGTTTACCCAACATTGTTAGGGTCGTCAAGTCTAGGAGGCTTAGGTGGGCAGGTCATGTAGCTAGAATGGAAGAAAGTAGAAACGCTTTCAAAGTCTTGACTGGTAGACCCATAGGAAAACGACCATTAGGAAGACCTAGGCGCAGATGGGAGGACAATATTAAGATGGATCTCGCAGAGATAGGAATACAAAGTAGAAACTGGATGCAATTAGCTAAGGATAGAAGTCAGTGGAGAGCTTTTGTGAACGCGGCACTGAACCTCCGGGTTCCATAAGCCATAGAGTTAGTTAGTTAGTTAGTTATATATATATATATATATATATATATATATATATATATATATATATATATATATATATATATATATATGTGTGTATGTATGATGGAAAATGATTGATATTAGTGTAGATTCCAAAGTTTTCGGGGTCGCTGAAATGAACAGTGACACTCCGATGCCATTTCAATCCAAATTCGGGCCCGCAACTTGTGAAGAGGGGTAAGGGGGATCGAAAATATATAAAAATGTTCGAAATGTCCGATATTAGTGTAGAATCCATTTTTTTCAGGGTCGCTGAGATGATCACTGACACTTCCGATGCTATTTAAATCCAAATTCAGAGCCGCAACTTGGGAGAGTGGATATATATATATATATATATATATATATATATATATATATATATATATATATATATATATATATTGTCGAATTCATAGTTTGTCACGGGTCCCTAAGTTGATTGGTGAAAGGTTTGATGTCCTTTACGTCCTAAATGAAACGTATTCTCTCCATGCGAAAAACGAGCATTCTGTTACTAATAAAATATAGACGACATACCGAAAAATAATTTTAAAAAATTAATTAATTCAAGTTTGCAAGCTATTTTAGAGATGCCAGAAGGGTTTTCTTATTTCGTATTAATGTTAACTTCAATAATTCAGAGCAAATCTGTTTGTTTCAACCCCCCCTCCCCACAGAATACCACTAACTTTCTAAAAGTTTATAAAATATACGTAGTTTATATAAAACACTTATTTATAGATAAATAAACAGATAATTCAGTAGAAGTAAATCCATATGATTGTGAAATTCTCTATAGTGTGAAGAATTCAGAAGGGGGAATTCAGAAGCTTTCGGGAAGGAGGAAGCTTCAGTTTTTAAAAACTCCTACAAATGTCCTTTTGTTTCTGTTATGAATAGTGCACACATACACACATATGTGGAGACAAAGAGAACTTAGTAGCGTTAATTTTGGGGGTAATAATCTTCCCTTTTACATAGGAAGTTTCCCTGCTTTATCCCGGATTCCACGGAAAAGCTGCTTACGTACACAAACTGAGTGAAACAGATATAAACGTTGTGTGGGTATGTGTGTATGTGTGGGTTAAAATAGAGAGCTTTCTCACATTGTGCTACCGATTCCATTGTCACAAGTTGAAAACAGTGTTGGCAAGCATTAGAACATTTTGATGGTGATAAAATTGTTAAATACGTTTATCAGTCTTTGATACTCTGTTGAAGGATAGAGTGATTGAAACGAGAAATCTTTTGAAATAAGGTACGGTCGACTCATTAGATCAATGATGGGTCGCGGGCCGGATTCTGCTCGCGAGAATGTTACATACGGCCCGTGAACTCAAAAATCAAAAAGAAAGAAAGGAAAAGAAAAAATGTATGATTTGATCCTATTTAAAACTCAATGTATAACAAGAAGAATATCACACAAAAAACGTAAAAGTACGTGACGACAACGGGCGAAAATCAGCATTCTTCTTAACGAGTTGGGAAAACCAATTTTTAGCACACCAATTTTTCTTATCAGCGCCGTAACTTAGATTTTTTTTCTGGAGGGGCAAGCATTAATATTTGGGCCCCGTAGAATAATTTGGGCCTCCTAGAAAGAAAAATAGACTCCTTCTTTCCATCTTTCTCTTACTCTTTATGGGCCCCCGGAGCCTGTGGGCCCTCTCGCACGACAAAGTCTGCGGGGCCGTTAGTTACGCTCCTGGGCTCGTTCCATACATGACAAATTAAGGGGACAATATTGACAAATCTCAAAGCCATACGAATCAATATTATTTCTAGGGGCCCTACTAGAAGACATTTTTACTGAAATGGGTTCACTACTCATTTTTGTTTTATGTAACCTTTTGTGTGCTGTTTTGTTTATGTAATGTTGTGAACCTGTGTGATGCTTCATTTATAATTTAATGTTCCTTATCGTATATGGAGTAAGAACATTTTGTCTTAAAGTGGGTCCCTCGAATGGAGGGGAGTTTCCCTGGGAGTAGTTGCCCCCAGCCCCCCACAAGATGCGGCTTTGCCTTGTATAGGTGCGAATTCAATGTTACATCAAGAGCGAAAAAGTGCATAATTTGACGGAGTCTCGAAAGCGCTATCTTGGTTATACTGTGTCGATGAGTTAACCACTACGCTATCCAACACGCTGCCAGAATAACCATACACGCTCTTAGTCTTGAAGTCGGCGTTCTTTCACTCAGACCACATTTTAAGAGTGAGAGACTGTGTGGCTATTCTGGGAGGGGACTGCGTAATGTAATAATTAACATATTGGCACAGTATGTCGAAGATCCCAAGTTCAAGTCCCGGTCCAGTCATGCACTTTTTCGCTCTTTGTGAAACATTAAATTCGCACCTAATCAGTTGTTTTCTCATTTCGTTACGAATGTCGTTGCACATCACAATATACCAGAACTGAAACTTGACTTTCTAGTGATTTTTCTTCTTTGCGGGTTAATCTACATGAAGTGATCCCAAGTTATTATTATTTTTGGTTGTTTGATAATTTTTTATATATATACAGGGTGCGGCACGTAAAACCGGCCCGTAAAGTGAACACATAAAATGAAATGTAAGTATTGAATATGATTAACTACAACACATAAATGAAATGTAATGTATTGAATATGACTACTCACCTTCACAGCAGAATTCACAGCAGGTGCTGAAAGTGTCCTCGGCCCACTTTAACACACATGTGAGCACGATTGAGGAGATTCATATATATCCTTGTCAGTTCTTGTGTTGTAATGCTATTGGTGACATCCTGGATCCTGGTCTTGAGTTCTTCAATTGTGTGTGGATTTGTTTCGTATACTCTTCCCTTTAACACACCCCATAAGTAAAAGTCACACGTGGACAAGTCTGGTGACCGAGGAGGCCACAAGCCTTTGTTGATTGTCCTCTCTGGTGTAAACATCTCATGCACAAGGGACAATAATGCAGCTGATGTGTGGCATGTGCTGCAGATCACGTAAGTCGACCCGACCTCGACACGCCATCTCTTGGTAGGAAGGTAGATTATTTAAGTGCTGCCAAAAACACAATATACCAGAATATTACGACGGGCCGGTTTTACGTGCCGCAACCTGTACTATTATCATATACATTGACAGTACAAAACTTTTTTTAAAAAAAATAATCTCAACCCGTTTGTAAGTGGTGGCCATTTTTGTTGAGCAGCGCATGACTATTAGTAACTTTGCAATCGTTAGCATAAACTTGTACAGTACACTTTACAGTACACTGTACATCTTAGGAGTTAGGATTGGAGTGTTGGGAAACATTGCAACAAACAGCACTTTCTTCAGCACTTTCTCTTCTTTAATCTCGTCTTTTTGCATGGTAAGTTATAATTATACCCTAATAGGTGAAAATTGCTCTCTGAATTCAGTATTGAAAGTGAATAAATTCCACTTTTTAAAGCTGAAATTTATAATGACGGGAAGAAATATCAAAGTTGATTTTTTTTAAAAATTATAAGTGTATATAGGTTCACTATAGATAGAGTATATGTGATTGACAAGGTTTGTTGTTGTTGACAAAGTAGAGGGTAAGCTAGTGTCGTACATGATTCACATACAAAAACTGAGCTTTGGACCATCTTACGAATGAAACAAATAGTGGCAGTTCTGCGAGGCGACATCTAAAAAAAATGTACCGGTAATGATGTGAAGTGGATAGAATGTTTGTTCTGAGATAGCTGGAAACTAGGAAAGATAGTCCCCAATTTGTTTGTGATGAATGTGCCAAAACTGATGATTTTCGCAAGTGAGATAATTGTTTGGAACATGCATCGATAATTGTAATTTTTACATTTAAAATTGCTGGTAACACTGCTCGTAGTAGCTCTATTTATGGTTTATTCCTTTTTGCATATGGAGTACAAGCGATATCTTCAGACATGTTTTTGCATTTACGAACGAAATTAGCGTCTTTTTAAAACTTTTTGGTGGTATTAAAAATTGAAAATTAGTTTTCACATAGGCTATATGTGACCACTATATTACCATACCCACAAGCAGCAATGAATAATGTCCACAAATTTCTCATTGTTTAAAGACATAACTGTTTTCTCTACAATATACTAATTAAAGTTGTAATCTTACTCGTGTACTAATTTCACTTTGTAATACTTATCCTTCCTGATTCAACCCAGTCTTTTTCTCAAGGTAAGAGTAAAAGTATATACACTGTGTTGTCAAAAGTCACCGGAAGCCCGGTACGGTTGGTTTGAAAGGGATCACACGTATAACTTAATAGGATATCGGGCCTCCTTTTGCTTGAATTGCAGCGTTTACCCTTCGGAGTAGGCCAGCCACTAAGTTCTGGTACACTGATGACGGAATTGTGTTCCATTCCTCCTGTAGCACGAACAGTGCACGTTTCGTTGTTGGTCGAATGGGTCTCGCACGCAACCGACGCTCCAATTCATCCCAAAGATTTTCTGTCTATAGGGTTCAGAACAAGGCTTTGCGCCGGCCAGGCACACTTCCACCTGATTATTGTCAAATTACGGTTCAATGGCGCGTGCTATATGAACAGGAGTATTATCGTGTTGATACAGAAAGAAGGCCTATCCAAAACTGTTTTCAGTTTCGGCAGCATGCTATTGTCTAAAATGTTTTCGTGCATACCAGAATTGACCCGCCAATTAAAACTAACAGGCCCAGCCAAAACCAGGAAAAAGAACCTTAAACCATGACACTACCACCACAAAATTTCACGGTTGACACAATACACTCAAGTAAATACCATTTACCAGGTATTCACCAGGACCATACACGCCCATCAGAGTTCCAGAGCATGTATCGTGATTTATCACTCCGCATTACATTCTTGCATTGCTCCAAAGTTTAATTACGGTGCTCTTTGCACAATTGAAAATGTCTCTGCACATTGTTGCTTGTCATTAGGGGCTTCTTGGTGGCAGTACGACCACGCAAATGAAGTGCTATCACCTCTCAGCCTGCAGTCCTGTCACTGGCCTGTGTACCTGAGCTGAGACGGAAGTCCTCTGCAACCTCTGACAAAGATGTCTGCCAGTTGTTTCGCACAACACGCTTCACGGTTCTCCGGTCTCAATCACTTAGTTTCTTGGGGAATACCAGAGCGAGACTTCGGTTCACTAGTTCCACGCATTTTCACTCGACTATGCCATTGCTAACTGTGGACCGGGGCATTTTTAGCTGCTGAGAAATCTCTTTGACTGTATGTTTAAATTTATGGGCACCTCCAATCATTCATTCAACTCGTTCCGTTGATTCATCGGGACAGACAACACGCGTTTTATAATCCAGTATTTCTGCCTTCACATATCTTCATTGCCGTCGGTGAGGTGTACTGATGTCATTCTGGAATCGTTTATTTGACGGAAAGGGGTGTCCGGTGACTTTTGGCAACATAATAAAAGAAAATACTCTTCATTTAAGGATACGTAATTAAATTTAAATTATATAAAAGTAAATGTCAAACTTACAAAGTTAGAATAAATCAAACAAAATATTACACACTAAAATAGTAAATAAACTGTTGGGGAAAGAAACGAATATCTGGCAACACTAATTTCTAACAGAAAACGCGCGAAAATGATTCTCAGAGTAAACTCCTACAAAAACATTATCATTCTATTGTTTTCGTTTCAGTTCGGATTAAGTGCGCTTTGGTATCTGTGAAGCTTCTTTTCTTTCCCTAAACATGGTGGCTTCCATTAAAATACTGGGTAATATTTTCCTCTGTATATTAAAACCTCTTGTGAGTTTCCCTTGCATTTCCCCCCTTTATTCTTTTTTTTTTTTTTTAATATAATTTTTTATTTGAATATATTTAAAGTACACATTCCAGCTTAGATAACATGGAAAATAACATGCCACAATCCCTGGATTATTCAGTCCCCTCGTACCATGCTTGCACTGTTTTCGCGTAAAATAATCACATGGTCTTTCCGCCTTTATTATGATAAAAAAAAAAAAAAAATCCTGTATGTCTCATTGGCTCTTTTGTTCTGTGTTCATATTAAATGATTAGATTAGGATGGATATTTTAGGGAAATTTCGTGCTAGTAAAGCGTAAATAAATTATTATATTAATGCTAGTAATAAATATGGCTCAATACGTAATTTTAAAACAAACGATTTAATATATCCCTCTTATAATACACAATTCCCGAAACCTCGCCTTATTTGCAGTGTAGATGCAAGGAGATTATTTATGCAAAATTTCAAGGTTTTCTGTCTTACAGTTTCAGAGATCTGGTGAACGTCGTAAAAACTATTTAACCCCCTTAAATTAAGTAATTGCAAAAACTTGATCTCATTTGCAGTCTAGGATGCGAGGAGAATATTTATACAACACAAAGATTCTACCGGGTTTCAGATATCTGGTGAATGACAAAAAACTGGCCCCCATCCCTATTAAGATATGCAATTTCCAAAAAATTTCGCCTTATTTGCAACTTAGAATGCAAGCAGAGCATTTATACAAAATTTCAAGATTCTGCATCTAACAGTTTCGGAGATATAGCGATATGTGTCTTTTCACAACCAATAAACTCCATTGTTGTTTCGATGAATAGCGTCTCATTTGGTAAATTTTAGGAAACTATAGCGAAACGAAAAAAAAAACTTAGGGACCTGTACATCATATGCAACTAACAACACAAACTAAATTACAATAATCTTCTAAGAATAAAACTTTTAAAATGGGACTTACTTTAGAGGAACTCTGTCCTAGTTTCATCTTTTTAAATAAAAATGAAATGAAATCATATATTTCAGTTTAATGCCCTACAATTATGCCCTTTAGCCAAAAGGAGATGATGATTAAGGCAAGTGAATGATGATGGAATAATTGGTGGAATGAGGAAGTGGAAGTACCCCGAGGAAACAAACCGACACGATGTTGTCCACCACAAACTTAATTGGCCCGGGATCGAACCAGGAACCCCACCCACCAGAGGTAAGCGATCTACCACTGATACACCGTACACCCTTTTTTAAATTGAAAGTTATCGGTAATACAAGGAAAGATTAGAAACTAAGATTACAAGACAAATATTTCTGAAATTTCGTCTGTTATAGAGGAATGTGCGGTAATTTTAGTACATGGAGTTGGCAACTCTGTACAGTTTCAACCACCCACCACCTACAGCGATAGTTGTAGGTAAACACAAGTAGCGACTCATTCAGAAAACTGGTCTTGCGAACAAGTCCGCTCAGTTATTCGATTTCCATGAGCGAAACGTAATCGCGGCTGAAATTCACCAACAGCTGGTAGAAGTTTACGGAGAGACTGTAGACCTGGGTTTAATTTCCAGCAGGAGCCCATATGATTGGGATTACACGTTAATCAGTAGGTCTCGTCTCATATAGCCTCTCTGCTGAAAGGGGCGTTCAACTCAAAATCAACTCAGCATGTAGCAGAATGGTATCGAAAGTTTGCGTCGCACTCTAGTCGCACCAAGACGACCAAGATGTTCATTAAAGTGACAACTATACAGTGAAGGTGAATATTTATTATTGTTGTTGTTACTTTTCTTCTTCTTCTTCTTCTTCTTCTTATTATTATTATTATTATTATTATTATTATTATTATTATTATTATTATTATTATTATTATTATTATTATTATTATTAGCGTACTTTTGAATTTTCACACCGAAATTAATATATAATAAGTTATACCGTATTCTCGCGTGTATAAGCCGCACTTTTTTCACGAAAAAGCAAACGAAAATGTAGGGTGCAGCTTATACACGCGAATGATTTAAAATGGCTTAAAGATAATTACGGTATTAATTTTTTGCGTTTGTTATACGGTATTTACCGTACATCACAAGAAACATGCATAGAAAACAAATCCACAAGGCCACAATCAGACGAAACACAGGAACAAACACGTTAACTCAAATACCGCTATTGTTGATTTGAATCAACAATTACCGGTAAACGAACAAAAGATTCCTCGGCGATAACAATCGCACACTCAAGAGTTTTTTCTACGAGAAGGCATTCTGTCTCCTGCGCTGCACCTATACGTTACGAAGAGCGTGCCTTGTGGATTTCTTCTAAGGAAAATTTCCAAACGACTTAGCTACGATGCACATTTTAAATTGCAAGTTATCCGATTCTCTGAGGAAAACGGGAACCGAGCTGCTGCACGTCATTTTCACGTGGATTAATCCAACGTGCGACGTTGTTAAAAACAGAAGAATGAACTTCAAGCAACAAGGGTCAAGAGGAAGGCGTTTCGTGGAAAAGCAGCTAAGTATCGGCTGCAGGGAAGCAAACTGGTTCACACTGGTTTTTCATGAATCTAGTAAATTAGACCACGAGAAACATGAATCTGAAGGAATTTTGACGATTCGAATTTCGGGACTCGAGATATTCGAATTTGAAGTCACCAGGGAAGCAAACTGGTTCACACTGTTTTCTCATGAATCTAGTAAATTAGACCACGAGAAACATGAATCTGAAGGAATTGTGACGATTCGAATTTCGGAACTCGAGATATTCGAATTTAAAGTCACCAGGGAAGCAAACTGGTTCACACTGGTTTTTCATGAATCTAGTAAATTAGACCACGAGAAACATGAATTTGAAGGAATTTTGACGATTCGAATTTCGGAACTCGAGATATTCGAATTTGAAGTCACCAGGGAAGCAAACTGGTTCACATTGTTTTCTCATGAATCTAGTAAATTAGACCCGAGAAACATGAATTTGAAGGAATTGTGACGATTTGAATTTCGGAACTCGAGATATTCGAATTTGAAGTCACCAGGGAAGCAAACTGGTTCACACTGGTTTTTCATGAATCTAGTAAATTAGACCACGAGATACATGAATTTGAAGGAATTTTGACGTTTCGAATTTCGCAACTGGAAATATTCGAATTTGAAGTCACAAGCGAAGCAAGCTGATTCACACCGGTTATTGACAATTATCGTAAATTAAACTGTGAGAAACATTGATTCGAAATAAATTTGACGATCACACTTTTGAAACTGAAGATACTTGATTTGAAATATGGATGCCGTTGCGTCGGTTTCCTGCATAATTTTGATATGAACCTTTCTGTGGACTCCGATACATGAAAATTTGTTTCCCTTTTCCTTTCGTATGTAGTAATTAGGACTTTCCGAATCGTAATAGTTTGTTTGATTTATTGATAAATAGTAGTGTATATAACAACTCTTGTTTATCGAATATTCTACTTTTTAGTTTTTGGCACGTAGCCTACTATATATTTTTCTACTAGCCTACTATATTTAAAGTACTCCTTTATATTTTATTGACTGAGCGGCACGCTGAAGCAACATAAGTAGAAACGTAGAAAATAGGAAATGGCACTACCTAAGCATAATATACTTAAAAAGTCAATCAGAAGTAATCATGTTCATCTGCTTTGGATATATTGGAGTAAAAGTTCTCTTCCTCCTCCTCCTCCTCCTCCTCCTTCTTCTTCTTCTTCTTATTATTATTATTATTATTATTATTATTATTACAGTAAAACTTGTATGAAACTGAATGTATTGGATTCAACATTTTCTTACGTTTGGGTCAGATTTCCGTTTTGCACAAATTTGGGAAGAAATAAAATTAACCATTGGGACTTTAAAAGGTTTCCGATATAGATAAATTTTCGCCTTATTAAAGTTTTGATTAATACAAATTTCACTGTATATGAAAATAATTTGTTTTACTCTTATGTTATGTGGAGTTCAAGAAACTAGTGGAAAATATTAACTATAGGAGCATTTTATATATGATGCCGTATAGATGGCAGAAAACAAATAATGTTTCCGGTACATAAAGTTTCAGCTTAATGTTTGATGTAATTTGTAACTAACTTACAGGTTATTTTGTAATAATTAGTTATTTCCTGGAAATTAATATTTAAATACAAATTGCATGAATTGTGAAGTTTATGTGAACTACTTTAAAACAAACTGTTATATTTACAGTATCCTGGTAGTATATAATTTCTGTTGTTTAAATCTTGTCTCTGTTCCTGTTGTTGAGAGTGCATGCCAATTTTTGGTGATTGATTTCAGGCAGCAGTTTGGTTTTTCAACAAACTCATACTATGTTAAACAAAAAAGAACAGATGAAGCAGTGGCAAAAGCCAATGATTACAACAGAAAAGAACGACGAGGGCATATGGCCTGAACTGGTAAACTTGACAAAGGACAACTTTCTTAGCATATTCAATTCTGAAGAGTTCGCAATTAAATTTCTGCAGAAATACCAGTTAGTTCATCGTCCAGAAGATGAGTACAGGGAGGAGTTCACCTGCTTTGTGTGCCACAGTCACTTACGGGTCATAAATCAGAAAGATCTGAAATTGGGTTGGGGCTTTCGCTGCTCGAACCAAGGATGCAGATCACGAAATTGTTCAGAATGTAAGCGTCTCAAGCGAAAGTGCAAACCACCATGTGGACAGCGATACTCCCCTCTTCACAACACAGTTTTTGAGAACACCCATTTGAAATTTACGGAGATCCTTCATCTCATTTACATTTGGCTACAAGGAGACGAATCACGACGAATGGATGCTTTTGAAAGAACTAACGTTACCCCACGTGTTATTTCAGAGTGGACAAAAGTGTTCCGAGAAATATGTCATTATGCTGTCGGTAAGCGGCGAAAACTCACCGGAGAAATCGAGATGGATGAATGTCATCTGTATACTCGTAAAAATCATCAAGGCCGGAAACTGAGAGGAGATTCTCTGTGGGCCGTTGGTGCTGTTGAAAAAGACACTGGATACTGCTTCGTGGAAATTACAGAAACGAGAAATGCAGAAATTCTGGAGCAAATAATCCGTGATAATATTGAAGAAGGATCAACAGTGACAACAGATCATTGGTCTGGATATAATAATATATCCAAAAATTGCAATGTTAACCACAAAAGAGTAAATCATTCACAGTGCTTTACAAAACTTAATGTAAAAATCACGAGGGAAGGGGATTCATGTAAGTCCGACCTTGTAAAAGTAACAACAAATCACTGCGAAAATATGTGGGGGAAAATGAGACCTCACATCAAATGTGTCCGCGTATACAGAAATAAAGGAGAGCTCATCGAATTCGCATCCACGTATTGCGATCAATTTGTGTACTTCCAGAATATTCTCAGGCCTTTCAAATACAATCATAAAGGCTATACATTAAAAGATTGGCGGCGAATGTTTCAACAGTTCTTGATCGACATTCGGAACGTTTACCCTGGCATTGGTGGAGTGCGATATGAACACCCTAAAGATGTAGAAGAAGAACTTGATGTCTATTTGGTCGAGGAGCCTCGTCGACACAACCCTTCCTTACTTGAGATGGATCTTTCTGAAGCTCATTTAGAGTCACTAGGAACGCAAGTACAACGTAAGGAGGTGACATTCTCTGAAACACTAGCCAAGCCAGATCAACATTCATCTTCCCAGCCATTGGGTCAGTTTCTGGAAGAGCTGAACACCCGATCTCGTGATGCTCTCACATGGATACGCTTTCATCACGCAGCTGAAGATCTCAATGCTTCTCTCCCAACTCTTCATTGGGTTAGTGAAGTTTTCCAAACTGTTCAACATCAAGAACAGATCTGCGACTGGCAAATTCCACCAAATCATCCCTCAAGAGATACACATCATATGCAGCGACACCCTCAGTTGGGTTTCTTACTTAGTGATTTCAGAATTCCACATATAAATGGTTTGGGTAACTGTTTGTTCAACGCAATTAGCTTTGCTCTCTTTGGTCATGAGTTTTACGCCTATTTTTTACGACTCTACACCGTCAAATATATGTGGGAAAATCGAAACTGGATACTCACTCCTCGAGCAGATCCTCAAGATGAACTTCAACGCGTCCAATTCTTTATTGACAACGAAGGAGATCTCCTAAACTATATATATCATAGCTCTGAGGTAGTTACTAATGAAAATATGAATGAAGGAGGTATAGCTCGAGAAGGCTGGGGAGCAAATATCCATATGGTCATTCTGGCAAGAGCACTTTGCAGACCAATACACTGTTATAGTCCGAGTAGAAGAACAGGATTACCAGCAATTGATCAATGTCAAACTATTCAAGAAAAAGTAGAATAATTATTGAGGTGCGGGAACCGATATACACTTGATGTTAACAATGAACATGAGCCCTTAAGAATTTGGGCTCTTGACGCACATATTGAACCTCTAATCAAGATTCGAGAAGATTTGAATCCTCATTTTCTTGAGTTGTAAACATTTTGAGACTGGTACTTACTATACATTAAACCTAGCCTATATAGTGTAATTTGTTATTCTGTATATTATATCTATGTTGTACCTGCATGCCATTCATCTAATTAAAATGCATAACTTTAGAATACAGAGAGGATGTATGAGTATTTAAACAAGTGCCATTCGTAATTTTCAAATCTATATGTAGGAACATGTGAAGCAACCTATCAAGAACCGCAAAATTATCATTAGTTTACAAAGTGACTGAATGTCTTGCATTAAAAACTGTTGACTCAACGAAAGTTAATACCCATACCCTAAACAAACAACATGCCCGAAAGTAGAATAAATACACGATTGAGTCACAAATTGCTAATCCTAGAATGCCTGTAGTTGTTCAAAAAATCTAAATCAAAAGCAATAATACAGTACTCTGGTAGTGATATACAACAACAACAATAGCAATAATAATAATAATAACTTTGAGCCTCCCGAGGAGTTATGGTACTTTCAGGTATGTTGTTTGTTCACAGTATAATTTCAGTCGACGACTACTCAAAATGTGTCAATTTAAAAAGACATAAAGAGGCACTTTGTTCACAACTAGCAGCCTCTAGTTATAGCTCCGAAAATTGAAAAAAAAATCCCCAAATGTTAAAAAAAAAACTCAAAATTAATTCACTTGCGACCCTCGGTCCATGTAGGCAAAAATGTTCCAAATTAGTTGTAGAATACACCCTCTAATTAATACATCGAATTTCCAGTTACTCTGCATACGAACAGTGAAACCTTTTATGAATCAGAAACAGGAAAAGAACTTCTTTCAAATATTATGCTGAAAATCATCTCCATTATGTCATATTAAATTTCAAATTTGCAAGTATTCAACTTCAAAAGTCTTATCGACAGAGAGTATTGGAATCAATATTCATCGTAGTGTAATTTACGATAATCAAGAAGAAAAAACAAATAAAAAAACAGTGTGAACCAGTTTGCTACCCTGGTGACTTCAAATTCGAATATCTCGAGTTCCGAAATTCGAATCGTCAAAATTCCTTCAAATTCATGTTTCTCGTGGTCTAATTTACTAGATTCATGAAAAAACAGTGTGAACCAGTTTGCTTCCCTGGTGACTTCAAATTCGAATATCTCGAGTTCCGAAATTCGAATCGTCAAAATTCCTTCAGATTCATGTTTCTCGTGGTCTAATTTACTAGATTCATGAAAAAACAGTGTGAACCAGTTTGCTTCCCTGGTGACTTCAAATTCGAATATCTCGAGTTCCGAAATTCGAATCGTCAAAATTCCTTCAGATTCATGTTTCTCGTGGTCTAATTTACTAGATTCATGAAAAACCAGTGTGAACCAGTTTGCTTCCCTGGTGACTTTAAATTCGAATATCTCGAGTTCCGAAATTCGAATCGTCAAAATTCCTTCAGATTCATGTATCTCGTGGTCTAATTTACTAGATTCATGAGAAAACAGTGTGAACCAGTTTGCTTCCCTGGTGACTTCAAATTCGAATATCTCGAGTTCCGAAATTCGAATCGTCAAAATTCCTTCAGATTCATGTTTCTCGTGGTCTAATTTACTAGATTCATGAGAAAACAGTGTGAACCAGTTTGCTTCCCTGGTGACTTCAAATTCGAATATCTCGAGTTCCGAAATTCGAATCGTCAAAATTCCTTCTGATTCACGTTTCTCGTGGTCTAATTTACTAGATTCATGAAAAACCAGTGTGAACCAGTTTGCTTCCCTGGTGACTTCAAATTCGAATATCTCGAGTTCCGAAATTCGAATCGTCAAAATTCCTTCAGATTCATGTTTCTCGTGGTCCAATTTACTAGATTCATGAAAAACCAGTGTGAACCAGTTTGCTTCCCTGCAGCCTAGGTATCCACAATTGGAAGAAAATGTTTTATCTTACGTTAATGAGAAAAGAAGTTCAGGTTATGCTGTTACAGTTGATATGATTCAAGCTCTTGTAGAGGGTCGTCGGTTGGGAGTAAGCCACGATTTTCGAGCAAGTGCTGGATGGTGTGCACGTTTCATGCGTCGGAATGGCTTGTCACTGCGTCGTAGGACAACAACAATTGCTCAACGTCTTCCAGCAGACTTTAACGATGAAATTTTGAAGTTTCAGAGATTCGTTATCCGTAAGCGACAAGCCAATGGGAATGCGCTCTCCCAAATCGGTAATGCTGATCAAACACCCATTTATTGGGACATGGCTATGTCTACTACAGTTGCGCCAAGAGGCTCGCGCACCGTAAGAACAAAGACCTCAGGTGGTGAGAAGCAGCGATGTACCGTTATGCTGGCTGTTCTGGCAGATGAAAAAAAACTACCACCCTACGTTGTCTTGAAGCGAAAGACTGTACCAAAAGACATACCGCCGGGTATTTTTGTGCGTGCTCAGGAAAAAGGATGGATGGAAGAGAATCTGGTGTTGGACTGGCTACAAATTGCGTGGAACAGAAGACCTGGTGGTTTGCTGATACCTAAGAGCTTGTCAGTTTGAGATAGCTACCGAGCTCACGTGACTCCTTGTGTGAAGCAAACATTAAATGAGTGTAAAACTGACATAGCTGTTGTTCCTGGGGGCCTTACTGGGGGCATAGCTGTTGTTCCTGGGGGCATAGCTGTTGTTTCAGCCCCTTGATGTTACTGCTAATCGCTGCTTTAAAAGTTCATTCAGGAGACTACAATGATTGGATGATTGCAGGAAACCATGATCGTACACCCAAAGGTAAGATCAAAAGTCCGACTGTGCTGCTTGTGTGTGAATGGATTCTGGCAGCCTGGGAAAGTGTTAAACCTGAAACGATCATCAAAGGATTTTTGAAGTCTGGAATATCCAATGCTCTGAACGGCTCCCAGGATGATATGCTATGGGATATCAGTGATAGTGATTGTGATGCCAGTGATGCCTCTAATGCAGGTACTGATAGTGCAAGCAACCTCTCTACTGGTAGTGACAGTGAATAACATTACAACTGTACATTTTGAGAAACCTCTCTAGTGGTAGTGACAGTGTGATCTTATTTTAGAATAAAAAAGTCTTACTGTGTGTGAAAAGTACGTGCAGATGATTTTATTTTAGCTGTAGCTTGATAGACATTCTGCCCGCGGCTTATCCTTGAGATTTTTTAAACGGATGTAAACGTAAATTTTAAGGGTGCGGCTTATACATGAGTGCGGCTTATACACGCGAGAATACGGTAATTTCTGGAATTTTCTTGCATTGTCTGTTATGTAGTTTATTAGTGGGGACTAAATTGTCTCCATGTCATCAAATAAATGAATTTTGACATGCATTTTGGTGTACGTATCATTACAGGAAGAACATTACCGGTTCGTTCCAACCATCAAGGCTGAACTTATCAATATTTGGCTTATAATTTTACGTCATAAGACACTGTAGGGATAACTTGCTGGACTTGTGAGTAATACAGTTAATCAACATAGGTTCAAATCCTTTTCAAGTTAATGAATTGTTTTACAAAACAATTGTGAAGAATCGAAGAGTGACTTCTCATACTGAACGAGCAATCTTTATATAAAGTGGAAACAAAAACATGTATCATGATAGAGACGATTTACGAATGTTGACTGGGAAAGGGCAAGGAAATTACCAAAATATTCCAAACACTTCATTGATCTGCAGTATACACTTTTTGTGTTATCGTTCTCAGAAAGAAACACTGCAACATTTGTTAAATAAAGTTTGGGTAGACCAATCGCTGGAGTAGTGGTATCGTGCTATACTTCCAAATAGAAAATCTAGGTTCGATTTCCCCTCAGGTAATATTGTTTCGTAGGATAATGGATACAAACAAATATCCACAATAAACGAAATCGAGACTGGTGTTCGGCAGAGATAAATCTACGGAGATAACCACAAAAACCATTTTTTGTTTTTCTCGTTTAATTTTTATTAAGAAAGGAATTTCAATACATTTTTCACTGCCCTGGGTTTGTTTAGGTTACTTTACCACTTGGCGCGCCGTGTATTGTTTTGTTGTTGGAACAAAGTTTTATTTCAGTAAAAAAGACGTGTATAAACAAGACTGTTACATACTGTATGAATGAAACTAGTTGTAGGTAGAAATAACTTTACAGGAATCTGTTAGATGATATTTATATAACGTAATATTATGGTCTCAATATGGTTCATCATCCCAAAACGTGTGATTGTAAGCACAGGATACTATTGGGGAAAGGGGGAGTTATGTGACTCACAATGTTTTGATTTTCGGGATAGGAGTGGTATGTGGTTCGGATCTTGGAACTTTAATTGAACGGATAGTTTAGTATAATACTTTCAATAATCAGTTTGAAGTTTTATATTATGTAAGCGTCTATTTGTCATCTTGTCGATTTGAAAGGACACATCTCACTCTCAGTTCCGGGAGCATCTCTCCCTTTCTTTTTTCTCTTTCTGTATATATATATATATATATATATATATATATACAGAGAGTGGGAGAGAGAGAAACTTTCAAACTAAGGGTGGTCTTCGTCTCAGAGGATGATGATCGGCAAAAGTGCATAGAAATTTTGTGCATTTGTGACATGATGGTCTCTGCAATAGGCACACCTATCAAAAAATTTGCCTATTGTAGAGATTCATATATGCGAAATTCGGAAAATTTCGTTTTTCCGATCACCGCTCTTTGATACAGACTCCCGATTAGATATACCTGCTTCCTTATTTCATTGTTTCACTTTTGTAATATATGTCACTCGAATTTTTACCTCGTTACCAAATTACCATATTAAACATGCAATACACTCTCTTTTACCACCTCTCATGTACTGTATGCATTATTAACAATATTTTTTAAAAAATACTGCTGGTAGTGGATTCGAGCAGACGTCCTTTAGATTTATAATCTAGCGTCTTAACCACTACACCAAGATCGCTGCTTGGTAAATGTTTAGTTGTTGACATATTTGTTCGCATTTGTATTTTATGTTCCCACTTCGACAATTTTGACTCTTTTTTTCTTCGTTTACCTGTTGTTTCTGGATTTTTCTTTCGGTCCCGTTCTTCATTTACATCATGCACTATTTGTATTCACAATTTGTGTCCCTCTTCACTGTCCCTTTATTCTCATATTCTCCACTGTTAGAGCGCAGGAATACCAGGCTCAAAAAAAGGATGTACATTTACTTTTCTGACAGAGAGTACTAACTGTTGGCTGTATTGGTTGTATGAGATAATATATAGGTACACGTTTCACTGAGGCTTTACAACCTTACTTTCTGAACACTCCTTGTATTTTATAATAGTTTTTCTACATACACTACTAGAAACTTTGCCTTTGTACATTATAAAACCTATTACTTATAATCTATCACTGCTTGTTTCTCAACTATAGTGTGTTATACACAATTTACTTGATTTTATATATATAATTGAAAGTGACTATGTTTGCGACTCTTAATCTCTTGAACAGCCCGACCGATCGCGATCAAATTTTCAACGTAGATGCTGTTCTGACCTGAGAATGTTTTTAACTATTTACTTTGACGGTACAACTTAGGGAGGGGGAGGAGGGGACATGGAAAAAAATAGATAAAACTTCATAACTCTTAAACCACCCTACCGATCTTCATCAAATTTTGAACATATATGAAGTTCAAACCTGGGAAGTTTTTTATCATTTCATTTTAACAGTAGATCTTAGGGGAGGGAGAGGGGAGAGGGGAGAAGGGGAAATATATGAAAATGAATAAAACTTACAAGGAACATCATCTTAGTGATCCAAGCCGATTTTGATGAAATTTGGCAGGGAGATACTACACAGGAAATAAACGAATATGTGTTTTTTATTTTCTGCGGAAAAACGGTCTGAGGGGGCAAAGGCCCCCACCCCAAATTTTGAAAGTGACCCCCCGAAGGGCAAGAACAAGTGGAACGAAGCAAATGAAATTGTACACACATACACTAGACATAAAATAAGCGAATACGTGTTTCGTTTTTATTGGAAAAAATCAGTCGGGTGGGGCACAGACCCCTCTAAACGTATAAACACGAAATCTAAAAAGGGATAGTAAGTGTAATGCAAAAGTACCTCAAGCACATGCAGAATTGTAACCAAACTCCGTGTAGGAACAATACACAAAAAATAAGCGAATAAGTGTTTTTTTATTTGCTGCGGAAAAACGGTTTGAGGGGGAAAAATCCTCCACCCAAAATTGTGAAAGTGGGCCCACGAAGGGCAAGAACAAGTGGACCGAAGCAAATGAAATTGTGTACAGATATTGTAGTCGTAAAATGATAGCACAAGGGAACCGAAGAATAGCGACCTCAGAGAAGCCTAGCGATTATTATGATTATGATTATTATCATTATGATTATTATTATTATTATTAATGGTGGTGGTGGCAGTAGTAAATTAATTGTGATGTTTAATATGAAGTATGGTGAAGCTTCTTGGAACGTGAATTGAGGACAGGTCGCTCCTAAAGTTTTTCAGCACTCCTTCCCATTATCTTGAGTACTTTTATGTAATATTCTGTAAATAAAACTATTATGTAATTGTATGTACTATACCTACTTGTGTTATTTACAATGGATGTGTTACGTGCAGTTGCTATTAAGTGCAACGAACGCTAATTCAATACGGAAGATCAGTATATGCAAACAGCATACGGCAAAGAATAGTCAAGAAGTTGTGCAAACATACTCAACTTTGTATGGATTGTTGGTGATCTTATGATGTTATCTTGCTTACACTTCCACTCGTGAGTGGCACGTGATGCGATAAGGAACATGATAAGTACACAAAGGGGTATTTACTCGCTCAATAATACAAACATGTACGGGAAAAGGGTCATTATGTATACTGATTGCATAGAACTCATAATCGACGCCTGATGATATATATGGCACGGAGACCACACACACACACACACGAATACACACACAGAGAGAGAAGAAGGAGCCTACCAAGACGACAGTATGGTTGCAGTAAATGCTGCAAATGTTATAGCGTTGTTGCATCTTGCTTTCGATGTAATACATCTACCGGAGACACCAATAACAGCGGAGGAAAGGCATGTAGCAAATGTACTACAGAATTTGTTGGAGGACTGGATGGAAGCGGGAACTACGTTGGAGATGAAAATAGTTACGACATTAGCTCTTGCAAATGACGATAAAGGAAGAGAACAGGACGACGTAGATTATGCACCGGAGGATGACGCGGAAGAATGTGCTGTACCCGACACCGCATCTGTTGGTGATGTCACCCTTGAGTATAAACGGAATGCCGTCACGTACTGGAAAAGTGGTAAGAAAAGGCCTCTTTCCGTGGGATTTGTCCGATCGAAATACAGAAAGGTTACCTCTAGGGAACAGCTCGTGCGATGGGAAAAACAAGTTGCTGCTGGAGGGACACGGAAGGACAAACTAGCTGAAGTGTCACAGTTCGTTCTACGTACGTTTAAAGATGCTCTAAACGCTCACTTTCCAATACACGATGTGGACCTCCGGAGGTGGGCGTTGCAGGCTAGTAACCGATTAGGTCTACCTTCATTTTCAGCATCGCATACCTGGCTGTGGCAATTTAAAAGAAGACACAGCATTGTGACAAAGTGAAGTGACAAAATTTATATCTACTGCATATGCAGTAGCCGACGAGGATTCCGCGAATATTGTAAGTGACTTTGTGAACAATGTGAAACAACTAATTATTGAATACGGCCCAAATAAAGTTTATAATTCGGACTAAAGCGGATTCCAGCTAGAAATGCATGCCGGTCGTACCTTGGAACGGCAGGGCATGAAAAAAGTCGAAACACTTGTTCAAGCTGTGAGTGCGATAACACATAGCTATACAATCCAGCCAATAATATCTGTGGATGGGATCTTGCTATCACCATTATTTGTTGTGTTGAAGGAGCCAAAAGGTGCGTTCGGTCCAAGGGTGCAGGACACTATGTTTCACCCACGTAACATTTACCTAGCTGCCTCGAAGTCCGGTAAACTTACAAAAGAGCATGTTCGAACATGGTTCACTGAAGTGTATTTTACAACAACGCAACAAAATACTGTTCTCCTATTAGATGCATGGCGTGGCCATTGTGAAAACACATTACGCGAAATAGAACCGAGTGAAAAGCATACAACGTTGCGCACAATACCACAGGTCCTAACCTGGAAACTACAACCACTGGATGTATATTTTTTTCGGCTGTGGAAGACCTTTGTGCGACGCTTTTCTAACGCAGTGATCTTGCAACGGTCCGACATAAACTTGCATATAAGGGACAATATAATAAAATTGCAATCATTGACACATAATCAATTCTCCTCGCCACGATATCGAGACGTCCTTAAATACTCTTGGCATGTGATCGGTTACACAACAGAACGACCAGCAAAGTTTCAGCTGCAGAGTACTCTTTCGACACGAATAGCGTACCCACGTGTGATATTTGTGGACAAGTTGGTGTGATTCGTTGTGGATGGTGTAAGCGATCACTGTGTTTGCAACATTTTTTGTGGACTACCATTACTGTGAAACCTTTATTGAGTGAACACACTACCTGTCAGTACTACTAGACGTACACTTTTATGTATGGACAACATGCAAGGTGCTTGCAACACGCGTTACTATACATACCAAATGTACAGACTGTGAGGAAAGATTGTGTGATCCACTCAGAAATAAATTAGGATCTACACTACATGCTTCATAATTTGTTTACCTTCAACATATCCACCTTCTCTCAACGTCAAAGCCCACCTCATGGCAACTACTCCTGACTAGTAGATTACATGCCAGAATTCACACTTTACGTATAACAGAGAATACCTGCCTTGAAAGAGTATGGTATCTCGGTAGATATGTTCACAAAACATACATATTATATGAATGGATATAGGGAAACTGGGGAAACAGGTCGTCTTACTAATCGCTAAAAGTTGAACTCGACTGTCATTGTGGGCCATACAACAGCTGCAGTTAACGTAGGTTCATGAATGCCAAAATCTTATGGCCAGTACATTTCTCATAGAGTTCAATAATTACAACATGCTGGACATACGTGTGTATCCTGCATTCTTTGTCCTTTTGCAGCTCAAATGTCTATATGTACTTCATTCGCTTACTTTCTCCAATCATCTCGTTTCTGATGCTGACTGCCAAATTATTTCGCGGCCCGTTTCGGCTACCAAATAGTTTTTCTGTACAAAATAACCACTCGTATTCGCTTATGTTTTTGTGTTATGTGTGCATTGGCCCTAACCAGAGTTTGGTTGCAATTCTGCATGTGCTTGAGGTACTTTTGCATTACACTTACTATCCCTTTTTAGATTTCGTGTTTATACGTTTGGAGGTGTCTGTGCCTCACCCGACTGATTTTTCCCGGAAAACACGAAACACGTATTCCCTTATTTTATATCTAGTGTATGTGTGTACCATTTCATTTGCTTTGGTCCACTTGTTCTTGCCCTTCTGGGAGCCACTTTCAAAATTTGGGGGGGGGGCTTTTGCTCCCTCAAACCGTTTTTCCACAGCAAATAAAAAACACGTATTCGCTTATTTTTTGTGTATTGTTCCTATACGGAGTTTGGTTACAATTCTACATGTGCTTGAGTTATTTTTGCATTACACTTACTATCCATTTTCAGAAGTCGTGTTTATACGTTTGGAAGGGTCTGTGCCCCACCCGACTGGGTTTTCCCGGAAAACACGAAACACGTATTCCCTTATTTTATGTCTAGTGGATGGTTGTTGTAATCCTTATGTAGGCGCTGGTTTCTTAATAATTCTTCGACGTTGCTTTGAGACTGTTCAATATATTTGTATTTCGTAACACACAAGATAATATGAATTCAAAAAATACAAACAACTTGCTAGATGAACATTATTATATGTAGATTAATGCGATATTAACACAACAAACGTAGATACCGCTGCTTTCTTGGTGTCATGTTTTTACACACACACACACACACCCGCTGGGGAGAAAAAGTATTAGTTTTTATGTTGCTGCCTCTTCATTTACTTACTGGCGTTAGTTTTTATTGAGAAGAACGCTCAGTTCTGAACATACCGCCCGCCTTGAAGGAATTTCTTCAACAAATCTATGAATGATTAATTTGGTTCATGAACTTAATATACACAACAATAGATAACACAAGTTATGAATGAATGATATAAACATAAACAGAATAATGCACACACAACACAACACTATGAATCACACAATGTACACACTATGAATAACACCAACACATTAACTCTCCTTAGGTAGCGGGCACAATTGACGAATAGATCTTGTTGTTGTACCTCTGGTAGTTTTCACTGTCGCCACTCGTACTATTCCGTCCTTCCCAGGAAACAATTGCACAATACGTCCAGTTTTTCATTTTAGAGGCGGAATGTTATCTTCTTTGATGAGCACCAAATCACTTTCCAGAAGGTTGGGGAATTTTCTTCTCCACTTAGGTCGTTCTAGAAGACTTGATAGACACTCCTTTGACCATCTGGACCAGAATTGCTGATGAAGTTGTTGTATGTATTGCCATCTCGAAAGTCTGTTGACAGGAATATTTTTTCAAGTTAGGTTCTGACATGGTAGTGAGTGCGTCGCCTATTAGGAAATGACCAGGTGTTAAAGGATGCAGGTCGTTTGGATCATTTGATAATGGTGTTAGGGGTCTAGAGTTTAAGCAAGCCTCAATCAGTGTCAAAACAGTGTTCAACTCTTCGTAGGTGAGTGAAGCATTTCCCACGACTCTCTTTAAATGATATTTGAGAGATTTAATTGATGATTCCCATAAGCCTCCGAAGTTTGGTGATCTTACTGGAATAAAAACCCACTTGATGTTATCAGCCGCTAGAAAGTTATGTAATTTTTCTTTATGGTGTTCTGATTCAAATAAAGTCTTCAATTCTTGTAGTTCTCTTTTTGCACCAACGAAGTTACTTGCATTGTCAGAATACAGTTTAGCGCATTTCCCTCGACGAGTCATGAATCGCTTTAATGCTCCAATAAACGCCTCTGTAGTTAGATCATTAACAAGTTCAATGTGAACCGCCTTAGTCGCAAAACACACGAAAAGTGCTATATATGCCTTATGGAGTTTGGCTCCCCGTCGGTTACTCGATTTAAGGTAAATGGGCCCACAGTAGTCAACGCCACTGTGAAGAAATGGTCTTGTTGGTTGAACTCTGTCAGCTGGTAGATCTCCCATCATCTGTTTACCATCTTTAGGATTGTTTCTGAAACAGTGACACACTGATGCACAACTTGACGAACCAAGTTTCGTCCACGTATTGGCCAGTATGATTGTCGCAAGGATGATAACAATAATTGAGGCCCGGCATGCAATAGCTTCTTATGTTCTTCTTGAGCGATTAACTTTGTCAAGTTGCAGTTAGCTGGAAGTACAATAGGATGTTTCTGTCCTTCAGTAAGATCTGCTGCATTTAATCTTCCTCTGACTCTGATGATTTGCCTCTCATCCAAGTATGGGTTCAAATTTCTCAGTTGACCTTGGTTGTCGACTTCCTTTCCTGATCTCAACGCATTTAATTCCTTGTGAAATGCTTGTTGCTGTGATAGTTTAATAAGACATTCGAGTGCTTCATGTAATTCACTTACTGTAAGATGTCCACGCTGTCTGTCACAATTAGATCTTCTCATGTTGTGCGCAAATCGTAGGCAATAAGTAGTTACACGTTGCAATCTTCTTAATGATGAATATCTGTCTAAGAGTTGACACGGTGTTGTAGAAACCATTACTGTTGTATTTTTTCGTCGCTCAGGAACATCGCTTAGGTCACAAACATCTTCCCTCGTCTGTGAGTCTAATTTCTCAGATAGCCATGAAGGCCCATTCCACCATAATTCATTATCAAGAATCTCTGACGGTGTTAATCCTCTCGATATATGATCTGCTGGATTCTCCTCTGTTCTGATGTGTCTCCATTCATAGTTACAAGTCAATTGTTGAATTTCCGCTACACGATTTGCAACATACGTCTTCCATTGAGAACAAGGTCCTCTTATCCATGCTAATACAATGGTGGAATCTGACCATAAAACAACCTTATCGATCTTGCAATGTAATGCTTGTATTACTTTCTGAGTTAGCTGTGCAAGTAACAAAGCTGCACAAAGTTCTAGGCGAGGAATAGTTGTCTTCTTCAAAGATGCTACTCGAGAGTTTGAACATAGTAAGTTTGCTGTGAAATTTCCATTTTTTGTGCTAGATGTTACATATATACAAGCTCCATATCCATTCTGAGATCCGTCGCAAAATCCGTGAATTTCTACCTGCGATTGTGTTTCTTGAATAACCTTCCGCTGAACATGTAGTGATTGCAACTCGTGAAGTTGCTGCTCAAAAGTTTCCCACTCTGAATGCAATAGGGCTGGAACTTCTTCATCCCAATTCAATTTTAATTCCCACAAACGTTGCAGAAATATTTTTGCCTTAAGAATAACTGGTCCTATTAATCCAAAGGGATCAAATATGCTCGCTACTGTAGCAAGAATAGTCCTTTTCGTGATTTGTTGAGGAATGTTTCTTGGTTTGACAGAGAAAGAAAATGTGTCTTTAATGGGATTCCACAACAATCCTAAACTTCTTGTGATGCAATCATCATTTGGTTGAATGGTGAAATTTGATTCTTGAAGTTCACTGGGTATTTTTGAAAGCAGTGAAGTGTCGTTGCTACACCATTTTCTCAAACAAAAACCACCTCTTTGCAGAAGAGTTGTGAGTTGACCTTGTAATTCATGTAGTTTCTTCTTCGTGTTTGTTCCTGTTTGAAGATCATCAATATAGAAATCCCTCATTACAACTTCTGCTGCCTTAGGGAAATTCTTCTTCTCTTCTATGGCTAGTTGCTGAAGACATCTAGTGGCTAGAAAAGGAGCTGCTGCAGTACCATATGTTACAGTTTTGAGTCGATATATCTTTATTGCTTCTTGAGGGTTTTCTCTCCACAGTATTTTCTGGTAGTTTGCATCTGAATCATGTACCCTAATGTTGCGATACATCTTCTCTATATCAGCTGTCATGACGTATTGATGTTGCCTGAATCTTGCTGTTATGGAAAATAATTCTTCTTGGATTGTAGGCCCGACTCTCATCGTGTCATTTAATGAAAGTCCAGAAGTTGTTTTGCACGATGCATCAAATACAACCCTGAGTTTGGTAGTAGTACTGTTCTCCTTCATTACGCAATGATGAGGAAGATAGTAGTCTGGCATCATTGTATCGCTCTCTGCTCTAGTTATTTCTTCCATATGGCCCAAATCTTCGTACTCTTTCATGAACGCTATGTATGCTCTTTTTTTCTGAGTATCCTTCATAAGCCTTTTTTACATGGAATAAAGTCTTCTCGTTGCAATCTCCTTGGATTTACCAAGATTCCCCACATTTTCCTTAAAGGGAAGTCTGACGACGAATCTCCCAGTCTCGTCTCTCCGGTGTGTTTCTTTGAAGTGACATGCTCGGTAATTCATTCGTTGATTGTGTTTTCTCCCACTCCTTATGTGTTGTATTGTCTAGTTTGGTCGCAATCAAATAAATAAATAATGCATCCCAGCTTTCTGTCGGTTGACCTAATGATTTTAAAGCCCTCAAATGTTTTACTGTGCTGTCTAAAAGAGATTTAAGCGAAACAGCCGACTCACGTTCCACCATTGGCATTTCAAATAAAGCTTTGACGTGTTTGTTAACAATATACTTTGTTTTCAAAACGTTCTTTGAGTAAAGTCCATGCTACGTCATAGTTTTCAGAAGAAATTTCCAAGGCTTGTATTACTTCAAGAGCCTCCCCACGTAGAGAAGAACGCAAATAATGAAACCTTTGGACTGGCTGCAATGTGTTATTGATATGTATTAATGCCTGAAACGTGTCATAGAACGACAACCACTCATCGTAGCTTCCAGAAAAGGTCGGAAGGTTTATCACGGCAACCTAACTGATGGATTAGAATTGCTTGATTCATTGTTTTCATTTTTCTTTGCACTGGAGCTGTGTTGATTTATGAAACTTCCGTCTTAGCTGCTAAATCAAAATAAGTATTCTCGAATTGCTCTCTTTCTTGCGTTTCCTGATCAATTTCTGATGAACCCTGTAACATTTCTATTTCGGATTGTATTGCATCAAATTCTTCATAGCACTGTTTTATTTTCTCGTAACGTAACACTAACTGCGTAATATTCTGATCTTCTGTAAAGCTATCTACAAAAGGTTTAAAACGAGTGAGTTTGGCCTTAATTTGACCTCTCTTGAAAACTAATTCTTTCATTCTGTCCGTCATGCTTCACTCAAATTAAATACACTTTTAACACTTACGTTTTAAATGAGGCTTTACTATTACAGGCTTATTTTGTATAAGTAATACAAGGATAATATTACATTGAAATATGCACTCACTACCTACCTTGTTAACTGCACTGTTGAATCCTGATCCGGCCCGGAGGACCATTTGGTTGTTGTAATCCTTATGTAGGCGCTGGTTTCTTAATAATTCTTCAACGTTGCTTTGAGACTGTTCAATATATTTGTATTTCGTAACACACAAGATAATATGAATTCAAAAAATACAAACAACTTGCTAGATGAACATTATTATATGTAGATTAATGCGATTTTAACACAACAAACGTAGCTACCGCTGCTTTCTTGGTGTCATGTTTTTACACACACACACTCACCCCCGCTGGGGAGAAAGAGTATTCGTTTTTATGTTGCTGCCTCTTCATTTACTTACTGGCGTTAGTTTTTATTGAGAAGGACGCTCAGTTCTGAACAGTGGATGTGTGTACAATTTCATTAGCTTCGGTCCACTTGTTCTTGCCCTTCGGGCCACTTTCAAAATTTTGGGTGGGGCTTTTGCCCCCCTCAAACCGTTTTTCCGCAGCAAATAAAAAACACGTATTCGCTTATTTTTTGTGTATTGTTCCTACACGGAGTTTGGTTACAATTCTGCATGTGCTTGAGGTACTTTTGCATTACACTTACTATCCCTTTTTAGATTTCGTGTTTATACGTTTGGAGGGGTCTGTGCCCCACTCGACTGATTTTTCCCGGAAAACACGAAACACGTATTCCCTTATTTTATGTCTAGTGTATGTGTGTACAATTTCATTTGCTTCGTTCCACTTGTTCTTGCCCTTCGGGGGGCCACTTTCAAAATTTTGGGTGGGGGCCTTTGCCCCCTCAAACCGTTTTTCCGCAGAAAATAAAAAAACATATTCGTTTATTTCCTGTGTAGTATCTCCCTGCCAAATTTCATCAAAATCGGCTTGGATCATCAAGGTGATGTTCCTTGTTAGTAACTCTTGAACCACCCGACCGATCTCGATCAAACTTTCAACCTAGATAAGGTTTGGGCCTGGGATGTTTTCTTCATTTCACTTTTACAGGGCAACCAAGGGGAGGGGGAGGGGGAGATATTTGTCAAAAAAGTAAAAAGAAACTACCTGACCGATCTTAATCAAATTTTCAATATGGATGAAGTTCGGACCTGGGGTGGTTTTTATCATATCACTTTGACGGTAGACCTTAGAGGAGGGGGAGGGGAGGGGACAGATATATAAAAATAAATAAAACTTAATAACTTTTGAACCACCCAACCGATCACGATCAAATTTTCAACATAGGTGAGGTTCGGGCTTGGGATGGTATTTATCTATTCACTTTGAGATAGAATTTAGGGGAGGAGGTAGGAGGAGGATATATATAAAAGTAAATAAAACTTAAGAACTCTTGAACCATCGGACCGATCTCGATCAAATTTTAAATCTATATGAAGTTCGAACATGAGATTATTTTTGTCATATCACTTTGACGATGTAACTTAAAAGAGGAAAAAGACATTTAGAAATGATCGAAAATGACCGATATTAGCGTCGAATCTATAGTTTTTGAGGTCGCTGAGATGAACAGTGACACTTCTCATGCCATTTAAATCCAAATTCAGCCCCGCAAAAATTGTGGGAGGGGTTATATATATATGTAATCAAAAGGACCAATATCAGTGTCGATACTTTTCGGGATCGCTGAGATGAACAATGACACCGGATGCCGTGGCCCACAACATGGGTAGGAGAGGGGATATATAAAAATGATCGAAAATGACCAATATCAAGGAGCGCGTTAATAATAGTAAAAACTGACGGACTAACGAAACATATTACTATTTTATCTTAATTTAACGCAGCGAAGCAGATAATTGATGCTAGTATATACATATATATTAGTAATATTCAATTTAAGTTTACCATAATGTAACCGTTGAAGACCACTTGTGGTTCACGCACCAGATTTCAGAAACTCTATTATTATTATTATTATTATTATTATTATTATTATTATTATTATTATTATTATTATTATTATTATTAGTGTTGATACTTCTGAGTCCAGTTTGTTTGAAAGACCTCTTAATCAAATTTGATAAATTATGACTTTAAAATTATTATAAATCAAGAAAATAAATTGATAAAAGAGTGAATAGAACTTCATTGTTTCAATCTTAGTTTTCCTTTTTCTCTGCCTCATTTATTAACGTCCTTTTCTCGCCACAAAACTGAAGATATAGAAAGACAAGCGCCTTGAGAATTGAGATTTTTAACCAGGAAAAATAAGAAATGATTTGTATCGTACAAAAAAATCTGACAGAATGTTATTAATTTTCTGTATTACACTTTTGACACTTTCTAGCAGACAACATTCTTTGAGAAAACGCTTTTTAAATCATTCTCCTTCTATTTCTCTCTTTCTATCATTCTTTTTTTTTTTTATTTTTAAGGGCAATTTGTATAAGTCTTTTACCTTATACTTTTCGTACTTTGTAATAAATTATTTAAAATTACCCATGAATATCTAACTCCTTCTTGAGACTTAAGTTTCCTTCTGACTTAATCTGCAAAGACAGAAGGGGTAATAAATTGAGTTAAACCTACTGATATGCCATTTGATAATAGTTTCTGTACACAACTATATAGTAAAAATCTGCTTATGCAGGCATAGGTAGAGCATAAGTAAAGTTAAATTATACATGGGAACGTTTCTCCCACTACCGAATTTTATTACAAAAATATCTTTATTATAAATGGTGTAATATATAATAATAATAATATAAATAGTTCACTAATACTGGGTAAAGAGATATAAGACTCGAGCAGCCTACAGAATGTTATCCACAGAGTTCGGAGCAAGCTAGATGGAGTGAATTTAGGATCTCCAATGCTCTACGCAAGCAGAGGTCGGTTTGAAAGCCACAAAGCTCCACGCAAGCGGATTAGTTGAGGTTAGGAGTACCAACAAAGCTCCGATCAAATTACGTGGGCAGGAAAGGAGACCTAGTGCTCCAAGCAAGCTAAAGGCTTTGGGTTAGGAGCTTCCAGATCTCCAAGCAAGGTAAAAGAGTGGAAGTGACCAATCAAAGACTGTGGTCCTCCTGGTTTTGTACCTGCTCCAGTATGGCGGTGGTACTGGTGGTCATTCATCGTCACATGACCCGTGGTATTGCTAATGTCCCTGCCTTCTGCCACTAGTAACTCGTAGTATACGCACATGGTTCATGTTTATAAATATGAGCACGTTTAGTTATTAGTAAACAGAGTTGTGTGCGTGATATTATAACATTAATAATAATAATTCTGGAGGTTAAAATCTCAAGGGTTTATTGAGGCAGAAACAAACTTCGTCTTTCGATCTTACGTAATATTAAGCAGAACCGTAACGTGAGGGGGGCAGGAGGGGCAGCTGCCCGCCCAGAGAAGCTCCCAGCGTTCGAGAGGGGCCCACTTTAAGACTTTTTTTTTTTACTTCATATGCAATACGAACATGAAATTATAAATGAAGCATCAAACAGGTTCACCACATTACATAAACAAAACAGCATACAAAAGTTAAATAAAACAAAAATAAGTCATGGGCCCATTTGAGTTAAAAAAAAGTCTACTATTAGGGGCCCCTAGAAACAATATTTATTCGTATGGCTTTGAGATTTGTCAATTTAGTTCCCTTAATTAATTTGTCATGTATGTAAAAGGCCCAGTGGAATAACTAACGGCCTCGCAAATCTTGTCATGTGGGAGGGCCCACAGGCTCTGGGGGCTCATAAAGAGTAAGAAAAAGTCGGAAAGAGGAGTCCCAAGAATTAGAAAAACAAATACGTGTATTAATGCTTGCCTCCCCTGAAAAAAAAATCAAAGTTACGATCCTGATATTAAGCCAATTAAATCATGATTGATGTTAGTGCCATTCTGCGAAGATTCTGCTGTATACTTTTCCTTTCACCTATTTCGTCTATTCAAAGTTTTCTTACCCGCAGACTATACAAGTTGAACTCAGAACTAGTTCTTTTAAAACTACTCCAACATTTTTTTTTCTGTTGTTATTCGAATATTCATTTTCAACATTCCAACATTGATTTATTAGAACAACTTAAAATTAAAAAGAATTTTATTGGAATATTGGATTCATGCAGTATTATTAGCATTTATAACGAAAAGAAATCCTAAAATAAGGCAGATAAGTATTATCTATAGATCTGATTGTACTGCACAAAAAGTTATGCGTCAGTGTGAAACCGTATACGAAGTTTTTTGTAAGAAAGGAAGGAAAAAATATTCTTTGTAAATCTAAAAATTGATGCTATCCGAGAAACATGGCACTTACTCAAATGAAACTGATGTTGGAGTACACTCATATATTAAGTACTTCATTGCGATATAGGAAGACAACGCCAATAGCCTTACATTATCATATTAACTCTTAAATTTTAATTTATGTTCAATTAAAAATGCCGTAAAAAGATAACATAATTACACAGAAAAAAAGAACGAGTGTGGCGTACGTTAAAACGTAGGTTACATTGGTAAATCCTGTAGATTTTGGATTTGACATACGGTAACATACTGCAGCAAACGTTTAACTGAAAACCTATGTTTTATAATACTTTCTGTATAACCGTCCTATCTATAAGTATTTCCCGTATGAAAAAAGAAGTGAATATAGGCGGTAAGGATTTCACATACAGATGGACGTATATAACATATAACTGTCGTATGTAATATACGGAAGATTGTTAAATGTCAGACATCTTGCAGCGGTATGATGTACCATTTAAGCGGGAAAAAATGCAGTATGTATGTAGCATATGGATAACTATGCTTCGTACTGACTTCCGCACTAAACTTTTGAATTCCGTATATTTGTACAATGTACTGTTGTCCGCATAATGGATTTTCCTCAGTGTATCTCAGTTGATAACTCACATCGAACTGAGGAAAATAACATGCTTCTCGGTAAAATCTCATGCACACTTTTAGAGAAAAATGAAAAAAAAAGGAAACAAACTTTTGAGGCGCTAAAAACAAAGCTGTTCGTTTTCAATAACAATTCACAGTTTTTATTTTGTTGAAAGAAATAGTTATTTATTTACATACGTACTTTTATACACATATAGTAAAATAAATTGTTAATTAGCATATTTTATCTTTTTTTTCTTTTCTTAACGATGATACACATAATCATTTACGCATATTTACTACTTGTAACGAACATTCGAAAAATCCATTCTTCGAATATCTGAATTTTAACGGCACTATAATCGTTTATTATCTGTTCTACATAAATATTAAATATATTATTTAACATTTATCTAGAAGAGATAGTGAAGAAGAGCCTACAAATTGGAACACGGCATTTCAGTAGGAGGTAGAATGATTAGGTGTATGCGGTTTGCAGATGATATGGCGTTTGTTGCAGAATCTGAAGAGAAAATTCAATAAGACGTTAGAAAACTTGAGAATGAGATGTGAAGAATATGGGATGAAAATAAATGTTAGAAAGCCAAAAGCCTTGCTAATTGAAACGAGAGGGACGGTGTCAAATATAGAAATAGGAGGGGAGAAAAGAAAAACAGGTGAATAGTTTTCGATTCCTGGGTAATATTATTATGCTAATATGAAATGTGAAAGTGACATAAAAGCAATGATAGGAATGGCGAAAGAAGCCTTTAAGAGAAAGAAAAAAAACTTTTTTATGGAATCTTGAATAAAGAGTTGAGAAAAAGGACTCATAAAGTGATTTGTGTGGAGTATTGTGTTATATGGGTCAGGCACATGGACATTACGCAAAAACAATTAAAAACGACTTGAAGTTTTCGAAATGTGGTTGTGGAGAAGAATGCAGAGAATTAGTTGGGTCGACCTGAAAACAAATGATAGGATGTTAGGAATGGTGGGGAGAAAAGAACACTCTTAGATATTATTAAGAAGAGGAAGAGAAACTGATTGGACATTGGCTAAGAAGGAACAGTATCATGAGGAACATGCTAGATGGTGTGGTGGCAAGACAGAGAGGGAGGAGGCCAAGGAGGCCACAATTAATGAACTATATAAAAGCAGAGAAATCGTACGTGAAGACGAAGTCAGCGCAAGACCGCGGAACATGGAAGCTTCTCAGTTGCAGCAAGTGACCTGCCAATAATTGCAGAATACCTATGATGATTTTGATGATATTCTAACAAATTTCTGAGAAAACAATTTACTTTCAAACACAATCCCCGAACCAGTTTCTTTCCACAATGCTTTTATTAGGTTATCAAAAGAGAAAAATCGTATGTGAAGACGAAGAGGTTAGCTGAAGACGATGGAGCATGGTAGCTTCTCAGTTTCAGCGAGTGGCCTGCCAATAATATCAGAAACCTATTATTATTATTATTATTATTATTATTATTATTATTATTATTATTATTATTATTATTATTATTATTATTATTATTATTATTATCTTTGGTTGTTAGTCAAACAACTTTTAATTTCACTCATTTCCATGCTTTAATTACAGCTCGGAAAGAATTAACGATCGTGTCACTAGTGAAAAGTGCCCACGCTGAGATAAAATTTCTAATTAAGCTTTTTATACTAATTTGATGCTATTAATTTAATTAAAGTTTTTTTTAGACATATCTGTCCAGGAGTCATGAGGAAATGACCTCAAAGTTAATCAAAGACAAAGATTTATTACTTATCTTTGTAATCAAAAAGTGCATGCGAGCTAATATACCAAGGAAATATAAGTTTCATTTTAACATAAAATTGCATATGTAAGCCCATAGGTAAGTAACCAACAATACTTGTATATTACATCTGAAAATTATATAGTCACAATCCCATAGTGACTATGAATTATGAAAAAAATACTTCAGAAAAAAGTGAAAATTTAAGCTTGCTGTTGAAATCAAATTATATTTTCGAATTTCTAAAAATCATTTAACATTCTTAAAGTATAAGTGAGTCATATTATTAGGGGGTCTATTTCTTTAAAAAAGTATATCTGGCTTTTTTCTTCGCGTTTTTTTTTTTAGAACTTTGTTAGAACTTGTAATTTCAGACTTAATGGACAAAATTGCAAAATTGTTCAAATTTCTTTCTGAATTGATGATCTCAACTAAGATTTGATTAGTTTCAACTTATAAAATGCCTTTCTTCAGATGCAAAAGTCACTAGAATTGTTAAAAAATAAAATCGTAGGTCTATATTGCAATATGTTCTTGTGTGTATTTGAAGCCGCCTTATACATGCCTTAGGCACGAGACCCGATTCGAAGCAATTAGTCCAATCAGATTAAATCAGGTGCTGGCCAAAGAGTGTAACAATTACCTAATTTTTCTTCTGTTTCTTGGAGCTGAAGGAAAACAAACATTTAGCTGCAGAGGTAATTTTGTGTCTTAGCTGTGGAGTTAGTGGAGGGTGGGTGAGAAAACGGTCTCAAAAAAGGACTAGCTCGGGAGAGTAATACTCCCGGAAGTAGGAACTAAATACACGATTCTGATTGGTTGGCGTTATCCGTTTCTTGCCTCGTAGCATACATATAGCAGAAATTAAAACCTTGTTGTTGTCAGCCCTCGTGGCAGAGCGTGCTGGCGCTATGGCTAGTAACGAAAATCGCTTTTACTGTGGGTTCAAACCTGGCGCAAGGAAAGTACTTTCCTATTTTTATAATTTTCATAACACTTTTTCCATTAAAATAAAAAGAAAATAATACTCAAAAAAGTGATTTACTTACTTTTGTGCAGATAAGTAGTAGTAGTAGTAATGCTTGTAGTGGGAGGAGGAGGAAGAGGAGTTGTAGTAGTAGTAGTAATAGTACTTGAAGTAGTAGTAGTTGTAACTGGTTAGAAGCCCTGCAGTGCTCGTTTTGTTCCACCTTGACCGTTATGATATAAATTTTGCGACCAAATTAAAACCGCTGGTTAGGGTAGCGCGCGAAAATAGTTACTTCCGGGAGTATTACTCTTCCCAGCGGGTCGTCTGAAAAACGAGTTGTATCCGGTCAAAATGGATAATCTGGTAACCCTACAATGAACATGACAGTTGTATCTATTTCTAATATATCACATTAAATTTCATTATGTTGTCTTTGCTTTTCTTGGACCTAATCTAGCGTACGCTCCGAACCATTACATAAGTTTGAATCTGGTACAATTGGGTCGTACACAGACCATAGTGGCAGATCAACTCTCTCTGTGGGCCACTCCCCACCAAACTATATCGCCTTCAAGACAGCTAGCCGAAGAGAGGACCACATGAACGGTCCCGATTAGACTTAATGTTCTTTTGAGTATTCTAGCAGAAGGTGAGTTATTGGGTCTAACGAGTTATTTCAACAGTTAAGCGGGTCACCGAGCAATTAGGAGACGGCAATGGAGCAAGTTTCTTTTCCTTCACTATTTTAAAAGGCACTATGGAAAGCTAGAAGGAACGGATACGTTGACTGTTAGGGTAGGAATATAACGTATACAAGATTGTGTAATTCGTTATATACGAGGCGTGTTCGGAAAGTAACTCCCGACTGGTCACTGTGCGTGAAGTAATGGGGGTAGATCAACTATCTTTGCACAGGCCCGCGTAGTAGATCATAGAGGTCTGTACGGGCCGGTATTTTTAGCCAGGGAACGTCCCGTCCTGTAAATTTATAATGTGAGGCCCGACCTGAGTCCGAAATATGTTTTGGCATCCAGGCCTGAGCCCGGCCCGAGCTCGTGTAATAATCAAGTGAGCCTGAAAGAAGCCCGAATTACAGAAACTTATTAATTAACGCAAGATTGTTAGGAATAGGAATTAGATTTCTTTGCTGTCGGCATCCAAGGCCATTTAGGGCCCATTACGTATATGAAGGATGACGTCCCTCGGAGAGCACGCTATCCGATGAAAGGGAAGGAAGGAAGCGGCCTGGGACCTATGTGTTGGGTACCTCCCTGGCATTTGCCTGGTGTGAATGAAGGAAACCCAGGAAAACCTCACTCAAGATGGCTGGCCTGAAAAAGCTGTTACACTTTTTCTACCGAGTGTCCCCGCCGGGAATCGAACCCGGGACCGCTCGCACCAAAGGCGAGAGCGTTAGCAACTACGCCACTAACGCAAAATTGTCTTTTTTATTTACAGCAATTAGAGGTTTAATTTTGCAGTTGTGGTTTAAAAGTTCTCCAGAAAGAACGGTGCAATATATATCGTTGTGCAGTATATTTACAAAGTTAGGTCCGAAAAGGCCCGAGAAATATGGTTGTGTATTTAAAATTTACAGTCCGGGTTCGTCCCGGGCCCGAAGTGATATAGGCTTTGTAGGCCCAAGTCCAGCCCGCGGGCCGGATCGGGCTTATACTCGCGGGCTCGGCCCGAACCCGTGCAGGCCTCTAGTAGATCAGTCTGCATCCAGCCTTGGTACAGTGAAGGTTGTCTGATCACTAGTTCCACTTTGGTAGCGTCTCTAAATGTGTGATGTAATAGAAAACTCCGCCAAGTGCAAGCTGTTACTGACGGGAAAATAATATTCGGCAGCAGCTGTTCATTGGGAACTTTGTGCCGTGTATAGACCAAGTGTGATGAGTGAAGGAGTTGTTCATGACTGGGTTCATTCATTTAAAAAATAGACGAACAAACATTCATGACGAAAAGAGGAGTGACAGTCCATCAGTGGTCACTGATTAACTCATTCAGGAAATTAATGGAAAAATTCGTGAAAATCGCCGTTAAACAATTTCGGAGCTTCCCGATAACTTTCCACAAATTTCCAGGATCTCAGCGCTTTGGTGATAATGTGGAGCTGAAAGATGCGATCACAGGCTGGCTCTAGACACAGGCGGGAGATTTTTATGCTGATGGAATTTCTAAGCGAGTACAGAGACATGATAAGTGCTTAAATGTTTATGGCAATTATGTTAAAACATAGAGAGCAAAGACATAATTTTCAGATGTATATGATCAGTGGAGTATTTACGATTTTGTTTCGGGGAGGGCTTTGCTAACTTTCGGGGGGAAGGGCTTTGCCTGAAAATGTGAAAATTCTGCAAGATATTTCATATAGCTTACTATAGTAAGTAAGATTTCGGGGGGGCTTAAGCCCGGAAGCCCCCTAAATACGCCACTGTATATAATAAATTCTTCTTACTTACTTTGGTGTTTCTTTTTTAACCAATTGGAGGTTACTTTCCGAACGGCCCTCGTATTGCACATAATATTCATTAGAAGATGTTAATTAATATTTTGCCGATATAATGAGCTCTGACTTTTTCTAGCGTTAGAAAATAATTTGCTTAACGGTGCTCTATTTCGGCAATAGGATATGAACTAATAATCGCAACTTATTAGACCTGTTTGTATGCAATTGTGTTTCTCTAGGTCATTACCCTCCATGCTATTACTTAACCTATTTTACTTATCTGGTGTAAATCTGGAGATTTGCCATTGTTTTCTTTTTCTCGTAATAGTTTTGTTTGCACTAATATATACATACCTTTTTTGTTTGAAATTAAACAACATTCTTCTTCGATCAAGTAAGAAACAAAAGAACATTAGCCGTAACTTATTGAAAAAAAAAAAAAAGAGTAAATAAATTCCTTACATAAATAAATAAAGTTTCAGCTTTGCTTCTCAACAGAAAACCAAAATAGAGAATCAAGTTACATACATTATAAACTTAACACAGCCAGCCAACTGTGAACTAGCCAAGTTTCTCTACTTGAAAACATGTTAAAACAGAAATAACTATTTGAAAACGAAACGGAAGGTGTAGGCATCGTGGGTGGTCAGAAACTCCTGAAAATTGTTGCGCCGGCTTGGCTACACTGAATAACAGAAGAAGAAAAAATTGCGCCTAATTATAGCTCAGAATCAACTTCCTTACTACCTGCCTTTTGTTTGCCTTATTCCGATCTTCATAACTGACAACAAACTAACATTTTCTTTATATTTCAAACGTTGTTAAGATATTATATATCTGTTTGTTAAGAGAAAAAATAATATAGTGTATTTTGGTAAGTATTATTTTTAACAATCAAATTTCCCCATTTTGTCAAATGTGTAGCTGTACACAAATTAACGACATACTAAAATTGAAACCAAACGCACAGCTTTTTCCCCCCTACAACTACGTGCAAATTAAGTGTATGGTCATAAGCGAATATCCCACGGGTATTACAACAAGCATTCGAACTGCGAATGAGAAACAATGTCGTCCATTCCAGTATTATTTGTTCCTATTTCTCCTTAAAACTTACTATTTAATATTACCTGACCAGGATAGCAGTGCGGTTTTGGGAGGATGGCGTTGCTGTTGTGTTGACATCAGTTTCTTGGCAAGTGCGGTGGGACAGGGGTGCGAAGAGTTTCACTCTGTATCCAACGGTTTTTAAAAATTGCAGTTTGGATGTTATGCATAGCCTAATCTCACGTCGTTAAGTTATGTGGTTGTAGTGAACCATTCCTGCAATAATGCAGATGTATTGTGAATAGTGATATATGAATGGAAATTACCAATTTAAAAACAACATAGCACAATTGACAATTCAGTGAGCTTCTACCGTGTATTAAGCAGATTGTATAAAAATTGATTACGTTTTATTCGATGTCATTATAAAACAGGAGCAGCCTGTAAGTGCGTTTGCACACGGCAACGATAATATCGGTGGGACCACCGATAATGTCGGCGGTGAAATCGACTTCAATGTATTCAAATCGTAGCTTGCACACGCCACCGATATTATCGGCCGATCCTCCGACACGCAGATGCTGTCGGCCAAGCCCCCGATACTGTCGGCGGTATCGCCGACACCGATTTTGTCGGGGGCAATGTTTTCTTATGACTGGATGCACACGCCACCGATAAAGTCGGCCGGCCAGCGGGTTAGATGAAGAGAGTGAGTGACAAGGTGCTGTGTATTTTTGTTTCGTTTCTTGTCTTTGGAATTTTGTTGTTTCCATTTTTTCTGTTACAATTGTATAATATTATTATTATTATCTTGTCCTATAAACAACTTCGGAACAGCTTATTATTTTTTTACATTCTCTGTTTTAGAGTAGCTAATTCCCTTTATTAAATAAATATAAAATGTGGGAAGTCTGAAGAGTACTGGTTTCCCTCTAAATAGCTATTACCAAATATAATATAGCAAATTTAGATAACCAATTTCTTGATTATTTTCCACTCCTTTTTATATTTTTGTTCTTTCTCTCTCTCTCTCTCACACACACACACTCTTTGATGGTATATTTTTTAATCTATTATGCTTTTAAATTTTAATACATTCTGGAAATTAATTTAAGCGTAATTTTCAAAGTTTGATACACTGTGAACATAAGCATATGGAAAAAATCCTGATTATTATTACTTTCTTTTATTTTCATGAGAATTGTGTGCAGATCACTTTTCCCGGTTCCACTCAATAAGCAATGATTGAATAGAATATTTGTTGACAAGTCAAAGTAGAATTATTATTATTTTGAAACGAAACCAGCACAATCAAACACTCTTTCCAAAGCTCCAAGGACAAGTTACTCATTTGGCATTTTCTTGATTGTGATCTCAACAATAGGGATGTGACTTCATGCTTCACTTGTAGTAGATTTTTTCTCTCATTTCCAAAACTATCCCAAATCCCCCCTTTTAAAAATAATTTGTGGAATAGCAAATGAAAACAAAGACCAAAGCTATGTATCCAAGTTTTCTCTCTCCCCTTTGTACCGGGATCGATCCCCTGATAGAGTTCTGCAGTTTAGCTACAGTGACTGAATGAAAAGATTGTGTATTATTGCATTCGTATCTTTCTAGTGTTGCTTAGATTTTTAGAGATGGCAGGAATTTTTCCATTCGATATTTTAACCCTTATTGAACTTGTGGAATGTAGACCTTGCATATGGGATAAGATAACAGACTCTTTCAAGGACAGAATTGATAAGCAAAAAGCGTAGCGAGAAGTTTATGCAAGCCTTGCCCAGGATTTTGAGTTCATGAAAAAAAAAAAAAAACGACAGGTATGTATGCAACAGCGCAAATCTGTCTTCAACATTGGGGGGGGGGTAAGATCGTTCCCATATTATATATATATATAGCGATGTTCAAACTATTTCTATAGTCGAGAAACAATGCTGTGGAGGATCAGGGGAGCAAAGTTGTCTTCAACATTGGGAGGCGGACAGATTTGGGGCTTATTCTGAGTGGACATTAATTTCATCTCACATTCCTTTCTGGCGATCGGACACAATCAAATTTCTCTCCCAAAAAACACATTTCAAATCGGATTATTGGGGGGGACAATCTCCCCAGTTCCAAGATTGGAGGGGACATGTCCCCTTCATCCCCCCGGGATTTGCGCCAGTGTATGTATGGAGCAATATAAAACAGAATTACTAATTCGAATCTTATCATTTAATCTACTATGACATTAATGTTAATTGCATGGCAAACAAAATAGTATACATACAATATGTAACAGTGTTCCAACAAAAATTAAAACTAATATAGTTTGCAATGTACAACAGCATCAATTCTCATCGAAACGAAAATAATATGTTTACAGCATATATTTAAAACAGCACTGTTAAATCTAAACATGTTTAGGCATAGGACTATTTTTTCTGAGTTTTGTACCGTCCTCCTCACCTCTTCAGAACAGTTTTTGTAGTCCTTGTTTTAAAAAATAATTTTCCCAATTATTATTATTTTTTATTTGTTTTCATATATGGAGAAGATTTTTTTGTGTGTGTCGCTTACTTCGCTCATCACCGGCAACGATATTGTCGGGACTTCCACCGATATTGTCGGCGACGTGTGCAAAGTACGCCGACACCGACACCGATATTATCGGGGCTTCCACCGATATTATCGTTGCCGTGTGCAAACGCACTAAAACGCTGCTCACTAGTTTGTTCGCAAGTTAATACGGAGGGTGTTTTTTTTTTTTTTTTTTTTTTTTTTTTTTGCTTGTTACTTAAGATGTTCTGCAAATAACTTCAATAACTTTTGAAACGGTTTGTGTTAACTTGAGCCAGGGGCGGATCGAGGCTGAATGTTTGGGGGCGTCGTTCGAAGTCAAATCAAGGCAAAAGTGTATTGCAAAGAAAAGGAAAAAAAGTAAAGCAACTTTAGAAAAGGACATGTAGCTATTGTCTGCAATTTCTAGAACAGAAATGGCCACCTGCGATTTCGAAGATCGATAATTTATTGAGCAAGAACGCCAATGTAAGTAATTTCTTGCAATTTATTGCTTTATTTGACTTCTGCAACGTAAAACAAAAAATATGTAACGCCTATCTATTTCAGGTTTTATTTTACATTTATAATACAAAGGTGAAAATTCTTAGGTTTTATTTTTAAAATAAAGAATTCCCTATTCTGGGGGGGCAATCCCCCCGATCGCCCCACCCCCTGGATCTACCCTACGAACAGGACAAAAAGAACTGTGATAGATTGATTACAAGTAATCCGGTTAGAAACACTGCTACTTGCATTTTAGTTCCAAAACCGGCTGACCGCACTCGTTCGCTGGTCACGTAATACACGTTCTTGTTTCAGAAGCGCACTGTCTATTTGAAGATATCACATACAGTAATTATTGTAAATTTAGCGCTACTTTAATTTCGCCATGACAAGGCCTCTTAATTTATGAAATGATGTAATATTTTAAAATAATTGATGATAAACATGCCAATAGTACTTGAAGTCCATGTTATGCAATAGTCCCTACCATTCGACTTAACCGGAATTTGTGTGTCTATCTGCTTATCTGACTGTGTATTCCACCAACTTGTAACTTCCGCAAAATGTTTCCATTTTAAATGAAACTTGATGCCTTCCCCCCAACTTTAAGATATAACCTATTGTTTAGGACTTGTCCAGAATTAGGAAGTAAAAGGAGGTAAAATTTACACAATATTACAACTTTGCACATAGTAATGTAATAACATATTGCTTCAATTTAGAGGCTCCGTGTCCATTCCCACAGTTCCAGCTTGAAATAGATGAAGCATAAAGGAGTAAAATGTCTCCTAAATGAAGTTTAGTTTTACGTTTCACGATTATTATGCTCCAGCGTGGGAGAACGTGGTTCGATTCTAGGTGGGAGCTTATGTGGTGTGAATCCCATGTTAAGTTGTACACGTCTTATACAACATGGGTGCTGAAAGGCTCGCTAAATTTCAATCCAACCATACGATCAACCTGGTCTGGGATTCTCCAAATTCCCACTTCCTCACACGTGAAGGTCTCACAAGTTGTCGCTAAAATCTGATTGCCACATAGCACATCTGATAGAGTATCATAAGAAATAAAAATGAGCAAAATTTATTATGATGCAACACTGTACCACTATACTTCACTGTTATGTTTAGTGATAATAGTGCATTTTAAATCTGTGCACACTTATATATGGTGCTATTTCAAACAAAATATTTTATGCTGAGTCGACAACACTGCTTCACCTATGGCAACACCGTGTATGGTTTTCGATAGAGTATTTTGTCCTCATTATATTGTGCAACTTTTGTTTTGATTGCTTTAGCGGTTTTCAAGATATTTACTCTAAACGTATATAATTCCATGATTAAATTTTTTGGATATTCAAATTTTGAACCCCCGTAGCTCCTATCCTTCTGGTCCATGGCACCTTAAATTTTGCTCGTTTTCATTTCTCATGATGCTCTATCAGATGTGCTATGTGGCAATCAGATTTTAGCGACAACTTGTGGGACCTTCCCGTGTTAGTAGCCACATCCTAGACAAAACCTACCCGTGAGGTTTTAGGTTTCGGTGCGTGTGGTGTGTGTGTGTGTGTGTGTGTGTGTGTAAAATCCGTATTTTGACTTCTAGATAAATAAAAGTGAATCTATCATCAATAAAATATGAAGATTAGAAGGAATTTGATAATAGGAAAACGAATAAAAATTTCCCCTTTGAACTCTCCCAAAAATTAGTACATTTAAATACGTGACATTTCCTATAATATTAACTTTTTTGTTTTTGTTTTATATTAGTGTTAAGTAAATTTGTCATTTATCAATGATTAAATTTAGGCTGTTAATGAATGTTTCTTGGCAGGGTGATACTAAATATCTCACTTACAAAAGGATAGATCACAAAATGAGTAAATTAATTCTTTAGTTTAGCTGATATAAAGTGACACCATCGAAACAAACAGCAACAAGTATACTAATTGTGTAACAGTGAAGCTTTCAGAGAAATGTAAATGGTCATCCTTTATTGATTTTTGTTCGCTGATCATGAAATTGACAATAAAAATGTGCTCCTGGCTAAGATTTACTTGTAATTACACAATTTACATGTTACATATAACGCTATAATAATGAGCTTGTAAAGGTAAAAGTCACAAAACATTGAAATGATTACGGAAATAAAAATAGCAATTCTTTATAATTTCTTCGACGCTGAACAATAAAATGACAATGATAATATGCTCCTAGCTCAGATTTAGTGGTAATTGCATAATTTACCTTTTGCATATAACGTTATCATAATAAAATTGTAAAGGTAAAAATAACAAACATTAACATAATTACGGAAGTAAAAATAACTATCTCTTATAAATGTTTGGACACTAAATATGAATATCAAAAATATAACGTCCTCCTGGCACACTATCGGTATAATAGCACTCTTAACATTTCGCATATAGCGCTACAGGACAAGAACTGTATTGGTAAAAGTTACCTAAAGTATCTGTTTAAAACACGCCGTCTCTTTGCTTGTTTATTGTGAGGAACATCTGGAGCATCTCTTGGAATCATCCAGCAGAAATCCGCTAACATTGAAACTGACCACTTTCCTTTGTAATGTTGTTCCATTACAGAAAAGTCCTGGTGAAATCGCTCTCCTTGCTCGTCACTGAAAGATCCACAATTCACTGGAAAGACATCAAGGTGGGAATGGAGGAAGTGCATTTTGAGTGACATATTGCACCCAAGTTTCTCGTAGACAGATAGGAATTCTTGTACTAATTCTTTGTAATTTTCGGCTCGGTTGTTACCCAAGAATCTGGTACGAACATTGCGGAAACAATGCCACGCATGGAGCTCGTCAGCACTGAGAATAGATTCAACAACTGTACTTTGTATAGCCACCGTGTAGACCAAGCAAAATTGCGATCACCTTAAAATCACCACAAACTAACCACTTGTGTTCACGATATTTAGTAAGATCCAGAACGCGTTCCAACATGGGATAACTTTCTTTACCTAGGGGTGCATAAGCAACAGGGATTGATGCTGATGTCTCCTTACTGTTGTACAGGAGCACAGCCTTAAGGCTTGTTTTGGAGGCGTCTAAAAACAGTCTCCAATCTTCTACTTTGTACGGAATCTTCAGTTTCTGTATCAAACCTGGAACATCATTGCAAAATACTAACTCATCGGTGCAGCAAGACTTTGCAAGATCTTTTTGACGATCGCATAGAGTTGATACCCTAACTGTATCCTTTAGAAGGCTCCACTGTTGTAACCTAGATGCTAAGAACGCAGCTTTATTCTTTGGCAGTTTCAAATCTCTAAACAGGCCATGAAGCTCTGTTTGTTTGATTCGGTGTGGTTTAGGATAGTTGGTTTTCGGCTTAAATGAAGGATCAGTATCACTGGTGTGTTCACCTTCACTTTCATTCTCTGTATCATTTTCCGTCGGAATGGTAGCCGAGGGATCGGGAACAGGCAATCCTTCTCCATGGGCTACTGGACGAATGACAGATGGTATCACTGCATATTCTATCTTCCTCTTCTTCTTCGTATTTATACCTTTCTTCAAGCAGGGTAGCATGCAAAAGTAGCAGTCTGTACTATGGTTTGTTGGTTCACGCCAAATGGCGGGTACAGCAAAGCGCATGGAAACGTTTTTCCCATGCACCCAGGCATTGAGAGTAGATAAACAACTCGTACAACAAACGTGGGGAGCCCATGATTTATCCTGGTTTCCAACACGACACCCAAAGTATAGTAAATATGCTCTTCGCACTGCATCAGTCAATGGCCGCTTCCTGGAACCACAAATCACGTCTGCACATATGTAGCAACACTGTCCAACGAATTTTTACAAACGCGGGGCATTGCTGCACTTTCCTTGAATCATTGACACTTCGCAATGAAAACAATATGTACGACAGCGATAATGTCCTCACTCACTACTTTCAAACTGCTGGTTCACTAGTAACACAGTCTGCCAACTACTGCTTGAAGCACGGCACGAATACGATTAGAGACGTTAACAGGAGCTAGTTGCAACTTGCAATCATTGCCTCACGTGACTCATGAGACGCTCGCACTAGCTGTTGATAACATACAACGTTGCCAAGTCGACTATGGAGCAAATACTTGTCAAGATCGACACTTTGTACCGTCTAAAACAATAATTTCAAATCATGTACTCATAATGTCCCATAGCGTTATATGTAAAATATAAAACGCTAAATTACTCAAAAAGCTGAGCCAGGAGAGAATTTTAAGTGCGATTTTCGAATTCTGTGGCCAAAAATCAATAATAAAGAACAGCTACTTTTGTTTCTGTAAAGAAATAAAATGTGAAAAAATGTTGAACAGATTACAGAAATATGGTGCTAATAACAAGACAATATAGGTGGTGCACTAATGATAAATAATTCTGTTCTGTTACGTTTGTAGACTACTTTCAGTTGTCAGATGTATTACGGATATATGTACTACCGTCAATTACCCACTTCGCAGGATTAAAGTAAGAAAAAATAGTAATATGTTTCGTTAATCAGTTACTTTTTAATATTACTGAAGCGCTCTCTGGTAGACGTTTTCTTTCTTTCTTTCCTTTTTTCTTTTCTTTTTCTTTTTTTGTCGTGTGGTCATTTTCGATAATTTTTATATATCTATCTACACCCCCTCCCCCTTCTCCAAGTTGTGGAGCTGAATTTGGATTTAAACGGCATCGGAAGTGTCACTGTTCATCTCAGCGATTCGAAAATTATGCATTTGACACTAATATCGGTCATTCTTGATCATTTTTGTATATCTCTCTCTCCCCTAAGTTGGACCGTCGAAGTGAAATGTTAAAAATCTTCCCAGACCCGAACCAGGGGCCTCATTTAGGGGGGCAGGAGGGGCAATTGCTTCCCTTTCCAAGAGTTTGACGAATACATATACTTTATTCGATTGTCTAGTAATATACTAGTACAAAATGTGGAAGTTTTAAGTCAGTGGCGCTCTTGCCCCCGTCAAGCGAAGTCAGAAATGACACTCCTGGCCCGAACCTCATCTATCTTGAAAATTTGATCGAGATCGGTCGAGTGGTTCAAGAGGTATTAAGTCACAAACATAGTCACTTTTATATACACACACATATATATATATATAGGGTCCGCCAGAAAAATGTATACACTCTTTTCATACTGTATCAGAATATTGGCATGACAATTGTTCTGAAATTTAAGTATGTTGTAGTATGCAGGAACGTAGCCAGGATTTCGTGAAGGAGGGGAGTCTGTGACATGAAATACTGTGATCATCACACCAGGGGCTCGATAATTCTAAACTATTTTACTGGAACATATATTGGTTCGTTTAGCTAGGATTTCGTAACGGGGGGGGGGAGGTCGTGATATGAAATTCTGAAGGCTCAGGGGCTTGATCAATCAAAACTACTTTACTATCAACATATATTGGTTTGTTAGGACAATAAAATGAGAATATGTTGGTAAATATTTTAATAACAAACTATGAAGAAATCTCGAGTAATAAATGAAAAAAAAAAGTACTAAAAAAGATTTTACAATATTTACGTTCCTTTCTTTGTTCATTCAAATATAACAATTTTCCTTTCATTATGATCTCAACTATTATGAAAAGTACATATTCACTATTATAGAAAGTACATACTCAATAGTGTCTTGTAATATATTTTACAATATCTGCGTTTCTTTTACTCTTCCAGTATATCTCGCTCACCTCGCCACCATGTATTGCAAGTAATACAAATCTCCTTATAAGAAAGATAACCAAAAGCTTCATGTAGTTTTTTTTCTTTATTTTTAACGATGATCCTTCTTTTTCTCATTTCATTTTGTTTCATCCTTCCTTAAATTTTTTAATTTCTGGTCTCTAAGGGGGGGGGGCGGACCCCCTTGGCTACGTGCCTGTAGTATGGTTTTCCGCCCAACAGATGTCGGCATTGTTTTCAGTTTAAAAAATTATGTTGTAGTACGGTTTTTCGCTCAACAGATGTCGGTACTGTCAGCATGGTTATTGAGATAAGTAAATGGCAGGAGCAGCCTTGACGTTTGAGCACCGTACAGGGCCGGCGCGACGGGGGGTCGAGCCGTGCCACCGCCCAGGGCGGCAAGTCTGGTGGGCGTCAAAATTTGAAAAACAAAACAATACAGGGGCGGCAAATTTTAAGAAAGAAAATAATAAAGGGGCGGCATGTAAAAGTACAGCCCAGGGCGGCAAAACTTCTAGCACCGGCCCTGGCACCGTAAATACGTTTTGGAGTTTTTTTTATCAGATTTGGGAATGCCATCGAAGTGCAGCGTCAGTGGAGAGGGGAGTTTAGTACTGAACCACCAACCCGCCAAACAGTCAAACGCATTGTTGAGCAGGCCCGCAACCAGTCATAAAGGTTTGGGGAGCCATGGATATGTTAGGGGGGGGGGAAAGCCATTAAAAATTCTCTTGCACATATCTAAATTGTGTTTTTTGTGTTGAGGTCTGGAGAGGCCACGAAAAGTTTAGGGGGGCAGGCCCCCCTCTAGTTGCGGGCCTGTTGTTGAGAAGTTTGAGACGCATGCAACAACGAGCGGTCCCTGCAGTTACAGCGGTCAATGTGTCAATGCGTCGATCCAATGCCAAAACCGCGAATGTGCTAAATTTGACTTTGAATTAGAAGCATTTTAATATTCAACTTACTCCGAAAAATCAGTATATAGACTTAGCTACATGTTTTAGGAATTGACGATTACTTCTGATATACTCATATTTCACAAATGGGACTTTGATATTGGAATCTGTGTGATCCAAATAACATGAAACTGCTCTCAGGTGAAAATAGCAAAATTTGCACATTCACGGTTTTGGTATTGGACCGACGAATGGAGGAGACCCGATGCACATGCCTCTGTAATCTTCTCGCGAAGGTTCTCGAGCGTCCCAAGCAACATTTTGAACATCTAATGTAAACATATACTTACTTGAAGGTTTGTAACACATGTTTGAACAATAATTAAATCTAATTGAGAAATATGATACATAGTTTTTTTTTTTTCCCAAACAGTGCATACATTTTTCTAACCGACTCTGTTTTCATTTTTGTTTTAAATCTATAGAAAAAGTAGCTTACAGATGAATTTCCTGAAGATAGCTAGGAGTAACGAAAAGTACATCATAAAAATCATTTGCTGAAAATTCCCCCGTTTTTTAAATTTTGCAAACATGTTAAAACCTAGTTCATTGTCACGTACCACCAGCATGATTTGACAGAATCACTAGCATTACTGCTTTTTTTTTATTTTTTTTATTTTTTTTTATTTTACAGTGAACAACAACTTTGAGTTCTTGTGCACAAAGTCTCGTTGAAAAGTTTAAATAATACCTGTTACGAATGAAATGAGCATAGAGCAAGTACACTAATGTTTTTTTTTTTTTTTTTTTGTTATTTTGGAGGGCGTAAAACCTCACGAAAACAACGTATAAGAGAAGACTATGCCTGTGAAGGAAAACATACCAAATGATATATGGTTTTGAAGCTGGCAATTTTTTCATATATATATATATACAGTATACATGGAATATATATACACAATCCCCTTCTTTACAGATCCACAGAATTATCATCAACTGTAGTCTTGCCACTTATTTTTCACCAAACCGTCATTCTTGATATTTCAGCGACTGCTAGATATCCATCCCTCTAACGGTTGGTGTTGCGAACTAGAAAAAAAAAGTCATGAAAAAAAAAAGAATATCGGAAAAAGAAAAAGGGGATAATTCATTTCGTTTGTTACCTCGTCGTACATTTATGACTTTTTATGTCTGCTTCCAACAGAAGGGAAGGGCAAAGAGGGAGAGGAAGAGGAGGGGGAGGAGAATATGAAACATTTTCGGACTTTGCTCTTTTATTTTTACCACATTTTTTTTCTCGTTTCATGGGAAGAAGGGGGTGGTTAGTGAAGGGTTATATCATCTACGAATACACATACCTTTTCTGCAGGTTCCTTTTTTTTAACTCTTAACCCAAGCAAACTCCAATAGGTGCTGAGTTATTAGCGGAAAATGTAATCCTTTCTCATTGTTCGTAGGTGAGAAAACAGCCTTTACGCATAGAGCTCTTTTCTTTGTTAATAAATTACACGTTTAAAAGTCCATGCAGGAACAAAACACATTCTGGTAAAACAAGAGGATATTATTTTTTTCTGCTTTTAGGTTTTTCTTCTCTCTACACATACTTCTCGTCCCCGTGACGGAGTGGTTTATGTAGGATAAGAACGACCTGGACAAAGTAGTTTTGAAAGCGTACAAGACAAATAAATTTGCTCTTGAATCAATGTTACCAGGTCCTCTTAACTATTTTTCCCGTTATTGATGATTTGTACATAACAAACTAAAACCAGCTTAATGCGTTGTTTGTTCGTAAATTTAGTAATGAGAGGAAAAGGACAACATATTTTCTCCGAACATGCACGGAAAATATTCACACTTAAATAAGTGCTATGTATGTTTATTGACAGAATACTATTGCAGTTCGCTCTTTTATCACAATCTTCGCCTTGTTTTGTTTCTTTCTTCTACAATTTAATATCTTTTTGTTTCTTTTTTCTTTTTTTTCTTTTTTTTTTTGAGTTAAAAGAATGTCATGTTTATTCCATTTGCCATATTGACATTTATGTCTTGGGAAAATAGAAACAAAACATTATTGCAAGAAAATAGAAAAATAACTGTCTTACTGGAATTATATGATTTAATGGGAAGAACTCATTTATTAAAAACAAGAAAAGGAAAGAAATTATACAGAAAATTTCCTGTAATTTCGTCCAAGGAAATTATCCCTTTAATGGAAGTTTTGTTTCATATATATATATATATATATATATATATATATATATATATATATATATATATATATATATATATATATATATATGTATGTATGTATGTATATACAATACTGATTAAAATTTCTTTATAGTTTGAAGAAAAATGCAAAGTAATTTAATGACAGAAGAATAATTATCCTTAAGATTAAAACTTTCGAAACATTATTAGTTGGCTGGAGAAATTATATGGTGATGTTGGCTAATGATGTCTAGGCCTATAGGCGTTGTTCTAAATATTTATGGACAAACTACCTGAACCTAAGCTCTCTACACAAGTCATCATTCAGATATGGGCATGAATCTCCTTGTCATTCCTCACACCATCTGTACATGTCCCTTTACAGACACAAATGAAGGACGTATTGATAAAAATCGGCAAAGGGTATCATAAAGGGGAGATTTTTTCAATTATTTTTTCTATATATAGCACCGTTTGCAAGATTTGAACTTACTTCAAGTTGGAGTTTCTAATTCATGTATGTTTAGAGGTCGAAGTGAGACGGTATGCAGTGGTATGCCATACCACCTCTGGTTTTTCAGTGATGAAAGCATACCTCCTCTGCTTTTTCAGTGATCAACACATACCGTCACTGGAGAATAGATGTAAAATACCTTTTGATAAATCCATTTTTATGCACAATAGTTTACGAATAGCTTTGCATGTAAAAAGATTTTATTTCTTATGTAGAAATAATTTCTAAGTTGACAAAACCGACATTTTTGTTATATTTTTCCTACCTTTTTGTTTTTTAAAATGAGATGTCTTCAAAGAAGTTCATCTAATTTATATTTTGATGTGCCATATTGAATTGTTTCTTTCGTATGTATGTATGTGTCTTCTTGACTTGCATGGGCGGATGCATATATAGTCCCCACCCAACCAGGTACATTCTAGGAACGTGCCATTTAAGTTCCATATGTACCGTTTACGTACCTGGTACTTGAAAAATGTACATTTCATATGCATAGCACGTGTCGCTAGGTACGTGCCTTTCGAGGAATTTCTGATACTTGAAAGGTACTTTTACATGCTTCACTGGAATGTGAGGAATGTGAATGGCACATACCCCATGTACCATGGCATGGTTGTGCGTAAGTTGCTTCGTATTGCGACTAGGGTTGCCAATTTAGCCACTTTGTGACGAGATCTGGCCATTTTGAGAACGTCGTTAGTCACATAATTTCCAAAGAGCCAATAGTGGCTTTTTAGCCATATGCTTTTCACTTCTATAGCCACTTTCTGAGTTTAGCCACATTGTAATATATTGTGTGTGTCATTTTGCAATTTTCTGACGTTTGATGCGTTCTCTAGGTTGTAACATTCTAAACCCCACTGTCAGAATTGTCCTCATAAAATTAGCATTGATGGTTATATTGTGACGTTACACAGCAGAGAATTAGTTCAAAACCTGTACGTTAAAACTAGACGTTAAATAAAATTTTCGGGAAGACGTAAGTTTAAGTATAAACTAACTCCTTAAAGAAATTCAGCCTGATAATATAGACATCCTTCAGGAAATGTCGCTTTTCAGTGGCAATAAGCTTGAAACCGGTGAAACATCTTTTACTGATTTAGCTTCTTCTTTCACCTTCTGTGGAATTTGAAGATAATATCGACAAAATTGAAAATCAGTGGCGATTATAAATCTTCGATTGAAGAATTTTTGCAAGAAACTAGCTGAACCTGCGCTCTCTACACAGCGCATTATTCGCATATGAGCATATATCGCCTTATCATTCCTTACAACATCTGTACATGTCTCTTTACAGACACAAGTTAAAGACGTATTGATTTAAAAATAGCCAAGGGGTATCATAAAGGGGGATTTTTCGATTATTTTTCTGAATATCTCGCACCGTTTGCAAGATTTGAGCCTACTTCCGGCTGGAGTTTCTAATTCATGTACGACCAGTGTTTTCTTTCTTCTTGCATGCAGTATGTAATAAGCAAATACATTACATACAAAATTAATATATTGTCAGTTCTATATATGGTGCTTATTGGGAAAAACACTCCCCAAAAAAGTTCATCTTAGACTGGAGAAATGGTTATCCTTCCTTTTCCATTATTATTTGGCTATGAAACAAATGCCGGAGACATATACAACCGCTATATACAACAGTGTGGTGTTGGAATGTGTAATGATTAGGATGTGATGTTTTATTTTATTTTTTTGAAAGTTCAACACTTCCAATGTACCCGTAAAAATGTACTAAAGAAATAGTGCCCATGTTTTTTAAATATTCAATTAGAACTGGACAATCTACATGAAATTTGCAATCAATGAGTGAAAACGTCATCTTTCTAGAGCCTGTAGTTTCTGAGATCTCATTGTCGAGAAACATATATGTGTATTTTAAAAGAGCTCCAAAGATGGCAGCACAATTCATTTGCATGTATTTCGGAGAAGGCTTACTAAAGGCAAAGGCCTTTGAACAATAATTTAAAAGGATAAACTTTGTGAAAAATATTTATTTCAGTAATTTATTTAAACTACACTCTTTTAAAAATATTTGTCTTTGTTATAAACGTGAAATCACAAATAACCGTAAATCAAAGGTTTGAATGCTAAGATTATAGGTTAGAGCTCGGTCGCTCGTAAATGTTACTGTAGTATTTTAATAGATAGTTAAATTGCCACACAGATGCCGGAGGGCATACATTTTCAGAGTTAGTTGCTTGGCTTTTTTTAAAAGTACAAGCTTCTAAATTCGAACGTAAAAATGATGCGTTAAGGTTTTAGTATTTAAGTACTCGCACCCCCAGTTGCATAGCACTGCCCTAAGGAACATTACTGACATGCCTAGTACATTCCTGGCACATGCCAATGCCAAGTAAATGTGTCAAGTACATACACGGTACGTGATATACACATAATAGATACATTCCTCGGTATGTGTCATGCACGTACTTTTGGGCGGAAGTAACCTTATTCCTTACATGTGTATTTCACATGATTGCTCTATTCACGTACCTATCATGTACATTCCAATGTACCTCGAGGAACATTCTTTACACATGATCAGTATGTACTTGTGTTGGGTGGGTCATATTTTGAACATGGGTGGATTTAGGGGTTGTCTGCTGTGGGGGAGGATCTTCCGGGGGTTTGGAATATCCCTCAGTCGAGTGGAGGGTCCGGGAGTTTTCCCACACGAAATTGTTAATATAAACTCAGTTTTTGAGGATTTTCGTGTATAATTTTCTAAAATATAATATAAGGGAATATATTTATTTTTAGAAAGTTGGCGAGAGATCAAAGTCTCTCCCGTAACTACAGAGAAACTCTCCAATGGTTTTCAGAAATTATGTATACATAAATGCAATCCTTTAAGCAACATACCCTCACTGCATTTTAACATTTAGGTAGCCGGTATGTCGAGTCAATATCGTAATAAAACATACTGCGTGTTGTTTTTTCATGCATGGGATTCCGGGTTCGTTCTCAACTCCCGCCAAGTGAACTTTGTGGTGGACAAATACCGTATGCATGGGTTTCCTCGGTTTTTCCCGTTTCCTCCCGCTTTCTTCATTCCACCATTTCATTCATTTCTCATCACCGTCTCCTCTAGCCTAGCCGGCATAACCGTGAAATTTCATTTCATTTTTTTTTTTTCACTTCGAACATTATGCATGATCAGTGATTTTTCTTCTTGCATGCAGTGCGTAGTAAGCAAATACATTACACACACAATTAATTACAATGTCCGTGATATATAGTGTTCATTGGGCAAAACATTCAAAAACAATAAAACATTCATCTTAGACAAGAGAAATGGTTATGCTTGTTTTTCATTGTCATTTGCCCATGAAACAAATGCCGGAGACATATACTAACCCCGTATACAAACGTGTGGTGTTGGAGTGTATAACTTGTAGGATATGATGCTATACTTTTAAAACTTCAATACTTTCAGTGTACCCCTGAAAAATGTAATAAATAAATAACGGCCATTTTTTAAAATATTCAATTAGAGCTGAACAATCTATACAAAATTTGCAATCGTTCAGTGAAAACGACATCTTTCTAGATCTTATGGTTCCCGACATATCATTGTCAAAAGAATTAGCCAAAAACATATAAATTTTTCTTGTCCACAAACATATAAACCTAGCATTTTGATACACAAATTCTTCTGATTTTATAAGACGAGGGTAAGTTTTCAACTGGCTAGACTCATATGTATCACAAAACATTACACTTTTAGTACTGAATGATATTAAGTCTAGGCTAATTTAGAACTGATTGTAGTAAATAATCAGAAAACCAGTTCGTGTCATAAAGCATTTACTGCATTAAAAAATGTTTTTCTTCTATCCTTTTTCTTTTAAATTGAACTAGCAAACCCGTACGTCTTGTGCAAGCGCAGGAACCAAAGTGTTAAAAACATTTATGGCTAGCAAAGTAGTTTTAATATCACGTTGTCTTTTAATTAAGAATTTCACGATAATTACTCGAATTTAAGACGTTCTCGAATCTAAGACCCGATTTCGCTGGGTTAAATTAAGGAAAAATAGTGTAGTATGTTCCGTCTTTACTACATCTAAAGTGCTCTTTGATATCCTTCACTTTCGGTGAGTTTTATATATCCCTCTCCCCTCCCCATGTTGCGGGGCACGGCATAATAAAAATTATAACAGGTCCGAATGTCATGTATGTTGAAAATTTCATCGAGATCGGTCAGGTGGTTCAAGAGTTATTAAGTTTTATTTATTTTTATATATATCTCTGTCCTCCCCTCCTCCTAGCCTAAGTTCTACCGTCAAAGGGATATGATAAAAACCACCCCAGGTCCGGACCTCATCTATGGTAATAATTAAATTAGATTGATTCGGTGGTTTAAGCGTGATAAAGTCACAAAGACAGTCACTTTTATTTTTATTTTTTTAACATATATGTCCCTCTTTTCCTCTCCTACATTGTGCCGTCAAAGTAAAATGACGAAAACATCCCAGGACCGAACCTTATCTATGTTGAAAGTTCAATCGAGATCGGTCGGGTTGTTCAAGAGTTATTAAGTTTTATTCATTTTCATATATTTACCCTCCTCCCCTTCCCTCCCTTAAGTTCTACCATCAAAATGAAATAATAAAAAAACTTTCCAGGTTCGAACGTCATTTATGTTGAAAATTTGATCGAGATTGGTCGTTTGGTTCAAGAGTTATTAAGTTTTATTTATTTTTTTATAATTTATTTATTTTATAATTTATAATTTATTTATTTATTTTACCGACAAACTAAATAGCTAAAAACACTCCCAGGCCAGATCTGCATCGACGTCAAAAATTTGATCGAGATCGGTCGGGTGGTTCAAGATATTAAGAGTTACAAACATAGTCACTTTTAATTTGGATCTGAAATTTTTTGTTCGCAAACACCGCTATTAATATATAGATTGTTCATCTTACATTTTCAGATCAATCGGTGATTTGACTAAAATATTTGTGGCGAACTTCAACAAATATATTCGTAAGTGCTTTTCATTTTTTTAATTGGTTAATGTCTTAAGCTATCCTATTAAGATAAGTCTAAGTATCACTTGTTTCATCTGCGGTGTGCTTGTCGCTTCCAAGTGTTTGAGTGTATTACTCCCAAATTTTCTTCCTCTTTCTTCTAAAAAGTAGTGGAGGTGACCAGAGTTGGTTCTAACAAATCCAAGATAACTTGCTTTGCTAAACTAAATTTTATCTAGTGCCGTTTATTTTATCTAAACTAAATTTATTGCCGTTCTTAAAAGGAACATTACAGTGTATTAAAAGTTCCATGACTTACAATAATTTTTAAAGTTGATAGCTAATATGTCTAAAAAGTGTGAGCATTGTGTGATTTCAGTAGTGCGGCAATGTCCGGTTCAATCTTCGTGACAAGTCATTTAAAATACTCAATAACTTTTTTAACAACTCTTCAAGCCTTTTTTTTTAACCAAAACAAGAAATCACTTTATTTTTTATCATATGATCCAAAATTAAGGGAGTTATGAAGTTTTAAAATTTTCAAACGGCCTCCATGTTGAAACATTAGGCTATAACGGATCGGATTCGATATTTGCAATATGAATGAACTGACCAAATTTGGTTCTAATCCTTCACGTTTAGGGAAGTTACTGTATCCACTATATACAAGAAATGAATTCTACAGTTATAGAAATAGGTGGATATCATGAGATCTCCGCAATAGGTTTATTAAAAATCCCACACAAGCTTATTACAAACCGGAAATTATAAGAGGGTCGCTGGCAAGATGATGTGATAAAATGGGGGTCGTGATAGGAATTAGATTGAGAACCACTGGTCTAAAGTGTTGCGATTTTTATGCTTTTAATTTGGAGTTATTCTGTTAATAAGCCAATGACATTGTTTATACTCTTATCAGTCCTAAAACAAATTTTTCCTCTGTTCCTTCTCAACTTGGTCATTTGTTTTTCCTACCATCTTCTATTTATTATTCACTTTGAAAACGAGTCCAAACTGACTACCATTTTGTAAAAAGCTTTACTGAGTGTTCTCACGAAATTCGTGCAATTTCTATTTAAAATAAGTCTTGTAATTATTTAGACTCATTTAACTTTTGTGACTTTTGCGGTCATAAATGAGAGAAAAAAAACTCTATTTCTTTTTTTTTTTTTTTTTTACTTCGAAGTTCTTTACTTGTTAATGTCATTCATTAGTAGATATGCTTACCAAGTTCATTAGAGGAAACTTCTTATATTTATTTCATAATCCAATTATAGGTTATGGCATTGTAGGCGATGTGTAGGGTACGTATATATATAATAGGTAGTATTAACCACATATTCTTTTAATTAGTTGCAGAGAACACAAATTTTTGTAAGTATTTCGGAAAGTAAAACGTCTCACGAAAGTGCGTGCTAATAAAGCAACGTTAACGTTTTATAGACACAAAAAGTTGAGTTAGTTTTAAGCTAACATACGTAAGGAGTTTTTTTTTTCTTTTTAACACATACACACATACATACATACAGTTCTGTAGAATAGAAGCGACAACCGCAAAAAAGGATATTATCGCCTATTATAACAGGTAATTACTCCAATGATTCCCGTGTTCTACAGGTTTCACGGAAGACAACTAACGTAATGATTTCTTTCTCTCTCTCTTCCCTCCAATTATGTGCTCTTATTGGTCCAACAGCAGGAAAGAGAAAGACAATACAAGGAGCAGGGTTTCCAACCGTTTTATTCTCAATCCAACTTTAGTGATTTGATTTTGGGTTTAACGTCCTTTTCTGCAGGGAGGTTAAATGAGACATTGACCTACAGCTTAACTTGGGATCTGAACTACATAAGCTTCCACCGGGAACCGAACCTGTGTCTTCCATGCCAAAGACCCTAACAGCACAATTACATAGCAGACATGTCCCTATATTATTGTCTCAGGTATATGGAAATGTGCCCAGTATATGCCTTATCCCACCCAACCAGGTACATTCTAGGAACGTGCCATTTAAGTTCCATATGTACCGTTTACGTACCTGGTACTTGAAAAATGTAATTTCATATGCATAGCACGTGTCGCTAGGTACGTGCCTTTCGAGGAATTTCTGACACTTGAAAGGTACTTTTACATGCTTCACTGGAATGTGAGGAATGTGAATGGCACATACCCCATGTACCATGGCATGGTTGTGCGTAAGTTGCTTCGTATTGCGACTAGGGTTGCCAATTTAGCCACTTTGTGACGAGATCTGGCCATTTTGAGAACGTCGTTAGTCACATAATTTCCAAAGAGCCAATAGTGGCTTTTTAGCCATATGCTTTTCACTTCTATAGCCACTTTCTGAGTTTAGCCACATTGTAATATATTATGTGTGTCATTTTGCAATTTTCTGACGTTTGATGCGTTCTCTAGGTTGTAACATTCTAAACCCCACTGTCAGAATTGTCCTCATAAAATTAGCATTGATGGTTATATTGTGACGTTACACAGCAGAGAATTAGTTCAAAACCTGTACGTTAAAACTAGACGTTAAATAAAATTTTCGGGAAGACGTAAGTTTAAGTATAAACTAACTCCTTAACGAAAGTCAGCCTGATAATATAGACATCCTTCAGGAAATGTCGCTTTTCAGTGGCAATAAGCTTGAAACCGGTGAAACATCTTTTACTGATTTAGCCTTCCTTTTCCATTATTATTTGGCTATGAAACAAATGCCGGAGACATATACAACCGCTATATACAACAGTGTGGTGTTGGAATGTGTAATGATTAGGATGTGATGTTTTATTTTATTTTTTTGAAAGTTCAACACTTCCAATGTACCCGTAAAAATGTACTAAAGAAATAGTGCCCATGTTTTTTAAATATTCAATTAGAACTGGACAATCTACATGAAATTTGCAATCGATCAGTGAAAACGTCATCTTTCTAGAGCCTGTAGTTTCTGAGATCTCATTGTCGAGAAACATATATGTGTATTTTAAAAGAGCTCCAAAGATGGCAGCACAATTCATTTGCATGTATTTCGGAGAAGGCTTACTAAAGGCAAAGGCCTTTGAACAATAATTTAAAAGGATAAACTTTGTGAAAAATATTTATTTCAGTAATTTATTTAAACTACACTCTTTTAAAAATATTTGTCTTTGTTATAAACGTGAAATCACAAATAACCGTAAATCAAAGGTTTGAATGCTAAGATTATAGGTTAGAGCTCGGTCGCTCGTAAATGGGGCACTCTATTCTTAAGTGCATCCGCATTAAAAACGCTTCTGGGAACACCTACATGGTCCGTGTACTTACAAATTCCTCAACAACTATTGACAATCTTCTCTCGCACGGAGCATATATTTATCGCAAACGACACAGGGTTGAACCATCTAAATCTCCGGCACCCCTCCCTATCAGATGTGAAACCTGTCAAACGTACAACTCGCACCATACTTCTCAGTGCCCGAACACACCCAAGTGCGGTTTCTGCTCCGGACCTCATAGTACCAAAACCTGCACGAATCTTCAGCAACCTCCACTCTGTAGTACCTGTGGTTCTCATGAACATCCCACATACAGTTACAAATGCAAAGCCAGACCCACAGCCGAACCTTTCAAGCCAGAACTCGTTGTCCCTCTGCGTCCTCACGGGACTCAAGATACTACTGTTCCTCCGCCATCATCTGTATACCAACCAATCTCTATTAATCAATTCCTGTCTTTCATTACTGTTACTCTTCAGAATATCCACCCTTTCCTTCGACATCACATCTTACAACAGGTTCAACAAACAGCTAAAACCATCCTTAACGTCGACTTCCAAGCAACCTATTCCGGTCCAACTGTATATTTTCACTCTGATGTGCTCCAGACGGCAGTGTAACCATTTTAGGTATCCCCACCAGAAACTCAAATCTTTCATTGCCTTCATCATGGAATTGAACTTTCTATTTTTGAATATTCGTTCCTTGTGCCAACACCAACCTCTCTTTGAACAACTGCTCCGAGAAGAACATGTTAGTACGTTTCTCCTCAACGAAACTTATCTGACTCCACGTCTCCATCCCCGCATCTCTGGCTATCAGATAGTTCGCCATGATAATGCACTCCCGGCACGCCGTGCAAATGGTGGGGTTGCCATTGGCTTTCCTCCCAGCATTCCTTTCCGACAACATACTTCTGCTGTTGCCAATCTCCCTGAGCATCTCATTCTCACTCTCTATTTTAGAAATATATCTGTCACTGTCGCTACTCTCTATGTTCGCCCTGGCCATCCCATTCCGCACGACTTTTTTCACTTCATCTCTGGAAATTTCCGCTCTTTCATAATTATGGCCGATATCAACTTTCATAGCCGCTCAGCCCAACAACAGCAGGATTTTCGAACTTACATTACCACTCATACTACTGGGTTTATTCATACTCTTCCGAAACCTACTCGCCCTGTCAGTAATACCACACCTGACGTGGTGATCACATCATCCAATCTCTCTCACCGTTGCACGATCTCAGTCTTAGATCCGCTTGGAAGCGATCATGTTCCCATTAAACTGTCTCTGCTCCTGCAACGCACTCCTGTCAATTATCAATCTCTTTCCGCTCGCACCACCCCTCGTTTCGACAAGGCCGATTGGGTTAGTTACCGCTCCCACATTGCTATAGCTCTCGAACCTCTTCTGCCCCCGACAACCGAAACTGAACTTTATACAACTCTTGACACAATCACCGACACCATTCATCTTGCATCTACGAAATACATACCTCAGTCTACCATTCATCCACACAAACCGCCCCTCCCGCCTCAATACCTTCCTTTAATCAGGCGTTCTAGACAACTCTATCGTGATTTCACCCGTACCGGCAATCCCGAATCCCTTAGGCTCCATCGTCAATACCAACGTACTGTCCATAATTACCTAGTAGCTTACAAACGCCGAAATTGGATCAAAACTTGCAATTCTCTCTCTGATAACTCCCACCCCACCAAATTCTGGAAGCGTTTTCATCAGCTTACCGGCAAATCCACACGTACTTCCTATCCACTTCTAGATGATGCACTACCTCTTCCCGACGATACTGCTAAAGCCAACGCTTTTGCCACCTACCTCCAGGATATATTCACTCCCTCTGCGCCAGATCCAGTATTTCGCCGACATCCCACTGACACTTTAGATCTTTCGTCACCCGATCTTCAACCTCACCCCGATCATCCATTACCTCTTCACAATCCACTTACAGCTCCTATCACCGTTTCTGATATCCAGCAGACCATCTCCCGAAAGAAGAACACTGCTCCTGGCATAGACAAAATCACGTACCGCCACATCAAGGAAGGTCCATATGTCTTGCTTTACCTTCTCTCTATCATTTTTACTTTCATTCTTCGCACTGGCTTCTATCCTCTACCTTGGAAAACTTCTACTACCTTAATGTTTCTCAAACCTGGCAAACTCCCACAATCTGTCTCTTCATACCGCCCTATCCAACTCACCCTTGTGTTTAGCAAGATTCTCGAACGTATCCTCGTCACTCGCCTTCACACCCATCTTTCAGCATATAATTTACTCCCTCTCCATCAAGCAGGTTTTCGTCCTTCATTTAGCATTTCCGATCAACTCCTCCGCCTTTCTACTTTCATCACTAATCAGTTTAACACATCCAAACCTTCCTGCCTCATCTTATTTGACCTCGAGAAAGCTTTTGATAAAGTCTGGCATCTTGGCCTCCTCTATAAACTTTTCTCCTTTCACCTGCCCTACTGTTATATTCGCCTTATCTATCAATTTCTCTCCTGCAGACTTAGCTATATATCAATTAATAATCACCTTTCCTATCCTATCTTCCTTCATTCCGGAGTCCCCCAAGGGTCAGCCCTATCCCCCCTGCTCTACCTTCTATATGTCGCAGACTTTCCCACACTCCCCCCGAACGTTACCCTCTTTCAATATGCAGATGACACTGCCTTTTTAGCCACAGGGAATACGATTCAACGCATTAATTCTTCTCTCCAACCTGCCATAGATTCATTTCTTTCTTGGTGTCAGCAATGGCGTCTTACCATCAATGCCGCTAAAACGCAAGCGATTATTTTCTTACCACCTGGAAAGCGCTCCCGTGTTCATCGCAATCCTACCAATCTCCATCTCCGTATATCCCATACTCCTGTCACTATCAGCAAAACAGTCACGTATTTAGGCATTACTTTCGACCAACATCTTAAATGGACTCCATACCTCAAGTACATCTGTACCAAGGCTTACTCACGCCTTAACCTTCTTCGCCGCCTTACGGGCACTACTTGGGGTCTTTCTGCTGTCACTCTTCTTAATACTTATAAATCCTTCCTCCGACCAGTCCTTACCTACGGCTTTACAGCTTGGATCGACGCTCCCTCTTCTTTCTATAAACGCCTTCAAATTCTAGAACGCCACGCACTCCGACTTGCCTTTCGTATCCGTCTTCCCAGCCCTACTCGAGATCTGTATGACCGTACTCCATTTCCACATATTCTCTACCACCTTGAAACACTCCGCCTACGCTATATTTCTCAACGCTTCCAGAACCACCACCCCTTACTTTTTGACACCATGCACGCCGACGCCACTTTCCCAAAACGAGAACTCCTTCGTCATACACCGTTGTCTCTGCTTTTCTCACTATATCATTATTCACTGCCACCTGACAGCATTGATCTTCCTCTTGTTTCCGATTTCATCACTCATCTCGATTCACCTTACATTTTCCCATCTACTGCACAGTAGTCCTACTGTCTCAACAGGCCTCCCACTGTCTTCATCACGATCCAGAGTAGCCCTGGATCAGAAGATAATCAGCATTTGTCCAACTAACCAAATACCTTGTGTTGTGACGTCTTCTGCACTTCATCCTCATCTCATCATCACCTAATAGTATGATCATGGTTAAAGGCCATGATGTCCTGCAGCTCCTCCAGTCAGTACCAGAGCTGAAAATTGATGCTTCCCCCCTAATGTTATTATGATTTTGAAATAAAATAAAGATTTAATAAATTAATTAAACCTCACTTAACCCATCTATCTTTCTCCTCACCCGAGATTTCCTTAATTCCTCATCCCCTAATAAAGGGTATGACCCTTTGGGCGGGGCTAGTCGTGCGCGGCTAGCAAAAAAAAAAAAAAAAAAAAAAATCGCTCGTAAATGTCACTGTAGTATTTTAATAGATAGTTAAATTGCCACACAGATGCCGGAGGAGGGCATAGATTTTCAGAGTTAGTTGCTTGGCTTTTTTAAAAAGTACAAGCTTCTAAATTCGAACGTAAAAATGAAGCGTTAAGGTTTTAGTATTTAAGTACTCGCACCCCCAGTTGCATAGCACTGCCCTAAGGAACATTACTGACATGCCTAGTACATTCCTGGCACATGCCAATGCCAAGTAAATGTGTCAAGTACATACACGGTACGTGATATACACATAATAGATACATTCCTCGGTATGTGTCATGCACGTACTTTTGGGCGGAAGTAACCTTATTCCTTACATGTGTATTTCACATGATTGCTCTATTCACGTACCTATCATGTACATTCCAATGTACCTCGAGGAACATTCTTTACACATGATCAGTATGTACTTGTGTTGGGTGGGATGTACCTATGAGAGAGAAATCACATGGATGACAAGTGATAGTCGCAGTCTATGTCTGCCCCTAGACACATGCCTGACATATATCTGGGGAACGTGCCTAGTATGTTCTTGGTACGTTCATGGCAGAAGCGAGTATCGTCCACAGCACTTTAGGTACATTGCAGTCATGTGCAGAGCATGTGTTTGGGCTGTTTAGTACATGATATGCATGTGCCTGGCGTGTACCTTATGTAGCTCAAGTATCTCAAAGGAATATACCTGGCACTTCTCAAATGTATCCTTGTATATCGTACCCCCTTAAATGAACATTACCCTTAGTGAAATTGATAATTTTGAGTACGATCTCATTCTTTATCCCTAACATAGGCAAATAATTAACTGATCACATATATATGAAAGATTAATCTTAATTTTTACTCATCAGTTATGTCATCTCTTTCTTCTAAATTCATCTCCCAAATTTGGTGCATTTGGTGCTTATTTTTTCCTAAGCGATTGTTGTACTAGAAACAACAAATGCATCACATTTGGAAGATGAATTTAGAAGAAAGAGACAACGTAACTGATAAGTAAAAATTAAGATGACAATTTCATACATACGTGATCAGTTTATTATTTACGTATGTTAGGGATAAAGAATAAGAACATACTCAAATTTTATCAATTTCAATATAAGGGAAGGGGTTCGGGTTTTGAGATGGGTAGAAATTGCGTACTTGAGTGCAAGGGTAGATTAAGTTGACACTGCAAAAATAAAACAGAAACAACGGCGCAAAGTCCATTCACAGTGTCTTTAACAGCCCCCAAAAAGATTTCTCCATCGCATCTCATCAACAAATTATATAACCTAACAATATTCAAAAATAAATAGAACAGTTAGCATATCGTGTACGTACATAACTACCGCATTCAGATCCACAATTAATCACTATTGAAAACAAGATTATCTAAACATAAATAATTGTAATTAGGCATCCTCCACTTTATAGTGATCGGATTATTATTTTTCCTTCACAATAACACGTAGATGCGTATTATCGTTTGCCATTTGAAACAGGACCAGGAAGTGGAGCAGAAAGCGCGAGAAAGCATTGCATGTTACTGCGCATGAGCAAATGGAAACAACTGACTGTCATTCGTGCGTCGCTTAGATATCAATTTTGTGTTATAAGTATCTGAAAAAGTATGCACCTAAAGGACGTATCTAGAACATAAAAGATATGTCCCAAGTAACGACATAAAAAGCAAATGACTATCACAGTGCGTAACTGAGCTAGGTATATAAATGCTACATTTGTGGTACATAGTCGCAAATATCAATTAGGTGTAACAAGTACCTAAAATTTTAGGTAGCTAAAGTACATACTTAGAGATGAATACCATATGTGCCAAGTGTCGGGTGCCTAAAAAGTAGCTGGGACACCTAAATGGCACATGCCTAGCACATCTTGTTCTGTTTGGGGATGCGTACGCTAACCGCTTGGCCACGAGGGAACACTCCAACTTTAGTGATACCAATCGTATACAGTTCCCAGGATAATTTTTTATCTACCTTATTCACGTTCTTTTGCCAGTAACTTCAGAACGACCGCATAAACCAACATGGCCGCAGTCATCTTTCTGATCGAGATATATCGAGCTGTCCGCCTGAAATTACAGTCGGTTTTTTGGAGCTTCGCACATAAACCATCTCTTTTCGCGCGCAACGGTTTCATCGGAAGCAAATGGGCATTCCGTCGATTTCTCCTTATAGAGACATCAGTGGTAAATAGGGAATATCAATCGTGTACCCAATTGTGTTTTCACTTGATGCTTTCTTATGAAATTGTGTACCAAAATGTCTTTGTATACTGATTACTTACTGATCTTGTGTAAAGCTCAAGGACGCAATACGCGCACTTCTCTACTATCACCGCCACTTCTCACACCTATTAACCTGGTGGCCAAAATGATGTATTTATTAATACCTCTTACAATATCTGAAACGAAAAGAGACGAAACTTGGTGATGGTGAGCTTTTCTTTTCATGTTAGGCCTATATGTTTCAGTACTTTGCACTTTACACTACTAGTCAAGGAGTACGCAGAAGTTGATCAAGAGAGTGTTCAAGTTCCCAAGTTCATAAAATTTCAGGTGTTTGAATTTATATCTTAACACGGTAAATGCTAATTTTGTACATTATCTTGCTCAAGGAGGTGTTAAAACCGCCTTCATTGCGTACGTCACTGTTTAAATGCAACATGAGAATGAAATTTCTGAGATCATCTATGCTAGCTCTGTGTGGTCATAGTAAGTGCACGGCTATTCGATCCGTTCGCAACACGTTTTTATTGCTCATACATACGCTTGGAATACGCTGACCATGTATTTAAATGTGGATGGCTAATCACAATGCGCTACAAACGCGAAAGCAATAAAAACGCCCAAAATACGTCGGCTCGAGCGAATTTGGTGCGTTTCGGAACAATAGGCTGTCTGCTGTTTCGGAATCAGTAAAATATATCTAAAGGAATTAAAAAAGGAAAGACTGTTGCCAGGGGATTTTAGGAAAAAACAGCTGCTTGGAAGATACTTTGTGCAGAGTACTGGAACTCTGCTATTATAAAGTATGTGCGTGTATAACAAAAGATAATTCTCAAAAGATACAAGGGAATTCCGAAAAATTAGCTAATCACAGAAAAATCTATGTAACATAATAAAATAGGGTTATTTCTCGTGATTCGCATGAATGAGAATAAGAGTGTTCCAGTAAGGCCTGGAAACCCTGATTGGCTTACAGTATGATTTAAAACTCTGGCGAAAGTAAAACTACTGAGTAGCCACCTAGGTCGCGTTCGCTGCTGGGGCTAACGCATCGAAAACACATCCTTGTTTAGCCACACACTAACAGTGACAGCAAGAAGGCCGAATTAACATACCCAGGTCCCTTAGGCTATACTTCCGGAACTAGTTCTTCCCCTCCCCCCAGGTGCAACTCTTGTGTTGTCGTTCTATAATGGATCCAGCATTCAGTTACGGGCAGAGCTGTAGCTAGGGGAGGGCGAGAGGGGCGGTTGCGCCAGGCGCTGATAGCAAGGGGGCGCCGAACGAGCAAGAAGAAAGAAAAGGTGTCGGAAAAGAGTAAACGACGCGGCGCCCCCTGAAATAATTGCGCCCTACTAAATCAATATTGTCAGTTTGGAAAGAAATACATTTGTTAAAAACTTTCTTGCTCGCTCCGTTCGCAACCCAAAATTTTCAATAAGAGTCACAACAAGTTTTTACTTGTTACTTAAAGAAAGTTATTATATATGATTTGTTAATGACGATGTGATATACAACTTCTCGAGTAATGACTTATAGTGTATGTAGGAGCGTCTTTAAAATAGGAAACGGTCAAAGTCTGAAATACGTATTCAGCGTTATGATCATGATGAGTTAGCTTAGTTAATCACGCTTATCTACCCAATCGGATTAATCATAGTGGTGAGGATGAAGGTATGAAAATGAGAGGAGTGAAGAGAGACACGCAAGCTGCTGTTCACGCAGGAATATTAAAAATGAAGTTTAAAAAGGGTAATAATAACATATTCAAAATCGTAGAGTAGGGGCTAAAAGGTCAGAACATAACCCAACGAATTCCGTCTTTTTCAAAAACTAATTATAAGCAGTGTTTTTTATTATTATTATTATTATTATTATTATTATTATTATTATTATTATTATTATTATTATTATTATTATTATATTATTATTATTATTATTATTATTATTATTATTATCATTATTATAATTATTATTATTCCATTGACATATGAAATGCTTCCAATTTGAAGGAATTTATTGGGTCCGTTTCTCTATCAACTACTTGTATCGCCAGGATATGTTTTCTGTGCATACGTATCAGTTGTCTCTGTTTCATCTATCTACATACAAACAAAATATAAACCTTCTTAATTTCCGTTATATTTCACAAAATATTTTTTACCGTAAAACAACATACAAACTCTATGGCCTATAGAACCCGAAGATTCAATGCCGCGTTCATAAAACCTCCCAATGACTTCTGTCCTTAAGAAGCAGCTGAATCCAGTTTCTACTTCGTATTCCTATTTCTGCGAAATTCACCTTAATATTGTCCTTCTATCTGAGTCTAGGTCTTCCTAATGCACGTTTTCCGATTGAACTTCCAGTCAAAACTTTGAAAGTGTTCCTGCTTTCTTTCATTCTCGCTACATGACCTGTCCACTTGAGCCTCCTATACTTGATGACCTTAACAATGGTAAAGGGTGTAAATTACGCAATTTCTCGTTATGAAGTTTCCGTCATCCCGATTGCCGTTCCCCTTGAGTTCAAATATTCATCTCAGGATTTTATTCTTAAATACTTTCAGTTTGTTTTCTTCCCTTAAAATAAGTGACTATGTTTCGCAACAATACAGAACGACAGGCATGATTATCGTTCTAATATATTTTGAGCTTCAAATCCCTCTACAGAATTCGCGACGACAAAAGATTTTGAACTGAATAATAACACGAATTCTCTGCTTTCAGTCGGCATTTAATTTCTTCGTGGATATGATTTTGGTCTGTTAATATTGATCCTGGATATTTGAAAGTATCCTCTTTATCGAAAATATTATTTGATACTTCGAAGCATCCATAATTTGCAGTATTACGATCCCACTGAACTTCCATGTATTTAGTTTTTTCTACATTTACTTCTAAGCCTGCAAGCATTTAACAATGTCTTTCTTTCTATTGGTCTACTATCATCTCCTCTCACATTTACTTCATCAGCATACGCCATAACCTGATGAATATCATTCAGCTCTAGGCCCTGGTTGCTATCTTTGATTTTCCTTATAGCGAACTCCAGAATAAAGTTGAATAATAATGTCGACAACGCTTCTCCTTGTTTCAGGCCATTCTCGACGAGGAAGCTCGTGGACAGGAACTTTCCTACTCGGAATTTACTTTGGAATCCGTTTAAACACATCTTAATTAATCTAACTAGCTTTCTTCGGTATGCCAAATTCAGCAAGAATGTTGAATAAATAGTTGATGTATCGAGGTATTGTAATATCATTTCTTTTCGACTATTTGCCGAATGGTAAATATCTGGTCCATACTTGATTGATTTCGTCTAAATCCACACTGATAATCTCCAATAATTTCATCCGCGTATGGGATTAATATTGCTAATAAAATGTTTGAGAGAATTTTATAGAATGTTGACACGAAAGAAATGGCTCGAAAATTATTACACTCCGCTTTGCCGCCTTTCTTGTGAATTGGAACAATAATTCATTCTTTCCACTCTTGAGGTAATTCCTCCTTGTTCCAGATAAGGAGAATGAGTTTGTGTATCTTGTTTCACAACTTTCCCCTCTAGCTAAAACTAACTCATCCAGAATTTCGTCTACACCCGGAGAGCCTATTTGTGTTTCTTTAATTTCTTTATAGCAATTTCTACTTCTGTTTGGCTAGGCTCTGAAATTTATGGATCTGCTGTACATTTCCCTTTCCCGGCGAATGTTAGTTTATGGCAGCGTTTTAAGCAAAACGTCAAAGAAATTTTTCCATCTATTCAAGAAGTTATCTATATCAGTAAGAATTGTTCCGTCGCCCCAATTTCATATATACGCACGAGGTTGATACCCTTTCTTACTGATATAGAATTTTTTCTAGATTTTTTTTCTTTTACTATCATCTTCAAGTTCATTAATTTAAGCTTTCAAAAAACCGTGTTTCTCTCTTCTAAATATTTTGGAAGTTTCCCGTCTGACGTCAACGAAATTTAGTGTAGTTATATCGTTCGGATTTTATAGCCAACGCAGATACGCCTATTTTCCAATCTCCGTTAATTTGGTGCATTCCTGGTCAAACCATGATTTGTTCCTACATATTTCCGCGTGTCCCAATTTTTCTTTTGCTGAAATTTTAATGCTATCCCCAATTTGAGCCCAAGTATCCTCAACATTAGAGCTCTCAAAACCTTCTAAAAATGATAATTTATTACGCTTCAATCTGATATTCCTCTCTCGTAGCATAACAGTAAAAATTTAGCGTAGCATAACAACAAAAGCTGCTTCTCTTATATGTTAAAAAGAAGAAGAAGAAGCTTGGTGTGGTGTGTAGGGGGCGCCGAATTCTCCTTCGCCCCGGGAGCCGAAATCTCTAGCTACGGCTCTCTTATGGGGATACAAAATTCCGTTGTTGAATACACGTTTACGTGGCAAGATCGTTAGAAAAAACGAAGAAGAGAAATATATCTGTAATACAGAAACACTCACATAACAAGTTCCGAATGCAATAAATTATTGTATTCCGTAATATATAACACGAGGAGGAGGAAACTAAAGATATCATCCGTAAGCTGAATGCCGCTCCAAACTTCAGTCTATTTAGTCTAGGCGCTAATGGAGATCTGGGTACCAGCTTATTGATTTCGTTAAACATTCTTATCCTCTATATTCCAATATTCTCGCACTTGATAGGTTTTTCTTCAAAGACTTGGCAACTCTGATAAGAGACGGAAGCTGTACCAGCGGGGAGGAAAAACAATCTTTTCAAAGTTGTTTTATTTTGTAATTATGTTGCCAATGGAAGAATGGAAGGTGTCGTTATCTCTTTTTTTGTGATGCTTTAATTTAGTTTATAAAAGATAATGGTTTAAGCATTGCAATGTCCTTCAAGGAAATAATAAGAATTTCTTTTGTTTCTTCAACAGTTGTTACCGAATTAAAAAGTACAGGACATAATGGCTACCGTTAAGGTCCAAAGCTTTACTTAGTTTTATTTTCAATTAGTTCTTTTATACGTAGGCTACGTAATTATAAAAATTGAGTGTTTCTATATTTTTTTCGACAAAATTTACAATTACTGTTAATCAAAGCAGTCATAATGGACAATTTCTCGAGTACTCGTAGATCAAAATTAAACAAATAAGTAGCTATATGACTTAGGGAAGACTCATTGTCACATACACAGAATTGATTTATTGGATGCTTCATTAGTTCATTGAAGATTGAAGTCCCTTTTCAGGGTCGATCGTCTTTAGTGTTGCTCACGAGAGAGACGAGAAATAAAATTTTCTAGTTTCCTTTTATTATTATTTTTGTACAAAACTTATTCCTTGTATTTTTTTCTTAATTCCATGTAGAACTCATCACGAATCCTTCCGCGTCACGAAATGTCCACGAAGAGTGTGATACATAAACATTTAAACTATATTTACAATTGGAGTATATTGTACACAGTCATATTATAAGTTTTATTCCTTGTTCCAATGGGATTAAATTAAAACAAAATGTTAAAATAAATAAAATATTTTTTTTTACTGTCACTTTGTCCTCCAGTAACAAACGAAAGCAGAAATGTATGCATTACTCAAAATATCCTCCCCTGTTTTTCACAAACTGCTTCAAATGTTCATCATCATCATCATCATTATCATAGGTATTCTGCCATTATTGGTAGGTCATTTGCTACAACTGGGAAGCTTCCACGCTCCACGATATTCAGCTAGCTTTTCATCTTCACATAAGATTTTTCTGTTTTAATATTGTCCATCAATTGTAATATTCTCACTCTCCCTCTCTTTCCTGCCACCATGCCCTCTAGCACGTCCCTCATGATACAGTTTCTAAAAAAAGTTTATCTTTTCTAAAATTGTTCTTTCCTCCCCCACCATATCTAACACACACTTATTTGTTTTCTGCTCAACCGAGCTAATCCTCTCCCTTCTTCTCCAGACCCACATTTTGAAAGCTCCTAGTCGTTTTTCATCATTTTTACGTAATGTTCAAGTTTCTTCTCCATACAGTACAATGCTCCACACGAAGCATGTTATGTGTCTTTTTCTCAACTCTTTATTCAAGCACACACAAATAGATTTTCGCCATTCCCTTCCTTGATATTATTTCACGTTCGCTCTTCATATTATCACTAATAATACTAACCAAATATCGAAAACTAGTCACTTGTTCTAATTTCTCTCCCCTTTCTTTTATATTAGGCACCGACCGCTTCGTTTCAATCACCGTGCCTTTTGTCTTTCTAATATTTATTTTCATCCCATATTCTTCACAGCCCTTTCTCAAGTTTTCTAACATTTTATTGATTTTCTTTTCAGAGGTCCGCAACAAGAGCCATTTCATCTGCAAACCGTATAGCCTACATCTAATCATTCTACCTCCTACCGAAATAAAACCATAGTATTGACTGTCATACCGCTAGTGTCATTAAGAGAAACTTAATTAGGGTAGATTTCTGTATTAGTAACCTCAATAAGTGGAATGGTTCTCGTAACACTTTATGGCATCAATTTTAGGTTTATACAGGGTGGCCCAAAAGTAGGTATACCGTCCCGTACTGATCAATTCATTGCTTTTTATATTATTTCTTATTGTTATCAAACAGATAAACCTAGTTTCTTTATTATTTGTTCTTAATGTATTTTTACTTATAACTTAAGCTCGGAACGGCCGAAGCAAATAAACCTATAAGCTAGAATGTTACTCTTGATCAATGCAGGGATATACACCTATTTTTGAGCCACCCTGATTGTTCTTAAATCCATTTTCTCGAAAACTACGCATGAAGTTTTACATATCATTTTGTTCAGTTTAATTAGATCTATCGATGGGTATATGTCTGGTCATAGGACTTTTATTTTTTATTTTTATTTATTTTATTTTGTTAAAAGCAAATAATATTGTAGTTTGTGTAAGTTTGACCAAATCGTTGTTAAAGGTTTGTAGAAGTATCATTAAGTATCGTAAACAGTCACGGGTATACCTGTAACTTATGATTATTCATAATTATCCATACTTTATTTGGAGAAATTCTTCACTGTTGTACAATTTCACATTTTTAGATAGCATAGACTATTCAATGGAGTGAAGAATTATATTTGCCATGCATCCTGCACTTTCAGGGTCTTTGGGGCCCTTGTCGTCGCCAAGGACCTAGCCCGAATTGAAAAATGGGACAGAATACTTGTAGATTGTGCAAACTGTGTTTAAAACAAGCACAGAAAAAAAGCTAATATTACAATATAACCATTTAATTCATATATGACTTTTCGACAGTTACGTAGTAGATCATCGCCAAATTTTGTCAGCATGAGAATAATAAATTTATTAATATAGAGAAATTTGGGCGACCAACTTAGAAACGCCACGAAATGCAAATGCTGGGATAGAGGAAGCTCCAATATTTAATTATAGCTCTTTAAATTTGTCTCGAGCCTCTAGTTTTGCTGTACACTAGTTTGGGTTATCTAGAGTCATATTGTCGAAGTTTACATTATTTTATTTAATATACTATAAAGATCCTTAACATAACCCCCTTTTTACTAAAATGTTACTATAACGTCTCAAAGTAGAGTCCACGTAAATAGTGAATTTATTTTCGCCAAATTTATTCACTAGCAAAAATAGATTTTTCTTAAGAGTTAATACACAGCTTGTGTCACTTTTTGATGTAAATTACCAGCATCTTGATAAGATTTGAACCCTTGAATTTTTCTTTTTTTAATTTGATGCTCTGTCTCTTCCCATACACTATTCCCTATTTTATTCTGAAATTCCTTCTCTCACTCAATTATCACCGAAGATTTTTTCTCTCACTTTTCACGGGAAAGTTAATATAGTACGTTGAAAGAATACATATACAATATTTTTTTTAATGTCTCTCAAAACTTTAATATGTCAGGACTCAAAATAAGCAGCTTCATGAAGTGGGTGGGAAGTTAAGATGATTGAGGTTTGCACTGTAGAAAATACAGAAAGTAATTTTAGACACAGTAGGACACTGTACACATTACCGACACTCTTTGAACACCTCCAGATGACACATATTCACCGCTTGTAGATACTGTGTTGTCTAAGTATGTCCCAGATATATGTATAAAATGTATGTCACAACTTTGTTTTCGAACTGCTTGCCGAGAAGAAGTGTTTTAAATATGTCATACTAGATACCGTTTTCGGAGAATGAACGCTTTTGGACACACGAAGCACACTTTATAAATACATACTTGATATATTCGCTCTCAACATCTGTACTAAAAGTGTTTCAATGGTGTTTTATTTTTTACAGTGTGGGAGATGAATAGTATTTTCCTTACAGATTTAAAATGACTGGAACGAGAATCAAATAAAAGGAATCCATATGTAAAATTGTGTGCCATGTTAAAAGACTTACGGTATATCGAGGGATCACGAGTGACATTTATCCCTTTCTCCTGTATAAACGAATATGAGGAACAATCGTGCCATTATCTTACATAATATTTTACAAACGAAATGAAATTTGACCAAAAATAATTTCTATTATTATTATTATTATTATTATTATTATTATTATTATTATTATTAACATTCCAGACGAGACTAGAAATTTCGAGATAACACTTCGTTATATCTCCAATTACAAGGTCGCAAAGTAGGTTTTGTTGTTGACAAACACCGCCGTGTGTTGTTTTTCTTGGAATTCTCACTTTCCTCCCATTTTCCTAATCCCACCATTTCGTTCATTCTCATTATCCCGTCTGCTTTAGTCTACAAGGCATAACCGTGGACATAAAATTAAAGATGTTTTTCCCTAAGTACACGCAGTGATGCCAATCTGTGAGGAAAATCCCATTTTGTGAAAATTTTTGACATTGATTTCGTGAAAAGGGATAAAGGGAATTTTTGTTGCATTTGGCAGCACATATGGGATTTTTCAGATGCACACTTCATTGACAACAATAAAAATTGTCATGAGAAGGAAGTAGACTAGAGTAATGAGTTCTCAATAGCGTTGAAATCAGTGTTGGCGAATTTTGTGACCAGAAATGCGTGCTAGTGCAGAGGTACCTTAACACAAGGTTCATAAGAAACTTAGATAATACTCTGATATTATTCGAAAGAAATGAGAAACAACCCACTTGGAAAACGTACCACACAAAATGATTGAAGCATAGTGTAAATACTAAACCCTAACAACAAACTGTACTTGTTTTCCTTATTTTTCAATTGACTTTCAATCAAGGAAAATACTTAACCATAAATTATTTGATAAACGTGGAAGATCGAAGTTTACTGATAGTTCACGCATATATTGAAGAAAGTGACATACAATAATTTCATTATATTGAAGTTCTCTTTCTTTCAATTTTGCAATTAGTGTATAGAAGAAAATTGAAGAGCAAAATGGAGAATTCTGCCTCTACAAATGGGATATTATAACGTTTCAGATTGGCATCACTGACTGTCTCGGTCTCATCTCGAGTAAGTCCCGATATGTTGAGGAGTTTCAATCTTGTCTCGATTTATAAAAGTCCAGCTAGATCTCAGTACCATCCCCACGCCAAATACCTGTGCCTCTGCGGGGAATCGAAAGAGCTACAAGCAACGATTATTAAAATACTCCGAAGAAAGTAAGAAACGAAGTGATATTGTGTTGCACTGTTGCCACATATTCCACTGTGTTCCTTCCAGCTTGGTTGACAAACCCTTCTGAATACGTGCTACAGGGCGTGTTGCAATGATGTTTTTCCTTTCTAGAAGAAAACGTCTACTTGTAACTACCACCATAACGTTTATGATTAGATCGTCTGTTGGTGATCTGTGGCGTAGCTTCCCCTTTCAATACAAATTTTCACATACTGTTGAATTGTCAATACGTCTAATTTTGTTTCGTGTATAGTAATGAGAACACGAGAACACATCTGAATAGAATCGAACCCATATCAGAGCCATATTCAACAACAATAGCCATCATACCTGCAAATCAGAGTTTTCATTAGTTTTTCTGAAGAGAAAAGAAAAAAAGTAAAATCACACAAAAACAAATCCACCTGCAAGAGAACATCTGCAGGCGGTACGTTTATATCTCAAACCAAAGTGCAGTGTTTTGAAATTTTTTTGAAAAAATTCTGGCGGCAAGACGCAAAAGACGTGTCCAACACTTCGGAGGATACAAGTATTGTGTAGTGGAGTGTACTCCTTGTCACTGGAGTATGTAAGACCAGAAGTGGTACGTCACGACCACAGAGGCGCCCGAAGTGTGGGTGCTACAGTGAACAAGGATATGTACAGTGACATAGCGCATTTCTAAACAATGTAATCAAACAATAACGATGGTGCTTGGAGAAACATGTTTGCATTTTAATTCTTGTATAATCAAAATACCAGCAAACATATTTCACTTTTTATTCTTTAAGAATTCCCTTCTTTATCTCCGCCTTCAGTTTTTTTTCTTTCAGACGTTATTTCTTCAGCATCCGGCAAATGACCAGGGATTATATAGTTAATATTCACCCGTATCGAAGAGTTGTTGCTTATTCTCCGAGCCGGCTCAGGACTTTTAAGGACTTTTAATGTCACACGTCTGTTGCTTATTCGCTGTATTTTCATTTGATATCTGTTTTATTATTTTTTAAAACTACGTATGGTATACGTTTCAAATGTAAGATTCTACCTATTGGTCCTGTCCTATCGAAAATTTATTTTGTAAGGCGCATGACAAGTCTTAAGCAAGAATTGGGCATAATTTCTCCAAATAAACTCAAGCTTTTTAATAGCATAAGAGGAAATGGAATCAGTGATGCCAACCTATGGGAAAATCACATTTTGTGGGATTTTTTTACATTAATTATTCGTAATGGGATAAAGGGAATTTTCGTCGATATTGGAAATATACATGGGATTTTTCACTATATGTATAATCCACGCTAACAAAATTCTCTACAAGCGCGAAGTAGGTAATGAGTCACCAATAAACTTGTCAGTGTTGTCAACTTTTAGTCTGAAGTCTTCTCTTTGTTGTCAGTGAAGTCCATATGCTAATAAGGGATGACTTAATTATATGTGATTCATTAAAATCAAGTAGCAAGAATGAAATTTGTGTTCTGGTATTTGAAGAAAAAAGAAAACAAAACAACGAACAAATGAAAGAAATGAGGTAAAATATTAAACCAAAAACAATGAATTTCCAAATCATACATGTAGAGGACAGAATTTTTCTAGTATCATTCCATTCAGTATACGGTGATGATGGTACAAAGGTGTGGTGGAGTCTGCATTTCTGACAATAAAATATACTTAATCTCGATTTAGCAAAATAGTTATTCACAAACCATTTAACAAACGCGGAGTTAATAATAATAATAACAATAATAATAATAATAATAATAATAATAATAATAATAATAATAATAATAATAATAATAATAATAATAATAATAATAATAATAATAATAGGCCCCTAATAATAATAATAATAATTTTGTGGAATTTTTTGACATTAATTTCTCGAAAAGGGATAAAACGAACTTTCCTCGCGATTGGCAACAAGGGAGCCCATCGGGGGGGGGCAAAGTGGGGCGCTCGTCCCCCTAAGAGGAAATCGTAGGAAGCTGAATATCGAAAGCCCAATAGAATTTTTACATTAGTTATAGCAAAATTTGAAACTATATTTGAAACCTCGCTTATATTTGCCCCCCTTGGAAACCACAACATGGGCGCCCTTGATTGGCATTATATTTGGGATTTTTTTAATACTTCATCGCCTTCAACAAAATTCTCTTCGGAAAGGAGGCAGACTAATGACTCCTGAATAAGCTTGAAACCAGTGCTAATTGTCAAATTTTGTTACCGGAAAATGCATGTACGCTATTGCAGAAGTAAATTGTAATTCTCAAAATGCAAGCTGCACGACACGTAAATTTGTGTTCTGTTATTTCATAAATACAATTTTAAAAAAGCAATTTACTGAAGAAGCAAAAAAGCGAAATAAGAAACAACAAAGTTGGAAAATGTTACACACAAAGTGACTGGAGAATAAAATTCTTCCGATATCGTTACGTTCATTTAAAGATGATCTCACAAAGACATTATGTAAATGTTAAAAGCTGGCAAAAATGTACTTTCTTTCGTCCATATTTTCAATTTTATCATTTAATTAAGGAAAATACTTATTCATAAATTATTTGGTAAATGCAGAAATCGCAATTTACGAATAGGCTAGTTCACTGATATACAGGGTCATCGAAATAGAATGCCGGGATTTTGAGTAGTTACTATGAAAAAACCGTTAAAGATTGGTTTTAGCCTTAAAATATGTAGAAATACTTATTCATAAATTATTTGGTAAATACAGAAATCGCAATTTACGAATAGGCTAGTTCACTCATATACAGGGTCATCGAAATAGAATGCCGGGATTTTGAGTAGTTACTATGAAAAAACCGTTAAAGATTGGTTTTAGCCTTAAAATATGTAGAAAATATCAGTTTTTTTTTTTTTACCTACCTTAGTAAATTTCAATGTGTGCTCCGTTTGTTGCTCTGCGTACGTCTAATCTGTAATCAATTTCGGTCCACGTGAGTTGAAGCATGTCAGGAGTAACAGTCAAGATGGCGGCTGAAATGCGCTGCTGAAGATGTACCAAGTCGCGATTTTGTTCTCGAGACGAATTAAAATGCTCGCCAGTCTGTTGTTCGATTTCGTCAATTTGAAGGATTATCTACAAACAGTTACAAGCATGTACAGGTAAATGTTGCCTGTAATTATCCTTTTAGCAAAAAAGAAAGGTCCAATAACTCCGTCATGAAGTAACCCGCACCACACATACACAGGTCACGAGTACACATTCTGGTGGATATCAAACGAAACTTAGGCTAACGAATTACCACACAATGAAAGAATCACTCAGTTAACATAAAAGGTTTCAATGTTCTATGTTTTTTTTTTTAATCCCGGCATTCTTTTTCGAATTCGATGACCCTGTATTGAAGATGTGAGTGATATGTATATAATATTAAATTTTGTATTTGGTTTAAAGTAGAAAATTCAAGAGCAAAATGGGAATTTCTGCCTCTGGAGATGAGATTTTGTAACAGAAGAAACACTGACCAAAGCGCAGAAGAAACGCTGACCACACTGTATTTTAAACTATTATGTGTAACGGTTTCGGATATCTAACATATCCTTCATCAGACACAGTCATCAGATTTTGTAATATTTCAAGTTGGCATCACTGCTGATAGGTACTACGAAATATGGAAATCACGTGTGACGTAAGTTTGCGAGCCCCTGGATAGTGAAAAAGTTAAAAAAAAAATCAATTTTGCAAATAACTGTATTATTTATTTATATTAGTTTCTTGGGGGTAAACCGAAGTTCGCAGAAAAATTACCCTAGGGCCGAGAGTTTGCTATGCCTGATCTAGGTATTAAGATGGAAAGGATCTATAACTCTGTTACAGATTCTACAAATAAACAGTTTTGTGTTGTTCCTTGATATCTATCATTGCCTCTTCAGTATTAATTTCTGTCTTCTCTAAGAAATCGGGCTGACCACGGGCCTGGTGAAGAGTAACTGAATATTATAGAAATAATAGGCAATGTAAGCTTGAATCAGGGGCTTCATTTGGAGAGGGTAGCAGAGGGACGATTTCCCACCCACCCCCGTCTTGAACTTGAGAAACGCATGTTTTTTAATAAGTTGTATACTAATAATAAACGTAAACTCTTATGTCAATGGAAATGTTTCTCCTTCCCTCCTGACAAAACTTGAAATGACGCTACTGCCTCAGATCAAAGGAAAAATATATTTCTATTTCATTTCCATAAGTCCTAAGTAACACCGGACCAGAGAGCGCACCCGCGTGCTCTCACATACCTTTAACATTACAACCGCTTCTTTTACAGGCCACGAATCACTACTGAGAGTATAGTTCCCATATTTCAAAAGTGAAAATCCGGGACGCTACTAAATTACGAGAATCTGTGAAATGCTTAACCCTTTAATTGAAAATCATTGATAGCATTACCATTAAAATATTTAGTTTGCTTTTATGGTTTAACCATGTGTTCCTGATCATAATCTCGTAATTTTTAAAGTTTTTTTTTTTTTTTTTTTTTACTTTGGTTACAAAATACAGGATGTTTATCTCAAAGCAACATTGTCATAAAATAGGTCTTATATGTAGCTACTGAACAGCATTGCCCTATTATGGTAAAATATCATAAGAATACTCTCAGTAATTAACAACAGTTTCGTTGAAATATTTTCAACCACAATTAAAAGAACTTTCGCGGAACATAGGAGATAAAGCTTCTACAATACTAAATTTGACTGTTCGCTATTGACGAAGATTAGAAGTATCTAAAGAAGCGACCTGCAAATCATGTATATGAATATTGTATAAAAGCAATAATGCCAATTAAATGATCACTGACGTTATAACTCTTGCGAATGACGCAATAGAATGCGATGTTGCTTGAGAGCAACACTGCCAAATAAAGGGTTAAAATTTAGCAACACTAATTTACATTCTTCCATTGGATAGAGTTGTTCAAGTATTACGTAATCACGTTTTTAGACATTTTAGTAGACTTCCTCCTCTAGTTAAGCAAACGTAAGCAGATGATTTACCCCCTCCCCCTAGTAAGCTTCTTTTTTTTTTTAAATTCTCAGGATCTGTTGTTTCATTGCTTTCAGAATCTGTTTAGCTCATTCAAGATATGATGATGTTTCCCATTATTGTTTGTTCAGTTTTATTAATTCAAACAATATATTTTTCTTCTTGAATGGTCAGAGGAAAATTACCAAAAATATCAGCCAGGGACTATTGATTAAAATTTCAGAAGCAAGATGCAGATTGAAACAGAGTATTATAGATAACAATAAGATTGAACAGTAAAATTTTTTGTCCCTGCCCAATAAAAACGAGTGCTTCGTTCAATGTCAAAGTAGTTAAATCGTGAACTTAATCAAATCCATGTGTTATGTATTCAAGTTTTTTTTTTTTCAACTTTTTGAATTGCCATACTCAGAAGTTGAAGAGAATAATTATATACATAAGAATGCGAAAAAAACTATTAATATTATCTTCCTTTCTTCTTCGCTGAAATCCGGGACATTTAAGCATCCCGAGAAATATTTTCGGGACGCAGATTTCAATTCCGTGACGGTCCTGGATTTTCCGGGACGAACGGCAACCCTAACTGAGAGGTATTTGAAAACAACTAACATGAATACTGAATATTATTTTCGAGATACTCTCCCATCAATCATGTGCATTTCTCATTGTTGCATTACGTTAACTTACAACATAAAGCACTTTATAGTTTCAATTCATTGTTGTATTTGTCTCAGTAACAAACAAACCAGTCACTAAATCGTGGATACAATTAAGTTCTTAAAATGTAAATTTGTGAATTTATTTTCTTCTATTTTTTCGTATTTATATTGTTGAAATCAACATTTGAATTGTTTCTGGTTAATCTTTTGAGTGGAAATTAAGGACAACTCTATGAAGACTAAATAAACTTGAAACTCAAGACTGTCTTTCTTCATGCTGTGTATTTGAAATACAGAATTCAAGAAACCCAAATGTTGTCTACAATAAAAAACATTCATTTCTCATTGATAGCCCTGCGAGCTCAGTTGTCGCATCTGCGACAACTCGAAGGCCAAAATTTACAATCGGCAAATACGGTCATTGCCAACTTAATATTTCACAGTGACAATTTGAGAGCTTTGACTCTGCACTTGACTCAGTTGGCCGCTAATAGATCGATGTGGCCTCCCAGTGTTGGTTTGAATCTTCAGTGTAACATTCTGGAGCCCATCATGGTTGTCACGCAGCAAGAGACTTACCAAGCGCATGGTAAGATCTTCCGATCGCCTATGAAATCAACTGTGGCTCAGAAGTTGATGGTATTTCTTCTTGAAACAACTGCTCGAATATTTAATTTGTACGTCTTGATCCATAGAATTATGATCAACCTTGGATAAGAAATTTGAAAAACAAAGTATGTTAATAAGTTAATGAATATTTGTAGTTCCACTTTTTGAGTGATTTTTCTTTGTGTGTGCATGTGTTTGAAAAGTATCTGTTAGTATTAATTTGTAAATAAAAATTATTCTTCACTGGTTCAATGCAGTACCTTCAGTTCAAGTTTTGCCAGAGGGCAGGGGAGCAAGACTATCTGCCGACATAAAAATGTCATGTTATTTATCAATACATTAGAAAACAATTTATTAAAAAGCATGTTTTTTTTTAACTCAGCGGCTATTACTCACGTGGCTTCCCCAAATGATGCTTGTGATATACGATCCTTGAAAGAATTAACAAGAAAACATTTTCTGGATGTGATTTAACCATAAAGAACAGAAAATGTGATACTTAGAATAATGTCACCGAAGTTTTATTTATTTATTTATTTATTTATTTATTTATTTATTTATTTATTTATTATTATTATTATTATTATTATTATTATTATTATTATTATTATTTGTATATGCAGATGCAGGAGTGTAGCCATGAGGGGAAGGGAAAAGGGGTCCTTCCACTCCTCCAAATGGTAACTTTTTTTTTAAATACATATTTTTAAAAATATTTTTGAAAATAAATAAAAGCACCTCAACACGTTAAAAATTAAAGTAATTGAAATTAATTATCCACTTTGCATTCTCATTTTTCTAAGTGGATGCACACACTTGCAGGGACATATTCTCGAGTGAGAGGCGCAGATCTGGGTATAGTGATATTGTCATATAACTTGGCAAGTATGTGTGTGTGTGTTGCTAGGTTCTGGTATTTCCTATATTTGATATTTCTACATAATAATAAATCCATTATGTTCGAACTTTTTAAAAAATATATTGTTTATTAATAAACAATGTAACGGAACGTTACATATTGTCTTTTGTTTTGATTAACTCTTTGTTTATTCATGTTTGAATCAAGTTATTATGATATTTCACAAATTCAGTTTGACCGACTTATACTTTATCTGCACCTTGTTTCAAAGTATTGGCCAAGAATGACTTAAAATTCTGAGCCACTTTCGTTCTCTTTTAAATAAATAAACAGTTGTTGATATGATTTTACTCCGTGATTCTTAAAAAGATAGAAGTTAAATAATTTTATAACTATTATTCACCAATAATTAATTCCAAGGTATATAAAATAACAGGTAGCCCCAGTTCGCGATTAGCGTTCTGATTGGCTCCCTGTCCGTGACGTCATGTGGAGGTATCTGTGAAGATTGTTTTCGCTTGCCTGCTTGTTACACTTCGCGCTTTATTCTTAAAACTGGATTCAAAACATAATTATGATATTCCTTGTCTTTCCAAATACAAATAATGAGTTATACCTACTCACAGATGACACAATATAATGTAATAAATATATAAATATCGTCAATAATGGTTAATTATCTATACAAATAAAAATGAATATAATGTTTACTCGCTAACTAATTCTAGAGCTTTCGATCGATTTTTATAATTTTTAGTACCGTACATGAGTTGACCTGCCTAAGATTTTTATCACATTACTTTGATTAAAGGGCGAATCCTAAGGGGTAGAAGGGGTTCAAAATTTGTACCTAAAATACAGTATCTCACAAACCTATCAAGTTAGAAAGATGAAATTCGGTATATAAACTCCTCATTAAGCTTAAAGAAAAACATGTCCCATTGTTTTTTGAAAATTTACGTTTTAAGGGGAAGAGGGGGCATTTTCTATTCTTTGTAACAATGTTTGATTGCCAACTCTCCTCGACCAACTTTAACGATTTTTGATACTTTAATGCAGCCAGGACTAAGTAACTTAGCCGAAATTGGTGTCCAGTCCATGCTTTTCAGGGTCACTGAAATGAATAGTGACCATCCCGATGCCGTTTAAAACCAAATTCATCCTCTTTGGGCGTGGGGAAGGGGTGGCATCATGGATTTTTGTCATTGCACTTTCATTGAAACGTAAATTCTAAGGGTGGAAGGAGTTCAAATACTTTCCATAAACGAATCCTCTCAATAAGAGCATTTCAGGTAGTAAAATACATAAAGCAAACATTATTCAAAATTTCAGAGATTCCGGTTATGTAATAACAAATTAGGTTAGGTTGTGTTAGGATAGGTTAGGTTATGTTAGAAATCTAATCTACCCTAACCTAATATAACCGAATCTAACCTAACCTAATTTGATTAGGTTATGTTAAGTCAGATTAGAAATATAACCTAACCCGTTGTATTTAGTGTGTATTAACCAAATTGTCAGAAATCGTGACAGCAAAATATTTCCTTTACATTACTAATATTTGTTTATTACTCAATATAACACATTTTACAGTATGTATTACAGGTTATAAGTTGCACAGATATCTAAAGAGTGGTATACATACATAAAAGAACCGCCTTCAGAGGGGAAAATTTGCAGTTATTTGTCCTACACTTTGCCCTTTGATTTATCGGAATTTAGTTTTGGTGGCTTAGCCCCCACTCTCGGCCAGCCCTTCAATTATAAGAATATGGTAAGAGTGCACTTTGATCAGAACAAATGATTTTGTCACACGATGTGGCATTCGAGAAGGAATAAAATCAATATGATTTGTACGTAACAGGTACGGTTCCGTTGAACAAGATTAGATTAGGTAAAGTTAGATAAGGTTCGGTTTGTAATAGCTTCCTATGAATATTCTGCTCAAATGCACTTTGAACTCTTTGCTAGAATAATGTTTCAGATACTTAACAAAACTTACGAATATCATTTAAACTAAAGAATATATGAGGGTATACATTTATATTTTCATTGATACCCCCTTCCACTTCACTTTACGTACATAAACTCCTTAAGCTTCAGGCCCTCAGAAACAAATGTCATAAAAGTAAAATTAATATTGTTATTACACACCTGTTTTTCAACTTGACTAGTGTTTAGTTTATTTTTCCCCATGCCAGTTTGGTATCAATAATGAAGAAACAGCGTCAGATCTTAAACATTACTTTTGCAGGAAACTTAGAAGCTCGTTTTTTCAAACTCTTTGATAATTCTCTGGTGAAAAGTGAGCAGAACATATTCGTGCGTTATCCACATTAAAAGTGTTCTTTCGCTTAAAGCGGGAAATCAATCTTCTTCGAAGTTCATCATTTTTAGGGAATCGATGGAACATCATTTCGTTTGTATTGCTTCCTATGTTATTAGAATGAGCTACTGCACAAGTAAGATAACTTTTCCCCATCTTGAAACAGTGGTGTTATTGTTTATGCAGAATTTCACTTATTTTGAAAAATACCGCGATACCTCCACGTGACGTCACCGACTGCAAAGTATTCTGGGAAAAATGAGAGCAGAAAAGCTATCCCGAGAGTCCCCTGAATTAATTCTAATTCTATCGAAAATAGTATTTATTTGTCATAGTTTGACACGATATTCTGACATATTTAAGTAAGTTTGAAGCAACGTTTGTTTAATGTTTAATATTGTATCTATGAATTATTATAATATGAGTTGCTAAATTTTATCTGATTCTGCTCCAAGCAACTAACTTTCGTCGTATTTCTGTGAACTCCAATCAAAAATATGTATCTCCGATATGTCTGTTTAGTAACTTATAAGAAGTGTATTTAAGGCTTATGAATATAGTTCTGCTTGTTAAGTATATATATTATGAAATATGGTTCAAGAAATTAATGAATAAATACAAAGGTTATGAATTACCATGGATTTTATACTATGTAATTATATGCAGCAGAACATGTATTTTGACAAACTGCCGATAAATAATATGGAATTAATAAACGACATAAAGGAAGATTGAATAATAGTCTTAATTAACATGTATAAACAAGTTTACAGTTCATGTCATCTAGATTGGAGTCTACTTACAACTTTTCTCGCTTCGTTCTTTACTGAAATCCATTCCCTTATCTGCAGTCTTCTTACAATGTTAAATCGCCGTGCGTAGCTCGAGATGCGTCACAGCGATGGAATCATTTAGAAGTAACATACTTGTTAGAAGCCTTGTGACAAGATTTACATCCCGTCCCAAGGTACAGCGCAAGTTTTGGCGACCGTGACAGGACAACGTAAACTACGTAGATCAACGACGTAGTTCAACGTAGGAATGACAGTCAGTGAAGACAGAGTGAGAAAACACAGAAGAGGAACGAAGACGAAGTTGTTGTTGTTAGGAGTTAGAATCAACATGGAATCAAGATGAAAGTTCTTAGAGAAAAGAAAGGATAAAGTGCTAGTGAAACTTATGCGTGTTGTGATAGTTCAGCTATGCAAGATAAAGACTTGGTGAACTCTGTGATGTGTGGGACATGTAAAAGTTGGTTTCACTTTTGTTGTGTGAATATCCCAGATGCTAAATATGACCAATTGAGCAAAATGCAAGTTGACTGGTTTTGCAACAAATGTAAGAAGGGAAGAAATGCAAAATCTGTAAGAAGTGAAGAAACAACAGATGAAGAAGTAGATGATGAATCTGAACAGAATTCTGATGATGATACAGCTTCTAGTGGTAATAAACAAGAACAAGGTCTGACTCTAGAAATGATAATGAAACAATTGAAGTGTATGGAGCAACAGTCTAATATCACTTTTACTGTTGTTAATGCTCTGAAGGAGGAAAATAAATTACTTAGGGAAGATGTTACTATTATTAAGGAGACTCATAGTAAGCAATTCCAAGATATCAAAGACCGGATGGATACGATGGAAAAGGAGTGGAAGGAAGAATTGATCAAAGAAGTGGGAAAGATTGAATCTGTGATGGAGCATGTAAATAAGAGAATGGAACAGCATGAGGATGAAATGGTACAGTTAAACTTAACAGTGTCAACCGAATGTCGGAAAAGAGAGAAATTGGCAAAGGAAGTGCAAACTTGTAAGACAGAAATTGAAGAGCTCTCTACCAAAACAAAAGGGTTTGAAATGCAATGTGTTCAACATACAGAAGAAGTGAACCAGAAATTAAGCAGACTCCAGAAGGAAGTAGATGATTTGAAAACTAAAAAAGGAAACCTATCTGAAGTTACGAATGCTAGCTGTGATTTAGTAAGTCCTAACCAATCCGATTTTAATAAGGATGTTATTGTAATACCTACTGTTACATCAAATGTAACCTGTGTTACGCATACGCTAACGACTGTAGCTAGTTCTAAGAGTAATTTTCGTTATAGTGTAAGCAATGGTCAACCCAGGGAAACCTGGATGTTTGGTAATATGTCATCTCCTAGTGTTAATTTAGAAAATGTGCATAGAAACCCGTTCAACGTTACTTCTATGGCTAACCCTTTACATACTGGAAATTTTTATTCAAATTCAAACTCTAAAACACATAGGTTAAATGAATGTAAGGAAGTTACTTTAGCGGATTCCTCATTTAAACCTCGAGATGTGCGTGATTTTCCGCGTTTTTCGGGACAGATGACACCTGGTAGCGCCAGAAATTTTCTCGAAGAATTCAACAGATTATCCCGATTGTTTGGAATAACAGACGAACAGAAATTTGCACTCGTGCCTCAATGTCTAACTAAATCGGCTTATGGATGGTATCGGAAAATCGAGAAAGAGATTTCGAGCTTTGCGGAATTTGAAGAACGGTTTAAGGCTAAGTACCGATCTGAAACTCTGGAAAGGGCACAAATAAGAAATTTATTGTCGATGAAATATGACAAATCTAAATACTCAACGGTTTTGGAATATGTATGTGTATTAATTGACAAATATTCGGGAATAGTGGAGGAATATAATGAAAAGGAGTTAGTGAATATCGTTTTAACATGTCTCCCACCCGAAGAATCTCGATTAGTAAGGGTAATACCAATTAAAACGATCGAAGAGCTGGTAGAACGACTCATTGAGGTGACATCTGTGGAAGTGCCATCGAATCGAAGCAATTCCAACAATGTAAATAGAACGCCTTATGTAAGAGTGGCACAGACCGATTGGAAGGCTCAAAATAATGAATCTAATATGCAAGCTAGTAGATCAAGTGATAATGGACGGCAATATTCGAGAAGAGGAAGAAACTTTAATAACAATTTTCAGGGGCGTAACAATTTTTATTATCGGAATAACAGGAGACGTTATAGTACTGATCAAGGCTGTCAAACAACTGAAGGGAGTCCAGAAAACCTCTCGTCCGAGCAGGCATTATTAGCCGTTAACTCGGGAAACACAGTGAGCAACCGGGTCTAGAAGGGGGATACGGTTGCGAAAGGATGAAAAGCCCTCCACAAGTCACCGAAGTTTTATCTCATTTTGTATATACTGAAGATGACATCTTTTCATCGGATAAAATCTTAGAAGAGCAGGCCACAGACAAGTATTGTAGAAAATTAAGGAATATAATTGATAGTGGTAACCGGCCGGAAAATGTGACTATAGTGGAAGGTCTTTTGTTTGTAAAAGATAAAAAGAATCAAAGATGGTTGTTGGTAATACCAAAATCTCTTGTTGCGGATTTTGTGGTAAAAATTCATGAACAGGGACATTTTGGTGTTAAGAAATGTGTCGGATTCGCTAGATCGTTATTTTACTGGAGAGGACAAAAACGGGATTTCACATTTCATATTAGACAGTGTTTAGATTGCGCCAGAACGAAATATCGAAATCGTGCCATAGTAAAGGAAACTTGCCATATTGATGCACATCAGCCGCACGAAAAACTGTTTAGATCTGGTGGGAAGGTTGCCTAAAAGTAGAGGTTTTAAATATATTCTGTCAGTGGTCGATGTATATACCAGATTTGTGAGTTTCTATCCACTTAGAACGGCGCATACGAAAGAAATAATCAGTGTTTTACAACGTCTATATTTTCATAACTTCCCTTATCCAGAACATATCGTTACTGATCAAGGCCCACAGTTCCTCTCGAAGGTATGGAGCGATTATTGTAAAAAATATCACATAGCTCATCACCTCACGTCACTTTACTCACCACAAGCGAATGGCCTGATCGAACGCCAGTATCGGGAATTGAATAGGATTCTCCGATTAAAATGTCATCAGGACCACACAAAATGGAGTAACATGTTAAAGGAAGTGCAAGATTTGTTGAATAATTCCCTTAATGTTTCTACAGGAAAATGCCCTGCTGAAGAATTTATATCTTTCTCTGCCACTAACAACTTCAAACGTCACTTTCCATGGCCATCTGAATTATTGTTAGACGTAAAAGATCGACAAGTGTTAATAAATACTTCCAAGAGAAGAAATGCAAAGAAAAATAAGCAAATTAAATCTTCACAGTTGTTAATCCGGGAGAATGATCTAGTGATGCTTAAAACGCATCCGATGTCGGTGGCCTCTAAAAATAAAGTTCATAAATATATGTTTAGATATACCGGACCTTATATTGTTACTAAGCTTTTAAGAAACTGTGCAGTTTTGAGTACCCTAACGGGAAAATCTGTAGGTACACAAAATTTTAGAAATCTAAAACAATTCAATTGTTCTGAGCAATTCCGAAATGAGTTGATTAGTAAATATTCTGCCAAAGATGATGTTAAGGGAGTAGACTATACCGTATTGTTTGTCATAGAAGAAGACGTAGACCAAGAAGCTATTTTGGGAATTAACGATTATTGTTTTCCGTCTCCTACTCTTTCTTGCAGTGTTGCCTCTATTAATTTAACTGGAATAATAGACTCAGGAGCCGAGATAAATTTACTCAGTGATCGTATTTGGAAACAAATTCAATCAAAATTTCCGTCTGCTAAACTGAGAAAATATTCAGATATCAAAGTTCGCACTTTTGCTGGGAACGAACAGTATCACATTAAGGGAATGCAGTTATTAAATTTCTGTATACAAAATCATTTGTTTGAAGTTCCCGTATTTGTAGTTCAAGGAATGAAACTTGATTTACTTTTGGGTAGCCCGTTTTTAAGAAGATATCAAGGTATAGTAGATAGTGGCCGACAAGAGATACAATTAACAGACAAGGATGGAAATGCAATTATTATTAAATCAGCGCAACCTACACATATTCATTTATCTATTCATGATAATAATAATCACGAAGATGATGAAATAGAACCTCAAATTAATTATCTTATCCCCGAGCCTAATGTTACTGAGGATGAATTGAGGAAAATGATTTACGAAAGAGAAGATTTAAATGAAGAAGTTAAACTAAGATTATTTCAACTTCTCTCCAAATACAAACATTTATTTACTGAATATCCCAGAGGTATTAAGACTGACCCTTACAAAATAGAGCTGACAGATAATGAGCCTGTAGTTGGTAATTTATATGGGATACCTCAAGCTATGAGATCAGAGTTTGAGAAGGAACTGAACAAATGGGTCGAACATGGTATTGCTAAAGAAATGGCTTCGCCCTACCGAAATCCCATGCATTGCGTGCGCAAATCTAATGGAGGAGTACGCCCAGTGCTCGATCTAAGGGGATTAAATCAAAAAGTTATTTCTCCTAAGGTGCAGGTGGAGCCCATTACGGAACTGTTATCACGTCTATCCGGGGCAAGCATATTTTCGTCTTTTGATTGTTCTTCAGGATATTACGGTGTTCGGGTGCAATATTGTATGCTTGTGCTTCCTATGGGACTTCGTTCGGCAACTGCTATCTTTCAGGAAACTATGAACCGTTTCTTCACAATGAACACCCGACACTACGTTATAGTCTATCTTGATGACGTTTACGAATTCTGGCCAGCGAGGCTCCAGCCTTAGCTCAACCTGATTTCACTAAGGATTTTCACATATACAGTGACGCTTGTGCTCGAAATTTGGCAGGTTTTCTCGCCCAATTTCAAGATAATTCTACTGATCCGGTAGTGATAGCGTACGTCAGTCGACGTTTGAAACTCCATGAATTATCTATGTCTGTGTTCCAACTAGAATTGGCTTCGGTCTTGTATCTCTGTGAATATTTTTCAAGTTATATATTAGGGAGAAAAACTATTGTCCACTGCGACAATAGCGCAGTAACCAATGCTTTCACAATGAAAAATTTAGACGCTAGAACGACGAAATTAATCTTAAAGTTGCAACGATATAACTTACAATTTGAACACATCCCGGGAAGAGAAAATTATATCGCCGATATACTGAGTCGCTATCCTCCCGATATACCAGGTGAAGTAAAAAAGTTTTACGTTAATTTGATACATTTTTGAAAGAAGAAAAAACAAATGTTTTTTTTTCAAAGCCGGGGTAACCTGTAACGGAACGTTACATATTGTCTTTTGTTTTGATTAACTCTTTGTTTATTCATGTTTGAATCAAGTTATTATGATATTTCACAAATTCAGTTTGACCGACTTATACTTTATCTGCACCTTGTTTCAAAGTATTGGCCAAGAATGACTTAAAATTCTGAGCCACTTTCGTTCTCTTTTAAATAAATAAACAGTTGTTGATATGATTTTACTCCGTGATTCTTAAAAAGATAGAAGTTAAATAATTTTATAACTATTATTCACCAATAATTAATTCTAATTCTATCGAAAATAGTATTTATTTGTCATAGTTTGACACGATATTCTGACATATTTAAGTAAGTTTGAAGCAACGTTTGTTTAATGTTTAATATTGTATCTATGAATTATTATAATATGAGTTGCTAAATTTTATCTGATTCTGCTCCAAGCAACTAACTTTCGTCGTATTTCTGTGAACTCCAATCAAAAATATGTATCTCCGATATGTCTGTTTAGTAACTTATAAGAAGTGTATTTAAGGCTTATGAATATAGTTCTGCTTGTTAAGTATATATATTATGAAATATGGTTCAAGAAATTAATGAATAAATACAAAGGTTATGAAATACCATGGATTTTATACTATGTAATTATATGCAGCAGAACATGTATTTTGACAAACTGAAGATAAATAATATGGAATTAATAAACGACATAAAGGAAGATTGAATAATAGTCTTAATTAACATGTATAAACAAGTTTACAGTTCATGTCATCTAGATTGGAGTCTACTTACAACTTTTCTCGCTTCGTTCTTTACTGAAATCCATTCCCTTATCTGCAGTCTTCTTACAATGTTAAATCGCCGTGCGTAGCTCGAGATGCGTCACAGCGATGGAATCATTTAGAAGTAACATACTTGTTAGAAGCCTTGTGACAAGATTTACATCCCGTCCCAAGGTACAGCGCAACAAGCCTAGTTTTATAATGCTTTCAAAGGAAAAATATATATTTTGAAGACATGGATTGTAGTTTTTGAACATTCAAGAAGTGAAGTTAAAAAATAAAGTGTAAGTAAGTTGTATATATGAAATCAAGAATAAAAGAGTGTAGCTTATGTGCATTTTATAGGATCTTGTTCTCTCATAACATCTGCTACATACTCCTATACAGGCTCGTATCCACGGGGAGGCTAGGGTGCCCCCCTAAATTTTTACTGGCCCCCTAAAATTTTCATGGTAGGCTTACAAATGAACTATAATATGGTGATGAACTATGATATGCTTGGGTCGGGCCCCCCTAACTTCTACCGCCCCCCCTAGATTTCTGGGCTGGCTACCGGCCTGCTCCTATATGAATGAAAAAAAAGGAACGAGACAAACATCAAATTGTTCAGTAGCAGTATTTCTTCCAGCCATACAATCTGGATTTCCTCCGGAGTTCACCAACTCTCTCCGGCTGGAGTTAAGCAAATTAAACTGCTATTATATGCCATTCTTGTGCAGGGTACGACCTTTAGCAAATTGTTTTCTAGTGCAGCCCCATTCACACTTTGGTTTTGCCACCTTCCCCTGAAGAAAATTTTCTGGAAGAATGTCTAATCAACTGCATGGAGGGAGTGCTTTTAGCTACGTGTTCCTGCTGAAACAGGAGCGGTGCCAGACATTTTGGAAGGACGTAAATAGAGAAAATTGCAGCATATTTTTTCACAAGTAACTATTTTATAACTTCCGTTCTATAGTTTATTTAAAATCTCTGTATAGTCTCGATTTGAAGTCGCTGGCTTTTATTTTCTTTCATTTTTTTTAAATATGTATCTCTCGGCAGTCTGGGAAGTTTTATGTTTATTTTCCATAGCATGAATGAAAATATCGGATATTCTTTCTTCTGGAACAAGAGACTGTGCAGCAGCTCTTTTCATCCATTTCCTGACATTTTCATCTTCTCGATACAGTGGAATTAACTCTATTCCTTAAACCTTTCTCCAAATGCTTTGTGAATAATGAAAGTAACATCCTTGGACTTTTGCGTTAAAAAAAAAACCTGAAACGCAGAGCAGTTGATAGCTAACTTTTCAGAATTGATACAGGCCTATTCTATCATTTGTAATTTTATATGTACCTGACCTACAGAAATGAATTATATATCATGCAAAGGAAATTTTATTTACAAAATATTTTGTTATAACTTCCAAGATCGTTTAATTGAACCTAAGGCAAAAAATCAAGGAAAACATGATTGTTCTATAGCCGGTGGCGGCCAAATTGGATATGACAGCCATATCGGATTAAGCCTAAAAACAGAGGGATGTTCTGGAACTTTCAGGATATTACTATACTTGATGAAAGGAAACTATCCTGAAAATTTCATTAAGCTAGGAAGTTTTGCTGGGTTTGTCAAAATTTTCCCCTACACACTGGACTATTCAATAAGACAGCTAAAATAGTTTCAAGAGGAAATGTTAACTATTAATGGGGTGCAGGAATACAAACGTATGCGAGCTAAACCAAGTTTCCTTTTTTAAAATAAAGATCAACTTTCACCTAATAAGAAAATTATCTCTGTGTCATTGCTTTAATTGACGTTTGCATAGCGAGGGTGTATTAGGCGAATCTTGAATAGGTGAAGCTTAAAGCCCCGGTTTATTTAGATGCCAGTGATGAAGGGGTGTATCATATCGAATATTTGTGCAAAAGGTGTTAATTCAAAAAATATGTTTTGGGGAAAATTGAATTGAAAGTTTAAGCATTGTGCTGATTTCTTAAGAGAAATCAGAATACACTGTTACATAACTTCAGCACAAGTTTAAACTAGATTTAGTTCCCTATACACACTTGTAGAGAATTTATTGTTTTTGATAGTTTCCTGGAGTAACTGGAAAATGTACTCTCGGTCTCGGAAGGCTTGTATATCTTCTCTCCTGCACAAAAGTATAGTAAGTTCGGACGATTAAAAAAAAGTCATTTAGGGACATTTCGATATGTTAAGAAACAAGTCGATACTAGTCTGAAAGTTATGATAGTTTTATTCTGTGAAAGCAATAATGCTTGACAGCAATCCTTGCCCTACTTACGAAACACAAAACCTTCCAATGAAATGTATTTCTTCACATAAATGAACTGCTGTGGATTAGTAAGTTTTGGAAATCTTGTGGGAGAAATCGACACTTCCTATGAGAGATGTCGACTCTATATAAACAATGAAATTCTTCACATCTTTGGAGTACAAGAAACATAAAACGCAATGAAATACTATATCTAAGGTTCATACTATCTACACATGGCTTATTTTGCAAACTTTGTTGCGATTCATTACAACCTGAGTTGAAATACAAGAGAAAAACTGAAACAAAGTAAGTTCGTTAAAAACGAACTTTGTTTTACATCTGTTTTCCAACATATTGCTTTCAATATTTGCTACCCATAGTAATCAATAATCCAAAATCACAATTTTCGGAATCCATACGCGAAGAATCCAACAGAGGCTGATTTCTTCCAACTGAAACTGACTTTCTCATAATCTTCTTTCACAACATTTGACCAGGGTTTCTACAAAGTTCCCATAAGATAAGTTGAAATTGTTTTTCAAAATGAGGGAGAAAGATATACTAAGGATTGACAATTTTGATACTGTGTAGTGGGAGTATTAGAGGCTTTCTTGAATACATTAGGATCTTTTTCACGTGCACTGTGCTCATCTAAAACGAAAGGTACTTTACCATTAGGCTTATACTGGACTAAATGACTCAGAAGCTGAGAAATCGTGTTTATGTAGCCTAAACCTATGATGTATACACTAAAATGAACCAGACGGTAGTCCGTTTGTCTAATGACTTTCCTCATAACAAAGGAACCACATGTCGAAATCTCCCTACAATCAATGTCGATTTATCCCCTAAATGCATTGATTTAACAAACACTGTAATGAGTTGTCCTGTAAGAAGCAATGTATGTCAGCTCGACACACATGCATACAGAGGGTACATTCTATAATAATACCAATCCTTTGCCTCCTTTCATCAACATATATTACTGCCATACCTTATTTTTGACTTACTGAAACTTATAATATGGATATTTTTTTCTTAAATAAATCTTTATGTACCTATTTTAGAGACTTTTGCTTCCTTTGCAACAGACAAAATTAACTTCTCTGGGTATGCAACTTGTCACTGAGAACCGACACTAACCTTTCACGTACTGAGTGTTTCTTCTCGCGTGCCTGTATGATCACTAGCTTTGCCAGACCTTAAAATTGTCGAGATCTCCCTAAATGACCCTATATTACTCGCTGTAACGCTTGGGATTATTAATTAGTTGGGTTGTTCTAACCATAAATTAAGAGCAGATTATGGTCTACTGTATTCACAAACAAAAATGTTTATTATCTCGTTTCATTGAAGTAAGAGAGAAAAATTATATTTTCCCTTCAGCGGGGCATCTGACACGTCATCTTCTGAATCCGCCACTGCACAGTTGTAAATTCATTTCCACACTATTGCATAACTGGTCGAGTTTGGTCTAACTGTTCCTTCGAGTTCCTTTTTTTGAACACTTATTCCAATGGTTCCCTGAAGGGAGGAGCGGGGTGAAGAGTGAGCAAAGGAAACGTAAGCTCCTGACAGAAATAAACTGTGAATTGTAAATGTAACCAAGAAAGTTCTATCGCTTTTTCACCCACCACCTTCGAAAACCAATATGTCATCAAGCACCTGAAAGATCAAAAATAGTCCCCATCAATATTGACGACCTTCTACCAATGTTATGGAAGGCCATAGATTTCATTGCGGTTGAACTTGGTGGGCCGTGAAGCGAAGAAGGTATCAAGTGCATTTTGCACCTCTACTAGTTATTTGGACTGGTGTCCTCTAAAGTGATTGACCAAAGAATGGAACAGGTGATAATCGGAAGGTGAAATGTCTGGGGAGTATGGTGGATGCAATAGTGTTTCCTATCCACGGCGTAAAATGGTGTCCCAGGTCATCCTAGCCACATGGGACTTCCCGTTGTCCCTGTAACAGAAGGACACTTTTGCAATTTAGGAGTACTGGCTCCAACTGCTTGCAGTTTTGAGTTTTTCTTGAACACGGCTGACAGTACACAATTGCATTGACGCTCTGACCAGCTGGTAGCAGTTCTCAATGCATGATGCCACGAGCAGTCCATCAAACACGCAGGAGGACCTTCTGGTGCAGTGCCGGTTTCGGCTGTTTTGGAAGCGGTGCATGGGATGCTAACCAATGATGACGGCGACGTGGAGCTTCGTACAGGACCCACTTCTCATCACATGTAAACATCCTGTTCAGAAATGGCTCCTCTCTCAGATGAAACAGCAGAGAAACACAGGTGTCTGCTCGAGTAGCCTTCTAACCCGGAGCCAAATCATGTGGTACCCATCGACCAACTTGTAGTGCTTCCCAGGTTGATGGAGGTGCTACCGAATGGTTTCTCCATTCACACTGAATTTTAGTTCCAGTTTCTCACATGTCTGGCCACTGTTCGCCTCAATTTCTGCCTGAAGATCTTAATTTTGTACATGTGTTGATCTCCTGGCACGTGATGCATCTTCGAGTGTTTCGTCACAGTCCTTAAACTTGTTAAACCACCGCTGGACTGTTCGCGTATCTACGACACCCTCACCAAAGGTCTGGCATATCTTCCGACCCGCCGTAGCGGCGTTTGGCCCAGTTTGAATCGTAGAGCATACACGCCCTTATGACGCTCTGCGGAGGTCCCATGTTCACTCTGTCTTTGTGCAAGTTCACGGTGTAACTGAACTGCCACAACTAGGTAGTATGTTGGATATTCCAACACCAACAACTCACCTTCACCTTATCTCCATTCGCATTCAATTCACGGTGTGAGGGCCAATTGATCACAGACATTTCTTGGTTACCTTTATACACGGCTGCAAAAGCAACTGCTTCAGTGTGTAATATATAATATGTTTGTAGAAGACGCAGGTAATCCGTCAAAACAGTAATAGAAGTATTATACAGTATATTTATTCTTATGTTTATTTCTGTGTATTTGTTCAGCTAACATTTTATTAAAAGTCTTTGCTAAACTATTAGCCAACATAGTCATAACATAACCATACCTCTCACTCGCTTTGAATTAAGGTTTAATTAAACATTTTTTAAACAGTGACGCAAATAATACATTAATCTAAATACTTACCTTGATTATACGATGTTTTATTAATTGAAACGTGAATATTACTAGCCTTACAAATGTTTTGCATAATGACACTAAATTTCCCTATCATAATCTGAAAATTCCCTTCCCTGTTGTAAGGCCAAACGGGAAAAGGCTAAACGGGAAGACACTACACACTGTTATGGAAGAACCTATGTGGGCGCGCAAGTAGTTACACGTTTCTCTCTGCTGGCAGTAGTAGACAGAGGTATCCCAGAGGTTGCCAAATCATCAGTGTTTACGAAAGCGGGAGGAATTGAGTACCATGAAAAGAAGATAATAAACTGTAAACGTATTATTTTAAATTAATTTATACGTGTTATATCAACTTTCTTTATTAATATTGCAGGGCTACCCTCGGTTGGTCATAAAATACGCCACTGGAGAACATGTCTCTAGCATTCTGTACACTCAGGGTATTGAACACCTCCAGACGGTAATTCTTGTTGGGAAGTGTAACTCGCGAGGCAACCATGAGTCCAATTTTTTCACCTTACTGATTGCGAGGAACAGCCGAACGAGAGTGGTGTGGCATATCTGCAATCGTACGAACACTTTTCTGAGGGTCCGCTTCCAGGTGTTCCTATTGAACTCATGATTTGCTTCCCCGATTTTCTGCAGTCGTTCCACTGGGACGTGTTTGACCATCCACCATATAGCCTGGGATTTTCTTCGAACGATTTTCATATATTCCTACACCTCAAGACATTCCTGTCCGGTAAACATTTTGATAGTGACAAACAATTGCAGACGGCTGTCATATACTGGTTCCAGATCCAGGTGGCTGACTGTTACAACATCAGGATACAAAACTTGATCCCACGATATGACAAATGTCTGACTTCCGGTGGTGAATATGTATTTTTTGTTTTATATGTGACCAATAATCTGCTCTTATTGGTCTGTCATCTACACGACAAAACCTATAGCCCTAAGACGTCTATTGGGCTAACACGTTCACGTGCGTATTAGCAGAAAATCCTTAAAAGACAACAAAGTTCACTGGCGGGAAGTGTGCCAAGATAAAACAAACGTACTCTCACACCTCAAGACACTTCTTCGTCTTCACGTACGAATTTTCTGTTTTGATACCATCCATTAATTGTAGCCTCCTTCTTCCCCTCTCTCTCTTTCCTGCCACCATACTCTCTAGCACGTCCCTCATCATACAGTTCTTTCTTAGTCTGTTCCAACCAGTTCATCGTCCTCTTCTCAACAATATTTAAAATTATTATTTTCTCCTCCACCATTTTTAACACCCTCTCATTTGTTTTCTTGACGAATCAGCTAATTCTCTCCATTCTTCATCACACTCACATTTCGAAAACTTTCAGTTTTTCTAATCGGTTTTGCGTACTATCCATGTTTCATCCATATACAGTGCAACATAATTTCCCTTTGACTTATTTGTATGGGCAGCGATTAGGGGGGGCAAGAAGGGGCAGTTGGCCCCCACTTTTTTGAAGTGACCCCCTAATGCATATAGTTTCATTTGGAAATGTAAAGTTTATGTATGTATTACTGGTTCATAGAAAAAAATGTGCCATATAATATTTGCCGTTGTGTGAGTACCTATTAATTATTTGTTTTCCCGTGGAGTTAAGAAAGCTACAGGAATTGTATTTTAATTGCAATTCTAAGTAATTAACATTGCAATTGCGTATTTCTTTGTGTAGTAAGTAGAAGCAGACAAACAATTCCACAGGTACCGTTAGGTACTATAATTAATATAGAAAGTAATGGTCTGTGTTGGCATCGGGTTGGGTTAGGTTATTAGGGTTTGATGACCTTGTTACGTGTATTAGAAAGTTGTTATATTTCTGTTTTTAGTTGTGCTGACATGGAAAGTTCATGTGTTATTTTTCGAGTTTGTATACGTGTCTGTAGAGACTTTATACTGGGTATTTTTAAAAAATAATAATAATGGAAATTTGAATTAAATCTGTTGATACGTCATTTTGAGAGAATAAAAGATTACACGAGCAATATGTGAGAGAGAGAATAAAAGATTACACGAACAATATGTGATAGAATAAAAAAGATATTCTCCTAATATATTTAACGGTTCGATTTCTATGAAATCTCATAAAGTGGTAGGAAATTGTTTTATTTGTTAAAAATAAGAAGCTCAGAACACTTATAATGTGTGATACGCACTGGGATCGAGCCCGAGACCCTTAGCACCGACGGTGTATACTGTATTGCACTGTGAATAAACCTGGTACCCTTAGCACAAGAGATGAACGTTGCATTGTACGGGGATTGAATATGGGACCCTTAACACCAGAGATGAACGTTGTATTGTACGGGGATTGAATATGGGACCCTTAGCACCAGAGGTGAACGCTGTATTGTACTGAGAATAAACCTGGTACCCTTAGCACCAGAGATGAATGCTGTATTGTACGGGGATTGAATATGGGACCCTTAGCAACAGAGGTGAACGTTGCATTGTACGGGGATTGAATATGGGACCCCCAAGCACCAGAGATGAATGCTGTATTGTACGCGGACTGAACCCGGGAACCCCAAGCACCAGAGGTGTATATTGTATTGTACTGAGAATTATTGCAATTCTCACATGTAAATTGGCGAGAAAAAAAAACATATGAGAAATACGAAGTGTGTGTATGTATGATTGAATGGATTATTTATTCATCGTTTTATTGACTTGTTTATTTATTATAGTTAACTTCGTGTTTACAGCCAAGTTTGAAATACGGAGCGAGTGAATTGTTCTTCCGTCTCTGAGAGAAGGCTGTCTTAGAATGAACAGCGTTTTATTTTTGTAAATTCCATTATTTCCGGGTCGTTGCCTTACACGCTTTCACCTTGCTCCCGATAGAACTATGACTTGTGACACGCATGTATAAAGTGTCAATGCACTTTCTAATTTTATTTCCGCTTGTACTGGAATAACCTTAGACACTTTCTCTCTCTTGACCATGAGAAACTGTCTGGCGACATACTGAAATATTTTTCCATTAACGATGTTTGTCACTGCGATACTTATCTGCAGTGATGAAGAAGACAGATAGAAATTTTATGTTTCTTCCCCCTTTAGAAGATGTATTTTTGTGGCAATATCTGATTTTTGGCAGAATATCTAATATCTGATGAACATGTAAGCATTTTTCCTTAATTAGATGAAAACCGTACATAGCCTGTCCTGAATGTTGATCGATCGATACCCTGTCTGAATGAGATTTCTCCAGCGGTTGACGAACTTGAAAATAAGAAATTTTTAGATTTCTCGCTGTGGCAATGAATGAATAAACGATGTTAGCGGACATGATGACTTTATTTATTTATAATTAATGAAATCGGGTTGAAAACCCGGTGAAAACATGATGCTTGGGGGAGGGACATAATGAAATCCTTATATATATATATATAGTATTGAAATAAAGTTTGTTATTATTGTTTTCACACAGTTCCATAGTGTGTGTGTGTTGATTTTTTGTGTGTTGAACTTTTTTGTGAGTGATTTAACAGAACGAACTCTGATTTTTTAAGGTGAGAACTTTTTAAATGCCATGTATTATTCAATTAATTATAATGAAAGTTTTTTTGAATAATTATTGAAATACTACACGATTTGCTTCTGAGAAACATTATCCGGGAAATAAACCTACGACCATTTTTGTAATCATGCAAGAGGGACATTATTATTATTATTATTATTATTATTATTATTATTATTATTATTATTATTTTTTACGGATCGTATGTTATACTCTGAACAAATTTATTTGTGAACGTTTTAAAATCGGTGTTATTTGCATTTTTTCATGCTTCTTATTTTTATATTCTCCTTTCTTATAGAAAGTCGTAAGACCAGCTACGCTGTAAACTATTAAAATATTTTATTGGTTCGTGTTATTTTATTTTATTGGTTCGTGTTATTTAAAATAACACTCGTTTTTAAAATATTTTATTGGGTCGTTTGCTAAGCAAACTCAGAACACTTGCAGTGTGAACCTACAAATAAAAGGCCTAAAGACGGACCATTTACTTGTAGAGTTTTATTTGCTTAATTATAGGATGCTTAATTACAATATGTTTGATTCATTTGTTACGATTTTTTAACTGTTATACCGATCACTTTAAATCAGTTATACCTAATATATATATGTACGTTGTACAGATGGGACTTGAACTGTTTAAGTAAGCTCATTTGCCAATAGATGGCATACTACTACGCTTTGGTAATACAACTGATAATCTTTTTAGGAACGCAAATGTTTGAACTAAGACTAGTATTTGCAGAAAGAAAGAAATGTTTTAGTCTTTGGGGGGAGCGCTTTTCCCTAACATTATTGTGTTTTAATAGTAAATATTACTGAATGTTAGCCACATAGCGCAAACAATAGCTTTAATGTCAAGAAAGAAAATTTTACGGAACCCCCTAAATACATTGGTTATTGAACACTGTCTTTTGACTTGAAAACCTGTTGTATATCCGCGAAGCAAAAGGAAATGATGTACTCCTATTTGTACCATGTCCCTTAATGAGGGGGCTTTTGCCTGCCAGATAGATTGCTTAGATTTTAACAGTATTGTATTACAAGGAAGCAAAAGGAAATGATGTACTCCTATTTGCACCATGTCCCTCAATGAGGGGGCTTTTGCCTACCAGATAGATTGCCTAGATTTTAACAGTATTGTATTACAAGGAAGCAAAAGGAAATGATGTACTCCCATTTGTACCATGTCCCTCCAACTAAGTGGCTCTTGCCTGCCAGATAGATTACTTAGATTTTAACAGTATTGTATTACAATGAAGCGAATTGAAATTATGTATGGGTATTCCTATTTGTACCATGTCCCTCAATGAGGGGGCTCTTGCCTGCCAGATAGATTGCTTAGATTTTAACAGTATTATCTTATAGCAAAAAGAGAATTATGTACGACTATTTGTAGTATATTTTTACAAGTAACGGGAGCCCTTCCCCCATTAGTTACGGGTTCCTCTAGATTTTAGCAGTATTGTATTACAATGAAGCGAATTGAAATTATGTATGGGTATTCCTAACATGCTCCTATAACTGACGGGGGCTTTTGCCTGTCAGATAGATTACCTAGATTTACCAGTATTATAGCAAAAGAGAATTACGTACGAGTATTGTAACACATAGCTATAACTGGCGGGGGGGGGGGCATTTTCCTTAGTTATAGGTGACCCTAGATTTAAACAGTATTGTATTACAAGGAAATTATGTAGTCCTATTTGTAGTATAACTGGCGGGTCCCTTTCCCATTAGTCACAGGCTTACTTAGAAATAAAAAAAATGAAATGAAATTTTTGAGTCCCACGGTTATGCCGGTTAGGCTAAAGGAGACGGTGATTATTTTATTTGTTAAAAAATAAGATGTTCGAACAATATGTGGAGAGAATAAAAAGATATTCTCCTAATAAATTAGTCGGAGCAAATTGTATTTTCAAACTTGGAAAATAAATCGTTTGCTGTGCAAACTCGTTGTTAAAAATAAGGTGTTTGAACTAAATATGGGAGCTAAAATAAGCTCTTAAAAGTATATAGTAAGTGGGAGGAAACGGGAGAACCCCCGAGAAATTTTCATATGTACGATATTTGTCCACCACAAACTTACTTAGCCTGGTATTGAACCCGGGACCCCAAACACCAAAGGTGAACGCTTTACCACCGAGCCACCGCGGCCCCCAGGCTTACTTAGATTTAAACAGTATTATATTATAGCAAAAAGAGAATTATGTGGGGCTGTTTTTTTTACCGGTTCCCCATTAGTTAATTCTTACAATTGCGGGTTTTTCTGAATAGGTAATAACATAATGATGATAATTATGTTCAACTGAAGGTCCATATGTGTTGGTGGGTCCCCCTTAGGGATTTGTAATATAATGAACGTTTGGTGGTTTACTGATAGAAGAAGAATCAACTATGCCCTCACAAACTATGTTTTATTAACAGAACACAACTGCGAGAAGGGTACTTATTTAATGCTATCAGTAGTATTTAATGGCTAAAAAGAAATATATATATCATACTTTACCTTTAAAATATAAATATATATTCAGGACTAATAATAAATACGTCAACACGATGCACGGCTTAAACTAAAGTTAATTTAAAAGTTCTCCGACAGATGTCACTGTTAGTGGTGGGAGGGGAGGGGAGAACACTTGATAGAACATGATATAACATGTATTTGATGTGTACGATCATCATTTTTCTTACGTCGGCGTGCGTTAAAGATCACAGAGAAAGCTTTCCTGATTATTAAACCTATTTTAATAGTATTAAATAAAGTATACAGGATTACCACTATATTTATTGAGACCTGTTTTATTACAGATATTGAAGCTGTGCTAAGCGTTGTGGTGCTAGCAATTAATTAAAAGTACCGAATATCCCAGCTGAGATTTCTTCTTTTTCTTTTTGTGGATTGCGAACGGAGAACTAAGCCTTGAAAGGTATGTATTTCTTATGGTTATTATTATGATTTAAAAAAAAAGAAAGAAATTATATAGTTTTTAATTGTACTTGATTTGTATTTAACCAATATTAATGAACAAAGAGAGACTCTCTCTCTCTCTCTCTTTCTCTCTCTCTCTCTCTCTCTCTCTCTCTCTGTGTGTGTGTGTGTGTGTGTGTGTGTGGATATTTTTAATAGAATAGTTTATAATTCAATATAGGTGAATATATTTACTGATTTTTCATAAAGTAACTTGATTGATTTCTATTTACATATTACTAATTAACTAAAGGTGATTAATTTTTTCTTTTATATGATATTATCATGTGAGCGTTGCTTAAAAGATGTATTTATTTGATCTTTTATTAAAGTGGTGTTGATTACTCAAAATAGTTTTTCTTTGTTTTATTTTTTAGATGGATTTCTTCTGCCCGACTGAAGAATTTAACATGATTGATGAGATCTACCTGCAAGAGGTTTTGCGCGGTCTCAACGAGTACCCTAGGGTTTTTAGTACGTGGAAAGCCATCATGGAATTAAGCAGACTTGGCCATAGGGGATCGGTGAGATGTGAAGCCTTATTGCGGACCCTTCGTGTCTTTGAAGGTAATGATACACTAATTCTCCAGCACTGTGTAAGCAGTGCTGACGTACTGGATTTGTTTGTGTACGGTTTTTTCCGTAGTAAAGAATCATACGAATTGGCTCTAGATAAAGTTATGTATTTATTAGCTTGTGGGGAAGGTCAGATAGATAGGATAAATGATACAGAGTTATCCGAGTTTTTTGATTTTGGCTCGCGATTTGTTTTGGAACCATGCTTAATCCCATCTGAAAATAATAATAATGCCATAGTCATGACCCCTCAAGAAACTCATAACTTGAGTCCTAATAATTTATATTTGTTATCAAATGAAGATTTAGTTTTCCTAAATGATAAAGCAGATGGGATTGGCAATTTAAATTCCGTTGAATTACCAATTGAAGAAGAAATGAGGAGATTGGTTGAAAATGCGGACAATGCTGTGGTTATACCCACGCAACAGGTCCAGGGAGAAAATCCTGTATACAACCCAGCTCAATATTGTGTACAGGATAATCATGACTATGGGAACCAATTGATTTTTACTCCTCAGCCTGGACCGTCATCTGCTAGTGTCCCACCAATGGTTGGACATGACAACATAAATAAGAATAGTGCAAGTAGTACTACTGGTAGTCATAATAGTGGTAGTACAAGTGGTAGTAGTAGTGATAATAATAATGGCGGGGATAATCAATGAAATAGTAATTTCGAAGTTGTAAGACAAAGCAGACAAAGGTTTCGTAAGTTTCATCTTACGGGCCATGAAATTGTCGTCAGACCTGTGGGTGATGAAAGGAATATTAATAACCCAGAGGCCTATATCGAGAGTTTAATCGATTTTGCATTGGAACATGTGATCTCCAATGCACGCCCCATGGACTACATTGGTTTATACGTTGAAAGTAGTAATAGTACTAATAACAAACCAGTGTATGTGCCGTTTAGAAGAAAGGACAATTTCACTGCTAGAACAGTCCTCACTTCAATCGAACGAGTACTAAATTCGAATGAAGTGTTCCTTTTAGGGGAAGAAGTATTGTTTCGATTCCATATAGCAGAGAATTTGCACGGACAAGGAAGACCTAATGCAATGAGTGCTGTCCAAAAATACTGCAAATACCAAGATTACTTGGAAAAGCGATTAATTCGCATTGAAAATAAGAATATGTACTGCCTCCCCATGGCCATAATATATGGAATAACAAAACATACCGCAAGTAGTAATGTTTTGTATAATTTAAAAACAAGAGATTATAATAAGTGGCTTTTTAAAGCAGAAGTTCTCTGCGAAATGGCAGGAGTTAACGTTAAAAGTAAGCAAGGTTGTGACATCTCTGATCTGGGCCTCTTTCAAACATATTTGAAAGGGGAATATCAAATCGTTGTTTATGAGGAGGTTGAAAAGAATAATCGGGAATATATAGTACTTTACCCGGGAGAACACGCAGAAAATAAGATTTTTATCCTATATCAAAGAGGTAACACTATTGGTCATTTCGAACCCATTCGTAATATTACAAGTTTTCTCAAGGCACGGAAGTATTGTTATTATTGTTTGGAAGCTTATGATGAAAGATATCATGCACACAAGTGTAAAACTCGTTGTACTTTTTGCGAACATACTCACGAACGGGACGATACTGCAAACAGAATTAAATGTAATGCATGCAATAGAGAGTTTGCTGCGGGTATTTGTTTTGACAGCCATTTGACATGTAATAAAGCGGCTAAATCCGTATGTGATAATGTAAAGCTCTGCATCGATTGTGGTATCATCTTTGATAAGAGGGGGCGAAAATCTGAACACATGTGTGGTGAACATTTTTGTTCAACATGCCGCGCGTATGTTGATACAAATCATACATGTTTTGTTCAGAGACAGCAACCTGTTCATACGAAAAGGTTTATGTACATTACCTATGATGTAGAGACGATGTTGAAGGCGCCGAATGAGCGCGGTGAAAGGGAACATGAAGTTGTACTGGTGTGTTGTCATCATGTATGTCACGTCTGTATACGAAAAGGTATCGATGAGCCTTGTAAAACGTGCGGTGACAATATTGGAAATCGTTCGTTTTCTTTTAAGACAATGACGGATTTTATTAACCACGTGTTAGTAGAACGTCCTGTCTTTCAGAAAATCCTGGCGATCGCTCATAACGCATCGAGATTCGATGGTCTCTTCTGTCTTAGAACTCTAATAGAAGACCAGCATATTGTACCTAGTGTTCTTATTCAGGGTCAAAAGATTTTTAATATTAACATAGGTAACCGTATCTTTTTTCGCGACTTTTTCCTCTATATTGGTGCCAAATTATCCAAGTTACCGAAAACGTTAGGCCTTAGTCAAAATTTAAAGAAGGGAGATTTCCCATATTTGTTTAATACTGAAGAAAATCAAAATTATGTCGGTCCCTACCCTCCGCTTAAGTACTATGACCCTGAGGGACGAAGCACAGAAGAAAGAAAACAATTGGAAGCCTGGCACCAAGAACGTGCGGAAAGTGGCGAGGAGTTTAACCTGCAGAAGGATATGTTGGCTTATTGTAAAAATGATGTTAGAATTCTAACAGAAGCGGTCATCAAATTTAGCGATATTATTGAAGAGAAAACGGAGGGTTTGCAATGTTTCATAACATCATCAACCATTGCAAGTCTTGCAATGCGTACATATCGTACCTTGCACTTACCGGAAAATACTATTCCTATCATTCCCGCGTTGGGATTTCATCATAAGACCAAGTATAGTACAAAAGCTATGCAATGGCTTATGTATATGGAAGACCAATTAGGGATAGAAATCCAGCATGCTAGGAGAGGCGGGGAAAAGTATATTGGTAGGTACAAGGTCGATGGATGGCACGAAGGACTCAACGCTGCCTTCGAGTATTACGGATGTTTTTTCCATGCCTGCCGCCATTGTTTTCCCTTTAACCGTGACGCGGTTTTGCACGATGCACAAGACTCGTACAATACGATGGAAAAACGCTATGAGCAAACCATGCGCCGCCGTAAGTACCTGAAAAGTATAGGTGTAAACCTATATGAAATATGGGAATGTTCTTGGGATAATAAGATAAAGACGGACAAGGAAGTGCAAAAGTTTGTTAAAGAACGTTGTACTAATCTACCTGATTTTCTTATTCCTAAGAACTGTTACAACGGTGGTCGCACGGAGGTCTTTCGTTCTTACGTCAATTGTACGAGTGATGAGCGTATATCTTATGCCGATGTAACTAGCCTTTACCCATGGGTAATGGCACGTAAACCTATGCCGGTTAAATCACCTAAGATTCACACGGGACCGGACTTTCCAGATGTGGAAAGTATTCACGGTGTAGTCAAATGCACAATTGTCCCTGCAAAGGACCTCTATTTTCCGATCTTACCATACGTTGCGGGAGGTCGATTACTTTTCGGCCTTTGCCGCACATGTATGGAAGAAGAAAACACTAATGAATGTACTCATAGTGATGCTGAGTGTGCTCTCACAGGAACATTTTGCACTCCAGAGTTACACCTTGCTCTTAAAAAGGTTACAAAATAATCGATATACATGAGATATGGGAATTTGAACTCTTAGATCCTGAAGAGGGGAATTCAGGTGGACTGTTCGAGAGCTATGTGAATTCCTTCCTTCAGATGAAGCAGGAAGCCTCTGGTTTTCCTGCTTACTGTACCACTGAAGAAGACAAACATAAATATATCGAAGAATATTATGCTCATGAAGGCATACGATTAAATTATGATAATATTAGGACGAACCCTGGAATGAGGCAATGTGCGAAACTATACCTCAATTCATTGTATGGAAAGTGGGGGCAGCGCACAGATATGTCACAGAGTATAATTGTTAGTGATGAGGTTACATTTCTTAGATATTTAACTACGGCAAGGTATGAAATTCAAAGTGTGGTACCAATTGATGATGACCATCTCATTGTCACATACAGAGACATTGAAAACGAAAACGTTCCGTTAGCGTTTTCTAATGTGATACTAGCCGCATTTATTACTTCGTGGGCTAGACTTAGACTTTACGAACTACTGACGACTGTAGGACCTGACAGAGCAATTTACTGTGACACTGACAGTATCATGTATCTACAGAAAAAAGATGAGGAACCCTTGTTACCGCTCGGAAACTATTTGGGTGATCTTACAAATGAAATTCCTGAAGGTTGGGAGTTTACAACCTTTATAGGTCTTGGCTGTAAAAACTACGCAATGCGGCTAACAAATGCCCAAGGGGATGTTCGCGATATATTCAAAATTAGGGGGATAACACTAAACGATAGAACCTCTCAAAAAATTAACTTTGAGAGTTTCTATAAATTAGTGTCTGGACAATTAGAGTCCACAGTAATAGAAAACCCAAACAGTATCGTTCGTAGACCGGGGTTCCGTATCTTTAGCTGTAGGGAGACAAAGACACACCGTGAGGTCAACAAAAAACGAAAACGTATTGACGAACCTGACGTAACTGACGATGAACCAGTACAAAAACGTGCAAGTGTACCTTACGGTTATAGACCCACGAATGAATGAATGTGAGTTGTATGAATGTCTTTTTAAACCGGCTCGTATACTCGTTCTTAAAAATATTTAATTTATTCCTAATTTATTTTAATTTATTCATAATTTATTTTTTTTCATTTCAAGCTTTAATCTTATATCCCAGTGATTTTTTTAATGGTTCGTATGCCAGAGCAGCTACGCTGTAAACTTGTAAATAATTCGTTTGCTATGCAATTTTAGTTGGTACGCTTCTTGTAGAAGCTCATTTTATTTAAATTTTCGTTTTGAAATTCAGGCTTTAATCTTATATCCCAGTGATTTTTTATCCGTTTCATTAGTATGTATACTCCGAACAATCAACGATTGTGAAAATATTAAAATTCACATGTTAAAAAATATGTGAATGTATGAGTGTGAGTGTGTATATAAAGCAGAGTCTCTATTGTATGCATTCATTTGATTACAAGATGTTAAAGTTTCAACATCCCTCTACTATTTTAATTGCTGGTCCTTCAAGGGCTGGTAAAACTTGTTTTGTAAATCGTTTACTTAATGAATGTGATCAAATGTTTAGTATAAAATTTAATGATATTGTTTGGTGTTATGGTGCAGTAATACCAAAATTAGATGCAAATGCAAAAATACGTTTTGTAGAGGGAATACCTGACATGAATAATTTTGAAATTAAAGAAAATTCATTATTAATACTTGATGATTTAATGTCGAAAACTAATGGCGATGTTGCTAATTTATTTACAAAGTATGCACATCATAAAAAGTTAACTGTAATATTTATTATTCAAAATTTATTTCCAAAAGGAAAACATGCACGTGATATTAGTTTAAATGCACATTATATTATAGTATTTAAAAATCCACGTGATAAATTACAAATACAATATTTAGCAAGGCAAATTATGCCTCGGTATAGTAAAGAAGTCGTGAGTGTGTTCGAAGAAGTAACACGGGAGCCTCACATTTATTTATTATTTGACTTGACACAAAAAACAAACGATGCATTGCGAATACGTACAAATATTTTTCCGAATGAAATCATGCATGTGTACGCTAACGTAAAAGACATGCATACAGAAATTTTTGTTTAGTCGGCATCAAGATGTTGAAGATGAAACAACACTACAGCACGCTCCGTGCTCTGTGCAAATGCAAAAATGCAAAACGAAAACAAATTTTACAAAATGCTTCAGGGGATTTAATAAGAACAATATCTCAAGTAGCTAAAAACACAATAAAAGGAAACATTCCTTTAAATTCTCGTCAGAAGCAACGTTTACGTAGACATAAAAAGATCTTACGTGCTCTATCTCAGCAGCGTACTGCATTAAATAAAAAGAAGAAGTTGTTACTACAAAAAGGTGGTGCGCTTTTACCGTTAATTTTGGGACCACTTCTTGCAGCAGTAGGAAGTAGTATTTTCAGTCGTTAAATATGTCAGAGTTACGTAAAATGATTTTAGTTCCTGAAAATGCTGTACATGAAATTCAATCAAATCTTAAATCCATAGATTCACATCAGTCACGTTTAGATAAAGAAATGAATAATATCTTAAAACGCCGTAATCTTAGTGTACAACAAAAGTGGAAATTATATCAACAAGCTTTGCATCGTTATTTACAGTATACATCTTCTTCTTCACATAAGCCTATTACTTTACCTATCATTCAAGAAGAAGAAGAAGAAAAATTATCATCAAGTTCCAAACAAGATAGCAATACTTCTATTTTACCATTTGTATCAGACATTTTACAATCAGTACCGAAAACACTTCGTAGGAAAACAGATCTATTATTAAAACAGTTGACAAGTTCTGATAAAATTCAGTGGGATAAGTCTGGCATTGTACGTATTCAAGGAAAAACAATACCAGGTTCAAATATTATAGATTTAGTAAATGATGTTGTTCGTACAAGAAAATATTCAAGAAATCCTTTAGGTATTCATGAATTTAAAAATTTATTAGAAGATCTTAATGTTCCTAAAGAATTTATTGGTACACCTATTAGCACACCAGCATCAAAAGTAAATAGTAGTAGTAGTAGTAGTAGACAACGTATTCGTAAAGTAAGAAAATCTACTAGTCCTGCAGTAGTTGCTAATTTATTTAAACAGTGGAAAGAATATAGTATGTAAAAATGACAAAATTATCAAAAATATATTATGATTATTCAAATCCTGATTCTTTATCAAGTATACAAACATTACAACGCAAAACAAAGTTATCTAAAAAGAAAATTAAAAATTGGTTAGCTTCTCAAGATGCTTATACATTACATGCACCAGCTCGTAAAGTTTTTGAACGTAAAAAGTATTATGTTAGTGCACCAAATGAAACATTACAAATGGATTTAGCAGATATGCAAAATATTGCAAAGTATAATAATAATTATAAATATATATTATGTTGTATTGATATTTTTTCACGTTACGCATATTGTGTTCCGTTAAAAACAAAGAAAGGTCCTGAAATGGTAAAAGCAATATCAAAAATTTTTAAAAATTTCAAGTTACCCGTGTTTAACGTACAAACAGATTTAGGCGGTGAATTTTATAATCGTCATGTAAAACAATTGTTTAAAGAATATGAAATTAATCATTATAGTGTTCATTCTGAAATTAAATGCGCGTTAGCAGAACGTTTTATACGTACATTAAAAGAAAGATTGTATCGTTATTTTACTGCAAAGAATACTTATCGTTATATTAATGTATTAGATCAAATTGTAAAAAATTATAATCATTCATACCATTCAAGTATTAAAATGGCACCTGCACAAGTAAATGATTCCAATGTGAATCAAGTGTGGGAAACATTATACGGAAATAAAAATAATAAAAAGAATATAACATGTAAATTTAATGAGGGTGATTATGTACGTGTTAGTAAGTATAAACATGTATTAGAAAAAGGATATTTACCTAAATGGTCACAAGAAATATTTATTGTTGACAAATGTATTAAGTCAGATCCTCTCACTTACAAATTAAAAGATTGGAACGGTGAAGAAATTAAAGGAATATTTTATGCACAAGAATTACAAAAAGTAATTATAAATTCAAAGAAAACATATCTCATTGAAAAAGTATTAAAACGTAAAAAAGGGTGGATGTATGTAAAATGGTTAGGATATCCATCAAGTATGAATTCGTGGATTAAATCAGATTCTATTCAGTCTGCAAAATGAATTCGAACTTTACACACGACTTTTACGTTACTCTTCCTTCAAATGCAAGTAGCAATCTTTTTGAGAATAATACCACATCATCATTTCGAGTTAAATTGGCACAACCTATTGATTTAAGTGATGGGGAATGGGGTGTTGCATTAACACAAATTAATATTCCGTGGAGTTTTTACAATGTTGGTGAAAATGAAGAAATTATAATTACTAGTGTTATCGATGATAAAGTTGAACGCTACCATGTTCCAATAACACCTGGATATTATTCATCAATTGAATCAATTCTACAATTAATTCCTGAAAATGTTCGTATGTTACACTATTTACAAAATAAAAATCAAGTTGTTATTAAACATTCTTTAAAATTAGAAGATCAATGTATGATTGGTGTTACACCAGGTTTACAACAGATTTTTGGATTTATTAATGAAAATACGCTTGATGTTAAAAATGTTATATACACAAAAGTTAAAAATGTTGATTTAATATTAGCACGTGGAAAATTTCCATGTGATTTAGATTATAATATTCCCAATACAATTAATGTTTGCATTGATATTGTAAAACAGCAACAAAATATAGGTCCATTAGTTCGAAAACTTAGTGTATATAATGTACAACACGGTCATGTAAAATCTTTTGTATTTCACACACCACATTATGTTAAAGTTGAAAAGAAATATTTTGATACAATAGAAGTAAACTTAAAAGATGAACACGGGTTAAAATTACCATTTCGTTTTGGAACTTCAAACCTAACACTTCACTTTAAACGAAAATGATTTCTGAAAGTATTGATGATAGTTTTTACATTACATTAGTTTCAAATGCTAGTGCTGATGTATATCCTACAAATAGTCCAACACATTTTTTTAATCAATTAAAAAATAATATTCGTTTATCAGAATCCGATTGGTATGTAGGATTAAGTGAGGTACATATTCCATTAACATGTTATAATGTTACCGCGGGTGAAAACGTTATATGGTACAAATTTAAAAATGCAGAACCTATGAAAAGTAAAATTCTTGTTGGATATTATCCATCCATTCATCATTTACTAGAAGAATTAAACGCAATATCGAGTTTTATAAGATTTAGTTTTTCAAATGTTGTACATGTTGAATGTGATGAACATGTAGAATCAGTTACATTGTCGCCTACATTAGCTTTACAATTAGGTTTTTCTGAAAAATCAGATCTTGTAAAAGAATCTCATGGATTCAAACAACCATACATAGATATCAGATATCCACATCAAATTTTTATTTATACAGATATTATACAATATCAATTTTTAGGTGATACAAAAGCACCATTATTACGTATAGCAACAATCTCTGATATTAAATATGGAAAAGTTCAAACAATTACATTTGAAGATATTCATTATATGCCACTTGCAAAATTTTGTTTTAATACAATTGAAATACTATTAAAAGATCATGCAGGGCGAAATTTGCCATTTCGTTCTGGGACACTGACCGTAACTCTACATTTTAAACGCTCTCCGGCATCTTCTAAATAATAATAATAATAATAATAATAATAATAATAAAAATGAGAGCAAGACGTGTTACTTATCATCGTGGGCGCGGAATACCATATTTTTCAGGACCTGTATATCAAAGGGGACATGGTATAGGTAGTTTCTTTAAAGGATTATTTCGTTTTGCTTTACCATTTCTTAAACAAGGTGCAAAAACTGTAGGACGTCAAGCATTACAAACCGGTATGCAAGTTGCGGGTGATGTATTACAAAATCGACCATTTAAAGAATCGGTTCGTGCACGTGTAAAAGAAGCTGGTAATAGTTTAAAGACAAAAGCAATTAATAAAGTTGGGCAGTTGCTAACTGGTAACGGCAAGAGACGGTCACGCAAGAGGAAAGCTCCTGCAATTGTAAAGTTTGGACCACCAACAAAACGTAAACATATACAGGACATCTTTTCATAATGGCGTTCCTAAATTCAAATAGTTTTGAATGTTGTACCAATGAATTTGATTTCTTTTCTATACCAATGACACAAACAGCTATTGAAGCAACTACAAATGCTGAATATCGTCCTATTTCCACATTAACCTCAGAAGGACCTATTGAATTTGTTATTCCGGGAGAAACAGGTGAATTTATTCATCCTGCATATCTATATCTTTATGTACGTTGTAAAATTACTAAAGCTGATGGTACAACTTTAGCTGACGATGATGTTGTCGCACCCGTAAATAATTTCTTACATTCTTTATTTAGTCAAATTGATTTTTCGTTAAATGATAAATTAATTAGTTCTTCATCAGGATCTTACCCTTATCGTGCATACATTGAAACATTATTAAATTATTCTCATGATGCTTCTCAAACACATTTAGCATGTGCCATGTGGCATAAAGATACTGCAAAAAATTTTAATAAATTAGATAATACAAATGCTGGTTTTCAAAAACGTGCTAATATGGTGAAAAATAGTAAATCTTTTGAAATGTATGGACGTCTTCATACGGATATTGTAAGTTTAGATCGTATGCTTCCTAACAAAGTAAGTTTGCGTGTAAAACTACATCGTAGTAAAGATAATTTTTGCTTAATGTCTGCTGAAAATACAAGTTATAAAGTTGCACTTGAGGAAATTATTCTTCATGTACGTCGTATTGATGTAGCTGCAGATTTAGCTATGCAATTAAATACACGAATGGGTTCGGAAACAGCCAAGTTACCTCTGACGAGAGTGGAAACAAGATCTTATACTATACCTCCACAAGTAAAGTCTTACAGCCTTGATAATCTTTTCCTGGGTAATGTTCCTAAAGGCCTGATTATTGGTTTCATCTCCAACACAGCCTTCAATGGGAAATCACATCTTAATCCCTTTGAATTTCGAAACTTTAACGTTAACAAACTGCAATTACAAGTCGGTTCAAAATCATTTCCTCCCAACCCCCTCACACCTGATTTTAATAATAATTTATACCTTCTAAGTTACTATACTTTGATTTCAGGTACTGGTATATATTATCAAAATTATTCACATACTGTTACTCTTGATGAGTATCCAAACTGATATGCTCTGTATGCATTTATTCTATCTCCAACAGGAACTTTGGATGATAACACGTGGGATGTAGTACGCGATTCCCCTGTAAATTTAAAAGTATCATTTTCAGAAACTTTAACTGAACCTGTTACCTGCATTGTGTACGCACAATTCGATCCTTTAGCACAAATAGACAAAGACAGAAATATTTATACTGATAACACCTTCTAATTTATTTAGTTGAGTACAATGCGGGTTGTTGTTCACTTCTCGGCGTATCATGATAACGAAGATGAGTTTATTATAAAAGAGCTAGCCATTGTAAATCCTGACGTTCCCTTTTTTCAAAATTGGATTTTTAAACCACCATTTCCTTTAAATAACTTATCTGAGCCAATCATAAGCACAAACAAATATCTAGGTGAGAATGTGTATGGCATTACCTGGCACGAAGGGGATGTAGAATATTCACATCTTAAGGAAATTCTTCAAACATATTGTTCAAATACTACAACCATATACACATACGGAATAAATAGAAAGTGTTTTCTTCAAGAAATTCTTCAAAGAGAAGTTACAAATTTGGATGAAATAAACTGTCCAAAGTATACTGCATTAAGTTTTCACGTTCATCGGTGTGCACATAATAAGCATCGTTTCGGACAATATAGATGTACTGTTCATGAAGCATTACTGTATAGTGAATATGTGAAAGTGTATGATTATGTGTTACATGTGAATAACAGTGATAATTACATACCTACTACAATTAAAAATAATCTTTATCATGTATAGTGATGAATTATTAAAAGTGTTACTAACTGATAAAGTGACTGGTGCAAGTGTTACTGGAATTTACCCTATTGACAAACTTCCTGTAACGGTAAAACCTCCTGCAGCACTTGTAATTAATCTTGATACATCTGATTCTGCTGGTTCCCACTGGATTGCAGTGTACATCAATAAGAAAAAACATGGGTACTACTTTGATAGTCTTGCTATGGACATTCCCAAGGAAATAAAAAACTTTTTGTCGAAAAATACTAAAATGTACTTTACAAATATTCAACAATATCAACATGATAATTCTGTGTTATGTGGTTATTTTGTCTTATATTTTCTGCATCATATTATTCGCACTCAATCATTTGAAAAGTGTTTAAAATTGTTTAACAAGAAAATTTTGAAAAAGAATGATACTATTGTTTATAAACATGTAAACAAATTTTTAAAAAGAAAACACAAATAATTTTTTTTTAATTTTTTTTTATTTATTTTTTTTTTAATTTACATTTTTTAATTTACAATAATTTTTTTTAAACTTACACCCATGCATTTTATTTACAATTCCTCATTACAATCTTGATAATGCATTAGTTAATGCTGTTGATCTTTCATATTTCCACCAATAATTCAACTGTTGTGCATTACGATATGCACATCCTGATATCTTTACAATACTTGTGTGAAAAGAACAATATTCATTAAATGTATTTCCACATAATTCATTTAATGAAGGACAATGTTTTGTTTCTAAATCAATGACTTTATCTAATGCAAATATTCTTTTAATCCAAAGAGATTTCTCTAAACCTTTACAATAAAAGGTTGAATTCTTTGCGCATAATTGATATACAAGGTTTCGTATGCATGATACAGTATATCCAGTTTTGCTATTCCATTTCAATCCATGCAAATTTAATGTTAACCAGTCAATTTGTTTTTGACATCCTAGTGATAATAAATTATATTCAACTGGTGATTTTACCAAGCAATGGAAATTTACTGTATCATCGCATGCAGTTAAACAAAACTCACGAATAATAAATTCGTTATCAGACATTTTAAAACCTTGAATATCGATAATATACTGATTTACACATGGTGAAATTTCATTTGTATGAAAAATAAAAAACGGAATTATCTGTCCAACAAATTCTGTATTTTGTAAAAGATCACAAGTTTTTTGCATAAAGCATCGAAATGAGATTTCACTATGTTCTTGTTCAAACACTTCAAAGAGTTCACTAAGAGTTTTGTCAAGAGATAAATACTTCACTGCAAATGATCCAGTATTATAAAAATGTCTACATTCATGAGGAAGATGTAACTTGCATTCCACGCATTCCATTGGATTATTGTTGTGTAAGTATACTTTTATAGTTTTTATTACACAGTTCACATTAATGTTTTCACCATTACATAACACACATGAAACACTAGCACTATTCGAATACATTTTTTCAATCTGAAATATTCGCTTTCCGTTTGTCTTTTCTTATGAAAATCTCTAGTAATTCCGGTAAATAGTCTGTATCACTTAATAATTCCACATAGGCGTCATAAAATTTTTCTCTTGTTAATAGTCCGATAATATGTGTGTTTGCGTACAAATAAAACACATCATCTTCAACACTAGGACTTGCTATAATACTCCAAGCACGGATTTCCAATAATTCTGGACGCGTCGTCATACAATCATGATCAAAATCATGATTAGATCAACTAATTAACGCAACAACCACCAGATGATGATATAACGAATCATATTACCTTTCACAGTATTCCTTAATTTTTGCAAAATTAAATATGTTAATTTTCCATGAGAGTTTACTCAACAAATTTTCAAAATTTGAAACAAATAGGATTTGCCATTTATTTCGGAAAATCGAGATTGTCCTGGTCAGTTCAGTAGAGAACCCGGATTTTCTCCTTCCTTCCTACCTTTCTTACTTTTTCCAAAAAGTTTTTGAATTAAGTCTTCTCCAAGCTTCTATGTTAATTTAAGCGTCGAATACACACTTACAGTATTTCTCCAAAGCACGAAGCGGAAAATTTTCCCCAAACGTATTTCGGAAGAGTGAGAGATTTGTTATGAATTTTCACACAGTAGGCAGGGAATCTGGGTTTCAGAATTTGTCAGACTCATGTGTAAGTAACAATTATACAAAGTATGTTAACCACATATAGTAATCTGAAGAATATAATTGATATAAGAAACATTCAAACTAGGTGTGGAGTATGCATGACAGGTGTAAAAGTGTCGTTTATACTAAGTAAATATGATGCTGCAAAAACTTATTTAAGAATATTGAGAATAATGCTTTAATTATACAGAACAATGCATTAAGAATAACGCATTACATACTCAGAATACTACAATAAAATTATCAACTTCTCAAAAGCAGGGAACCACAGTTACATCGCTGCTTAAAACGTAATTACCAAGCAGGGCCGCCCAAATGCGCCCACTTTTGACTAACCTCACTCAAACTCACGCTCACTCGACCTCATGCTCACAGCATTCCGACCTCATGCTTACTTTGTGAGGGTGAGTTCGAATGAGCTTGAATACAGAACTCATGAGCACCGACCTTAGACCCTATGAGTTCGGGCACCTTCGCGGCCACCCATAAAGAGGGAGCAACCCTGATACAGGGGTGTCCCTACAAAACGTACCAGCGACAAAACGTACCACTTGAATTTTCGTGACAAAACGTACCACTTTTGACGACCTGTCATAAATGACAACCTATCATGGATTAATTAAAGCATTTCTGATATTTATTCCACGACAAAACGTACCACTTACATAAATTACAACTTGTCATGGACTAATTAAAACATTTCGGATATTTAATCCGCGACAAAACGTACTACTTCATGTTAAGAAACTACTTCCTCATGAGCAGGTAAAACAACGGCAGTATAAGGTTGAGAAGAACAGACAGGTAATGTTTCGAGTTGTCAAAGTGCAGAAACTCATAGGTAAAAGAGGGCTCATTTATAGAGGAAATGTAGCAGCCTATAAACTGAAAGACAAAGCTATAGATTTATGGAAACTTTTTGGATATTATTCCTTTCTTCAGCAAATTTGATCTCCCGCTTAAAAGTAATTTAGATAAGGTCACCGAGAAGAGTCATATACGAGGAAGTAAGCAGGATAGTGGTCGCATAACTTTTACTAAACACGGTGAATTATGTTTTGAATGCTATCAGCACACTTATCAGAGAAGATATTTCGAAAGAAGTCTCTCAAGCTTCAATATTTTCTGTTCTATTAGACACTACTCAAGATATAGTAGTTTCAGGCCAGTGTTCTGTTGTTTTACGGTAAGTAAGTACGGTAAATGGCTGTTAAACAAAGTATTGTTGTCATTGTAAAATGCATATCTACCACAGGCCAGTGTCTTTGCGATTTACTGCTGGAAATTCTGCAGAAGTTGAACCTTGATATTAAGAAGTGTATTTGAAATTCAACCGATGGCTCAAGTAACATGCAAGGACAATATTCGGATTTTTTCAACTCTTATAGCTACGAGATAGATGTGTCCAGTATAGGCTATGTGGTCCCAGTTTAACATTTTGCATGAAGTGTTCATTATCATATTGGTAGTTCAAATGGGAGGTTTTCTTTGTTTCTTTCTCTTTTCTTTTCTTTTCTTTTACTTTTTGTTCAATTGTTTTCACATTTTGTTTCCTTCATATTTTATGTTCAAACAAGATAGGAGAGATATCCTAAGAAATATACACTATCTTGATCTGCATAGAAAACTGTAATGTTCATATTCAAAATACACAAATATTTTATTATCAAGTAAATAATAATAATAATAATAATAATAATAATAATAATAATAATAATAATAATAATAATAATAATAATAATAATAATAATAATAATAATAATAGATTTAATCTACCTTTTCAGTTCCAAGAATATTTAAAATAGAGTCCGGATAAGTAATTGCGTTATTTTCAAAGATTAATTGTCTCTTGTTGTTGGATAAAAGTTCAGCGTCGCATAGAGACTGCATGAAATGTTGGCCTACAATTTAAGGTAGAATACGAACCATCGTAACGGTTCTCTCACCGGGAATCGAACCTGGGATCTCGTGCATCAAGGCACCTGTGCGCTAGCCACTATAGATCAGCGGGATGGGAGGTTTTTAAGGGTAGTTAGTATTCTCTACCAGAAACTGAATCCACGACAACACGCAGCGAAAGTACTTGTACACGAAGGAACATAATAATAACAAATTCAATGATAATTATAGTTACGTTAAATAACGTAGGAAAGTACCATAGAACGTGTCTAATTTGGAATGTGAGACAACTATCACCACCAAAATTTATGACCTGGCGATGCTGTTCGTTCCACCATCCTTTTCCTAATAGAGTAATAAAACAAATTTCTCTAATATTCATATGATGTTTTAATATGAATAGTAAACTAGGGAGGTTTGAGACAAGGGAGGAATGAGACAATGGTTATAATTCTGTTCACTTGGCAACACTGAAGTTGTTCTTCCTGCAGGAGATAAGGGCCCTCCATAGTCATTTGCTGAGTTGGAATCAAAAGCGGTGGACGCTACAGTTTAGAGCGAAGAGTGAAAAAACTGTTTTCAGGTAGGTCGAGTAAATGTAGGCTGCTACTTATTGAATGTATTTAACAAGTATTGAACTGGATTCTGTTTTATTACTATATGTACATTAAAAGACACGAATTTCAATGATCTTTCGAAACACTCGGAATGTAATTTAGAACGAAGTAATTTACACAAAAAAGGAAAAACTGTGAAATGGCGGGAAAGGGAGAGTTGAGACACCTTTAGGAGGGAGGATTGAGACGTCTCAAGCCTCCCTACCAATGACTGTCTCAATCCTCCCATCGTTTGTTGATTGATATGTCTGTTATTTATTTTATTTTGCTAGTAAGATAATATTGAATTTGATGCAATTCTAGTAAACAAGGAGAGAAAATAAGAATGTGAGCGTTGGTTAGTAAGCATTTATTTGAAAAGTTCCCGTTAGATAGGGAGCTATAGTTAATTTTCTGTGAATTGAAAATGACTTCTCGTTTTATCATTTTCATAGGTCATCCGAGAGACAGACAACGAACCACCAAACACCGGCAGGTCTAAAATTTCGGTTAGGTTATGTTGGGTTAAAGTAGCGAAGGGAAGGTAAGGTTAGTTCAAGATAGATTCGTTTGGAAATATAACGTTCGCCTTGTCAGTGTTTTCCGTGTCGGGGTTTCGCTGACTGCCTTTTGAGTGTTTTTGGTTATAGATGTTTTAATCAGCACCCGAGATATTTCCTTTATTTACCGAAGGTTGAGTTTCAGTCAAACTTTTGCGTTAATGTAAGTAGACTAACAGGGCATAACTAGCATACATGTGAAAGAAATTAACACTTTGTGATTTGTTGCAGTGAAACTGGGTGATTGGAATTGAAAATCAAGGATCTTTGTCTCATACTGAGCCCAGCACTTACTCATTCATATTATTGCAATATTAAAGTTAAAGTCTGAAGTCTCTAGTCTTGTTCCAATCTAAAAGTTACAGGAGGGATCCTCAGGAAATTAAAATGATTTATTTTATTTTCACAAGTTTACAGGGGAACTGGGAAGATATTTTATTCCTCTTACTCATAAATCGTTCTCCAGATAGGTTAAAACAATAGTTTTAAAAGTCGTTTTCCATACAGGCTAAACAGTTGTTTAAAATAGTCCTCTAGCCTTAGTCAACGATTTTGACGCAATTTTGTATTTTTTCATTACCGGAAACGGTGTTAGAAACCTACTACAATGCCTTTTCGATGGAAGAAACGAACTGATCGCATCACAGTCCCAGGACATATCATGGAAGCTGCTTTGCGTGAAGTAATTAATGGCAGAGGTCTACGATCAACCGTAAGAAGATTTGCAGTAGATAAGCAAACTTTTTCTCGTTATGTGAAGAAAGCAAAAGAAAGTGCTCCCTATGAAACTATATCTTATGTTCTGAACAGGAAGCGTTCCCAGATTTTTTTCTGATAGAAGAAGAAGCACTTCTTGCTGCAGCAAAGACCCATTACAGACTTTTGGTATTGGCTGTGCGTGATCTGGCTTACGAATATGCTTTAGCTAATCAGAAGAAAATGCCGCCTCAATGGGAAGTGAGACGAAGAGCAGGTTATGATTAGTATTTAGGGCTTATGCATAGATATCCCAATCTATCGCTTAGAACTCCTTAAGCCACAAGCTTATCTCGAGCTACTAGCTTCAATAAAGCTAATGTTTCATCCTTCTTTACGAATCTACAGCAAGTGTTGATGAAAGAAAAGATTGAGCCTCATCAAATATGGAATGTTAATGAAACTGCAGTTACAACATGCCACAAACCTCCAAAAATAATTGCAAACAAATGAGCTAAAGAAGTTAGTAAATCAACATATGCTGAAAGAGGTTCACTAGTTACAATGTGTTGCGCAGTGAACGCAACAAGAAACACCATTCCTCCGTTTTTTGTTTTCACTTTAAACAGCATATGTTGTCTGGTTCTCCAGCTGGAAGTTCAGGCGCCGCTCACGTATCTGGTTGAATGACAAAGGAAATATTTACATATTTTTTGATCATTTCGTTAAACATTCAGGCTGTTCTCAGGAAAGAAAAGTTCTGCTACTATTAGATAACCACAAGAATCATATATATATATAGCTTTCATCCAGAAAGTCAAGGATAATTATATAATATTGCTAACGATTCCTCCACACACGAGTCACAGACTTCAGGCATTGGATGTGTCAGTGAGGAAATTGAAGTGACTCAAGTGATGAAATAGAATCTGAGGATAGTGGTGAACAGAACTACGGAATGGAAGTGAACTGTATGGATGATATTGAAGTTGGTGACTTCCTTGTCGTAAATTTTACAACTAAGAACACGTGCGTTCATTATGTTGGACATGGTTTTCCATGATTATCAAGAATGTGAAATAAGTTTCTTACACCATAAGAGGAGGAGCAAATTCAATTACCCTGATGTGCCAGATTTGGCAAATTTTCCCTTGTATGACATTTTGTATAAGCTGCCATCTCCCTTGTGTTCTGGAGGAACTAAGAGAATGAAGAAATATGCCATTTTCTCAATTTCTTTCGCAAACGTTAATTTGCGATAAAATGAACATTAAAGACGCCCGTTTATAAGTAGGCCCTTGTACAGCAAGTAAGGTTCGGTTTCTTTTGTAGAATTGAGAATATTTGCGTTTGTTTTTGTGAATCACGTGAACGCACACAAATGGTCTCACTTGTGGAATTCATATTGATCCTATAGCTTTTGCCAGTTTTTAATGATTTCTTAAACAAAGCAAGGACCTGACTAGAAATCGGAGCCTCATTTTATGTTTCACATATGGGCTACAGGATTTCTTTTTTATCATTGTTTTTTCTAGAATTTTTAATCATACATATTATAGAGTATATTATCATACAAACATTTTAATTTTGCTCTTTCTCTTTCACACACCTACATTCTCTAACTGAAGATGGTCACATAGTAAATTTTGCATGTATAAAGGTCTAGATTATATTTGGTCTCGAAAGCACGTTCTAGTCCTAGTACAAAAGAATTATCTTAATTATATTCTAAATCTAAAATATGTTTTTTTTTTTTTAAATAAGTCTGCTTGGCAATAAATCCACATACTTTTGTCAATATATGCAAATTTGCTTACTGTCTCAATCCTCCCTTGCGCATGTCTCAGATCTCCCTAGCTTAGGGAGTTTTGAGACATTTCGGACAGTGTCAGAAAAATGTGAATAATTTTCTTCGTAACGCAAAACGGAACTCAATAAAATTTACTTATATAGCTGAAACTTCAAACTAACACAAGGCAAAAATTCATGTAAGTATCGTTCATGGTTACAAGGGAAAAAAATCTTATGCGAATTTTGTCTCATACCTCCCTAGTCTCCCAAAAAGCATTTTTTTTAAAAAAGAAATGATGTGATTTCTCTTTATATTTGAAATAAGACACCACATAGATTTTTGTGAAGAAAGAAACTAGAGATAAACGAAGTAAATAAACTATTCATAAATTATGATCGCGAGAACAGCATCAATTCTTCCCTCATTCTCCTCTTTTTCTCTTTCTTGTCTTGTCTCTTCTTCTTCTCCACCTATTCCTCTGGTTCGACCTCTTCTGACCGTCCACATTCCATATCCACCCACGTGTCCAAACGAGTGACGTCACGTGGTTATCCAGAATACGTTTCTCTCTTTTTTTCAGTTAACCAAGCCTCTGCCGACCGACCGACATACAGGAGGCAGTAAATACAGACACAAATTATTGTAGAAGACGTGAGCACACACACACATCCACACAGACACAAAAATACAGGGAAGGGGAATCATATATGTGTGGACATGTATGTAGGTGGTAGGTAGGTATTTCGTCTCACATATATGTATAAAGGGTCAGGCAGGGAATGTTGGAGGATGGGGTACAGAGGTGGTTTGACTACCCGGTAAAAGTCGTAACGAGACTGAAAAACATGGATCAGCTCTTAAAACAGAGCTCCTGGGATGTCCAAGGGAGATATTAAAAAAAGACAGAGAGGAACACTATTAAGTGGATGGGGTTGATATGCTTCTCGGTAATGGAACAACGACCTTTGACCTCTTCTGGGCCAAGTGAACAGCAAATAAGATTATAGCCTTAACAACAAATTTCTTTCTACACTTCCTAATGTCTAAATGATTAACAGGAAGAAAAAAACGAGTTTCTCTTTTCCATCTACAGAAACCAGGACAAAACGAGTCATTTCCCTTCTCCAACTTTGACATATATGTATACAGTTTATAGCTGGTGTACCGCAAGGACGTATATTAGATCCACCACTATTCCAAACAGTGCATCGAAGGGCGTAATACTTATGTTGTATTTAACGCGCTGCAACTTCTTTCAACGAATAACGTTTTTGAAGTGAACTTCTTTGCGGGTCAGGAGTCTTAAAGCTCAATTTCTGAATTTGGATAAGAATTATTAGTACATGTGGTATTGTTCTCTAATTTCTAATACGCTGTAAATTAATTATAAGACACTTAGATAGAGATATATATATTTTATGATTTAATTCTAAGTTTTTTAAAGACCTTTTTCAACGTCACAATGAGGAACATATATTCATCCCTTCTCTAACAAATAATGAAGTGATGAATACATTCTTTTACATTGTATTCTTAAATTTTGCAAGAATATATCTTAAAATTTCATTCTCAAAACGTTTCCAAAATCTGAACTAAATAATGTGTGTATAGATAACAAAGTAATTTATGTGTTATAGTTAGGAGTTTGTGTGTCACCGTTAGGAGAAACTATTAATAACAGATGCAATCTGCTACGTAACAACGTATTCTCCTTTTTAGATATATTGTACATAAATAAATAAATAAATAAATAAATAAATAAACACTGTGTTCCGGCAGAATAAAATACTATCTACATATATAAAATTGAAAATCACTATGTTTGTGACTCTAAATCTCCTGAACCGCCCGACCGATCTCGATCAAATTTGCAACATGGATGAGGTTCAAAGTGGGCTGGTTTTAGGCTATTCACTTTGATGATAGAACTGAGGGATGGGGTATAAAAATAAATAAAACTTAATAACTCGTGAACCACTTGGCCGATCTTGATCAAATTTTTAAAATAGATGAGGTTTAGGCCTGGGATCGTTCTTATGATTTAAATTTGACGGAGCAACGTAGGGGAGGAGAAGGAGGGGGATATATATATATATAAGAACAACGCTGACAATATCGCTGACTATCGTCCTATCAGTGTTCTTCCCGTGCTTTTAAAAGTTTTTGAATATATTGTAAATGATCAAATTCGGGAATACTTAACAACACATAATTTATTAGATACATTTCAATCTGGTTTTCGAAGTAATCATAGCACATGCACTGCACTAGTAAACGTAACGGAGGATATAAGATGGGCTATTGATAACAGAAAACTGACGCTCCTTACTCTACTTGACTATAATAAGGCATTTCAAACGATTGATTTTGACATCTTACTTCAGAAATTATCATTATTGCTTAATTTTTCTGAATCAGTGGTTAAATGGTTTTATTCTTACCTTCACGAACGTAAACAAAGGGTAGTGATCAATCAGGATCACATATCGACATGGCATTTTATCAACAGTGGAGTGCCGCAGGGTAGCCTACTAGGTCCTCTTCTCTTTGCCCTTTACATTAATGATCTCCCTCAAATTCTCACATATTGTAAATACCATATTTGCGCTGATGATTTTCAGTTATATGCTTCTTTTCCCCAAGGATATTAATAATGCGATTGAGAAAATAAATACTGAGTTAAACAAAATCAGCGACTGGTCTACGACTCATGGGTTAAAATTAAATGCAACAAAATCGCAGAGCATCTTAATTGGCTCCCCTAGAATTCTCTCTTCTATTAATATCTATGAGCTCCCAAATATAAAATTGTCCAATACTGTTATTCCATTCTCTACAACCGTCAAAAATTTGGGTGTCATACTAAATCAAAATCTCTACTGGTCAGATCAAATAAATGGAGTTTGTAAGAGAGCATTTGGTGCCCTGCATACGTTAAATCGACAAAGAAATTTCTTACCAATATCTCTGAAGATCAAACTTGTCAAGGTACTGGTGTTTCCACATCTTGACTATTGCAACTCATTCTGATCTAACAGAAAATCAATCAAAGGGCTTGCAAAGAGTCCAAACTGTCTGTATTAGATTTATTTTCAATATAACTTACAATGAACATCTCACATCTTTTTATTAAAAAAACTATCATGGCTGACGTTAGTTGGAAGAAGAAATTTACATAATCTTACCCTATTGTACAAAATACTTACTACGTCAGAACCATCGTACCTAGCCTGTAGATTTTTATATTTATCAGACTTTCATACTAGAAGCACAAGATCTCAAGATAATTTCTTGCTCTCCATACCCAGCCACAATTCTGATTCATACTCAAAATCCTTCACAATAAGTACTACACGCCTCTGGAACAGTTTACCTCAATTAATACACAACGTTTCCACAGTTGCCAAATTTAAAAAATCTGTAAATTCCCTTCTCTTAAGTAAAGATAAAGATACTGGTAGTACATGAGACATCTTCGTTTTACCAGATTATTAATAACCCACATATGAACACACAACCAATAGGTAACCTACGTTAATTTGTACTGCTTATATATTCATACTTCTAGTACCGCTATATGCAATATGCAATTTATGTTTCTCTATGTTATTTTGTTTTCTCTATTGTATATTATTTTCAAATTTTGTTTTTGAAGTGTTTAACTATTTTTCTACTTAAGTAGTATATTCTTTTTTTATGTGGTTCAATACTTTTCTTTTGTAATTGTTAGTATTTTCTATGTATTGGTGATTTTTTTTAAAAAAAGAATGTATGCACGTGGTTATGTGCTCGGAGAAGGCTGCAGAACCTTAAGTCATATATATATATATATATATCGATTTATATAATACTGAAAATGACTATTTTTGAAACTTAATAACTCTTGAACTATCCGACCGATCTCAATCAAATTTTCAAGATACATGAGGTTCGGATCTGGAAACATTTTTGTAATTTCACTTTAAAGGTAGATCTTAGAGGAGGGGGAGAGGAGGGGGACGTATAAATAAAAACTAATAAAACCAGATAACTTTTGAACCACTAACCAATCTCGATCAAATTTTCAACATATATGAGGGTCAAGGTTTGGGTGTTTTTTATCGTTTCACTTTGACAAGCCAACCTAGGGGAGGGGGAGGCGGATATCTATCTATATATATATATATATATATATATATATATATATATATATATATATATATATATATATATATATATATATTAAAATTATATAAAAATTAAATTATATAAAAATATATAAAAATTAAAATTACTACTTTTGTGACTTCATCACTCTTGAACCACCCGACCGATTTCAATCAAATTTTCAACATACATGAGTTTAGGGGCAGGGATTACTTTAGGCTATTCACTTTGACGTTGCAACGTAGGGGAGGGGGAGAGAAATTTAAAAATGATGAAAAATGACCGATATTATTGTTGAATCCATTGTTTTCGGCGTCGATGAGAGAAACAGTGACACTTCTGATGCTGTTTCAATCCAAGTTCATTCCTGATAGTTAGGAAGGGGAAGGGTACAACGTAGGGGAGGGGATAAACATTTAAAAATGATCGAAAATGACTAATATTAGTGTCGAATCCATAGTTTTAGGAGTAGCTGAGATTAACAATGACAATTCTGATGCCGTGTGTCGCAGCACGGAGGAGGGGGAGGGGGAGCTATATATAATAATAATTGAAAATGAATAATATTAGTGTTTAATCCATAGTTTTCAGGATCATTCAGATGAACAGTGACATTTCAGACCCGGTTTAAATTCAAAATCAGTCCCCCACTTGGGGGAGGGAGAGAAAGATATATATGTATGTATGTAAATGGTCGAAAATGGTGTTGAATCTATAGTTCTTGGGGTCGCCGAGATGAACAGTGACACTTCTGATGTTTAAATCCAAATTCAGCCCCACATCTTGGGAAGGGGGAAAGGGAAATACATAAAACTGATCAAAATAACCCATATTAGTGTCGAATCCATAGTTTCCGGGGTCGCTGAGATGACCGGTGATACTTCCGATGCCGTGCCCTGCAATATGGAAGAGGAGGAGGGGGAAATAATGATCAAAAATGGCCGATATTAGTGTCTGATCCGTAGTTTTTAGGGTCGCTGAGATGAAGAGTGTCACTACCGATCCCGTTTAAAACCAAATTCAGTCCCGTAACTTGGGAGAGGGGGAGATAATAAAATGATCGAAAATGACCAATATTAGTGTCGAATTCATGGTTTTCGGGGTCGCCGAGATGATCAATGGTCTTTCCGATGCCGTTTAAATCGATACCATTAAAAACGAAAACAGTATATTTCACAGGTACTAAACATATGAGAAACGTAGTTGTGCATTTAAATTTTCATTTCAACCCAGTGAAGCGGGTAATATATTCTAGTTAATTATAATTGGCAACGAACAATATATTTCTTTTCGTCATAAAATAGTTTTTTTTCCTCGTAAACTGCGCACTAGAACGATGATTTTGTTAAGCTTAATTTCATTTATCATTAATGCATGTCTCCTTTATCTATGTAGCGATTTTAACCGCATATTCACCCTTCGCAGTTGCAATATGGATTTTAAAAGAAAAAAAAAAGTGTGGCTTATTTTGGGGGAAATAGTGTAAAAGTATATGGGACAGAGGCGGTTCGAGACAAACAATATAGAATCGAAAAATAAGAACAGATCAGATTTAGATAGAGAAAAGTAGGGTTGACAAAGAAACAGACGGTTAAAGTTAATGATGATCATAGGCTTTAATCTACGTATCTAAAGTTAACGGAGTTAAATATAGTCTATATGAAGCTAAAGTTAACGGTTCTGCATATTACGACTCTAAAGGTGACGGAGTTAAATATCTAGGAATCTAAGGTTAGCGACGTTGAATATATACGAATCTAAAGTTAACTGAGTTCAATATCTACAAATCTAAAGTTAATGGCGTTGAATATCTACGAATCTGAAATTAACAGTGTTGAATCCCTACCAATCTAAAGTTAAAGGTGTTGAATATTTAAGAATTTAAACTTAACAGCGTGAATATCTACTAATCTAAAGTTAACAGTGAGTTAACGGCGTTGAATATATATGAATATAAAGTAAACCGTGATGAATATCTATGAATTTAAAGTTAGTGGCAATGAATATGTACGAATCTCAAGTTAACGGCGTTGTTTATCTACGAATTTGAAGTTATAAAATATATTAGGTAAACTCTTAACTATTTGTTGTTTATCTTCTCTTAAAGTGACGCATATTCTACTCGTGAAAAATATAATAATTCCTAAACTAATAGAATTGTGTTGGTAATTTCTTTTTTTCATTTCAGAGTGATATAACGCAGTTTAAGGCGTTGGGTTGCTGTGGGCAGCTATTGCAGTCGTTCCTCGATATCCAGATCTAGATCAGAGAGGAATGTGCAAGTTACGCGGGAAGTGCTCATCCAAGGTTCACAAAAGCCAACACACCATGCCGCTCGTGAAAGTGCATCCCATTATACAATAAAAAAGTTATCTAAAATATCAAAGAAACTTCGTATTAATTGGATAAACTCATTTAGTATATTCTGACAGACGCAGACACCAGGTTGAGTTTCTGCTGAAGTTAGTCAAGGATGTTACGAGACAAGTGCGAGAACGGATGTACAATGTTGGTGCCTATGTGGAACTTTATCGATTGTGCTTATGTGAACTTTTAACACTGTTGTAAAGTCGTACCACTCTAGTATGCAATGTAGTTGAAACTTATTCCATTAAAAATAATCAATTAAATACGATAATACCTCTGAATAATGGACAACGATGGGTAAAAATGCAAGGGCTCGGAGAAAATAATCAATTTTTTTTTATATTTTATTTATTTTTGCCTGGGAAATTTTGGGCTTTTAGAAATATTTCAATTTCAATTTTAATGGAGACATAACCCATGTGTTCCACCTTTGTTTTACCATTATAATACAAAAAAAATATTTAATTACTGTATTCTGAAGAGAAAACTTTGGAAAAATTGAAGGATCAAAGAAAATCGGACAATCTATAGGAAAGAAAAAAATGCAAATCGGTAGGCGCAATGGGTTTTCTAGTTCTACTGTTATAGAACTATTAGATTAAGGCTTAAAGATAAAAATGTTCTAGTAAATAGTTTAATATAGTGTTAGCAAACTGCTCTAAAAATGTAATAAATTTCGAGGAAGAAAAATATCATTTAAAATTTATGAATATGTAAGAACTTGATTATAACTACTTATAACATTTAACTATTGTATCAGGCCTTGTTTCTATACTATCAAACTCTTTTAAGGTCTGGCAAAGCTAGTGATCATACACACACGCGAGAAACATTCAGTACGTGGAAGGTTAGTCGGTTCTCAGTGACAAGTTGCATATGCAGAGAAGTTAAGTTTGCCTGTTGTAAAGGAAGCAAAAGACTCTAAAATAGGTACATATAGCTTTATTTAAGAAAAAATGTCCATGTTATAAGTTTCAGTAAGTCAAAAATAAGGCATAGCGTAATATATGTTGATGAAAGGAGGCAAAGGATTGGTATTATGATAGAGTATACACACTGTATGTATGTGTGTCAGGCTGACACACATTGCTTGTTACAGTGACAACTCGTGCCAGCTTTTGTTGATCAATTGATTTAGGGGATAAATCGACAATGATTGTAGGTATATTTCAGTATGTAGTTCCTTTGTTATAAGGAAAGTCATCAGACAGAAGGACTACCGTCTGGTTCATCTTAGTGTACATAATAGGTTTAAACATAACAAACACTTTCTCAGTTTCTGGGTCATTTAGTACGGTATAAGCCTAATGGTAAAGCACCTTTGGCTTTAGATTATCACAGTACATGTCCCAAAGATCTTGATGTATTAAAGAAAGCCTCTAATGCCACTATACAGTACTCAAAATTGTCAATCCTTAATACAACTTTCTTCCTCAGTTGAAAAACAATTTTAACTTACCTTACAGTAACTTCATTCGTAGGAACCCTGGCAAAATGTTGTGAAAGAAGACTATGAGAAAGTCAGTTTCAGCTGGAAGAAATTAGCCTCTGTTTTATTCTTCGTATATGGATTCCGAAAATGATTGTGCTAAATTGTGATTTTCAATTATTGATTATTATGAGTAGTGAAATATTGAAAGCAATATGTTGCAAAACAGATTGAAAACAGTTTGTTATTAAAGAGCTTACATTGTTTCAGTGTTATTGTATTTCAACGCAGGTTGTAATGAATCGCAGCAAAGTTTGCAGATAAGTCGTACGAGATAGTAGAAACCTTACATATAGTATTTCATTGCTTTTTACGTTTGTTGTAAAGGAGATTGTTTTCAAAGATTGAAGGGTTTCATTGTTTATATAGTGTCGATGTGATTGAAATAAAATTATTCGTCAAGTGTATGTGTTTATATATTAAGGAAAGTGAGAAGAAATTAAAGAAAATATAAGATCCTTCTTGCCTTTCATTTAGAAAAGTAATAGTAATAGTCATAAAAAAATAGTAATATTTTAAGAATTAATATGATAGTGCTAAACTTTGCTCTAGTGGACACAAAGAAGAAACTGGCTGATAATCTAATGTTCTCGGGATTGCTGCCAGAGTGAGTGTTGCTGTGCTGAGCTTTCGTTACCATACAGCGGCAACATCTTATGGTAACGAAAGCTCGGCACAGCAACACTCACTCTGGCAGCAATCTCGAGAACATTGGATTAATAGTAGACGCCAGCAAAGCTTCAAGATCATATTAACTGGCTGATAGTTTTGCGAACTATTTTCGATCAATAAATGATACAAATACAGCATCATTAACTGGTCAGATTCAGTAAAATAGAAGTTAATAATTTAATAATTGATGAAATCTTAGATGAGTAATATATATATATATATATATATATATATATATATATATATATATATATATATATATATATATATATATATATATATATATATATATATATATATATAAATTAAATCTTAAAAGAGCATGTAGACTGGACAAAATTTGACACACTTCAGGACAGAGAGACGCAATTTCTCTTGAGGAATTACAGATTCCACTATTCAACTTTGAAATATAAAGCAGTTGATGCAGTGGAAACACAGATTCACCCCCACCCACACCCCAAAAAAGTCAGGTGGTATCCAATGAGAAAGTGCTGTTTAATAAGGGAAGCATTAATGGGAATTGGAGGACTGATCATTAATAATATCAAGTATGTATGTGATACAGTTATTATAGCTAGAATCGAAGAAGGACTACAGCAGATGATTGACAAAATAGTTGGTATTGAAAAACTATATAGAATAGAAATCAATATAGAAAAATCAAACCACGAGAATAGTTTATGAGAACGCGGCCTTACGGGTTTTAGTAGAACAAAGAGAACTTGAAGAGGTCAATAATTTCAAGTATTTGGGAAGTATTTTGACGAAAGGCGCTTATTGCACCAAAGAGATCAGATCAAGAATTGCCATAGAACAAAAAGAAGCATTCAACAAGAAAAAGGCACTCTTAACTAACAGGATCAAGTTTGGACTAAGGAAAGAATTGGTCAAGTGCTATATATGGAGTATCGGACTGTATGGTTCAGAGACTTGGATATTACGGAACTTATAGAAGAAATATTTAGAGGGCTTTGAAATGTGATGTTCGAGAAAGATGGAGAAGATAAAATGGACAGAGTAACAAACGAAGATGTTTTAAAACGCATAGGAGAGAGGAAGACGCTTTCAGCCTGTGTCCTTTGTAGAAAGGCCAATTGCATTTTACATTACTCGAAAGATGGGAGGAAAGCGAGGAATAGAAAGAAGAACACAACTGATCGATGGTTCGAAAAATAGAAGAAAATATTGTGATTAAAAGAAGCTGAAAATCGAGAAACGTGAAAGAAACATTTCCAGACCCAAACTAATAATAATAATAATAATAATAATAATAATAATAATAATAATAATAATAATAATAATAATAATAATAATAATAATAATAATAATAATAAACTGGTTAGTTCCAGGACCTGCCGAAAGACAGAATACTTTATATTTAACTCAAGAACATTTGTCCCTACTCGGAGGGGTGGTGGCTCAGTGGTAGAGCGTTCATCTCTGGTGCAGGGGTCCTTGGTTCGATCCTAGCTTGCGCCAAGTGAGCTTTGTAGTGGACAAACAGCGTATGCTTGGATTTTCTCGGGTTCGGGTTCTCCAGTTTCCTCCCACTTTCTTCTTCCACTATTTCATTCATTTTCTCATCATCACCGTCTCCTTTAGTCTACATTGCATAACCGTGGGACCTAAAACAAAAATTTCGTTTCATTTCATTTGCACCTACTCCTGCAGACTTTTATAAACAGTTGAATTGTAGAAAATAAAATAAAAGAAAGACGTAGCACGGCCTGGATTCGAACAAAGACCTGTGAATGACAAAACCATCGCTTAAACCACTATACTACTGAGGCACTTTTTTGGACCATTGGGATTTCCTCAAGTAAGCTAGCGCCAATTTCAATGTTAGTGCTTTTGGCAGAACTTCTACCCCAATTTTCTTATCACCCTTTGAGATCGAGGATTTGTCACTTCGTAAATGAGCTTATAAAAAACAATACAATAAATATCATATCACTTTAATATATTCAAGAATAAACCCAAATAAAACCTGCATATCCGTTGATGCATGCATTAGTCCCTCTTCATATTCAGCCACTGCAGTGGCGCAACTCGGTGGAGCAACTGCTTGTGAAGCATTGCTTTAAATTGCTGCCTTCATTTGCTTCCACTGCAGTTGCTTCCACTAAAACGGTTGCCGCCACCGACCGCTCTCGCGCAACTGTCTCGAGCAACTCTCAGTGTCCGTCACTCGAGGAAAAGCATTGCTTTAAATTGTAGCCTTCGTACGGGGACACTGCAGTGGCGGTCACCGCACAAGGTTGCCAGTGTATCTCGATGCCAATGTATGTATACGTTGTAAAAAAAAAAGTACTGATCAGACGAAACATGCACACTTGATCTTTCCGTGCCTGCCCTAGTCGCGGGTTTACTACACCTCCCCGATGGGGGAAATTTTTAACACAATAGAAAATAATAATGAAAAACTTATTTTATGCATACCTTTATTTCGTTTTAGTATAAATTTTAATGAATTTTCATTTTACATATGTTGTGAAGAACGACTTTAATTACTATAAATTCACGATCTTTTCTTGTTTGAAATAGTTACAGAGAATGATGAGTTTTACAATATGCGTTGGCGCAATAATGAAATAAATTCGCTTTGAATTTTCTCCCGTAATAGTTTGAATATTCCAACACTAAGAATTTCATTAAAGGAAATAAAATAATCGGATTGCAAGGGCACCCATCAGGAGGGGCAAGGTGGGGCGATCGCCCCCCCTAGAGGAAATTGTACTTCAGAATATCGAAAATCCAATAGAATTTTTACATTAGTTACAGCAAAATTTGAAACTATTTTTGAAACGTCGCTTATACTGCTCCCCCTTGTAAACCACAACATGGGCGCCCTTGTCGGATTGTTGAACTTTATCTAGATTTATATTGTGACAAGGTGTTGAGGAGCACATGCACAGAGGGTTGCGAGGGAAGTGCAGTACACCATAATTACCCGCCTCTTCGCTACTGTCTACTGCAAGTAGAACGTTAAAATTCTATTTAGCTTCGACGACCAATGATTAACGCCAATACACTTCCTAAATCAATTATTATTTGGAGACTGTTTGACTTATGTTATTATTATTATTATTATTATTATTATTATTATTATTATTATTATTATTATTATTATTATTATATTTTTGCACTTTTCTTCATCTTGCTAATTAAATTTTTATTCAAAGTGCTCCCCTCAAAACGTTGCTCCCCTAGACTCGGGCCTAGTGGTAAATCCAAATCTGCCTAGTCGCTTATTATGTTTTGTTCTTTGGGTATTAGTCATTCATCACCTGATTAGAAGCCATCCCTTATGCCAAATGAATAATTTCCGGATACGTTTATAACTATTATTATTATCACGTAACGGGGCTTATAATATTGTATTCTTAGTCCGTCCGTCCGTTACTCCTACGATAACTCTTGGACAAATGCCAAATTGTTATTTTCTGTTTTTGCAATAAATATGTGGAGCGATTATAGTATCTCGTCCGAGTTCGTTAATGGAGACGATTAATCAACCGGACGTGGTAAAAATCAACCATTTCCGGTTTTAACGTTGCCATTATAGAGCGAAAGCCATAATAGATAGCGAGAAGGGGTTTTCTCAAATAGATTAAGTGTTCCAAGAATATCTTCCATGTCCATCCTTAATACTGTATTGAAACCGGAAGTGGTAGAAATCCAGTACGACTTCCGGTTTCAATATTAATCTATATAAAGAAAACCGATAAGAGAACAAGTTCGATTTCCTTGGAATCATAGCGTTCTAAGAATAGTTCGCATTTTCTCTTTTAACACTTTATTCAAATCGGTAGTGGCAGAAATAAACCATTTCCGCTTTCAGTGTTGATCGCCATAGAACAAAAATGATAATAAATAGCGAAAAGTGTTTTTGTAATCAATTTAGCATTTCAAATATATGTACTATCTCCTCTCTTAACCCTCTATTTAAACCAGAAATGGCATAAATCAACTACTTCCGGTTTAAACGTTGATTACTATAAGGTAAAAACAGTAATAGGTAAGAGAAGCAGTTTTCTGTAATCAATTGTGTCCCAAGAATAATATTTCATCTCGACTCTAATCTGTTTACTAAAACCAAACCTGGTACACATGTACCATTTTTAATTTTCAGACTAATTAAAAAAAAAATATTGGCACGCTCCACTTTATTGTCTTTACAGAATTATTATTATTATTATTATTATTATTATTATTATTATTATTATTATTATTATTATTATTAAATCATTAAGGAAAGAAGTAAAGGACGGAACTATGTTGTTGACAAAACCAAATATATATTTATGGGATTCTTTGTGGCTAAATGCTTAGAACTTGCACCCTTGCAGGAGTCGGGTTCGATTTCCGGTGGCAGGTACTGTGGTTTGTAGATCTACGTCCCATGTAGCCTAGTAGCTTAGGTGTTGAAATGAAGTTGAACTCTAAGTAATAAAAATGAAAAATGAAATGAAATCTTTAAGTTTTACGTCCCACGGATATGCCGGTTAGGCTAAAGGAGACGGTGATGATGAGAAATGAATGAAATGATGGAATGAAGAAAGTGGGAGGAAACGGGAAACCCCGAGAAAACCCACGAGCACGGTGTTTGTCCACCACAAAGTCCACACGGCGCGAGCTGGGATCGAACTAGGGACCACAAGCACCAGAGTAAGTAATAAAAATATATAAACAAAAATATAGGTAAGTGGAAGAGTATTACGTGCGTCTAACAAAAGAATATAAATTGAGAAATTAATTCATGAACTGACAAATCGCAACTCTTAAAAAATGTAATAAATTTAGATAACATGAGCCATGGCAACAATTGCAAAGTGCCAGTTGGAATATTAAAACATGCGGTGAAAATTAGGAGTGTTGCCGATTTCAGAGATCGAATAATGGACGTTTGGTGCACATTAGAAGCAGTCGTAAATTCATACTAGTTAACTATTGAACAGAAATAAGCATACCATTGGCTTTTTGGGAAAATTTGCTATTAAAATGAGGTGTCACATGCTATCGTTTTCATTTTTCAAAATTCACTTTAATTCAAAATGGCGGATTTCAAGATGGCTGCCGTCAAGGTCATACCTACCATACAAATTTCCCCTAGGCCTTATATGTATCTACATGGTTGTTCTTTCATTAACGCTTCGTTTACAAAGGTTAGTAAGGGACTTCTGTAGTAATCTCTAATAACCACATCACAACTCTTAAAAATTATAAAAAAATAGAAAATATGCACCATGGCAAAAATTTCTGTCATCTCAAATAATACATATATGTCCTCTATCAGCTAGAAAAAATTAATTGAAATCGGAGCCAGACAATTGGGTCCCTTGTTAATGTTGCCCGGTTTTTATTATTATTTTGATTACGCGACTTTTGAATTATTCGTTATTATACTATACAAATTGATTAATATTATTGAACAAAATAGGAGATGAAATAGTTTTAAACTGTCTCTTAGTTGACTTCTACGCTTCTACGTGTAATCTTTCTACTAAGTAAAAGCGATTTTAGACACTTTTTATTTCATAATGTAAGTTTTTTTAATTTTTTTTTTTTTTTTACGATTGCATCAATTGTTTCGGTGGCAAAAGAATATAAATTGAGAAATTAATTACAAAGTTTATGTTGACTTTGGAGCTGCAACACCTAAAAAAAAAGTATGGAAATAATATGCATATGTATATAGTCCTAATGACAGGATTGCTCTCATGCAAATCCTCCTCTAAGGCAAATCTCTTAGCAGAAAGAGAGCCGTCCTGTGAATCCTCAGGAATCTCATTCAAGCTAGTTCAGGCCAACTGATCCGGGGAATCTAAAATATTCCCCTTCATGTCAGCATCTTCAAAACCCAGGGAACTCACTCAATTAAAAGGATTTAGTTCTAAATATCTAAAAATTTTCGACATACGGAAGGTTTCGACATACGGAAGTAGTTAAAGAACTTCACTTTGTCTGCACAGAGATCACGATACAAAGTATGATACAGGCCAGTTTGCAATCTCGTTGATAGCATAGGATGCACGGACATTCGCTTTTTCCCTCTACGTTTCTTCTTTTTGAGCAGCAAAATAAGAAGTGCTTGCTTACTATTAACAGCCATAACACAAAGTGGAATAACTTGAGACAGTGGAAATGCTTCTACGAACTATATGAACCGGATAGTCGCCGAATGGACACTGAAATCTCGAACCATGAACGGTTGTATGTGTGTTTATGCGTGTTCCATGTATTTCTGTGTGTCCTGGCAACACCACTCATAGCTTGGGCAATAAAAGGGGGGGGGGCAGAAAATAAAAAGAAGCCCTGGTACCTGCTGTCGGTTGCTCGTCTTTTCACAAACAGTGGCGCAACTCAGTGTTTCCACTCAGTGGCCGCGAATGAAGGGGACCTTAGGTGTATCAGGACACCAAGACTTGCTACACCGTTACCAAACTTTTCTGGTACAATGTTGCCATCTCATCAAGGTGCTCATTAGGAAGTAAGTCAATTAATTCCGTAAGTATACAAAGGTAATGGAGGTGAAAGGGTTCAGGATAAATGTTGGCCATGAGACAAGAGAGGACAATTTTCGTGTCAAGTCAAATCTCTTTCAACAGAAATAATTACATTTTCGAGATGAAACAGCATTTAGCCTTATAAAAATCTCGTCTCGTAGCAACAAATTCTCTACATGTATTAAATAGCAAATTACATGTTTCGCCAAAAAAATAATCAGAATTAATGTAAAAACGAGAATAAACAGTATTATACGAGAAGTGAACAGAAAATAAGGTTACAAAGCCTGTAGTGAAATGTGTATATATTATTTCATACAACAAATACAGCCAACGGAAGTACATACATTAGGGTATTTTTCGACCTAGTCTCCCTATCGGTTGAGGCACTTGTCGCATCTTGGGATGAGTTTGAAGATTTCCTCCTGGTAAAAATCCTGTCATTGCATGTTCAGCCACGTTGTCACGAACTGTTTCACTTCCTCGTATGAGCGAAGCGATGGCCTCCTAGGTGCTCATTCCAGTGCGGGAATAGATGAAAGTTGCTTGGAACGTAGTCCGGGCTGTAGGCAGGGTGGTCGATTATGCGCCAGCGAAAATGTTTCAACAACTAGCGGTCTTCTGCACTGTATCCGATGACGATCTCTCTACCAGCCGCAAACTTTCGACACCATTCTGTGACATGCTGTCGAGACATTGTAGTCTTTGCGTAAACTTCTACCACCTCAACCGTAGTTACATGTTTCGCTCACAGAAATCGAATAACTGAACGGCCTTCTTCGGAAGATCAGTTTTCCAAACGAATTGCCATTTGTGTTTACCAAGGATGTTATAAAATAGAGGATCTACCAATATGTATCTTCATCCTATTAAACTATTGAAGCCAAAAAAACAATCGAGCATCGACAAGTCTGATTGGCTACTCTCGTTTTCGCCGTAGTCTGATTGGCTACTTTCGTTTCCGCCATGATTGTTGGCTCAAAACATTGCGATCTTATTGGGCGGAGTGGGAAGAGTAGGGGGGCGAAACTGTGACGTGTGGCTTCAAGATTTTGTTGTAAGGGCAGATCCTCTATTTTATAAAATCCTTGGTGTTTACATACAACTAGTGCCGTACGTAGCGGGTGGCTGAAACTGCACATTTGCAACTTTATGTATTAAAATTACTGTACACTCTATAACAGAACTCCTTATTGGTCTGCAACAGACGAAACTAGAAATATTGGCCTTGTAACTTTCTTTTGTAATCTTCCCTCGTAACAAGTTCATCTTTAGTTCGCGATACTTTCAATTCTTAGAAATTAAGGATATGCCATTCCTTCCTTCGTCCTATTGCTCAGCAAAATCTTCTAGTTATGTCAATATTCTTCTGAAAAAAGAATTCTTAGTGTGTCCAAGTTACCTGTTTTCTGTATGATAACTGCAATATTTCTCACACTCATGTGCGATAATTACAGGCGTAACTAGAGAGGGGTTAAGGATAGCCAGTCTCTACCTTTGAACACTGTTGACTTCCTTGCAATAAGACTACTGTTGGATAGCAGGTTGAAACTATGACGATTGAAAGGTTCTTTCGGTTCTCAGAAGAAAGGACTTATGCTCTTTCCCTTGCAAGATATCTTAATTACACCAATGGCAATAATTGACAAATGTTACTATATTTAGAAAATGAAATGAAATGAAATAGTTCAGTTTTACGCACCATGACTAGCCATATACTGGCTAGGCTAAAGAAGACGGTGATGATGAGAAATGAATGCAATGGTGGAGTGAATAAAGTGGGAGGAAAGGGGAGAACCCCTAGAAAATCCAGAAACGTGGTGCTTTTTCCATCATAAAGCCCACTTGGCGCGAACTTTAGAAAATCAATAATTACAATCGTGTCTAATCAAATTATACTCCTACTATTTTGCTAACATAAGATCAAGGCACTAACAAACAACCCCCCCCCCAAAAAAAAATGAATTTACCATAAGGAAATGTTAGAAAAACAAAATTAATTATGAAAAATCAAGTATTGAAAAAAGAGCATGAGTACTTTAATTTAAATTAAGGGAGATTAATTTTGAAAAATAAGAGAAAAAGAAAAAAAATCAGAGAAAAGAAACTAGCAAGCACGACTGAGAGTTGTAAAAGTGACGAGGGAGACATCTGGTGAGTGGAAGACAAGAAAGGAAGAAAAGTATTCGGGGGGTAATGAAATTAAGAATGTTTAAAAAAGCAAATATAATTTATAATGGGCTTTGATAAGCTTGCTGAAAAGAAGGAAGTTAGAGAGGTAAATATGACGAAGATTGGACAAAGAAGCATTTATCTGCAGCTCAATTCAAAAACGATTGTCTTGGAACTGATTAAGAAAGAAAGAGCACGGGAGTTTACTTAAGAAACCTTCTCTTCAAGTATTTACGCAATGGTTTTTGGAGAACTGTGTCAACTACATAAAACATGCACTTAATTCCATCTTTCACGTTCAGCAGCCAACTGTATTCTTTAATGAGCTTGGAGTGTTCTTTTGGCGCTACCGACAGCAAAGTCAAGGAGCCCATAAAGGCTAAAAACTCCACAACAGAAAGAACGAAAAAGAAATGTTTTATTAAAAGTGATTCGTTCGTTCGTCCGCCTCTCTTGTGTCGTTTGCGATCTAAATTCTTTCCATTCTTTTGTAACGAGAACTGTTTTTCTTTACCTTAGCCGGCGGCGCGACGCGACGTCCGTAGGGTAATTACGCTTGTCAGGTTTCCGGTTGGAATCGAATTCAGATTCCGAGTTCTCCAAGAAGTTAAATATCTCCCAAAATGAAATTTATTTAATTATTATTGAAAAGTATATTATAGGCTACATTCCATTACTTTGCCCTAAAATCATAGGTGCAAACAAGATGTAAAACTCAGAATAGGACAGGTGAAGAAGACATTTGCTGAGAAAATGAAGCCTGTAATCCTTCTAATTGGAATATCGACATAGAAGTGAAGAAAAGGCTCGTGAAAACATTTGTAGGAGTGTTACGTTGGATGTGAGGGATGGACGCAAGGAAAAGAAGGAAAATGGATGCCTTCTAAGGATAAAGAAGATAACAAAAATATTATCTCTTGCTGTACTTATAATAACGTTGCGTGGCTTTTGCTCGTAATTATTTTCTACTCATAATTGGTGCTAGAAAATCAACAGACCCGGAGTCGATTCCAAGCTTAATGTTGAAGAACTTCTTCAATGGAACAAAACTTCATTCCATAATCGAAAAAAGTAGGCGTACTTAAAAAGGTAGGTAGGTTACATGCATTAATGCATTATTTCTGTAGTTTTTGGACTTAACGTACAGCAGAGTATATAACTGAAAACGCATATTTTATAATACTTTCCGTATCTGTTCCATCTATACATACTTTCCGTATGAAACAATATAGGCAGTCAGGATCTCATACAAATGGACGTATGTAACATATAACTGAGGAGTGATATATGGAAAACTGTTAGATGTCAGACATCCTGCAACGGCATAATGTAACATCTAAGGTCAGTGCGTATGTAGCATATGAATAACGTATGCTCCATACTGATTTCTGTAGTAAGCAAGAGGATTCCGTATATTTGTACTACCGCTGTCTGAAGAAAGGATTTTTCTGTTAATATTGGAGATAAAGAGATGCAACTAACTCTGTGGCCTATAGAAGCCGAAGGTTTAATGCCGCATTCGCAATAGCTCTCTTGACTACTGTCCTTAGCCAACTGGATCCAATTTCTACTTTGTACTTCTTTCCTATCGAGATTGGTCTTAATATTGTCCCCCTCCCATTTCTGCCTAGGTCTTGCTAATGACCTTTTCCGAATTGGTTTTCCCGTTGCGTTTCTATTTTCGAAAATTTTGGCTACATGACCTGCTCATCTGAGCCTCCTCGACTTAATGATTCCAACAATGTTTGGTAAATCGTATAAATTATGCAGTTCCTCGTTATGAAGTTTCCGCCATTCTCCATTCGCGTTCCTCTTGGGTCCGAATATTACCTATAGAATTTTAATTGCAAATACTTTCAGTCTGTTTTCTTCTCTCAGATTAAGCGACCATCTTTCGCAACCGTACAGTACAACAGACAAAATTATCATTTTATATATTTTAAGCTTCAAATTGTTTGACAGAATTCATGAATACAGAAGATTTTGAACTGAATAACACGAATTCCCTGCTTTCAGTCAAAATTTGTTTATTTTATTTATTTTTTTCGTGGATATGGTTCTGGTCTGTTAATGTTGAATCTGAATAATTGAAACTATCTATTTTGTCGAAAGAATTATTTGATATTTTAACGTATCTATAATTTTCAGTATTATAGTCACGGTGAACTTCTAGTTTTCCAGATAAAGAGGTATACATTTTAGATATTATATTTGCGATGGTAGGGAAATAGCAAGTTTTATAGCTTCTGTAGTTTATTTCCTGTTGGTTGGATCGTATGGCATCCTTACTTGTTTTGTCCATTTCTTTCAAAGATATTTTTTTAAAGTAACTTTTAATTTGTAATCTGTATCCTAATATCTTGTATAAAAGGAAAGATCTGCGTGTTGAAGAAAATATAATTTATGTGGAGCATGGACATATTTCATTTTTGTCTTTCTGCTCGTGTTTCATTCTTCTATGTATGCAGAAGTTATTTTATTGTTATTTTTAATAACTTTTCCGAGTTTCATTTCAGTTTCAATAACTTTTGTATTACAGTTTATGCATGATGGGTGCTTTTATTGTATTACAGTTTATGCATGACGGGTGCTTTTATTGTTATTCTTTATACTTTTAATTCAAGTTAAATTTGTGTACATTTAGACCCAGATCTGACAAATATATTCTATAAAATTGCTCATAACAATGCCAAATTGATCAAAATGAATGATTTGTATCAAATTCAATGTAGTACAGAATAATACAGGGTGAATCAAAATGATATTCCCGATTTCAATTATTTTTTATTTTATTTTATTTTTATTTATTTATTATATTTGCTTTTAATAACATGTATGTAGAGATCACACACACTGATTGATCAGCATAAAAATTTTCTGACATATAATATTATAAATGTTTAATATGCGATCCACGAGTTACACGACACACATCTAGTCTATAATCAAGTTCCCCCCAAACTCTTCCTAGCATATCAGGGTCGATATCGACCATAGCTGCAGTGATGCGCTCAAGCAATTCAACCACAGTTGTACCAAGTGGCGGCAGAAATACTCTAAATTTTCCACAGAAATGCCGTTGAACTTGTACAATGGACTTAGTCGCATGGAAATCAAACACAGGGAACACTCTATGGTCTGTAGAAGTCATATTGCTCACTTCGACTAAACTATCCCCTGGTGGTCGTCTGCGTAACTACGACTCTATAATAGAAAAAACTTTTTGAGATTATATTCCAGAAAAAAATATATATTGATAAGAAAAGTTCATTACTGTTCGAATAATAAATTAGCGATAGCGGGAACATCATTTTGACTTACCCGATATTATGTATTAGAAAATGTAACTATCTCATCCTCCTGTGATTGATTTTTTTAAAAGATACAATTTGTGTGATTCAACTTGGCCAAAACCAGTTCTTTTCGGGTAAAAGCCATGACAATATTCTTGTTTTGGGCTAAAGGCACGAAATTCACTAGCTGGGAATCAGCACGTCTGGGCAAAAATTACGGAGCCTATAATAATAATAATTCAAATCCTCAATGAAACAAATGAATGACACAATACATCTATTTCGAAATATAATACGATGTAGAGGAATGTTGAAAACTTGATGAACATATAACGATATTGTTAGTGGTTCTTGAATCCTATATATATTGAGCCATTGAAACACACCAATTACCTTTTATACACTTGATTTAATAAATATAATGGAGAAGTGTACAGTTTACTTTTTATACAAGTTTCTAAAATGTCTGCTTTTCTACATAATGAATAATTCTATTTATTTCTTGTTGTCATGACGACGACATCGAGATTAGATTACCTAGAAACATTTAAATAATCTTTTTATATACAGTAATAACATTATAACCATATTATTTCTTTTTCTTTTTCTTTTTCTTCTTCTTTTAGCAGAATCTGCCTAGTATATAATTAAAATATTTAAAACACATTATAGCCCAAAATTACAAGTTAATAATTGTTACAAGTAAAAATATACAACATATCGTTGTAAACAGACAAGGGATCAAATGAAATTAGTAGGACAAAAAAGGAGTATACTGAAGGCTATTTCGAAGAGAAAAAAATAGGACACATTATGAGACCTGGAGGAATCATACTATCGGGTATGAGGGAATGATGAAAGAAAAAAATATCCAGAGAGCGGCCGTTGCTCTTTGTCATTCAAATGTCAATTTTATCCTGTATTCTTCGCAACTTTTCCCATATCTGGCCCTACATTGTGGGATATTGTAATAGAACCATGTATGAAATGTCTCAACCGACTAGAAGAAACAGGAGTGGTTGGCTATGTTGATGACATAGGGATAGTATTGTCGGCATCTTCAAGACAAGAAACAAACAAACAAAAAAAAATGGAAATATAATATTAGAAAAGCTACAAAAATGGTGTTCAACAAGTAATTTAACTCTTTCTGGAACAAAAACGAAGTATACAATTTTTAGACAGAAAATTCAAAGAGGTCATATTCTAAAGATATCCAACAAAAAAATAAACAGAGATAAAGAGTTTTAGTACCTGGGAGTATGGATAGATGAAAAATTAAATTCCGGAAAACATATAGAGGAGATTACGAATAAGAGCGAAAAAGTAGCACACAATTACTGACAATAGCAAAACGGGACTACCAAATCCCTAAGAGTATACTGCAAACTTACAACAAAACAGTGATCATGCCAGTGTGTCAATGTCTGTTGCCACAGACTTTTTATGAATATAACTAAGACAAACAATAAATTGGAATACTTATAAGAACCCTAGATGTAATAAAAAACATGGCAACTGAGGTTCTGCAGGTACTGTCTCAGGAAGAACTAGGGATGCGTTCGAGTCGAGTCGAGACAGAATTTTCCTGACAAATTCGAGTCGAGACACAGCTCTTCCAATAGAAAATATATATTTTTCGAGTCGAGACAGTCTCAAATCTTGTCTCGTGCGCATCCCTAGGAAGAACCAACACATTTCCAGGTACTAAGACAGGCTTATAAAATGTGGACGAAAAATAACGAAATTACAAAAATTTTAGAAATACTAGGACAGATCTGAAACAACGAGACAGAGTTAGATAAAATTATTGAAAGGAAATGGTAGCAGAAATGGGAAAGCTCAAGTAAAGGACAGAAACTAAAAGAATACATACCGACGATACAAATAAGGCAAGATGTGCCAAGCCTATATAAGGAGACCATGGAGACACTTTCTCGCCATGGTCCTTTTAAGTCTCATTTATATAGGATCACAATAGAAGAAAATCAGACATGTATCTGCAGAATGGCCCAGACACCCGAACATGTAATGTGGACTTGTGTGCACTTCATAACTAGGGAAGATATAATAAATATCAGAGACGAACTCAAAAATGCTGCATGGGAAAACATCAGACAAGATAAAATAAAGCTACAGAAATTCCGAGAATTTACAAAATACAGTGGGAAACATGGAATAGAAGAATAGAAAACCGAAGGAGAGAACATAACAAAACTAGATTTTAAAAACAAATTAACACACAGAATTCTATTCACAAATAATAAATAAAAAAAAAAATTCCTGGAATGAAAACCGGAATAGAAAGACGCTACTTTTGTTTGGGGTTGTGTTTAGTGATAGTGTCAGTTTAGTCAGTGATATTGTCAAATTGTTATTTGTGTGTTTTATATGTGAATGTTCGGTGCCATCTCAAAAAGTAAACAAACAACAATAATAAAGAAATAATAAAAGACAGGAAAAAAACTCAGAAGAATTTGTTTTGCACCGTGTTCTTGTCGCTGTATTGTTATTAATAGAGCAACCCACATTATGCTTTATTTTTTGTTTAATTATGCTTTATTTTTTTCAAATTATGCTTTATTATGCTTTATTGTTAATTTCAATCATTGTTTTACATTAATCGAGTATAACGCATAATATTTACTATACATTAAATATTCTAAATATCTTGATCTATTTATTAATATTTTATGCAACCAGTTTCTTTTATATTTAATGAATTTTCTTCTTACTGCATTGTAAAGAGAGGCTTTACTTGAGTGTTTTTTTTTTTTTTTAAATCATTTGTGTGCGGCTTAGAGGTGCATATATACAGAAAGGGAAAGTAAAAGATGCCACCAAAAAGTACAGAAAGTGTTCAAGTTCAAGACGTACATATAACAATATAGTGTGGAGTTCTTGTGTACTATTCATTCTTGGCGGAAAGTTTTCTTCTTTTCCTTTTTTCTTTTCTCCACATCAAAGGATTACAACGAAAAATTTACAGAAATAAAAATAAGCTTTTCATTGTTACATTGTTATGTTCTCAATGATTTTGCATTGTAAATATTGGTTTTAAAAATATTAATACGAGGGCTAGTCAAGAAAGACTTGGACTGATTTTTTTTTCTAGGCAATTTATTATTACTCAGCAACAGGCACATGATCCTTTTCCAAGTAGTCCCCGCCCATTTGAATGCACTTTTTCATTCGAGTCTTCCAGTCCTCAAACACGTGTCGCAGGCCATTCTTTGAGAGGTCCTTCAAAACCGCCTCCGATGCCTTCAGAACCTCGGAATTATCGGAGAAGCGGCGTCCACGCAGTCTGGATTTTAGGGCAGGGAATAGAAAAAAGTCGCACGGTGCGGTAGGCGTCTCCACCATCCTCAAACCTTTGCAACAGCTCCCTGCAAGTCTCCACTCGAACGGCCTTCTGCTCTGGTGTCAGGAGTCGCGGAATCCATCGCGTACACACTCGGCTCATGTGGAGGTGGTCATGCAAAATTTTGAAGGCACTGCCATGAGATATGCGTAGTGCGGCTGCCAGATCGTCGATACTGATGCGGCGATCTTCTCTAACAATGACTGCTGCCGTGTTAATGTTCACCTCAGTAACAGCTGACGCTGATACACCTGGTCCACCAGCTTTCGTGATTGTCATTCGGCCCTCTTTAAACTCTTTGAACCACCAGAACACGGTACTTCGTGGCAGAGCGTCATCTTTGTAGGCTGCTCTCAACATTCCGAGAGTTTCTGTTGCACTTTTCCCCAGGCGATAGCAAAACCGTATAGCTGCAAATTGTTCATCTCGTAATGACTCCATTTCTTCTACAGGCGACTTCTAGAGGCGGCGCAGAACATCACCTGCAATAAAAAGTCGTGGTTACCAAACATGCAATGATTCCTTAACAACATTTTATATATATGCACAGCAAGACCCACCCTACTTGTATGCCAAACTATGAAGCTCCAGCGTTAACAGAACTGCCGGGGAAAAAAATCAGTCCAAGTCTTTCTTGACTTGCCCTCGTATAATATGGTAAACAGAATTTTCCAAGAATTGTGTTATATATTGCAGTTAAACAGAATTTTCCAACAATTATGCTATATATTTTAAATTATGCTTTATTTTCTAAAATTATGCTTTATTATGCTTTTAAAATTAGTTTCTTCTGAACCCTTACACAACCACAAGCATGTTCAAGGTACCAACCATATGTGTAGATTGCTATTATGCTTTTTATGCTTTTGGGTTGCTCTAGTTATTAATGTATATTCTTTTAAGTTTACTTTCAGGTGGCGGTAGAGGAAGCAGCCCAAAATATGCAATGAAAATTTTAATGAATGACAAATGGAAAAAAAGAAGAAATTTTAACTTATGTATATTTGTATTGATCTTTTACAGGATTGGCCGTTTTTGTACAAAAAAGTAATAAAATAATAATTAAAATAAAATTTTAAAAAGTACATAAAAGGGCATGGTTTAAAGTATCAGATGCCATGTTAGAAAAGTATGCCTCACCTCAGCCTGCTGAGGAATGATAGCCGAACAGAAGAGAGAAATAAACGAAAATAAAAGTAGAAAGAGAGAAAATAAAGGTAGAGGCAAAGTTGCGGCTGCTCTTTAATAAGTACAAAAGTAATTGGCAACGGCAGGGAAATGTAGAGGCCTTAAATGTTAAAAAAAAAAAAAAAAAAACTTTCCCGTTTTCCCCTCTTTAGATCCGCAACAAACACCACATCATCTGCTAATCGCAATCCTTCTACCTCCTACTAACATACTATCGACGAACTTCCCTTTCAACTGGATTCTCTTCCGTCATTTCTTCTCCTATTTTAACACTTACTTGTTGGTTCATAAATAAATTTCTTATGAGTCTTAGATCTTTCCATTCCAACCTAATCTTCTTCAGAACTCCCACCAACAACTCCCGATTCAACCGGTCAAAGCACAACATACATATTTTCTCCCTTTTCAATACATGTTTCACCGATAACTCTTAATAAGCCAATTGCATCTCTTGTACCCTTACCCCTTCCTGAACTCAAACTTTCATCCTCAACTTCCTAATTTGTCCTTTCATACTGCGCTCTCTTTAGTATTTGAAGCATAATTTTTGCTGCACGTGATATGAGACTAATAGTTCTGTAGTGTTCATATCTGTGCGGGTTCAATTTCACGGCTAGTATCATTGTGATCTTCAAGAAATCTTTTGGCCACACTCTTGTTTCATATATTTTATTACAGGGTAGGAACAACTCTTTCTTGACTTTGTTCCCCATATTCTTAATGCATTCGATGAGTATACAGCTATCGCGGTTGACATTGTATTCCTAATTTCGGATATAATTTTTCTAACTCGTCCCGACTATTACAAATCCTTTATCATCTTCGCCCACTATGTTTTCTTCATTAGTATCTAGACTACTAGGTCTATCCCCGCTCTCATGCAATTCTTCGGTATATCTTTTCCATCTTCGTAAGACTTCTTTCCGCTCGCTGACTATCTTACCATTCTTGTTTTTTACTGTTTGTCGTAATACCATCTTGTTTCCTCCTAATTTTCCCAGGAATTTACCGTTTCCTCCTAGATTTTCATTAGATCAATTCTTCCATAATCTTCACTTGTATTTATGATCCGTTTCCCCTTCCTAACAGTGTGTAGTGTCGGATTGTTAAATTAAATATTTCATTTCATACAATGTTCTTTATTCGATAATTCGATATTGAAAAAAAAATAGTCATTATTTGAATAGCTACTCGACCATTTAGACATTATTTCAATATCGAATATTTGTTCATTGTTTGAATAGGTTAATCACTCGAACAATTGGTTATTATTTGAATAACTATTTGAACAATTGGTCACCACTGGTATAATTATTCATTAATTTCGTTACACGAATAATTATTTGTTAATAAAATAAATTGTTTTCTAAAACGATATTTGAAGAATTTGTTGTTCCAATTCTAATATATCATAATTTATTTTTGACAGTCACAATTCAGAATCTTTCTGAGCTATTTAAATCTTAAATCTATGATATATACTTAGTATGATTAGATTAGCTCATAGATTATAATCTATGATTAATATGTACCGAAATATACACATATCCCCATTTTAAAAAAAAGACTCCTTATATACGTATTACAACATCGGCACAATTTACATCAGTTAGGGCTGGGTATCAATGGTTTAATGATGGATAACGCGAAGGTTTCGCCGCAGTTTGACCCTGGACAGATTGTCTGGCCCGCTGCTAAATCTACCAATCGAAGCACTGTATAACACAACGAACTCATTATAATTTGGTAATCCAGGTATCGAATACTTTTTCTCATCTAGAACCTCGTGGGACAAACTGGAAGATTTCATTTTTTATGTGGGCCCTGCCCGCTGGTCTAACGAATCACGTTTTCAGCTCTTTAGACCATATATGATGTGCAAGTGAAGCGACGACTACATGATGCCGTGGACGCATTGTGTCAGAAGGATATTTCTAAGAAATGGTATCTCAATGCTGCAGGGCGTGTTCTGTTGGAGGAAATCTTAGTGAGACTGCAGTCTACCATGACGAGTGCGTCATACAGAAATCTCCTTGCTAATATTCTGCATACTTTTTAATATTAGCTACATTCTTCAACGTTGAAGATTTTCTTGCAGCAGGATAATGCCACTTTACATAATGCACAAGCGGTACTACAATGGTTCGAGGAATACTCGACAGAGTTCCAGGTACTTAAACCTTTGCAGAGCATGGATATTTTTGCACACATTACTGAACATCATGCAGAACTATCCCCAACTTACAGGCAGTATTAAGAGTACTTGGTTTGAAATACTACGCAATACATCGTATATTGTATTTCTCGTTCAGTAACTTCTTTTGCTCTGGCTCAGGATAGAGCTAAATGTTGTAACGGATCCTTCTGAATCCGTGACCTTGATTGTTACAGTTATCGATAGTGTGTTTTTGTTAATAATCCACGATTAAAAAAAATGAATAGCGTTTGTCTGGATATGAATTTATTAATTTTCTATAGTGTACAACCGTATTCTCAAGCTGTACCGGGTATTCACCCTTTCGTATATTTCCTTAGGTTGTAGTTCTCAGTTAAATAATTTGATTTATAAATAAGATAAATTAAAGGTAAATTTGAATTATATATATTGCTTAAGGACTACACATGATTAGATATATTTTTAAGTTCCAACATTTATAAACTTATCATCAAAATTTAGCTACAGTAACAAATGTGCAAGCTATAATTTCTTTATCAGTATAGTGTATTCTGATTATATGTAATTATTTATATTTTAAACTTAGTCTATTTTCCATACAAAGAAATTAATTATTACGAATTTTAAACTAATTGCAAATGATGTCGAACAGTGCATGAACGTTGATGGCTGTAATTGCTTCTCTTAATCGGTGCTTGCCATATATTAGTACGGGCAGTTGAAATTAATAGCAACCAAACAACTGACGATCGAAATTCAAAGAGAAAGTAAAGAAATAGTGCTGTATAAAATAGATATTTTACACATTTTTGGACGAAATAATTTAATATCAACATTTATTTAGGAATTACGGGAGTAAATTTTGAATGTTAAATATGATTCAAGGCAATAATGTTCTTACAGAGATAAATTCTAGTTTGTTCATAGCTCGGCATTAGTTGTTAGGTGTGACGTATGAATATAATTTTTGAAAAACTATAATAGGTTTATGCGTCGAGACGAGTCCTGCTATCGATTTAAGTTATCAAATTCACATTTTGGATCATTTTATCTATGCAAAATTATTGATTGGAACTTTGATAGTGACCGTAGAAGCAATGAAGTAATCTGAGTAGGACTTCGTACGTGAATTTAAGTGTAGACTATGGACTTTACACCAAGATGAGGATTCATTTTGTAATACTGTAATGTGGTATTCTGACACCGTCAGACAATCTCTATCAGTCATGGGAAAATACTGCAGGCACAACGAGGAAGTTTATTTGGGACTCGAACGGTGCTGGATGGTATAATTGTTTTATAAGGTAATCCCTAATCAATTATTTACTTCACAGGAGTTCGGATATCTGCAGTGGGAATCCCAGGATGACTGATTAATACGATAAATTTTGCAATATGTTTAAATACAAAGTTTTTTTTTTTTTTTGTCTAGTTCTTAGTGGTGGCACTAGCGGCACTGAGAATTAAAACTTATCAGTGATAAAGAAATTTCTATAAGCTTTATTTTTTTTTTTCGTGTGTATTTGAACAGTGTGATGGGGATGATGATGATTCGTAGCTAATTACCGGTAGCGTCATGCACTTCAGGTTCATAGTGGGAATGTCTTATAGCTGTAATCGCGTGACAAATATAAATTCTCGATTTTTCATAATATTCTAAATTCTTTAGTTGATTATTAAATTTTGTAATTAATGAATGCTAACATACGAAATGAGCTTCGACGGTACCAATCATTCACAGTTGCCTGCCTCAGAAAACCTCTATCTTGTTACCTTACGATTCATGCAATATTTAGAAATGAGCCAACTTAAGAAAAACACATAATATTGTTATTATCATATTGTCTGGTTAGTGGTGCCATGCTGGAAATCGGGATTTATCTATAATCAGTTTCTAATGCAGTAATGAACGATTTTATTTATTTATTTTTTTTTTTCGTTTAAGTCAATGCCTCACATTCCATATATGTTTTCTTCATGTAAATATATCATTCCTCATTAATTTCTTTTATTGTTGAATAATTATAGAATTTTCATACTAAGTAATAATTATTCGGAGAAGTAAATAGAGCTGGAAATATTGGTATATTGTGTAGCCAATGTCATAAATCCACTGCTCTGCTCCTTCTTAACTCACAATAAATAATTTATTATTAGTAGTAATAATGTGTGTCATTTAATGTTCGTGTGATGGCATGGATGATATAAACTTTGTAATATTCTTCAGAATAAGTAATTATAGTGTAAGATGACCTTCAACCTAGTCATTTTTTTTTATACTGCAAGACAACCCTGAGGTATAATATCCCAGTTTCTTAGCAGGCGCTACCAGGCCCTATTTATATGTATTAGGTCTAAGTAATGGATAGATGAAGATACGAGCTGCTGTGTTGAGGCCAAACTCACTGTCTAGGTAACTGTCATGTGTATGCGATGATGGATGTTTCTTTGTTATTTCTGAGTCAATAAACATATTGAACAGGTTATTTTTCATTTCAATTTAAGCGCAGTTACAAATTTCTCAATGTAATTACCAACCTTCAGTATACGATTTTTAATGAGAAAGACATAAAGATTTAATTTCACTGATGGAATTGTTGCTTAGGACAAGATCCTGGTAACTTCTGATCAATAAACGAGATTTTGCTTAATGTCAGTACAGTAGATTTCTTTCAAAATAATGAATAGTGTAAAATCAGTTTCTTTTACATTAAAATATAATTTCCATTTTTAGTCATAATTATTTAATATTTTTAATTATTTATTTCTACTTTGGAATAATAATAATAATTATTATCATTATTGCTGTTATTATATTCTGTCGACCGGGAAAAAAAAGGAGAAATTTATTGGTCGTAACAATGTTACTGTTTCTAGTGATGTACTATTATTTTTTCTTAGCTCAGAATAAAGCTAAATGTTATTAATGTTTCTAATTGTGTGCTAAATGTTTTTTCTTAGCTCAGGATAGAACTAAACATTATTAATAATGTTTTTAATGGTGTGCTAAATGTTTTTTTTTCTTAGCTCAGGATAGAGCTAAACGTTAGACCCTATTAATATTTCTAATGGTATGCTAAATGTTTTTTTCTTAGATATCGGGACTTCACGTTAGCGTGTGGTAAAATCTTATGAGGTAGAGATAAATCTCTGCGACTCCGAATGTCTCGTGAAAACTCTGAGACCCGAAAAAAATACCTAGTTCCTGCATGAAATGGACAACTTACACGGTCTCAAATGTTAGGAACAGTACAAAAGAGAAAAAGAAGACGTATATAGTACTTATGTGAAAATAACTAGAGACAAGAAACAAATTGGACGAATGATGATTTCTCTAGATACGAATCGGCTTCTTTTCATCTCCATTTGTAGAAATGACAAAAAAGAGTCCTCTTCCCAGTGGACACACTTGATTTTTTTTTATTTGCTCCACATTGCTTACTAAGCAAGCACTTAGAAGAGTCACTTGATATTTATTTACTATACCGACCGTTTTTTCCCCCTGCTTCCTTCCTCTTCTTTGCTACTGAAAGAAGAGAAACAAATTAGACAACTCATCATCAATTTAAACAAACAAATGGGGAAAAAGTATGAGGAGTAATTATGGCAAACTCTTAATCTCTATACAGCACTGTTACGTGTATTTAAAATTAAAACATAACTATAATTTTCTATATCATGGTACTAACATCACACGATCTTGCACTTCTAAGTTCAATTTAGTTTATTCCAACGCACCCACTAATTATAAGTATGTATATACAATTAATTCTGCTCTTTGAATTTTACAGTATATTTACAAAACTAAGAAACAAGAGAATTTTAAACTGTGACTTTATGAAACAATCTTTATAAAACAATTTCATTATGTGCTACTGGAGATAAAATACTCCTCCATTTGGTTGAGAGATGTCTTGGGAGCGAAGATGTCCACTTTGACCTAACCATCATTTAACCTTATGCTCACGCCATCAATCCAACACCAGTCTCATTCGACCTCACCTCATTAGTCCGACATCCCACTCAATTAACCTCACGCTCACATTGTTTCGATCTCACACTCACTCAACCTAACTCTCACAACACCCTTTGGACATCACGCTCACTCGAGTTTACGCTCACATCCTTTCGATATGAAGCTTATTCAACCTTACGCACACTTCATAAGATTGTGGTCGAATGAACGTCAGTTTCAAACTTGTGAGCACCGACCTCATGAATTCGGGGGCATGTGCTTGGGAGTAACAATTGGACGAAAGCATAATAATGTAAAAATGATGCATGAAGAGAAACAAACAGGCAATAGGAAGAGTTAGGATAGGAACATGAAATGTACTATGCAGAACTTTACAGGAAGGAAAAGTAGAAAAACTCAAAAAGTAGAGATAAAACAAACCTAATCTCGGCTTAGATATGGTAGACTCTGTGAAAGTTCTGGATCCTTGCCACTATACCTCGATTCAAAGTCAAAATGTTTTATATCAGAAGAATATTGATCGATGTGTGCAAAAAGCAACGTGCATGATAAAACCTTTATTACACAGTTCTTGCACACGCAGTATTCCTAGTCCTAGTTCTGTACCTATCCCTTTTTACCATATAACATTTTGAAACACATGGGAAACGAATTGGTCACCCTACGCTGCACTACTGGTTTATTGACTCTACCTAACAATTTTAGGGTAAATGGGATAGAACCTCCCTGTAGGAGGGACACTCAGACAAAAAGTTACGACAGGAATTTGTGAAATTGCGATTGGAAGATAGTAGGGAATAATGAAGCGTAGGCTATAGAATGTTTTCATCATGAAATGAGACATACAGTCAAGATTCCAAACTAAAGTGTGGGATACAATTGATGGCTTATGGGCTAAGAGAATGAAAAACAAAGGCTGTGATGCGAAGTTGCATTTTGATAAAGGGCTAAACAGTCACACTATAGCGCAAGCAGATGAGCAGATGATATCAGACTTGGAAACAATGCAACCTTCTCATTTGATAACAGTGTTTATAGGAAACTCGGAGCGTCACCTTCAAAACGCCATAAACGCTATCCTTTAGCATAATTCTGGGTAAGCTACTACGAAAAGAATGTTACAAAAGTACAAAAGAAGCTGTAAATGATAGAGAAATGGTAAGACTAAATGGAGAAAGTCATAAATATATAGTACTGATACAGACATTAACACCAACCACTTTATGACGGAAGGGGTAGAAGAAACTGCGAGAGAATTGAAGAATAATAGATAAGAAAATGATGCGTAATTGTTAATAATTCATATGAATTCTTTAAAGAGGAAGGACAGGAAGGTAATATAGTAAGAAAATATGATTTAGGCTAAAGAAGAGAGAAACCAGATAGGTTGTCAACTTCTGCCTTCAGAATTTGGTGACCAATGATAAGAGTACAGAGGAAGGGGGGGGGGGGGTTCAAGCACCGTAAAATGAAATAACTGGAAGTGTCCATTTGATGAATAGCTATCGAGTACAGTACATTACACAATGATACACAACAGGCAGGGGCTTAATGGGGCGTGTACGAGAGGATAGGCGTATACACACCTAATATTCTTATAGTTTTGCATATACAAACCTCAAATTTACGAAATAACGAGCATATACGGGAATGGGAATACGCTCTATTCTTGAAAATAGTCTAGTATATAATGACCAAAAATTTTCGGAATAGTTTAAAGAATGCAAAACTACTGTAAAGTTCTGAACTATATAGATTCAATGTTGAAACCTCACGTGATACTGAAACAAGTTATGGTTTCAACAAAGGGCGAAGCTGGCGTCCTTGAAATCCCTATTAACCCTACGTACACCAAGGTGGGTTAAAAAATGTCCACACTTTTATTAGGCTAAGAATTTTAATGGATATTTGTTTAGTATCATGTCATAACTCAGGTTTTGTATCAAAAATAATATAAATTTTGCTTTCTGTAATTCAATACTTTAAATTTCTAGAAAATAACCCAATTTTTTTTTTTTTTTTACAAAAAAATGTTCGTGGTGGAGATAAAGTAGCCTTCCTTGCTGTAACGTGTTACCGTAATGTGCACAGCGTTATTTCCAGTTAAAGTTGAAGATTCTGACTCTAGACGTCGTTACGGGTACAGCTGACGCAAGGCGTCGTACATCTAAGCGGAAAAGACTTGTTGATATTAGATAAAGAACTGCTGTTGATGTTTCAGCATGTTGATATTAGAAGTGGAATCATGCGTTAAGCGTAACACTGCACACACAAGGAAGGGTTTTAAAAAAATCTCCACAGCAAAAATCACTATTTTCTGTTCCAGAAAATGTAATAACGGGATCGGAACCACATGAGCTCCTGCCAAGAACCGAACCGGGTGTCTCATGCTAAAGACGCGTACGCTAACCGCTTAACCACGAGAGAGCTCTCGATATGCTCGCAAATAACTTTAATATTTATTTTTTTAAGTTTTAAAACCAATATATCATATTGATAGTATAGCTGACAGAAGCTACAGATGTTTATTAATGTTCATATGTTCGATCTCTAATAGAGATTAATGATTTTGTTTCAAATACATATATGATAAACCGTTAGGCAAGATGAGATTGAATCTTTATTTTGTAGCCCATGCACTTACGCATTATTTTTCTGTCTTCTTTCAAATGTACTGGAATGGGTTGGATTTTACTGATTTCTTCTTTAAATTGGTTTAAAAGTCGCTTACTTCATGAAAATTATTATTATTATTATTATTATTATTATTATTATTATTATTATTATTATTATTATTATTATTCGGTAATTTGGAACAGCATTTCTGAAACTTTGACAAACAAGATTGAATCTATGCAAAAATGTTTTATTCGACTGCTATGTTTTAAAATGAAAATGAGCTATTATTCACATAGCTATGAATATTGGATTGATTACACTAGTTAACAAATTTAAACTTTTTGTTTGTTACATGAGAAAAATCACCTGATCTTAAAGGAACTTTTTGCGCTGAATTCGAATATGCACTCGGTTTCTCTCCATCACGTACAGTTTTCCCGTAACAGAGGGATATTCGGGAAATTCCCTCAAAAATTTCCCTTTTTCAGATATTTTATTCCCCTAGCTCCTGTCCCCTTACATATAGTAACATAGAAATTATACCTAAGTATACCTTGATTTATATTTAATAAACCCTAAAAGTTTCGTAAAAATCGCTTTGTTCTTTCTAGAGAAATAAATATATTTGTATGTATACTGTGTGCACTGTTTATTGCACCTGATAGTAATGCTTTCAGATCTCCTGAGTTGGGTTAAAAACGATTTGCTTTATTACTACAAACACAGACATAAAAATGAATATTTACACACTTGTATTGCTCTCTGTAAATTAGAAACGTGTATGAAAATAGAATGTACTTCCAACGTATATTTTTTTTTAAACGTACAGTATATGTATATCTTAATACATATATATATACAATTCTCCAAGTTTTTTCGTTTTGTTCATGAAATGGTTATCAATATTTGTTATCAAATGTTATGTTATGTTATCAAACATAATTTGTGCGTCGTGCTACGTCACTTTACTTGCATGGGCCAAAGGGAAACGGAGCTTCATGAAATTTGCTGTACCAATGGTGTGGAGAGAACCCACCAACCATCTGGATGATTGTTATTTTTGTCTCACAGTAGTTAAGGGACATTCTAAAAAAAGCAAATACACAATAAGTTATCCCAACGTTAAATCCGCAATTAGACCTATTCCGCACGGGGATGAACTTCCACTTCCCGAGCCCCCTACCAACTGGGAAGAGATATGGCCAAAAGAATCTGATGATGATCATGACCTTGATGAACCATCGACATCAACATGTACATCCAAGGATCCAACGTTCATCCCTGACTGTGTTCGCGAGCCACATTTCATCCGGCAATGTGAACTTAATGACCTAGTCCGTGATTTGCACCTGACAAAACAAGAGGCGGAACTTCTGGGATCAAGGCTCCAGCAGTGGAACTTATTGGATGCAGAAACGAACATATCAGTGTACAGGAAAAGGCATGTTCAATTTTCAAGCTATTTCTCAATGCAAGATAATGTGTGCGTATGTACGGATATAAATGGGTTGATGGCGGAGCTAGGAATTCCTTACGTTCCAGAAGAATGGAGGTTATTTATCGACGCGTCAAAGGTCAGCCTTAAAGCTGTCCTTTTACATAATGGAAATAAAAAACCTTCTATACCACTTGCGCACTCAGTGAAGATTAAGGAATCCTATGACACCATGTCAACTTTGCTAAATCTTATAAATTACAAGGACCATTGTTGGCAAATATGTTGTGATCTCAAGGTAGTTGGTATTTTATTAGGACTGCAGTGCGGTTACACGAAGTACCAATGCTTTTTATGTTTATGGGATAGCCGAGCTGATGACAAACATTATGAAGTGAAGGAATGGGAACCTAGAGTGAATTACGTACCTGGAGAATGCAACGTCAAATACGCTCCTTTGGTAGATCCTAATAAGATATTACTACCGCCACTTCATATCAAGTTAGGACTTATGAAAAACTTTGTCAAAGCCATGGACACATCTGGTGAAGGTTTCAAGTATTTGCGAGATAAGTTCCCTAACCTGAGTGATGCTAAGATTTCAGCGGGAGTGTTTATTGGTCCCCAAATTAGGAAATTAATGCTTGATGATAGCTTTGACAGCAAGTTAAACAGTGCTGAGCTAGCTGCCTGGACAGCATTTAAGTGTGTTGTGCGCAACTTTCTGGGCAATAACAAAGCTGAGAGTTACACAGAAATCGTACAGGACATGATACAGAAATACAAACAGTTGGGTTGTAGCATGTCTTTAAAAATCCACTTTTTGCACTCCCACCTCAGCTTCTTTCCTGCTAACCTAGGTGTTCTCAGCGACGAACAGGGGGAAAGATTCCACCAAGATATAATGGCAATGGAGAAAAGGTACCAGGGACGATGGGATCCTTCAATGATGGGGGACTATTGTTGGGGTCTTGTTAGAGAATGCAACATTTCTTACAAAAGAAGGAAGTAGTGTACGTTTTTGTAACCCAATGGAAGTTTCATATATTGTGATAGTTTTGATTGTCTTTTCATGACCTTTTGGTACATTTGTATTATTGTTTATTGTAAATTGTCACACTTGTAAATTATATTGTATTATATTTTATATATGTGTTTGTGGTAATAAAGCAAAACGTTTTACCTCAACTTAAGAGATCTGAAAGCATTACTATAAGGTGCAATAAACAGTACACACAGTATACATACAAACATATTTATTTCTCTAGAAAGAATAAAGCGATTATTACGAAACTTGGAGGGTTTGTTAAATATGAATTAAAGTATACTTAGGTATAATTTCTATGTTAGTATATGCAAGGGGACAAGATCTTGGGGTGTAAAATAAACGAAAAGGGAAATTTTTGAAGGATTTTCCCGAAAATCCCTCTGTTACGGGAAAATCGTACGTGATGGAGACAAACTGAGTGCATATTCGAATTCAGCGCAAAAAGTTCCTTTAAGGACAGGTATTTCCTTTTATGTAACAAAACCTTTGTTAACTAGTGGGGTTTAGAAAGCCTTATGAATAGACGAAAAAATTTCGACAGAGTATGCATGTAAAAAATACTAGATAACATTTATATCAGTGAATATTGTTTACAAAACATAGGTTTTAAAGTGCCAAATCATAGCATAAGAAATACCATGAATTTAGTTCCTCTGAATTGGAAATGTGAAATTTTAAAAAGATTGACATATTCTTTAAGCTCATTTTAGACTTATTGCATTAAACAATGTGAAAGTTTTATGTGATCTGACTGATAGTTTTTAATCAATGACGTTTAGAAACATTAAGCCAAATGTAATTTTATGACTGCTGTTCTTAGCTCCTTGTTGTTTTAGATGGATGGAAAACTTGATAAGTTTTACTGCGTTGACAAGGAATTATTTCTGCTTAACTGATTTTTATCTACATTGTGTTTTATATTAGTACCCTTCTTTTTATTGTTTTCTCTCTTATTATTTATTTTTAGTAGTATTATTATTCCATCGCATACCCTGATACCAAGTGCTATATTTTTGCCAAAAGCTGTTCGCGGCACTAAAATAAAGATTATTATTATTATTATTATTATTATTATTATTATTATTATTATTATTATTATTATTATTATTATTATTATTATTATTATTATTATTATTTTACATAATATTATGCAAATCAAATTCAATTAGAAAAAGCAGCGGAATTGAACTTGAACATGAAATCAGTAAAATCTCATAAATAAAACTCTAGTTAATTTAAAAGAAACAACACCAATCCCAACATAAAACAGTGGGCTACAAAATGGAGATGGCAATTATTAGTAAACAGCATTGAGATATTAATTCAGCTGTGTTGGAAGTGAGCAGTAAGTTGAACAGGATTGTATGCTTAAGATTCAATGCAGAGCAAGTCAAAATGATGAACCCGATTTCAGAAATAAACATACGTTATTATAAGACGTGCTAAAAAAAAAAAAAAAAAAAAAAAAAAAAAAAAAAAAAAAAAAAAAAAGGTAAACTGTCAAAGCTTTCTTCAAACAGTGTTCTAGTGGACCACTTCGCGTAGCACGGCACACATCAAGCCGATAGAGTCTATCTCCTGCCAAACATATCAGCAATTCATTTTATGCTCGCTCCTGACTTTTAGCTGTAGAAAATGGAAACACTTTGAAATTTAACCTAAGTGCTATTCTGTGTTCGAGCACAGGGCGGCAAAATTTTGATTTTATTTTTTTTAAAGATTCACAATGAAGTAATAGATATTTAAAATTAGCAACCCGTAGAGACCCGCTTAAGAGCGAGGATATACATGTTAATGTGTTTAATTAGCTCTAATTACAGTAGTTACAAATTAGATAGTTTATTTGATTATTTTTTTTAAAAGTCATCCTCTCCCACCTCCACCCCAAGGGGGGGGGGAGGATGAACTTGAACATTATGAAAACTGATGCTGTTAAACTCAGCGACTTCGAAAACTGTGAATTCAACACTAGTATCTGTCGTTTTCGATTACTTTTAAAATCTCGCCCCTCTCTCTGGGGAGTAGAGTATGACCTTAAAGTTGAATTGAATTAAAACTGTCACTATTCACCTCAGCGGCGCCAAAAACTATAAATTCAACTCTAAATATTGGTCGTTTTCGCGGGGTGCGGGGCAAATTATTTAGAGCACAGGGGCGCACAATATATAAATACGGGCCTGATCTCACATGTTTATTAGATTTCACAGAATACATTTCTGCAATCGGGTCCAACATTTTGACTTGCCCTCTATAATTTTAAGATATTTTTTTTTTTTTAACTGAGTTGAGTTACAATAAAATTCGCCAAAAGTGATCACGTTCCCACAGTTTATATGGGCTCCTCGCAAGTCTTGCCTGTGCCGTTAAATGATGATGGATTTTTAAACAATAATACAAGTAGCAAAATATCTACTTCCCCAACATTCTCTATCACTTGGGGTCCATGAACTATTAACCCCATTAGTCCGTAAAGTTAAGACGGCTCTGATCACAAGCCGTTCCAACATTCGTTAAGTCTTGCACCAAAAAAAAAAAAAACTTTCAAATGAGTGGAAATGCAGCAATACGTTTTGTTTGTCTTAATTCAAAAATCCTCGCCCTTTGCCCTTGAAAGATATCATTCAGTGTTACTACATCATTATTATTGTTATAGTTAACTGTCAATGGGTACATATGCATTCACCATACAAACAGAGAGAAAGAGAGAGAGAGAAGGGGGAGGGAAAAGAAAATACCTGAAAAGAGATATAGACATACGCAAGAGATGGGGAAAGCACAACGTTTATTTCTTATGGCTTAATTATAGGTTTTACACTGTTAAAGCATAAAAATTGTTGAAGCTATTCTCTCTGGGAATTTTTTCCCACAGATTCTTTTCTTAACATTTAGTCAGAAGTAACTAAAATAAAATAAAGGGGCATAGCAAGAAAAATTATTTTAAAAACGTTTTATTTTCATACTAACAGAATGCTTACAAAATATATGTGTGTCACTGTTAAGAAAATGTTTGTCTCCGTTAGGAAAATAAAAAGCAATATACGTTCACACAAATCTGCTATTTAACAGTGTATTTCTCTACATATATGAGTACAGTACATATCATCTTCATAGGTATTCTGCCATTATTGGCTAGTCTCTTGCTACAACCGAGAAGCTTCTATGCTCCACAGTCTTCCACTAGCTTCACTTCACGTACGATTTTTTTCTCTTTGATATCGCCCATCAATTCTAGTTTCCTCCACCATTCCATCTAGCTCTTTCTCCTGCCATCATACCCTCCAGCACGTCCCTCAGTCAGTTCCTTTTTAGCCAATGTTCCAACAGTTTCTCTCCTTCTTCTAAATAGTATCTAAAAATTGTTCTTTTCTCCCTCACAATTTCTAATAACCTTTCCTTCATCTTCTGCTCGACCCAACTAGTTCTCTTCATTCTTCTCCATACAAACATTTCGAAAGTTTCCAGTTGTTTTTTCAACCTTTTTGTGTAGCAGAATCAAAACTATTAATTATAGTTAACAATAGGGGATGATAGGAGAACAATAGAAAGAAATGCAGAGATCTTATTCAACGCTTGCAGGGACATGGGTTTAGAAGTAAATGCAGAGAAAACTAAATACATGGAAGTGGGTCGGGACCGGAATACAGCAAATTATGGATGTGTTAAAATATTAAATAATACTTTTGATAAAGTGGATAGTTTCAAATATCTAGGATCAATATTAACAGAGGAAAATCATATCCACGAAGAAATTTAATGTCGACTAAAAGCAGGGAATTCGTGTTACTATTCGGTTCAAAATCTCTTGTCGTCGCGAATTCTGTCGAGGAATTTGAAGCTTAAAATATACAAAACGATAATCATGCCTGTTGTTCTGCATGGTCACTTACTCTGAGGGAAGAACATAGACTGAAAGTATTTGAGAACAAGATCGTGAGACGAATATTCGGACCCAAGAGGAACGGGAATGGGGAATGGCGGAAACTTCATAATGAGGAACTATATAATTTATATGGTTTACCAAACATTGTTAGGGTCGTCAAGTCTAGGAGGCTTAGGTGGGCAGGTCATGTAGCTAGAATGGAAGAAAGTAGAAACGCTTTCAAAGTCTTGACTGGAAGACCAAGAAGAAAACGACCATTAGGAAGACCTAGGCGCAGATGAGAGGACAATATTAAGATGGATCTCGCAGAGATTGGAATACAAAGTAGAAACTGGATGCAGTTAGCTAAGGATAGAAGTCAGTGGAGAACTTTTGTGAACGCGGCATTGAACCTCCGGGTTCCATAGGCCATAGAGTTAGTTAGTTAGTTAATGAAGGGTATACTTTCCACAGCACCATAAAACATTGTTTTCCCTCGATTTTTCTTGAAAACTTCACATCAGAATTGAGCCCCAAGCATGTCATGTTGCTCAACTTGATGCACCTATCTACTGACATATAAGAGTGGCCCAAAAATAGGTATACACCCCTGCATTGATCAAGTATAACATTCTAGTTTATGGATTTATTTGCTTCGACTGTTCCGGGCTTAAGTTATAAGTAAAAAGTTGTTAAGAACAAATAATAAAGAAACTCGGTCTAACAATAAGAAACGATATGAAATACAGTGAGCTGATCAGTACGGGACTGTATACCTACTTTTGGGCCACCCTGATGTATGTCTCATCTTTGCGTAATATTTGACTGATTTGATGTTTTGCTATTTGATGCCATTTGACTGAAGTAGCACGAATATTGCATAGTGCGAATACAACAACCACCATTGTTACTTCAAACCCCATACACACCACTAGAGCAGTGCCTTAATGTCCACAGTTACCAAAATATGGTTCCACCACATCAGACGTGCTATACCAGACAGTGTAATATGATCTGATCCATGAAGCAATGTATTGATGGTAGTGTACGTGATAACGATTACAGGCACTTGAACATGACATTATTTGAGTGACATTGACAAAGGTCAAGTCATATTGGAAAATTGAAAAATTGAGGAAGTGACCAGGGAGTAAATTCATAGATAAGAGTATAATTTGAAGGTTATGGTACCCCTTTTTACAGGGCCTAGTGTTAGTAGACGTTACGCACAAGGTCATCGGCCGACGACATCAACTTTTATCCTTCATAGCAGTAGTCATACTCTAAAGTGACAAACGACCTTTCTCCATGCAATAGATCTGTTTCCCTTGAAACTATTTGCAGACAGCTAAGCAAAACAGGACACTATGCCAGAAAGCCCATGGGGTGCAGGTTGCATTGACGACTCCTCACAAATGTGAACGACACACATGGTTTCACTGCTGATGAAGGGAGAAAATCAATCTATTGTTCTTAGATGTAACTCGATTCGACCTGTCATCTGATAAAGAACGACAATATTCGTGTGCTGAGAGTCAGCAGTGTATATTATGTTAACTTCATAGTTCAGAGGCTTTCCTGTGGCAAAGGTTCCAACATGGTGTTAGTTGGTGTCATAATAGATACAAAATGGATTTCCATTGAACAGGGAGCTTCTACAGCATAGCGCGTTACCGTAACAACATTATAGGTCCATGTATTCGTAATTTCTGTGAAGAATTTGGTCTGGAATTCCTTGTTTATACACGGTGTCTCAAAAGTCCCCTGACAGAAGGTAACTCTGTTCAACAAAATGTAAAAGGAGAAACCGTGTCCAAATATGATGTTTTCAATCTAAAGTGAAGGGATTTTTTTTTTAAATCAGACAAGCCGTTTGGGCTGTACATTCTTTATACGCCCAATGTTAAATGAAAATACAACGTTGCTATTTACCTGGACTCACAACATAAAGTGAATGGAAGCATGTTTGAAATGGGGGCTGGCCATCAATACATTAGAGTAAAAGATAGTAACTTCATTCACTTATGTTATATTGTGCTGTTGGGTTGATTGGTTGTATGAAATAATATATACTGCAAGCTTTGTAACCTTACTTTCTGATCATTCCTCGTATATATATATATATATATATATATATATATATATATATATATATATATATATATATATATATATATATATATATATATATATATATATATATATATATATATATATATATTTCCAATCTCTGTTGCAAAAATTCGCGTTATATAATACCACGTGATCAGAAAACTACAAAATCATTTGTCTTTTTGCTGGAAACTATGCCGTGAACAAGGGGATGCTAGCACATAAATCAGCCTTGGGTGGCTCCTTTGCATGTCCTTTTCCTTCCTCTTCCAGACCTGAGCCTTATATGCCAAAAGGCCATAAATAGTTTAAGAAAACAATGAAATTAGGAAAACCAAAAAGGATTTTAAAAAATTGCGATCTTAGCCAATAATTAGTTTTTGAATCTGAGACTACAACGACTCCTAAATCAAGTTTTCGTATTTTCTACGGAATAAGCACATCATACTGAGTTAAGAGATAGTTTGGGTTTTGCTATGTTGTATGTTGTTCTCTGGATGTTTGGGGTTGGCTATACTATAGGTTAAGGAACTTGAAGGTAATAGTAAAAATAAAAATATTCGGAACATGTATAAGGTGATCAACGAATTTAAGAAAGGCTATCAACCTCGTGCTTATATTTTAAAGAAAGCAGACGAAACAGTTTTCACTGATGTAGATAGCATCTTAAATAGATAGAAAGATTACTTTGACGATATGCTTAATACGTAGCCAAAAACTAATGTGCGTGGAGAAAGGGAGATACACACTGCAGAACCGTATATTCCAGAACCCAACCTAATGGAAGTAGAAATCACTATGAAGAAATTAAAGAAACACAAACCTCCGGGTGTAGACGAAATTCTGGCTGAGTTAATTTTAGCTGGAGGCGAAGAATTGTGGAACAAGATACACAGACTCATTCTCCTTATCTGGAACAAAGAAGAATTGCCTTAAGACTGGAAAGAATCAATCATTGTTCCAATTCACAAGAAAGGCGACAAAACTGACTGTAATAATTAGCGAGGCATTTCTCTTCTATCAACATCCTATAAAATCCTTTCAAACATTCTATTAGCAAAATTGTCTCCATACGCAAATGAAATTATTGGAGATTATCAGTGCGGTTTTAGACGAAATCGATCAACTATCGGCCAAATATTTACCATTCACCAAATACTCGAAAAGAAGTGGATATACAATACTCCGGTACATCAACTATTTATTGATTTTAGAAAGGCTTACGACTCGGTTAGAAGAGAAACATTGTACTGTACAACATTCTTACAGTATTTGTAATATCAAAAAGCTAATTAGATTAATTAAGGTATATTTAAATGAAACCCAAAGTAAAGTCCGGATAGGAAAATTTTTGTTTACGAGCTTCCACCTCGAGAACGGCCTGAAACACGGAGATTATACAACTGTGTCCTGGAATACGCTATAAGGAAAATTAAAGACAGCAACCAGGGTGTAGAGTTGAACAGTGTTCACCAGGTTGTGGCGTATGCTGATGATTTAAATTTAGTAGGGGATATAGGAGAGCAATAGAAAGAAATGCAGAGGTGTTATTAAACCCTTGCAGGGACATGGGTTTAGAAGTAAATGTGGAGAAAACTAAATACATGAAAGTGAGTCGGGACCGTTATTACGGCAAATTATGTACGCGTTAAAATATTAAATAATACTTTTGATAAAGTGGATGCTTTCAAATATCTAGGATCAATATTAACAGATGAAAATCATATTCACGAAGAAATTAAATGTCAACGAAAAACAAGGTATTAATGTTATTATTCAGTTCAAAATCTCTTGTCGAAGTGAATTCTGTCGAGGAATTTAAAGCTTAAAATATATAAAACGATATTCATGCCTGTTGTTCTGTATGGTTGTGAAAGATGGTCGCTTACTGTGAGGGAAGAACATAGACTGAAAGTATTTGAGAACAAGATCCTGAGACGAATATTCGGACCCAAGAGGAACGAGGATGTGGAGTGGCTGAAACGTCATAACGAGGAACTACATAATTTATACGGTTTAGCAAATATTGTTAGGGTCATCAAGGCTAGGGGACTTACGTGGGCAGGACATGTAGCTAGGATGGAAGAAAGTAGAAACACTTTCAAATTTTTGAGTGGAAGACCAATTGGAAAACGGCCATTAGGAAGACCTAGGTGCAGATGGGAGGACAATATTAAGATGGATCTCGCAGAAATAGAAATACAAAGTAAAAACTGGATCCAGTTGGCTAAGGATAGAATTCAGTGGAGAGCTTTTGTGAACGTGGCATTGAACCTCCATAGGCCATAAAGTTAGTTAGTATGTAGTTCTCCGAATATAGAGCGTACTAGAAAATTTTTGATTGAAATATATTGGATCTTTTCATTAACCCTCGAGAAGTCGCGCTGCAAAAGTAACGCGAGTAGTCGCGCGCGGTCAAAAGGACCGCACGAACATAATGTGTTGCAAATATCGTTTTAAACATTTTTCTTGTATTAGAAACGTAATTTTGTATATTTTCTGATTAAGAGGGATTAAAATATTTATTATTATAATAACTTTTACAGTAGTAACTATTAGTGGAACCTACTATTAGACATGTACTGTTTTCTTTTTTATTTCTTATTTGAAAAAAAAAATTTCGTTACATATTTCTTTTGATAGATAACTGCGCACTGGTTTTAATGAAAATTGTAATTCTGATGACTTCTTTTGTTTTTGTCAACTCTTTGCTTCGTCTAAAATTAGAAATGCAATAGTAAATTAGTAAAATAAATACTATATACACATAACAATAAAAAAAAGCTTCAAAGCGCATTTTACATTCAATTATAGCTCATTCGTAGCTAAGCAGTTAGCATACGTCCCTTTGGCGAGGAACTTCCGGGTTCGATTCCCGGTGTGAGCTCATGTGGTTCGGATCCCACGTTAAGCAGTAGGTCTACGTCTTACATAGCCTTGATGATGAAAGGGGCGCTAAATTGAAATCAAATCAAATCAAATTTACATTGAATTATTCTAGGTTATGTTCAAATTTACACTGTTTTACACTTCGTCGTCGCTTATTTCGGCCTCTGCTGCGCTGACTACATTCGGGGAATCTCTGGTCATTTCTGGGTTTGAGATCTTCAGACTGGCTCGCAGATTCCTCATTACCACTTTCGTGTTCACTCACTTCTACATTATCTTTTTTGTTATGATCTTTCTCAGACAAAGCTTCCACGAGATCATCATGGCTGATTTATCCGAATAGTCCATTCCTAACATTTCCTTCCGTTCTTTTAAGCTGTTCATTTCTAATTTCCTCTTTTTCCCCACTTGGTATCAGTTTTTAATTTTGTTGATCTCTCTTCCATCCATTAAAATAATATTTATGTTTATAAAGCTTAAAACATCTCCAAAGCAAAGGTCATGTGCAGAGCAAAACACTGAGAAAAAACATTACACGGTTAGTCGCGCGCGGTGGAAAGCACCGCAGAGTCACTAAACAGTCTCTAGTAGTTAAAGTAAACAACAGATAAGGGAGTGATTGAGCAGTAATGTTCGGGAAGGTGAGGGGTAAGATTAGGTAGACGGTGGAGTCTGTCGGACAAACAGAGTGGGCACACGATAAAAAATAATTTCTCTGCGGTGCTTTTGACCGCGGCGCGACTAATCGAGGGTTAAAAATATATATATATATATATATATATATATATATATATATATATATATATATATATATATATATATATATATATATATATATATAACAAAACTAAAATACTGAAGCATTACAAACTTTTCTCATATCCAACGAAAAGTTCTGAGGAAGAACAAGGCTGTATATCATTGATCATTCACCAACCGTCCGTATTCGTAAAATTCATACTCTGAAAAATGCTTTAACTTTAGACTTTAACAAATATTAATATTGTTTAGTAGAAAATATGCTAATTTTTTATTTATTCTTCGTCTTCCTACAGATAATAATAATAATAATAATAATAATAATAATAATAATAATAATAATAATAATAATAATAATAATAATAATAATAATAATAATAATAATGTTTATTGCTGATTGTGGCTTTTAATAGTTTTAATTATGGTGGTAATTGTTGATATTGAATGCTGTCAATTACGGTGACGACGGAATCACCTCTCCCCTTAATTGATGATCAAATGCATTCATAGCTGTGTGTATAATGTATATGCATATGCAAAGTAAACAAACAAACAAACCATTCGTTTATGTTTATGGATTCATAACCATATGAATATTCATTTTGTAACATCGTGTGAATCTTCACAAATTGCAGCGCTAATATTTTTTGACACTTTTTACAAGAACATGTATAATATGATGGGGAATCAAATGCATAGGAATTGTTGAGTCAAGTGTTTTGTGCAGTTGATTCGGTCCATTAAATCAAACAATTAAATTAAACGGTTTTACATTTCTTCTTTTCACCCGTATGTCAATTTTACGAACAACGTTTATCAATATAGTTTAGTGAATACTATTTATTTATTTATGAAATTTCCATATATGTTCTGAGACAGTATTTATTTTTGAAACTTGCAGATAAATTTTGACAATAGTGGCGGACTGGAGGGAGGGCTGCCAAAACCAAGACTATGATAGGTATATCATCAGTTTACTATAAACTTTCAAAAATATATAAATAATAGCTTCAATTATTTTTGTCACTCAAAATACTGGGGGGCCTAGGCACCCCAGCCTATATCCGCCACTGCCTGAGGGACCAATTAAACCGGAATTATTAACAATCAACAACACATGTGAACAAGGAAGTAGCAGAAAATTGCCCAAAGCCTATATTGAATGTTATCAACCGGTATTCGATAATGGAGCAGATAAAAAAAGGAACAACTTTTGTAAGGATGTCTGGGCACTGGATTCGAACCCGGGACTGCCCGATAGCTAAGTTAAACACAAACCTAATTCAACATTGTATTCCCGTGTGGTCAACTACTCTCGGATTCGTTTTCTGGGGACCACGACACCTAGTGTTCCTAATTGGTGGAAATTCCCTAATCTAGAAAAATTTTGTAGATAAATTTAGCAAAAAGGGGAAAAGGGAATTTTTCGATAAAATGTGAAAATCCAGGGAAGTGAATTACCAATATAAATGTTTATCAACACAATAGCGATAGTTTGTGTATGTTCAAAGTAGCGTAATTTGCACTCATTGTTTTTTTGTATTTTTTTAAGAAATTGAAGGAAAAAGTGAAAAGAAAATAGAAGCAGAAAGCAAATGAACAAAACAAAATGTGGTTGGCACTTTCTTTCACATAGCTAAATTAATCTTATCACATAACTTTTATCATAGGAATTGAACATTCAACAAATAGGGAAAATTTGATATGGAAAGGGAAATTTTGAGTCAATTGGGGAAATTTTTTCAAGGAAATCTACGAACCCTGACACTACTCAGGAGCTACTTGAATTTAAACATGCCGATATCCGATTTTAACGGCACATATACAGTAATGGTGATATGAACCGATCACAGATCGTATACCTCAACTAACAAACATTTTGTAAGGTATATTTTATAATATGTAGAAGAGCACTATAAGTTTGGAGTGAAAATACCTAACACGTCTGTGATTATGTTCGTGCAATAAAAACCAAGGTTTCCCAAAATATGCGCAGCGTCGCCCTGGTGCCTATTACATGTTATTTGACTTGCAGGGCTCATGCAAAATATTTGCTAAGTTTCACTCTGATGATACTTGTCCTATGTTGTTCGTTTTTGAGGTCGACCATACTTTTACTGATAAAAAAAATATTGTAATAAATTATTAATTTTAAAATGTGTTTAATTTATATATATAGTTGTTGACAGACAACTCTGCTCCCTGATCCTCCACAGGATTGTTTTTCAACTTCACAAATATTTTGAGCATCGCTTAACATAAAAAAAAGTATTACTTGTCCCCCCTCCCTCCAATATTGAAGATAGATTTGCGCCCCTGTTGGGAAGTATTGTTAACTTTCGTGGCAAGAAGTAACAAAGTCAGATGATCTGGTACATCATTTCTCAATCCTTTTTTCAAGTTGGGATCATTTTTACTAGTCAGTATATTCAAAGAATCGTTCCAGTTCGGTCTCCTTCGATACCAATAATAATAATAATAATAATAATAATAATAATAATAATAATAATAATAATAATAATAATAATAATAATAATAATAATAATAATAATAATATATTTATTTGTACTTTACACCCAAAGGCAATTACAAAGTACAAAGTTTATACATCATTATCGAAGGATATGCAACCCAACTCCAAATATGGAACTAACATTGGTAACACGAAATAGTACTATAAATCTTTTTTTCTCTTTTCATATGTTGTACAAAAATATTTTACAATTTATCATTTAGTAACTGAAAACACTTTCGCTTAAAGGTCTTAAATTCATACTGAAATAAATCCAATCCCATAGATTCAATTTTGTTACCTGCATCACATAATTTACACAGTGGTGAATTCCTGTTTACATTTATTCTGTTTTCAGGCATATAAAAAACCTGTCTACCTCTCAGATTTTGCCGAGGACAATAAAAAGGTAATCTGCTTAATAAGAATGCATTATCTTCCTTGTTATCGATTAATTTTTTAAGATATAGTACTCGCTGTATAAATCTCCTATTTTCAAGTGATAATAATTTGAATTTTTTTAAAAGTTCATCATAATGAATATAACGAGTTTGAATACCATATATTTTATACGCAGTATATCTCAATAACTTATTTTGAACTTTTTCTATTTGCTGTTTCCTATACTGATAAAATGGATCCCAAACAATAGATGCATATTCTAGTTTCGATCGAACAAATGCATTATACAACGATAAAATAGTCCCCTGATTTTTAAAATAACGACTTGACCTCTTAATAAAACCCAGCATTTTAAAAGCTTGGTTAGTTATTATATTTATATGATGTTTAAATTTCAAATTAATATCAAACCAAACACCTAAATCTCTTATAATTTCCTTTCTTTCTAACGTCTGATTTCCAATAGTATATTCAAATATTGTGCGTGCTTTATTAAGAGTAAAAGTCATTACATAACATTTTGAAATATTCAACTGAAATTTATTTCTACTACACCACTCATTAAGCCTATTAACATCTGTTTGTAATTTAATACAATCACTTTCCGTGCGGATTTCTTTGTATAATTTGGTATCATCTGCAAATACCAAGCATGAACTATATTGAAACATTTTGGGTAGATCATTTATCATAATAAGGAAGAGTAAAGAACCCAAATTTGATCCTTGAGGTACTCCAGAATGCACTGTGAATTCCTCAGATTTAATATTATTAAAAATAACATATTGAATTCTTTCATTCAAATACGAATGAAACAATTTGACCAGTTCTTGCGATATACCAAATGTTCTCAGTTTACTAAGAAGTACCTCATGATTAACCAAATCAAAAGCACGTTTAAAATCTGTATATACTACATCTACTTGAGACCTTTTATTAAAAGAATCATTAATTACTTGATTTATAGTCAGCAAATTTGAAATAGTTGATCTATTGCGTCTGAAGCCATATTGAGAATCCGATACATTTGTAGATACGTGATTAAACATATGTTTATAAATGATTGCTTCGAATATTTTAGCAGGAGATGATATTAGATTTATTGGTCTGTGATCTTGTATTAATCTTACTGGATTAACCTTAGGAACCGGGCAAACCGCTGATATTTTAAATTTCGCAGGAAATTTACATTGAGTGAAAGAGTGAAAGACAAGTTAAACAAATAAGTCAATGGTTTAATAAAATATTCTTTACAACCCTTAAAAATATAGGACGGTATACTATCATGGCCAAACGATCTTTTACTTTTCATTTTGTCTATTGCTTCTCCAACTTCAGCTTCGCGGATCTTGTCTAAAACCATTATATCTACAGTTGAAGGAATTTCAATAGAACATATTTCATGTAGATCTATATTAGATGGTTCACAATTATAAACAGATTGAAAGTGTGTAGCAAAAGCCTCACATTTTAACTTAGTATCAATAATTTTTTCGTCGTTATATTCAAGGACAGATTGATTCATTTTAACTTTTAAGCATCTTCTATTATTTATGTAATTCCAAAATTCCTTAGGTTCATTAGCAATATTCGCTTCTACCTGATAATTATAATTTTGAAAAGCTAATTCAATGCTACACTTAATTTGTTTCCTAATATATACAAAGTGCATGTAATCAGAGTAACGCTTAGATTTTTTAAATTTACGTCTAATGCGATCCTTTTTCTTTAAATTTTTTATTATTTCAACAGTGAACCAAGGCGGATAGGAACGTTTACTCTTAACCTTTTTTGGTGCGCATTCATCAAGTATCTTGTACAATTCAGAATAAAAATAATTAACACCTTCATCTACATCATTAATTACGTACAAGGAATCCCAATTTTTTTTCTTTAAGAAGCTGATACAGCTTCAGAAAATCACATTTGTTAAAACTATAAACTGCGTCACCTATAAAGTTCGTTATAGGTTTTACAGTGTTTTAGAAACTGAATACTAATACTCAAACTCGGGTGATGTCTATCTTCTTGGACAAAGCAAACGCCTGATTTGGCAACTTCAATATTAGGTATGTTAGTTAATACTACATCTAAAATTCTATTGTTTACGTTTCTAACAGTATTTAATTACGAAAAATTCAAAAAGATCAATTTGTGTAAAACATTAGTTTCCAAATTAGACAAAGTTACGAAATAATTACCATCATATAAACTGTTAAGAGCCCAAGATTGAGATCACCGATAATGAGAACATTATGGGACAATGATAGTTCTTTGAATCTTTCAATATTTCTTTAAAAAAAAAAATCTAAATAATACTCTTCTTTGCTATAGGGAGGGAAATATATTACACAAACGTATATAAAAGTTGAATTAGATAACTCAATTCTGACCCACAAATTTTCATAGTTCGGTAATTCAAATTCATTTAATCTCTCTGAAGTACAGCTAAGAGCACACCACCCCCATCACGCATTCCGCAACGTTCCAGATCTCTATCCTTCCTAAAAACTTGATACTTGTTATCAAACAGTTCAGTACTAAATATTTCAGCTTGTAACCATGACTCAGTAATAGCCACACAGTCAAAATCATACATAGTTGAGCTCAGATAAAAATTATTAACTTTTGTTTTTAAACCGTTAACATTTTGGTATAATATATCATATGCTATTAACTACTGACATACTACTAGAATAATTTGTAATATCAATAAGTAAATAGTGTTGTGAATTATTTTTGAACAAGTATTCGAGCTCTTCTTACACGACAGAATAGTAAATATTTTCCCATAATGCTATATAGATTCATGGCCAAAAACCCAAACTTATGGTTTTTAAATGTTTGAAGATATATTAGTAGGTTCTATACCAGGGCGCAAAATATCGAAGTCAGATGCACTCGCCAATCCAAAAATGATGGTCGCCAGCATTTCTCACACACAAATCATGAGACGTGCCCCCGTTCCTCGGCCTTTGGTTTGACAAAGGAAGAGATTACATCAGGGCATAAAATTTCAAAACCAGGCAATTAGATTCAGAATAATCAATTTTAAATTGGACAATTTATATACATGTTTAAAAAAATATCTTCCCTTAAGACTTCACGTTTGTATAACGCTCTCTCTCTGCATTTAAGTTCCAGTGGCCGATTGCAGTTTTCGGATCAAAGTCCTTAAGTTCTTGAAGAAAGGAGGGGCGAATTACAACGTTGTGAAAACTTCACATTCCGTGTTTTCTCTCACTCAGTGACAATTATTTTCGTGCTAAACGAAAACTGAGCAAACCCTGTAAGTTTAGGCAGAAACCATTCCTACTGAACACTGGTTGCCACCTTTAAATTTCTAGTCGCCAATGGCGATCTGGCGACCGGAAATTTTGCGCCCTGTTCTATACTTACATTTTATAAAAATAGGATTAATTAAAATTTCCTTACTTTTACATCGTTATTAACACAAAAATGTAGGCCCCATTTTCGTTAATAATTATTAATTTTAACGAATATTCTATTCTACATAATCTTTAGTTATAATTGATTGGATTCTTTGAATTTAACGTCCCATTCAGCAGCGACACTATGTGAGACGTGGACCTACAGATTACGTGGAATCCGAACCACATGAGCTCCTGCCGGGAATCGAATCCAGGTCTCCCATTAGTTATAATTGAAAGCTATCAAAATATTATATAATAATGCATCCATAAAAGTTGTCTAGATGACGAGACGAGGTGAGAAAAAAGGTCTTCTAGTCTCGTAGTCTTTTTTTAGACCTCTCGTCTCTTCTCAATTATAAAAGAATTATTTTTAATCTCGTCTCAATTCTAAAAAAAAGCATTGCTCGTCTCGTCTCGATTATAGAATACTTTCCATCGTTTTAATTCTAAAAAACAAAACCATTTCTCGTTTCGTTTCAATTAAAAAAAAACATTTTCCTTTCTAGGAAAAGAAATTCTCGTCTCCTCTCGATTATAGAATTCTTTCTAATCTCGTCTAAATTGTAGAATAACATTTCTAGTCTCGTCTCAATTCTAAAAAGACATTTTCCTTTCTAGGAAAAGCAATTCTCGTCTCGTCTCGATAATAGAATTCTTTCTAGTCTCGTCTCAATTCTGAAAAAAACATTTTAATTTCTAGAAAAAGCTATTCTCGTCTCGTCTCGATTATAGATTTTTTCTAATTTCGTCTCAATTATAGAAGAAAACATTTCGTCTTTCTCAATTCTAGAAAAAACATTTTCTTTTCTAGGAAAAGCAATTCTCGTCTCGTCCCGATTATAGAATTCTTTCTAATCTCGTCTCTATTATTAAAAAAACATTTCTAGTCTCGTCTCAATTCTAGAAAAAAACATGTTTCTTTCTAGGAAAAGCAACTCTCGTCTCGTCTCGATTATAGGATTCTTTCTAATCTCGTCTCAATTATAGAAAAAACATTTCTAGTCTCGTCTTAATTCTAGAAAAAAAAACAATTCACGTCTCGTCTCGATTTTAGAATTCTTTCTAACCTCGTCTCAATTATAGGATAAAACATTTTTAGTCTCGTCTGAATTCTAGAAAAAAACATGTTTCTTTCTAGGAAAAACAATTTTCGTCTCGTCTCGATTATAGAATTCTTTCTAATCTCGTCTCAATTATAGAAAAAAACATTTTTAGTCTCGCTTCAATTCTAGAAAAGTATTTCTCGTCTCTTTTCGAAAATTTTCCCCCTTTATGTTGAAAATTTGTGTACAAAAGTTATTGCCCTGGCTTTTTAAATTTCATCTATAACTAATCATAGCACTTCATCGCCACGTGATTCACAAAAGATATAACAACAATTAAACTATATTTATTATTGGACTGCATTGTGCAATAACTTGATTATCTTTAAACGTTAACAAATGCTCTTCATTATGTTCGTAAATCACTTTATCAATTGATAGTTTTTAATACTATGAATCACGAAACACTGAAACAGTATTTGAGGTCTAAGAGTTGGGTGAAATAGTGTTAAACAGAAGATTCGAGAAATTCTTTGTCTTGTCTTGATTATTATTCTCTAAGACGAGACGAGATTTGTACGGTTTTTCGTGTTGCATCGAATTTTAAAATGTACTTCTCATCTCGTGATCAACATATGCATCATTATATGCACTAGAATTTATATCATCTTTACCTTTTAAATTTTACACTCTATAACTATTTGGTGATTCTCATTTCCGAGATGTGAAATATGAAATTCACTTGAAGTTTATTCTTATTGTCTTTTTTTATTTATTTATTTATTTTATTTTATTTTATTATTATTATTATTTTTTTTACTAATGTTTAATGTAAGACGACCACCAAGAACAGACCTTGAGGGTCACTGGTGGTCTGCGAACTACGATTTGATGAAAGCTTAGCTCTATATACTTTAGAGCAGATCAGTATAACGGGTATCTGCTCAAAGCACATATATAAAATGAAACTAAACGCTTATAAAGGGGTATCTATCTCTCACGACGATTTATGATACACCAGTAAATTCTCTTCAAAGGTACTGTATCAACAGAAAAAGCATTATCATTTTAAACTTTCACAATGGTTCTAATCTCAAACAAATGCTCTCCTTTTTCTTCTTAGTGTAACTTTGAACATAATAATTGTTCTTTAATTAAAAAATAGTATTAACTACGTACCGGTATGAACTGCTTTAAATATCTATTTTATTTGCTTAATTTAAAAACTAAATGATGCACTTTGTGTCATGATCCCCTGCTGTCCAGTTTTGTACCAAGAGAAACAGAGATAAGAACGAAAGAAACCATCAAGGAAAGAAGGAAAGAAACTAGAAGGAAAGAAGTAAATAACTAGGACGTTTGGAAAGTGTGAAACTAGGAATGAAGAAAAGAAGGAAAGAAACTGAGAAGAAAAGAAAGAAAGAAACTTGGAAAAAGAAAAAGCTAGGAAGAGTAGAAAGAAACTAAAAAGGAAATACAGTAAGGAAGTAGAAAGGAAAGGAAGAAACCAGAAGGGAAGGAAAAAGAAAGAAATTTAGAAGAAAGGAAACAAAGAAAGAAACTAAGAAAGAACGAAACTAAGAAGACAGGGTGGAAAGAAAGAAACCAGGAAGGAAAATAAAAAATAAACCAGGAAAGAAAATATGTATGGGGGAGAGAAAGAAAGAAACAAAGAAGTAAGAAAAGTAAAAAGAAACGAAAGAACACAGGAAGTAAAGATGGAAGTAATGGAATTCGGAAGAAAGGAAGTTAGGAAAGAAAGAAATAAACTAGAAAGGAAGAAAAGGAAAGAAACTATGAAAAAGGAAAGAAAGGAACTAAAAAAGTAGAAACAGAGGTAAGAAAGGAAGATAGAAACTAGAAATATTAATAAAAAGAAACTAGAAACAAAGGAAAGTAAGAAAGAAGTTAGAAACGAAGGAAAAAAACTAAAAGCGGGGAAAGAAAGAAAGAAAGAAAGAAAGAAAGAAACTACAAAGGAAGAAAAGGAAGAGGAACCCTGAGAAGGGAAAAGAAGAAAGAAACTAGGAAGAAAAGAAAAAGAAATAAAGATTGAAGAAAGAAAGAAAGAAACTAGAAAGGACGAAAAGAAACTAGGTAGGAAATAAATAAATAAATAAGCAAACTAGAAAAGGAGAGAAACTAGGAAGGAAAAAAGAAAGAATGAAATAAAGAAAATAGGAAACAAAGAAAGAAAGAAGAAAGGAAAGTAAGAAGTAAGAAAAAAGTCTCTCGAGGCCATACGCTATATTCTGTGCCGTATTGTATTGAATATATGGTGTTCTTTCATGCTCTATGTCTACGTAAGTACAGTACATGACATAGTATAACGTTTAATATTAAAATGTTGGTTGGTCGGACCTGAGTTTACTTCCCTTTGAGCTGCGAGGCTATAGAGGCGTGGATCTAGAACTTCAAGTGACGTCTGAATCACTTCACCTCCTGCCGCGAATCCAATCTGGATTTTCAGTGTCAAAGATACGATATAGTGGGAACTCATATTTACCAACCATATAATGAGAACTCATATTTAAATGTTTTGTGTACCGCAGGATTTACTAGTAATTATTAAACTATATAAAGAAAATTACGGGGAGATACCTTCAAGTCATTTACGATAATAATGGAATTGTGTGATTTGTAACTTCCTATTGATTGGTGGTTAAATCTTTATTCAGTAACGAAAACCTTTATTCAGTAATTATTTAGAAGCAATTATATGTTACCATCTAATTATTTATGCATTTATTACATAAGAACAACACAACATGCTTAGACCCTAATGCCCAATTACAGTATGTCGTGTACATATCAAACATAGAGGAGCACGGTGGGTCAGTGGTACAGAACTTATCTCTGGTTTATGGGGTCTCTTGTTCGATCCCCGGCAAAATAAGGTCCGCGGGTTTTCTCGGGGTACTCCCGTCTCCTCCCAATTTCTCATTCCACCAATTCTTCCATCATCATTCACTTGCTTTAATTATCGTCTCTCTCAGCCTAAAAAGGCATAATCATGAGACGTTAACTGAAGGATTTCATTTCAGCTTTCGTTTCAACTATCAAAGATGTAAGTTCGTTTAAGTGTGAAGGAGTTTGAGTTTGATATTTGTTTTGAATTTATTTTTAGACATATTGAATATAGCAATTAGGGCTACAAGAAAATTTAACTATTTCGTTATATGAAGTACATACACACTTTCCATAGATGAGACTTGCGTATTACTTCTTGTTTTCTTACAGTAGAATGTTCCCGTATTTGCTATTCTAGTTTCAGCTGTTGGTACATTCAAAAATAAGTCTGTAATTAATTTTGGACAACCAATTTTACTGTTTATTATTTATTTATTTAAAATTTATTTTTAAAAAAATATTTTAAAAAATCCTTCAAATCAAATATTTGTCTTCTGTTTTTTAATGGTTGAACATTCAGATTAGTTACTAATGATGGCATTTCGGTAGGAGGTAGAATGATTAGATGCATAAGATTTGCAGACGATATGGCGCTTGTTGCAGAATCTGAAAAGAAAATCAATAAAATGTTAGAAAAAATGAGAAAGGGCTTTAAAAAAGAGAAGGGCTTTTATGGAATGAAAATAAATGTTAGAAAGATAAAAGGCATGGTGATTGGAACGAAGGGGTCTGTGTCAAATATAAAAATAGGAGGGGAGAAAATAGAACAAGTGAATAGTTTTCAATATCTGGGTAGTATTCTTAGTAATAACATAAAGTGCGAACGTGAAATAAAAGCAAGGATAGGAATGGCGAAAGAAGCCTTTAGAAGTAAGAAAAGTCTGTTTTGTGAAACCTTGAATAAAGAGTTGAGAAAAAAACTCATAAAATGCTTCGTGTGGAGTGGACTTCACTCAAAGATGATGAAAATCGACTGGAAGCCTTCGAAATGTGGGTGTGGAGAAGAATGGAAAGAATTAGTTGGGTCGAGCGCAAAACGAATGAGAGAGTGTTAGAAATGGTGGGTGAGAAAAGAACACTTTTAGATATTATTAGGAAGAGGAAGAGAAACTGGTTGGGACATTGCCTAAGAAGAGATTGTATCATGAGGGACGTCCTAGAGGGTATGGTGGCGGGAAAGAGAGGGAGGGGGCGAAAGAGACTACAATTAATGGATGATATTAAAACAGAAAGATCATACGCGAAGACGAAGAAGTTAGCGGAGGACCGTAGAGCATGGAAGCTTCTCAGCTGCGGCAAGTGACCTGCCAATAAAGGCAGAATACCTATGATGATGACTAAATCTTGATAAGAGACATACTTTGGGTAGAAACCAGTTTCCTTATATGCAAGCATTTTAAAAAACTAAACTCCATGTTTTCTATTGTTTCAAAATATTTAGTGGTACTTGGTGTCCAAATAGTGCAACAACATTTTGACCTCACATATGAGAAATAAAATTTCATAAATGCTAAAATCCTGCCGGTCATGCAAATACGACACAATATGCTCAATTGCTTGCCTCGAAAAATTCATAGATGCTAACTTAAGAACCAAAATATCGTGATCAAGACACCAAAAGACTTGCAAAATTCCGTGTAAATGATATCTACTTGGACCACCTTCATCTAATTGTGCTTCAATAAATTTGTCGAGGTAGACAGGTAGACCTTTTATGTAAGAAACCGTGTCAATAAGTAGATAGAACAGGCTTTACATGATTTAAAGTTCGTACATAAAGTACACTTTCGAGAATTTTGGCAAAAGGCGACAAAATAGCTATTGGTCTGAAAATGTCTAATTCTGTCTTATTTCCAGACTTAGATATTGGACAAACTAAACCTTCTTTCGGTCTGTCTGGAAACGTACTTTTTTTTATATATATATAGAAATAGGGGACACGGTGGCTTAGTGGTAGAGCGTTCACCTCTGGTGCGTGGAGTCCCAAGCTCTATTCCAGCTCGCACTAAATGGGCTTGTGGTGGAGAAACATAGTGTTCGTGGGTTTTCTTGGGGTTCTCCCGTTTCCTCCCACTTTCTTCATTCCACCATTCCACTCATTTCTCATAATCACAGTCTCCTTTAGCCTAACCGGCATAAACGTGGAACGTAAAACTGAATGATTTAATTTCATTTTTTTAAATGGAAATATTAATTAAATATAGTGTGGAGTTGGTACTTAAATATATCAATCCAAACTTTTACAATATAAGGAAGAATGCTATCAGAACTACAAGATACTAACCCCTTATAGTGTTTTCAAATTCCTCAAGTGTTATTTCATCTAGTTGGAAATTGTCTAATAGATTACGTTTCGTCCGATTAGCGAGCAAAGAATCAATATTATATTTGGCGGGTACGTTGATAACGTGCAAACTGACTGAAAATAACGTGCGAACCCCTGTGCAATTTCATTGTCGTGTTTGAACTCCTGGTCATAGAATAATAACTATGAAAACAATACCTAAGCAAATGTGTGAGGGGTTCCGGAGTCGATTCCCGGTGAGGACACTCGGTCGAAAAAAGTGTAAAAGTTTTTTTTTTTCTCAGGCCAGCTTTTCGTCATTCAAATAAGGCAAATGCTGGGATAGCACTTAACATACAGATCCAAGGCCTATTCCTTTCTCCACTCTCTTTGGATAGTGTTATCGTCCAGGGACGTCATCATTCTTACGTAAAGGACTAATATGGCCATAGATGCTGAAAGCTTAGAAATCTAATTTCTAATCCTAATACTTAAGCAAAATTAAAAATTATTAATGTTAATATAATTGAGAAGAATGCTATCGTAGGCTGTAAATGTTTTGAAAGGATTTCTGCTTTACAATCAGTGATTCTAATCCTGATTGATTTTCCTTGCCAGGATCAACTGACACATATGCTATGTAACATTGCTTTTGCAGGAAAGGCCCTGAGCTGGTGCCCAGGTTGCCCTGCCTATTTAGGGCACTGTACATAATTTGTAATATTAAATATTTAACGTAAGATTACGTGTCCTAATTTGATTTGATATTTTAAAAAAATATTAAGGACGAAGTGCAATGTGTATTGTCAATTCTTGGCAACTTTAAAATGACATTTGCGACTTTCTGTTTTAAATAGAACATTTATTAGCATTCAGTGGAAAATTTAACATGAATAATAGATAATCTGAGTAGAATCTAGCGACGTCTACTGAACAAGTGACAGTTTAACAGGAGCTCTATAAAAAGAAAAAAAAGTGAACTGTTTTATTCGAATGGTAGGTAAAGCTTTTTAAAAATGTATTTGCAATTTTTGTGCCCTGGGAGGCCCATCCAGCCCCCAAAGAGGCTGAGTATGCAGTGGGCGTATGCGTGATCTAGCTAACACAACATCATTCGGACCAATGAAATTCGAGTGATTTGTCACCTGTCTAGAGAAAGCCTTAGAAGCCCAACCTTCGTCTGTCCCACTTCGAATGAAAAGCTGACTAACGTCTTGCGCAACCGCGCTTTGGGCCAGGCTTTCTACGTTCGAGGACCGCCCTTCAGCTGTTTTTTCTCCTTTGCCCCACACTACGAGAACGTTCTTTTGCAACAGAAGAGAAGCGATGCAGCGTTGCCAGAGATATTTTCTCCGTTTCTGCGGAGCGGACGAACGCAACGTTTAACCTCTTGCTACGTTGCCAATCATTCCTCCTCTTTCTCTCCTTCTTCAGCGAGGCCGCTCTTCGGTCTTCTTCTGTCTGTTAGCTGAAGCTTTCAAGTTTCTCCGCTAACTACTGATGGTGTCGCTAGCATCGCGGTGGCCGAAGCCTTTTGCTGAGAGTGGAACGGGTCAACCGGAGTCAGTTGCAGACAGATTCAGAGCTGGAAAGGAGGCTTTATTGGGATGTGTCGCGTCTTTCAAACGGCGCTGTGACATCGCCGAGCGTCCAAACGACACATGTTCATGTCACGTGTGATTCAGTGATCCTTTAGAACTATTTGTAGTGCATAAACCTATTAGAAATCGAGCAAGCAGAAGCAGAAAACATCGCTGAAATCTTCCCAGTGTTCCAAACAAGCAGCTGGTGTCGAGTAGAGAGCCTTGTAGCTCCACAGAGAACTAAACCATACGTCTTGTTTTCGGAACCGCAAATGCGAGTAGGGGGAACACTTCAATAGTGTTATTTAGTGAATGTGTATAAAAATAGAACATATTTGATTACCTCATCTTCCTTAAGGAAGAAAAAAAGAAAGAAAAGAAAACAAGTAAAACAGTGTTTACGGTTTATATATAGTGAGTACCACCGTCTATTAGAATGTGATGTAATCTTGTTATATAGACCAAGAAAATCTAATTTGTGAACTGAACTTCAGCGAGTGTTAAGACATCGAACTTGCCCTGTGCAAGAAATATATATATATATATATGTATATACACGTATAATTTTCCCTGCAGTAATAGACATTGAAAAATTAAGAAGAAAAAAGTGAGAAAAACCCAAAAGAGAACTAGTTTTTCTTGAGTTGAACACGAACCAAGGCAAGCGAGCGCGAAACAGAGCGAAGGAAGGAAGGGTCTTTTTTTTTTTCAACTATCCCCCCGGGCAGTCCGACGGGGGGTCTGGCATTGTTGACCTGTACTGGACCGTGGAGGCCAACAGAACTTTTCAAGGTCATCACGGGGTAACCTATGAAGATTAGCTGCAGAAGGACAAGGAATTACAAGTAAGAACAACACAAAACATTTTGTATATTTATATTAAATCTACAAAGATATTTTTCTTAGAAACGGAAATATTTTTTAATTGTTCATTCAGAAACTATTTTCTATTCTTTTTCATCATATAGGCCTACACCTTGTTTTTAAACAGATTAGAGCAGATTATTGATAATGTAGAGACAACAATAAGAGTGGAACGGCGGTAAAGTAAAATGCTTTTCCGGTGATAAAAGGGATCTGATTGACAGTAAGTTTTTTTCGGAGACGATGTGTAGAGTAGCTTTTGGGGAGTTTGGCATACAGCGAGCGAGAGAGCCAGAGAGATGAAAAAAACGATCCCTCGGAAAACCTGCGTGAGCGCAGCCAAGCGACTAGTTGCCAAGGTGGGGGAAAACTGGTACACGTGCAGGCCCCGTGGCGTTGCCTTCGTCTCCGGCATTCTTTGTCTTGGTTTTTTGAGCTACGGAAATATTTTAGTTTATATCACACAGTTTTGTTGTATCAAGAATCAGAAGCACGTAAAAATATAGAAGTTTTATATATATTTACAGACTGAAATGCAAAGGAATGAATAATACCAAAGACATATGATGCTCGATTTTGTAGCTTTGATTTTCCGTTTTGATAACACGTACGAGATTTCTTTGATAGCAATGTTGATAGAAGCAATTAATTAATTTCTTCGCACGATGTTAACTTTTTTTTTTTTTTTACCATGTCCGTTTAGAAATATTGTATAGGCCAAGTCTTCTGTATATCTTGTTTAGTTATTCTTACATCATTAGAGTATCTTCCTCAAGAATTCATTTCATTCAGGATCTTCTAACAATTTCTATGACTAACACCTCTGCAGACGTTGGCCTATTCTGCTCATGTAATGTTTTTATCATATCTCCTAATATTTATGTATATCACTGTATACACTAGCGCAGTGGTTCTCAATCTTTTTTGATTCACGGCATACTTTATTGAACATGCAGGACATCGGACTTGCAGGACACTTGTTTGATGTTTTTATTATAAATAAAAATAAGTGTTATAGTAGTGAAAGCAATTCGTTTTTATAATGACTCTATACAACACTGAGCATCGTTGCTACCACTGGAGGTGTTGACTGATACGGTCTGTCTCGACTTTAATTAATTATTATTAAATTCTTCATTGTTTTTAAATTCTAAAATTTAGCGACATATCTTAGGGGACTGTGTGACACACCAGTGTGTCGCGACACATTGGTTGAGAACTACTGTCAGTGGCGTATTTAGGGGGAGGGCTTCCGGGCTTAAGCCCACCCCGAAATCTTACTTACTATAGTCAAGTATATGAAATATCTTGCAGAATTTTCACATTTTCAGGCAAAGCCCCCCCGAAAGTTAGCAAAGCCTCTCCCGAAACACAATCCTAAATACGCCACTGACTACTGTACTAGCAAATCCATAAAAAGGGTCATTTGAACAAGGTAAATTGCCTCCGTAGCAATTAATGTAGGTTAGAGATAACAAAGATTTGCATTAAATCAGAATAAAACAGTGCACTGTTTTATTCATAGGTCGATTAAAAAGTAGCCTTTCGGGGGCGGTTGTCCCCACCGCGCTCCCTTGAATCCACCAGTGTTTGTATAAAAGGCATTACTCCTCTAAGATACTCTTATTTTGAGAACGAAAGGATTTAAATAAATATCGCGCGAGTTAGAATAAAATCTTTTTCGAAAACGGCGTAAGTGTTCGTCGAAAAAAATAGCAAAAATAAAAAAAATAAAAACGTAAAATAAATTTTTAAAAAAAGGTAAAAGTGCTATATTATACTCTAATTACAACTAGTATGTGTGTCACATGCTTTCACTCAATATACCATTGTTATGGATATATAAGTTATGTTACTGTCAGAAAAAATAAATAACATTAGATACCATCTAATACTTAACCCTGGAATATATACCCAATTTCTGCACCTTGAAATAAATAACTGGGATACTGGAGAACCCCAACTACTTACTTCATATTTTGTGACTGTATTTAGGAGAAATTCCTTTATTTCAATATTAACATGATGTTTGATTTAGCCTAGTAATCTGCCAGATTTCTTGGGAGGGGACAGAAATGACTACTTGGGGGGCAATGACAAACATCAAGGAACAGGACAAAACTCCTTTTTAATTCATTATTTATAGAATCACAGTAGTTCCTTTTTACCTTACATTCTTAATGCTTGTATTTTGAACATATATTTATCTAAACAAATAGCAAAAAAATGTGCCCTGATCACCCCGTAGCTTTGGTCTATCTCTAGAGTTTATTTCTGTTCGCAGTTAACATTAAATACCTTGATACTATTCTTTAGAAATGCATTTGGTACCACACCTTTAATACTTCTTATAGTGCAGTAATAGGATATATACTCGAGTTTGAAATTCTTAGAATGAGGAAAGGCAAAATCATATATTTCGAACATCTAACAAGAAACATACCATTTTACACAGAAATGAGTGAAATCCGCTAAACCGAATTTAATTTGGTAAGTAACATTGATACAATATCGTATCTACTTTTGTTGCAATTTAATAATTATCTACAACATGCTGTTTCGGAAAGAGAATAATAATAATAATAATAATAATAATAATAATAATAATAATAATAATAATAATAATAATATAATTTAGGGCGGGAGCTGCCCGCTCTAGCCCCTCCCTGGCAATGTTCTTGGATTGTTAGCAAAGTACAATTGCTGACACTAGTTATGTAGACTGTTATTTTAAATAGAAGTGTAAATATGGAATATCCATATATTCTGCACTGAATTTCGGTAGATTGAAGGTTGTCCTTATCAACTTCATTAAGGTCTTCAAAATTGACCCAGTTACTGTGATGGATCTAGCCTGGGGTCGGGGGCTAGGCCCCCAAGTTCTTTGAGTTACAAGAAATATTGATTCAATTATTTATACATTTTAGAAAGTTTATAGTAAGCTCACGGGTAAGTGTCTATCATAGTCTGGGTTTTGACTGGCTCTCCAGTTTTTACTTTCTGGATCTGTCACTGCCCAGTCACCTACTTTAGCTACAATATTTTGTATATCATCTCCAAAATCACTGGCATTTATGCCTAAGATAAATGTAGTAGTTTTTTTTTTTTTTAAAAAGAAGTAAATAAAAGTTACAGAATTTGTAATAACAAGGACACAGCAATATACGTATAAATGGATTGCCAGGTTACCTCAAGATATATCTTGAAAATAGAACAAAAATCAATTCAACAAAAGCATGTCAGCACGTTAGTAGATTGTTACATCAACTAAGAATACAACAAAGCACATCATACCAGAATGTGCAGTGTGCCATATGTAGATATACACACACACAAAAAAAAAAAAAAAAAAAAAAATGGGTGTCACAGCATCCCAGTACATATTTCAGGGTTGGCAGAGTATTAATTATTATTGGAAACGAACACTTTACTTTTAGCGCCATAAAAATTTTCTCTCGATTTTCCCGGATACTACGCATGATAATTTATCCTCATGCATGTCATTTTCTTCAGCTCTATGTGATGTATCTGTGGGCAATATCATCATTAAATAAAAATTAAAAAAATAAGGTTTAATAATTCATCATAGCCTTATATTAGCCATAGAGTACTCTTTATCTGCGTTTTGGCTAATAACACATTGAAATGTTTGATGAGGGTATATTTTAATAGATGCCGTGGCTATCGTATATATATATTTTAATGTTTTGCAAGTAATTTGTTTTTCTCTTACCGTCTCACACAGTGGCGGATCTAGAAGTCAAAAACTAAGGGGGGCAGCTAGAAACCATATTATGATAGATATATCATGAATTTATTATAAAATTTCAAAAATATATAAATAATAACTTCAATTATATTTGTCACTCCCCCCTGACACCAGGGTAGATCCGCCACTGTTTGCAAGAACTACACATGAGGATTTACGCTCAACTAAATCATTGACTTGTATAGTTCAATGAGATCTTATCGATTGGTGTGTCTCATTTTTTACATCTCTTTTTCCGGTTAATCGCTAATAAGTACGGTTAGAATTGTCTTATATACACGAGTTCGATTGATAGCATACATTGAATTTCACTAATATTTTCAGTAGTAATTTTATCTTGTTTGATTACTGTCGTTTACTAGTAAGTTATTAACTGTTTAATTGTTTATGTAACCTGTCCTCCTGTAAAATTACTATAAAAGTCTGATAGACCAACCAAAATACACATTTCAGAACATTAAATTTCAGTACCGATGAAAACACGGAACCTTCTGTGTAGAAAACTAAAAAAATGGGAACAAAAAGAAGTAATATAATAAGAACTAAATACTAATCTAAGTATTTTGTTTTCTAAGTATTTTGAGTATTTGCTTATTTCTTAGAATGAGTAAAGAATCAGACGGGATCTAGGACGCAGGTTGCGCCAATGAGATTGCTTGAAGAGGGTGGGGCCACATTTTTTTAAAAATTGAAAATGGTACAGCCGAACTGGAAAATGGTAAATTTGGGTGGAGGAAGGTGAATTTCGGGAGAAACTTGTGACTTTTGGGGGAAGAATTGTAATATTGTAGAGGGCATTGAGCAAGAGGATGAGCATAGGGCACCCCCACCTGAAATGAACAAATATTTACCTAAATTCAAATTATATTACAACAACTGATTACTTGAAAACGAACATTATAGTGTAACTACATAAGTTCACCGCAACAAAAAAGTAATTGATTTTGTAATAGTTCATAACAAGGCTGAATCATGTCTTAATTAGAGCTTTGATTACGTTTATAATTTGGCACATTAAAATCAAGTAACTAAATAAAAAGAAATGAAAGAAAGTGTATTAGTATATTTTGATAAACTAAGAAAAACGCTGTCAAGAAATTCAAAGCAAATATGGCAAACCGATTTTAATAATAATGCTGTAAAAAGAGAGAACATACATTGTCATGACTGAAACTTGTGGTATTACAGTCTATTAATTACTATGTCTGGTCAGACGGCTTTAGTTGTATGATGTGCTATAATCAGTATGTCCATTCCCGTCGCCGTTATTGTTGGCTTTCTATAGAAACCATATTACCTTCTAAATTTACGCAAATTCTTGATTAGCTGCATCATACCAGAACGTATGGCTTTTTACATGAAAAAATGCAAAGACGTTCTATCTCAATACTCATCGAAGGAACTAACAACAATTGCTTCAATACACACACTATGAGATGTAACATAAAATACCAAAATCAAAATTTCTTTCGCATCTTATATATATATATATATATATATATATATATATATATATATACAGGGCGCAAAATTTCCAAGTCAGACGCATTCGTCAATCCAAAAATGATGGTCGCCAGTATCTCACGTACAAATTATGAGAGGTTTGACCAAAAAAAAAAAAAAAAAAAAAAAAAAAAAAAAAAAAAAAAAAAAAAAACAGAAGAAGATTCCATGTCCGTTGTGGAGACTCACACTCCATGTTTTTTTTTCACTCAGTGACAATTATTTTTGTGCGAAACAAACTGTGCAGCCCTGTGAGTTTAGGCAGAAACCATCTCTACTGAACACAGGTCGCTAGCTCTAAATTTTTAGTCGCCAATGGCGACCGGAAATTTTGCGCCCTGTATATATATAGTTTTACTTGAATACAGCATCGTAGCTGTTTTAACAATAATTTTATGGTGAAAATCCAGCGTGCGGTTCTGCTTTTCGTACATCATCATAACTTGAAAGAGTTAAAATATGAAAATAGTTATCATATAGAAATATATTTTATTAATTTGTGATAAAGCATGGATCATTTAAGTAGGTTTTCTTTAATTTAAAATATAAAAATTAAAAAAAAAAGAAAGAAACGGAAAGACGTGCGGTATTTCACGCAAGGACTAGATGAAGAGAATAAGTAGTAAGTTTTACTATTACGGACAAATTCGTCTTTCATTGATTTTATCAAATCTTGGTTATAAATACACGCTGCGTTTTAGAACAACATAGCTAATCAAAATTATCGTTCATTGATTTTAGCAAGTCCTTGTTATAAATACACGTTGCATTTAGGAACAACATAGCTAATCAAAGTTATTCGTTATTGATTTAAACGAACCTTTGTTATAAATACACGTTGCATTTAGAACATAGCCAATCAACAGTCATCATTTATTTCCTTATGGTTCAGATTAACATTTGTTAGGTTTGGTCCATGTTCTTGTTCGTAATTATTGTTCTAAATAACAATTAGTATAATTTAAATAAAAAAAATAAAAATTGTAGGAAGTAAGCCAGGTAGTATCTAGACATTGCTACTAACTTGTAAGTAAATTAATAACTGTTTTCAAATCTTTTCTTGTAAACCATAAATTTGGGTGCGCAGTTGATGTCATAATTGTTGGGCATCCAAATAGCCTATGTTTACATTATACGAAAGGTCAAGAAAATAATTAGAATTTCACATAGTATATTTTTGTAGATACTGTCTTAGTTTTTACGGTTTACGTTATTTACAAAAATAATTAAATAAATAAAGTTTGGGGCGAACTTAGCGAAGAGTCTTAATATTAATAATGTGTGTTACTCTTTCGGCAATATATCATCGCTTTCATCAGAGAATATCAGATGAACGCAATGCTATGTTTCCGAAACTAAGTGCTTTGATCAGATCATATTTTCACTTAAATTATGCGTAGTTCCAAAGCTAGAATAGTATTCAGCAATTAGCTTTTTTTCTTTGGCAAACGAACAATTAGCAAATGAAGGCGTACCTCCATGTCAAATTTGGTCAAAAACCTTGGATGAGCTCAGTCTTCATTGTGGATTATATCTATTCTGTGGTCAGGTGGATAATTCGCAGGGTTGTCAATCGTCCGGTATTTTACCGGACAGTTCGGTATTTAACCTCCTTGTCCGGTACGACCTCAAAACCAGACGTTAAATGTCTGCTAATTTTTTCCTCATACTAGTCCTATTCTCTGTTGTATTCAGATTATTTCGGAGTGACGAAGGGAATCGTTTGTCGATGAACATGGTTAAACCATTGCTCATAATTCGCTTTGATATCGACCTCTCGTGCGCGGACTTACTCTCGTGCACGGACTTACTCTCGTGCACGAAAATTTACTAAACTTATCAAAACTGCTAAAAGTCAACAAAAATACATTTTCAAGAGCTCAGTTAGCCCTGCTTCATCCTCAGCTACATCTTCCAATTAAATAATGAATCCAGATTCAGTAAAAGTATAAGACATTACCAGCCCCTGCTATGCTGGTAAGACTTATTTTTCAAGTATATTTTGTGCATGCCATAATTATATTTTTTTGTGTTTTAAATACGATGTATTATTGATGGTACAAAAATTACATGTACTGACTGAGCCAAAACTGAAATAAGTTTAGTAAGTGCTTCAGAAGTAACTAAATTAAGAGTATACGCACTCCAGGAGGGTGTCCGGTATTTATTTCCATTTTCAAAAGTTGACTATCTTAATAATACACATTGTCCCAGTTTCGATTCTGGGTACTGGTGCTTGCCTAGGATATAAATCCAAATAAAGAAAGTTCGGATTCCATTTTAATCATTGTAGGTTCTGTTTTATACAATATTCACCGGTATTATTTTTAAAAATGTAATCAATATATCAATAAATTATGGATAAATCGGTCGCAGTTCTCTTTGACTTCTCAGTCGGTTAATTTAACGGTTATACAAAAAGGTTGCTGACAAAATAAACGCACGTAAAATCGTACTTTTCAAAAGCCATAAAATCACAGGATGTTATAGGAAATAGGCTAAGCTATCTCGTTGTTCAATAGTTTATGAAAAAGAATTTTCGTAATTATTCAAATTAGGAGACTTTCCGCTAAACACAGTCTAGGATTTGATTCACAATGAACGTTGCTATTACTCTTAACAAGGGCCGGATTAAGGGGGGGGCTTAGAGGGGCTATAGCCCCGGGGCCCCAGGTGGATAAGGGCCTCCATTCTGGTCAAAATCTCAACTAGCAATCTAAAAGAAATCATGAAGATACAATCATCATAAAATATAATACGACCAAAAATATGAAACATATTCCCTTGCCTTTCCTATTGTGCTTTCAGAGAAATATATTAGGTGAAGTCAGCAGAGGTCACATATTTGTTGTAGCTCCGGGCGTCCAGATGGGTTAATCCAGCCCTGCTCTTAACTAAATTCAGTGATTATGGTTTGCGAAACTACAGAATTAAGCTTTACAGGAGCAAAAACTCGTAATAGTTAAAAAGTTGTTAAACAACGATATTTTCTGCAATTTTATTGCTGCATAGTATTCTATGGAAGTTAAAGGGATTTGTTAAATTTTAACGTTCAACGTTAAATTTTTATAGGATTTTTTAAAATATTTTTAACGCGTGCAAAAATAGAGTATTTAAATTTAATGTAACAGCTATTTTCTAACTACTACTATTTATTACTGCTATTAGCTATTTTAGCTAATTTACCTAAAATGGTTAATAGCTAATTTCCAAGTACTAAAAATAGCACTTTCAGAACAGCTGTTATTTGGAAAGCTATGATTCCAAGAACTTGTTGATTCTTTACTAGTCATACGGTTTGTAAATATGTTCCTGAACAATGAACAAAGTCACGTAAACCCTCGCTATTGTAGATTATAAAATTTCATAATTAGATGCTAAAAAAAATTACATTCTTAAAAAGTGTAATATTATCTTTATTGTCCCCAGTATCTTCTTTTTTTTTAAAAAAAAAAAGTAAGAGGTGTTAAAATTCGGTCTAATTCCAATGAGCATGCTATAATATGTCTCAATAAGATTATGGCATACCACTGTCAGAATTTCTGTCATCATGCCATTGTTAATTTTAGTAAGTGTGCAACATTATTTATAATATTAAAATAAGTGTAATTTACATTAAAATAATAGTTACGATGAGTAATAGTTACGATAAAACTTTATTATTTGAAAATCAACTTATTGCTAATCCATTGCTTTGATTTAACAATGATAGAATGGCTGAAAATTTGTTAGTGATTCGCTGTAATTTTACTGAATTCCTTACAAAAAATTTACCTTAAAAGTGCTTTATACCTTTCTTCACTTTATTCAAGATATTTCAGAGATCAGAAAATAATATTAATATTTCTTGCTTAATTTTGTTGGGATTTGTATATTTATTGAGTTCTATTAAGTAAATCAAACAATGTTTTTGAGCTAGCTATCGCCTCGCAAAGTTCGTCACCTAAATCAGTGAAGTCATAACTGTTTTGAAGACGTATTTTGACAATAGAAAACAACATATCAAGAACTCAAAATTATTTCATTAATATGTTCTGAGTATTATCATAGATAACCAGATTTGCAATAATTGCAAATTTGGAGCGAAGTAATTGACCTTTATTGATTAATCATAGAGTATTTTAATTCATCAACTGTTTTTGTAAACAAACACCATATGCAAATAATTGAATTTGACACATCAAGGAAAAGCATTATAGTTTTTAAAAAATGTGTACGCAAAACAAAACGAAAAGGGCTTCGCCCTATTTCTAGTGCTGAAAATTTCCATTATTTACAATGAGAATTCGCGCGCCAAATGTTTTTTTTTTCAATGTTAATTCTATGGGCTTTCCGTTTTCAGGTGATTATTCCTCAATAGTATGTCCGATCGAGACATGTGACTCCTTACGACACTCAGCGCGCGCTGTCGAATCACCATGTCAAATTTGGTTAAGTCTTCATCCCGGTGAAATTAAAATACCGCTAATTTTACAGTAATTATGTGATATCTTCAAATAGATTAAAGATAATTGAAATATGGAACAAGAGCGCCCTAGACAATATTATTTTGCGTGAGGTACCGTTATCACAAGTCAGCTAGTGGCTTTCCGTTTTCAGCTGTTTAAAAACGCGAAATTAAATGCCGATTTTCAAAATGGCTCGAAATCGAAAGCAGATAAGTGAGTCGTGATAACGGTTTCTCATGTAAAATAATATTGTCTAGGGCGCTCTTGTTCCACATTTCGACTATCCTTTATCTATTTGAAGATATCACATAATTACTGTAAAATTAGCGGTATTTTAATTTCGCCGGGATGAAGACTCTTAAGAATGGTTCAAGCATCTCTGAGGAGTATCTGGACAATCGAATGCATAAGTTGAGTAAAGAGAAGCTTCGCTTTGAAAAAATTGTGTTCGCAGAACAATACAAGAAGTGCTTCGACCCATTTCTAATACTGAAAATTCTGTTTTCCATTGTTTACAATGAGAATTTGCGCGTCAAATGCTTTTGCAAGGTTAAGTCTATGGTCATCCCGTTTGTGGATGATTATTCCTCAGTAGTTTTTCGATCGGGACATGGACCCATTACGACACTCAGCGCGCGCTCTCAAACGACCACGTCAAATTTGGTGAAGCATTGTTTCAGGCATCTCGAAGGTGTATCCGGACAAACGAACGCCAGAATCTCGTAAACAGGAGCTTAGCTTCAATTAAGGAGAGAAATATTTGCCCTCCCATCTTTTTACAAAATGCAACCAGAAGAACTAGTTATATATCCTTAGGATGTGCAGAGCTCGCTTTATCTTCAAACTTAACTTCAAACTGCAAATGAACCTTGAGTTGTTTAGTAAGCATGCGAAATGTTTTTGTGCTCAGACGTTTGGTCCTCATGTTATGGGCCGTCGAATTTCGAGTTTGACTTCGGGGGACTTCATCAACATTTCACGGGAGGGGGGAGGGAGAAATCACTAAATATGAAATTTCATTAACTTCACTACCTTGTTTGCAGTCTTGGGAAGTAACGTAACGAAAGTAACGTGTTACTTTTTAAGTAACGTTTTCTGGTAACGCGTTACTTTTTAAGTAACGTTTCCTAGTGACGCGTTACATTTTTACCAAAGTAACTGTAACGGTAACGCGTTACAGATTTTTAAGTAACGTACCTAGTTTGCGTTACATTTTGGATGAGTAACTATACAATATATGTATATTTTTCGGAAACAGAAATGTTTCTTTCCTGTAAGTAAATTTCTCAGAATGGAACAATGGAGCATGAACTACATATGTCAGTGACCAACAGTCAATCACCGACCCACAGAGAAACAGACAAGATCTTAGTGCCTTTGCTGTTTTTGGAAAATGAGTACAGCCTAGAGACCTGCACGGGCCGAATTTTTCGGCCCGAGCCCAATCCAGCTCGAATGTACCTAGGCCCAGCCCAGCCCGGCTCGAAATGTGTTGGATATTTTCGGGCCGACCCGGCCCGATAAGTTTTTTTAAATTATTGGCCCAAGCCCGGCCCGGGCCCGATAAATTTTAAAAGTTTCATTTTGTAACACTTTTCACGGGCACACTTCTTCAACCTTTGCCTTTATTCTAATTATCGTTTAACGAAAGTCAATAATTATTAAAGAATTGCAATTAATCGGCCCCAGCCCTGCCCGACCTGAAGAGAAATCAGTGTCGGCCCGCCCAAGCCCGGCCCGGCCCAAAGAAATAACAGAGTCGGCCCGCGGGCCGGGCCGGCTTCGGGTCGAACCCGGCCCGTGCAGGTCTCTAGTACAGCCTCAGGGAAATTACATGTACTGATTGCAAGCCCCTGGAAGATTTTGTCATAGATTTTGACCGCTCCAAATCAATACATTCGCTGAGTGAACTACGTACGATTCCAATGGTAGTTTATTTTACTTTGATTGGTGTGGTTTTTATAAAGATGGAGAACGAAAATATTTACAGTTCGAACATTTGAAAGAATACTTTTTCTCAAAAGCTAAGGATGATGGTGGACTGAATTTAAGAGTATTGTCTGAAGTATCCCGGCGGGAAATATTTATCAACAGCTAGAATACCAAAATTAACGATATACAGTAAGGGTTTAATATGAATAAACTGTGTTCTGATGAGCGAGCCTACTTTATTATTAGAAAATAGTTCCTTGATGGTATGTAATATTGGAATTCTTTCAGATCAGATTGCGTATTCAACACAGAGAAAAATCTGTTCTCCGGACAGCGGTATATTGTATTCTCCGGACAGCGGATTATACGGTATCCTCTTGCTTACTATAGAAATCAGTACGTAGTATACGTTATCCGTATGCTACATAGGCACTGCCCTTAGATGTTACATCATGCCGTTGCAGGATGTCTGACATCTAACAGTTTTCCGTATATCACATGCATATACTTATGTTACCTTCGTCAGCTATATGTTATACGTCCATTTGTGTGTGATATCCTGACCGCCTACATTGTTTCATACGGAAAGTACGTATATATGGAACACTTATACAGAAAGTATTATAAAACATGTGTTTTTAGTTATACGTCTGTCCAAAAACTGCAGGAATTACGCATGTAACCTATCATTTAAGTAACCACCTACATTTTTTTTTCACAATGTAGAGTCCCTTGATTATAGAGTTTGGAACAACTAGCTTTAAAAATCATGTATCGATTTAGACTTACTGGCAAGTTTTGATTCACCTCAGTTCATGTGTTCTCATTTTATTAGTTGTAGTGTAATGCTTCTCTATATTCTGTATTTTTAATTTTACAAATAATAATAAGCAGCCATTTTTTCTAACGCAGTACGGCATTTTAGTCAGTATTACATTATATGAAAATGTTCATATATCTGTCAAGTAAGAATTTGTTCTTACATATACATAAAGCTATTCAGAATGTGCAATATTGCGTTTATAAAGTCAGCGAAGCACATCAAATTTCCAATAAAATAACTGTCGCATATAGCAGCGCTATTATCAATCTACAGTTCTAAATATTTACGATAATTGGGGGAAATCAGAATGTGCAATAATAATAATAATAATAATAATAATAATAATAATAATAATAATAGTGGTAGTAGTAGTAAGGAAAAATAAAGTAACAAGAATATATATATATATATATATATATATATATATATATATATATATATATATATATATATATATATATATATATATATATATATATATATATTTACATAATCAGTTTCGAACCTAAATGTAACGCGTTACTTTCGAAGAGGGTAACAGTTACTTTTTTGGGGCAAGTAACGCGTTACATTTTAAGAAAAAGTAAAATAACTTGTAACGCGTTACATATTTACAAGTAACTTACCCAACACTGCTTGTTTGTCAGTATGGATAGGGATCCTAGATTTTCAGACTAAAAAACGGGACACCCAATGAAAATTCACACAAAAAGCCGGGACATTCTATGAAAATTTACTTCAGTGATGGTCAAATGACGGCCCACGAATAAAAATGAATAATGTATGATTTGCTTCCTTTTTTAGTTCCAGGGGTAACCGGAAATATGTAGCTAGCCGTAATGGTAAATCATTGAATCGAGAGTCCATTTCTAGGTGTGACAATATTTTCTGAACTTTTTGGTTATCAAGTTCATTCTGCAAGATAAGATCATTTGATACAGGGCCGATTTTTAAAAAGATAAAAATTTCGGTGGTAGAGCGTACACCTCTCGTGCTTGGGGTCCCTGGTTCGATCCCAGCTCGTGCCGTGTGGCCTTTATGATGGACAAACATCGTGCTCGTGGGTTTTCTCGGGGTTCTCCCGTTTCGTCCCACTTTCTTCAATCCACCATTTCATTTATTTCTCATAAGCACCGTCTCCTTTAGCCTAACCGGCATAATCGTGGGACGTAAAACATCAAGATTTACTTTGTGTGTATCGGATAAAACAGACAGTAATGAGACAAAATTTGGTATTTAGATAATAATGTAATCTGTAGCTAAGTGTACTACTTTACAACAACCATAATATTTCCATTAGAATAGAAACAATACTAATACCGTTTATTGCCTCCGTATCATCTGAATAGCATAGGGCGCGAAATTTCCAGTCGCTAGTTTGCCATTAGCGATCAAATATTTTATTATTTGGTGATAGATATTTGCTCTTACTTTCTTTGCCTTCGAATTGTGAAGAAGAAATGGCGTACAAACTCTATGATCCGGCTACCGGATTCAGACTTGAAATTTCGTGTTCTAATTTAGCGTATATAGGCTCAAATCTTAAGTTTCTAAATGTACTGTAATAGTTTTCGGTGAAATTAGAATTCCTGGTAAATGTACAGTCGTACAGTTGTATAAATTACGATACAGCGTTACATGATAAGTGTGATTTTGATATTACAATACTCGTTTACCACCAACATCTCTCTGAAGCCGTGTCGCAGGTTTTACGACTCATAAATTAACATTTACCGATCAGCTGAGGTGACATGTTGAGAAGGCTGTCTCCTATTCCTGGATATCTGCCTGCTTTTGGACACAGAGCGAGTGACCTCAGAGTGCGGTGGTATTCGATAAACGGAAGAGAAAGAGACTATTAAGACTATTAGGGTATCTGCTTTTGCCAAAAATTACATTATTAGAAGAAGGAACTTCACATTTCGTATTTACCTTCAGAAACTGTTAACTGAAGGAGATCTTTTTGAAAGTTGGAATAATCTTCGTCAAAGAATTAGAGAAAACATAGTGGCATGGTAGAGCTGTATACTTGCTCAACTGATCATCGATTGCGTGGTTAAAACAAGCAAAAAGAAAGGAAAGAAACATTTATAAAAATACTTCGAACAAAGAGTGTTTCATTATAGAAGGACAAATTGTTTGCAGCACAAAGATTTGTAAGTTGCCATTTCATTATATACTACCGTCCCTGTATGTATGTATGTATGCATGATTTTTTGGGCGCAATCTTAGAAGACAAATCCCCTAGATTTAGCGACTTTTCCCCCCAATTTTGCAACACTAAAGGTTTATGTAACAGTTGTACTTAACCTAGCTCTTTAGTTAAAATTTGGAAGGTAAACAGACTAAAAAGAGTAGGGTTTTGTGGATTTCTGAAACTTTGTAATTAGTTTGTTCTCTATCAAGAGTCTACTAAAAGTACTCTGTTCTCTGCAATCATTCCTAAACTTTAATTTTCGAGCGATAATAACCCCATATGTAGTATTTAATTGTTGCTATGAATTTTCACAAGTAAGTATTAATCCTGTTGTACTGGTTGAACCAAGGGTTTTAAGTTATTAGTGAATTTAACCATATTTGCATACGATACCGCCCTCCTGTTCTTCTCCAAGACTGCATTGAAATTTCCCATTACAATTACGCATACATCCCCTCTTTTCCCTGTCTATAATTTCTCCTATTTTCTTATAACTTTCCGCTACTTCAGTTGTGTACCAAGCGGTGGGTCATTGAATAAAGAGTTAAGAAAAAGATTCATAAAATGTTTAGTGTGGAGTATTGTACATATACTCTATGGCAGTGTCGAATTTTCCACCAGATCCAGCCGTAGGGACGCGTGTTGGACTAAAATTGAATAAGAAAGACGAAGAAATTGCAAAAGTTGAATAATAACGATGATAAACATGTGATTAGTCAGTGTATTCCTCTAAATACTCAGTTCATTTAACGAGTCTATTAGTGATTGAAGTGGAGTGGAATTTTAACATATTTGCAGCATACAGTTGCGTAGAGGCAGGTATGTAGCGCTGTTATGCACCGCCACACGGGCTGTGTTAATTGAAAAAAGTGGTTTTATTTCTGGTAATCAAAATGGTCATTTTTTTAAAACATTAGAAACAAATTTCAACAATCAAAACAATTATTCTCTTCATTTTAAATGATGTTTTCAGTGTTCAGAATATTCACACTACTCTACGAATGAAAATTCAAAACCATTTTTTTAAAATTACTGCACTAGTGCACGTCATAAAAATAAAACAAATCATTCTCTGTGACATTACCTTAAAAAAAAATCATCAAGTTGTAACAATTCAAATCTTCCTTTATAGAGCAAACTCAAAATGAAACTTTATGTAAAAATTTTGTAACAAAGATTTTCATAAAATTAATTTTATTATTTTATTTTTTTTATTGTTAAAATTTTGTACGTCAGGATAAGGGGCGGCAGACAACTTTCAGCCTAAGAGCGGCAAAACATTAAATCCGGTCCTGTCTGTGGGGCAGAAACATGGACATTGCGCAAAAGCGATATATAAAAAGACTGGCTTCGAAATGTGGTTATGGAAAGAAATTGAATCAGTTGGGTTCGAACAAAAACAAATGAAAAGGTGTTAGAAATAGTAGGAAAGAGAAGAACAGTTTTACATTCAGTTTGAAAGAGGAAGAGAAACTGGTTAGGACATTGGCTGAGAAGGACCTGTATCATGCGGAAGGTACAGTGGATGGAAAGAGAAAAGGAAAAGGACGAAAGAGGCTGCTGCGATTGATGCATGTTATTAAAATAGAGAATTCCTGCATCAAGATGAAGAGGTTGGCTAAAGACAGGTATTAAAATAGAAAATTCCTGCATCAAGACGAAGAGGTTAGCTGAAGACTGGTTCTATATATTAAAATGCTAGAAAAGTTTATATATTTGTGGCAAATCCTTTCCACAACGAGATCTCGAAAACCACAAGTTCTAGAAATGTGCCGTTTTCGCTGGTCGATTCCAAATTTTCTTTAGATTTGCCAGTTCTCATTCAGATTTTCTAAAAAAAAAAAATGTCTCTATTTTTCTATTTCACAATTTAACCATTAAGTACTCACGGGGGTGTTCACAGACCCCACACAGGTAACTTTTATGTTGCTAGCCACAAGTCCTGATGAAAAAGTATTTTAAAATGTCTCAAAACGAGTTCAAAATATCTAATTGCAGCAAATACTTTTAAAAACATGTCTAGAGTTATGCTACATTGCCTTAATTATTTAAAAAAATATATTTTTAGTGTAAGAAACTAATATCAATTTGGGGGATCTATTGGACCCCGCGCGAGTATTGCTGTCACAAAAAAGGGCGCGAATACTTACAGGTTAAGCGTCGTTTTGGCTCTATTAGATTAATATTGCAACCAGGCTAATACCCTTGTGAAAGGCAACCAGTAGAGGAGCTGTGTATAGCGGGTTGATGGATATTTCAGGCGCTTTGCTTTAATCTGAATGGCAAAATTTATTGCAAGCTGGCAACTTGGAAGGCTTGTGGACCCACAATGAGGCATACTCGGACATGGAATTATAAGAAAAAAAATATTTGCATTTGGTATAATCTATTACTTATCCAAGTTTGCCAATTGCCACAAATTCACCCAACATTCTACATATTAAAATACTACTTTGATATGTTTGTCTGTGATTGTAATTTACTCCCTTTGAGAGTCTTCCTGTCCTTTACTTGTGTTCGTAAACGGGCTTGAACAGATATAGTGAGAAGTGAGAAGAAGATTCATGCTCCTATTAGAATTGTGCGCTGTGTAAATAGCGCAGGTTCAGCTAATGAAAATATAAAATTCGTACATCAAGTCGAAGAAATTAGCTGAAGATTGTGGTCCATGGAAGCTTTTCAGTTTGCAACAAATGACCTGCCAATCATGGCAGAATACGTGTGATGATGATGATGATGATGATGTGGTGGTGGTGGTAGTGATAGTGCTATTTTTATGTGATAAAGTTCGAAATACGGTGTTTCTTTGCTAAAGGTGTAATACTATAGACAGCATGTATATCTTTGAGTTGAGTTGAGTTGGTTTTGAGTTTAACGTCCCGTTCAGCAGCGAGGCTATATGAGACGTGGACCTACTGATTAACGTGGAATCCGAACCACATGAGCTCCCGCCGGGAATCGAACCCGGCATGTATATCTTTATTATAATATTTATGCCGTATATCATTTTTATGAATTGCAATTAAATTTTCGAACATACTGATTTCGTATTACACGTAATGTACGATCTATACATAGATATCCGTGTGAAGGCATAAACAATGATGATGTTAGATTTCCCCGGGAGGACACTAAATAAAATTCCCTCGGGGGTGAAAAGAGTACTGCGAAAATACTTGTAACACAGATCAGAGAAGTGCCTCGAGAGGGAATTAAGTAGCTCGGGAAGGGTTAATTTTCTCCTGAGGCGCCCTCTGAAATCGGTTATATTGACGGATACAATTCTATAAATGATAGCTTCTATATTGGTAACTGATCCTGCATACACCTATGTAAGTAATGTGTTTATTATTTAAGCAAATGAAACAATTGAATCACATTGAAAAAATATATATTTGATTCAACAAATGAGCATCTGTTGACATATTTTTGACACTCATATAGCCTATCTTATTTTCCGTGCATAAGCTGACTTCACTGAGAATAATATGCCATTAGAAACAAAATCATATACTTTGGTTTGTATACATACACGTATTTTGTGGCTGTTGGTTTGAAGTTTAACATGCCTTTAAGGACCAACGCTATTATGAGATATGGGCTTATACCTAATTTGAGATCCAAACCATGTAAACTTCCACCGGGAATCCAATCCGGATCTTCTGCTTCGTAGACGTGTGTATGATATAAAAAGAAAACTAAATCATCATTAACAAGTAACGAATTTTTATGGCTGGAAGTTCAGGTGGTTGGTAGAGGCCAGTGCACCGACTCATAATGCATTATTTGTATGTTCCTAGACATAAATGGGCTAGTTTTAGTTTAATTAGCTCTCTGGTTATCTCAGGATGTTGGGTCAATACAGGAAACTAATGTAAAATTAGAGTTAAAATGTAACTGGATCTCAAGTAGCCTGCACCCGTAAAATCAAATGATATTCCTGCTAACTGTTTTAGCTATACGGAATCATACATACCTTTGAATTGCAATTCTGTGGCCTGATATCGGTCTGGTGCAAATTTGCACATTCACACAATAATGAAGATAAATAAAACTCTTACGTCGAGTCGGTCGAAATTTCAAGAATATTATCAGTTGTAGGCTATAGTAAAGGCTTGATCCACTAAGTCGCATGAGATTGGCTGGAATTCTTTGATGATGAGAGACAAAACAACTGAAACGTTTTGCATTTTAACTATATTTGCAGTACAATTTGACAATTATTAAATTAAGTTGCTGTGGCAAATCGGATTATTTTGTTTCTTCCATACTGAAAGTTCATGGGACATGATAGAAAGCTTTTCAGTGTTCAGTAATGTTGAACCATGAGATGAGAAGAGACGAGACGAGAAACAATGTCTTAGAAACTTCCTAACTCAACATACATAAGTATACTTTCTCAATAAAACTATAATTTCTAACAAGGAAATGATTGATGTGGTATGAAAATTTGATCTTACACTTTACCTGTACTCTTTCCTTTATAACAGGAATTTTAGGAATGATCAATAAATAAATAAATAAATTGATCAAAAGATTGCGATCTTGGCCAAGGATTTTAGAAATGACCCCAAAAAATGAATCAAAGATTGCAATTTTGGCCAATAATTAGTTTTTGGATCAGGGGACACAAAATTTTTGAATGGGCCCTTAATCAAGTATTGCTATTTTCTACAGAATAAGCACATCGTACTGAGTTAAGTGATAGTTTGGGTTTAGCTACACTATATGTAGCTCTCCAGATGTAAGGCGTACAAGAAAATTTTTTGATTGAATGAAATATTGGATCTTTGATGAGGGACCACAACTTTTTTGAGCGGTCCCTAAATCAGGTTTTCGTATTTTTTACATGTAGTTCTCCAGATATAAAATCTACTTTTTTTTATTGAATAAAATATATTGAATCTTCAATCAGAGACCACAAAATTTTTGAACGGCCCCAAAATCGAGTTTCCGTATTTTCTATAGAATAAGCACACCATACTAAGTTAAGTGGTAGTTTGGGTTTGGCTACACTGTATCTTGTTCTCCAGACATAAAGCGTACAAGAAAATTTTTGATTGAAACATTGGATATTGGATCTTTTGATCAAAAACAATTTATCATTTTTTTCTTTTCTTTCTTTCTTTTTTTTGTTACTTATCGATTTTTCGGGCGCAGAATAATACCCGTTTAATACTACACAGACTTGTAGTATTAAAATCTCCCAAAGCTTGGACCCCCAACAAAAATATCTGGGTGTGCAACTGTGTGTTTAATTATAACTTTCATGAATGTTTCTCCTTAAGTGCGATACTACCACGTTTTTAAATGCATGTAAAAAAAAAAAAAAAAAAAAAGGCTTTTTACGGAGTCTGTCTCAAAATGAGATCAAATTATGATTCTGTTTTCGATTAATCATTTCATGATAATTCCTGGGAGCGTAGCAAAAAGTGTAGTTGCCATAAATTTGTAAGAATTCTAGGTATCTAAGTAGCATTTTTAAGCAGCACGAAGTCACCGTCAGGATTCAAATATGGGTGGAAAAATTCGACCTCCTCAATTAATTTTTCTTTATAAATAGATGTGAAATTAAAAGAGTAATTAATTCTTTAATTTTACAGTTTAGCAATACTTTCTATTATAGCTACCAAATACCATTTCCCTTCAGCATTGTTTTTCCCATACATTTTGATGCAGTATCTAAATCTTAGTAATTTGTTTGGTTAATGAATGATGTAGAAAAAGTGACATAAAGAATACATCAAATAATCTCCTGTTTGTAACAAGAATTAGATCATATTTTTCATTCTTTATATCACCTTTTTCTATAGCCTTCAGTAACGAAACAAATTACTAAGACTTCACGGTAAAGTTACAAACGAAGAAGTGGCAAATGCGGTTATTGTTTCCGTTTATGTTAAATTACAATAATACATATTTTAAGTGAAATGGGATGGAATATTAAAGTAAAGCATGATTCAAAGATATTGTGTCGTATGCGATCCTCCTAAAGAAGTTGATGCCAAGATCGGCGAAACACTCGATCATCGTCGATCTAAAGAAGCTGGCAACTAGATCGAAAAAAAAAAATGATTACCGTCGAAAAAGCTTGAAGCAAATCTAATACACATGTTGATTATGTGCATCTGTAACTTAAGATCTAAAAAAAATCTTTTATTGCTAACAGTATAAACTAGTAGAAACTTCGTGATAGTTGATTCTTTTGAGCTGTACATCTCTCCTAAGATTTGCTGAATATACATGTAAAGACTCTCTCGCGAAGTATGCTTTAGGCCACTATGGGGCCTATCGAGAAGTCGATCCAGATTTTTTTTCTAATTTTACACAAGTTTGTTTTGTTTTGCTTTAAGTAAACAAATTTCATTTCACCAAAATAATAATAATAATAATAATAATAATAATAATAATAATAATAATAATAATAATAATAGGCTTCAAGTTATTTCTCGAATAAACAGATTGCTGGTATAAGAAAAATTTTAACGAATCAATTGGTGGATCTGTAGTGATATGCTGATGAAAAGAGTTGTACAATGTTTTCTTTCAATTTTATGTGAGTCCGTTTGTTGAAACAAGTGTTGGACCGTCAAAAGCCGCGCACACTCAACGGTCTTTGAAAAGTTTGTCAGGAGGAATGGAGCAGACTTTTGCGCTCCACTGTAGTCTCCTTCGGTGGAAACTGAGGTGCGGGCGATACCTAATAGAAATGACTTGGGACATCGAACACAACTGCTGGGTCGTCGCGATATTTCTTAAGCTAGTAAGGGTGTCAAATTTCTTACCACAAACCTGAAACCATCTTCTGTATATAATGTATATGAGATTCATTTAAAAAAGTAAATCGCTCGGCTATCTAGTTCATAATATCCCTATGAGAACCATCCAAATTCAAAGAAAGACGAAAGACGTACGTTTCGAATGCGACATTCTTATGTAGATTTTCGTAACCACCACTAACATTATTAGAAATTCAAACTTGGAGATGCATAACAATTCTTTCGAGACTTCGCAGCCGTAGAATTGATGAGATCTTACTAATAAAATAATGCAAACTTTATGTATAATTTTGTCGTCAAAACAAGGTCCGTAACATGTTAAAAGTTCTCGAAATTTCCAAGTTTGTCGCAAGACTCTGAGACGGAAAAGTATAAAGAGATCTATGTCAATAATATCTTTACATAAAAGAATTCCTGATTGACTTACTAGTCAACGCGTAGGGTAAAAACCTGAGATTTGGAAAGTACATAGGACTTGTAATGTAGCACTAAAGAAGGATTTTTGGAAATTTGACGTGGAAGGAGATGAAATAAGGTTGCAGTTATTATAGTACGATGTCCACATATCAGTATCTCGTAAAGTTAGAAACGTGAAGTTTGGTATTTAGACTTTTCATTTAAAATAAGTAACACGCGTTTCAGCGTTTTTGGATCAAAAGATTCAATATATTTCAATCAAAATATTTTTTGTACGCTTTATATCTGGAGAAATAATGTAGCCAAACCCAAACTATCACTTAACTTAGTATGATGCGCTTATTCCGTAGTAAAAATGAAAACTCAATTTAGGGGTCGTTCACAAATTTTGTGGCTCCTGATCCAAAAACTAATTATTGGCCAAGATCACAATCTTTTGAAACAGTTTTTGATCATTTCTAAATTTCTTGTTTTCTTTCTTTTTCTTTTTCTTTTTTTTTAACCGAAAAGGAAAGAAAAAGGGTTGAGGTGATTCACCAAGATGCTCATATGATGTGTTCAAATATCATCCGAGACTTTGATTTCAGAGGAATTCTGTATGAAGGAAACAGAAGGAGGAACACAAAATATGTCTGCAGTAATACATGGGACACGTGGTAGTGTATATATTGATAGGAATTTAAAAATTAAATGCAATTTCTAGATTTACGTTCCATGGTTATGAATCAAGGCAGGCACGCACCCAGAAATTTTTGTTAAGAGAGTCCAACAATACAAGACATTACGTCTGTGTAGTAATGAATTGATGTTATTATACACCCGAAAAGGCGATAAGTTATTGTTAATTCTTTTTGTAAGAAAAGAAATGATGCAGACGAAGTATAAGATTAAATCTTTAGGCTACATCAATAATTAGCTACATAAGTATAGTTTTTTTATTATTAAGAAAGTGTATAAATGTACGCCGAGTTACGAAGTTTGGAGGTCTGGATCCAGTGGACCCCCATGTAGGTACGCCCCTGAATCGCGGAGCTATTTGAAAGTTCATATGAAAAGAAAAATACTGATGTATATACCAGTATGTATAACATTTCAAGAATTCGGAACACGGTATGCTCCCAAACCATGAGCCAAAGGATTTTTTTTTATATCGAAAAAAGAAAGAAATCCCCCGGAAAAGTACTAAACAAGTATAATATAAGATCTTCAGTTAATTGATTAATGCTTTTTTAATTATTTCATGTACACACATGGAGATTAAACGTATCACTGGAATAGAGACAAAACTAAAAAAAAAAAAAGGTTTACCAATCAATTCATGCATATCAAATATCAAGTTCTTCCCATCATGCACTTAGTAGGTCGATTCTAGACAACGCACTGGGAATTCCTCTTATTGTGTACGACTTTTTATGTATGAAGAGACTTCCATTTTTTTCTTTTTCTTATTTTTGCCTTTCCATACGTAAAGGCAACAGTAGGCTTCTTTTTATTCCTTGAGAGTGGGCCATGAAATACTTAAATAATAATTTAAAGTAAGTTCTGCTGACACACAGTAAAGAGGATCACATTAATCGCACATTTATTTCCGTTTCTGCAAGTTTCAATTTCTTCATTAGGTGTCAGGCGCTGGAGGATGTTTGCACCATCTAAACGGCACGATGTGGAACTTCAAGCATTGTACAGTATACACTTTTATTTTAGTAGTAGAAAATGGGATATGGATAGTCACCGTTACCAGGCCCGTATCCAGGGGGAGTCTAGGGGCCGGACTCCCCTAAATTTTTGCTGCTCCCTTACATTTTCACGGTAGGCTTGCAAATGAACCATAATATGGTTAGATCGGGCCCTCCCTAACTTCAGCCAGCCCCCCCTACATTTTTGGACTGGCTACGGGCCTGACCGTTACCCGTGAAGATATTAACGGAATAGCTCCATCAATGATCTAGGCCGAAATAATCGCTCTACTTATCCTATTGCGAAAAACAGAATTTAAAAAAAAATCGTTTCCGTTCAAGAGTTATCGTGTGCAATAACGGACGTATATACTAATATTTCAATCTTATAAGGCGCACACCGTCATCCTAATAATGGACGTATATACTAACATTACAATCTTGTAGTTAGACTGTGTAATTCTAATAACGGACGTATATACTAAAATTACAATCTTACAAGGCGCACAGCGTTATCTTAATAACGGACGTATAGCCTATACTAATATTCCAATCTTATAAGGCGCACAGCGTCATCCTAATAACGGACGTATATACTAACATTACTATCTTGTAAGTTGCACTGCATAATCCTAATAACGGACGTATTTACTAAGATTACTATCTTACAAGTCACACAGCATAATCCTAATAACGGACATATATACTAACATTACAATCTTATAAGGCGCACAGCGTCATCCTAATAACGGACGTATATACTAACATTACAATCTTATAAGGCGCACAGCGTTATCTTAATAACGGACGTATAGCCTATACTAATATTCCAATCTTATAAGGCGCACAGCGTCATCCTAATAACGGACGTATATACTAACATTACTATCTTGTAAGTTGCACTGCATAATCCTAATAACGGACGTATTTACTAAGATTACTATCTTACAAGTCACACAGCGTAATCCTAATAACGGACATATATACTAACATTACAATCTTATAAGGCGCACAGCGTCATCCTAATAACGGACGTATATACTAACATTACAATCTTATAAGGCGCACAGCGTTATCTTAATAACGGACGTATAGCCTATACTAATATTCCAATCTTATAAGGCGCACAGCGTCATCCTAATAACGGACGTATATACTAACATTACTATCTTGTAAGTTGCACTGCATAATCCTAATAACGGACGTATTTACTAAGATTACTGTCTTACAAGTCACACAGCGTAATCCTAATAACGGACATATATACTAACATTACAATCTTATAAGGCGCACAGCGTCATCCTAATAACGGACGTATATACTAACATTACAATCTTATAAGGCGCACAGCATCATCCTAATAACAGACTATATACTAACATTACAATGTTGTAAGTCAGACTGTGTAATCGTAATAACGGACGTATATACTAACATTACAATGCTGTAAGTTGCACTGCATAATCCTAATAACTGACATATATAGGTCTACTAACATTACAATCTTATAAGGCGCACTGGCAATATCTAATAAATCAATGTAATAACAAGTAAAATACAGAAGACTCCCGACTATTCGGCGTAATGTGGCGGAAGGGTAGGCCGGATAAAAAAACGGATATGTCGGAGTTCAGTAATTACTCACCTCTTATTCAATCCATACCATTAACAACATCTTTTTTATATATATACCAAAAGCCTCTTCTTACCTGAGGGGGGCGCGGTGGCTCAGTGGTAGAGCGTTCACCTCTGGTGCTTGGGGTCCCGGGTTCGATCCCAGCCCCCGCCAAGTGAACTTTGTGGTGGACAAACACCGTGCTCGTGGGTTTTCTCGGGGTTCTCCCGTTTCCTCCCACTTTCTTCATTCCATCATTTCACTCATCTTTCATTATCACCGTCTCCTTTAGCCTAATCGGCATAACCGTGGGACGTAAAACTCAAAGATTTTCTTCTTACCTGGTATTCATATTTTCTGACACTTTATAAATGTTTGTTATGTACTGTGCTCCACTGTACGTTTTAAAAATTTATTACAGAGAAAGGAAGTCCAAATAGTGTATACATTTTCAGCTAAATTTCATAATGTCTTACTTAAATTGTAGGAAACATAAAAGTATGTACACTATACTTATATAGAATTTTAAAATTAACAAAATATTAACGTAAAACGTAGGTCTAATTCTTAAATAAATGTTTTTCACTTGTTTTACTACTAATTTTGATAAATGGTTACACAATATGAAAAAGTAGCTTGAAAAGAGTCGAAACTTACAATTTTTAATTTTCGAAAAATTTCCTGCTAGATGGCTGCTTTTCCTGGCAAAGGAGCAATCTTATGGTGTGTGGTATCTTATGGTCACAAAGTCGCAGTCTCTCAATTTTATAGTGTGTGGTATGTTATGGTGACAAAGTCGTAGTCTCGCAATTTTATGGTGTGTAGTATCTTATGGTTACAAAGTCGTAGTCTCGCAATCTTAAGGTAACAAAGCCACAATCTCTCAGTCTTATGGTGTGTGGTATCTGGTGACAAAGTCGCATTCTCTCAATCTTATGGTGTGCGGTATCTGGTGACAAAGTCGCACTCTCTTAATCTTATGGTGTGCAGTATCTGGTGACAAAGTCGCATTCTCTCAATCTTATGGTGTGTAGTATCTTATGGTGACAGAGTCGCAGTCTTAAAGTATGTGGTATTTCGAGACGAAACTAGAAAAGGTTTTTGAGAATTGAGACGAGACGAGACGTGTTCAAAATTTAGGAGACGACACGAGATGAAAAACGTTTTATCGTTTCCTGGGCATCCAGTACTAATGGGGTGTCTTACTCTTTGTGATAATTTTATCATTTCAACTTATAGAATCAACTTTAGACGATCGAGATAAAGGAGTGGCGCAGCGAGCGTGGAAATATTATACTGGACAAAAGTATTACGTTTAATTAGCTTTTCCTTTCTTCTTCGAGCAACAGCGCGGACTCCAGTTGGAGGTGCTACACGCTAAATTAATTGAGCTCTGAGTGAACCAAAATGTGGCAAAAGGGAGCGAGCTGGGAAAGTTTTAACTAATATAAAACAATAGTGCCGTGTTGATTTCATTCTAAAAATCAGTTGCATCAGCTTTCTGCGGCAGGAAGTGTTTCTATCTTATTCATTTTGGGCGGAAAAAAAGAAAAGGAAAAGACTCTCCCTGGAGTCTTCATGAATATTGCAATGTCTGTAGTTGCATTGCACATGAGAAACTAATTCAAATTGAAAAAAAAATCACGAAACCATCTTAATTAGTCAATTTATTAACTCTTTATTTTCGGAGGGAAAGGACGGAAAACTCATCTCAGCTACAGAATGGCTTTAAAAGTATTTTAGTCTTACATGTAGATTATAACGAGTGCGAAAAGAGTAATCTTATTAATTTTACTACAGTACAATTGAATATTTTAAAATCATAGCATCAAATTTAACATTTTTCAGGGTGAATTACGGCCAACCAAAGCCCACGGTTGGCGTCACTCATACCCGTATAGCATATCCCTTCTGTGTCATATAACATGAACAAATCAGTATTATGGATGCACAAAGATTAGGGGGTTACAAGGAACTAATACCTGTATAATATGAATGTTTCCCTTCAGTAGTTTATGTAGCGCCGTCTGCCTTTCCTTGCCGATTAGTCTGGGAGCTATAAGTGCTAATGAAATTTGATAGCAGCAGGAAGCAAAGAAGTGTGAGTAACTAATCAAAATCCTGTAATTAAATCCACTACAATTTACATATATTCTTAAATTATAATTATGCCAATTTATTATCAACATTGAAACTGCCCACATAGCACAAGTACGTCCACAGGATGTCCGAGACTGAGCCCGCAACGAACGACGGGACATCCCGGGATTATCTGAATGTGCTCCCGGGACATCCACAGGATTTCCGCGGGAGATCCAGATGTCCGCTAATATCCCGGGATACGGGATATTCAACGGGACCACGAAGGGATGTCTATTGGTTTTCCCTCGGACCTCCTGTCCCATCTGGGACGTCCCGTGGACATCCTACATGGGAATCCTTCAGGACGTCCATGGGATGTCTTCTCATTGTCCCGATAATCCCGGGAACCGAATGGGATGATTGGGATCAAAATGGGACATCCCAGGGACGTAGTGTGTTGTGTGGGTGAGGTTGTATCATTCTGGTTCGAATTCAGATAAGAGGTTTTTCATATCAGCTCACATTGCTTTCTGGGAAACAAGGTGCCGCCGCGGTACTCAGCAGCTTTTTATAGATTTGATTTGATTTAAATTAAATTTGATTTAAATTACTCGCTAAGCAAAACAATACGTTTATTAAAAAAAAAATATATATTAACGTGTAACAGTTTCGCCAACTACCCACATCGGCTTCAGCGAACACTATCAACATCACTCAACATAAAAAGTGTTATTCTACAAGATCTTATTGGCCGCAAATACAAACATCAAAATTTAAACAAGTTGAAGAAATTAGCAGGTGCTGCCATCTGTTGATCCTTGTGCAATTTGGTTCCAAAATTTTCCATTCTTTGTCACTTATATTATCTTTTAACTGTATATAATATACTCTTGTTCCGTTCTTCAAGTTGATTTAAATTGAGAAGTTCATTTCGGAAACATAAAAATAAAAGAAATGGTTAATAAAATTAGAAATAAATGGACATTAGAAAAAAATACCGCCCTTGAAATCAGCCTTGAAGAATCTACATTATTATTTGTTTTAAAAAAAATCGAAACTTTTAATAATTTGTAAAATGCATAATGGCTCTCGTCCAATAATAATAAAAAAAAAGTTTAACAGATTATGAAATCTCAAATGCCCCGTAAATAGTCTATTGCCTCCCAATCGCCCCTTCTTTCTTCCACTGCTCCATTTGAAAACGAGAACACCTCTTAGGGGGTGTCAACACCCATGTTGACAACCACTATTGTAAAGTGTTTTATTAAAAATACCACTAGCGTACTGTTTGTAGATATTTTCATTGTTATTTCTCAAAATGAGCAAGTGTGGTAATGTAAAACTGATTGAAAACCAATTTTGTATTGTTTTCTAAATCTTTAGTGTTTGAATTTTCTTGTTTTCTGGTCTACAGCGTGTTAAACTACTTGCTTCGATACTGAATTATATGTTGGTGATGAGATTAAAAGCTTTAAAAATATAGGAGCGAAAGAACATTCTTTAAAATTTCTCACAATCACTGGGGAAAACTTAAGAAAAGGTAGCCTCGTCTTAATGCAAATTCAATTAGGATACAGAGCGCTTTCTTCTGGAGTTTTATTCCTCGCGTGGGAATTCTGTCCCCTCTCGTTTTCAGACAACGCATAAGGGGTCTCAGTTTTTTTTTCTTCTTCGACGTCTTAAGTAAGCAATTCAAATGTTACGTATGTTTATATTCGATTATGGTTATCTCAGATTGAGAATAATTGATGTTCTTGGCCGAATATATATATTTAAAGAAGCCTTACCATTTGATTTCCCATCTATATAGAGGAAATAGGATGATTTTCCGGTATTATATTCATGTTGTAACGCTGTACTTTGGTCCTAGTTCGGTTGCGCCATTTCTTGTAACACTGGGGTTACGGTATTGGAAGCCAAGTTTTGTAATGATAATGTTATTGTCTCGGGCGCTAAGTTTTGCAACGATTGAAAATAACTAATAATTAAAGGAAAATTTCTGCTCGGGCTGCCAAATAGAATTACTGCGTGATATTACCAATAAGCAGATCTTACGTATTCGGGCGACGAGGAATATGAAACGTATTGTTTTCGGAATTCGATTCCTTATCTCTAATTTGCATATTTAATCTGCACTAGAATGAATAATTAAGGCACTCACGGATAAGCCTAATATGCATCAGAGAAATGAATACCTGACCTTGTACTTGAAAAGTGAATGGTATTGATGAGCGACAACTCATCTGCCTATTACACAAATAAAAAAAATGAATGAGAGTTTGGAGAATTGAAGTTGACTCCACGGGGCTCGAACTTCAGTTCTCCAAGGTAAAGATACAGTTTTGCTAAGATGGTTAGGAATTTAAAAAAATGATATATATAACGAAAGATGACCTAAGTCTAATCGATCCTGTTTTCCCCATAACGGTGTCTCCAAGGCGCTAGGAAAACAGGTGCGTAGTTAATAGTTAAGTGATTTAAACATGCGGAGCAAAAATCTCACAAGCTGCAAAGCTGAAAGAAAGATTTTTCGCTAATGGCTTGTTCAGTTGGCTACACTGACTATCACCTTGTCACCGAAGTGTGTGGAGATAGCAAAAATAGTTAAAAAGCAACAAACAAGGAAAGTTTAATTTAAAGTTTAAAAAAAATGAGTTAATTTAGATGAAAATTTCTGATGGTCAATGTAACCGTGCTTCAACTTTTTCTGTTCTTCTAGGTATGCTAATAACGGTTAAAGAAATAGGCATAAATGCTTTGGTTCTAACGTCAAATAGACTTTTAATAAATTTAACGAGAAATAAGGTGATATCTACAAAAATCAACAAGAAAGTTAATTTGGATTTACAAAAAAAATGAATTAATTGACTTTACTGAAAATGAATCAGACTTTTGACTGTTTTGACCAAATAATATGATTTCTCTTAACACATTCTTCACTGTACAACGTAATATTCAAATTATTTAATCTTGACTGTAAAATTTAGCAAGAATTTATTTCTACTCAACTAAACTGACAATATTCTAAACTTTATAATTACCATGACGTAGTTATACAAGCAAAAATTTCTATTAAACTGAATATTAATTAACAAAATGATTTATTGTTTTCCCCCTAGACATAAACGACTATTAAGTAATTCGCCCACAGTTACTACCTCTTTTTATTAATAAAAGAAATGGAAATAAGTTTAAGAATCGGATTGCGGAATGAAAGAATTAATGATTTAGGTTGCTTGCAAGACTTACTGGAGAAATAGTTTAGAAGCGATAGTATGCTTTTGAGAAAATTTAGTGCACTGTTTCTAATGAACTCTACTGAATTTTCAATATTAAAAGATTTGCATAAACCAAACATAGCTTTGTATACATATTATATCAGTTGGAAAATAATACCATTCACAATAAAAATCGTTACACAACACTAACTACACAAATATTTCATATCCAAATGCACTACACAGAAATATATATATATATAGTACTACTATTATTATAATTTGGCCAATTGATCAAAATAATTACATTGTCGACGCTTTCTGATTTTCTCAGTGATTCCTTCTTTTGCAAATAAACGTTTCTCCATAGCTATGGACCCTATCTGCGTTCGTTGCTCAGATAGGTACCTCCGAAGGGATTTACTCGAGTATCTTAAGTTTGTTTACCCTATTTATGAGAGACTCTAACGATATTACGAGATAAGAGTATTTACACTTATTTGTCTGAAACTTACTCAACATAGCACGTCTTTGGAAGCTTTATATTGATTGTTTCTTTTAAGAATGAGTATAATAAAAATTGACAAGTTACAATAAAATCATATTAAGCCTGTTTACCGCTCTGACACATATTTCCCTAACACAACCTATACAAATGTTAAAATTTGAAAAACTAGACTTTGACGCTAAATCATAGTTTACTCAAAACAGAAATTACATTGCATTCACACATCTTAAACGCGATTTATGTTTAAAAGAGAAATAATTCATACTTGATATAAATAAATACTGGATTGCATATAAATGATTATAATGACGGCTTCAAGGATCTAAATATTGACACATTACGATTACAAATAAATGCATGATTGAAGATCAAATCAATGTATACAAATTTCACTAGTAAAATAATCAAAAATTTTATGGTACTTATTCAAGAATGAAATTAACAGTTCCTATATCAGTGAATTAATTTTGGAAATGCAACCAAGGCATTAGGCTATTTGTTTATCTCTTTTAAAAAGAAAGAAAAAAAATGCTCTAAATGTTTACGGACAGTTCCGTATGAATAAACAATGTCCCGAAGTTTCTAGGAAAAAGTGAGTATGGAGATCACGAATCACGGAAATATTGGCCATAGTCCTTCTTCAATAAAGAAAATAGCAGAATACTTTGTCCTACCTTAATAAGTCCTTCCGCTTATATTTCCACACTTCAGAAGAAAACTGCACTGTACTTAACTGACCGTCACAATGCTTCCTAATGTCCCTTCTCAGACCCCGCTGTCCTCTGGATTCAACTCCCGGAGAAGAGGTCCTCGTTTGTCTGAAGCGTCTGGGTCTTCCTGTGGCAAGGCATCTGTCTCGAGTATTGGGGATCGAACCCGTGTCTCCGTCCTTCATCTCCATGTTGTTGAAATGCAACGATGCGTCACTTATCAAATCCATCTGCACTTAAATTTCACTCGCACAGTTTATATATATATCCGCCATACATCGCACTACTTTTCCTGTCTTTGCACTTTATGCGGGAAATCAACGTATATAGAATCACAGACTCACTTCAACATCACCATTTATGTAGCGTTACCGTAAGATGATAAGAATTATCTGTCGATGTTTTAAATATTTGTATAAATAATCTTGTAACGACGAAGTTGCTGTGGATAACGCGTGGTTGAAGTAACTGGCTGCTAACGGGTGTCTAGCTAGCCATTTTTCTGAAATTTAAACACTTAAATATATATATATATATGTACATATGAGTTGACGTACGCTTATGAATCGCGTGTTGGTGATGTTTTCACGATGAAGTGTCGACTTAGTGTAACCTCTCTTCCGTGTAGGCGTTCTCCCAGCTTTCTTTATTTTTTTAAAAAAATAGACGCTTCATTCTTCTCTTTGTGAATTTTGAATTTCGGATTCTGATTCGCCGCTTTAAGTTCGTGACACCATTTCCCAAAAATCGGTTGATAATTTGGCTTGGGTTTCTAGCGTCTGTTCTGGGCTCGTACGTGATGTTAAAGAGTTTCATAAGCACTTGCGAAGATTGTAGATAAAAAATTTTGGTTCCTGTGTGTCTGTGACGTGATATTTGCGATATGGAGGTACTTAGGTAGTGCGACAGTATGGCTGGAGTAACAATACCATCGACTGGCGAGGTAGAACGGTGGGTGGTCTATTAGTGCGGTTACCGTCTTATGTTTTTTTTTCTTTCTGAAAAGCAGAGAAACTTCTTTACCTGGGACAAATGAAAGAGGTTGCTCGGTTGCTAAATGAAACAAAATAAAATTTTCCTTGACTTTTTAAAATAAATTGAATTTACATATAAAGATGTTTTAATTTGAATATAAGAACAATTAATTTTAGTGTGTGAGCGTAATTGTCACAATGTATTGTATCAGAAGTTAATCTTTTTTAGTAGATTGAAAACTACAAAACACTTGAAGCAATAAACTATTTTCAAAACAGAATAACACCATGCTCACAGACAAGGGCGCCGATTTCTCTGTAACTTTTTTTTTTTGGGGGGGGGGAGTCAGATGTGTGGTTGCACACAATGGTCTAAGGAGGCATATATGATAATTTTAAGACAAATTGAATTCAAATGATCCCAAATATTGTATATTTATTAAGAATACATATAACAATAAAAATACATGGGGGCCACATGAGCATTGGGGGGCCCTCTCCCTTCCCAGCCCTCCAGGATAGGCACCCTAGATCACAGATTTTCCCGCTTGTGGTTTAAGAGAAAGTCAACCATAATCAAATTTTAACATCTAATTTTCAGATCTTTAAAATCTTAATTCAGCCATGTGACATCTATACTGCATCAGTTTAAAAATAATTCACATCTTTATAATTTTCAGTTGAGAAATCTTCCTTATAGAATATATTTATTTATTTGGCACTCCATATTCCAATGCGCGTCTCTAAATGTAACAAAAATCACTCTTTCCATACGGTGAACTCACACAGAGGAAAAAATGTGGCGTACGCGAAAACAAGACCTCCCTAGACAATATTATTTTGCGTGAGATACCGTTATCTAGACTCACTTTTCTGCTTTCGATTTCCAGCCATTTAGAAAATCGGCATTTATTTTCGCGTTTCTAAATAACTGCAAATGCGAAGCTACTAGGTGACTCGTGATAACGCTACCTCATGCAAAATAACGTCGTCTAGGGAGGTCTTGATTCACTTTTCGATTATCTTTTATCTATTTGAAGATATCACATAATTTCTGTAAAATTAGCGGTATTTTAATTTCGCAGTGATAGGGACTCTTAACGTGCGATTATACGTAACGTCCTACAGCACACGTATAACTGAAAACGTGTTTTATAATACTTTCCGTATAAGTATTCCATGTATACGTAATTTCCGTATGAACGAAAGGACTGTATATAAACGGTAAGGATCTCACAGATGGACGTATATAACATATAGCTGACGTATGTAACATATATATACGTCTGTAATATACGGAAGACTGTTAGATGTCAGACATCCTGTAGCGGCATGATATAACACCTAAGCGGGAAAAGGGAGTATGTATGTAGCATATGGGTAACGTAGCTCCGTACAGATTTCCGTAGTAAACTTATGAAATCCGTATATTTGTAGAATATAGCGCTGTCCGGATAACGGATTTTTTTTCATTGCAGGCGATTGTTTTAAAAATGTAGTTGTAAATAACGCCCACGTTCACTGATCAATCTGTACTGTGGTTGGAAATACTGAGCAGGTATCACTGATCATCTCATAGGTACAGTTGTGAATGGCGCAGTGGTGCTGGAGATTAATAGTCGTAAATAACACGTTGATATCATTAATCATACCTCAAGTAAAAGATGTGTCTTATGTAGAAAGTTAATATCATAGCTTGAAGTTTTTACTTTTTGTGACTAGCGAAAAATGTAAAAATATAGTTAGCCCTAGAAAGACCAAAGGAGGGGGGGACAATTTTGTCCGCGAGTTCTTTTTTATTTAGTTTATGCGGATTAATATGTATTCAGGATTCTCTGTTTCTTGTTATGAAAGATTCTTTTTCGCTTTTCTTCAACTGGAATATACTGCAGTTTTTTTTTTTAAAAAATCATGTTTTGCAGGTTGATTTAACCCCCCTTTGGGCATAGGTGCTACCCATCTTTGTTTTCTCCAGAATTCCTTTCATTTGTTATTTTATATCTAAAACTTGTATTACTTTTTTAAAATGTTACTTTTCTCCTTTATATAAACGCTTAGACTTTCATAGAACTTGTCGAGTATTAGTTATAAAACTAGTTTTCTGCATAGTATTATTAGAAACTAGCAGCGTTCACCCCGCTTCGCTGCGGTCACCCCGGAACGCAATAAACTTTGTTACTTAGATAATTTTTACTTTTTCGCTTTCAAGTGATATGATAAAAACCATAGAAGATTGCAGTAAATGTTAACATTATATCGCCTGTCATTTATGTTAACCCGCCCCGCTTCGCTGCGGTCACCCCGGAACGCAATAAACTTTGTTACTTAGATAATTTTTACTTTTTCGCTTTCAAGTGATTGCAGTAAATGTTAACATTATAGCGCCTGTCATTTATGTTAACCCGCCGAGTGACACGGTCATGCGGGTTGCATATAAATACGTTTATTTTTACCTATGATGAACTAACAAAGGATTTGTACGTTATGGACACTTGAATGGTCAATTATCTCAAGACACTGGTAATTAAAAATTAAAGTGATATGATAAAAACCATCTAGGGTCCAAATCCTAATAACCCCCCAAAAATGAAAGAAATTGGTTCAGCCGTATTAGCGTGATGAGGGAACAAAGGATTTGTACGTTCTCTTTTATATATATAGATTTGGTATAATGTATAAGAAGTTTTATGCACTGTATTTAGCCTTTTTTTTTTTTTTTTTTTTTTACAAATGAAAAGCGTAATTCCTTGAGAAGTTTTTCTTTTTAAGTGTAGTTAGACACGTTAACTCAAATTGAACAAATATACTTTGAAAGCTACTTAAAACCAGCACGGCAAATTTGACCCCTCTTGGTCCTTCACGTAGCAGATGCGACCACGGACTTTCTAGTGTTAATGTTTGAAAAAGCGATTTTTCTTTTGAAAGTATTCGTAATATTATGATAGTTATGGTATTTTGTCGCAAATTCCGGATTTTAATCATAAATACTAGGGATCGAAAGTCAGTTTGTGTGGTACAGATCTACTTACAACACAGGGGCGCACCGAGGTTTGTTGGGAAGGGTCCAAAGTTTGGTGTGTGAGTGTGTGTGTGTGTGTGTGTGTATGTGTGTGGTGGGATCCAGTACTACAAGACACTGTTTGTATACTATCGAACGGGTGGTGAACCATTGTTGTCCTACACGCGAAAATATGATAAGCAATTGTTTAAGACCTGCCACGTATATATTTAGAAAAAAAAATAGAAATAAATGATTTAATAAGAAAAGAGAAAGTACAGATAAAGTGGAAGATCGTTACACCACCAATTTCACTCCTAAGTAAATATAATTTTATAAAGATAGCGTAAAGTTATGAAGTTTTTTTTTTTTTTTTTTTGTGAGGAAAGGGATCCGGACCCGGTGTATCCTCGCGTGGGTGCTCCCTTGTTACAACAATCGATTTACAAGCGAGAAGTACCAATCTTAATGTTACACAACACATTATTAGATGTTAGCCGCCTTCGAAGGGATGAACCAACGTGAAATTTCACATACATTTTAGGAGAGTCATACGTTGAAACAGTTTTCGTGTTCTTACAATACAAAGAGAGCAATTTTCGAGGTGAAATATCAATTTTACTCCTTTTCGAGATGGGTCAGAATTTTCATAACGAGATATGAGATAATGCGGACCTCTTACAATAGATAGAGATATACTTTTCGAGAGGGGATATCACCTTTACACCTTTTTGCGACGAGTAAGCGTTTTTATAACGATATATGAGATAATACGGAGCTCTTACAATAGAAAGATATATAATTTTCGAGGCAAGGTATCACTTTCACAGCTTTTCAAGATGTCAGAATTTTCATAACGAGATATGAGATAATACGGAGATCTTACAGAAGAAAGATATAATATATGCTTTTCGAGACGAGCATCAATCACTTTGGCGGCCTATTTTTTAGAAACGAGACAGCGTCAACTTGTGTCTCATAGAGAACTCTACCTGAAGGCCAGAAATTCTGGTGATGGAAACTGGTTGTACTGCTTAGGTCTATGTATCAGCCAATCGAAAAAGGCGTCAAATTGGCCATAGTCTTTTATGGGCTGTAATACCAAGACATTTGGTTCTAAGGAAAAAAAAATGTAATTTTAATGAATTTCATCTCCACTTTATAGTTAATTTATCATTTTTTTAAAAAAAAGTTTTGTTTCCTCTTTAGGCCTGAAAATTACAGAGCGCGTATGCCATTAATTAATTGCAAGTTTCCGCCAACAATATATTTGCTGTTGTACAAAATATCATTTGATGTAGTTATTGAAAAAAAAAAAAAAAAGTTTTTGGCTTCATGTCCTGCTAAAACTGGTCAGAGTGAATAAGTATTTCTTTTCTTACAAACACAATTTCCGTAGTTAAATGAATATTTTGTAAGTGTATATATAATTAATAGTTTTTTTTTTTAACGCGAGTTGCTACATGAAATTAATTACCTTGCTAAAGATCACTGTTCATTGAAGTGTTAAGTATTAACTTGTTTTGCCCGGAAAGGTGCTAGATAAATAATTTCCTGGAAATATGACTTAACATTATGATTTATCCGCTGCCATTAATTCAATCTTTTAAATGCATTTACTCCCTCCCTTTGTTTATTGTACGGACTTCCGCAAAGGTCTTTTACAAAGTACTGCTGCGATTCATTTTTTGTTAACATCTGCTCCCGTCTGTTATCGTGAATGATTCATTCACGTAAAATGTTATTGTGAGCATTGCAGTTAAGCATCGTAGTTAACTTACGTTGACAAGTGATACGGACCTACGACCGAGTCCTCGTATGTCCTATCGTTACAGATACAAGAAGACGAAATACTCGCTTGCTTTTTTTTTTTTTTCGTCCATGTATTAAGTTTTAACGAGGTCGGTTTACCAAAATTTTCTACATTTACTCTTTTCTGTCTATGCGTCTGTCCGAGAGACAGAAAACCTCAAGAACAACTTACTGGATCAACATAATTTTTGGCCAGGATGTACACTGAGAAAAGTTTCTTATCCGGTTAGCGGTATATTGTACAATTATACGGAATCCATATGCTTACTACGGAAATCTTTACGGAGCATAAATTACCATGTGCTACATACTTACTGTCTTTTTTTCTGCTTAGATGTTACTTCATGCCGTTTGCAGGGTGTCTGACATCTAATGGTCTTCCGTATATTACATACGTCAGCTATATGTTACATACGTTCATCTGTATGTGAGATCCTTACTGCCTATACAGTTCTTTCTTTCATACCGAAAGTATGTATAAATGGAACCCATATCGAAAAATATTATACAACATTTGTTTTCAGTTACACGTTTGATGCAGAATGTTATACAGTCGTACGTCTTAAAACTACAGGATTTTACGCATGTAACCTACGTGTTTACGTACGCCATACGTTTGTTCTATATTCTCAGTGTAGAATGTCATAAATAAGGAATCGGATTCATTGATGTAGGTGTTCCTTCAAGTTGATCCCAGTCAAAATATGAACAATCAAAAATGGTTTCCTGTGTATTCTTAGGGAACAGTTGTGGATAATATTTTTACTTGATAGACTACCCGTAGTGCTGTTGAGATTAGCGGGTTTGTATAATTATCAGGATACAAAATTCTAATCTGTCTGTGGAATTCAATGCCGAAATGAAACTAAATAACTATCTAGGTGGTAAATCTAAAGTCGTAAATATTTTCTATATTCATTAGGCTTAATAATAATAAAAAAGATAGTTTGTTAAGGAGTTTAGCTCATTAAAAACCAAACCAAATTCCTCTACATAGCATCAACTGTAACATTCTGCTTGCTGATCGTAATGTTTAATAAGCTCTAAGCGCTACTGTTTTCAAACTTGATGTACGTTATATTAGTGCTTACATTTAAAATACACTGAGAAAAAAAATTGTAGGTGGCGTACTTAAAAAGATAGGTTGCATGCGTAATTCCTGTAGTTTTTGGACTTAACGTACAGCAGACGTATAACTGAAAACGCATGTTTTATAATACTTTCTGTATAAGTGTTCCATCTATACGTACTTTCTGTATGAAACAATGTAGACAATCAGGATCTCACATGCAAGTGGACGTATATAACATATAGCTGAGGAATGTAACATAAGTATATGCATGTGTTATACGGAAAACTGTTAGATGTCAGACATCCTGCAACGGCATGATGTAACACCTAAGGGTAGTGCCTATGTAGCATACGGATAACGTATGCTCCATACTGATTTCTGTAGTAAGCAAGAGGATACCATATATTTGTACAATATACCGCTGTCCGGAGAACGGATTTTTCTCTGTGTATACAACCTGATTAGAGCCATCGTTTAACCTGTTAACGTGAAAGCCAGATAATACTCGGATGTTTTTATCGAAAACATAAAATCCCGAGTATACTCGTGGTAATTTCTGTTTACCCGTATGTGTTTCAAACGGACGATTATAGTCGTTTTCTTATGTCTATGCTTCCGCAAGATAGTGCTGTTGTTTACGTGTCTTTCCGGTAGATGTCACTGTAATGTATATTCAGCATTTCAGTTTGTTTTCGTCTGCAGCAGTGGTTGTGATTAAACAAATTCTGGCGCCTTTGTTTTCTTCTGTGTCTCTTAACGGTATTCTTCTTGTGGTTTGTGTTTATTTTGATTATTCAATACATTTTCTAGCTTATTTTTGCAAGTTCCGTAGGTAATAATTGGGCTCATTGCGAACCATTAATTTTCTGAAAAAATTATTTCCAGATCGGAAACCGAAAAATTAATTTTCTGAGAAAATCGGTTTTGAGTTCGAAACCGATACTGAAATCACAGGGAAAAAAGAGAAAAAGGTATTGTAACAAAACCGCTGCAAGTACATAGTTAATTAGCTTGAGTTATCATTTCATATTTCTCAATATCGTTCGCAGCTTGCAGTGATCTTGAGTTAACAATGTTTGCAAATGATGATGGTAAAATGTATTTCGATTCGCTTTTCCGAAGCACGAGGAACAGTATCAGAATTCAAAACATTTTCGGTTCTGTTATTATCAATAACCATGGTCCAGTTGGGAACGACCGCGCTAGAACAAAGAACAAAAAGGCATAAGTAGAAAATATTTCCAAACAAAACTCGGAATTTCTTTATCAATATATTCTTTATAAGTTCGGATTCCAAGAAATATAATCATTAATGATGTACGTATAATAATGACGTAGTATTTTTATTTTTATGCTATAAAATAGCATATGAGTACACACGAAGTAGAATCAATTTTTTTTATTATTATTATTCTTTATATGTTAGCACGAAATGTTCGATTATCAGCACGTAATCTTAATTAATATACGTAGAAATTCAATACACAACCTGTTTAACAGGGGACAGGCGTGGATACAGCTAGTGTGTGGGTTAAGAACTTCGATTTAATATGGATCATTGTATACATATACAGATCCTTATCAATTTAATGGCAACATCTGAGAAAAGTAAAATGTCCCTTATTAATGGCCTTGGACCATCTTTCGGCCCCAGAACATCTCTGATGCAAAATGGAATGAAGTCATGAAGGTTGTGAATGGTGGCAAACGGAATTCTACCTTGATCAAAATGTACCCTGAATTCACTCGCAAAATTAAAAAGAAGTTTATTCCTAAAAATTGATGTTGTCCTCTTCGAAGTAATCCCCGTCGACTACAATGCATTTATGCCAACGCTTGATCCAGTTCTCAAAACATTGTGGTACTCGAAACCATTTATTTCTTTTGTATGAACTTACAAGTACGAGGAATGTCCTCAAGTAAGTGTAACATGCGTCATATGTACAAAAAATTTACATGAGTAAAATAAAGTAATATTACCTTGTCATGATATTTACGTACTCCTCAATCGTATAACAAGAATTTTCTAATAGAAATAATTTTAACTTTTGTCTGAACCTTTTCACATTTGCTTCATACTTTATATCAATAGGCAACATGTTGTACAACTTAACACCACCATAACTTACACTTTTTTGATACATTGCTGACCGGTGATTACACAAATGAAAATCATTCTTATTTCGCGTATTATGATTATGTACATCCTTATTTGTTACGAATGCCGATGAGTGTTCTTTCAAATACAAAAAGAGACGATACAAATATAAACTATCCAGAGGTAGTATATTGACCTCCTTAAACAAATGTCTACAAGAAAAATTCGGCTTCTTATCACAAAGTATTCTTATGGCTTTCTTCTGAATTTTGAAAACATTAAATCTCTGACTTGAATTACCCCAGAACATGATACCATATTGCAAGATAACACGAATGGTACAAGGTTTTAGCTAATTTTAAATTTACCTTCTTTCTAATAATCCTTAGTGCATAACATATTCTATTTAATTTATTAATAACTGACTCTATATGAAATTCCCATGTCAGGTTATGATCTATAGTAAGACCTAAAAACGAACAGTGTGTTGTATAGTTAATTTTATTTTGGTTCAGATATAGGTTAGGGTATATTGGTTTACTGCACTTGTTATGAAAATTTATAGCAATGGATTTTTCAACATTAACAAAAAGATTATTGTTCTTCATCCAAAGAGATACTTCATTTAATGTTTGCCTAGCATTCTGTTCCAATAATTTTTCATTTTTTCCACTCACTAGCAGAGTGGTATCGTCAGCGAAAAGGGTAACATCTGCCGAAGATATGCTTTTCTCAAAATCATTAATATATAAAAGGAAGAGCAATGGCCCTAGAATAGATCCTTGTGGAATCCCGTGTTTTATATATAATTCATCTGATAAATAGCTTTCTACAATGTTATTATTCTTATGCGTTATTTCTACGACCTGCCTACGATTTTTTAAGTACGAACCAAACCAGTCCCTTGCTTTACCACGTATTCCACAGTTCTCCAGTTTGTTCAAAAGTAAACTGTGTTGTACTGTATCGAAAGCTTTAGACAAATCAAGAAAGATTCCTATACAGTTTTCTTTCTTATCTACATTGAGGTATTTTTCGTTATGTTCATCAGAGCCGTCTTTGATTCTCTTGGCTGCTAAAGCGCGTTTCCTGTAATGGTTCCTTGAGCCGATCAAATAGGAAAAAAATCACACAGCGCCAGCCCAATACGGTGAATTTGGCTGCTGTGGAATGGTATTCGTTACGTTTTTGGTGAGAAACTCGCGGATACTGATAGCATTGTGTGACGCTCTGTTGTCATAGTGCAAAATCTAAGAGTTGTTTGTCCAGAGATTTTTTTTCCTTTTTAGGCGAATTGCTTCAAGCAAACGCTTCATAACACCCAAATAAATACTCCTTGATGACTATCTGACTCTCTGGCAGAAATTCATGTTGTACAACACCGTTGTAATCCATGAAGACCGCGAGCATCACCTTCTTTTTCGACTGCAAATGACGTATTTTTCGGTCTTGGCTCATTGGATGCTTTTTTTTGTGTGTGTGTGTGTGTGTGTAGAGCGTCATTACCGAACCACTTCTCCAACGTTTCCAATTTCTTTGCACCATTGTACCCGTTTTTAGCGCAAAATTTAATACACTCCCGTTGTTACAAAATTAACTCCATTGAGAAAATCGAAACATACGCCCAAACAGATGTAGTCAACACCGCGCCACTTTCACAAATGGCAAACTAGGATGTTCAAATAGGGAGGGAATATCGCTGACAGGTGTAGCAATCCACACACAAAAAGAAGTCAAATCAGGTGACCGAGAGCGCCACACGGTGGTGATTCCGGGATCTTTTTGATCAAGGTAGTATTACACCATTCCTCTTGTCTTACATCGGACTCGTTTAACGGACCACATCTTTTAATTATGTGAACATAATTAAAAGATGTGGTAGCTGTTTAAATTCACCCCGGTGTTTCTCTAACATCACAACAACAGCTCTAGTTGTGTGAATAGGCGAATTATCATCCTCGAATATCGCGTCATACCCCGGAAACATCTGGATTATAAGATGCACTTGTTTCCCTAAAATGACAAAATAATCCTGGGTAGTAATGCGGTCAGTAAGTATCAGCAAAGGACCCACAACATCAAAGTACCGCTGCAGTTTTATAGTTAGGCGGAAGCGAATCATACGTTTCTTTAGGCGTAGGCCACACATAAATACGGCCTGTAGTTTGAAATAAGGTGAAACGATTACTTATCCGAGTATATCACACGTTCCCAATCATTAGTGCTCTATGTTGCACATTTGTGACAACATTAATGCCGTGCTGAAGTGTTATGATCCCTTATCAGCGATTTCATAGGTGTAACCCGACTCATATGCCCATGTCATAGAACTCGCCGCGGATTGTAATTGTAAGTGCACAACGGTTCTGAGTGACAGTGCCATTTAATACTCGACAGGACCTGTCATTGAAGTTTCCTTCCGACCACTGGTCCTCTTCACTGATGTAGTTTTATCGTAGGTTTTTTAGGCCATCATTACGTTTTACACTGTCCCTGTCAACACTCACAACTTTTGCTACTTTCGTCAGTCTAGCACCACATGATCGAGCTCAACAATATGCCTTCTCTAGAAATCAGAGAGCGTGCCCATTTTACACTATCATCGTCTGCTCAGTTTACCTGCCGTTATACTTCATCTCACTTTACGCAGTTTGCCGTAAGACATCACTAGAAAAGTCGGCACTGCGGTCGCCGCCTAACCGTTGCCAACTCAGCCATCTGACGTGTTTCTAACTCCAATAAATTGATAAGAATCTCTATATCGTGTCTATGAATCATTTTTTTAATGGCTCGATAGTTGAAACAAACAACATAAATGCAAGGTCGGACCCAGTATTTTCTGGGTGCACAAATAACTACTACTACATTTGAATTAAATTGGATTTTTCTTAAATGACTTTAGGCATCTGTGCTGAATAAGGAATATTATTTTGCTTGGTGAATCCTTTTGCTTCAACCTTCAGAAAATCGACTTAAACTATTGCGTTTGCATATCTTTGCTTATTTTTAAGCTTCAAATGGAAACATGACGGCAGAAAGTTTCGGAAAGTTTTGCTATTTTCACTACTAGTTTCTTATTTTAGATAGTGCATACTTACAACGAAGGGGAGTGCACGTGCACCGGTACACCCCCCGTAAATCCAGCCCTGCATAAATGACACAATAGTTCAAACAAACAACGTAAATTAAAGCTTCGTAGGCATATTAACGCTGTAATTTATTATCTTGATTATGAAAAACATGAAGAAATCAATTATTAATACAATTCCTAACGTAATAGATATTCCTAAGTTGAGTGCTAAAGTCTCTAAGGACACTAGATAGGTGCTTCTCTTGCTCATAGTGGGGCCGCGGTGGCTCAGTGGTAGAGCGTTCACCTCTGGTGCTTGGGGTCCCGGGTTCGATCCCAGCCCCCGCCAAGTGATCTTTGTGGTGGACAAACGCCGTGTGCGTGGGTTTTCTCGGGGTTCTCCCGTTTCCTCCCACTTTCTTCATTCCACCATTTCATTCATTACTCATCATCACCGTCTCCTTTAGCCTAACTAGCATAATCGTGGGACGTAAAACTCAAAGATTTCATTTTCTTGCTCATAGTGTTTGAGTCTTATTAGTCACATTTCTTCATTTAAACGCAGTAAAAAAAATAAGTATTTTCTCTTTTTAAGGCATTTCTTCTGAACTTTTGTTAATAAGGCAATTGCACTGAATTATCACCCCCAAAAAAACTCCTACAATTACTTTTCTCCCCTTTTAATCTTTATTTAGCACTTTTAGTTCATTGTGAAATTCAGTTAGTCTCTTTCCTCTTACAGGAAGAAGAAAATGTTCAAACCAATTTATATAAACTTAACGAACGCCTAGTTGTCTGCAACCAGCTAAACATCACTGTGGATTGGGTTGCATAAACAGTAGGCGCTTGAATAACTTCCCAAATACGTTTTCAATTAATTTTATTAATTTAACAGTAAACCAATAATAGTCCGGGATCCACAGTACATGCCCGTAAAAATTTCTGGGTGCACGGAGTTTTATTATTGTATCGTGTTCTTTTACCTATCGCTTTCTATTTTTTCTTGGGTAGACATCTCAATTATGGTCGCTTATCTCCACAGACGCCATTTTCCAATATGGCCGCCAAATAAGCATTTAACATACATAACTAAGGAACTAAGTCACCTAGGAAAGTCATCTTGGTGTCAAATCGTAGGTTTTCGGGATCAGAGAATTCAAGTATTATCTTAAAATTGCGATATATTGAATTCTGTTGCATAATATAGCCAGGGGCATACGCGGAGTGGTCCAAAGCTTTTCGGGGAGTCAAAGTTCAATATGAGGACAAATTGTATTAAAATCGGTCATTAACCACTTCCCGCCGAGGTCCTAATCAGAAAGAATTCCAAGATAACCTTCCATGGATCTGCGGAAATATTTCGACTACAATAACTGAAGTGCGTGGAGTAAAGAAGTTTCGTGTGTGTGAAGAGAATAAAGCCCACAAATTTCTGGCAGCTGCAAATTTCTCTCAAGATGAAGTATTAGATCATATTGAAGATTTAGATAGTACAAGTTGTTTGCAGCCGATGTACTCGCCCATGGAAACTGCATAAAAGCTTATCTTAGAAAATATGACTGCCTGTCAAGTGTTAAAGATCCGAAAAATACAAAATTGTTATAGAAATTCCATATATTGAAGCAAGCAAAACAGTTATTGACCCTTTGCTCAGTAAGGATTATGGCTTCACGCTTTCTAAAATTAGGAAGCTGATGAACAACTTCGATGACAGTATTCTAATTTATAACAATGAGGTGAAGTTATCTTTGGTTAGGGAATATGAGAACAAAATCAAATTTTGTCCATCAAAATACCGAAAGGAACCTTTGCTTGTATTTTCTTCTGATCTGAGTTCAGAAGTTTTAGCCCAAATGATTAGATCCCACAATGCCGTGAAGAATGCAGGGATACTTCTACATAATACTATTAAGGAAGTAGATTTTAACTTAAGCGACAAATTCTATGATTCCACAGACCTTCTATAATCCAGGAAGATAATGACGATGCCTGATGTATTCCCATTCTTTCATCCCTATTCAATATTAGCAAAACACACTTACTCATGAAAGCAGCAGGAGATAGTGATGTCGCAAACATCGATAATGATAATGAACTGGAAGGTGATGTCATTTCTGATACTAATGCACCATAACGCAAATCTTTGCCACTGTTCTGTCTATTCCAAATAATGTATTATCAGATATGGCATGGTATGAAGAAAACACTACTTCATATGATGATGGCGCATACAATTTATGATCGATGCAAAAGTAAAACGTTAATAACTTCCTAAAAATCGGGTTGGTGTTTCCATTAGCTACTAAGATTTAATAGGAGACACAAATTTACTCTCTATGTACTCTGTAAAAGCCTGTGAAATTGCTGACACACTAATACCAAGTCTTTCAACTTAGGAGATTTTACAACAGGAGCTCTTGACAACTTCGACTTCGAAGACAAGTCATCGCTCCTCACAGGTGCGTTTGGAAGCCATCATACTGCCATGGTTCTTTTTTCAACATAAGACATCAGAAGAGATCCACAGAAAGAAAAAGATTCCACAAACTCTACTGATGAAGAGAACTTGTAAACTTCAGTGTGAGCTACGGTGTCGAAAAAAAATTCTAAACCAAAGAAAGAATACAACCAAACCTGGTCTTCCCAACAACTTTAAAGTTGCTGAAGATGTTGGTATTTATGTATCTGATGATGCTCTAAAAACTGAGTTTGTTATTTCTCTTACTCGATGTGATGCGTTTTCAGGCAACACTCAGCATGCATCACCAAAGTGGAGCATTATACACTCTTTAATTTCATCCGAGGTTGTACCAATTAAATAAGTTGGGTTTCTGTCAGTTATTTCTTCCCCAGTTACTGATTACGCTACTGTTTGTACTGCCCTTAAAACTTTGAATCTGTGAAACAAAAATTGCTACAACCCAATCTTCTGCGACGAAGGAGTGTTCTGTACAGTTGTAGACATAGTTCTAAATAACCCAGAGGAATGTTATGACATATTGCCAATGCTTGGAGTATTTCATTGCACAAAAGTGGCTCTACGGTGTGCTGGGAAGTACCTCCTTGGTAGCGGTTTCGATGATGCTCTGGTTGAAACAGTGCGCTTCGGAGTGAATTCAGTTAAGACTGTACTAAATGAAAAACATTATTTTCCCGGGCGTTTCAAGGAATGTTAATTGTCTCTGAAGCATTCGATAAAGTGATTTAGGGATGCTTTGTGGGGTGATAACGAAAAGGAAGCATATAACAATTTGCATAAAGAATTAAATCAGTTTCGACTGGCCTTACAAAATAAAGAAAAAGGAAAGTGTAAATTACTTCACACTCAACTGTTAGTGTCAAGTCAAGAACTAAGAGATTGATATTTAAGATTTATGAACGAATGTAGCGAGAAATCAAAACTTTTGCAGTTACCTCAACAAAATGACAAAATAATATTAGAGACTGTAAATATTGTGGTTGCTCAAATGTTGTATATAATGTTGTTTATAAGTGGGAAATATTGTAAGAATACTTAGTTATTTAGTCACATCAGCAGCTTTTTTAATGGTTTATTTATTTATTTATTTATTTATTTATTTATTGGATTAATGATATTTTGAACCATTAGCAAATAATAATTCATAATGATACTAATATCACAATATTTGATATATTGCTTTTACATATATTGTAAACCATAAAACATTTTGTATATCAACTTTGTTTTCGCATCCTTTTAAGTTAACATAGACAGGGCTCCAATGTCTGTAATAAATACAATACACCAAATATACAGGATGGACCATTTTGATTCATCCACGGGAATATTTCGGAAACTATATACCGGATAAAAAGAACTTTACAATGAAATTTGCCACAAAGGGAGACATTTTTCGTGTACTCTTTATACCACCAGATTGACAATGTTGCATTCCAACACAAAGTTGTATTTTTTCAAATGTCACTACGTCAAGTTATTACAAATTTCAAATCTACATTTAAAAAGAAAACAAGCAATACCACACTTATTGTTCAGGGCTGTAAACTAACAGACTACAGTATCATAAACATTAAAAATAACCAAACTTTGAAGGTTTCTAAAATAATGATAACACAAGTGAGACGAACGGATAAGGCATATCGAATGCACCTTAGTGTCAAATACTATCATTATGATCTGACGTATTTCTAATAATTGGAAGAAAATGATAAGAAATTGAAAATTACTTACAATGTTGTAGTGTTAACAGTTTTTGGCAGTTGTATTTGCAACAAGTTCTCATACTTAATGATTTTAAGCAGTCTTGCCAAATTTAACATTAATTGCCATATCTCTCCAACAGAGGCGTCATTTAGGGAAGCAGGAGGGGCAATTGCCTCCCCCAAGAGTTTGAGGAACACATATACTTTTATCGAATGTCTACTAATATACTAGTACAAAACGTGAAAGTCTTATGTCGATGGTGCTCTTGCTCCCCTCAAGCGAAGTCTGAAGTGACTCCCCTGCTCTCCAATGGTTTCAGATATCAAGTGCTATAAACGGAATTATGCTCTTCATGCTTTTTGAAAACAACTTACGTAATTACATGTGATAGTTATTTATGCAATTTTTCGAAATGAAGCCTTTTGAAAAAGTAAAAATTTTAATTTCTTATAACTTTGTTCATATTTATTCGAAATATGTCACATCCTGACTGTAGTACTTGACACCAAGGTACATTTGATATGCCTTCCCTCGCACCTCACTTGCGTTAGTATTGTTTTAGAAGCCTTCAAAGTTGGGTTGTTTTAAATGTTTTTGATATTGTAGCGTCGTTAGTTTACAATACTGAACAATAAATGTGGTATTGCTTGTTTTCTTTTCAAATGCAGATTTGAAATTTGTAACATCGCCATTTTCCAATATGGCCGCCTGAAGTAGTGACACTTGAAAAATACCTTTGTGTCGAATTGGCAACACTGTTCATCTAGTGGTATTAAAGAGTAGACAAGTATAATTGAAAACTTTCCTTGATTCGATTTGTGGTTTTCGACATATTTCCGTGGATGAATTAAAATGGTCCATCCTTTACATATAAAATGAATTTTTTGTCGGCAATATATAAAATACTTCAATGTAAGCAATTTTATAGTAATATTTGAATTCTCTGACCTCAAAAACCTATGATTCGACATCAAAATGACTTTCCTAGGTGACTTAGTTCCTTAGTTATGTATGTTAAATGCTTATTTGGCGGCCATATTGGAAAATGGCGTCTGTGGAGATAAGCGACCATAATTGAGATGTCTACCCAAGAAAAAACAGATAACGATAGTTTGAAGAAGACGATACAATAATAAAACTCTGTGCACCCATAAATTTTTACGGGCATGTACTGTGGATCCAGGACTATAAGCTAAAGTGGTTTTTTTTTATGTATCTGTATAAAATTTCAGAGTTAGTATGGAAATCCATGGAGTTTACGTTCCACATTTGACTGTTAACGAACAGAAAAGTAAGCTAATACGAAAAAATTAAATGGAATCTTTGAGTTTTATGCCCCACGGTTATGCCGGTTAGGCTAAAAATGAAATGAAATGAAATCTTTAAGTCTAACGTCCCACGGTTATGCAGGTTAGGCTAAAGGAGACGGTGATAATGAGAAATGAGTGAAATGGTGGAATGAAGAAAGTGGGAGGAAACGGGAGAACCCCGAAAAAACCCACGAGCACGGTGTTTGTCCACCACACGGCGCGAGCTGGGATCGAGCCAGGGACCCCAAGCACCGGACCGGTTAGGCTAAAGAAGACGGTGATGATGAGACATGAATAGTGTTGCCACGAGACGAGACGAGACTTCAGGGTGTCTCGTCTCGTCTCGTGCAAAGCATGTCTCGTCTCGTGTCTCGTCTCGAAAAAATGGGCTCGTCCCGTCTCGTGTCTCGTCTCGAGAGGTTCTGTCCCGTCTCGTCTCGTCTCGTTTGTCTCGTTTTGTCTCGTCTTGTCTCGTAAAAATATAGCAGCATACCATGGGAACGAAAGTAAAATGTAGCAGACTGCACAATGCTAATCAAGATACAACTAAGTTACAAGAGTTACCCAGAACACACAACACAAGAAATGTCACGGTAGCTACACCGTGAAGCCTTCACCTCTGGTGTATGTGGTAGTCGGTTCGATCTCGGTTAGTGTCATGTGAGCTTTGTGGTGGACAAACATTGAATGTGTGTGGGGACCGCGGTGACTCAGTGGTAGAGCGTTTACCTCTGGTGCTTGGGGCCTCGGGTTCGATCCCAGCCCCGCCAAGTGAACTTTGTGGTGGACAAACACCGTGTGCGTGGGTTTTCTCGGGGTTTTCCCGTTTCCTCCCACTTTCTTCATTCCACCATTTCATTCATTACTCATCATCACTGTCTCCTTTAGCCTAACCGGCATAACCGTGGGACGTAAAACTCAAAGATTTCATTTCATTTCATTTCATTTTCCGAATGTGTGTGTTTTCTCGAAGTTGTCTAGTATCCTACTACTTTCTTCATTCCACTAACTTCCCCATCATCATCCATCCATTCGGCCAAAGTTGCCTAAAGGACTTAAAAATAAATTCAAATAAGCTCACAAGGCAAGGACAAATAGTTTACAAGATAATATATCTCTGCTGTTAGTTGTCTGAGGCTTCTCGACCTTGGCTTCTTTTTTTATTATTATTATTATTATTATTTTTACATTCTGAAACTGAAATTTGTTTCACCAGTTTCAATACACGAATATACAATAAAATGCTCATAGGTACGTCGAAGATGAAGACACTAATGTCAAATAATGTTTACACGACAAGCACAGTTCGATGTAAAGGTGTCACCATCCCCGACACTACCGTATACTATCAACCCACTTCCTTTATAGTGTCTGTATATATATATCAGAGAGAGAGAGAGAGAGAGATGGAAAGATACCGTATTTATCCGTGTATGTCGTGCACCTTTTCTGCACAAAAACGAAGTCAAAAAACAGGGTGCGCGGCATACACGAGGAAATGTAGAATTGACTGAGACACCAAGCATTTAAAATCACTGGGAGTTTTTATTAGCCTAATACTGGAATATTGTGAGTAATTTTACAAGAGTAGAAAAGTTTTAATATAAAATGACAAGCTGCAGCTCATCTTTCCTCTTTGCATTAACCGGCCTTTCAAGAAATACTTGCGGCGACTGTACACTGAATTGATGGCAACTGCAGTACACGAAACTACGCCAACTGGCAGAATTAAGAAACCTGCACTCCGCCTTTTGAGCGAATGGATTATTGAAGCATGGAATTCAATTCCAGAGGATCTTGTCGTCCGCAGCTTTAAAAAATGCTGCATTTCCAATGCCAGCGATGGGAGCGAAGACTTTATTTAGTTCGTTGGTGATAGGTGCTCCAGCTCCTCGGCGACGAAGAAAGCTAGGCACGGGAGTGATTTCTGTTAATAATCACAGTATTGTTGGATTGTCTCTGTGTATAACAATTTTAATGATTAAAAGTAGGATGAAAAATACATTGTACCTTTTTTTTTCAGAAAATTGATGTGCGCTGCTTACATGAGTTTTTATTTATTTATTTATTTATTTATTTTCAATTTTAACGTTCCAGAAATTGGGGGTGCGCGGCTTACACGGGGACGCGTTATACACGCGTAAATACGGTATATAGATAAATAGAGAGATAGATATGTGTGTACACTTTGATTTCATATATTCCAGCCTTTAGGTTTCACAGTGTTAACCCATACCAATCAAAACACTACTTTCCATTTTAGCATGTTTAAATTTGTTGCAATTATTTTTTTTAAAAAAAAGCTCGGAACCAAATAATTTTATTGATCAATGGAAAGTATTTGATTGAAATTTTATATGTTACTGCACAGTAAACTCTACTTGAAGTGCCATAGTAATGGGAGCTGAACGACACATCGGACGAAAGAATGCTTGGGGCCAGTCTTCACCTCCATGGTTCAAATCTGTTCCCATAACCGCGGGATGTGTGATACTATATGGTGGTTGCCCCGTTTGTGTAACAAACTCATAACAGTACACCCAGATTAGCTAGTGGTCTAAAAAAAAGTTGATTTTTGGTGGCCATTTCAGATTAAAGTTTCTTATATTGTCGTGATCTATTCGCAATCATACAACGTACATCTTCATACCAAGCCGAGCGGTCTGCGGCGATAGACCATCGGCTTTAAGTCCCCGAGTTGAGTCCCGGAAGGGTCATGTGTATGGATTTTAACAGCATTTGTTTTTTCGTATTGTGTCAGGGGGGTGGGGGTAAGTCGTACGGAATAAAAGGATTTCAGTCTGAAAAAATTGGAGAGAATATCCTCCCCCAAGATACTTTCATGGGAGTAAAGAATTAGTAAAATGATAGGATATACATTTTATAGCAGGTTTAAAAATATGGTTTGGGTATCCTATTTCTTTTCTGTTAATTATGTTCTTCAATGTTCGAATTTTGATCATTCTTATATGTTCTGCTTTCAACGGAGTTCCATGAATATTATACCAAATGTTCTTTACATTTATCAAGTTCGAAAGGTTTTATGCGCCTGTAAGAAACCATTTTTGAAGATAATTCAGGTCCTAATGAATATTATTCACTAGGAAAGGGAAGTATTGCAGTCCTCTCAACATGGAAGCAGAGGGCAATTTCGCACTCTGATCAGATCAAACATTTCCGCGCAACAAAAGGAAGGCCCCCCTGTAAAACCTCTTCACCTCCAGTGGTATTGTTAGTATCATAAATTTGCTGAAAGCAAACAATTTGAAGGGTTCGTCGACAGTATCTTTGCTTTCCTTTGTCCTTCGACGGCTTCCAAACAAAGAGGTGAATTTTACAACATTACTGCTGTATAATAAGCGAGCGATTGGTAAAATGGTATAAGAGTGTTTTTATGTGTATGTGTGTGTGTGTGTGAGAGAGAGAGAGAGAGAGAGAGAGAGAGAGAGAGAAGACAAAATTTTAGTTGCAAGATGACATACTTCAATTGCCGTTTTCGGTTCATATAGCAAAAAGAATACCGCAACTACAGCCTGTGATGAATGTAGACCTTACCCAGTTTTCCAATTGAATAGCTGGTGGTGGTAGTTCGGTTTCTTGACCTTGTAAAAATCTTCCCTGTCTTTGATTTTGTTTGTCACCATTCCAGCCAGAAATGAAAAAAATGAGAATTCCTCAGTTTACTGCAAGGGGAATTGGGGACAAGACATTAAGGATGATATTCCTGGAAGCTCATGTATCACGATTGTTTCATTCAATAGACAGAGGACACTTTTCTATGAAGGCTTTTCAACATGTTTTCTCACAAAGGGGATTTTCCTCTTGCAATCTATATGACCACTGGCAATTTCTTGGCCATTCCCGCCAGAGTTTTCATTTTCGAGACACGAGACGAGACGAGACATTTCACGAGACGTCCCGTCTCGTCTCGTGTCTCGTCTCGTTTTCGAGACGGGACAAGTAGCCTGTCTCGTCTCGTGTCTCGTCTAAAAGGGTTCTGTCCTGTCTCGTGTCTCGTCTCGTTTACGAGACAAGACGAGACACGAGAAATGTCTCGTCTCGTGGCAACACTAGACATGAATGAAATGGTGGAGTGAAGAAAGTGGGAGGAAACGGGAGAATCCCGAGAGAATCCACGAGCACGGTGTTTGTCCACATAAACTAATACGAGTTTTACGGTAATAATAATAATAATAATAATAATAATAATAATAATAATAATAATAATGGTTGGACTTGAAAAATAAGAGGAGAAGAAAGAGAAGAGAAACTAAATGTTCATACATTACAATTCCTCACACCGATTAGAATTATGGTTGTTAATCGTACCGGAAATAAAGATGCTTTAGATTCCAGTCCCGACACCTAAGTGATCGTTTTAATTTGGTTGGTGTGCTCTGGTGTGCAGTTCACGGATCCGAATTCAGGTGTCAGAAAAGAACCCAAACATATTTTGACATTCCTAAACATCATCGTTATCCAAAGATACGCTGCAAACGATATTGAGCAACTGTGAAATGATAAATTACTCTTCCACTGAAACATAAATTATGTTTACTGCAGCATCTATTTATAGATACCTAAACATAGTTCCACATTTCTTGTTGTTTACCATTTCTATTTCGTGAAGTTATGTTCAGGTATCAAACAATCCTAGGCATACACTAGTTTTATATATATATATATATATATATATATATATATATATATATATATATATATATATATATATATATATATATATATGTAAAGTGGTGGATTTGAGAAACCTACCATGCAACTATATTCTTATACTTTTTCTAACGCGTTAGTTGGCAACACTTTTTCTCCGTTAGAAGTTATGTGCCCAGCAGGTTCTCAAGAAACTTCACATTCTGTTCAACCTTCTTAAAAATATTAAGTAAATGTTGGTGGTCAGTTTTCTTTAGCATGGCTGTACATCTAATATTTTTCTCTCTAACTACTTAACTAGCTAATATATATACTGCATTGTTATCTTCTATTTTTCTCGCACTTGTTCTTGATTTCATTTTTGTGCTTGCAGCGAAAAGTAGTATATTGCATTGAAAATTAGATATGAAGGTATAAAAATAGATGAGTATAAGCTATCCGTGCCTGTGTTAAGTAAAAATGAAAAGGGAGGCATGCAGGCGTCTGTTCCCTCTATATTTGAGTATATGCGGCTGCGTTGCGATTGATTAAGCTAAAAATCTCCCCGTTCTCTTTCTCTCATCCATTTGCATCCTGCTCTCTCTCCCTCTCTCCGCTGAAATGAGGCGGTTTCGTGTGAACATTCCATTAATTATAGCAACAAGAGAGAGAGAGAGAGGTGTTAGGGGAGAGGGGTTTAGACGGCACTCCAATTCATGCAGGCCTTTGCATTAGTTTATTAAATCGAGGCATTGTTTTTGGCGCCACCGGGGGATAGTTGAGTCAATCCGTGGGGTTATTTTGCGTCGTTGCAGCTTTCTTTTCGGTCCCCTGTTGTAATAATAGTAAAGATGTGGAAGAGAAAATGGTGCTAATACACCCCCCTCATTTATCATTTTTTTAACCACTAGCCACCTACATACTACGTACCCCCTTAAACATAAACAATTTTTAGTACCTACCTCGTACTTTTCAAGTTTTCCTCTTTTTTTTTTTTTTTTTAACCCTTTTGTTTTGTAATCTCAGAGCACAAGTATGTAATGTTCAGGATCTGTCGTATGGCATATAGCGAACATTGCACTCAATTTTCATATAATGTGATGTCTGCATTTTCTATCTTGTGTTTTGTATCTTGGTATAATGTATGAATATGTGTTGTTGATGTTAAGTCCTGGCAGGAAAAGTGTCTGAGAATTCCTTTTCTTTTTTACTATTTCAGCTCTGCCGACCAGTTTTCATATTTGCAGCTGGTCCTCTCTCTCTCTCTCTCTTCCCCTTTTCCGCTATTATATTCACCCCCTTCTCAGTTCCCTTACATTTTCCTCTCTTCTCTCCCCCCCTTTTTTGTATCACACACTAACTCTAGCACGCGGACTGTTGTAGCCTTAATTCCGGTGTTGCTATTTAGGGGAACAACACATTTACTCACAACCAAAAGAGAATGAAAGAATGATGTAGCTATATTAAGAATGAAACCCTAATTCTTGTAGTACAATGTTCTGTTTTAGTTATTGATTTTGGTTTGTTTACTTTTTAAGATTGTTGTATACAAGGAGATAAGTACACAAGTAAAGAAACATCTGCAGAAGAAGGGTTCGGATCTATTGAAACGGAGGAAGGAGCTCTTTGAAGGACTATATGATGGTGTTCATTAACTTTTCAAATGTTTTCTTTCCTCCCGCAGATGCCTCAATCATATAATTTTCCCCTATCTCATTAACCTTGTTTAGGAAAGTCTATATAAACGAATAATATTAATACAATTGTCATCTCAAAAGTAATGCCTCTTCTGCTGTATATAAGCCTACGCTTAATTAGGATATACTACGAGGGTCGTCCACAAAGTAAAAGAACGTTTTGGTATGGTTAACCCCTTCAGTGCGTATTTGTCATTATCACTAAAAGCGCCATCATCACTTTCCTCCTACTCCAAACCTGTTGATTCTAAATCTGTTTCAAAATCTCTTACATCAGTAATTAATAACTCTTCCTCAATGTCAGCATCGTTGAAATATCGTTTTGACGCCATTACTGTGCTGCCTCCTCTCAAACAAAACATAGAATGAAAACTATATTTGACGAATTCTATTTTAATTTCTTTCTTTTTTCCTCTTCTTTTAATTAAGCAACAATTGAAATCAACTGAGCGCAAACTCGCTAAATATTGTCGGGATAATAGTACTCATACTATGGGCAAGTATATTCGCCATACGCAATACAAAATAGCCAAAACAAAATGAAAGCGTATATATACGCCATCCGCACAGCAGGTACGTTTTGAAGACACGAGTTAACTCGCCACCCACACTGAAGGGGTTAAATGAAAACAAAAGATATCAACACAACATTTTATTTACAAAGTCACAGAACCTTACTCTGCTTTCCTATGTAATCGCCATAGTTGTCAAGACACTTGTTGTAACGTGGAACTAGTTTCTCAATACCGATATTATACTCATCTGCCGCTAAAAGTTTGAGCCAGGTTGTCACTACTTGCTTGAGTAACCAAGGTGTACTGTCACTATTTCATGTAGGAGCGATAGTGAAATTTGTAGAAAAGATTCATGTAACGAGCTCAAAGTGAAATGTCCGTTTCCCTGAATTGGTTCTTCTACTTTTTCCTTCAGTTCTTCCGTAACAAGTGACGGCTTCCCTCTCCGATTTTCAGCATGCGCGCTAGTCCTTCTCTGATTGAATATAATGCACCATTTCCTCCCTGATGACTCGTTCGTTGCACTATCATCACCATAAACATTCTTCATTTGCCTATAAATTTAAATAGGATTAACTTTTTGCGTGTTCAGAAAACGAATGATACTCCGTAGTTCTCATTTGGCGGGATTTTCGATTGGCACCGCCATTTTGAATCGCTGCAAAAACAAATAGCATGACCGTACAGCATTGAGACTCGGCTCATACTGAGGTCAGGTGAAGGAAGGAACTTACTGCCGCACATGCGATCACAGTGGTGGGAGATTAGTCGTTCTTTACTTTCTGTTCGACCCTGGTACATAAAACGCTTGATTAGTGTACATTTCAGTATCAATTTAATCTTAATAGTGTGTATAAAAACATTAATTTTTACGTTTAAAAAATAGTTTTTCTCAATATTCTCGGAAACTAAGCATGAGATGAAATCTCTGTCTTACGTCCGACCTTTATGTCTTGCAAGCTAAAGGAAACAGTGATTATGAGAATGAGTGAAATGATGGGATGAAGAAAGTGGGAGAACCCCGAGAAAACCCACGCACACGGAGTTTGTCGATCACAAAGCTCATTTAGCTCAAGCTGAGACCAAACTAGGTACCCCCCCCCCCCCCCCCGACAAGAGGTGAACGCTCTACTTCTGAGCCACTGTGGCACCCTTACTAAATATGAGTATTCACACATAGCCATATTATTTTGTTTAGCTCAACGAGATTTATAGAATCGTATATGTCTCATCCCTCCTATACACACACACACACACACACTTAAAAGCTAACAATATAGTATAATAAATGAGCTCATCCGTAGGAAAGGATTAATTAGTGCATCGAAATCTAAAACACTAATGACGCTAATTTGGGTCGTTCAGAGGACAAGGAAATGGAGTCCTATTATCAAAGTTGTGAGAAAAAGAGACATGCATTTTGTACACTCGATTAAAATAAAGGGAAAAATAAACACTGTTGAACGAACTTAAAAAGTTAGTCACTGAATTCTCTATGGCTGTGTGTGTGTGTGTGTGTGCGTGGGGGTGCGTGTCTGTTGTTTGCGAATTTTTCAATTTTGAGCTCTCCATTCGATAAAGCATCAAAAACTATCTGAAAGAAGTAATGGGATTTTTCCCCTCACTCTTACTGTTCCCGAGATATTGGCAAAAAAAAAAAAAAAAGTCCGATTTCGGGAGATTTAAGGAGAACCATAAGTCAGAAAGAGATCATATTGGTGTTGATCAATTTCTAAGAGGATGGTGAACATTTTGGTACCAGATAGTAACCAGTGGCCACTGTTCCCTAGATATTGGCCAAAGAACTTCGGATTTCGGGAGATTTAAGGAGCCATATCTCGGGAACAGTAAGTCATAGAGACGATATTTTGCGATTTTTTTCAATTCTGAGCCTTCCGTTTTGAGCATCTGTCTTCATAAAACAACATATTATAGAATGTTTTAAAAGAACGCTTAAAACATATGTGAAAAATTTAGTACTTAAGGGAATTATAAATGGATAGAGATATATTAGAAGAAATGAAATCTTTGAGTTTTACGTCCCACGATTATGCCGGCTAGGCTAAAGGAGACGGTGATGATGGTTAATGAATGAAATGGTGGAATGAAGAAAGTGTGAGGAAACGGAAGAACCCCGAGAAAACCCACGCACACGGTGTTTGTCCACCACAAAGTTCACTTGGCGCGAACTGGGACCCCAAGCACCAGAGGATAACACTTTATCACTGAGCCACCGCGTCCCCATCTATTACAAGAATTGTTTAGTGAATATAACACTAGAGTACACAGAACAATTGGCATAAAGCCTGTAGAAGTTAATAAGAAAAATTAATTCTTTTTAAGTTTGTTTTGGCAATGCTCTTGAAGCATTCTCAACTGGTTTATTATATACAGTATATTATAAGAGTTATTTACCATATCTAAACGTGAATGTTTTAAGCCCTAAAAGGAGTTCACAATGAGATTTGAAAGATAAAACATGTCGAAAATAACCCCCAAATTTGGACGTAATTCCCTTATGCACTGAGCATGGCATATATAGAAACACACTATTTCTCGAACTCGGCATAAGTTAAACAGACTATTTATTAATATGAGTTGTATTTTTCTTGAGAAAGGAAAAGGAACCAAATCTGGACGATATAGTAGACTGTCAACAAACAATATATAGCTACTGCACAGCAAAGTAGTTAAACTCCATGACTTAACGAAGAAAACAACTTTACGAAGTCAGTAATTTCTGTCTCTTTCCTCGTTCTCCCTCTTCTCTCTCTTGCAGAAATATTACCTTGTGTCCAACTTCTTGTAATTCATTACTCCCTCTAGGCTTGGGGCTTTTCTATTATGTCATAATTGTGGTGGCCAAAAAGCATGTTCTGTGTTAGTTAATTGGCTAAATTGTTTATTTCAAGCCAGCCATCATGTCGACCACCTGGTATAAATTTACACGGCTAGAATTTCTAATTGCATCGACCATTGCAGTGGGTTTGGCTGTGGATTTTCCACTCGGCTGCGTTGAGAATCATCGTTCATTCCCTGCGCTCACATTGCCATGAATATTTCACGCAATTTTCCTTTCCTTCATTCTCACAAGGCATTTACTTTAAGTTCTTCACCCTCCTGCTCTTCTTATCGTAAATGGTACTTGACTTTATTATTCACATGGCTATTTTGCGTTTTGTTGTATATATGTGATGTGTGAGAATATTTTAGTTTCCTTAGTGGCTAAATGCTTTTGTGGATTTTTATTTTTTCTTGCTTTGACTGTATACCTGTTAGGATAAGGTGCTAAGTTACATGTTTTACGTGTTTGTTTACTTGTGGTACCTCCTACCTATAAATATCTAAAGAAAGAGGTTTTTCGTGTAGCTCCTTGATGCTCATTAGTATGAGTCTGTTAAGTTAATTGTGAGCTTGTACGCCATTTATCCATAATGCTCAACAATAAAGACATTTATTTATTTTCAGCTCATATGCTGTCTTATCATCCTGTTCAACAATGAAGATTATTTTATTTATTTACAGCTCACACGTTTATCTGTCAGTTCAACAGTGAAGATATTTGAATTCGTACGCTTTTTGGATCAAAAGATCAAATATATTTGAATCAAAAAATTTCTTGTAGGCCTTATATCTGGAGAACTACATATAGTGTAGCCAGACCTAAACTATCAGTGAACTCAGTATGGTGTGCTTATTCCGTAGAAGGTAGGAAAACTCGATTTAGGGGCCGTTCAAAAATTTTTTGGCCCCTGATCCAAAAGATCCAATATATTTCAATCAAAAATTTTCTTGTAGGTCTTTATATGGAGAACTACATATAGTGTAGCCAAACACAAACTATCAGTGAACAAAGTATGGTGTGCTTATTCCGTAGAAAATACAAAACTCAATTTAGGGCCGTTCAAAAATTTTGTGTCTCCTGATCCAAAAACTAATTATTGGGCAAGATCGCAATCTTTTGATCCATTTTTTTGGTTTCCTAAAATTCTTGTCTATTAATCCTACTGATCTAAAAGACGTTTAATCTCATATGTTTTTCTATCATATTCATTATTAACGAAAATTTCATTAATTTATTTTTAGCTCATGCTCAACAATGAAAATATTTAATTGCTTTGAGCTCCGATGCTTTTCTATCATAGCAATCAAATTGATATATATTTTTTTTTAATTTTGAGCTCATATATTCTTAAGTTACCTCAGCAATGAAGATTTTATTAATTTGTGTTGAACTCGAGGACTTTATCATACTGTTTAACAAAGATATATTTATTTACTTCTATACTGCTCAAGAAGGATATTTATTTATTTATTTATTTATTTATTTTTAGCTCATTTGCTTTTCTTTCGCAATGCTCAAGAATTAATGTTAATTAATTTATTTTGGATTCACAGACTTTCCTACCATACTCTTTCAACAAAGAAAGATATTTATTTATTTACTTTGAGCTCACAGCCTGTACTATCATACAGCTTGACAAATATATTTATTTATCAGTTCATACCCCTTTCTATCATACTGCTGATTCGATTTATTTATGTATTTTCAGCTCATATGATTTTTGTGATGCTCAAGAATGAAGATTTTTTTTTTTTTAAATTACAGTAGAACCCCTTTCTTCCGCCCTCGGCTGGTCCACCACTCCGGTTGATCCGACCGTGCTCGAGCCGAACTTGTCCCGACTCGTCGGTGACTCACGAGGTCCATTGTCGTTTACTGGCGTCGCAGCATTGTTGTTTACTTGCTGCCCCGCTTGTCCGCTTTACAGTAGTGCTCCGTCATCTCTTGTATGGTTTCTTTCGTTGTGTTTATTTTTTGTACTGTACTGTGTAGTTTTTACTCATAATGTTCGGTGGTTTTACTACAGTGTTCTTCTGTGTTCAGTAAATCCGTAGTATTTTCTGCTAATACGACCTTTTTTGCGTTCCGACTATGCCTCCAGTCCCTAAGGTGACGGAAATTCACACTCTTTTCTATCATAGTGCTCAACAGTGAAGGTGTTTGTTTATTCATTTTGAAGTTACTCAATTTTAAAGTTGGAAAATTTTGTAATGTAACTCTACTAGTTACAGCTCCAACCAAAAGGGAACTCGTTTAATGAAAATCGGAAATATTTTACGAAAGTTACCCAGAAACATGTAGCAGCTAAAGTATACGATTTCTGTTATCGTGCCTGTAGGATCAATGTCTAGGAATACAGAATACTAAGCTCAACTTTCTTGTTCGACCCTCTACCGAGAATTAGGGCTGATCTGAAGGCTTTAAGTTGAATGATGTGTGGTCAGCACATCAGCTATCATCACTGTTCCGCTGTGTTTTAATTCAGGTTATGAGAATGTTGTGCATCCTACGTTATTTAAAATCACATACACACACACACACACACACACACTTTCTAGTTTTTCGTTATACATTTCCCCCTTCTGTTTGGCTCAGCTCAGAATCATTTTCATGAAAGTGATATTGATGGAAAGTTTGGGAGGGAAGAGAGCGATGGGAGGGCCAGAGTAGTAGGAGGAGAAGCTGCGGTGGTTGATGCCAGCCAGCATCTGCCCCATTTCAATAACATTGAGCCAAATGGGGCGAGACGGGAGGAGGGTGAAATCAGTAGGGATAAATCCAAGAGGTACAAGAAGTACTACAAGGGATGATCATTTCTAATAATTGCATTTCCCGTTTTCGATTTGTTTGATGTATATTTAATACCTGGTTAGAGAGTCGGCATTCGTTACCCATACTTTTACTTTTTTTTTCTTTCTTTTTAAATAAAGGCAAGACGAATCAAAATATTTAAATGATTTATTTCTACTTTAAACGCCAGAGGTACGGGAGCCATTTGTAATGCTTTACTCAATACATATAGGATGCTTGAAAAGTCCCAGTACACCTGTTGTTCCTAAGTAATAACAAAAATAGAAGTAGACCCTATGTCTTTTATGTATCTAAGATGTCAGTATGGCTTCCTTTAAGATAGGACTAGCTCAGGAGAGTAATGCTCCCGGAAGTAGGAACGAAAAACACAGTTTTGATTGGTTGGCGTTATCAATTTCTTGCCACGTTGCATTCAAATAACAGAATTCGGACGATTGTTGTTGTCGGTCCTCGTGAACGAGTGCGCTAGCGCTATATGCTAGTAACGAAAATCTCTTTTGGCGTGAGTTCAAACCCGGCACGAGGAAAGTTTTTTTAACATTTTTTTTTACATTTTTATAACACTTTTTAAATTAAAATAATATGAAAATAATACTCAAAAATGTGATTTATTTACTTTTGTTCAGATAAGTAGTAGTAGTAGTAGGAACGGGTTAGAAGCCCCGCAGGGCTCGTTTTGTTGCCCTTGTACTCCATGATATAAGGCTCGTTTTGTTCCCCTTGTACTAAATGATATAGATTTTGTGACCAACTTAAAACAACTGACTAGGATAGCGCGTAAAACAGCTGGCTAGAGTAGCGCGCGAAAACCGTACTTCCGGGAGTATTACTCTCCCGGGCGGGTCGTTTTAAGATCACGACACAATCTAATGCTCAACCATTATCTTCTATGCATTTTTCGGCTATAATCTCCGTCCGAAAGCTTCCTTTTCCCACTGTATGTTAGTTCTGATCATTGGTGCTTCACTAAATCGAAGTACATAATTCCGCGTAATGTTACATATATTGTTTTCCTATATAAGGCTCTCATGGACCCACACGGTAGTTTCAAGTCTCTCATCCACATATTGTGGGGTTAAGGAAAGGTGGCGTCTGATAGGTAGCTGCACGTGATGTAAACAAAACAAGAGAGAAGTTTTTTTCTAGCCATTGGAGTATTCTTTCATGCTGTTTCTAGACAACCAAGATCAATGACCGCGCTGTTACCAGAAATTGAATGTTGAATCTTCTGCCAAATATTCCAAGTACTATTTTGATTTTGTTTTTGTTTTTGTTACTTGGAACCATTCTGTGATATCATTACAATTATAGAATTACGACGACAATGAGTGTATCTATTTGATCCTGAAACGAAGGACATGAGTGAAACGTGGAAACATACCTCGTCTTTCTCTTCCAAAATGGCTAAAGTACAGCATTAATCTAACATTGTCTGTTTTGGGACCATAAAGGTGTGATTTTGACTGATCACTTAGGAAAAGGGGGATACAATCATAAAAAAAATATTACAGGAACCTGCTGCAAAAGTTACGGAATGCTCTCAAAGCAATGAAGACTGGGTTTGTACTCGAAATGTGTATTGCTGCTAGAGACAACGCACCAGCACACCGAGCAGCAGAAGCACTCTCTTATCTGCACTAATGTGGCTACGAACCTTTGTCCCACTCACCATATTCACCCGATCTGGCTCCTTTCGATTACTTTTTCTTCCCAAATGAGAAGAAACGGTTGCAGAATTTGCGGATGATGAGGAAGTCTTAATGCAGAAGAAACCTGGTTGCGTCCAACTCTGCAGTTTTTTGCAGATAATATTACCGGACTGATCCTTAGATGCGTGAAACGTAAAGGCAATGCGAGATGGGTAGAGAAGAACATGTCTGTAAACCAAATTATTCTCGTATAAGATGTGGATCTTCACTTTAACATGAAATCTAAATCACGTGAGCTTCTACTAGGAATCGAATCCAAGTCTTCCGTGGCAAACATATCCAACGCGACAGAGCTATTAGATGAATGGTATAATCGATGTGGCAATGTTGGTGCGATTGAAATGCACGTCATTTTGAAAGCAAAAAGAAAAAAAGAAAAAAGAAAAGAAAAAGAAAAAATGGTACAATTTCTAATTAGTCTCAGGCTGCAACCACACACTTTTATCATCGTTCAGCTTGCGAAGAATCCATAACCGTATGTTGCACCACCTAGTTAACAGGAGATTCCTTTCCTTCCCTATCAAGAAATTATTGACATGCAGGAAGAGGCAGTACTCAGTGGGAGAGACATCATGAGAATACGGTGGGTGAGGAGGGAGTTCATTCTGCAACTCATGGAGTTTAAGCATTGACCGACATGTGGGCATGCATTATACATGGAGACATCTTGTCTGTTGACAATTGCTGGATGCTAGTGGCCCATGAGTTCAGTGCTATAACGATCCACAGTGGCTGACTGTTTTACCTTATCGAAGGAGGGTGTGATGGATCACTCCCACCATGGACCATCATTTCAGCAACACCTTCTGCGGGTATAGGGGGAGAAGGTTGAATACCATCCTGAACATTGGTCACGGTCCAGCCACTGTTCTGCCCGTTCAGATTCATAATGCATAAAACATTCCCTGTTATTTCATACTTCCAGTAAGTTTCGTATGACTCGTCATAAGTTTCGTCGACTTGATAGAGCTAAAGGAAAACAACATATTGAAATTAGTTGAAGAAATTGTCAAAGTGTACAGGATAAATTTTGAGGACGTGACGGAACTGCAACAAATTGCAAAACATTTGAAGTTGCTGAGCTATTAAGAGAGATTAATATTATTGTACTCTTGTATGTGGCGTACGTAAAACCGTAGGTAACATCCCGCAGCAAAAGTAAAACTGAAAACGTATATATATATATATATATATATATATATATATATATATATATATATATATATATATATATATATATATATATATATATATATATATATATATATATATAATAGTTTCCGTACAAGTGTTTCATCTATACGTGCTTGCCGTATGAATCAAAGAAATGCATATAGACGGTAAGGATCTCACATACAGATATAGATATATGTAGTATATAGCTGACGTATGCAATATACTGAAGACTGTTAGATGTCAGACATCCTGCAGCAGCATTATGTAACATCTAAGCGGGAAAAAGGCAGTTCGTATGTAGTAGGGATGGCCAGAACCGGTTCCTGGTGGAACCGGTTTCCGGGTCTGAACGGATCCGGTTCCGGAACCGGTTTTTCGGATCTAGGTATGGAACCGGTTCTGAAAACCGGATCGCAAAGTACCGGTTCCTCGAAACTTTGTCACCATCCCTACGCTAAACCCGAGCTGCTGGCAGGCTGTGAACAGTGTGCTAGGTGAAATGTTGCAAGCGACAGGTAGGCGCCCAGGTGGCGGCCGCTTGTCTCATTTGGCTAAATAAACTGGGTAACTGGCAAACTCATTGGCTAAACAGGCAAACTGGCCAACTCATTTGGCTAAATACCACTGGTGGACCAATTTTTTTGTGGGGGCATAAGCGGGTCTGGGCGAGGAGGGCACAAGCGCATGGTCCTCTTTGCAGTGTTTTGAAGGTGAACTTTGTGCCTCCTTTACGAGTCTTTGGGGCTTTCGTATCCAGGTTTGGAACCGGTTCCTAAGATCCGGTTTTGGAACCGGGTTTTCAGATCCAGATCTGGAACCGGTTCCTAAGATCCGGTTCTGGAACCGAGTTTTAGTATGCAGGTCTGGAACCGGTTCCTACGATCCGGTTCTGGAACCGGGTTTTCGGATCCAGGTCCGGAACCAGTTCCAGAACCGTTTCTGAAAACGGATCTCCGAGAACCGGTTCCGCCGGAACCGGAACTTTGTGGCCATCCCTAGTATGTAGCACATGGATAACATTTGCTCCGTACATATAACCGTAGTAAACGTACTGATTCCGTATATTTGTACAATATACCGCTGTCCAGATAACGAATTTTTCTCAGTGTAGTTTGAATATAAAGTTTCAAATTTAAAGTTAAATGGTACAAACTATTTTATACAATAATGTTTCTGCAGAAAATATTAAAAGTTCTGCACACATCCGTATCTTTGGCTATCCAATTTTTAATTATTTAACATTCCAGCACGTATAACTGTATATATATATATATATATATATATATATATATGTGTGTGTGTGTGTATCGTACATAATATAAAACCTACAACTATCTAGCCATAGACTGCAATTGCAGTCTTATAAAGAATTTGCTAAACTGTAATTTAAAACTAATTTAATTGGATTTTTTTTTAAAAAGAAAAGAATAGTAACCATAATATTTATTTATTATTAAAAACCATCTTTTATTAATTTCCGTTATTTCAAAGTGGAAAACTAACGTTTATACGGAGACCAATATTCCTGACGATTGAATTTTTTGTTGTTGTTGTTGTAATTCATTAAAGGTATATGTGAGTACGTTCTCTCTGTGTCTCATATATATATATATATATATATATATATATATATATATATATATATATATATATATATATATATATATATATATTATATATATTATATATGTGTGTGTGTGTGTGTATGTAGATAGAAGAAATATATATATATTAAAATTTAGAATTAAAAAAAGGATAAAGAAAGAGATTGAATAGGAAGGGGCGGTTGAAATGATGAGTAAAAATAATTTACAGGTAATTCGGATAATGAGTTACGAGGAAATTAGTAAAGTTGCTTCAATAGCTCAAGGGGCAATTTAATTAATTCATTAACCAAAATGAAAGAGGAGGAAAGGGAGGTTGTAGGGGCAGGGGGAGGAGAACCCTTTTGTTTCAAGTTGCTGTCGGCTAGGCTCCAAAAACTGATTGTTTCCGATGAGGGGGAAACAAAATTATGTACCCTGTAAACGGATGCGTTAATTTCTCTTAAGAGAAGAGGAAGGCTTTCGTCAACAATGGCTGTTGCGTTTTCATCTGTTAGTGTTAGTGTCTATGAGAGAGAGAGAGCAAGAGAGAGAGAAACAAGAGAGCGTTGAGCCAAATTAAATTGCGAATTCAAAGCTTCGAATGTCGTCCTGTGTTGTGGTATAATAATTATTTGAATTCCTAATCAAGCCTGTCCTCGTCGATAGAGGAGTGGCAGTGGATGTGCAGATGAGAAACAGAGGTGGGCCTTCTCTCCAGATCTCACTCGACTACAGCCGCAATATTTCCTACCCTTAAGTCTCAAATTCACTGGGAGAGGGGGACGGAGAAAGAGGTTCAAACCTGAAAACTTATTTAATCTTATTCAAGATTCTTTCTTGTATTAGAAAATGCTTTATCAGGGGTTTTCAGCCTTTTCCACTGACGTATTACCATAAATCTTACGTGCCACTCATCAGAAGCTCGGGTAATACTGGTGACACCCCTACCACAGGTTGAGAACCCCTATACTACACTATACCACTAATACTTTTATGTAATGCATTTCTTAAGTATTGGGTTGATGTGATTGAATTGTCCGATTTTAATCACTCTCTGTAAGGCACAAGTGGATGGACTGAGGTCGCACGTACAACATCACGAATTCCGTATATGCTCAGAAAACAGGCTGGGGTACCCAGTCAGTCAAGAGTTAATCCCAATGTTGAGCAGGGTCATGTTAAATTGCATCTCGGAGAACACACAATTGTGAGTGATTTTCCTTTACGCGTGACATTCTGCACATCTTGGCGCGAGAACCCTGCGTCCACTAACCAACAATATATTCTGAAAGCTTCTTATAAATGCCGTAGAAACGTACCCCCGAAAATGCACTCTTGCATTTACAGCCAGGTTAGATAAACATTGTTCTTCGGCTGTTTCGTGCAATTGATAGCCGAAAATTCTGTGTGAGTTGACATCGACCAACAAGAACCACCGTCTAGAGGATGCAGTTCTCTGAGTTTACGGAATAACCGAAACGTTACCTGTGCCGGATTGTCAATTCTGACGAAATATAGACCTGCTATGGTGGAGGTAATCCATCACGTCTTTTCCTTTCGGAGAGAACAATTATTGTAGATCGTTACAATGCTGAATTTCATGAAATGCACCACAAGCATACAGCAATTGTCAACAGTCACACGCCCACATTCGCTCAAAGCACGGTGAATACTATGCATAAGTTGCAATATGAAAATCTTCATGCACCGTATTTTCGTTACATCTCTTCCACAGACTAGCACCTATTCCGGCATTTTGATCACTTTTGGGCAAAGAACAACTTATGTGATGACCGAGTGACACAAAATGCATTTGGGAACTCCTTCGCGTTGCAGACTTCTTTGGTCTTGAAATCCAATTGTGGTTCAGAGATGGCAAATTGTGATATGGCTGTAGTTTTTTGATAATAGAAAGAAGGTGGCAGTGCCTTTGAACTAGTCTTCGAACATTAAGAGATCCCATCATGGCGAAATTAAAATACCGCTAAATTTCCTGTAATTAATGTGATATCTTCAAATAGATAAAAGATAATCGAAATTTGGAACAAGAGCGCCCTAGACAATATTATTTTGCGTGAAATACCGTTATCACGACTCATTTATATGCTTTCGATTTCCAGCCATTTAGAAAATCGGCATTTATTTTCGCGTTTCTAAATGGCTGGAAACGGAAAGCTACGAGGTGACTTGTGATAACAGTACCTCATGCAAATAATATTGATTAACGTGCTCTTGTTCCACATTTCGGTTATCTTTTATCTATTTGAAGATATCATATAATTACTGTAAAATTAGCGGGAATTTAATTTCCCAGCATACTACATACATTTCTTAAGCATACTACTCGTTCAGTTCATTGCTCTCACACACAAGCCAAGCCGCAACATTTGGAATCTATAGATGAGCACAATGATCGGTTAAACATGCGACATCTACCTGGCCATAGCTATCAATATTTTCTTGGCGAGAAAATATTTCCAATTATATATATATATATAAATTAACATTCTTCTTCAGTACTGAGGCCATATTATAGGAAGTTGACCTATAGCTTAACGTATGATATCCAAAACCTTGAGCTCCGATCGAGAATCGAAGCTGTGTCTCTCGTGCTGAGGGCGATTATACTAAGTACGCTAGCTATGATTTGCTATTCTAGGTTATTCTATGCTTAGCGAGAAGTGGGCTCTGCACCGAAAAGGATGATTTTATAACAGTGGTTAACTTGGTTGATTGTAATGAAGCAAAAAACATTTACTTCAGACTGCCCTCTCATCTGATCTCGTGGCCAGCGCGTACGCCTTTGATGAATGGGATCCTAGGTTTGATTCCTGGTGAGAGAACATTGAACGTATACCGTGATCGAACCCCGCGCACAGAAGGCGTGCGTCAATCGCTAGACCGGCGGAGAGGACAGTTTATTACAAAGAACAGAATTATCAACTGTTATCAATGAAGTTAAAAATTTAAAAGTTTGGATTCCACCGTAACCTGTAGGCTCACATTTCATATTAGGGATGCGCATGAGACGAAATTTACGGCTATTTCGTCTTGAAAATATAAACCTGTATCGTCTCGTCTCGAGGAGTGCTGTTTCGTCTCTTATCGATTTCGAGACGAGACAAAAATTATACGAGATACATAATAAAAAAGAACCTAAAGTATGAGAAATTTGTAACATTTTGATCAAAATACAGCAAATACAGCAGGAGCTTCTTGAGTTTAAAAGGTATTGAAGTGCAATCAAAAGTCAGAAATAAGGCTGATAACACGTCATTCAACAACAACGCCAAGAAAATTTATTATACAACGTATAATAATAATAATAATAATAATAATAATAATAATAATAATAATAATAATAATAGTAAACTTATATCGAAAGCCAGGTAGTTTGTTACCTTGTGACTTGTTATAGTACACCCAAAGCATACTACCAACACAGCGAGGGAATAGGGAAGGCCGAGTGAGGTACCTTTGTGAACTGGGTCTGTCGAGGGGTATGGTTGAAGCAGGAGGCTTCAGGGACGAATGGCGCGGCGGAAGGAGGAGACAAAAGGACTGACTGTAAAATGTTGAACTTAGCAGAAAAAAGGGGAACGGTGAGGTGGGAAGTTCTGAAGTGAGCTTTGGAGGGGTGGTAGTGTTGGGTTCCGGGGAGAGGCAATTTATTGGCAGTAAACCCAGGGCTTCCCGTCTCTCCTGTATTTCATACATACGCTAATAAAGGTTTTATTATGTCGGTGGTACTCGCGAAGAACAGGGCAAACAACCATATTCATTCCGTAGCACTAACAATTCTCGTGATTACGTTCCCAGCACTCGTTCGTAATTGGATCGGTTCGTTCACTTTGAGTTCTACACCGTTTTTTTTTTTTTTTTTTTCTAAATTCTATGGTTTTCGTTTCGTGTCAGCTTTTGCCGTTATTCAATTTGAGCACTGGGCAATAACATTGTATCTATAAGTATTGGCAGATTACCGAAAGAACAGGTACGAGAATCTTGGATGGAAAAAGGAGCGTATTTCTCCATCTTCATCCGGTATTCCGTGTATGTGTATTATATTTTGTGTTCCTTCAACTTCTTTTTTAATCACTGTTTCATTTCATGTCTTTAGGTTTGTCGAATAGTTTTAGTCAACTTGGGAGATCGGATTGAAGTGGAAGTTGTATAGATTTAGGAAAAGAGAAGGTCATTCTAAAGTTGTGTAAATTCAGATCGGACGAAAAATTTAAAGAGTTCAAAGCATCGGTAATTCATAAAGTTTTATTTCAATTGCGATGATTATTCTATTTAAGGGTCTGGAAGAATCAGTGCAAGGATTTTTTAACAAGAAAAAAAAATTAAAAATAAGAAAAATGTGTTAGTAAGGGTGCAATAACAACAAAATGTTTTCTCCGGTTTTATGGCCAGACGCTCAATATATTGGTATTTATTGTGATGGTCAGGGTCAGTGGCCTCAGAGAATTAACTGCTTCTCACCAAGATTAAAAGTGATAATGCTGTACAGTCCGTACTTACTAAAACATTTAGATACGAGAGAGAGAGAAAAACAAACAGTTCTCGTTAGTTGTCAGCCTCGCCAAACGTATGCCCAGGCTACACCACTGTTTGTGTTTTTTCCCCAGAATTTGGAAAATTGAGGTAGTGGCTTGTGACACTTGAGGGATATATTCTTTCTTCACTGTGTGTAATTATACTCATTATAATAATTTAAATTTGCAGTGTCGTGGCAGGCGCGCATCCAGAAATTTTTGTTACAGGGAGTCCGATACTACAACACATACGTGTAGATACGGAATTCTATTGAATTGATGCTATTGTGCACCCGAAAAATACAATAACTGGGAGAGCAGCAGTAAGGAAGAGAAAGTATAGAGAATTGGACTTTTATGCATGTGTTTTGTTGACGATATTATATAAGTAATGGCATATTGTTTGCATATCCTCGAGGCCCGTTACCCTCCTTCAGTACTACATGGCGCTGTTAACATAACGACAATGGTATGATATTCTCTGTTATGTGTTCTTTACGCTGCCAAATGAGGGAATTTGTTGAAAATATTGTTGGGCAACTTGAACACTAGAAAGAAATTAACTTCGTACTTTATGATAAAACTGACAGATGTAGTGTAAGATCAGATGTTTAGGCCATATCAATAATTTCTCTGTTAAGGGGAGTATAGTTTGATTAAGAAAGAGTACAAATGTCAGCTAGCTACGATTGGACGGAGTCGCCAGTCGGACTGGATAGAGCCCCCGTGAGTGCGCCTCTGATACAGTCAAAATATATATAAAGAGTCTTTATCCCGGCAAAATTAAAATACCGCTAATTTTACAGTAATTATGTGATATCTTCAAATAGATAAAAGATAATTGAAATATGGAACAAGAGCGCCCTAGACAATATTATTTTGCGTGAGGTACCGTTATCACAAGTCACCTAGTGGCTTTCCGTTTTCAGCTGTTTAGAAACGCGAAAATAAATGCCGATTTTCAAAATGGCTTGAAATCGAAAGCAGATAAGTGAGTCGTGATAACGGTTTCTCATGTAAAATAATATTGTCTAGGGCGCTCTTGTTCCATATTTCAATTATCTTTTATCTATTTCAAAATATCACATGATTACTGTAAAATTAGCGGTATTTTAATTTCGCCGGGATGAAGACTCTTAAAAGGAGTTACGAAGTTTTGGGGCTCCGGATCCAGTAGGCTTCTTGCGTGGTTGCAGCTTCTTGTGCATTGTTGTTTCCTAAGTATCAGATTGGACTCTGATTCCAAGTTAGAGATTTCAGATCGAGTAGAATTATGTGTAATGTTGAGCCACCATCATGACGTAATTAGAGAGCTACTTAAAGAAAGCTGATTTGTCAGATAGAATTGTAATCCTCGTTTCTTTCTAGTATGGAAGAAATACATAATTATTAGAATAGAAGATGATATAAGAGGGCAATTACTCCCTCTAATTCATTTGGAATAGAGTATAGGATAACATAGACAAAGCGAAATGAAATCTTTTTAAGGTTTACGTCCCATGCTTATGCCCGCTAGGCTAAAGGAGACGATGAGAAACGAAGAAAATGGTGGAATGAAGAAAGTGGGAGGAAATGGGAGAACACCAAGAAAACCCACGCACACGGTATTTGTCCACTACAAGGTTTACTTGGCGCGAGCTCGGATCGAACCAGGACCCCCTGCACCAGAGGTGAACACTACCACTGAGCCTCTCATAGACAGAGAGAAAATATTGGTTGAATTATACTGGTTTAACAAGAAACTTGGAAGGGGTACAGTTTTCGAAATTCACTAGCTGAACTAATAAGCTACCCTGCTGGCACGGATCAATTAAAAAAAAAAAAAAAAAACAAACTACGTTTTAGCTTTTATCTTCTTGGGATTATTCTGTCATAGGAGGTGCAAACAATCAGGAGTATAATCTTTGTGGATTAGAGGGTTGATACCTTTTCAGTGTGGAACAGGCCGGTTTGGGAAATTGATTGACTGAAATATGGAATTTGTTTTGAGGAACAAGTTATCAGGATTAATATTTGAGTCAATCTGAAGCCTAATACTGTATTACAATCTCAGAAATATATTTTCGTAAGAGCAAATTCGTTCCGCGTGACTGTGAAATTTCACCAAGTGACGAAGAAAAGAATCGATTCAGAAATCACAGTTACTGTTCATCGTGTGTTGTTAGGAGATTCCAATTCTAAACTATTGTGTGCAATGAAGGAAGAAAAATTTCATTGGTCCATTGTGCAGTTTAACTGAGGGAGCAGGGAAGAGAGGGTATAGAGAATTGGGCTTTGTTAAGTTATGCATGCATTTTGTTGACGTTGTATTATATAAATAGTGGCGTATTGTTTGCATGTCCTCGAGGCCCGTTACCCCCTTCAGTACTACATGACGCTGTTAATATAACAACAGTGGTATGCATTCTCTGTTATGCGTTCTTTACGCTCCCAAATGAGGGAATTTGTTGTTGAAATCTTGTTGGGTAACCTGAGCACTAGAAAGAAGTGCACCTCGTACTATAATCGGTGAGAATTACTCTATTGTGTAGCTTCTTTTGAATACATGGCAGCTAGAGAGAAGCGATTTTCAATATTGTAGTGAAATACAACATTCAGCGGCAAACTTCTGTCTAGTACTAAAGGGAGTAAAGAAGTTTAAAAGTTAACGCACAGCAGAGCAGGTACTCAGCTGGTGTAGTAGCTAGGGGGGCAGGTCTTTGAAACATGAGATCCCGTGTTCGATTCCCGGTGGGAATACCATAAAATTTGAACGTATTACGGTAGTTCGGATTCCACTGCATGTTCGCATCTCATATAGCCCGTTGCAAAGGGGCGCCAAGCGTCCAACCGATCAAAACGCTCTCTGTGTGCCGTATGAAGTAAAATATACACGTTCCTTTCAGTAACCACGCTATATGAGACGCGGACTTATAATTTAAAGTGGAATCCGATCCATCGTAATGTGTTCAAAATTTCAATGATTTTCCACCGAGAATCGAACCTATGCACCAAAGGCGAGCGCGCTAGTCAGTAGACCAGCGTGAGAATTTTGAGACTGTTTAGGCTTGTGTTAAGGGTGTCATGAAGGATGTTGTCGTGTATTAGAAAGTGTATTTGTTTGTATTCGAAGGGAACGGTCTCCTCGTATGTGTTAGCGAGAATTCTGTCTCGTCGCGTCTCAGAGGGGGGGGGGGGAAGAGGCTATGGCTCTCAGTGGTAGAGCGCTTACCTCTAGTGCTTGGAGTTCCTGCTAGGGATGGTCATATTTCCGGAAAAACGGAAAATATTTTTTTTCCGGAAAATTGAAAACGGGAAATTTTCCGGAAAAACGGAAGACGGAAAATTTTCCAGAAAGGCGGAAAACGGAAAAGTTTCCAATAAAAGCGGAAATTGAAAAGATTACGGAAAAGCGAAATTTTTTCCGGAAAAGCGAAAAGTGTGATTTCCGGATACCGGAAAAGCTATTTTTTCTCCGAAATGGCCATCCCTAGTCCCTGGTTCGATCACCGGACAAGTGAAGTTGTGGTGGACAACATCGTGTCCGTGGGTTTTCTCAGGATACTTCCGTTTCCACCCGCATTATCATTCCACCAATTCTTCCATCATCATTTTCTTTCTTTAATCATCCGTCTGCCTTACCTGAAAGGGCATAATTGTGGGACGTTAAACTAAAATATGACATGACATTTTTTTTTCTCATCTCAGAACCTTGGATAATTTGAACAGTTAAAAGCAGGAAACATAGGCAAGTTAAAAGAAAACCAAAGGAATGAAACGATAAGATTATTCTGTAATTTTTAAAGCGTTAAAAAGGAAAGAAAATGTAGGGCGGGGAGGGGCTGGGGTCGAGACAGGCAAACACTCGCATATATTGCTTTTAGTTCCTGATAAAATCACAAAAGTCTTCAGTGTGTATATGTATACATGCACAGTTTCTCTATCGCCTCAAGATGGCATCGTATTTTGAAAACAAACGACGGACTGTTTAGCACATTGTGTCGGTTGAATAGCGATTTTTAATTACACTGTACACCTAACTTCGAAATGCAATAACAAACAGCTTTATCATGGAATGGACTAACTGATAACGAGGAGTGAAAAATAGCAACATCAACGAATGCTATAGAGTCCAATGTAGGCTCTGACAAGTCTCTTTGATTATTGCACTTGTGCCATAAAGCATGGCTCGGTGCAGGCATAACTCGGCCATTCGTTGCCTTCAACACAATGGAGTGTGCAATAGCCGGCTAGCGCTAAATTAGGAGAACGGTTTTTACTGCGAACTTGAAGTAACGGTATGATTGCAGGGAAAATGATATTTTCTTTTCGTTTAAACAGTCAAGTTGTTAAGATTATTATTTTCCCCCTTCCCTTCTCTTTTCTTATTCCTTTCTCTTTTCTTCTCTTCCTCACTCCTTGTTTCCTGATACTTAAAAAAAAAAAAAAGTTCGTAGATTGGATGTACAGTGTAGCACGCGTGATATTTTTGAGTGTATTGGAGAGACAAGGTGCATAAGACATTCATTAATTTTTTTAAATAGTGCTTTAAAACAGGTAGGGCTTTTTTTTTTTTTTTTTTTTTTTTTTTTGCAAAGCTTTATTCATTATTTTTCCAGTACTCAGAGCTGGATTTGGATTTGATGAGCCCCTAAGCTATTGAACGTAATCGGTCTTCTTATATGGCCAGCTCTCCATTGTCAACTGACATTTTAGGGAGCAGGCTAACAGGAGGGGCCCCTATTACTTACAACATAAAAGCACACTATTGCTGTATGTAGATTTTATTTTCATTATTTTTCATCTTATATTTGGAGGTGCACATCCAGTTTTCTTTCTTCAATTTTTTTGGGGCCCCGAGAGAGATGAGGCCCTAGGCTACACGTAAATCCGGCACTGTCAGTACTTACGGTACTATTCGTGCTTATGTGACGTGCAATCTTAAGTTTGATTCTAAGTGAGACCATAGAAATATTCGGAATTGATCGTTTGCAAATTGCGGTTAAAAAAAAAATCAAGTTACAAGACCATGTGTTGGCAACATATAAGTACTCAATTAACAAGCTATCTAATCTGTCAGGTGTCTTTGTGGAAGCAAGGTCATGAAGGATGGAACCTACTATGATCATAGATTTTGAAACCACGACCAGGCGCGCACCCAGAATTTTTTATTGCGAGGGGTCCAAGCTTTTTGACGAGTGGGATCAATACAACAAGCCACTACGCCTGTGTAGTATTGAACGGGTTTTATTCTGCACACGAAAAGATTATAAATAATTTAAAATACTTCCAAGTATATTTTCAGAAACAAATGATAGAACTAGATTGTTTTTATAGGAGAAAAAGTACAGATGAAGTTTAAGATTATATTTTCATGTTACATCAAATATTTCCCTGTTAAATAAGTATAATTTTATTGAAAAAGTGTACAAATGTATCTTGAATTAGAAAGTTTTTGGGGTGATCTGGACCCGGAGGACTACCCCCTCCCCCCGAGGGTGTGCCCCTGACCACGACCAAGAATTGAATCTTCTGTACTTGGTGGTTGCATAGACGACCTTCATGTTAAGATCAATTCTCACAGTACAAGTCTTTCTCCACCTTACCACTTAGCCTGTAGGATATCTGAATCACAGGTAAGTATTTCACATAGACTAGATTTGGGTTTGTCTCGTCTCGAGAAGTATGTTCTGCTGGAAGAGCTGTATCGTCTCTCGGGTTTTGTCTTCTCACTAGTAAAATCTAATAACCTAGGATGCGAATTTCACATCTGCAATAACGCTGCACAACCAGCGGGCGCGGCGGACCGATTTACGAAACCAGTCAAGCGAGATTTTTGATAAGTGAATAGCAGGTGGAAGTTGTCTTTTACAGTATTTTGTGATAAACGTTACACTAAGGAACATTCGGTATTTGAAACATTACAGTTTAGCAAAAAAGATTGCACTATGATTATTCCCAGACGAGACGAGACGAGACGAGAAAACTTTATTCTCACCTCGTCTCATGGGAATACCCAATGTCTTCTTCGTGGGCTTTTGCATCCGTTTCACCCTTATTATTATTATTATTATTATTATTATTATTATTATTATTATTATTATTATTATTATTATTATTATTATTATTATTATCATTATCAAAATAACCAACTTTAATTCCCAGCATTAGAAGCGTTTATCGTTCATCCTATCACAGGGGTGCACGCAGAAATGTTTGTTGGGGGGGTGGGGGGCAGGGAATCTAATACTACAAGCTAGTACATCTATGTACTATTGAATGGATACTATTCTGCACCCGAAAAAATTAAGTAATTGTAAAATATACTATATTTTCAGAAAAGAGTGATAGAACTAGATTGTTTTTATAAGAGAAAGAGTGCAGATGAAGTGTAAGATCAAATTTTCATGCTACATTAATCATTTCCCTGTTAAACAAGTATAATTTTAATTGAGAAAGTGTACAGATGTATGTTGAGTTAGGAAATCTTTTTCGAGGGGGGAAGGAACCAGACCTGGTGGACCCACTGTCCTGTGATGATTAATCAGTGTTATTGGGGTTAGAAACGGAAGTAGTTAGAAATTTTAATTTTCTGTCATATTTGTTGTATGCGCTTGTTAGCACTTCGTTCGAATTAAAAATACTACCTCACCATTATGAATCTGGGTCTCAATGGGTGGCCCTTCCTGTAACTGCAAAATAGTGTATCTTGTCATATAAAACCGTACCAATCATTGCATTGTTGCTGCGCGATGTCCTCCACTTCATACACGTAGAAGATGAAGAGATGTGCGCATATTTTGTCCCTCCAGATAATTTTTTTGTAGCATTGTACGTTGAGGTGGACTGGTGGTTAGAGCGTTGGACTCACGTCTGCGTGGTCCCGGGTTCAAATCCCGGCCGGCTGCTTCCCAATTTCCGGCAACCACCCAACGTCGTGAAGCAAATTGGGGTGTCACGTGAATAAAGTACGTGATGGCCACTAGATCTAGAAGCCTGCTGATATGTCTATTACAGACAGGGCGCTGACTATGTATGTGATTCGTCGCCAGTCTGGACGTAGTTTTGTCAGTCGGTAACAAATTGCATTAGAGCGGCTCAGGCGCATGAAAGGGCTGTTACGAGTGGTTTGGGATGCGCATGAGACAAGGGTTGCGGCTACCTCGTCTCGAAAATGTGTCGTGTATAAGTGATGTCATGTATAACAGATGCATTTCTTGAGACGAGATCACTTTTTTTAATAATAATAATAATAATAATAAGTGATGCCTTTCTCAAGATACGTATCTGTTTCTATCGTAAGAGCTCTGTCTTATCTCGAATCCCGTCACGAAGTTCCTTCACACTCTCTTACATTCCGATGTTTATTTTAGCCCAAATTAAGCATTTGAATTCGTCTTCACAGATTATATATACATAGACGTACGCAGGGCCGGATTTAGGGAGGTGCAAAGGTGCACGTGCATCCCCCTCCTCCGTTGTAAATATACACTGCCTAAAGTGAGAAGCTAGCAGTGAGTTTTGCAAAATCAGTAGTTTAAGTCAATTTTCTGAAGGTTGAAGAAACACTTAACATTTCCAAAGGAATTCCTTATTCACGTTACAGATGCCTAAAAGCATTTTTTTTTAAAAACTCATATTTTATTTAAATGTACTGGTAGTTATTGGTGCTAGGGATGCGCCCGAGACAAGATTTGTGGCTGTCTCGTCTCGAGAATGTGCTGTAAAAGTGATGTCTCGACTCGAAAAATGTATATTTCTCTATTGGAAGAGCCGTGTCTCGACTCGAATTTTGTCAGGAAAATCCTGTCTCGACTCGTCTCGTGCGCATCCCTAATTGGTGCACCACCCTCAGAGAATCCTGGATCTGGCCCTGTAATTGTGAGCAGTAAATAACTACGTTTCAGGCAGATACTGAGGCCATTATGAATAGAACTACTTCGCTCGGTATTTGCAAAATGAATTCGAAGTTCCATCATTCTAACAAAATGCGAATGTACTGCCGGTTAAAATTAAGTATACACATGATACAAACTATCCTATGAAAATATATATTTTTCCAAAGAAATCGTTGTGGAAAGAGAATCAATAGACCTAACTAACTGGCGGCTTCGTCCTGAACTTTTACAGTTTCGTTTGTATTTGTAGGAAATTTCTCACGCTGCTCTCTTATAAAAACTCAATTAGTCAGTTCAGCATTTAAATGACAATGCATATTTCTAAGGAGTGACCGATTAATTAATGGCGAGAGGCAAGTTGGACTCAGGTTAAAATTCCATCCTTCGCGTCTTCTTCTGGTTTTATTGCCTCTTGAGGAATTCCGACCTAGTCACGGTACATTCTGTCCCAGTACTCTTTCTGAAGCAAAATTAAAATTAATTTTATATTTAAACGTTATTATTATTATTATTATTATTATTATTATTATTATTATCTGTAAATATTTACACCGTTATTAATGTATTGATTTATTATTTATATATAATATATTATTTATATGTATATTTACCTCAAACCAAGCAGTTGGATAACATAAAAAGATCAAATTTTCTGTCCGTTTACTGCAAGTTTGAATGTTAATATGGTTCTCCCTTTTTGATATCTATGCTTAGGGACACTACTTATGACATTAAAAGGTACTGCGGTGTTGACACATTTTGTACACATTCACGAGATGTACGTACTATGTGGGCGCGCTATAGTACGTCATCTTACCTGCACCCTCTTACTATACGACCACACGACTTTTTCACTGTGTTGCATCTACTTTCCTCTGCTATAATTTCCGTTTTCTTCTTTCAATACATATCTTTACTTCTTTCACAGTTCCCTCTTAGTGAAATGCACCGGTGAAAGCATCCAAGCGCTGTGAGACATTAAGCTAGACGATTACAAGGTGAACGCATTGTGGGTTCTAGTCTCGCTCAGAGCATGGGTAGTTTTAATTGTCTCAAGTTAAAAGAAAACCTCGGGACGCAGTGAGGACGCCAGAAGGGGGAGGGGAAGAGGCGAACTTTCGGTCCTGTTGGCTATGTCAGTCTCTCTTCGACAGAGATGTGATGTGAAGTTTTCGTTTTCGGTATACAAAAATAATAGCTGTCCTCCAAAGTGTTCTCTGATCCTCCATCCTCCTCCTTCCCAATTGAAATTAAAGCTGTTGTCATCACTGTAAGGATGTTTGTCTCTCTGACTTTTACAGTGCCAAGGAACCGGGATATTCACAGAACGTTTCAAGAATATGCTTTCCAAATATTTACTAGTATATATCGTCATTTCAGCAATAATAACCCAAATGGGACTTAATGGTAGAGCGCGTATTTCTCAAGCGACTGATCTCGGGTTCCATCTCAGGTGATGTTAGTTTGTGCTAGACAATATGTAATATTCATAGTTCTTCCCGATGTGCTCCCTTTGTTCCCACATTATTATTCCACCAATGATTTTATAATGATCCACTTTCATAAATCTTGTCTCTTTTAATTTAAATGGTCATTCCATTTCATATTTTTCAATAATTCATTTCATTTTTATTATGTAATGTTGACCTTTGAAGTATTTTCAGACATTGTTTTGACCAATTTCGGAACAAAATTGGACCACTCTACTATAAAAGTTGCAAACTGATTGACAAGAAAGTTAATTTTACACGTAAAAACAGATATGATTTTGTACTATACAAGTTATATCTATTCATGGTATTTTAAAGAAACTGGAAATTATGTTTTATATCTGATGACAGTCATATTTTGTGGCAGATTTATTTAATTTCTTACGGTCTTTTTGTATACGAATGAACAAATTGCATACGCGTAAGTACAGCAGTTATTCTTGGCATGTATAACATTTATTTCATTTATGAGTAGATTGCTTTCAAGTGTGGCAAATTGCTATAAAATATTGTCGCTTGTGTCTGTCCTTTTTCTTCTTTTCATTATTAAATTTATGTTTAATTACCTTCGTTTGCATTATTCTAATTTTCACTTTACATAGTCGCGTACTTCAGAGTAAAATGTTTTGCATTAAACGTTTAGTTTGTTCATATTGAAGACTGAGCAAAAGTAGATTTAAGTGAGTAAATATGCACATTATGAAAGTGATTTTATATACACATTAGTACGCGATAAAGAACTACCGATATATTGTGTTTTAGACAATGTATTATGGTTAAGATTTAAATATCCCTTCTTCTTCTTCTTCTTCTTCTTGGCTGTGCAGTCTCTTGCGTGGATCGACACACTTTTCCCTATTCCGAGCCAGACTTCATATTTCTATATCGTCTTTCTTCCCTATCCTGAGGTAGACTTTCCATTTCAATATAGTTTTCATTCCCTATTTTGATCCAGACTTTCTATTTCCATATAGTTTTTCTTCCCTGTTTGATCCAGACTTTCTATTTCCATATAGTTTTTCTTCCCTCTTTGAGCCAGACTTTCTATTTCCATATAGTTTTTCTTCCCTGTTTGATCCAGACTTTCTATTTCCATATAGTTTTTCTTCCCTCTTTGAGTCAGACTTCCTATTTCCATATCGTTTTTCTGCCCTACCTTAAGTTATTTTTTTTTTATTTCCATGGAGCGTTGCGACCCTATCTTGAGCCAGGCTTTTCATTTTTATATAGCTTTTTCTTCCCTATCCTGAGCCAGACTTTTCCATATAGTTTCTCTTACTTATCGTCTGGCAGACTTTCGTTTTCATATGGTTTCTCTTCCCTATCATGAGCCAGATTTTTCATTTTCATATGATTTTTCTTCCCTATCATAATCCAGGATTTTCATGCCAATATAGTTTTGCTTTCTATCATGAGCCGAATTTTCCATATCCATATGTTTTTCTTCCTTATCACGAGCCAGACTTTTCCAAATATATTTCAGACTTATATATAGACTACATATATTCCATATATAGCCAGACTTTTCATTCATATTTCCATATATTTTTCTTCCCTACATCCTATATAATTTGATCTGAAAATTTCAATCGCTGTCTTTCCCTGGATATTTATCCTTTTACCATTCCTTCCACAATAGCGTGATTCAAACTGATTCATCCATCATATAATGTGTGAATCATCTTACTTCCTTTTTTGGAGGATAATTTTCAATATCGTACTTTATTCTTCTACCATTTTCAGCACACCTTCATTTGATATTTTATCCATCTATGTACTATTCAATATTCTTCTATAGTATCACATTTCGACGTACTGTACGTTTCTCGAACGACGATGTGTACGTTTCTCTTCTAGAATCCATCAATCACATCCATACATTATGTTTTCATCAGTTTTTTTTTAAATCAGTATTTCTGGTTAAAAGCTTTTATTTTTCTTCAAATGGCTTCTTTGTATGAGCTATTCTATAATTACATCTTCCTGGTATTTGTACTCATCAACCTACTCTCCACCCATATCTTTTCTAGAAGCAGAGGTGGTTCAGTGCTAGAGCGTCTGATTCCAGCTCACGCCGAGTGGCCTTTGTGATGAACACTGTGTGGCTGTTTTTTAGGGGTTCTTCCGTTTCCTCCTCTTTCTTCATTCCACCATTATCTTCCATCTCATCATTACCATCTCCTTTAGCCTCAAAGCATAAATGTGGGATGAAACACTTTTAAGAAATCGTTCGTAAGGAGCCAGAAAGAGAAGGTCTTTCACAGCTCGCAACGGCGTTGGCATCACTCAAGTGTCAAGACTTTTTCGGTGATCTATAATGTCAGTTTTCCTAATGGTGTAAAACAGAGTGACTGTGGTTGTTAACACTGGTACCAAAGGAAGGGCTCCATTTTTCCTCCGTACCTGGTTTAAAAAAAAAAAAAAAAATCAGGGACCATCTCCTGATGACTCCTCTCTAAGGGCATGCAAAGAGGCTTATATTGTTGGTTGTGCCTTATCCACACGGTCATGAAGACCATTACACGATGTTAGACAGTAGATGTTTGTTATAAAGATGATAGTAATATACTGTACGTATATATCGCTGATAGAAGTAATCCACAATAGAGACATAGTGAAACCTCTAAAACAAGGTACATCGATTGGATATGATTATTTGTTCGTAAATGAGATGTGCCGTTACAGAGAGATTTCACAAATTTAAATTACTCGCAGCTAATGCGGTAATGAAATCTTTGTGTTACGTCCCACGTTTATGCCGGCTAGGCTAAAAGAGACGGGGATGATGAGAAATGAATGAAATGGTGGAATGAAGGAAGTAGGAGGAAACGGAAGAACTCCGAGGAAACCCTCGCACACGGTGTTTGTCCACCACAAAGATCACTTAGCGCGAGCTGGGATCGAATGAAGCACCCCATGCACCAGAGGTGAAGGCTCTACCACTGATCCCACATGTAACTTTGGTGCTGAAAGGGGCGCTAAAGTCATTAAAGTAACCAAATACATATAATTTTGCAAAAGGAAAAAATGCCCGTATTGTAAAAGTATCCGTTAAAGGAAGTTTCACTCTAGTAAATAGAAATGGGTATTCATGTAAAATATTGTCGTAAAAGTAACAAACACAGATTGCTGTACAATAGCAGAGAAGAAAATATACCGGACAAAGAAAGTTACTTGCAAATAATTCAAGGTACACTTACACACGCATTTATGTATGCTCAAACGCATACAGTATATAGGATATACATACTCAACATCTACATACCCATTTCGTCTCCGAAGCATAAAGAATGTCTTCTGGTTTTAGTTAATTATACAATGACACGCTTTGGTACGTATGAATCTAAGCAAAACCAGTGGTTTAATGCTAAGGCATTTCTGCTTAATTATAGCGACTCTTAGCCTTCCCTTTGCACGAAACCTAATTAGCGAACAGCCGTCCATTTTTCTGCACATACAGGCCAACACATCGTTTAGTATTTAAGAAGGAAAGAAAAAAAAGAATATACAGTTGCTGTAGAAAAAGGAGGCCTAATTTAAAAATCAGGTTTTCTTTTTCTTTTATTCTTCTTTCATTTCACACTAGGCGTGAAAAACTAACTTCTTCTTATACATATAATAAGAGACACTCCTTAATTTACAGCAATAAACTGTGGGAACAAAACACGTGAGTCTGTTAGTAAAGCTGAAATTGCGAATTTGTATTTCTGTAATAAAATGTTTGATTCTATCCCATTGTGCAAATATTTATAAAATACTACAATCATTTTTCTATGAAAATCAAATCAATGAATTTTAACTCGAAATTACGCTAGTTTCTAATTGTAATAACATCATCATCTTCATAGATCAGTTGCTACAGAGGCACTTCCTTGCACCGCGGACTTCAGCTAACCTCTTACATATATATCTACTGTCCATGAACTGCAGTATTTTTCATCCCTTCCCTCTTTTTCATACCATTGTACCTTCGAGCACATCATGATACAGTTCTTTCTGAGCCAGTATCCCAAATAATTTATCTCCCTCTTTTTTTTAATTACATTTGAAATTGTACTTTTCTTTCCATTCTTCTCCACATCTACATTTCGAATACCTCCGTTCGTTTTTTTTTTTTCATCGCTATGCGTAATATATACGTTATGTTTCTGAAACATAGAATCCAAAGATGTTATAAAATAGAGGATCTGCCCATACAACAAAATCGTGAAGCCATACGTCACAGTTTCGCCACACCCGCTCTGCCCGCTCCACGCCACTAAGATCGCAATGTTTCGAGCCAACCATCATGGCGGAAACAAGAGTAGCCAATCAGACGTGTCAGCTCAGACGATACTTCGTTGTTTTCTGGCTTCATTGGGTTCATAGGATGAAGATACATATGGGCAGATTCTCTATTTTATAACATCCTTGATAGAATCCAATTATTATATGACCTATATAGATTGTACTGTTAAATATCGAAGAAATAAGTTTTTTGAAGTCGTCCCTGAATTTTGACACTTTCAAATTATGCTGTGCAAGTTATGAAGAGACAAGTTTCAGAGCGAAAACTTTACAAAATAGCGAGAAATTGTTCTTATCATATGGATTAGAGTATGGATTGTATCTTCAGTGTTATTTCATTAGGAAACGTTTATTATATACACACCTTCTCGTGAGTCTTTAACTTCAGTAATTTCACTGCAATAAAATAAATTTATATTCAAAATCATTTACGGAAAGGCAGTTCTTGATGCTGTGAAAAACTGGCCACTACTCCATTATTATGTGCTAAAGAAAATGTCTTTTGAAATAGATTCATAACCTTTTATACTTCATTTATAAGTATCTTTGCTTCAAGATGAAATAAGCACCGAAAAAAAAACAAAAAAAAAAAAAAAAAACTGTCCTACTGTATTGATGAGAGATGTTGAATACAGCGTGATTATGAAGGATTTAATCTGTTGAAATATCTCCCATTGGATTTCCGGGAAGGTTTGACTCTCCTGTCACACTCACACCAAAAGTAAGCGCTCTAACCTTGAGCCGCTGGGACACGGCGGAGCCTGCTAGCGCCTTCAACATTAGACTAGTTCATCAATGTGTCCACTCCATTTAAGTGTAACAACTTTGAAAGCAGTTCATAAAGTAAATATTATTTCCTCCGGAACTTTTTCTCAACATTGTTTAACAAAGGCAATTCTGTTACAAAGAGATTTTGAGAAATGGGGTGTCAGGGAACGTAAAACAATGACCATTATGTGGATGTAATTTCTTCATTTGTCGCAGTAGGTTTATCTGTGGTTTCAGCCTTATGTTAAACTCGTAAAATCCGGTGTTAAAAAGGGATCTTAAATTCCTAACCAACTCAAAATACATGAGGTGGTGATTTTTCTATTGAAATTGAAGAGAAAGTGGAGATAACATTAGTTTTGATTGACAGTTGTACATGTTCATTAACACGCGTCCAGATATAATGAAATGTTTGTTTGCAAATGTGGAAAGGGAATTACTCCTCCTGTGTCATTTAGATCGTCTCCAGTTCCTTATTAATAAGTAAAGTAATTCCGAAACGTAATCCACTCATTACGTTGACCACAAATAAATAAACAATATTAATTTCTTTTGAATATGTATTACCTCTTTTACATTGTAAAAATCTGTAATTAATATATGTAATATACCAGTACTTAAGGAAAGAAAAAAAGTTGCAACATGCAATCACAACATATACTGTAATGCAATTTGTATTGCATAAAATATGTGAGAAAGTCTTTTTGTCTTCTTGTCGTAGAAATAAATAAATGAAAGACTTCATTGAAAATATAGGTTCGTGTTTTGTTTGTTTCGTAAAAACCATAACATTATGCGATCTAGTTAAAAATGGGAGGAGTTCTGCGTGTTTTAACTGTATCAACACACGTATAATTACTAATGACTTGTAACCTTATTATTATTTGCATGGAAGCTCTTTTTTGTGTGGGAGGGGAGTGTTTTTTGTCCATTCATTCATTCATTCATTCATTTTTTCTGTTTTTTTTTTTAAACAATTAATGTTGAATGTCGTTTAGTAGTGCACACGTTGTCATCAACGTTGCGTACATTTTTTTTTTTTTTTTTAATAACATATTCCTGCTAGTCAGAAATCAACGTTTGAATCTTAAGTATCATTGGTGGGAATGTAGTTATTGAGATGGTTCGTATGTTACACAGTTTAGAAAACCATAGACCTTCCGATATGAATGGAAAAATGAAGTGAAATTTTTAAGTTTTACGTCCCTCGAATATTCCGGCTAGGCTAAAAGAGACATTGATTATGAAAAATGAATGAAAAGGTGGAGTGAAGAAATTGAGAGGAAATGGAAGAACACCGAGAAAACACCCACACACAGTATTTGTCCACCACAAAGCTCACTTAGCGCGAGCTGGGATCGATTCAAGGACCAGAGGTGAACGCTCTACCACTGAGCCACCGCGGCCCCCTGATATAAACAAGAATGAGAGATACTCCGTAATTTTTTTCTCTCTTTCCTTGTGTGATGATAAAAGAAATGAGGTTTGTTTTCATTGAAAATATTGTAAACAAAAGAAAAATAATTTTCTCGTTTCGTCTCGATTCTAGGAAAAAAAAAAACATATCGTTTCGTAAATTTATGTGAAAAAATTTTCCCCTGAGTTCTTGTTCTTAATTTTAATGATAAGTTATCTGGATAATTCCGCACCACGATTTAAACCATATTTCTGTATATTGGAGAATATTGTGTAGTAACTTGTGTATCTTTAAGGTTAGTGTAAAGGGGCAAGCTTTGCCGATAGATGTCACTACAGTCTTCGTATCTCTCCCATGTATTTTTTTACCTTTCATGAAAATTTACAATTTCTTTTACAAATTTCAACGTAGAGACTTCAAATTTTTAGAGAAGGAACTTCATAACCTATTAAAGAGAACAATCCGTGCCGATTTTTTATTTAGAATTTTCTTCATTGTTGAAACAGTTCCATTGTTAAAGGTTTGGATATCAATTTCAACAATCAAGCCATTTCAACAATGAAGAAAATTCTAAATGAAAAATTGGCACGGATTGTTCCCTTTGATAGGTTATGAAGTTCCTTCTCTAAAAATTTGAATCCTTTACGTTGAAATTTGTAAAAGAACTTGTAAATTTTCGTGAAAGGTAAAAAAAATACATGGAAGAGATACGAAGATTGTACTGCCATCTATCGACAAAACTTGTCCCTTTAAACCAACCTTAAACGTTGATAATTCTTCTTCATTGTGTTCGTAATCACTTTATCAATGTACGGTATACCTTTTATATGTGAAACATGTAATACTAAAGCGTTGTCTAAAATATAAAATTTGGATGAACTAGTGTTACTGACGAGACTCGAGGGAATTTCTCCAAAACTATACGATAATTGTCATGTTTATCATGTCGTCTCAAATTTGGAAATGTATTCGTCTCGTTTACGAAACGAGAATCAATCGAGCGCGACGAGCAATATCTCATTTCATGGGCAACACTGTTTTTGAAACTATGGCAGGGCAGACTCCAAACCTATGTGAATTCAACGCTGAAACCGGAAGAAGTACTAGATCTACTCGTACAACTACTGATTAGAATACAGGGTTAAAGTAAAGGATTTAGCCTGTCCTTTGGTTCCTGAATTTATATAAGAAACAATTTTTACATATCTCTTTCAAAAGAGACACTGACCAAAGCTTAAAACTTTACTTTATTTTAAATTATAATTTGTAACTGTTTCGGATATCTAGCATATCCTTCTTCAGACACGATCGAAATTAATGAAAATACAAACATATCTCTTTCAACTATTACTATACAAGAATCAATATTGAAACTGGGAGTTGTACTGGTTTTCCTACTTTCGGGTTCAGTATAAGAATAAAAGCTGAGATTAAACATGTCGTCTGAATCCTGAATCCATATCGAAACATTACTTCTCGTTCAGTTTCAGTATAAGAATAAAAGCTAAGATTAAATATATTGTTTGAATCCTGAATCCATATCAAAACATTATTTCTCGTCCGGTTTCAGTGTAAAAGAATGAAAGAACTGTTTATTGTTTGGTTCCTGAATCCATACAGAAACATTACTTCTCTCGTTCGGTTTCAGTGTATAAGGATAAAAGCTGTGATTAAATATATTGTTTGAATCCTGAATTCATATCAAAAGATTATTTCTCGTCCGGTTTCAGTGTAAAAGAATGAAAGAACTGTTTATTGTTTGGTTCCTGAATCCATACAGAAACATTACTTCTCTCGTTCGGTTTCAGTGTATAAGGATAAAAGCTGTGATTAAATATATTGTTTGGATCCTGAATCCATATCAACACGTTATTTCTCGTTGTCCCTTACATTCTTCACTCTATGGAGATCCATATTGAAACCAGAAGTAATAGTATATTTCTAGTACTTCCGGTTTTAGTAAAAGGGAGGAGATGAAATATACTCTTGAGACGCTGAATCGATTAAAAAAAAAAAACTGCTTTTCTTTATTGATTAGCAGTTTTGCTTTATGCTGATCAACGTTGAAAGGGGGAATGAGTGATTTTTACCAGTTCTGGTCCAAGTAGACAGTTAAGAGTCTTCATCCCGGCGAAATTAAAATAGCGCTAATTTTACAGTAATTATGTGATATCTTCAAATAGAAAAAAGATAATCGAAATGTGGAACAAGAGCGCCCTAGACAATATTATTTTACATGAGAAACCGTTATCACGACTCACTTATCTGCTTTCGATTTCGAGCCATTTTCAAAATCGGCATTTATTTTCGCGTTTCTATAACAGCTGAAAACGGAAAGTCACTAGGTGACTTGTGATAACGGTACCTCACGCAAAATAATATTGTCTAGGGCGCTCTTGTTCCATATTTCAATTATCTTTTATCTATTTGAGGATATCACGTAATTACTGTAAAATTAGCGGTATTTTAATTTCACCGGGATGAAGATTTTTAAGGGAGAACATGGGATTTATTGGAATGCTAAATCGATTAAAAAAAAACTTCTCCTCCCTAGCTTTGCCCGCTTTTGCTCTGATATCTGCCGACAGACAGACAGACGGAGAAAGTCGTTCTGTAAGACTTCTCATTGATACATAGGCAGTCAATACATTTATAGGAAACCAAATGGTACAGAAGTTGCAGCACTGAACACAGTACAAAGTGTCCCAAGAAAGCATACTGGGAAATTACTTGAGATACTAAGTTCTTAGTATACACAATAACACCAATTACATTATTATTGCTAGTAGGGTTTTTCTATACGATAATGAAGTGATTAATAATGGAGATAAATTATCAAGTATTTAATTATGTATGTAATATAATCTTTCATTTGTATATATATGTATATACATATACATGAATTTCATTAACTTATGGATTTTAGTTATTAATATAACAATTCTATGATATTGTTTGCAGAAGCCAAGTATATATATGTAGAATGTATAGTTTTCATGTACACACACACATTATATATATATATATATATACGTAGGTAGTATAGATGAATCACAATAACGTCTACTCGTAATAATGATTGAGTAGAAAACCCATGGATGGAGCGGTTTCCATGGGAGACAACTGAGAGTGTATAATTAATTGATTCCTCTCTGATTAATTAATTTCCGTTGATTATTCATGTTTCTCCCTGCCCTTCCTCCTCTTCTTGTTCTTTCTCCTCCTCCTCTTAATCTCTTTTTTCTCTTTTTATGTTCGTTTTGCACTTTATTCTTTCTTTGTCAATCGGCGTATCTTAATTGTTGTATTGGTTATTTTTGGATACCCCCTTTCTCTCTCTCTCTTTATCATTTATTCTCTCTTAACATATTTTTTCTTTAACTCCTTCTCTCGCTCATTCTACTTTCGCCTTGTTTTGTTTATTTAAACACTGAGTAGGAAATTAGTAAAACCTGAGGAAGAAGAGCATTTTTATTTTTATTTTGAAAAAGCATTTGGTAATTTTGTGTATTGGCATTATTTTCTGAATAAAAATGAAATAAATTCGTTTCACTAATTAGCAATCATTGTTTTCAATTCATTTACTATAATTCATTATATTATCATTATTAGTTTCATAGAGAGCCGCGGTGGCTCGGTAGTACAGCGTTCATCTCTAGTGCATAGGGTCCTTGGTTCGATTCCAGCTCGCGCCAAGTGAACTTTGTGTTGGACAAACACCGTGTGCGTGGGTTTCCTCGAGTTTCTCCCGTTTCCTCCCACTTTCTTCATTCCACCATTTCATTTATTTCTCATGATTACCGTCTCCTCTAACTAGCCGGCATAACGTGGGACATAAAATGTAAAGAGAATGAATATTACAGAAGAATGAATAATAATTATCTACTATGAAAATGAATAAAGGGAGTAACACATTCTGAGTAGGGTTGCCAATTTTTGATAAACCTAAGGCGGAAAACATCAAAGATATCCTATTTATAATTGTCAGTTTCTCATGCTCAAATATATACATTTAACAATTTATTAATAATAGAAAGAAATACACATATTTACTCATGAAAACTGCAATGACAGTTTAAACCAAAAAAAAATCACTATACAGAAAAGTCGTAGTGTTAACCTACTAAATAAAAGTTATGTACCACTGAATGTTACAGGTTATTTATTTTTACATATTTCTGTGCCTAAGAAGAAATGGAGAGATGGTTTGAAGAACGATAGGGTCACAGTGGATATGACAAAAGATAAAAACAGGTGGAGGACAGCTAGGCCCGCAACCAGAGGGGTGCTAGGGGGCCTGGCACCCCCTAAACTTTTCGTGTCCCCTACAGACCTTAACACAAACTATTATTATTAATACAAAAAACACAATTTAGCCATTTGTAAAGACTTTTTGATGACTTGCCCCCCCTAACAAGTTCATGGCCCCCCAAACCTATGGGGCTGGTTGCGGTCCTGAGGACCGCGATCCGAAAAGCCGACCCCAGCTAAATGGGAAAAAGATTTAGAAGAAGGTCATCATTCATGGCCTTAAGTCTGTCACGTAATGAGGAATGACGTCCCTGGAGGAGTACACTATCCGAGAAAGTAGGGTAGGAAGGAAGCGGTCTGGAATCTGTAAGTTAGGTACTATCCCAGAATTTGCCTGGCGTGAATGAGGGAAAACTCAGGAAAATCTCACTCCAAATGGCTGTCCTGAAAAAGCGATTAAACCTTTTCGACCGAGTGCTACTCACCGGAATTCAAAGCCAGGACCGTGAACGGTACAACCAAATGATAATATTATTATAAAAATGATTTCACTGCGAACACAAAAAAATTTAGCAACTGAACCATATCGATATCTCGTTACTCATAGTTACATATCGGAATTTACAAATGTAACTAAGAATTTCTGTTGCATATTTTGTGTTTTGGATAATTTGGTGTGCCACCATATAATGGTTCTATGTTAGGCTAATTCGGAACGCTGAAATTTTTCTTAGAACTCTGAATGTCCCGCCTAATTCGGGACAAGAACTTGGAATGTCCCGCCTAATTTGGGACAGGTGGTAATCCTAGTCCTGAGCGAGATTCGAACATGCGAGAGACAGGTATTTCGATCCCCAGCGTAACACTTGAGATTGCTCGACCATGCCAAACAGCATTTAATATTGTGGTAACAATATAATATGAAAAGTGTGAAGTATGTTCTAATAGGGACATCACTATAGAAGGAATCAAAATAAAATAGTTATAGCATTACTATTTAACTAGTATCAAAGTTCTAGTGTAACATTGCTATATAGACAGTTTCAACGTCCTAGTTACAATTTCCTATATAAACAATATCAACGTTCTAATACAAAACAGTATCAAAGTTTTACCTGTAACATTATTATATCACAGGGTCCAAGTTCTAGTTGTAACATTGCTGTATAAACAGTATCAAAGTTCTATTGTAACATTACTCTTCAAGCAGTGTGAACGTTCTTGTAACATTGGTATATAAACAGAATCAACTTTCTAATTATACCATTTCTATATAAACAGTATCGCAGTTCTAGTTGTAACATTGCTGTATACAGAGGATATATAAACAGCAAGGTAGAGCCACTAAGGTCAGTGATTAATACCTTTTTTATTTGTGTGGTTCCAGTTGGAAAATTGGAAATTTGGGAGTGTATTGAAGGATAGATATGTTGATATTAAGATTTTCACCTCTATTAACAATTAAGGGTTTAATTTACAAGTGTTTATTTACTAGCATACGCCAACTTCTCCGATATAAGGTGCCAGGCCCGAGCCCCCTAAATTTTTACTGCTCCCCTAAAATTTTCACGGTAGGCTTGCAAATGAACTATAATATGGTTGGATCGCGCCCACCTAACTTCTACCGCCAGCCTTACATATTTGAGCTGGCTACGGGCCTGTAAGGCACTCTGACTTATCTCAGTATCAAAGAACCAGATTTTTGGTGGAAATAACCTTCGCCCATTGTACGCTCTTATGCTCACGCCGATGTACCATTACTCTGTACAGGATTTGCACTTAAAAAAAGAAAAACCCATATTTAAATATTTCCAAAACGTCGTATTGTTATAAAATATGATTTAAAAAAAAAAAAATCAAAAATTGCATTATTTATGTAGTTAAGTTACACAGAAATTTCCATGATGTGTTTTACAAAGTTTGTTTCCATTTATTCATCACCCCCACCCCTCTGAACAACCCTTTCCATCTGAACAATGATTTAGGAATCATTGTGTGTATGCAGATAGTATATGCATTATACTGTCTAGCTAGCGTATAATGTTCGATTGTTTGGCCAAACACACACAAATACACATACTCATTCCTTTACAATTAATCATTAATAGTTGCTTTCTTTTGTTTCTTTTTATCTGAAATTGAAAATGTATTCCGATTGTTTTGTGCGTATAACCATATACGTACATACATACGCATATAATGTATGTATTCTTCAGCTATGTATTTGGTAAGAGAGTATTTTTGTTAGCGACATATTGTTGTCGCATGGCCCGGGTCTGCTGGTATTGTCCTCGCATTGTCCTCGCCTGCTGGTATTGCTACTGGTGCTACCCTCTAGTTGATAAATTCTAAATTATCCTCCACGATTTTACTTCTTTAGTTACACAAACGATTTAAAACCAGTGTTTGAGGGTTAACCGCATTGTGTGTTTAACATGTTAGTATTAATGATGGGATAGATGCTGGCTGGCTGGTTGGCAGGAGGCGACTGGACCGGGAAAACTTTTAGGGGTATGAGGGAGGAATGGCGGGGGGAGGGGGAGGAAACGGACGTGCCACAATATGGAGGTGGATACGATTTTCGCTTCCCGAAACAAAAGTAACAGAATAGCAGATGTAACTTCGGTTACAATGGAAATCTAACAAATTTTGCATGAGTACAGAATGCAGTTTTATGTGAGTGAATGTAACATGCATGCTATTCGTTTGGCAATGCGTTTGCTGTGTATAATGATACTCACACACTAACGATACAAAATCAGTAAGTAGGGAAGGGGTACATGGGCCCCAAGAAAACTTGTTCATAAAAACGAAACGATATGTCCCCCCCTTTTTTTTTCATGCCTTTTTTGAAAAACAAAACTTTTATTTCCGATTATGTATATGTTCTTTTCAATATACAGTGAGTTCCCTCAAGCCTTTTTTGGATACATGATATCCAAAATCATAATCAAGAGATCGAAAAGAAAGAAGGATATATATATTCATCGGTGGCTTTCATTGAAAAGCCACATTCCAGTTCAAACATTGCAATAGTAATTGCTTTTGTGAACGTAATTATTAGCGTTTCCGAATCGATTAAAAGAGTTTTTTGTTAATGATAAAAAAAAAGAATAACGATTTGACAAAACTATTTTATATTGTTTTCGGTAACAATTTGATTTGCGTGCTTTGTCAATACAACGTAGTTCTATACGATCCTATTAATTCTTTTATTCATTCTGCACACCATGGACTATGCTAGTTAATTCCTTTTGTGTTGCACACCATATATGTTTTTAGTTGCTTAATTTATTCTTGCCCTTAACAGCATGGATTATAATCTTTGCCTACTATACTAGGCATGCACAGGCCCGTATCCAGGGGGTTCTAGCCCCCCCCCCCCCGTAAATTTTGGCCGCCCCTTAAAATTTTCACGGTAGACTGGCAAATAAGCTATAATATGGTTGCATCGCCCCCCCTAACTTCAGCCGGCCCCTCCCTACATTTTTGGGCTGGCTACAGGCCTGGGTATGCATACCATACAATCTAAATCGTATTTATTTTTGTACTTCATTTCATGAATGGTAATACGAGGGAGGATCAAAAATTAAGGTTACAAGGTCGATATTTCTGGAGTTCCGTCTGTTATAGAGGAATGAGGAGTTTGCGGTAATTTTAATCCATAGAGTTGGCAACTGTGCAGAGTTTCAACCATTCGCCATCCGCGGCGCTAGTTATATATAAACACAAATGGCGACTCGTTTGGAAACTGGTCTCGCGAAGAAGCCCGCTCAGTTATTCGATTTATGTAGGCGAAACATGTGACCACGGTTGAAATTCACCGGAAGCTGTTAGAGATTTACGGAGAGACTGTAATGTCTCGTCAGCATGTTGCAGAATGGTGTCGAAAGTTTTACGGTTGGTAAAGAGAACGTCACCGACAAGATGCGCAGTTGTAGCAGTTTCGCTGGGACATCATCAACCACCTTTCCTACAGCCTGGACCTAGCTCCAAGCGACTTTCCCCTTGTCCCACACTTGAAGGAGCAAGTCTAGGAAGCCGTCGCTTCGCTTCAGACGAGGAGGTGAAACACTTCGTGACAACATAACTGAACACACAAGGACAGGATTTTTTTTTTTTTTTTTTTTTTTTTTTACCAGGAGGGAATTTTCAAACTCATCCCACGATGTGATAAGTCCTCAACCGATATGGAGAATATATCGAAAAATAACCTCATGTAGGTACTATCTGTTGGCTGTATTGTTTGTACGAAATAATATATACACGTTTCACTGCAGGCTTTGTATTTTTACTTTGTGATCATCCCTTATACTTGCTTAAGAGGCCTTATCCCGGCGAAATTAAAATACCGCTAATTTTACAGTAATTATGTGATATATTCAAATACGTAAAAGATAATTGAAATGTGGAACAAGAGCGCGCTAGACAATATTATTTTGCGTGAGGTACCGTTATCACAAGTCACCTAGTGGCTTTCCCTTTTCAGCCGTTTAGAAACGCGAAAATAAATGCCGAATTTCAAAATGGCTCGAAATCGAAAGCAGATAACTGAGTCGTGATAGCAGTATCTCATGTAAAATGATATTATCTAGGGCGCTATTGTTTCACATTTCGATTATCTTTTACCTATTTGAAGATATCACATAATTACTGTAAAATTAGCGGTATTTTAATTTCGCTGGGATAAGGCCTCTTAATTTGGTTTTGTGCTTCACGTCATGGATAATCTTAGTCGCTTAATGGATTTTTGTTCTATACGACATGGATGATCTAGCCCTTTATTTTTGTCAACATGGATGATGATAATGATTTTTTTTTTCACCATGCACACCCTCGCTTAATTTATTTTGTGCTGCACAGATGGTCGATTTTATTCAATTTAAATTATTATTGTACTGCTTAACATGGGTGATTATATATTAATTATTTTATTTATTGTGTCGTATTCGTGCACACAATAGATGATTTTAATAATTTAATTTATTTTATTTGTGAACACTATGGATGATCTTAATAGCTTAATTTATTTTATATGCGTAGATTATGAATGATCTTAACAGCTTAATTTATTTTATATGTGAACACTATGACTGATCTTAATAGCTTATTTTATATGTGAACATTATGAATGATCTCAATAGCTTAATTTATTTTATATGTGATCTTAATCGTTTAATGGGTGACCTTAATATGGATGATCTTAATCGTTTACCAGGTGTGTTAGTTGAAATTTGCCGGTTTTTTCGAGAAAGAAAACACTTAATATTCAGGGAATCTCACAATTTCTTTATTCAAAACAATTACCATTGGATTCTACACACTTTGCCCATCTTTTAGGCAAATCATGGATACCATCCCCCCAAAAAAAACTTTCTCTTTCGAGCCAAACCATTCGACGAGTCATTTTTCGACGTCTTCAAAATTAGCGAAGCGCTGATCTGCAAGTGAGTGTCCCATCGAGGCGAAAAGGAGATAGTCCGACGGGGCGAGGTCTGGACAGTACGGCGGGTGGGGAAATGTTTCCCAATTAACTGTTTTTAATGTGTCCTGCATCAGTTTAGCGGTATAAGACGGCGCGTTGTCATGTTGCATGATAACCTTGCCATGTCTTCGGGCCCATTCCGGCCGTTTTTCGATCAACGCATGATTCAAATTAATAATTTGTTGTCTGTAGCGATCCGTATTCACTGTTTCACCAGGTCTTAATAACTCGTAGTACACCACACCACACTGGTCCCACCAAACACAGAGCATTGTCTCACGACCAAAGTGATTTGGCCTTGCCGTCGATGGGCCGACTTCACCAGGTGCAAGCCATGATTTTTTTCGCTTCGGGTTCTCAAAATAAATCCATTTTTCGTCCCCCGTGACAATTCGATGCAAAAATGATTTCCTTTTTAACCGTTGAAGCTGGATTTCACACACGGTTTTTCGCTTTTCCATTCCGTCAGTTGGTGTGGCACCCATTTTCCATACTTCTGGATCTTTCCCATGGCTTTTAAACGTTGGGAAATTGCTCCTCGAGTCACATTTAGTATTTGTGCTAATGTTGCTTGCGATTGGGTTGGGTCTTCATCTAATAACGCCTGCAATTCCTCGTCTTTGAACTTATTCGCTGCACCGGGATGTTCCTTGTCTGTCAAATCGAAATCTCCACTTTTAAATTGACGAAACCATGTCTCGCATGTTCTAATCACTGGAGCATGTTCACCGTAGGTTTCTACCAGCAACCGATGAGCTTCAGCTGCCTTTTTCTTTTGATGAAATAAGAACAGCAATGCATGCCGCAAATGCGATTTACTTGGAACGAAACTCGCCATATTCACTGAGGTAAACAACTCTGACGCTATTCTGTTGGCCGAATGTGACTTGTGTATTTTTGAAGGTTAATGTTTACAGAAACAAATGACGTACATGCCGCATCATAGAAATGTATACATATTAGTAGTAGGCCCCGGCGTTTGCCCGAATGACTCATCCTCACTCTCTTTTATGACAGGGATTTTTGATATTCGTTCCCTTTTACGGCTAAGATGAGTGCTTTGGTACGTCGATTTTGATTGGCTGAGAGAGGTCACGTGACTTTAGGCCCCACCCACGCGGGAAATTCAAATTTTCAGGTCACGTGGTATGACGTCATGAGTTACCCCGCGGGGAAATCCCTCACCAAGATTTTTGAAATTTGTTCCCTTTTACGGGTAAGATGAGTGTTTCTGATTGGTTGACAGCTGTCACGTGATCTTAGACCCTGGGATATTTGAAAATTTGTTCCCTTTTACAGGTAAGATGAATGCTTTGGTACCACGATGCTGATTGGTTGATAGAGGTCACGTGATCTTAGGTTGTGGGATATTTAAAATTCGTTCCCTTTTATGGGTAAGATGAGTCCTTTGATACCTGATTGGTTGATAGAGGTCACGTGATCTTAGGCTCTGGGATTTTTAAAAATCGTTCCCTTTTACGGGTAAGATGTGTGCTTTGATACCCGAGGTCACATGATCTTAGACCCTGGGATTTTTGAAATTCAGGTATTCTCTTTGATTAGGCATGGGCGCGAGACCAAACAAGACGAGAACTGAAACAAGTCTCGTCTCGTCTCGCAAAATCAAAAGCTGTTCTCGTCTCGCGTCTCGTCTCGTCTCGCAGACCTAAGTTCTCGTCTCGCGTCTCGCAAAAATTTGGAAGTCTCGTCTCGCGGTCTCGCGCGAGACTTCTCGCGTTGGTCTCGCGGTCTCGCAAATCAATACTGGAATAATGTAGTCTTCATTCGACCCTTTTAAAATAATGTATACTCAAAGTTTACATAGTTTTGTTTTATAGTTGCATTGTTGCACAATGCTTATCCACTCATTCCGATTCACAATGCTTGATTTTACACCCCACATTCTCGGTATTAAAAAATGCCAGTTTTCTGTAGTCTCTGTTTATGTGAAGTATGAATGAAATCGGTACGTTACATTTGAGTAATTTTACTTGCAAGATAAAAGCTTTCAAATAACTTGGTAAGAACGGTAACTCAAATAGCCGTATTTATAGTAAACATGCAGCGTTATATATTTCACAACTTAAATGCACTTTCATCTTAACGTTTTCTTAACAATTGAGAGTTAAGAGATTAATCTTTAATAACTACAAGAAAGACTACAATGAGCTTAAATAAAATTATTATTATTATTATTATTATTATTATTATTATTATTATTATTATTATTATTATTATTATTATTATGAAATAATATTTCAAACTGTTTGCAATCTGAAACACTAGTTTTTTCCTCAAAATCAAAACAAAACCATAAAAAAAGTAGTGGAGTACCGACAGCATTTTTCTCCCCATCCTTTTCTGACGAATAAAAGCTAAGCAGATATCAGTTCTGGTTTTGGTGAGAGGATCCATCTTGCAGCCATAAATCCATTTATCCTAAATTTATGTTTACGGAAAGAAACAACTGCTTTATTTTGACTAAAAAATTTTCCTTCTTAAACAAGCCAATAGGCCCTTTTTCTGCCTTCATAAAACAAGTTACCGTAAGAAAACAATTTGGTGGGCAGAGGGAACAAATCTGTTCTAAACCCAGAGGCTTTACATCACATTGGAACTAAACACGTGTCTTTTTCCCTCATATATATATATATATATATATATATATATATATATATATATATATTATAAGAAAGTCAGAGTGTCAGAGACAGACAGAAACAGAGAGAGAGAGAGAAGATATGGTATACTCTGACCAACGCCTCGAATTTCTGCACTGAAGGAAAAATCAAAGCGAGCCGTATATTTTTGAACTAGGATATTTTTACCGAGGGTGCAATAACAGAAGACCGGAAACCGCAGCCGCGAATATGCAATGTTACCTAAGTTCATTGTTTCCGTCTACAAAATCTTTCGAAAAGACAGCTTCCAAATATGTCCTCAATAAAGAAATTTTTTAAAAAATGTATTGTACTGGTGTTTGGTATCCTGCTTTTATGATTTGTCAAGATGTTGTCTCATCATCAGGAGGAGGGTGGATACACAAGACAAAACGTGTCGTTTTTTTTCTCCTATTTGCCTCCTCCTCCTCAAGAACTTTATGACCAAAGATCTTGGCTCACGACCCCAAAGAGAAAATAAAGAAAACAGTGTAGATAATGGAAGAATCTATTTTATTGCATTTTGTGAAAGTAGTGAGAAAGAAAAACTAACACAATCTTTATTTCTTGAATCTTTTGTCATGAGGAAATCTCCTAAAATAACTAGATTTTGATTAACCTTGTTAACTTAAACCTATTATGAAATCAGTAATTGTGACAACCTGACCAAACCATTTGAAGAAACAAGAACAGCTAACTAAGCAACTATCAGTGTTGCCGGAAAGTCACAACACTTACCCCGTTAACTAGATACTTTGAAACTACCAAAATAACAGTAAAACATAAAAAATCAATACAAATTTCATAATACAAAGGAAAATTGTATTTTTTTTTATTTCCACTAGTCAACATAATTTATAGTAAATGTTCAAATAAATGCTAGCCCAGAAGTTTAGAAATAAACTATTAGTTACTGACTTGCCTTCGTCTACGATTGTCTCTACGATTTCAGGTGATGATGTTGTGTGGAAGGGATGTTTCGATGAGAACCATGCACTTCTAAGGTATCAATTTTGTAGAACATTAACATTTTTGGGGAGTTCATAATTATGACAGTAGTTTTTATATTAACTAGTGATGCTCACGAGATGCGACAAGAGGAAAAATTAGTCTATCTTGAGATGTCGTTAATGTATTATCTCGAAACAAATGTGAACTGTTTCTTGAATATCACCAGTATTGGTCACGAGGCGAGATAGATTTGATTTTGTCTCGCCCAGTCTCTATCTCTCGCCTCAAAAACAAGATTAAACAAAACAAAATACGGAAATTTAGCTGTTTGTTTAGGCAAATAATAAACATTTTCAATTTCGGTATGACCAGGCCTGAATTCAATTCATTTTTGGTGTTTATTTAGCGTGGTAATGGTATAAGAGGAGTTATATAAAGAATAAACACGCGAAATCAGTGGACAATATACTGAAGATATTTTCAGCGAAACAATTGTTGTTCTCCTTCTTTTGCGAAAGCTTCATCCTCAACCATATAAGTGTCTACACGTTCAGCCGAATCTTTATCGAATTCATCGTCTGAACCGTTTGAATTCTTGTCAGCTTGTCAGAATTTCTCTCAAAACTGTTTTCGTATTGAAAACATGGATGATAAGTTCCGAAGGCTTTTGGAAACAACAGATCCTTTCATTTCTTCTTTGGGCAAATCATTCCATAAGAAAATGAAGAATTTGTCATCTGAAGCTGTAAACCTTTTAATTATTTCCAACACGGAAGCTGACAAAAATTTAGACGACTCAAACGAAGGTGATGAAGGGAATAAGTTCCATGGAGATTCGGCTGAACATGCAGACAATACCTACAGAGTTATTCCATGTGGAAAGGACAAATTATGCCAAAATCTTCGTGCGGTCGCATTCGAGATTTGAGTGTTTGTCTCAACATTTATCAATATCTGATAGGAAGGAAAATGAAATGGTTTGTAATGCACGCCATTCATGTTGAAGATACGGCCATAGTTGAATCTTAAGTTATGTTCATTTTCTTGGAGCTCTATCGAAAATGAATGAATAAATAAATAAATAAATAAATAAATAAATAAATTGAAAATTGCACTATAGATATGTGGACAGTCCTTTTTTTTTTATCACGTAATAGTGACGCAAATACACATTTTGGGTTGCGAAATATTTGGATCTTTTTAGTCCAAGTCGATGAATTAAACCAAAATTATATTTTCGGAAGAAATATTGAAAAATTTGTTGTGTCAAAGGGAACGTAATTTTGAGAGAATAATAAGTATCATCTGTACTTTCTATAGAAAAGAAAATCATCTTTTGTGTTTCTAATTCCTATTAGTGCTAGTGGTATAAAGTATATAGTGCATAGAGAACGGATGTTGAGCTATGCCCCCTCTAACTTCTGATCGGAAATGACTAAAACGCTCAAATTTGTGTTTCTGAGCCTCACTAAAGTATCTGTTTTCTTGTTGTCACTTTATATTGTTGTTGTTGCTCCAAAATTCAAAAAAGAAGAAGAAAGAAAGAAAGAGAGAAAGAAAGAAAAGAAAGCAATACATATCAATCTCCAAAACAGATGTGACCATTACAGCCTTTTGAAGCTCCAACGCCACATCAAGATTGTTGTGTTGTCTGCATTCCAGGGTCTGAAACCGCTACAAACAAAATCAAATTTTGCAAGCAATTACAAACAATCGTGAACTGAGTCTACTAAAAGGAGTGAAAACAGAAAAACTCGACTCTCGTTTGTGATTGCATTCCTTTTTACACCCGGACTTTGTTTACAACAATGTTTTTGTGGAATTTTACAGCTGCTAAGGAACGTGCAGCCACGTAAACACATGCCGGGACAGAAGTAAGTCTAAATACAAATTGAAATTTTCACCACTTGTGGAGGAAGCATATTTCTTGCTGGAATCAAAATATTGTTAGTATTCCACTGTGCCTTTTTGTTCCACACGGTTTAGAACTTTATATATATATTTCTGGTTATTATCATTCACATAATCGACCGTCTTGCTCGATTTTTCGCTTTTAAGTGGAATGATTCTATATGGTTGAGGACTAAGGTTTCGAAAAATAAGGGGGAGAAGAACAATTATTTAACTGAAAAATTAAAATGACTTCATTAAGTTATATTTTAATTAATAAATGACTGGTAGATTGACTCTGTCCTAGCTATTGAAGTAGACAAAGTATATTTCCCTCTCGAATCTCAAACTTTTTCAAACACAGTCCGCTATATGGATCCGCCATTTTGAATTTTTAAATTTTAATGTCAAATTAGTAAGTTTGTAATCAACAAAGTCAAATGCACCAATGTACCAAGTCCAGTTCGCCAATTTTACTTTTTCCAAATTTGGTCCTCCATTTTTTTTTATTTGATGTCAAATTGATAATTAACAAGATCAAAAGCCTCATTATAGCAATTTTTGTCCATTTTTACTGATTTTGAATTATGACCACGTTTCAAGCATTTGATCCATAGTTTATCGATCTCTGTGTGTCGCCCTTTTGGACCGTCGCTCTCCTGGCTGTCGCTTTCTTTGTGCGTCGCCTCTTGACCCGTCGATCTCTTGGCTAACGCTCTCCTGGTCGTCGCTCTTTTGCCATCACTCTCTTTGCTGGCGCTCTACTGTCGGTACACCCACGTTTATTACAAAACTTGATCCTGACATTATTAACTATCTTCTCTTCAATATGTATGATGGTACTTGCAAAAGAATACCATATCAATATCACAAATGTAAACTATGCGAGACCGCGAGAAGTCTCGCGAGACTTCTCGCGCGAGACTTGTTTAAGTCTCGTCTCGCGTTCTCGTCTTGCAAAAGATATCAGGTCTCGTCTCGCGTTCTCGTCTCGCAAAATATTATAAGTCTCGTCTCGCGTTCTCGTCTCGTTTGCGAGACGAGACGAGACGAGACTTCTCGCGTTCTCGCGTCTCGCGCCCATGCCTATCTTTGATGTATACTTTGGTACCTCGATACTGATTGGTTGATAGAAGTCACATGTTTTCAGACCTACCACATGGTGAACAGATAACGTGGGAAAACCCCTCACTCATTTGTTTCCATTTTACGGGTAAGATGAATGTTTTGGTACCACGATTTTGATTGGTTGATAGAAATCGCATAATCTTACCCACCCCACCCCAATGCTAGAAATTCAGAGTGCTATGACGGCGATCCACCCTAGACCTGGATTTTAGAATTTTGTTCCCTTTTATGGTTATCCTTAAAGTTCCCATGGAGGGTTTAACCTCCTCCTTAAATAACCCTTTTTTTTTTGGTATCATGATATTGTACTGAAGTTTACATTAAATATTATCATTTTCTTTGACAGATAAGATGATTACCAGCTTTCTTACCTTGATGGAAATCCTGTCCTTGAATTAGTAGCCTATGTCTCTGGAAGTAACAATGGTGAAAGAGGGGTCCATCCTTGTCGCTTGTAGATTTCTTATAACACATTGTTGTGAGTTTAAGAGATTTTTTTAAACGCTCAGTAAGCGCTTCATTAATGGAAACAGTGTTGCCAGATTTTTTCTTACCTAAACTGCTCCGATTCTTTTCGAAACTGTTCCGCAGAGTGCAAGAAGTTTTAAATTAAAAAATTTTCGAACTAAAAAAATTTGTAACTAAAAAATTTTAAACAAAAAAAAGTTTGTTACTAAAAATTTCAAACCAAAGTTTCAAACAAAAAATTTTGAAACAAAAATTTCAAACAAAAATTTCGAAACAAAAATAACAAAAAAATTTCGAAACAAAAATTACAAAAAAATTTCAAACTAAAAAAATTAAAAATTTTTCGAACGAAAAAAAAATTAAACAAAAAATTTTCGAACCAATTTTTAAAAACAAGTTTCGAACTAAAGTTGTAAACCACATTTGATTCTTTAATTAATTTTTCGAACAAAATCATTTAAACCAAATTTTGGATATATTTTCCACCTTAAATTTTCAAGATTACCATTTATTTGAAAACAAGTGTTCAGGGTTTCAAGAAATAATAAAACATATTTTTTTTCAGCTTGTATTTTAACGAAAGGTATGTGCTCTTCTCATACAATTTTATTAACATAATAAATACAGGATCTAGTTAATGAATATATTGGACGTGTCATCATTTTCGAATCTTGTAGACGTATCCTGTAAAGAAAAAGAAGAAACAATGGATTACTTTATGAATTTGTTTTTTCCTGAAGCAATAAAAACTAGTCAATATTGATAAGAGAGAAATAAAACTTACTCGTAAAAGATGGATCTGTTTAGGCTCATCTTCCTCCTCGGGTACGAGATGACAGCATTTCTACCACTGATGGTGGTGTTGATGGTTTATAAGCTCTTCTGGGTACTGCATTTTTCTTGGTGTTGCTGTTTTATGGTCAAGGTTCCTCCTTCGGTACGAGATGACACCATTTCTTCCACTGATGGTGTTGGTGGTTTATGAACTCTTCTGGGTACTGCGTTTTTTTTTTCTTCTTGGTGTTACTGCTTTGTGGTTAAGGAGTGGAAAAAGGAAAAGGAAAAAAAGAAATGGCGGCCTCATTGGGTGTTTACAGTTTTTTCTTCATCTTCTTCTTATTCCAGTTCCAACTTCCGATTTTTAACGTACCCGTACGGAACCGTATCATAGGAATTGAGTTCTTTAAATCGACGTTTTGTGTACTGGATGCTGTACATTTTTTCTTCTTTGCGTGTGACGATGGTATGGTCTTTGGTCCTGCATATCTTATGGGGGATGGTAATGGTGACTTGTCCACGGCATTGATTTGTAATCATTTCTTTTAGCGTGTTGAAATTTAATTGCTGTCCTGCATTGTAGTTTAATGTAAATCCTCTAATTTTACATATGTAGCTGGTGACGTTGGTGTCCGGATTGTATATTTCTAAGCTGTAATTTTTCGGTCCTCCACTAACAAATGTCTTGATGTACGCTCGTTGTCCATAAGACTCCATCTCATCCGATAAGCATCCCAAGTACGTTGAAGGTTCAATGGTTAGCTCCCCAGGCTTTTCTGTAAATATCACAGAATCCGTGTCGAAATATAAAACACGTTCCTGCAACATTTCCAGGTACTTGTACAGTTCCAGACGTGCCTGACATGTTGTAAATGCGCCTAACACGACGTTGGTGTTTCGGTTTTGAACAGGCACATGTTCATTGTACTCCCAGAACGCATATAACATCGTATCATTGATGGGTACAATTTGATGGAGTTTAATGTCGGGGGAAGTGAGTTTTTCATAAAATTCTTCCAGCCGATCAATAATTGTGGTCTGGCTAAAGTTTGAACGCTGCGAAAGTTTTCCCCATAGAGAGTTAACACAAAGCTTAGATAAACTTCTTCGTGCAGGATTATTTTCAATTTTGGTCGGATCCAATGCAATACCTTCACGCTCCAGGACGGTTTGTATAAATTTTGATTTGTCTTCTTCGGTCACACAGGAACTGGGCCAGCCAGAAGCTTCCATTTTCGATTTCAAAAACGTATTGATATATTCCGTGAACAAGCCACCTGTTTTCGTGATGGGATCATATTGTTCAACGTCATAATCCCAAATTTCAAAGATCTCCACCGGTTGATATCCTAATTCTATTGCTTTCTGTATTTCATATGATACCCAAGTTCCAGTGAGGCATCGCTCCTGATCGTTGTGCTTACACGTTGCTGTAGGGTCTGGGTTCATTTCTTCGGCACAAGCAGCACACAGTGGAAACAGTAGTTTCTTGTTACATCGGTAAGGCAGGAGACCATGATAAAGATGGCGACTTGGCAATATCGTCATTTTGATCAGACCATTGACTTTATTTATTGGTGGTATATTTTCATCACCCTGTAGATAAATTCTAGGATGTCCTACAGGGTATTTAGCACACTTATTTATGTAAGGATAAAGCGAGACAATATCGAAATATTTTATTACTTCTCCTGTTTTTTCGTCGACTTGGTGGTATAATTTCACGCAATTGGTCCTTCCTCCAAAAAAGCTATCTCTTGGATTTAATGGTCTACGGTTCATGTACGGGTGATTCTTCAGATACGTCGCCATTGTTGGATTTTGTTTTAAGAACTGATTAAATTCGCACTCCCACATTTCATGTACAATGTACCCCAATTCACGCAGTCTTGCATTTTTTCGTTGCGTTCGTTCATAACGGAATTCCATAGTGTCTTCTGGATTGCCGTAGATGGGCTGATTACGGCCTGTAGTAATACATACTTTACAGCCGTGATAAAAACAGCCGGCATGCTCGTAGACGTGCTCCTCTAACGTCTCAGGATCTTGGTAGTAGCCATCAACATGGAATCCCGCAATAAACACTTCTTTTTGTCGGGCCGCATGTAAGATTTGTTTTCCTTCGGTTTTTTCAATGTAGGCCAACCATTGCATTGCAGCGATCGATTGCGTACTTCTCCATCGATAGCCATGTGCCGGTAGAATTCCAATGGTGTTGGGCTTGAGGAAATTCCGGCGGAATACTAAATTGGAAGCACTGGCAATCGTGATCGTCTCCAAGAAGGGATTCACTTTGGTTTCTGCTTCAAATGACGTCATAAATGAAACACATGCTTGTCGCAGTACATTGACATCTTGAATACAATACTTGAGAATTTCCTTCTGGAAATCAAACGTGTCATTACGATGATCGTTGTACCACTGCATGAACTTGTTCCTCTCTTCGACGGCCATTTCATTTGCACCATAATACTTCGTTTCTGGAAGTGGTCCAATATATGATTGATTTTCTTTGGTGTTGAAGAAATGCGGGAAGTAGCCTTTGGTTGCGGGTAAATTGAACGCTTTTGACAATTTGCTTAATGCCATAGGTAGGAAGTTCAAAGAGTCAATGAACGTCAGATTATTCAACGTTAAACTCAGTATCTTGGTCCCATTTAATATGACGTCAGGTCTCCATTGGCATTGTTCTACCATGATCTTTAGAATGAAATGTCCATCGTAGCCCTTCGAGTTGTGAGCGAGACAGAAAATCCTATTTATATTGGGACGACGTTCCCGCAAGTACTGGAGAAAATTATAAACTGGATCCTCTCCTTGGAAAATATGCTGGCGCTGACCACACGTACTGCAAGACTGCTCGATATTATCGTTTTCAACACATGCATAACATACTTGTTGTGCAACCAATAAATTCGGAACGTGTACATACGTATTATCGCCAATATTCGTGTCCTGCATAGATTCTATATCGTAGAAAATCAACAAGGCTTTCTTTGCGTGCATGAGTGAAGGAACACCAGGTTTCAAACACTGTCTATCGGGAAGCATAAAACATTGATGGGATCCTGGAACAATCTTCTTACAAACATTGCAAAAGATCTCATTACAATCATGAATGCGTTGTCCACTTCGTACAAAAGAATATACTCTGTAGCATTTAGTACATTGCTTCACCATTTTGCATACAGGTTCCCCTTGATGATATACAATATTACGATGATTATTAAAACATTCTTTGCCGTAAAATTGACGATTGCAGTCGTTGCACAGCACCAGCGTTTGATTCTTGTCGAATAGAGGTCTCTGTAAACATTTGGAGCACGTTACAGGACAATTTTTTACATGTTCATTGCGTTTACTATACTTTTTATGGCACGCTTCACAGTAGAAATTGGTTGCAAAACAAGCAGTTAAGGATTGGATTATGTCAAAGTGGCCAGCCAAACAAATTAAATTTATGGGAGTGCGATTTTCATCGTTGGGCCCCTCGTACATGATATCATGGCCTGTGAAACTGGTATACACAGTAATTTTATATTCTTTGAGGTATGACTGGAATTGTCGTATTTCATTTACACTGGCACCATGATCCAAATTGACTCCTGCATTTGCACATAACGCATCGACTTCATCGTCCACAACATATTTCGATTGGCGTTGATACTGCTTATAACGTTGCACATCTACATTCTTGTATGCCTTCAGGCCAATAGCAATAACAAGGGCGTACGCCAGGCACCTTGAATCTTGATTTTTTACTCTATGTACCCCCAGGTCATTGACCCCGGGCCAAGGTCATTGACCTTTCACTCCGGTCATGAAAGAGAGTGAGGATGAGTCATTCGCGCCAACGTCGGTCCCTACTACTATATTGCTAGAGACGTCTAGCGGTAAAACCGGCAAACTTCAACTAACACACCTGGTAATTTATTTTATTTGTGAACACTATTGGATGATCTTAATCACTTAATTTATTTTGTTTGTGTACACTATTTGTGATCTTAATCGCTTAATTTATTTCATTTGTGAACCCTATGGATGACTTTCATCACTTAATTTATTTTATTTGTGAACACTATGAATGATTTTAATAACTTAATTTACTTTATTTGTAAACCTTATGGATGATCTTACTCGTGTAAAGTAATTTACTCTTGCCTACTATAAACATTCTAGGAGCTGCCAAAAGGCAGAATAACAATAATACTGAAAACAACAGTTTAAAGCAATATTTTGCTTATTTTGAATTATTTCAAGAATTGTGCGTGAAGTGTGCTTATGGAGTTAGACATAATTTAGTTGGCTTGTGATTGTTGATGTTTATTACGTTATAGTCCATCCATATTAAATTATTAAATGAATTGATCGTCTTTGGGGAAGACAATGGTATCACATATTCTAACTTACGAGCAGACTGAGAACATTCCCATGTAATTTAACGCAATACCAAACAAGTTTTCCCTTGCCATCTGCAGGCATATTTCTGAAATTAAAAGTGCCTACATACTGTTCTGTGGTTCGATTCCAATTTATTCTACCTAATAACTCAATTTCAACGGAAATAGCGCTTTCCTCGAGCCACTAAATTGTTTTGTGTTGAAATTTCTGATTTAAGATTGATTGTATTGTGTTTTAATTCGACTAATTTATATTTTCTTTCTTTTTTGTAGGTAAGTAAAGCAGAAGAGAAGTACGAAAATTAGAATTCTTTTATCATCAAATAGAATAACCAGATAGTGAGTACAAGAATTAAACTTTCAATTATCAATAAATCTCTGTCTACTTCTCTCAGTTAATTATAATACTGAAGTAGTTGAATTCTTGAATCTTAATATGCCTCTGTATTAATAATTTATTCATATATTATTATTATTATTAAAATGTAATACTACAACAATAACAATAGTCGTTCGATATGAGTTCTCACATATCATTAGCATGATAATCGGCAGTAAATAAAATTTTCATTTCGATTTCGAGAAATCCATCAAAATTTTATTTTAAAAGGAATTTTACTTTCAAATGACATTCATTGGTCAATTTTTTGCTTTTACGTTTTATGCGACGTCGAGGTTATCAAGGACTGGAACTACAGTTTACGTGGGTACGGAGCCATGGGTACGGGACTTAAATCAGGTGCACATGTTGGGTGTACGGACCTCTGGTAAAATTAACCTTGACAGTGTAGACCGTTCCTCACCAGCTTTCTAGCCTCAAAGAGAGCTGGATTACAGGACCACGCCACTGGTCTCATCTGAATGGTATTTTGAGAGAGTGTGATCTACCACTGGATATCGAACCCGAGTCTTCTACATACGAATGCTAATCATATAAAGCAGCAGGGGAGCTCTCAGTCAGTGTTGCCACTTTTAGCCGTTCTTTTAGTATTAGTATTTTAATATAGTAGCTATTTTTCATATGCTGGAGAATAGTGAGAAAAATGTGGTGTCGCTATAATTTTGGCCAATTCTATATTCATAATTGCCAATGTGTAACTATTTCTTCTTAGCACTAGTTGAATATATTTTCCAATTAATATTTCTCTTTTTTAAAAAAATATATGGGTTGAAACTTATGTTATTAGGATCACCATTGAACGTTAACTAGTAGAATTAAGGCGAATTTAATTTCGTACATTGTTGTGCCCTGTTCTTCCCAACGAGCGGCCGAAACAGATTGACAGACGTATATCGAAATATGAATATTATGTGATAACGAAATATAAATAAATCCATTAGAAGACTGATGATGTGCAAAATGACGTCGTACATTATATCCTTAATCCAAACGGAAATAGCATCGTGGACAGATTTAAACTTGATGTATGCGTGACAAAATACAGTATTTGAATGAAGTACCGGTATCTATATTGTTGCTGTAATTGTCCTTGGATTTTTTCTTTTTTTAACAATAAATAGGAAAATTTCATAACTATTTTTTTTAAAATTTCGTTTTCTATTAACAGAAGTCACAATAAGCACACATGATACTATACAGTCAAATATGTCTACTCTCTCCCTTTTTCCCAAAACTCCTTTGTGCATTTTTAAACATCTTAAATAAATATAAAATCTGATCAAAACAAACAAATTATTATTTCTAATCTGTGGTATAGTTTTGACAATATATATATTATTTTCTTCATCAGAGACATTTTCTGATATATTTTCGACAGATTAGAAAAATAATAACGGTTTGTTGTGACCAGATTTTATATTTATTTAAGGTATACATAGTTCCAACGCTAAAATGAGAAGTGTTCTTAGAAATCGTGTACTATAAGTCCTTTATAGTGTTAATTTTATCTGAAGTATTTATTAGAGAATTAGACACATTCCATCAAATAATCACGTAACCACTATTGTACTATATTGTTTATATTGGAATATCGTTTACAGAATTTTAAGTATAGAATATGTGTGTATAGTCTAATTTTGTCACTATATCTGAAAAGACATGTCGAGTATATTATATATCTTTATTACGGTTTTTCGTATAAATATATTGAATTATTTAGTCATTTGGTATTAGTTAGGAAATAGTTTGATTCCATGTTTAAGCCTGACCTCTATCTTGTGATTTTTTTCCTCAGTAGTATTTGTTGCTACTTCTAGGCAAGAACTGTATCGTGGGTCAAGTAAGGTAAAAATTTAGTAATGAGTTTTTCGATTTTGCAGAAATAATTCATCTATTCTTGATTTGAGTATATTTTTTTATTATATTTTCTAAGTAGATGTTCCATTTATTTAACGTTTACCACATTTGTTCCATGTAATTTCCCACTAATTATTGTTCTAAATAGCAAATAGTTATTATTATTATTATTATTATTATTATTATTATTATTATTATTATTATTATTATTATTATTATTATTATTATTATTATTATTATTATTGCAAAGGCTAAACACCTAACTTGATGCTGAATAACTCGGGAAACAGGTATCTGTATAGGAAAATACTTCATATGAGTATTAAGGCAAGACAAATTCGACCTCCATCCTGAATTTAGTCGAAATCAAGTGAATTCTGTAGATGGCGTCCTAGTATTGCCCACGAGAAGAGAAATAATGTTTTCTCGTCCTGTAAATTTTGTAGAAGTCCCGGTCCTCGGAGAATTACCTTATCTCGACTCTCGAGAAAGCTTCTCTCCTCTTATCTAAAACTTTCTACTGGTCTTGCTTTGTAAATTTATGTACAAAGTGTATGTCTTGATTTAACAAAAAAAAAAAAAAAAAATCGTCTAGATCTATAAGTTACCAGAATTCTTCCGCGTCATGGGAGGTCGATAAGGGGTGTGACACAACATTTATATTATATTACTGGAATAATTTATATTGTGTATCTTTAAGCGTTTATAAATGCTCTTCATTATAATCACACAATCACTTTATCTATCACTTTATGTTTGAGCCATAAGACTTTGGTAAGATTGCTCTGAAGATTCGTGAAATTCCTCGTCTCGATTTTCGACTTGTTACACTGCCCTTGTGACTGATTAAAAAAATAAATAAATAAAATAAAGAACGATAATAGTATTGGAAGTTGATACATAACAACTACGCATCGCCCAGTTAAATGTATGCTATACAAGCGCTCACCTAGAAACTTGTTTTTTTTGGGGGGGGTCCGATGTTCTTGGGAGGGGTACAATATTACAAGGCTATGTCTATGTCTATGTAATATTGAACTGTTATTACCCTACACCCAAAAAATCGATATATAAATAATTTTTAAAAACTGTCGGCTATATTCGCAGAAGACAAAAACTACATTTTTTTAATAAGAAAAAATACAAGTGAAGACAGGGACGTACGCAGGAATTTATTTCGGGAGGGGTCTAAAGAGTTTCGGAGGGGTCCAAATACAATTTGAGGCAAAACTATATGAACATTTCTAAAATTGCTATTAAAAGTAGACTACATTTACAAAAAAGTTGGGATTTCGGGGGAGGGGGTTCCGGGCCCCCAGGCCCCACCCCTGCATACGCCCCTTAGTGAAGAGTAAGATCAAATTTTTTAGGCTAGAGCAATCATTTCTCTGCAGAAACAAGCATATTTTATTTAAAAAGACAAAAAAAAAAAAAAAAAAATGATTGTCGAGTTACTAAGTTTGGGAGGTCCGGACCCGTATAGACCCCCTCCGCGGGTGCACTCCTGATGCTATATGTTCGAATGAAGCTCTGGTCGCTCACCTCTCTTTAATAGAACGCAGCTTCACAAGCGTACGTAGAATAATTCAGCACTTTGAGTTGATATAAAGATATTTAGTAGCTAAACATAGTTCACATTTGGTTTCCTTACTTCCGCTTGTGGGTAGAAGTAGGGCTTTCCCGCAGGGCTTTTAAAAAGAGATGGGTGGCTATTTTTTTAAAATAAAACAAGACTTACATTTTAGATAAAATCAGAACGGTTTTATATGAAGCATCCTGTATGTTTTTAATACCAGCCTAATGAAGAAACCAGAAGTTAGTAAAAATTCACGAACTTGTGCTATGTACCCTACAAAACAGTGTTATATGCCTTACACTGACGAAGGCGTTTACTAAACATATATCCTATGTAACGCTAGTACTAGCTCTGGGAGCGATTGTACTTCGAGTATTTTGTTGTGCTTTGTCAGAAGGATCTCATTAGAAAGTATTTAAAGTAGCATATATTATTTTTCTGTAATAAAAGAGTACAGAATCTGGATGGAAACTTGCTGATGTCATCATAAAAATGAATGATATAATGATGAGTTGGCATCTCGAATGCCACACTATGGAAGGAAATCAAAACAAAAAACTCCCAGTCACAGATGGACGATTTCAAACGTTTTTCTTTCATATTAAAACAATTTTTTTTTTTAATGAATATCGTGTCATTGTTGCCAGGCATGGATATTTGTAGTTCTTCTAATTTTTTATGGTTTTGTTAGTGGTCAGTTGGTTGCGAACGTCTCTTGATAATCTCGCCTGGTTGATCAGAAACAAACTATATTAATAAAGCAGTTTGTCAAGAACTTCATGGCTCATGGGATCGATCTATAATCGTATTCACGTGATCCGAGTTCGATTTCCGGTGAGTGCATTGCAATTTGAACGCACGACTGTGGTTCGGAATCCATCTTAAACTGCAGGTCTCAGGGGCGTCATTTGGGGTTTCTCCTTGCCCTTTCTGAGCGTGGGGGATGGATATATATATATATATATATATATATATATATATATATATATATATATATATATATATATATATATATATATATATATATATATATATATATATATATATATATCAGGATGGACCATTCATCTCGATAGGTCCTCGTATCTTTTAAACTAATAGGTACAAAACGCTGAAATTTCGTACCATGCAAATGTCAACAGGGGGATATTGTTTGAGATATATTGCAATACAGCCAGGTTAACAAGCCAGCAAAATTGTATTGTTTCAAATGTCATTATGTCAGATTATTACATAGTAGCAGAATGCCTGTTCTTCTCACGGGGAGAATAGTTTCATTTTGACATAAAGGGCTGAATTTCGATTTAAACGGCATTGGAAGTGTCTCTGTTCGTCTCAGCGACCCCGGAAACTATGGATTCGACACTGATATTGGTCATTTTCGATAATTTTTAAACATCTTCTACCCTCCCTTAAGTTGTACCGTCAAAGTGAAATGATAAAAAAAACATCCCAGGCCTGAATGTAATCTATGTGCCGAATTTGATTGAGATCTGTCGGGCGGTTCAAGAGTTACTAAGTGACAAACATAGTCACTTTCATTTTTATTTATTTTTATATATCTCCCTCCCCTAAATTACACCGTAAACTGAAATTATACCATCCCAGGCCCGAACCTCATCTATGTGGTAAATTTATTCAAGATCGGTCGCGTGGTTCAAGAGAGCGTTATATATATATATCCTTCCCCCCCACGTTGTACGGTCAAAGTGAAATGATAGAAAACATCCCAGGCCCGAACCTCATCTATGTTGAAAATTTGATCGATATCGGTCGGGTAGTTCAACAGTTAGTAGATCACAAACATATTCACTTTCATTTTTATATACCGTAAACTGGGTATACTTTGGTCCATTTTTTTTTTTTATTATTATTATTTTCAAAATTCCCATTCTAATATCTCATAAGATTAGGGAGGTTATTTAATGAAATTTCTCCTTGTTAAAATGCAATCCTTTGGCTTTCTTTTGAAAGCAGTAAATACCCAGTGTGACCAAGAATCTTTAATCTTGATGATTATAGTTGCAATTTTTTGATGATATATAAGAATTTTCATTGTTGGGGTAACTTTAGTCCAGTTGTCAAAATGACTAACTAATAGACGAAAGTATTATTGTAACACTGTATTTAAGAAATAAAAGATAAGAAGAGGGTATTATGAACACATTGGTGAAATTATCAATGTTTTTATTCAATTTCAATCCAACGAGAAATATCGTTCAATGAAGATATTTGTATTCTACTTGGGTGGATACGAAACATCTATAAAAGAACGCTACAAATTTCTGAATACTTAACTTAAAATACATGCGTTACAAAGATAGGGATGAAATCACTTTGTTCAATTTAGAGGCAAACATAAACATTGTTCAATGAAAATCTCAAGTGAATGAATACTTAACATCCAAAAATAAGAGCACCGTATTCTTCATTGCGGTAGAATACTTTACTGGTACCAGAACTCAGTTTCAGGCAAAAAGTTCTTGCAATTCAGGCACTGTAAAATATCCTCTTTTAGAAGCTAGTGGAGTTTATCTTCCTTATTACATCGCACCATTTGTACACCATTTCATCTTTAATATTGCGTCATTTCCAACACTTAGAAAATATGGGCCAATGTTGCCCCCAACGCATTAAACGCTTAATAGTTTGTGCGTAATTGAACAAAATCATTTAAGGCGTTAGCTTATCAATATTCGCTAATGGACATGCTTTTATATTCTACTTACTTGTACATTCAAGATATGTCACTTTAATACAATGAACAACAGTTGTGGAACTTGAAATATAATAAATGTTTACTTGCTAACAATTGTTAGCATTTTGCTTCCCAAGTTCCAGAAACAAATCGCTAGCGCCAATATTATTGTATTCTCAATGTTCACAACTTTTCTTACTGATAGAAACCATAATAAGAATGCAGAAAGAAATCAGATCTTTCTCTTCCTTGGGTCGAAATTACCGTTTAAGGATTAAGTATACCCAGTTTACGGTATACAAATTTCAGATCTATGAATCAACTTGTATTTTATGGTTGCACAAAGATACTATGGCTTTCCTTTTAAGTAGCCGGTGTTTTTATTTTGTATTAGTGGATTTTGTAATTGCTTTTTTACACAACTATTCGAAACTTTAAAATTATAGGTATTGGCTATCGTTTATTAGTCTCCTAAATTTTATTTAATTTGTCTGGCTAAACAGTATATTTTTAAAACTAAAATACGAGAGTTGTAATTTGATTTTTGTAAATAGCAGAATTCATCGAAATCTAGCGGAGAAAAGGAATACTTTTCTCAGGGTGTACAGATCGTAAATAGTGATTGCATAATGCGAGTCCAGAAGTAATTCTCGAATTTTATCATTTAGATACGATAGAAACACACCAGTAAGTGATAAACAAAACGGTTCACCTCTCAGAGTGCTACTCAACGGTTCGTTCACTAAAAAGAGCCAGTTCATTTAAGTGATTTTAAAACTAAAGTCGTATTATCTGATTAAATGCGTTTTATAAAACAATTTTTTAAAAGCACAATTTTAATTTTAGACTATCTTAGACTAGACTAACGTTAAAAAAAAAAAAAAAAAAAAAGAGAGAGAGAGAGAGAAATTTACAATTTCAGACTAATGCAAACTATAATTAACATCAGGCCCGTATCCAGGGGGGGGTCTAGGGGGGCCGGAACCCCCTAAATTTTGGCTGCTCCCCTAAAATTTTCACGGTAGACTGGCAAATGAACTATAATATGGTTGCATCGTGGCTCCCCTACATTTTTGGGCTGGCTACAGGCCTGATTAACAGTCTTAACGTTACTTCTGTCTATTATAATTTTTATTTATTTATTTAGATCCTATTTATTTTTTAAAAAATACTGAGTCTTTGTTTCCATATTATGACAAACATCTTCATTCCCATAGATGCTTTCATGGTTTAAAAATAAATTTACACTTAATATTTAATTTATTAAGAGATTTCCAAATGCAGCTTGAAAGGCCAGTTCACACTAGAATCATATAACAATAACAACGACAGCAATAGAAAAGGACCTATGTTTAAAGCCAACATCTTGGCATGTTCTCCTGAGAAATCTGAAGGAAAAGCCTGGAAAATGCAGTCAGGAACAGTGTTGCCAATAACCCCTGAAGAAAATAGGCTAGATGGCCTTCAGAAATATTTTTTTTTTACATAAAATATTGCTAGATTTTGAACTGCTAATGTATAACCCACATAGCCTAGTAGACTTTAAACCCCTTTTTTTATGTGTAGGATTATAAGTGAGTTATAGTAAAATTTGAAATGTTGAATTTTATTCGTTGAAACTAACAAGCGACATACATGACTTTAAATGACATGAACAAGCAACATACTGGATCCACCATAGTTGGATTGTGGATTGGTTGTGTTTGTGTAGACTACCATTGTCCCAATTTTCAGTAGTACTCCTTTCGACAGGTCATAGTCCTTACAAACACTTCTTATTTCTCCGTACATCCACATGAATCATCGTGATTGCATTGAGAGTTTTCAAGCTAATTTGATATCCTATTTGTTTCCTTTAATAATAATAATAATAATAATAATAATAATAATAATAATAATAATAATAATAATAATAATAATAATAATAATAAACAACCAATGTGGCTTGAAGAACCGAACAGTTAACTAAATTTATATTAGAAAACTTCCATTCCTCCAAGAAATGTGAAAATTAAATTAATTAAAAAGTAGCAAATGGCGCCGTTACGGCAGCGATATTATAATTCTTTCTGAGTTGATAAGTATTGTTAACTAATTGTAAATCTGTGGGTTTGGGGAAAAACAAGTGCTTGTTGCGTAGTAAAATACCCTCTGTCTAGAGAAATCAATAATGATAATATATAATGACAAAATAGGCTATTTTTATTTAAAAAATACACTTTATTTTCAAAGAAAAAGTATTTTTAGAATTAATTCAACGCCCAATAAAAAAGCCAAAATGGCGAAAGTGTTCCATAAAATAAAAGCTATATTTAAGGCTATTAGCATTTCGTACACTTGTATGGCTAAATGCCTCTCCAAATATGCTAGATTTAGCTTATTTTTTTGCTAAATCTAGCCTATTTGGAGAGGCATTTAACCATACAAATGTACGAAATGCTAATAGCCTTAAATATAGCTTATTTTGTGAAACTGTTTTGCCATCTTTGACCTCTTTCATTAGCCGTTGAATCAATTCTAAAATTACTTTTCTCTTTGAAAATCAAGTTTATTTTTTTAAAATTAGCCTCTTTGTCATTATATATAATCATATTGATTGATTTCTCTTGACTGAGGATATTTTATTACTGAACAAAATATTGTTTCTTCTTCTTCTTCTCTCTCCCCAGTCACAGATTTACAGGTACTTAGCAATACTTATCGATTCAGAAAGAATTTTAATGTCGCTCCCGTGACGGCCCCGTTCACTACTTTTTAATTATTTTAATTTTCACATTTTGTTGCAAGAATGAGAGTTTTCTAACACACATTTAGTAACTTCAAGCCACAGAGGAACTTGAAGTTCGGTTCTTCAAGCCACAGAGATTATTTTAGTTTATTAAAGGAAACAAATAGAATATCTAATTAGCTTGAAAATAGACGACGATTTGTGTGCAATAATGACGATTTGTATGGGTGTTCGGAGAAATTAGAAGCATTGTAAGCACTATGACCTGCCAAAAGAAGTAGTACTGAAAATTGGAACAATGGCAGTCTTCACAACCAATTAATTCACAATCCAAACGATGGTGCATCTAATTCCAGCGCCTCGGTAGCTGCAATGTCATCGGTGATTACTTATTTCAATTCAACTGATAATATGGCTGTTGACTTTCACATATCAGATGAGTTGTTGATGGATTTTATTGTAATTTAAAGTCATGTACGTTGCTTGTTAGTCTTCGGCGAATAAAATTCAACATTTGAAATCGTACACTGTATACCTATTTTTGCGCCACCCTGTATAACTCACTTATAAACCTGCACACAAAAAGGTGTTTAAAATCTACAATGTGGGTTATAGGTTAGCAGTTCAAAATCTAGCCCTTTTTTTGCGTAAAAAAAGCTTATTTCTGAAGGCCACCTAGCCTATTTTCTTTAGGGGTTATTGGCAACACTGTTTCTGAGTAGTATCTTTGAGCCCGAGACCTCCAGAAGTGAGAATGCTAAGCTAGCTTCGCCTGCTTGGTTCAATTTATTTTGATACCATCCGCCCCCTTGACAATTTTCGGGCCTCAATTCGAGAACCGTTGAGCTGATTGCTGATTTCAGTTTTTTTCCGGTATTTTCAACATCTATTGGTAACCCACATTAAGTACGGGAAATTTACAACTTGGGAGATTTTTTTTTTTCGTCCGGGACACTGATTGGCTATAAAATGAAGGACTTACAATCAAATTACAGTTAAATACAAGTAATAGCGTTCATCGTACTTCTAAATTTTCCTTTTGTATCTTCAATTGCATGTCAGCAATTGCGCGTTGTAAAAGAGATAATTATACAAAGGACATCGGCTCCAACTATCTCAACCCTGTGTGCTCCTACAAAATTCAGATATGTTTGTAGGCATAACTTACGGAAATTACGTTTTCAAATTGATATAACTCCCTAACGTTTCAGGAGAAGCGTTTGAAGTTTCGAAACGCAATGAAAACAAATGGGCGCAAGAACGACACGAAGTGCTCTCTAGCGCCCAGTTTTAGAATCACATCTGTGAAATTTTTACCAGAGATAGACATCGAGATTAGCTTTCATTTTCTGCCCATAAGTCAATAAGGGTTATTTTTTATTTATATCGTTCTTGAAATAAACGGACGAAAGAGTTTTTGTATTTATTATACAAAATATCTTAAAGTACTCTTAAGTTGACATTCATTATTACAAGATTGGAATTACCTTCCATATAAAAAATAATGAACTAAATTGTAGTCAGGATCGGTTCTCTCTTATTATGAAATATAATTAAAAATTAATTGCAATTATTAAGAATTTGTTTTAATTATGTGCTTTTAACATATCACCTTCCTCTTAAGAATTGTGTAATACGAACCTTTATTTGAAACAAACAGTTACACAATGAATGCACGTATAAATGCAGAGTGACTAATCAGTTCCTTTCAGTGTTGCACATCTAGGCTTTCATTGTTTAATTTCCCAAATGAATTGTTTACGTCCAGTTAAGAAAGGAAAAGAACCAGGCCTTACGATCTTTTATCTACTGGACCTATTCCCCCCTTTTTCTGCAAATTCGTTTCTTATTATTCTTGAAGAGTTTACGAATTTAGTTATCGTTTTGTATTTGAAGTATCGTTGTGGATCCAATTACCACATCAAGTGTCTCAAACATTTCATTTGTTGATATTATGTCAGGGTTGTTACTGGTCGCGGAAGTCAGGGCAAACTCAGGTGCAGGTTAGGGAAACTCAGTGAAAAAGAATGGAAATCAGGGAAATTTTATAAAATATATTTTTTCTAACATTAATTGTACATCAATTTCAGCTTCGCCAACCATAAATGAATGATCACAGTATGGAACGTTGCTCAGATTTTTATGGGTGGTAAGTGGAGTGTACTTATGAGCAATTGATTACTATTTATCTCTACAGAATAAATGTTCTCGTATATAAATATTTCACCGTTATTTATTCCTTATTTATATGTCAACGTCATCCGATACCTGTCATGAAAGTCAGGGAATTTCCTGCGAAAGGTTAGGAAAAGTCAGGGAAATAGATTTCTCCACATCAGTAGAAATTAGTGGTGGGCAGAAAAACAGGTTTTTCGGTTTTCTGTTTTTATAAAAACCGGTTCGGTTTTCACCGAAACCGATTATCGGTTTTCTCCAAAACCTGTTCGGTTTTTCACCGAATCCGATTTCAGTTTTCTTCAAAACCAGTTCCGTTTTTTTTTTTTTTTTTTTCAAAATTTGTTCTATTTCTGACCAGAATAGTGTTTCGTTGTTCTCCAGAAACCGATTCCGTTTCCACAGAAATAGTTTTGTGTGTTTTCCAAAAGTTTTCCGAACCGCTTTTGAAGAAAACCGAAAACGGTTTTGGAGAAAACCGAAACCAGTTTCGGTGAAAAACCAAACCTTTTTTGGAGAAAACCGAATTGTCGGTTTTTCGAGTTTCGGTTTTTCTAGAAACCGGTTTCCGGTTTTTATAAAAGCCGGTTTTGCCCATCCCTAATAGAAACTCTGTTATTTTTTCGTGTCGGAAATATACAGTACATACGCACGTCAAGGCACGTACTGAATTAAACTGCAGAGCCGCTCAATGAGAACCATCGAAACCACCTACCGCTTCACAACAGGAACTCACTGAACCAAGATCGAGAGGTACAGGAGCAGTTCGAGAGTGAACGACGTACTTTAAGATCCAAACATTTCCAGAACCCGAAGAATCACGGCTCCTGAAGAACCACGGCTCACAAAGAAACGTGACTCAGTAGAGATCAGCAACAATTCACTCGCTCATCCAAAAGAGTCGTTTAGAAGATCCGGTTCGTTCTCGAGCGATACATCATTAACATGAGTAAAGTTTCTTCCATGGACATATACATTTCATCTTACTTGATTTTTTTTAAACCAGAAACCTAAATGAAAATTACTAAACGGAAGTATTTAAGATGGAGTCAAACATCCTTAGGGAATACATAGCATCTGCTACAAAACTCTAATTCATACGAGTTGCATATGAGACGAGATGTACGTTTTCGAGACGAGACGAGAAACATGTTATTTCTCGACTTATTTTCGAGACGAGACAATGAATTTCTTTAGTCTTATGGGCAACACGAGACCCTAAGTCTTAGATCTCAAACACTGTTGATGAAGTAATTGTACGAACATAAGGAAGAACGTTCATCAACGTCTAAAAATATGCAAGTCATTACGTAATATACTCCAATAATAAATATGGTTTAAATGTTGCGTATTATTCCAATATTGTGCATGCTATTTAATATATATTGTCAGAATACATTTTTGAATATACAGTATGTTCGGAAAGTAATTATACACCCTTATGAACACAACTATAAATGAATGATTGTATTCTTTGCGCCCTGAGCAATGATTCCTGCTACGGTTGGTAATCCTGCGTTGTATGCGAGCCAATAACGCTTGTTGATCTTGAGACGAGATGTATCCAGTCCTTTGTTGTCTTCATAGTCTTCATTAATGTTCTTATACTATGTCATTAGAAACCAGTAATCTAAGAGGACGCTGATTTTTCACTGACTGTGTATTCGTCATGTTCACGGAAGACGTATTAAACGAGAAATACGATTTTCACTATTCTAAAGTTACCGTAACACTTTTCTGAGTACACACGGAAAGACATGGAGCTCCCTCGAGACTATATGGTTAGCATACGCGTCTTTGGCGCTGGAGACCTGGGTTCGATTCCTGGCGGGAGCTTATGTGATTCGGATCTCGTGTTAAATTCATGTCTCGTATAGCCTTGCTGCCGAAAAGGATGTTAAACCGCAAAGCAACCAACTAACGGAAAGATGATCTCAATCGTTCAAAGACAATGGACAGACAATAAACATGAAATAATTAGAGCCTTGCTATTTCAAATGTTCCCTCGGAAAATATGTGAAACATATTTCGGTCCCACCCTCTTACGGAGGAAGCCTTCCCTTTGCTTTGGGGGAAGAAGTGAATGACCTCGCCTGTGTTGCCAATTTGTCATTCAGTCGTTTGGTCTTGGCGAGTGAAAATCGTAAGCTACTTAGATTGTCTAACAAAACAGTGCACAGGGAAGGCCGTCAATTGTATGTATGATGATCTTCGTACCAGATATTGAAACATTGTTCCTGTGTTGGTTCCACTGTATTTTCCCTTTAAATTTTTGTGTCTTGAATAGTTGGATTGATGATAATGCTTACGGAGTGCTGTGTTGTTCTTGATTTGCGTGTTGTTGGTTGAACAGTTGCAAGAGACAAGAAATGAAAAAAAAGTCACAGTATATACATATACAGAGAAGATCAAGAAAGAAAGAAAACGCTCTAATGTTATTTATTCCGTTATCATGTTTTCACACAATGAACAATCATTAGCGAAACAGGAGAGTTAAAAAAAGAGAAAATGAGCAGAAGAAAAATTGAAACGATTTGTTTTGTTTTCTCTGCAAAGAATGATTAATGTTTATCTATTAAAAAAAAAAGAAAAGAATAGGAAATTAGATAAAAAGAGAACAATTCTCTTAAATTGAATCTAAACTTATATTTAACCTTTTGCATGTTCATTCGCTTTATTCCCTGCCCGTTGCCATTTGCGTGAACAATGAATAATTTCCTTACAAGATGGCTCTGTAGTCAAATGGTAGATGAATATATAGTTTCATGAAGGAAGTAGAACATAACAGAAAGTATTGAAATTCAACATAATTTTCAGAAAAACGGAAGAAATTGCTGTATAACTTCGAAATAATTTACGAATTGTTTGTGATTAAAACATTATAAAAATATATTTCTCTCAAAGATGTTACGCTATTAAATTTATAGGCCTATGAAACAAATTAGTATTGGCATAGGCTTGTATTTTCATTATAAAATAGCAACATATTAGTGTTACGCTATCCTGGAATGTTATACAACTTTGCTTAAGAGATTTGTAATGTTGGTTGCAGAAATACGAGGGACACAATGAGAATTCCTTACAATAAACAGCAAACGTTTGATTGCGGCACTCTTAATTCCCAATAATAAATAGTCCTAATAGATGTCACTACCTGCGCTTCTATCACTTCTTACGTTAATAGATGTTACTATGTGTGGGATTACTGTGTTTAACGCAGTTCTTGAATAATAAAAAATACGGTATGTAGTTTCGGTTGGTTTGTGGGTAAACTTAACAAGAAAGAAAAAGTAAAATGTGAACAATTAGGGCTCTATTCAGAGTCGTTTTTAGCGTTTGTATTAGGAGCTTGCCTAACGCGTCATGCTAACCTCCGTAAATTAGAAAGACATTCGTGAAATTAACAGCACCGAGGAAAGCCAGCCACCACTTCTCCACAGGGATATTGAAACACATTGGGAGATAAGACAGACGTATTCTTTCTTATATTGATTTATCCAATTGTTCGTCGTTAACTATACGTAGAATAAATTGCTTGATGATTTTAGAGTGCCAGATGTAATAATCCATTTCAAGGCCCCTTAAGCATGGTGCCCATGGCAGAAGGCAAGTTTCCAGCGTAAGTTACCAAGGAATGACTAACTTAATGGAAAGGGCGGTGGTACAGATATTAGGAAGGTGCCATGCGTTGCTATCGATATCTCATATGATGTATATATAACCACATGTGATTTTAGCTAAGAAAAATTTGAAACAAAGATTTAAACAAAAATGTTTTAGTTTCATGTTTGGTCACAGAAATAGCCTCGACGCATTGCTAATATACTTGTAATTTCAGAAGAACAACCATACATTTAGTGTTACACAGAAGAAAAGTGCCTCGTCTCGAAAACGACACGAGAAGTGTTTTTAAACCGTAGACGAGACGAGAAAACTGAGCATTCTTGTCTCGTTTTCGATACGAGAAATAGAAATCTCGCAATACTAATTGATCCAAGTCTTAAGCGTAGATTTCAAAGCACTGTTTTAGTTTTACATGATTCGTAGCATAAAAACTACAAATTGATTGTACGTACAAACACACAATGAAGGGCATTTATCAGTGTTTGAAGATACAGAAGTCATTACATAAAACTCCTTCAATAATAAATATGGTGTAAATGTTTTCGTATTATATCCTTCGTATAGTCGTAGACTTCTTTTGGCGCTGAAGGTTTCTGATGACTTCTAGTTGAAATTCAGATAAAAAAAATATATCAGGACGTGTTTTACACTAAATTTACGAGGCGAGAAAATTTTCGGGAAGAAACGAGAAAAGCTTTTTTTCGAGAAACGAGACGAAAAAGAATTCTTTGAGAATCTGGACGAGACGGGACTTTTATAAAATTTACGGCACCCGAGAAAACATTTCTACTCGTATGCGTATTATATTATAGAGACAGGTCCGCAACTACAGAGGGGGCTAGGGGGCCGGCCTGGCCCCCTCTTAAACTTTTCGTGGCCCTTCCAGACCTCAATACAAAAAAACATAATATAGATATTTGTAAGAGAAATTTTGATGACTTGTCCCCCCCCCCTAACATATGCATGGCCCCGCAAACATATGTGGCTGGTTTCGGGCCTGTATAGAAATATTCGTAATTTCTATTAAGTTATTTTCCCTCAGATAAAAGAATAGTTGCCAAAATAAATTAAAGGTATTAGCGAATCTTTCGCTCTTTTCTTCATCTTATTTTTTTAACAACCTTCCATTTTTCCTATGAAAACTGCCTCTAAATATGTTAACGCAGGAAATAACCTTCGATAAAGAGTTAGCCAGTCTTCGTAATATTGAATGATCTGTCACTTTTACGGCAGATATTTATATATCAGCCCATCTTCCAAATGAATTATTCTACGTACATGCCGGAAATTATTTTAAAAAAATAAAAAAAGAAGATTTCAAATAAATATGCCCGATAAAATAGTTTGCAATGTTGATGGTGCGTAACTGAACCAGCCTGGCAGGAAGATCAAAACCTGCTGTGGAAGTTCTAGAACAGGCATAGCAGTAGCACCTTGCCTGAGTTGAATAACCAACCACAATATTGCTGTTCTAATTCGTTATTACTGCATAGCATAGCAATATATACACATATTACCTTACACATATATATTTAACCCGCGCATGCGTTTTAAATTATTAGTCAGCCTTGTTTTTCCTTTGCCAATCAAGTTTCCGGGTTTAGCTTTGTTGGTCAGGAAATTAGTGCTTCTGAGAAGTCTTTTATCAGCTTAGACTATTGTTTCGATTGTCTGTTTTCTTCTTTAGCATGTTTGAGTTATATTTGTCCGATCTCTGTAGCTGCTATATAGTTATTTTCCTCTTCTGTGAACGCATCACCCTTCCTTGTGACTGTATGTATCTTAGTTAATTTATAATATGGATGTTTATAAAGAAAAAGATTATGACACAGTGTGCGTCATCGACATTTTAAGGGCGAAATGAAAAAATACTTTTTAAAAAAATACATATGTCAGTTAACAAGGACAAATTTGATTGAATAATTGATTGGGATGTTTAACGAGAAGGTCAGTGGTGCAGCTATTTGTCTCCTCAAAATACCTCAGGAAATTAATAAGTTATTCATAGTGTTGCACAAGTCCTAAAATCTCAAACATTGTTTCATCGCTGCATGATTCATAGTATAAAAACTATAAATTAGTAATGTAAGTGTACGAACATAATGAAGAAAATTTATCAACGTTTAGAAAGATACGTGAGTCATTTACACAATATACTACAATAGTAAACATAGTTAGAGTGTTGTTATATCACATCCTTCATTGACCTCTCGTGACGCAGAAGGATTCTGATAACTTCTAGATAAAGTTAAGAGGCCTCATCCCGGCGAAATTAAAATACCGCTAATTTTACAGTAATTATGTGATATCTTCCAATAGATAAAAGATAATCGAAATATGGAACAAGAGCGCTCTAGACAATATTATTTTACATGAGATACCGTTATCATGACTCCACTTATCTGCTTTCGATTTCGAGCCATTTTGAAAATCGGCATTTATTTTCGCGTTTCTAAACGGCTGCATACGAAAAGCCACTAGGTGACTTGTGATAACGGTACCTCACGCAAAATAATATTGTCTAGGGCGCTCTTGTTCCATATTTCGATTATCTTTTATCTATTGGAAGATATCACATAATTACTGTAAAATTAGAGGGAATTTTAATTTCGCCGGGATGAGGCCTCTTAAGAACAAAATCAGAGCAAGAAATTTTTGTACATAAATTTACAGAAAGAGACGAGAAAAATTTCGAGATAAAAGTAGAAAAGCTTTCCAAGAATCGAGACGAGATTAGACTTGTACAAAATTTATGAGAAAACCCCTTTTTTTTAAAAAAAAAAAAAAAAAAAAAAAATTCGTCTCCACACGTTTTAATCAACGCTGTAAGTAGTGTTAGAACATGTACTTTTACAGGTAATAGGAATCAGAACACAGAGAATTTTATAGGTGATAGAAGGGAGACTTTTTACAGGAAATGGAATTCAGAATAGAGATATTTGTAGATGATAAGAGGAGGATTTTACTTGTAATAGGAGGCAGAATAAAAGTTTTTTGTGAGTTATTAGAGGTTACAGATAAAACTTAAAGGATAATACAAGCTTCGTATTGGAGATCAAAACCATGGAGTAAGGTTTAAAATGGTACTGACTTATTTGGGGGAGAAGAGGGGGGATGTCAATAAAATACTTTAGAAGATGCGTTATGGACCATAGAGTGGGTGAACATCGATCATTAGTAATATGTTCTTTAACTAAAAGAATTGTAATGTATTATTTACGTACAAATCGTTTTATACAAGATGAAAGATCGAACAGGATAGCATATTAAATGTATTCTCCGAATCTTGCACGAACTAACCGCTTCACGGCAATTTACAGTTGCGGTGAATGCAGTACTACCATCCGATAAACAGGGGACTTCAGCATCGAAGAAAGTTTTTTTTTTTTTTTAATGAATAATTTTTCTGATAGTACGAATAGCAATCCACAGCAGTAAGTGGTAGAATGCTCTTGTGCGTAAGACAGATTCAGTGGTGTATTTAAGGAAGGGGCTTCCGGGCTTAAGCCCCTGGTCCGAAATTTTATTTACTATTTCGAAGTAAATGAAATATCTTGCAGAATTTTCACATTTCCAAGTATAAAGTTAGCCAAGCCCTCTCTAAACAAAATCGTAAATACGCCACACTGGACAGATGAGTGAACTTTCTCGCACTATTTTAGTTTTATTTCAATTTATTATTCCATCATTTAAAAAAAAATCAGTTTGGTGAGTTGTTTCTACTTCGGAAAAAATACATAGTTACGATGAAAATTGTTAAAAAGACATTGTTCTAGCACTCAAGATGAATACGGTATATTGCATTACAAAATTTCTTATCTGTATATTTTTAATTATTGTTCTTGGAGATGTGAGACTTGAACAGGTAGTAGAAGTCAGAACAGAAAAAAATATGGATGACAGAAAGAGACTTTAAAATATGTGAGAGACCAGAGGCTTTTGCAGATAATAGTAGTTAGAATAGAAATTTTTGTTAGAAGATACAACACAAACTTTTATAGGTAATAGAAGGTAGTACAGAGATTTTTGTAGGTGATAGAACATAGACTTTTATGATTTATAGAACCAAGACTTTTACATGTAATAGAAATTAGAACAGAGATTCTCATAGTTGATAGGACAGATTTTCGCAGGTCGTAGAAATCAAACAGAAATAGTAGTTATAGATGTTAGGATTTTTTTATTTTTTATTTTTTATTTTATTTTATTTTTTATTTTTATTTATTTATTTATTTATTTTTTTTACGAGTAATAGAAGTCAGAAGTGGCTTTTGTAAGTAAATGAGAGAACAGACTTTTACAGATAATAGGGATCAGAACAGGGATGTTTGTTGGCGATTGGTAATAGAACGAACTTTTGCAGGATAATAAAGCCATAACAGAGACAATTACAGGTAATAAAACCGGAACAGAGTCATTTGTGAGTAATAGAACACAGATTTTTTAAAGATATTAAAAATTTCCTACAGTTATAGGAATAAGAACAAGAATTTTGTAATGATAGATCAAAGACTTTTTACAGGTAATAGAAGTCAGAACAAGGATTTATGTAGGTGATAGGAGAGAGACTTTTATAAACAATAGAAGCTAGGACAGAAATTTTGGGGACGAAACAGGTGATAACAGAATTTACAGGTAATAAAAGCCAGAATAGAGATTTTGAGGTTGAAATAACTTTTTTTTATAGATGATAGAACAAAAACTTCTATAGGTAATTGAGAATTTTGTAGGTGATAGAACCAGCGACGAAACTAGGTTAGTTGTTGCCCGGGGCAAGAACTTGCCTTATCGCATCCCCCCCCCCGTCACCAACCAAACCAAACCATTTCCCGACTACACCTGATATTGTCATCACACACTGGATATGCATATGTGTAGAATGAATCAACAGTCTGTTGCTTTACAATAGAATATTTAATTATGACAAACAGTCAAGCTGTTGTCTCGACTTGAGTTGATTTTTAGTTTAACGTCCCGTTCAGCAGCGAGGCTATATGAGACGTGGACCTACTGATTAACGTGGAATCCGAACCACATGAGCTCCCGCCGGGAATCGAACCCGGGTCTCCCACGCCAAAGGCGCGTACGCTAACCGCTTAGCCACGGAGGAACTCTGCTGTTGTCTCGAGTATTACCGTATACTCGGGACATTTTACGAATCTCTTAAATCGATATAAGTTTAATGAAAACACAAAAAATTGGAACTAAAATATAACTTTGCGGGCTCTTTTGGCTACAAAAGTTTTTACAATGTCCTCAAAAGATGGCTTTGAAGTTAACTTATGCTCTACGGATATGATCCTAAGGTTGGTGAGTCGTGGTTGTCCTGTTGTTTCTGAGGTAATTTTTTTTATGATCTGTAGTTTGCTAAAACTCCTTTACTTGTCTTATAGTGAAAATAAATATTTGCCCAGTTTTGCCCCCCCCCCCCAAATCCAGCACAAGCCTTGTTTGTCCTCCCTAGTTACATCATTGGATAAAACAGAGGATATTACGGGTGACAGAAGTCTGAACACATATTTTTTGTAAGTAATAAATCAAAGGCATTTTTATAGATATTAGAAGTCAGGACAAAATATTTGTATGCGATAGGAGGATTTAACAGAAGTTAAGAGAAGTAACTAAGGTTATATATGAGTATTTGAAAATAAAGAAGGAAGGAAATAACAATGACTTTATTTCATAATGTTTACTGTCATGCAATAGTCTTTTTTTCATGTGACTGACAGGTTGTTACACAAGATGATTATTCTTTTTATAATCATTATTTTCTTTTTTACATAATTATGCCTAATTATATGCACTTACACTTTCCACAGCGTAAGCATCCCAACTCGTCTCTAAATTCATTTAAATATGGAAAAGAATATAAACGTTAATTAGCTTGAGTTGCCAATTAGGATTATGTTTAAAACAAAATTCAGTGTTTTCTTGGAGCATTAACCTTTTAAATTACAATGAGCACTTGTCACGATTCAGTCTCGTAATCACGTCTCTACGTCCAATGTACGTATATGCAAGCCAGTTAATATTGTAATAATTTCTCTATGCTTCTGTAATAGTTTTTTTTTTTTTTTTTTTTACTTAATTTTCATGCAGATGTAAGTATTGATTGTTAATTAAAACATTTTTACACTTGGGTAATCACACAAGCTTTCAATATACCATGATAATTTAATAATGGCTTTGTACTGTGATAGGTTTGTGCTCTGAGACGCCACATGTGAATTAGTTACCTGTCGTCAAAAATCTTGCAGTCTGCTGCAAGTTGAGTTGAGTACCTCTGCTTCGTGTGTTGTTTAGCCCATTCATGTGTGTGAGGCGTTCCTTATAGTAAGGGAATAAAAGTTACTGTGCAACCCGTATGCTCGGAAATTACACTTGAGGTGCTCGATTAGTAATACTTAACTGCTCTGTGGCAGCCAGTTCTTGTGCCTATATGCGTAATTACTGAAACTTCTTTCTCTTTTTCCTTTAGAAAATGCAGTTTCAAAAGGTGGGGTGCTGACTGCCACGGGTGCTGACTGCCACAACCAATTATTGGTGCTGATTGCCACGACTGGCGCTAATTGCCAATATCAAGGTGCTGACTGCCACGATGGCGTGCTGACTGCCACGAGCCTGAGAGAAAGTTGCTAGGCGTAACATTACCGGACGCCAAGAAGCATGAAAGAAACTAGATCCTTAGGATCCTGTTGTTCAGACCAACACCTAACAAATGTAAACAGGTCTCTGTATGTACACTCATGTCCAAAATTATTGTCACACGATTATAAATATGTTGTTCTAGTAATATAATTTGATAACGAATTTGCCCGGTATTTCTTATAATGTTAGTATGTGTATAATCAGCAAAGACATGTATGTGGTAAATTTCATGTCAAAAGAACAGTAAATAAGAACAATAAAACGAAAATAAAATTTTCTTGTCCATTTAGTTACATTTTATTTTACTCATTATGATTTTCGTATTTATAATTGTTTTCCTATGAAATTTATCACAAATATAAATTTCCTGATTATACACATAATATAAGTTTTAAAAGTACTCTGCAAAATTATGAAATTATATTCTTACAAGAAGATAGTTATAGATATGCGACAATAATTTTGGACATGAGTGTACTTTCAGCTTTGTCAGGGAGCGGTGCGTACAAAATTGGTACGATTTATGTATTCTCACTTGAACTCCCTATGTCAGAATGAACTGTGTACAGCTGCGCAAATTGTTTCGAGCAGCTCTGGAAAGTTCTATCAAAAAAGCACTGCTGGCTGTACCTCACAAGGGAAGTTCAGGAGAAAGCACTCGCCTGCAGAGAAACTAAGCATGCCATTTGAAATCCCAATTTATGTTGATTATAACAAGCTAATAAAATTTCTGTACGGTTGAGAACGGTTCGAGATATTCAAATTGGAAGTTTATATGAGAAAATGAGGATATGCGCATTTATACGCGTTAAGTACAACATAATTAGTAACGAATATTGACATACGAATTGAAAGCTATCGGAAGTAACAGAAAAAAAGTGTTTCGCAATAACTAAAGGGTTTGTTAGATACAATTGGTCATTACATTGTTCACAATAATCATAGGTTAGAGATGAAAACTGATCACTGTTGTTTTTCTGTTTTATGAATAAATGACGCAGGCAAAATACTCCCTTGCACCATGGACATTTTATATGTGCAATTGTGTTGCATCCGGCAAGAGAACAGTTCGCAGAACTAAAGCAAAAAGCAAATTCGACAAGTGATTCAAAACTTATAGGCCTATAATTTGTTCGTAACCTGCCTTGCAGAACGCAAACTGAAACAATCCTATGTATCGCGGTGATCGGAAGTGATTCGTATGGACACGAACTTTATTTGATTGTTTCGTTGGTACATTATAACGTCCAGATGAAGATTCATATTATGTACACATCTCCTGCTATAATCTTTGATTGATCGGAATCAAAACACATCAAATGGTTGCACAAATCGTGTGCAATTCTTTGGTATCTTCTCAACCATTAGGTCTTTGCCATCCGTCATGCAACTTGTAATGGACAATTTGTCTGTGAATGGACCCCAGTGATCAAGTAATAGCAATTTCAAACCATCAGGCTTCGCCATGGGAGAGAATACTTAACGCATTGAAACGTGCATCCACTCATTTTCTTATATAAACTTCTAAGCTGAATATCTCGAACAGTTCTCAACGTACAGGAGTTTTATTACCTGTTGTAATCAGCATGAATTGGTCCTTCAAATGACATGCCTATTTCTCTGCAGGCGAGTGCTTCTCCCAAACTTCCCTTGTCAGCTGGCTTCAGACCATCATATCCATTAAATAATACAATAAAACAATTAATATAATCAATGAAATGTGCAAATTGTACATATAACAGAAAAGACAATCCCTTTATAAATATCCAAGTGTATGTCGTTCCACTTAGTGAGCAACTTTGTAACTTATAGGGTGCCACATAGATTTGCTGTGATGATTACTAAATTAATCCCTACTAAATTAATTAATAATCATAAATTTAGTATGAGGGATTAATTCCTCTCTTTCCAAATACAGTTCAATACAATTCCTCCCAGGCTCGTGGCAGTCAGCACGCCATCGTGGCAGTCAGCACCTTCATATCTGCAATCAGCGACAGTCGTGGCAGTCAGCACCAATAATTGGCTGTGGCAGTCAGCACCCGTGGCAGTCAGCACCTATCCGTTTCAAAATAAGTGGGTGATTATTTTGACCGTTCAGAGTACATTTTAACAAAACAAGCCCTTGTTGAGTTCGTCCTTACTGTAGGAACGCCTAATATTGAGTTTTGTTTATATCTGGTGCTCTAAGTCAAAATAGAGAATGTATATATGCTCTAAGTCAAAATAGAGACGCGAATTACACTATGTGACAACATCGCAGATAAAGAAACACAGTAATCTACCAATCTATCAAATAGTTACATCGATTCTTTCTAGGTGGAAGTTAAGTCGATATACATTGATACTAAACGGCGTGACAAACATCTTGGCATTTGAAGGCTGCGCTCCAAGCTCCCTTTAAATGCTGCTAGCAAATGAAACGCCAACGGTATTGCCACGTTTATTTTGTACACATCTACGTCTATTCCCTGCTACCTGATCGCGCTGTAGTTTGTCTGCTTATCCATAGTACTCGGCAACATCGTGTCAGAGATTGCGTTTTATTGTATTCGTTTAGCTGAAATGCCAAGATGTTTGTCACAAGCTTTAGCACCACTTATTAGCATTACAATCGATGTATCTGTTTGATGGATTCGTAGAGCAATGCTAATGGTTCCGAGGTAATCTGCGACGTTGCCACATTGTGAAATTTTGATTGCCTATAGCGGCTGAAGGAGGCCCTGGAGGCTGTGCCATTATATAGGATTGTCACTTTATTTTGTTCTGAAGAATAGCGCTCTGTTATTTGTGGGTGCCATTTTTAGAACAGCCTGAGGAATTTTAATGGTCTGATTTTTATTGATTTCTTCGTCACATCTAATTAAATGTCGCTTTCTTTTAGACATGTTTATAATATATTGTATTTTATGTATGTAAGTCCCGATTGACTGATTTACGTGTAGGCCCAACTACTTTAGCTAGAAACTTGTAATTTGGACAGTACATAGAATTTATGACGTAAGGGGCTACTAAAGTAGGAGTTTTGGAAATTAGGCATGGAAGGGAGGAGAGATGTGGGGAGTTTTGGAAATTAGGCATGGAGGGGAAGAGGGATATAGGTTGAAATTAATGTCCGTATCTCGCAATTCTGGCAGGTTAGAAATATGGTATTTGGACTTTATAATATCGTCATGGACGAACTCTTGAGAATTCTGGAGGAAGCTGAAGGGGGACTCGACATCCCCGACAGATGGGCATCCTATCTTACGCAGACGATCTTTGGTAGCGTATATGTTTCCAAAATACAGGGTGGCCCAAAAGTAGGTATACAGTCCCGTAGTGTTCAGCACATTGCATTTTAATGTTATATTATTTCTGATTGTTATCCATCAGCTAAACTTAATTTCTTTATTATTTGTTCTCAAAGCCTTTTTTCTTATACCTTAAGCTCGGAAGAACCGAAGCAAATGAACCCATAAGCTAGAATGTTTTACTTGAACAATGCAGGGGTGTATACCTACTTTTGGGCCACCCTGTAGGTTCAAGATGCATTACGGACTGTGGAAAGCGTTCTCAAGTGGATTTGAATAAGCCCGTCTGTGGGTGAGTGCCTTTCCTTCCACTGTGAAGGTAAAGACTACTGGAGTGAATGAAGAATTTAGATACCGTTGTTGTATCTTTACGATCAAAGATGGTAAGTACACCCACCTAACCGATAGTACCGACCCCTTTCGCTGGATAGATTGAGATGCTTGCGCCAAGGCAGAAGATAAATACCATCTCGACTTACCATCTTCCAAGGTTTTTCTACACGTGGACTGTTGCCTGTTGGACCCACCATGGTAAAGGCTCTGGGTGACTTAATTAGGAGTCATGTTAAGATTTTGCACTTCCCGATAATAGTGACCACAAAATCTGATCTATGCCAGGAAACAGGATGGAAAACTTGCGGTGCCCTATGGGAAGTTTTCTATTATACGTGGAATAGCTAGGATTTTCCTTAGGCTATTGAATCATAAGGATACTATCATAAGGTATATTGCAGTCAGAAGTGGAATGAAGGACAAGTTGATCAAACTAGAAAGAGAACTTAAGGTACGAGGAACGATAACACTTGAGAAACTAGTAAAGATCAAGAAATTTGAAAAGAACCGGTTTCTAAACACTGAAGTAATTTAGAATCTCAGGGTAAATAATCACACTATTTTAGAAGATCCGCGGCTTCCAGTATCTTCCTGAGGGACGATGAATTAATGTCCGATAACCGGTCCCGCAAGCTTCGGACAAATATATTCGGAGTTCAAGTGTCGTTAGCACGAGCGAAGATGCTTCACGAAGTCCTGAGTAGGAAATGCCGCGACAAGAATAAATTCTTGGGACTCTTTTTGGAGGTGTCGGGTGTGCTTCATACACAAACCCTAACGAATACACAGGTATAACGAGATCGTCAACTTCATCGAGGCCAAATAGAAGAAGGGATTTAGAATCGTTAACGAGGATTCGATCATTATTAACGAGGAGAGATACAAGCCGGACGTATTAGTGGAAACAGACCTGAAGCGATATATATAGTGGACGTCACCGTAAGATTTGAGGAACAAAGGTCTTTAGAGAGAGCTAGTATGGAGAACGCTCGAGAAGTACAGAAAGTTAGGGGAGACCTTCACCAAGAACAAAAAAAGTTTAGAATATTGCCAATAGTTGTCGGAAGCAGAGGAGTGATGACAAGAGCTACAGAGAAAGCATTGGCAGATCTATTCATTGTAGAAAGATCAATTGTGAAGATGATGTCCATGATAGCTTTACGATCATCATTAGAGATTGCTAATGAACTTGCTCCATTATAGGAGCTAATGTTTGTTTTTAATGTATATTTTACTTACGTGTGTTTTACTCATTTGAGGAAGATCAGTCAGTTACAAAGACATATAAATCTAGAAGGACTTCTGATCAGCTTTAAGAGATCTCCAACTTGGTATTTGGACTTACCATTTAAAATTATTAAATAAGTGTTTCAGCGATGTTTGATACTTGACCTAGAATAAAAAAAAAAAAAAAGGGTGGCTCGCTAAGGTGCCCATATGAAATAGTATTTCGTGGGGGTCTTCGAGTTCAGATGAATTTAATGTAAAAGACGCAGAACGACTGTCAGAAATATAATATTCGGGTAACATGTGAAGGCATTTCCTAGTGTTTATATAAATTTAGGGTTACTTAAATTAAAATTGAATTATAAATGTTAAATTTGTACATTATAGAATTCAATTTTCATATAGAAAGTGACATTCAATTAGAATTGAAGAAGAAGAAGAAATTGAACAATTAAAATTCCAGTCCATTTCAAAGGAAACAAAAAAAATAATTCCCCTGTAAATCAATGGGCTATAAAATAAATATGGTGTAAGTACAAAGTTCCATAGATATTTTCTGGAAGTGGGGGAACGGTGTCTTCTAGCGTTCCCTCTCACGGACAAAAAAAAAATGTGATAAATTTCGGTAAAAAGCTAAAGATATTTTTAAAGTTCTGCTGTATGTGAAGTTTTCCGGTAAATAAATTAACACGAACAAAATATTTAAATTAATACATGTACTTTATATCTCATGAATACTTGCTGTAAGGCTGTATCACATTATTTTCCTTTCATAGAAGTAATTGCAGCTCCTACGCTTCTCATTCTGTGGTAGATCACAATGCGATATTATGTAGAGGATTGTATATCCTTTGTCGACGAGTAAGAGCATAATATTTTGATAGAGAAATGAAAATAAAGCAGAAAATAACGGTGTATCGGATCTCACAGTTCAATACAAAATTCATTAAGAGAGATGATACGCGTAGCATTAGCCAATATGATTATCTGAGTGTTCTAGAATTAGTTTTCTTTTCCCCGTTCTCTTATTCTTTAGTGTTATTACAAAATGGCCACCTGATGGTTTTACGAATATTCTTTTCTATTAATAAGCATTTGTGAGAATGAACACACCTGCTAATCGATACAGTAAAGCAAATTATGATTGTGGTATTGATTCCCTTTTTATTTTCTTCTTTTGTTAATTTTCTGTGTTCAAGAATAATTCTGTTCTTATTTTTAGGCATTACTTCAGCTAATTTTAAGAAATTCTACTATATTATTAAGCAAGAACGAAAAAATCTATATACACGGTGCGTTCAGTAAGTTTCGGGGCTACCTCGAAATAAATACTTAACAGTGCTAGATAAATTTATTACCACGTTAGTTTTCTATGCCAGACAAATTTATTATCACGTTACCCGCTGGAATACTATTCAGCAACATCGTCTATTATTTAATTATTTCCTAATTGATTATTTTGTAATTATTTCCTCTATTTGTATTTTTCTTTTAATGTTCTCGGTTTCTTTATTGTTTTCTTTGTTCCGTCCCGCTAATTTCACAATTCTTTTTCATGTCCACTTTTGAAGGTCTTTGTTTTTTTTCTGATTCTTCCTAATGTCCACGTTTCTACTTCAAAATACTTTACATGAAATGTTTTTAATTTTTCCCCCAGCCTTTTATTCAGCGATCAACAAAATATGTCTTTATTCTCCCTAAAAGATCTTACTCATTCATTCCTATCTCATTTTCTGTTTGTATTTCAGATACTCACCAATAAGTACTCCGCCGGCAGTTCAATAAGTAAGTTAACGAGACTTCAAAGGGGTTTTAATATTCCCTAAATCATCATTATTTCTCGCTGGGTAGGAATAGGTTGACTTCTGCTGTCCGTTAGGTGGGACCATGGCAGTCATATTTCTCCTATATATGTTGAAAGATGACGGCGATTACAGGAACGTGATTTAATTTTGAATTATGTAGTCTGCAACATGTTCATATTTCTGTGTCTAAGGGTATATGTCTAGCTAAATTTCGTGCCGCCAACTTAGATCTACAATGCAAGGATTATGGTGGTAATGTGTATAACGGAACCAGGCGTTTGTGTGTAGTAGCTATGACTTTGATAACTGAAGGGCAGACGTTGAAGATGAGCAGCGATTTGACTGGATAAACTCGACAACTATAGTGACAGTCTGTGCAACACTATGTTCATCTTATTAAAGAATTACTTTGGTATCAGGCAATTCCCAAGCGACAAGGGAGATAAGCAAGTCGTCATGTCTGTCTTTCTAGTGCCTTGACACTGATTTCAAATTCCTTGGTGATGGGAACAAATGTTCAGATGAGTAATGAGACCATGTAGAAAAATAAATGGTGGGCACTAAAACAGGTTTTTCGGTTTTCGGTTTTTAGACAAAACGGTTTCGGTTTTTCTTCAAAACCGGTTCGTTTATCACCAAAGCCGGTTATCGGTTTTCTTCAAAACCGGTTCCAGTTTTTTCTAAAATTTGTTCTATTTCTGCCCAGAATAGTGTTTCGTTGTTCTCCGGAAACCGAATCCGTTTCTACAGAAATAGTTTTGTGTGTTTTCCAAAAGTTTTCATTCGGTGAAAACTGAAACCGGTTTTGAAGAAAACCCGAACCGGTTTGGGATACAACCGAAATGTCGGTTTTCGGTTTTCCTAGAAACCGAGTTTTATAAAAACCGGTTTTGCCCAACCCTAAGAAAAATATGTGTAGCAAGCCGACGAAATGTAAGCTCTTGTTACCTCACTTATTGAACCATCCTCGTATTGTATTTAGATTTCCAATCACCCGTTCCACCTCCCTGCCCCCTTAGCTTTTATAGTTGCTACAACCTTTGGTAGGCAATATGGATATTTTCTCTCTGTTTAGTGCTAATTGTTAAACATGATGTGTTTTTTCCTTCCCGTAAGTAGTGCATCTTGCTGATGTCACTCAGTTACTCTTATCAGTTTCCCATGTCCAGTTCTTCCACTGTTGGTAGTATGTTAGTCCACTCTGAATGGCGGATCACATTAGCTTCTTTACCAGTCCAAATGCATGTTTTAACGTTTACTTGTTTTAGAACATCTACACTACTCCTTTCTGTTTGTGTTGGTGTCCATGGTGCGCTCATCATTCTTCTTCATAACTGTATCTGTAGCACCTCCAATTTTTTCTTCTATTTTCTACTGATCCATAATTATCGATACATTTTTTCGATATCAATAATCCTTTCTGTAAGAACCTTACTTTACGTAACGCTATCCTAGCTCCAATGTCTTTTGTTCCAACATAATTTAATGTCCCCTTCAATTTTGAACTTTCACGATACGCCACTGGTATTATGTGTATATACAGTATATAAGTACATTTGACATTTCTAAATAATAATCCATTTTTTTTCCTTTAATCTAATAATATGTACCTGCGTTTTGAGTAGCTGCGAACGAATGGTCAAATGCATTTTCATCGGCTGCATGACCTATTCCCATCGATCAGTTATGGTTGAGTGTGTGTGTGTCTAACATTTCTTTCCTCTACACTGTATTTTCATTTTCCTCTTCTTCCTCCTCCCCCTCTCCCTTCCATAAAAAAATGTTCATAATTTCGCGTGACGCGTTATTTCAGTAGCGCACGCTATGCATCCATTGATAAATGTTTGATAGATATCGTCTGAGGAACGAGAAATATAGACTTATATAGGGAGGTTTAAATTTTATGGGTAGTAATTTTATTTTATATTTTTCACTTTTTTTTGTTTCCAGAGTTAAAAAAAAAAAACTAAGTAATACTAGTATTTATGAATATTGTAAGAATATTCTTGAAGGTTAGAACTTAAAGCCTTTGCATTTGAGAGTTATATTCTTAGTTGGCAATCGTTAAGTGCATATATAATATAGAAGAGCTAAGTGTGTAATGTTTGATCACATTATGGGCTTATCCATTTAATTTTAAATAATATTTGTATTTATTTTGTAATAAACAGTACAAAATAAATAATTTTTATTTATAAGTAGAACTAAAATACAAATAGTATTTAAAAAGTAATTAACAAGGAACACAGATAGCATGATAGGTGATCAATTGTCGTTCAGTTCATTTTTCTAGTCGCTTCCGTAACCTAGATTTTGGGTAATTCAAATTCTGGTTACACTGTAATTTCTATGGATGGCAACACTGAAAATTCTTCCGATTCGTATTTTCGGGTGTAGAATAACATTATCTATTACTGAGGCAATTTACATTTCATTATCTCTTTTCACTTACGAAAAACTGGCAAAATAAAAATTGTTAGCTTTAGAAAAATATTTGGTAGTCTGCACCCTTAATAATAAATAGTTGTTTCTCCTCAACCCTTCCGCTCGTCTGTAAATTGCCTGCATCTCTTGGCGTCAGGTAGATGGCAGCGCAGCTTGTGCGATAACTTTTAGCTTGACTTTGAGCTATTGGGAGCCTGACGGAGATACTCAGACGTCTTGGTTTTATAATAACAATATAAATAACAATAGTGTAAGACTATAAATTTCTTTATAGATTTTTATATTTATATCATTGACTGGTAAAGTCTATCTCAAAATTGATTGTTAAAAGTTTTATATGTACAAAATTTCTTATACGTGCTGCAGTCAGTGTTTCAGACATAATGTTCCAGAGGGCTCTGCTGATTAGACCTATATTTAAACGTATTGTGTTGGTCTTCTCCGGGGGACACTTTCAGAGTTCCGAGGGGTCAGTGCCCCCCAAAACACATGTCTGGAAGAAACACTGGCTGCAGTAGATAATTCAACAAGAACTGCATTTATCGTTAGGCTTGCTAGGTAGGTCTAACTACACATAAACATTCTCATATGTATATAAATGAGTTATAATCCATACTGCAAACAATTCATTATCAAAATATACCAGTAGACATTTACTTTAATAGCATTTTGTATTCCCATATATACTGATATAAATTATATATATAGCTATCTATCTATCTATCTATCTATATATATATATATAATTTAGCTATAAGAACCAATACATTTTATAACTCTGTAGAATCTTCAAAAACTACAATATAAACAAGAACATTATATATCCTTCTTTTTCTTATTTTAACAATTTTATATTGCAATAATCTGGTAAGTATTGTTCCAAATAACACATTTTTCCAATCTCCCAACCCAACAAAAAGATTTCGTAGTAAAAATAAAACATACAATCTAGATCTACAGGCCTTCTGAATGGCATAAAATATATTTTAAATTCTAAAATCTAAGAATAAATTTTGTATCGTACACCCTATGAGGCTACGAGACTTACCAGCTGGAAAAGGTTACCGTAGCGCAACTCTGTGAAGCGCAAACTAACCCTCGTGGGTCAGATGTAGCCTCCTGAAAGGTCGTCTTCGGCTCGCGTCATGATTCATAATCTGGCAAGTAAAAAGAATAGAGACATTTCGAAGGAGTTGTATTTAAAACAGACTGACAGACGAGCATTTTAACTTGCACTTCTGAGAATCAGCTCATCCCAGTTCAAGAAGATTCAGTTATCAATAGAGCTTAGTATCACAAGAATTTTGAAAAAGGCACCGTTCTTGTTTCTGATAAATTATATTGGCCCACCTAAAGTTTCTTTTCTTTTGTCTTCTTCTAAAAAAGTTTGTGCATCACTGGTTTATCGAATACTTTGATGGTGCGTTTATTATTAGACCCCTATTATTCTTATTATTAATTTAATATTTGGGTAACTGTGTAGATTGTTGATTTCAGAGTAATTAGTATGCGTATATTTGAATTCTACTGATTTACATTTTCTTTATTACGTAGGTAAGTACACAGAAGTAAATTTGAAGATACGTAGAAGTGGTTAGCTGTCATCATCATGGCGTAAGTACAAGTACATAAATATTACTGAAATTTTTATGAATCTTGGATTGATTAATCATTTAGAATTAATTTTATAATCTATAGTTTTGTTCTCGGAGGACTTAAAAAAGAAACGGACTTTAGGTATAATTTATTAAAAATGTGTGACGTAATGTAATGTCAAATTGTGATGACACTGTTACCATAAAACATGTAAGCATTATGCCAAGCCAAACCACTTGGCGTAACAGCCCATCTTGAGGGCCTGAGCCGCTCCAACGCCATCTGTCAGCGACTGGCTGAACTACGTCTAGTCTAGCGATAATCACGTGGTCAACGCGCTGCGTCGCCCTGTCACTAACCGGCGCATCAGAAGTTGTCTAGACTTAGTGACGTCACACGTCTTTCAGTCACGTGACTCCCCAGTTTGCCTCACAACGCTGGGTGGACGCCGAAAATTGGGAAGCACTGGCCGGGAATTGAACCCGGGACCACTTGAACGTGAGTCCAACGCTCTAACCTCTAGCCTATGGATGTAAGTATGATAATCGTCAATAATTATGTAATATAAACTTCTGGTTGAGGGCGCAGTGGCTCAGTCGGAGATTGTTACTCATGTGGTTTGATTCCAGTCCAATGTAAGTGTGATAGCCTTACGGTTTCTCACGGTTCTCCAGTTTCCTCTCAGATTCTCATTCCACCAATTCTTTTTCTACCATTCACTTTCAGTAATTGCCCATCTCCTTTAGCGAAAGGGACATAATCGTGGGACGTTAAACTATAAGTTTCATATCATTTCATTGTCTTTAATAATTATTCATTTCCATTAATCATTTGTCTCTTTCCACCTGCAGGGTATGAAATTGAATGATTTCATTTAATTACGTTTCTAAACTCCTGAGACGTTACAAGTGAGACGGTGGGCTATGAGCCAGGCAGGCAGCTTCGTTCTGACTGATGTGTGGTTAGCACATAGGTTTCCAGCACTGATTTGTATTTTTCTACACTGGAGGAGTTTGCTACCTTTCAAGGGTGTTCAGTCTCACCTGTTTTTTCGTTTGTTTTTTTTTTTTTTTTAATTTTAAACATTCTGCGCAAATCTCCATAGAGTAATTCTAAAATTTCCTTGCATAACTAACTAACTAACTAATTAACTCTATGGCCTATGGAACCCGGAGGTTCAATGCCGCGTTCACAAAAGCTCCCCACTGACTTCTATCATTAGCTAACTGCATCCAGTTTCTACTTTGGATTCCAATCTCTGCGAGATCCATCGTAATATTGTCCTCCCATCTACGCCTAGGTCTTCCTAATGGTCGTTTTCCGATTGGTCTTCCAGTAAAGACTTTGAAAGCGTTTCTACTTTCTTCCATTCTAGCTACATGACCCGCCCACCTAAGCCTCCTAGACTTGACGACTCTAACAATGTTGGGTAAACAGTATAAATTATGTAGTTCCTCGTTATGAAGTTTCCGCCATTCTCCATTCCCGTTTCTCTTGAGTCCGAATATTCGTCTCAGGATCTTGTTCTCAAATACTTTCAGTCTATGTTCTTCCCTCAGAGTAAGTGACCATGTTTCGCAGCCATACAAAACAACAGGACCATGTTTCCTTGCATAACTATTTATATTTAGAAAGTTTGTTGTCAATATGTTTTCCCAAGTGTCAAGAAATACCTGTTCAAATTCGCTATTACGTTGAAAGGGTAGACGACGAATTGGTCAAGAGCGAATAGCACATCAAAAACATTTTTTAGTTTAATGAGTAATATTTTCGATGTACACTACACTCTCGCTAATCCGACCATTTCTTGCAAAGAGAGGCGCTGGATTAGTGAAAGTACCAGGTTATTGAAAGTGTCTGAAATCGAATTTTAACTCATACAATACTAAACTTTATTATATTTAAGGTTATATACTTGTACATTATCAGAGAAAAAAATAGAGAAACTTAAGAGTCTTCATCCCGGCGAAATTAAAATACCGCTAATTTTACAGTAATTATGTGATATCTTCAAATAGATAAAAGATAATCGAAATGTGGAACAAGAGTGCCCTAGACAATATTATTTTACATGACAAACCGTTATCACGATTCGCTTATCTGTTTTCGATTTCGAGCCATTTTGAAAATCGGCATTTATTTTCGCGTTTCTAAATAGCTGAAAACGGAAAGCCACTAGGTGACTTGTGATAACGGTATCTCACGCAAAATAATATTGTCTAGGGCGCTCTTGTTCCATATTTCAGTTATATTTTATCTATTTGAAGATATCACATAATTACTGTAAAATTAGCGGTATTTTAATTTCGCCGGGATGAAGACTCTTAATGCTTGAGAATCACTCACTATGAATCATGTCCCAAATGTTCAGTTGAAGCAATGATGATGCTCGTCATGCACTATCATGCAAACGCTTTTCAAGCAACAATAAACGGAAGCCACAATAGTACTGTATGTATTTTTCCGCATCTATAGTATAAATAAATAGAAACGTTGATAGGTTGTTGTAACGTTATGCGGCAGACAGCCAGATGTGGGACCGAATTACTGAGAAGACGGACTACTGAGGGCCGAATTAGCAAGAGTCTAGTGTACTAGAAAATCACACAGAGAAATCTTCATAGTATTCTTAACGGCCTGGGAAGCAGAGAAATTAAAGTAAGTCAGGGAAATGTTTCAAAATGTGCCAAAAGTTAGGGAAACATACTATATTTTACAGAAGAATCAGGGATTTCTTTTTAAAAATTTTGTTTTCGCAATAATCTGTGCGAACGAAGCAAGCTGAACCCAGGTTTCAGAGTCAAGCGTCTTTCCAATTACCTCATGAAGCTTGAACACCGAAAATCTTATATTCGCATACTGGAAGAAGTCGAACCCGGAACGGGACTACGTTCACACACACACACACACACACACACACAAAAGCACTAAAATGAAACATATACACGGGAGCACACCTACTTCTTTTTTATCGTAAGGAAATAATTTAACAAAACTTTGTCCTTGTGTCAAACGAACCAAGCGTTGTGTGGTGCAAACGAACTTTAGTTAGCGGATGATAATTGAGTCTGTTATTTAAATAAATGCCTGAGGCGGATTACAAAACACACCGTGTGACACTGCGTCTCTTGCTTTTGCATCTCCTACAGTTTTTCTATAGCACGATGCCTCACACAAAGGAAGGGACGACTCACTACATATCTTTTTATATGCCATTTTTTTTTTACCTTTAACAATTAAAGCAATGTTATGGAGGTATGATAATACAAAGATACCGAACAGAGAGACATCTGATGAGGTAATTATTATGTGCAGGTAACAAATGAAGTAAGAGTTTGCAACCATTTAATTAAAGCAAAAGTTCAAGCACTGAGAAACTTTTTTCCTGTTTTAATCCTCCCCATCAGTTGACGTTTAAAAAAAATGTAAAGAAATGAGGGGAAAAAAATAGAAGTTCTTTGTTCTCCAAGGAAGAACTTATTGTTCCGTCCAAACGCTGTAAACATACACAGTGCACTGTCTATGTGCACTAATGCCCACAGCGTAGATATATTGTACATGTATATATATATATAATACTCCAGAAAGTCCAAACCAGCGGAGGAAAAATCTCTCATGCGTGCAACATTTCTCTCTCTCTCTCTCTCTCTCTCTCTTTTCTTTCTAAAGTACAGAAAGAAATTTAAAAACAGAAAGAAAAAGATTGTTGAGATATTATTGTATAGTAAAAGGAAACTGCATACATTACGCACCGTTTTATGACTGTGTCTGGTTTCATTGTTATAATGGATTTTAACTAGACTACTTGTCACTACCCCCCCCCCTCAACCCGCTTTCCTCCGTTCTATCTCACCATGTATTTGCCCTTCGTTTGAGACGTATGTTATAAAGAGGCACTCAACTAGCTCTTCCGTCAGATAGCTACTACGCCACTGACTTTTCTCACCACCATTACAAGATCTTCATATAAATGTGTTGTTAATTAAATATGCACTCTTTGTATGTCTTTAAGTGTATCGTGTAGACCACTATATCTTACGTGATCTTATGTGTTGACTTAACTTCTTCTTTTTGAGTGTGGAGGTTACACGAAAACACACAGCACAGTGAATACATCAATGTGTTGCTTTTTTGTTATGTAAAACGGAGACAATACTTTTTCTTCACGATTCCAGTTATTATTATTATTATTATTATTATTATTATTATTATTATTATTATTATTATTATTATTATTATTATTATTATTATTATTCCTTTTGGCAGGTCCCGGGACTAATTTGGTTTTCTTTTTCTTAATTTTCAATTTGGGCCTGGAAATGTTTATTCCATGTTTCTCGATTTTCAGCTTCTTCTTTTAACTCCTAATATTTTCTTCTATTTTTCAAATCGTCAGTCACTTCTGTTCTTCTTCTTCCTACTCCTCCCTTTCCTTCCATCTTTCCTTCTATGGCGGTATGAAGAAGACAATTTCTTCGCAAGAAGTGTCCAGTCCAATTGGCTTTTTTTTTTTTACGAAGGATGGTGGCTAGAAGCGTCCTCTTCTCTCCTATCCGTTTTAAAACGTCTTCGCTTGTTACTCTTTCTGTCCATTTTATCTTCCTCCAACATCACATTTCAAAGCTCTCTAAATATTTCTTCTCTAACTTCCGTAATGTCCAAGTCTCTGAAACATAAAGTCCAATGCTTCATATATAGCACTTGACCATTTTTTTTTCTTACAAGTTAGTCCAATATTAAGGCTCCTTTTAAGAGTGACTTTTCTTGTTGAATGCTTCTTTGGCTATGGCAATTCTCGACCTGATCTCTCTGGTGCAGTACGCGTCTTTCGTCAAAATACTTCCCAGATATTTGAAATGGTCTACCTAATCAAGTACTCTTTGTTTTACTCTGACCCGTAAGGGCGCATTTCCACAGGATACTCTCATGACATTCGATTTTTGTTCTAGCTATAGTAACCGTATCATCTGCATATCTGATCTTGTTAATGATCTGTCCTCTATGATTGGCATAACTGTAAATATGAAACCTGTGTTTTTACTACTTTTTCCCGTGTATATTTGAATTTTATTGAAGACACTAAAGAACATAAATACTATATATATACAGTGGCGGATCCAAGGGGGGCTATAGGGGCTATAGCCCCTCCCCCTTGACGCTCAGATATACACTGGATAAAATGGGCTTCAATCCTGCTTTACACTGGATAAAACGGCAAACTATGGTTCAGCCCCTCCCTTGATCATATCTGGATCCGGCCCTGTATATATATATATATATATATATATATATATATATATATATATATATATATATATATATATATATATATCAGACGCTCATCGAGAAATTTTTGTTGGGCGGGTCAAAGTTTTAGGGGCTGGGGATTCCCATATTATAAGCCACTACATCTGTGTAGTATTGAATGGGTATTATTTCACACCCGAAAGGACGATAAGTAATTGTAAAATACTTCCACCTATATTTTCAGAAAAAAATGATAGAACGAGATTTTTTTGTAAGGGAAAAAGTACAGATAAGTAAGATCAAATATTCATGCTACATTAATCATTTCCCTGTTAAGCAAGTATAGTTTTATTGAGAAAGTGTACACACACACACACACACACACACACTTGTATGTTGAGTTAGGAGGTTGTTTTTTTGGGGGGTAAATCCGGGTTTGGTGGACTTCCCGTGGGTTCGCCCTTGGTTGCGAACTTGCATTTTATTTATTTATTTATTTTTGTAACCAACTTGCCATATATTCATTATTCAACAGAGGTAAGATTAAATTCCGGGATTCCATCCGCCGCGGTTAAAAAAAAAAAAAGTCCTTGAGAAGATGAAGAAAACCTGGTTAATCTCGCCCAAAGCAATAGTTGGAAACCCTAGCCGGGCCCCAGTTATATTTTGGCCTCCTAGGTATATATAAACTCTAGAGGAATTATGAAATTGTATTTTTCATTTAGAACCGGAGTGTATATCTTTGCCTGTATCTATATATTAAAATTTGCCCCAGACCCCCGGTTTGCTCGGCCTATTGCTCCTAATCTCTTATCGCACAATTCTACGGAATTTCACATTTATTTTCCTATTTCAACTATCTAAAAGATTAGATTTTGTATCCCAAGAAAACGCCCATTTAAAAACGTAGTAATTTCTGCATCCTCCTCCCCTATAAACCCTTAAAAGCTAAAAATATGCACTTTTGGCAATTTTCCTGTAGGTTAGTCCCAAAAATCTAATCATGCCAAATTAAATCATTTTAGCTCTACAGGAAGTGTCCAATGCTTTGAAGTGTAAAACGTGTCCCATATAAATAACATAGGGAAGATTTTTTAGTTGCTCATATATCCACTGTAAATTTGGATTTTTTTTTTATTTTTGGTAATTTACTTGGATAACTAACGAAAACGTACAAATATATCGAATTTCAAGATTTTATTCAAATTCCAAGTACCTAAAATATGAGATTATAGGTTCGAAACAAGGTCCATTTAAATAACATGGAGAATTTTTTCATCCCCCTTTAGACCCCTAAAATTTAAAAATATTCACTTTTGGCAATTTTTCTATTGGTTAGTTCCGAAAATCTACAATCATGCCAAATTTGATTGTGGTAGCCCTGCAGGAAATGCCCAATAATTTTGGGTGTAGAAAATGTCCCATTGTAAATAACATGGAGAAGATTTTTCAGTTGTTCATAAACCCCACTAAACTTGGAAATTTTTATTTTTGGTGATGCACTTAAATAACGCTAACGAAAACGTACAAGCATACAGAATTTAAAGTTTTTATTTCAATTCTAAGTACCTAAAACATGAGATTAAGTTCTATAAAAAGTCCTTTTAGACTATTAAAAATTAAAAATATTCACTTGTGGCAATTTTTCTTTTGGTTAGTTCCGAAAAGCCACAATCATGCCAAATTTCGCCTTTACAGGTCAAACGGAAGTACCCCTTTATTTTGTCAGTCAGTTCATGTAGTTTTATATATAACTACCTGCACCTGCGCTGTTTATTCAGCGCATCGTTTGTTATGACCATAAATCTCCTTCCCACTGTGTATGTCTCCTTACTCACATAAGTAAAGGATAGGAGACTCACAAAGGAAGTGAATTGCTATGTGTAGATGTTGGAGTGAGTTTTTAGCAAATATGTAGAAGTAACACAATATCAAGTGGAAATATATTTTTTTCTTAATAAATCCTTACCCGTCCGAGTACACCACATTGCGTCTCTTGAGGCCTTGAAGTTGCCAGCATGCAATAAATTTTGTCATTCAGATTTAAGCAAAGTTCCTGCAATATCCGTCAACCCGCCATACGTAACTTTTCTACTGGTTGCCTAACACCGTGGTTTCGGTCTGCAACATTAATCTGATGGGCTCAAACCGGACCCTAAAATGTTGAATAAAACAATAACGACAATAACAATTCTTGAAAATTTGAACGAGAACTGGACAATCTATACAAAATTTGGAATATACCAGCGAAAACGGCACATTTCTAGCACTTGTGGTTTTCGAGATCTTGTCGAAACGATTGGAGACAAACACATAAACCTAGCATTTTAATATATAGACTAGCTGAACCTGTGCTCTCTACACAGCGCATCATTCACATATGAACATGAATCTCCTTGTTATTCCTCACATCTATACACGTTCCTTTACAGACACAAATGAAAGACGTCTTGATAATAATTGGCAAGGGATACCATAAAGGGGAGACTTTTTCGATTACTTTTTCAATATCTCGCGCCGTTTGCAAGATTTGAGCCTACTTCCGGTTGGAGTTTCTAATTCATGTATGATCAGTGTTTTCTTTCTTCTTGCATGCAGCATCTAATAACCAAATACGTTACACACACAATTAAATATAATGTCAGTGATATAAGATGTTCATTGAGCAAAACACTTCAAACAATAAAGATTCAACTTAGAGTGGAGAAATAGTAATCCTTCGTTTTTCATCATTTGGCCATGAAACAAACGCCTGGGGGTTATGCAACCCATACATACAATTATGTTGTGTTGGAATGTATAAGGCGTAGGGTATGATGTTTTAGTTTTTTTTTTCTAATTTGAACACTTCCAGTGTGCTCGTAAAAATGTAATAAAGAAATAATGATCATGTTTTTTAAACATCCAATTGGAACTGGACAATCTATATAAAATTTGCAATCGATCAGTGAAAATGTCATCTTTCTAGAACCTGTAGTTTCCGAAATCTCATTATCGAAAGGATTGGCCACAAATATGTTAACGTCTACAAACGTATAGTTTAAAAGAACTCCAAAGATGGCAGCACAATTAATTTGCAATGAATTTTGGAAAAGGCTTATTAAAATACAAAGGCTTTGAACAATAATTAAAAAAAAACATAAACTTTATGAAAAAGGTCTATTTAAATAATTTATATAAAGTACACACAATATAAAACATTTGTCTTTGTTAAATGTGAAATCACAAATAACCGTAAATCAAAGATTTGAAATCCAAAGTTATAAGTTGGAGCACAGGCGCTTTTGTGCTTTACTTCTCTCATTTTTTTTCTTTTTTTCAATGATAAAATAAAATAGAACCTGAATAAAATGATGATTAAATCCCATTTAATGAAAATAAAATAGAACATCTCATAGCCCATCAAATGATAACTGAGCTCCAATGAATTATCTGCATAATATCTTACCGCACAGAAGGCGCAACCTTCTAACGGTTGCTGGCTTTTCGCTGGCATAGGAAAAGAAAAAAAAAGCGCTTTTGTTGCTATTGTATCATTTTAATAGATATATAGATAGATTAGTAGGATGCTAGGTTTATATGTTTATATTCAATCCTTTTTACAATAAGGTCAAGAAAAGCACAAGTGCTACAAACGTGCCATTTTCACTGGTCGATTCCAAATTTCGTGTAGATTTGCCAGTTCTCATTCAAATTTAAAAAGAAAAAGAAAAAAGATTGTTTTTATTTTTCTGTTCAACATTTTAGGAGTTTTGACCCTATTAGTTTAGTATTGCCGCTAGGACGTTAAGGTTGATACCCTTGTGAAAGACAACCAATAGATGAGCTACGTATAGCAGATTGATGGACATTTCAGGCGCCCTGCTTTAATCTGAATGACAAAATGTATTGTAAGCTCTCAACTTCGAAGTCTTGTAGATCCACAATGAAGCGTACTCGGATATGGAATTATAAGAAAAAATATTTGCATTTGGTTTCATCTATCACATATTCAAGTTTGCCACAAACTCACCCCAAACATTCTATATATTAAAATACTACATTTATGTGCTTGTCTATATCAATTCACTCCCTTTGATAGTCTTGATAGTCTTCCTGTCTTTTCCTTGTGTCCGTAAAGGGACTTGCACAGATTTAGTGAGAAGTGGAAAGGAGATTCACGTTCTTATTAGAACTTTGCGCTGTGTAAATAGCGTAGGTTCAGCTAGTATTGTAAAAAGAAAAAAAAAAAGTTTAACAAGACTATAGCTTTTACAATTTTTGTCCATATACTAATAAGGAAGAAATACTGTATGAAGTGCCTGTATATTGAAAAAAAAAAGTTTAACAAGACATATCCGGAGAATCTTTGTCTATATACAAAGTAAGGAATGAAAAATGATTGAAATGCCTGAATATTGTTTTTTTAAAAAAAAAACAGTTTAACAAGACATATTTAGACTCCATTTAAGCCTTTTTCATCTTTTAAAAAAATCATTTTGTGTGTTATCATTTAGCTCCTCCCAGCATGCAAAAAATTTAACAGTTAAAAGTGTCTTAAGTATATATTTTTAACACGCGCCGTAGTACAAAAAATCAACCAGGCATTTGTTCAAATAGCACTTCTGGCGTTATATATATATTCTTCATCTTATTATTTTCTCCTGTTATTATTATCAGCAAGATTTTTGCTTTTCTTTTTTTCTTTTCCTTTCTTCAAATTCGTGACTTTGCATGCACGAATTTTATGATAGGTTGTCCTGTCTTCATTCGTGATACTGAATTTTTGGGGTTGTAAATCATAATGAAGCCTGCTTGCTTTATGCATAGATACGAATATTAATAAAACATTAGTGTTGCCTAGTTACATTACATTTTGCCAAATTTATTTATATTACATGATTCTCAATGTTCAGTATTACGCCTTTTTGCTCTCCTATATTTGCTTCTGTTTTTCATTTTAAAAAATCGTGTAAGCTCTAAAAATGTGATCCTATCACAACCTTCAAGTAATTCATTAAATAAATAATTTTCGAGTAATTAATTGAATAACGAATAATTGTTTGCTACTTAATCGAATAACGAATATTTATTCAAGTAATTAATCAAATAACGAAGAATTTTCGAGTAGTTAATGGAATAACGGATTCTTCTTTAAATAACTGCTTAGTTGTTGGACTGCGTAATCGAACAACGAATGTTTGTTCAAGTGATTAACCGAATAACGAAGAATTTTCAAATAATTAATGGAATAACGGATTAATATTTAAGTAACTACTTAATCGCTGAACTCCTTAATCGTTCAAGTAATTAATCCAATAACGAAGAATTTTAGAGTAATTATTGGAATAACGGATATTATTATTCAAGTAATCAAAAACAGAATTGGAGTAATTAATGAAATGATGGAAAATTGTTAAGTTGTTTAAATAATGCAAAACTTTTCAAGTAATTAGCGGAGGCAAGAATATACTTTACGGGTCGTAACTTGTATAATAACAAATAATCATCTTCGTAACTACTAGTAAAACAGGAGGATAAATATTCGATACTTGGCACTAATAGCAACCTTTACAAGATGAAACAGCCTCACTAAACAGTAAGAATCCCCTCTATTATAACTATTTTTCTGAAAGTTTAAATATGTAAATATTTTTTTCCTCCACCACCCCTTTGCCAAATATTTTGGTCTTATCGGCAGACGCAACTGCCCAATCTGAATAATCTCTCTCCTATTTTCCAGATCTCTCTCTCCTGCTGTATTATCCTTCCCTATTTAGGTAGGTGGTGGGTTTTTTTTGGACCTGAGTTCTGGGTAACTACCTCAGGTCTATTTTCTTCTTTTTTTTTTTCATTGACCATAACTGAAATAAATAAATTTGTTATTGTATGATTTACTAATCACACACACATAATACATAACATACATACATAAAATACAACATTCACAAAGTCACATGTCAACTACTAATAAAAGATTATTAAAAGAAATATCTTTGTTTGTTTGTCTGTTTACATTGAAACCAATTTTTTCGGTTTCACCTGTGTGTTAGTTTGTTAATTTGAATATATTTGGTTTCCCTCCTGTGTTAAAACATTGATGATTAATATTTATTTATTTATTTTACTTGCTTTTACTTATAAAACTTATTTGGTTTCTCACGTGTTTTAGATTAATCGACAAAGTTTTTGTTACTTATGGGACCTATTTGGTTTCACCTGTATTATATAGTTTATGAGTCAATGATTTAATAATTACTTTGTTGTTGGTCCTCCGTACCGTTTCTGTTTAATATAGTTTTTCTGTTAAATTTGGACTTCCGATCCTGTTGCTACTAACTAAGTGGTCCTCCACTAATTTCGAATGTTAACTTTAACTTTTCTTTTTAAGTTAATACACTAAACACTAGCACACTACACTGAACTAACCACTAACACAAAACACTATATGTAACTTGAGTACCGTTATTATTATATAGCTTTCTGTTCATTGTGGAACGTTCCAATTTTTTACTTAATTATGTCTTCTTCGCGCTAGATTACTTATTTGTGCTCTATTTATTTCTGATATTTTAGTGAAGATTTTGCTTATACCTTTTCTATAGTCATCTTTACGTATCAGTTCTATTATTCCGTGTTGTTCCTGAATATTCCGTAGATTGACTCTTTAAATCTTGATCTTCATCTGGTAGGATCACATTCTGGCAGTAGAAAACCAAGTGATCTGAATTTTGAATATCTCTACAATCTCATTCATCGGAGTCTAATAAGCCGATTTTTGTAAAAGTTGTACGATAAGGTCCGTGTCCTGATAGGAACTGTATTGTATGTCTATTTAGCTCAAGATCTCCTAGTTCTAATCTTTGTTTTATGTTTGGGAATATTTCGTAGACTCTTCTGGCTTTTGTACTATTGCTCCAATTCTCTTGCCATTTTTCTTTAAAAATTCTCTCTAAGTCGTCAGGTGTTAAAAGTAAAGCATTAAAGTGTCTTCCCACTTTAGCGTTTCACCTTTCTTCAACCAATATTTACCAACGGATCTTAAAACTGCTAAATATAATGGTTCGATACCTAAGGCTTCTACCGGTGTAGTTGCCATTAGTCCTGTCATACGTAATAAAACTGCTCTTTGAGTACTGCCAATTTTTTGACGGCACTTAATATTTTCCGTTAACCTGTGTCCCCAAGCACTTGATCCGTACGAAGCGATTGTCACAAAGATCATCTTGTAGTATAACTGGCAATGTCTAGCGGAAAGTTTATATTCTTTCGCCATTATGTCAAATATCTTGTTTGCTACACTAATTACTTTTTTTTCTTTTTGACATTGGAGGTGTGTTTCAAACTTGAAAGCCTCGTCCAACCATACTCCTAGGTATTTAAAGACCTCGACCCTTGAAATTCATTTTGAATCTACCTTGATTATCGGATTCCTTTTCAGTCTTCCACATGCCAAGATATATTTTGTTTTCTCAAAAGAAATGCTCAATTTAACTGACTTGCACCAATCAAGTAAATTATTCATTACTGTATTTGCCTTATTTTCTATTTCCGCTCTTGTTCTTGCATTCACAACTATGGCGAGGTCATCAGCATATGCTACCACTCCGCTGTTTCTTGTAAATTATTTAGTCTCTCGAGTCCCGGCTACAGTAAATTATCCCACAATAGAGGGCCTAGCACAGAGCCCTGTGGACATCCTTTCGTAATTTTCTTTTCTATTTCTAATCATTTCGCTGTGTATAATACTACTTAGTTTGTACAATATTTTTTTTTATTATTTTCAAAATATTATTGTTTATATTCAATCTTTTTAGATCTTTAAACATTGCTGGCCACTAAAGATTGTCAAAGGCGCCAGCAATATCTACAAATATTATTACGTGTGGGAGACCCGGGTTCGATTTCCGGCGGGAGCTCATGTGGTTTGGATTCCACGTTAATCAGTAGGTCCACGTCTCATATAGCCTCGCTGCTGAACGGGACGCTAAATTAAAATCAACTCAACTCAAATATTATTACGGTGTATCTTTCTCCATTTTCTTTTATTCCTTCTGTGATTTGTAATAATCTATTAATTGCCTCTGTAGTCCCCTTATTTTTCCTGAAACCGCATTGCAACTGGCAATTACTTAGGTCTCCTCTCTTATCTTTTATTCTGTTAACGAGTATTTTCTCTAACATTTTGCCCAGAATATCCAAGAGGCAAACAGGTCTGTATGATTTTGGTGTGTTCATCAATCCTAGTTTGTGATTTTGCAATATAATTAGGTTACCATTTTTCCAATGTTTTGGAAAAATACAAAGCTGTAAGTATTTATTATTCAGTCTTCTCAGATGTGGCGTCCATAACTGTTGATTTAGTTTAAATAGTTCAGTTTTAAGACCATCAGGGCCAGGCGCCTTATTATTTTTAAGATCCTTAATTATTGTTTCTGTTTCTTTATTTGAAGTAAGTATTTCTTGTAGATTGTCTGGTTCTGCTTTGTTAAAGCTTTCGTAACTTTGTCTATCTATTTTGTTTTCTTCGCTGTCTGTTGTAGAATCATCATCTGGGAGTAATGTCTCGATCATTAAAGTCAATAGTTGCTGCAATATCTTTTGTATAAGATCCGTCCTGCTTCTCCATTGTTGATATTAATAATGCTGGTTTAATTTTTTCCGTAACTATTTTATAAGGCATTCCCCAAGGGTCTGCACTTCAATTTTTCTGTAACAAACCTTGACCAAGCTTTCTTTTTCTCGTCTTGGATTTTACTTTTGTATTCATTTTTAATTTATAAATACTGAAAAAGTCTAACTCCTTTTAGGTGGGGATTGTTTGTCCTTTGATATTGTCTTTGCTTTCATTTTTTTTTAAATCACTGGAGATTAATATTCCAGATTAATAAACCAGAATATTCCATTTTTTGGTTTATTCTTATTTTTTAATTTAAGTGATTTTTTCACCGTATCCATTGTACCTTTCTCTATATCTTTTATTATATTATTAAGCTCGGTCTCATTTGTACATTCTATATTTGGTAATTTAATTGACTTGTTAAAAATTTCCCAGTTGATAAATTTTACATTATATGGTAGATTGTAGTCATAATCCGCTGTATCATCAATAATAGTATGTTCTATATCAAATCTGATTATTTGATGATCACTGGATGATTCCTTGTCGATTACTTTCCAGTTTGAGACAGCGTCTGCGAAATTTGCCGACGCTATTGTAACATTTATGTTTGTTTCTTGCTCTTTTCTATTTCTATATGTCGGAGGATTGTTTCGGCTGATTTAGCACTATGAGATTTGATTCATTTATTTTATTTTCAAAGATTTTTCCTCTTACATCTAGGACACCTGAATGCCAGGATGGTGACTTCGCATTTGCATGTGCACTGATTTTTTTGTCTGCATGCATGTTACAAAATATTAGTTAATTCTTCAATAAAATCATCTATCGCTAATGAAAATTGAAAATAAGAATTAATGAGTATGAAGTCTAGCTGGCCATTTTTGATTTAGACACAATTTGTCCATTTACTGTTAAAATGTGTGATGTTTAAAATTTGTAAGTAAATATACCATGAAATACTTGAGATGTATTCACTAATTACGGTAGTCAATCCTTTTATGTAATTTCGCAGTTAATATGTACAAAATGTGAACAATAAATGATGGAATACTGTATACATTGATAATCAGTGGCGTATTTACGATTTTGTTTCGGGGAGGGCTTTGCTAACTTTCGGGGGGGGGGGACTTTGCCTGAAAATGTGAAAATTCTGAAAGATATTTCATATACAGTACTTTACTATAGTAATTAAGATTTTGGGAGGGCTTAAGCCCGGAAGCTCCCCCCTAAATACGCCACTGATAATATTATATGAATGGAAGTAAATTCATTTAAAATGCCTTTTTATAATAAACTGACGGAGGCGACATCTGTTGTGCATTTGGTAGTTAAGCAACGAAGTTAATGCACTGAAAAAGAAACGTATTATCGTAGAAAAGAAAGGATTTGTAAAGAAATGAAAAAAAAAAAAACGAGAAAAATGCTAAATGAACAAATTGAAATATTAAGCTTATTTTAAACGTGTAATTATTTGAATACAGTGATAACATGTAATCATGGGTTATTAAATGTGGGTAACTCTACTACAAATTGCGAGTAGAGTTACGGCAAAAATGACTTAACACTTTTGGGGCGGTGTTTGGATTTTGCATTGAGGATTTTGGTTCCAAGTCACGTCAGTGAAACCCTGTGGCCATTTTGATCCGCAACTGTGAGAACCAGACTGACAGAAGTGGGAAGGGAACTAGAAATTGTTAGGCCAAAATTTGAGCGGCTAATTAAATACAATAAACAGGGTATCCGGAAAATTTCTGAGCACTGAAAATAACAGTTTTGAATTGCTTTGTATAAAGAAGTAGCAGCGTCACGTGTACACCACGTGAAGAATTTATGGCTTGTATGTTGTGACCGTTTTCTCAATTAATATAAAGGCCAGATCAAGGTTAAAACCGGAAGTAATTGATTTCTAACACTTCTGGTTTGAAAATCATCTCCAGCAACGATTTCGCTTCCTATAACTTTTAGACTCTCTACATTCTGACCAAATTGATGGTGATCAGTAGCGTACACAGGAATTTATTTTATGGGGGTCCAGACTCAATAGGAGGGTATTTTATAATAAAATTTCTAAAATTACCTCTAAAATTAGGCTAAATGTACACAAAAATAGAGATTTTTGGGGGAGGGGTCCGAACCCCCAGGACCCACCCCCTGCGTACGTCCCTGATGGTGATCCGTACTTTCTTTGCGGGTAGCGTATAAGATTGCGGATGTTCGTGGAAAGAGAAATTCCCTAATAATTTTTGTATTAAAATGTAACTACCTTCTTGTAAGAAATAAGAGTAAATAAAAATCCAAGAAAAAAAAAGTTCCTCTATTTATTTTAAAACATTGAAATAAATATAGTGTTAATGTGATTTTGTCGGGTTTGAGATGACTTATAGGTTTGATTTTATTGCTCCTTCTTAATGGCATCTTATCTCCATTTCACCTTTGCGTTCTGAGCAAAGACGTACACGCCATACCAGCATTGACTTTTGTTTTGTTTTATTTTGTAGCGAGTAAAATTTATTTGACAGATACGATATGCCCAACTTAGCAATATTTTGATCATAAACCTGTATTTGAGAGAACCTTAAGTAGTTATGCATTGATGTAACGAAGGTTTTTGCAGCATACCCAGAAAAATTTAAACATTCCAAAGATATCCATAAATTACCTATGTTGTCTGGGATTTATCGTTGTTTCTCTTTTGCTATTAACACAGATCACTAAATATTTTACCTAAATTGTACTCTAACTAATCAGAATTCCTAGTAAATCATAGGATACATTCTTTAATATACTCAGATTACAACAGAGGTCATTTCCTTGTTTGTCTACCACACAGGGTGCATTTAATCTGATCTGAGTAACTTCCTCTTATATTTAAAGATGATTTGTTTGGGATAAACAGTTTCTGCTTAAATTTGATCAATGGTTGTGCTTCCATTATCACTATGATTTTCCACAGCTTTCCCGTTTATTAGTCTGGCAACAATGGTGTAATATTCACATACAACAATTGAAAATTCTGGCAACACCTTATGATAGACGAGAAAGATACGTACAAAGTAAAAATTTTTTAACGTAAGGGATTTTTTAAAAAAAAATCATGTGATGACCTTTGAAGAGGTTATAGCGTGCATCGTGATCAGAGCGGTGAACAAAATTGATGGGTTTAAGGAATATATATTTTCCGTTGAACGAGCGAGCGAACCGATGGAAGAAAACATTTGACTGTCTGCCCTGGCTTAGTTGAGCCTTTGAGCCATAGAGGTTAGAGTCGTGATAACCTTAGGCGAGATTCGTGTGATTACCACTGCAGGTGAAAGTCTTTGCTGGAGGGGCATTATACCCCTCGCGTCCCTGCCTCCTCCAGCACACACACACAAAGTAACACTCACCTGATGTTTGGCTGCACCGAACGCTTCGTTGTTTCGTCGCTTCCTCGGTGGGTTGTCTATGCTTGAACAGCTGACATCTGGTGTCTTGTTTTTCTCACGTGCACCGCGTTAGACACAAATACTCATTTTACGCAACAAGTCTCCCAACCCAGGTTAGCTTCGTGTTGCCTTCCCAAGGTAAAAATATTGCTGTGATCGTCAATGGGGCAATACGTTAAAACAAAACACATAACTACAAAATGTGCTTTTCAATTTGCGCTGGGTCAATATAAATTCTATTATATCTTTTTTTCTTTTTTTTTAATGGCAGGATTCATAATTACTGTATGTAGTTACATTAAGTGGAATAGAAAATAATTAACTTAAGTGACACTCTAAGATAGCTATAACCTAATGAAGTGGATAGACCTAAATATGCGTTGGATGTAAATCATGTAAGCAATTTAAAGTTTTGAAGTTTATTACAAAGAGAATGTGATAGTTTTTATTGGTAAATCATAAAAGATATAGGGCCTTATGCAGAGTCGTTTTGACATGCGATTAACGTCATACTAAAGGCCTGACTACTGCAGGAAACATATGTTAGTCGAACTCTTTAGTATAGCACTAATCACGCGTCAGAAGGACTCTGCATGGTGAAGGAAGGTGTGAATAAGAAAAAGCACGTACAGAAATTCAGGAAATGGTTGTACGTATTTGTTTACCCTGTCTGTTTTGGTAAAACCATTAGCTATATCAACTCCTCTCATCAATGGGGAGCTTTAGTAATTTCGGAAAATTCTCAAGGTTAAAACTAACCATCTCAATTGTCAACTATTGGCATCTGTCGGCTTGTCAAAAGATAGCGGAGTTTTTGAGATATGAATTCCCTCAAGATTTTCTCAAAACATCTTTTGCTCCGAGGGAAACACTTCTAGCTCATTAACAAGAGGTAGTTAACTACATTAGAATGTGCATATCTGCCAAAAAGAATAAAACAAATACGTCTAGAATTAACCACCATTCAGTAACAACTGAAAAGAAGTAACATAAAATGCATATGAATTTCTCAATTTATAACTTAAGTTTTTCTTGTTTACAATCTGAATAACTCAGTGTGCTATAATATCAATTTCAATAAACTGCGTACATACGCTTCTATTTCATGCTTGTTTGTGTTATTGTGTTTTCAATCTGAATAATCCAATGTACAAGACTAGTTTTCAGGAAGAGAAAGGTATGCACATATATTAAACATACTATAGTAATATTTTCTAGTACTGTATATTTTTTATTATTACTCTATATACATTATTTATAAGTAGCTGTCGTGCCACTCCTTATTAAAATTTTACAATCAAGTAATACTAGATATTCTATTCTAAAAATACACAAATCACACTTATTTTCTGTAAGTTGACCACCTGTCTAAGTTGGCCACTTTTCGATGGAACCGATGGTGGCCCACATAGACAGGTTTCACTGTATAAATCGTTTTATTAGGAAAGAATCCAAAAGAGTAGTTTACTTTTGAGGTAAGATCTAATGGCCAGAGTTGGCGTGGGTCAATGAAAACTTGATCCACGCTCACTGACCAACCGCCCATCGTGACCCACCATCCACCATAGCCCACACTGACCCACCACCCACCGTGACCTATTCTGACCCACCACCCACCGTGACCCACTTTGACCCACCACCGACCGTGACCCACTCTGACCCAACATGACCCACCACCACGGTGACCCACCACGAACCACTATCATCCACTGTGACCTACTCTGACTCACCAAAATCTATCGTCATCAACTCTGACACATGATCCACGGCCTCTTCTCTACTGACTTAAAAGTTTACACATGTAATAAAACAAGACTGTGAAATTGTCACTAATCGGAGTTTGAATTTCTACGGTCAATCGCTCAAGAACCACTCTGTTACAGTAACGGTGGATCTGACCTTTACGATATAAAATGATGAAGTGTTTGTCAGTAAGGAAATTGAAGCACTTCGAGGTGGGGGGAAATTAGTGTGTGCCTAAATATACTTGTATTAAGAGAGTATTATTGCAAGTGTTAATTTCTCAACGCATTCCAAAAGAAACTTCTATTCGTTAGAAAATACCCCTGTACAATATGGAAGAGGTTATGATTTCTCAGTTCACAGTATTTTTCTCCAAAAGACTCAAAAGACTTGAAAAATCATTTTTTTTTTTTATAGCGTATAAAGGTGTTCGGGTACCCTCTGTGAGAGCATCTTCACAAAGTATGCTCATAATTGTAATTTGTGTAATTACTAAAACACCACTTTAAATTTAAATTACAAATATGCATAATTGAAATTATTATGAATGTTTATTCAAAGTAGTTTTCTTTCCTTTTTATAAACTAAAAGGTAGAGACATTAAAAATTTGGTACAAAGTTGAATAACACAAATAAGCCATTAGTAATACAAGTATACATCTTCCATAACTCGTAATTTTCCACCTTAAAACAAACCTGAAATCGGGTTTATTTCCTGTTGGCCTCCAGAACTTTTTCGTGGTAAATCATCCGCAGCGGAATGATGTTCATCCTTCAGCCAAGAAATAACTAGCTCGTCTACTTTGAGCTTGTCTAGCGGTGGGCCATTAACATTGATGAACAACAAGTTAGACAGTGTTTGAGCACTTAGTCTATTTCTAATATCAGTCATCTGTAAATCCATGAGGGGAAATCTCCGTTCGCACTCTGTCGTGGAAATTGATCATACTTCTACCCGACGTCTGCATCTCCTTATCGACAATCTGCTTGTTAAACGTACGTCTGATAACGATTTTTCTCGGTCAGTTTTGAAATACTCAGCAAGAAGTATCACCTCTCTATCACCATACAACATCTTTTCCATTCAACCAAGTCAGTTTGCAATGTCGACTCATAGAGAACAGAAACTTCATCTACCACACCTTCGATGGGAAATCTTGCGCATAAATTATCAATTAAATCCTGATCAACTGATGACTTCTTAATTGTTTATAAATTTAATTTTTGTAATTACACATGAAAGTTTGATGTCATTACCAAGTTCCCCCTCCCCCTAGAAGGAAAAAGGGAACGAGGTTTCAGGGAAGTGTTCAGAGGTGCCTGGGAATTTTCCCCTTCTTTCCCTTCAGTTACCACGCTCCTGTTTTTCATGGGCCAAATTACAGTGAATTTCAATTAAATTATCATAGTATAATTATTTCCTTGTTGAATTATCGATACTTTTCAGCGGGAAAAGGGATTGAATTTGAAAGTCCCAAATCAAGGTGAGTAGACCAACATAAAGGAAAAAAGTCTAAAATTTTCCATATAATTATGCATACAATCCAAACTAAAATTTCTGTGTACTTAAGCTTACAGTACAAGTGTTATGTCTATTTTTCTCACAACTGTATGAATTGATTACCCTGTGCTGTAAGCGTTTCTATAATAAATATAAACTTCAGCAATTATTATAGCAGAAAGCAATGGATATATGAAACGAAGCACTGTATTTTTTGTTTCTGAATTTTTTTCTTAACTAATATCGATCGTTTTTGATCATTTACAAACCAACTCACTACCAATTTTCAATATATAGAAAGTGTCACCCCATAAAGGAGAATTTTAAAAAATGCTAGCACACATTATGTTTATTTTCAATAAAGAGTTAATACTCTGAATTTCAGCCCCGTAACTCTAACGGCTTGCGTGATACTCAATTTTTTTTTCGCAACAATTCAGATTCTCACTGCCTCCTTAGGATGTGTATTATAATGGAAGCAATATAACATCCCAGTTTGGATTAAGGCCTAACTATATACCAAAAGTCATTTCATTTGACTTTGCAATTTGGCCGTGATGATCAGGCACACATAGTTATATTCAATATTTTAAATAATAATATACAGTATATATTACAATGATTCAAAAATGTATTTTTCCAGTAGTTAGCTCCTCTAAAAACTCAGAGGCCTCGAAAGCCAAGTAGTAGTATAAGTCCTATTGCTATTATTGCAATTAGAAATATCAATGTCCAAAAGTGCCTGAAGTTCTTTTTTCACTTGGTTAGATATACTCACCTCAGGTAAGTAGACAGAAACAAATGGAAAAGGAAGGGAAATGAAGGTCTTGAAAGTAAAACGAAGACAAATTTACCAGTCTTCAGAAGATACTGTCTACAATGCAGTGAGCAGAGTGAGTCGGTAGGTCAGACTGAGCCGGTGGGTCGCAGTGGGTCATGGTGGATAGTAGGTCGCAGTGGGTCATGGTGGGTGGTAGGTTGCAGTGAGTCACGGTGGGTAGTGGGTCGCAGTGGGTCATGGTGGGTCACAGTGGGCCACATGCTGTTGACCCACGACCCACTGACCCACTCCATCTCTGCTAATGGCGACTTTATGGTGTTGAGATGCGGGTGCCCAGTCGGCCTATATGTTTCTATGTTCTTAAGATGATAACATTATCAATATACTGTATTGCAATATTCAGTGGTAGAGCGTTCACCTCTGGTGCGTGGAGTCCTTGGTTCGATCCCAGCTCGCGCCAAGTGAACTTTGTGGTGGGCGAACACTGTGTGCGTATGTTTTCTCGGAGTTCTTCCGCTTCTTCCCACTTTCTTCATTCTACCATTTCTCATCATCACCGTCTGCTTTAGCCTAGCTGGTATAATTATGGGACGTAAAACTTAAAGATTTCATTTCATTTTCTTTCATTGAAGTCCAGTGTCCTAATTATTTTGCAGTCTGAGAGTAGATTTTGAGCAACCTCTTTCCCCACACGCGTCTCTCAAAGTTTGTTATGCGTAAGGCACATGTATTTTGTTCACCGTTATGTGGGCATGGACATTCTGTGTAGGTCTGTGTAGTAACTAGGACATAGTGCTATTTGAAAAGAAATAAGTTGTTGCTGAATTGGCAATAACTCATTACTTACTGACATTAGAGATATTACTTGTGGCATGATAATTGAAATATATTTTGAGTTTTCTTTTTAATAGGTTTATATCTTTATCTGGATTTTCTATGTGTCAGTTATATTATGCCTCGCATTCTTGTGTATTGCTATAAGCAACTACAGTTTTACAGAAAGTTACACCTTCAAGAAATTTACTAAATCTACTTCACATATTTTGTAAACCAGTTTTACAGTGTAAAGGATCCCTTGTGAGTGCGGACCTGTTATACAAAGTCCTAATTACAAGGCAGCCGTTATATTCATTCTCCTGCAAGAAAACGATGCTTATTATTGTACCAAAAAAAAAAAAAAAAAATATCTGACACTAGTTACCGCTGGTGTGTCCTTTGGTCCAAGATTACTTACTTATCCGTGATCTAAAGTACAATATGAAGAATGAATGATTCTTATTAAATACACATTAGCAGCACTGTTTTTCGTTTCAATATTGTTTTAAAAAAAGTTTAAAACAGATTTGATCTTAAAATCGTGACTCATCTGATAAAAAGTGTAAATGCGTATAATATGTATACCTATACGCAAAGTTGTGTGATGTGACTCTTTGTAATAAGATAACAACATTGTTTTTATTTTAAGACGTTTTCAGCTTCCCTTTTAGCACCTACTTGTTAGTAATTGACGTCTGTCGCAAACGCAATGATGTCATTAAGAAGACTTAAAAGAAATAAATTAGAAGTAAATAAAGAAATAAAATTAAGTTATATGTTTTTGAGAAACTTTTAAACTTAACTTCTCAAACATTAGGATTCTGTGCCATCTCCCTGTTTTCAGAGCTAGGTAAGGTATTAAAAATAAATAAATAAATTTGTGGATTATGATAGAGTTAGTTGAATAACAAGCTTAAGGGGCCTTATCCCCGGCGAAATCAAAATATCGCTAATTTTTAGAGTAATTATGTAATATCTTGAAATAGATAAAAGATAATCGAAATGTGGAACAAGAGCGCCCTAGACAATATCATTTTACATGGGATCCCGTTATCACGACTCACTTATCTGCTTTCGATTTTGACCCATTTTGAAAATCGGCATTTGTTTTTTCGCGTTTCTAAACGGCTTTAAACGGAAAGCCACTAGGTGACTTGTGATAACGGTACTTTACGCAATATAATATTGTCTAGGGCGCTCTTGTTCCACATTTTGAATTATCTTTTATCTATTTGAAGATATTACATAATTACTGTAAAATTAGCGGTATATTAATTTCGCCGGGATGAGGCCTCTTAACGTTCGCACTAAAAACGTAGGGAGGTACTTTGTGCCCACCACAATATATTTTCTTTTTTGTAATTACTCTTCTAATAATTTATTTAAAATTGTAAAAAAAAGTTATTGTTCTACATGTTTAGCTAACCTTACGGTGTCGCAAATTGAACGTCAGTGTGTGTGTAATAAATTTGCTATTTTAAGTGGGTGAGTACAAATTACGCCCTCCCCCGTTGGTAGGAGATGTGACTGACATTTACAAGTGTTGTTCCTAAACGGCAGTAGATATAATAAATAACTGCTAGTCTTATCCCATGTACCGTTCACTGCAGTCACTGTAAAGTTTTGTGAGAGTTTCTGATTTGTTTCTTTTGCGAGATATATTTAATTTTAAGAGGTGTGTACAAAATGACCTTCCCTTGGTAATCTGCCTTACAAAAAATACCTAGGTTGTGCGAGGGTTAAAAAGAGGAGGCGAAAAATCAGAAAATTTGAATTGAAGAGAAGCTAACATATGGGTTATGGTTATATACATCTCAGACCCATAGCTAGACGTTAGCCAGGGGGGATCAACTCCCCCTGCGACTACCCTTAGCCAGTAGGTAAAAACTGGGGTGCAGCCAGAACCCAGACTAAGATAGGTACATTATGGGTTTACTTAAACTTTCAAAAATACACAAATAATAGCTTAAATTATTCTTGTCACCCAAAAAACTGGGGGACCTAAGCCCCCCGGCCCCGGGCTAGATCCGCCACTGCCTTTAGCCCCTTGAAACTTTTAGTTGCTTGTTTGGATAAACTACGAGTCTTAAAACCGCCGCACTATAGGCTAAAATCGTGCCCAATTAAAAGTGCTAATTGTTTACATTTTTTTTTAGTTTGCTTACTAACCACCACATACTCTATAACATATTTGCGCAATTAATTATTCAAACACTTTGGTGTATACAGCATTCTGTTGATTTAAGTCAATGATGGTCAAATGGCGGCCCGCGAGAATGTTGCATCCGGCCCACAAATGACAAATGCATAATTCATTATTTATTATGTGTTTTTTTTTAATACCGGGCGTAACAGACAATGTGTAGCTAGGCATTATAATGTACCTAAATCGGTTCTTGATTTTTAAATATGAAAATATTTTCTAAACCTTTTAGGTACCAACCCCATTCTGCAGGGTAAGGCTTTTTAATATATATAAAAATGCAAATTTTGTATTGTTATTTTCAGATGTTCGTACCTTAGACTATTTGAGAAAACGTTTTTGATGCGTTACCCCCTGTAGCGAACGCGGCCAAGGTGGCTATTCAGTAATTTTACTTTCACCAGGGTTGTAAATCATACTGTGAGCCAGTCAGGGTTTCCGGGTCTTTTTGCCAGGTCCAGGTGTGTAACAGCAGAGTTCCAATACTCTGCACAAACCATCTTCCAAGCAGCTGTTTCTTGCTACAATCCCCTTGCCTGGCAACACGTCTTTCCTTTTTTCCCTTCCTTTTCAAATCTTTTAAACAGCAGGCGGTCTATTGTTCCAAAACGCACCAAATACGCTCGAGCTAACGTTTTCTCCGCGTTTTTATTGCTTTCGCGTTTGAGATTAGCCATCCACATTTAAATACATGGTCAGCGTATTCCAAGCGTACGCATGAGCAATAAATATGCTTTGCAATCGCCTCAAGTAGCCGGGTACTTAGGCTCTAATTTACCTGGACACATAAAACAAGAAGCTTGGTACGAAGTGCTCCAGCGAGGAGAGGGAGGAGACGGGAGAAAAATGAAAAATAACCTCAAAATTTGATTATTTTATTTTGGCTGTGGTGCGGTAAAATTTGGCCATCACTGGTTGAAATTATTGAGTAGCAAGCAATAGCGCAGGAAGCGACATCTATTACCGCAATAGGTATTTGGTATTAGGAATTAACGTTACTTACTTCTTAAGTAATTAACTGCTTAATCCTCGAGTTAATGCTCCACCCCCCAGAAAAGTAATCTCGAACCCACTATATTAATGTTCTGGTTACGAGCCTGATACATACACCTAATTCAAAACCGCATGGACGAGCAGTTTTGGTAGTGAGACTGCATTCCAATAAATAAATAAATAAATAAATGTTTCACTAATATTCAAGTATTTTTCTCACTTCCTTTAAGAATTTCTAATTTATATTGTAAGATAAAATTCTATATAACTGTATAAGTATTTAGGCTTTTCTGAAAATTTCTGCATTTAGAAAGAGAAACTAGAACTTTGATTAATAAAAATGTGCAACGAAACGCATTTCGTTTGAAAATCGCGGAAAATTAAGAAATTTGCTGTAAATAATAAAGGAACATGTGACATTCGCTTATTAATGCGTTCGAGGTACGTTCCGAATTTTCCTATCCCTATGGGACTAATATTATTTCATTTTGCATGACCTATTTACTAATTTTCAGTAGTCAGTAGAGTATGGAAAAGAGGATTTTGTTACGGGGGGAGGGGGAAATTTGGAAGGATAAGTTCAATGCGTTAGTTGGTTGGTTTGAAGTTTAGCATCTCGTTGACCACCAAGGCTATATGAGACGTGGACCTACCGCTTAATGTTGGATTTGAAGAACATGAGCTCTCACCGGAAATCGAACCCAACTCACCGGCGCCGAATGGCCTTCGTGTTTCTATAAATGAAAGCATCGTTGTCTTGTGTACGGTGTTGCCAGGCGACTTTGTATTTGCGAAATATCGCGCTTTTATGAGTGTGTGTGTGTGTGTGTGTCTTAGGATATGTCAGATGTACAGGTTTGGCAACATCCTGCCTGTACCGAATAAATATTAATTGCAAGAGGTACTCTGAAATGGAACATCAAAACTGAAAATGTTGTCTAAGCGAGATTTTTCTAGTGTTGTAAGTGGCCAATTCCTATTGTGCGGATAAGAAAAACTGGCATCTGACAGGTCACGTGATTCGTTCGAGGTGCTGTATTGCTGTTGTTAAAGGCTCTGGAACAACAGAGTCAGCAGCTCTAGCGACAAAATTAGAACGTTTAAAATTGCAAAATCTTACATAGCAAAAAAAAAAAAAAAAAAAAAAAAAAAGTGTGCAAATATCTGAATTTATCTATCAATACTAATGTGTTATTTCAAGGCCATCATCTTCCTAGGATATCATATAATGACCTAAAAACTAATAATGAGAATATGTATTAGGTATTAGCTTTTGCTATGAGCAGAACTACGCAGCATATTTGACATTTATACCAAGTAATGAACAGCGTATGATATTTCTTGTATTCCTTTACGAAAACAGTTTTGTGAGCGTATGAATTGTCTAACAACATTTATATGAGTAGAAGTTATGCTATCTGTTGTTCCTGTGTTATTTGTGTTCCAACAAAAATAGTAGTACTTTGAATATTTGACGGACAATTCAACACTTAACTAACCAGATTTCACAGAAGCAGAGTGAAAGAAAACATAAATAAGTACCGAAAACCATTTCGTTATGTTTACGGCACCTGTCAGACGCCAACTTTACTTAATTTCATAATATATGCACACTACCAAGTAATGCTGTACTCTTACTTACCATCTCGCTCCGTTTATTCTCTTCTATCTACATACATAGAAATGGAACTATAACTTAAAGGCGTTAGGCCCTCTTCCTAAGCTTGAGGACTAAAGTTTATTATTATTATTATTATTATTATTATTATTATTATTATTATTATTATTATTATTATTATTATTATTATTATTATTATTATTATTGTATGCGCCAAGCGCTTTGTTAAAGGAGCAGTTCGAGTTGAAAACAAGTTTGGTGCAATGGAAAGAGTAACAAAAAATAAGAGACCCGTATTTTTTTATATCTTGATAGGCCGTCTCGTTCAGCTTCTACAGACATTTGTTTTTGATGAAACGTAAATTCTGACGTCATCGGTGGGATACGCGAGAAACTCAATGAGAGTCAGCAACCACTCCCTTGTACGCAGCTGATAAACCTTTAATAGTGCATTGGATTTAATAGATTGTGTTTTGGATTTGTTAATTGCTCTGTGTTGAATTCTTGAGGGAAGTTTTTGTAAGTTGTTTTTCCTATAGCATTAGTATAAAAAAAAGAGTAGAGAGAGAGCAGTAATTACGTTTGTTGTGCGAAACAGTGTTTCTTCCAGACATGTTTTTGGGTGGCACTGTCTCCCGGAGCTCTGAGAGATTCCCCCGGAGGAGACCAAAATATTACGTCTATAATGTAATAAATATAATAGTACTGTGTAAAAATAATGTGCCTCTCCAAATACTAGGTGTCCCTTTCTCCCCCCCCCTCCGGATTTTTTTTCTGAAAAGAACACTAGTGTGAAGTAGAAAACACTTGTTAGTACAGCGCGTGCTGTGTCTGTGAAGTAAAATAGAAATGCCTAACACCTGCTGTGTTTTCGGTTGTAATTCTTCTGCAGTTGAAGGTGAGGACGTAAAGTATCTTTTCTTACGTTTCTAAGTCGTGAGAAATCACCAGATCGATATAAATTATGGCTCAAGAAAATCAATGGGAAAAAATGTACCAAATAAAATCACTCGTGTTCCAAACGTCTTGAAGAGCCTGCCTTCGAGAAGTCAAGTTTACTAAAAGAAAAGTTAATGCCAGTGGCGGATCTAGACTGGGGCCGGGGGCCTAGGCCCCCCAGTTTTTGAGTGGCAAAATTGATTTAAGCTATTATTTAGATGTTTTTTAAGAATGCTGTTCCAAGTATATTATTGAAAGGTTTAAAATCCGAGCCATTGAACAAGCACCGATCTATGTTCAGTTACCAACTTACAGATATCGTACAAGACGCAATTGATGGTTGTAGTCAAGACGAGGCATTAGAGGGTAATAGAGATGATGTCACTCATGATTCTGAAGATACTGCTTTAGAAATAAGCTATACAATGTGAATTAGGGAGTGAAATATACCGGCTTGTAGAAGGAATCAGTGACAATGACTGTTCCTTAAGACATTGATTCATCGTTTAATTTCTCTGTATCATGTTGCAATGATGATGAAACGGGTGATGAGAGTTGTTCCGCGGACAGCTATGAGAATAAAAGAAATTTAACCGGTGAAGTGTTTTTCGTATTCTGGCAAACTTTACAGATGTTATTTCATTTTTGCCTCATATGTTGCGCTCCTGTACATACCTTGAAGCACAAAATTATAGGGTCAGCGTTAAGAATTGCAACAAAACGTGAAAATGTACATACTTATGTTTGGAAATCGGAAGAATGATTAAAGAAAAGGTAGTTAGGTGTTGCAGCTATCTCGTCCGCCATCTATTTACATATTGGTTTCGATTTTTTATTTTTTTTATTTTTTATTTATTTATTTTTTTTTTTTTTGAAACGCTGAACTCATGCTTTATAGGATACGTTTTATAATATTATAAAAATGTTTGTACAGCCCACCATCAGATATTTTCTACATGCAGATAATATTTGTAAGTCTTTGTAACCAGTTCTGGAAAAGGAAACTGCACTTAGAACGTGCCACCGCACCTCTCACAAACGAAATGCTTGGCACTGTGTAGTATGTATTGTAAGCCTGCTCTTGCTCTTTGCCCACCTATGACGTCATCACAAAATCTTTCTTCCTCTGTTACTCTCTAACGACTGAACATATCACGATCAAACAAACACCATTCCTTTTAGAATTTTCAACTCTACAAATGGAAATAAATTGTAAACAATGCATTTCTAAGTCGAACTGCTCCTTTAACAATTCAATAGTACTATATCATCCAACCATAAAAATATCTTCAGTGTATTTTATAAAAGCATTTAATTAAAAACAAGAATTTGTCATCTTTATTGAATGTGTTTAACTCAATTGTAGATGCCAACAGTCTCTTTCCTTTCATTACGAAAAAAAAAATGTGCTTGAAGATTGATATCAAGTCAACAGAACGCCTAGTCGTCTGCAACCCACCAAACATCAGTGAGAATGAGTTGCATAAACAATAGGCGCTTAACGATTATTACAAAATACGGTAATTAATTGTATTACTAAGCCAGAGCGAAAATTGTGTGAAAATATTGTATTGTTATCGGATTTACGTATATATGCAAAATGTCAGTTATTACGGAAGTATGTGAAATTCAAGTTGCAAGAATTGACTCCAACATACAGAAAGGTAAATTAATGAAATCATTGTAATAATATAGAAGTGAGTTTCGTTTCACGGTATGAAATTACATTAGACTACCAAACTATTCTGCAGTCAATTAAGCGCTTGAAGTACATATTACATCTCCACTCTAGTCTCTCTACTAAAACCGGAAGTGATAAAAATCTCTCACTTCCGGTCTCAACATTGAGAAAATATCAAGCTATACTAACCAAACTTTTTCACGTAGTATACATATGGCATTGCTGTTTGTTTACTTCTGAGGCAAGGGGAAAGCCAGTGTTTCCGCCACTGGATCTAAGCATGTACTCGCACCGGGTACACAACCTAGTTGCATACCCACACGAAAACCACTACTTGGTTTGCTGGAGATGGATAAGATTATTGGATAGGTTAAGAATGAAAGTCTGAAATCGTTTAACGTATTATAAGTATTAACACTTATAAAAACATCCACAGCGTGACTGAAGTTAACGTCTTTCTAAAAAACCCTCCCTGCTATTTTTGTAACATTAACTTTTATGTGGCTGTTGTCGTTTCTTTTTAATCAATGGTTCTTATCTGACACCATATATAAGGCAAGAAAACACAAGCTTTTAAGCAGAAGTGAATTGTGCCACGGGGCTCTTTAAAATGCTACCTCAATCTGAAAAATGAAAACAGGAATAATAATAAAAATAATAATAAAAAAGAAAGCAGAAGAATCAGTATGTATGTTCGTGATGACGTGACTGCAATGTATGCAAGCTTGGTTGAAAAAGCTCACGATAATATTGTTTGGATGGAGAAGGAGGGGAAACTTATCAACGTTGCCAAATTTTGTTGTCCAGAAATATGCATTGTTATATTTAAACATGTTTCCCCTATTATTATTTTGTTAATATATATATATATTTTAAATGGTATTCTCTCTCACTGCACATTAATTGCTTGTAAGGTATACTGCTCAGCGATAAAGATAATTGGAAAAATATAATGCAAAAATCTATAATGTGTTACCCATATCCTGTTTTAACGTTATCAGTGTTCATTGCATGTATGGTGAAAATTAATATTATATAAATGAAAAGGAAATATAATATTATATATATGAAAAGGAAATAAAAGTTTCATTTTTTATGGCTTTCAGTAACGTTTTTTAAATTGAGAGCTATCAATCTCAAAGACTAAGTGTTAAACAGCGTTAATAGAAAGAAAATGAATTAAGCATGGGAGGGGGAGCAGGATCTCCTTATCAAACAGGTGTTTCATTTTTAAAATGGAAATTTCCGGTACTACAGTAGGGTCAGGACTGGTTAGGCTACTAACGCATGATCAATTAGAGATAAGGCTGTGTGATGTTCTGATTTTAATGCCGAAAATTGATAAAATATCGAAACAATCGAAATATCAAATAGTATAGAAATATCGAAAATTATTGAATACCGAGATATCGAAAAATCAAATTATCGAAAAAAAATGTCAAATTTCAAACTATCGAGAAAATATGAAATGGAATCTTTAAGTTTTACGTTCCACGCTTATGCCGGCTAGGCTAAAGGGGACTTTGATAATGAGAAATAAACGAAATGGTGGAATGAAGAAAGTGGTGGAAACGGGAGAACCCCGAGGAAACCCACGCACGCTCGTCTACCACAAAGTTCACTTTGCACAAACTGGGATCGAACCAAGGACTCCAATCACCAGAGCTGAACACTCTACCACTGAGCTACCACGGGCCTACTATTGAGAAACAACTATAGCTTTTAATGAAGCACGACTTAAACGTATACTGCACATCAGCGGACGGCTTAGACTGAACTACTAGTTTTTATAACGGCGAATGTAGTATGCATCTTAAATTAGTACTTTTTTTTTTGTTGTTGTTGTTGTTATTCACAAAATTCATACAAATTAATTAATATACGTACCGGATACAGTATTTTAATATATATCGTTAAACCACGCTTTAGAAATACACAGAAAATAGAATAGAATTGGATATAAGTAGCTAAGCACGGCGCACATAGAGTTTGTTGTCCATAATTTGCATAGAAATCCGGTTCTTAGGAAAGCATATCCTGGTCACCTAATTAGAAACAAGGAAGGCGATGGTAATTTATCTGCATTGACATTTTTGCGATGGCGTCGTTTGCAGAAAGACAGAGAGAGAGAGAGAGAGAGAGCGCGGTGAGATGGTGGTGAGGGAATATACGTAATATAAACCTCGAAATGTACAAGAAATATTCATGTATCCATCCATACATGTACTTACTTACTGTTGAATGCTAACTCTGCTGGGTTAGAGACGACAGCGGGCTGGGAAAGCGTGCTCGAGCTATTAGCCTTCACGGCTTAATTGTGAAAGCGTGACTTGTGTGGAACTCGAAAAACTTGAAGAGGAGTCTTTGTGAAGTAGTTAGAAAGGGGGGGGGATGGGGGAGAAGAAAAGAAAAGGAGAATGGACATGTGAACCACGGCACATATTTTTGAAGGTAGCTTAGTCAGTATGTGGAAAGTCAGTAGTTCGTTTTGTTTCTCTGTGCATCTACTGTATGTGTTAGCAGGAATTAAAGTTAAAAAAAAAAAAGTTTGGTATGATTCCTACAGTTGCTATTGAATATACCGTACTACGTAGAACCAAGCACTCATAAACTATTTGAACTTAAAAAAGGGGAAAGAAGAAAATATTTCTTTTGTAGAGACAGTGACGTTCTGACGGCTGACAGTGGTGTCTTCAGAAACTTAGCTTAGGGAGGTTTAGTTCTGATGATTTACGCAGGATTATATACAAGCACAAGGTTCATACTACTAATTACAATACTATTATTATTATTATTAAACTGGCTGGTTTTGCAGCCTATTAAAGGCCATAGTCTGCCACATTTTATGTTTAAAAGTGCAATTATATGTTATACCGCATTAACGACAGTGTGTCCTGTCAACGATTACTTTAAACGCCCATTGGCGCAAGTGCTGCGTCGAAGATGTGAACCTCAATAGTTCAACCCCTAATTAAGCTAAAAAGATAATTTTGGTATCAATGCGCTCCTGAAGGATAAAGCTTTCCACCAACGTGCATTTTCTGTATGTAGGGGTAACACGGTGGAGAGGGAGCGTAAATTTATATTTTTCTTCAGGTTTAGTTTGGGGGCCATTGCCCACTTGGGATACACTCTTAAAAATTTGTATGTGAAGCAATGAAGTAGTCCACCACATTGTAATACCCTGTGTACTTGTTGCTTATATGGGAGGAAGAGGAAGGAACAAAGTTAAATTAAACAAATCAAGTGAAAACTTACACATTCTGGTCTTTGTTATCCTCTTTGTAAAACATTGCTTTGTCGCACACAGAGATCATTTTTTATGTAAAAGCATGATGTACGTACCATATGAATGTTTATATGTGTTGAGAACGTAAGACAGTTTTTAGTTATGATCATATTTTCCTACTAAAAGGACAATTTTTCCCAATCACATGATGAAGTAACAAAGACCCGTTATTCAACAAACCTACTTTAGAAGCTACAAGAAGAATTGAGACAAGAAAATAGTATTCCATTTACATTTGCGTTGATGAGATGAGCTGGACCATCGTCATGTTAAAAGAGATTTCAGAGAAAAGAAAAAAGAAGAAGATAGTATCAAGTACTGGATGGACTCAATACGTAGATACAGGATTCTTTATTTGTCTGTTTTCCTCAACCGCTTAGGATACTTTTTCTTTGCTGTTGAATTTCCACTCCAGAGTGAATAAAGAAAGAAAGAAAGAAAAAAAAGTTTCGCTACCCATTCACCCATACATTATCATAACCATACTTGGTGCAAATCCATACTTCACTACAGTATCTTTTTCTTTTATTAAGAGAATCCTTTTTTCAGAAGGATTTGAGAGAGTTTATTTTCAAAAATGGTTTAGAGGTTCTCTCTCCTTTTTAAGATATGTGCAAGAGAATTTGTAAAGATTTTTTTTTAAAGAAAAAAAAAGAGGAAATGTGCGTTTTTCAGTATTTGTGGAATCACTTATTTTGAATGAATGAGCTGATATACTGTTTTCTGAAGGGGTTGAGGCTTTTAGTTATTGCAAGGGACGAAGTGATTGAGCGAATGAGTTGAATGTAGATTAGGGTAAGGGAGTGAGAAAACCCGCAAAATGATGGAATCTGTAGAACAAGAAAAAAACAAAGAAAAAAAGGAACATTTTGATGAAAGGGTTACCGGGACGGAACAAGACAGATCACATATATAACGTAAACTATCAAGGGATTCTGTCCCCAACTAACTTTTACATTTTGTGTCCTTTTTTTTCCTCGGACAAACTAGTTTTTTTTTTTATCAGAGACAATTTCCACGTATAGAAAAGGACTTCCTTTGTTTTGATTGGTAAACAAACTTTTTTTATTTTTTCACTAAATAAATTCGGCTTGCTTTCACGTCAATGATTTTGAGAATATCTGCAAGTACGTGGCGCCTCTATATATGCGTGCACGTTTCTGTTCGTATTTTGTTTTGAAGAAAGAAAGAAAAAAGTAACCAAACTGACCGAAGTGCCTTGTAGATAGACAAGCCTTTGACAAAAATCCCGAAACAGGATAGAAAATAAAAGGGTTTATGTTCTCCCTCTAAAAGAACAGAAAAAGTGAATATATAAAGAAAATAGGGATTTCTGGTTATGTATTGTAAGGGGGTTAGGATAACAGTTTTTTTGAGATTTGTAATCAAGCTGACGTATTGTGTGGACTATGATTAGATACTGACTGCTGGAACTGAGATCTAACACATTTTATACTTGGAGATAGGACCGAAACCATCCTTTTATATAGCGGTGTATGTATATATGTATTTTCTGTGCAGTATCTCACGTATTTTTATTTAAATCGTCACAGAATCCTGATTGTAAAGATACAAAAGACGGATTTTGAATACACGTTGTAGGATAGAAGTGAAGACTCTATCGAAATAAAGGATTTTTACTCGTTTTCCCTCCATAGTGTTTGGTTCTGCTGCAAGAAAAAGAGATTCATTCGAATCCTTTTCAACTTAGATTTTGGATGAACGAGAGTGTGGTTTGTGTGTGGTTCTTTTTGTTTCAATAGATGACCACAAAATAGAGTGTTAGGGAAAACATAACCTACTAGGTATGAGGGGATTACTCACACTTTTTTTTTTTTTTTTTTTTTTTTTAAGGAAGGGGTAAATTCGTATTTTGTGATTGTGCTAGTACGATGTTGTTTCTGTACAATATTACAGTTAACGTCTGTCTGCAAGAAAAATTCAATGGATGAAAAGGAGTTTCTTCATTTTCAGATACGCTTACCAGTTTTTTTTTTTTTCTAAATTTCATTCCTATTCATACTTATTCAAAAAAAACGGAAATGCTTTACTTTTAGAATTAACATGGTATGTACCAAAAACGATAAAAGATATTTGGAAGAAGGAGAATTCTTTCTAATGGAAGCAGTATGTATATCACTATTAGAAATATGTCTGTGTGTGTGTGTGTGTGTGTCACTGTTAGGAGTATGGACATCGCTGATAGGATTGTGTGTGTCACTACTAGAGGAGATCAAACAAATAGATAGTTTTATAGAATGCAATAACATTATTGATACAAAGATCTACTGCACATGTATTTTTATTTAGTGTTAATAATAATTACCAAAATGAGCAATAAACATATGTTTTAAATGATAAACTTGTGAATGATGCTAGTCATGTAACAAAAATTACTCTTTTTGGCCCATGCAGGTCAGGAAAAACAGGGTTCTTTTACTTTTATTTCAACTGGGTAATAAAATGTCTCTTTTTTAACCCAGCCTCAGTCAGGTAAAACAGTCCTCTTCTTTCAGTTTTGTATCACTCGGGAAATAAAATTACAGCTTTTAACTCCACCCCAGTTTGATATATTACTTACCCTCCTTTTAGTTTTGTCGCAGCCAGGTAATAAAATGTCTCCTTTTTAACTCCACGTCAGTCAGGTAAAACAGTCCTCTTCTTTTAGTTTTGTCTAACATCTTTTAACTCCACCTCAGTCTGGTAGAACCTTACTTAGCCCTTTTAGCCTTGCCGTAGTTGGGTAATATACATGACTTCCTTTTTTTCTATTTTAGCTCCGTCTCAGTCAGGTAGAGCAGTTCCCTTCTGTTAGTTTTGTTACGGTCGGGTAATAAAATGTCTCCTTTTGGCCCCACGTATTTCAGGTAGAACAGGATTCTCCTTTTAGTTTTGTCGTAATCGGGTACTAAATGTCTTCTTTTTAACTCTGTCTCAATCAGGTAAAACAGTCCTCTTCTTTCAGTTTTGTATCAATCGGGTAATAAAATAACACCTTTTAACTCCACACCAGTTTGATATATTATTACTTACCCTCCTTTTAGTTTTGTCGCAGTCAGGTAACAAAATATCTCCTTTTCAACTCAGCCTCAGTCAGGTAAAGCAGCCCTCTTCTTTCAGTTTTGTATCAATCGGGTAATAAAATAACACCTTTTAACTCCACCTCAGTTTGATATATTATTACTTACCCTCTTTTTAGTTTTGTCGCAGTCAGGTAATAAAATGTCTTCTTTTTAACTCCGCATCAGTCAGGTAAAACAGTCCTCTTCTTTTAGTTTTGTCTAACATGTTTTAACTCCACCTCAGTCTGGTAGAACCTTACTTACCCCATTTAGCTTTGCCGTAGTTGGGTAATACACATGACTTCCTTTTTTTCTATTTTAGCTCCGTCTCCATGGGCGTCTCTGGCGGGGGGGGGACGGGGGGACGCGTCCCCCCCAATATTTTGAAGTGACATAGTCTAAAATTCCACTGAGATACTAGCAGTTAGATCATTTCTTTTGATGTCCCCCCCAAATTTTACATGCCAGAGACGCCAATGTCCGTCTCAGTCAGGTAGAGCAGGTTCCTTCTGTTAGTTTTGTCGCAATCGGGTATTAAATGTCTTCTTTTTAACTCTACCTCAATCAGGTAAAACAGCCCTCGTCTTTTAGCCTTGTCTCAGTCGGGTAATAAAATGATACCTTTTAACTCAACCGTAGTCTGGTAGAATATTATTTACCTACCTCTTTTAACTTTGCCGCAATTCGGTAATACACATGACTTTTTTTTTCTTTTTTTTTTAGCTCAGCCTTTGTCAGTGTCGCGGTCGGGTAATAAAATTGACTCCTTTTAACTCCGCTTCAGTGTGGTAGAGAAGTAATTATCCTTGTTTTAGCTTTGCCGCGATCAGGTAATAACAATCACTCCTCTTAGCTGCGCCTCAGCCAGGTAGAACAGTACCCTTCTTTAACTTGGCCATAGTTATGCAATAAAAAAAATGCTCATTTCAGTCTTACCTAAGTCAGATAGAGCAGTACCTTTCTTTTAGTTTTGTCGCAGTCGAGTAATAAAAATTACTTTAGCTTCGCCGCAAGTGGATAGAATATTGGTTTTCTATTAGCTTTTTTGCAGTCGATTAATAACAATGGCTCGTCAGCTTCGTCGCAGTTGGGTAGAACATTAGTTTTCTATTAGCTTTGTCGCAGTCGAGTAATAACAATGACTCTTTATAGCTTCGCCGTAGTTGGATAGAACATTAGTTTTCTATTGGCTTTGTAGCAGTCGAGTAATAACAATGGCTCTTTATAGCTTCGTCGCAGTTGGGTAGAACATTAGTTTTCTATTAGCTTTGTCGCAGTCGAGTAATAACAATGACTCTTTATAGCTTCGCCGTAGTTGAATAGAACATTAGTTTTCTATTGGCCTTATAGCAGTCGAGTAATAACAATGGCTCTTTAGCTTCGCCGCAGTTGGGTAGAACATTAGTTTTCTATTGGCTTTGGCGCAATCGTGTAATAAAACGTGATTTCTTAGCTATTCCTCAGTCAGGTTGAACTTACCACTTTTTCTACCTTTGCTGCAGTTGGGTAATAAAAATGAGCAGATTATCTTCAACTCACTGGAGACGCTTGAAGGAGACGACATTTTGGAAATGTCCATTATGTAGTGTTGTCAGAATAAGTCGAAACTGTTTAAAAGCCTACATTTATTAAGAACGTAAATTTTCTTTCTCATTATTGAGAATAGAAGAGTACGATCATAACCAATTATTTTAATAATAACGTTTTATTGCCGATGGTGACCCACTTTCCAGAGATCACAAAAATGAGAAGATAGAAAGCTAAAATAAGTATTTAGATCAGTTTCCAATAGAAATTTAGAAATTTCTCATTCCGCTGCTATAAACTTCTGGCTTTACGTTTATCCGACGAACCTCAAATCCAAATCCAATATTGCCTATTGCCTTAAGTGATCATGTCTGCAAAGAACACAGTATATATATATATATATCGTTTATTAGATGTTCTGACACGTGTAAACACAGCTTAAGTTTTCAAATAAAAAAAATCGTCGAAAGACACAGTCACCGCGCTGCTAATCGGCTAGAGTCGTGGAAGTAATACCCCTGGTGCTGGATCGTTTACACTAGAATGAGCTTCAAATGTTTCTTTGAGAGTAAAATAGGCAACACACAGAAACACTCACAAAGTATGGATATCTGTGTATATATACATGCATGTAGACACAGAGATACAGGTTTTAAGTTTGTGTTCTTAGTTTCTTTGGCACAGTTCCACATAGTAAAAACGGTTCAGTGTTCCTTTCCCAGTTCAGTGTGTTCCTGCCTGCTTGCCACCAGACGAAAACGCTGCTGTACCCGTCTTCTTTCTCCCACTCCTACGCTACAGAGGATACCCCCTCTTCGCACAATTAATTCAATTAACGATCGTTGTTTCTGGAAAGGGTTCATGGAGGAGTCGAAGCAAAAAAGAGGGTGAGGGAGTGGGAAAAGACCTCCGTTACCAGAACCAGGATTAAACTACCGTTAAACTTAACGCGAGTTGGGTATGACTACGAATGGAGTAACTCGTTATTGTCCCCTTTTGGAAATTGACTTCATTAAATTATCTTCTCTCATCCTCTTCTTGAACTTCCTCCCCCTCCTCCGGCTCCTAGCCGCTTCTCTAAAGTCTTTGGTCTCAGGATTGCCAGTGTTGGGAGCTTCCAGCGTAATGTAATTTTCAGTTATTTATTATGACCCCTATGCACACTCTTCGTGATTAATATGCTTGCTTGCAAGAGCAATAAGGTTGTCAATGATAGTTTGTATCTACCCTCGTCTTGTCCAGAAAGTCTCAAGTTCAATTCCCGGCCATATCTTTCCATGCTGTATTAGAAAATAAACAACAGAACTGGATTTTCCATTCTGTTGTTACTAGTAACATATGGTGAAAGGTAACCTTGTATCAGTCTGAAACAACGAACAATCCCAGAATATTCAGTATTTTACCATGCAGGAAGCAAATCTAGATTTTAACGCAAAGAAACACAAGAATTTCGAGTATCGTAAGGCAATATCTCTCAAACTGTGCTTTACATACCACAAGTGGCTCTCGAGACATGTTCTTGTGGTTCTCGAAGAAGAGAGAAGAAGAAAAATCAGTGAGTTTCGTATCACACACACACTATAGTTGACAATGTCAAAGACTGTTTCAATATTACTGTGCATAAGCAAGCGACTTCCAATTTCTCTCCCAGGAGCAGAAATGACAATTACTGGAATGGTTTACCCTGTCTTCTAAATAAATAGTCTATTCGTGTGTGTACTTTATTCCATTAATACCAAAATACAGTTAAGGAAATTTTAATCAATACTGCTTCAAAGATATATAGTACAATTGTATTACCATATGCTCCAAAGATTTTTCAAAAGGGACAATAGTGTTATGGTTCGTAGAATATTCTGACTAATAAAAGTGGTTCTCACTTGTAAAAAATTTGAGAAACACTTACTTCTCGTCTTGTAGGCAACACTACTTCTTGTACAGATGTAATGTGCCATCACAGTTTAGGTATTATAATTTTTTGGGGGACCAATACTATCCGATCGTACCATGTATTGAAAATTTTTAACACGTAATTTTCGGTTTATGTATTAAATTCATTTGTTCTCTCTATTTAAACCAAAATTAATGTGGGATCTTCGGAATAAACTAGGAAAAATTATATTTCGGGGAATAATTTCTTTATTTATAGACATATTATTTGATTATAAATTTCTGTATATGGGCATTTCAAATCGATGATTATGGAAATTGTACATCTCATTGCAATATAAAAACATAGGTCCGTAATTGGATAGGATTTTCTGAAATTGTCCACTAATCTGGTATTTGTCAAAATAATTTAGACCCCCTTCGTCCCTCTGAGATACCCATATCCTCTCAAAATCCGATTTCATCCTGTTTTTACTATTTTTCATTGGCTTTGTATTTTCCGCCGCCAAAATTCCGTTGCTCTGATTGGGAACTGTATCTGACGCTTTAGTATTATGGCGCGCTTTCACGTTGTTCTGCTTTGGACACGGTTAGAGTAAGACCACGTCGGTTCCACTCTCGAACAATTTGGATTTTCGACGGGCGAAATAGTAAAATTCAGGTAATGATGTGCATAATAATTAAATAAACAACCCAAGAAACAGTTGAGAGTCTCAGATTATTGAAACTTCACTTTAAAACAATCAGAAAATATAAAAATAGGGAATTTAGCTCAGAAAACGCCATGTTGGTGAATATAGATAGTGATGGACAGGATTCACAGTGCAGTACATCGATTTTCGGCTTTAAGTGATCTTTGAATTAAGTTTTGACGTTTAGGATATCCTCTCCACCCCCTACAATTTCCGTTAAGTTACGATAGGCCTGTCCTGATATAGCTTTTGTCTGTGTTACGTAATATATGTGATTTTTTTAAAACATGGCGGTAGGTGTAGGTTTCTTTGTAGTTAAATTAATTACTATTATGTCAGTGTAAACAGTAACAGGGACTCTCATTTATTCCTAAATTGATCATAGCTTCCAACGAAAATGGGTTAAGAGTCCCTATCACTGCGAAATTATAATACCGCTAATTTTACAATAATTCTGTGATATGTTCAAATATATAAAAGATAATCGAAAAGTGGATCAAGACCTCCCTAGACGATGTTATTTTGCATGAGTTACCATTATCACGAGTCACCTAGTAGCTTTCCGTATGCAGTTATTTAGAAACGCGAAAATAAATGCCGATTTTCTAAATGGCTGGAAATTGAAAGCAGATAAGTGAGTCTTGATAACGGTATCTTACGCAAAATAATATTGTGTAGGGAGGTCTTGTTTCACTTTTCGATTATCTTTTATCTATTTGAAGATATCACATAATTACTGTAAAATTAGCGGTATTTTAATTTCGCAGTGATAAGGCCTCTTAAGTGATTTTCATAAAGGTTCTTTTCCCTTCAGGAAAGGTACCGTCAGTTTTTTTTTTTTTTTTTTTTTTTTTTTTTTTTTAAAGTTAAAGAAGGAATGTTGCATTTGATTGACGATATTGATAACGACCATTCTTAACGCCGAAACAGAGAGATTAGCGGTCAACCATAGTGCGTTGATGGTTCTAAATTTTCGGTATAAGTGACCTGTCTGACATCAGAGAACTTTAAACGATGTTTGCTTAATTTCTAGGTGTCGTATTTTGCTTATAACAGGTAAAGTAATTTCAGCTTATATTCTACATGTATAACGTTATCACTCTCTTAGGCTCTCCCTTGTAACACCGAAATACCGTTTTTATGTAAATTCACGTAAAATCCTGCATTGATAATAACAGAAAGATCAAAACAACGTGAATAAGTGGCAGACCTCTTTATGTTAGTTCACGTACAATGTTAGTTCTTAGATCCACCCGCTCACCGGAAGGACAAACTACCGTCCATCTTCATGATGGCGCAATGACGTATTATTATATAAAAATCATTCCTAAGTGTTTCTTTCGGGGAGGGGAAGTCTAAGCCGTAATCGATATGAAGATCACCTGCTAAAAACAACGAAGGGGTGGACCCGCATTGGATGGTTGTCAAGACCCAGGACATTGCAATTATTATTGTTCATATGCACACAGAACTCCCGCTGCCAGCATAACAGACAATTAGTTTAGACTTGTATCTGGCGTGTTAAACTGTGAGGCCAGTGATGATATATAGTAACCTTGACTGTTTGCTATTGTCAACAGGTAGCCTACGTTGTTGATTTTATATACTTTCAGTTAAAAAAAAATATTATGCGGTGGCTCACATCAGTAGAAAGGCTAAAAGTTGAACAGCAAAATGATAATGGAATTTCTGGTTAGTCACTTCAGCATGCCCGTTGCGAATGATTGAACAATGGAGGCATTCGGCTTATCGATAGTTCTTGAAAAGAACAGGAAGTAAACAGTATTCCTTAATCATGAATGATGAGTGCGACCGACCTGAAAAGAAATCTGTACAACAGTGACAACTTGAAATATTTTAAAATGATTTTTAACAGTAAATAATGTAAATGAATAAAAAAAATAGCAACAAAAAAATCATATGAGATATTTATACTACTGCTTCCGACAACGATCTGAACGACAAAGAATATAGGTGGCCAGAGCGCTGGGGAAACGTCCGCACTAATATGTACACACGAATAAATTGCTGGGCGTTCGAATTCTAATCTGTTGGAGTTCTGGTGCATTTAGATTTCAGAAACAATACTGTGTTTCGTTGCCTTCTTACATCCCTCTTCGTTAAATATACAGTGATTGGCAGTGGCGGCGGTTGAACGTTAAAAGTGAGGGGGCAAGACATGATCTGAATATTTGTATATAAATGTTAGTTTTCCTGGTTGTTTCTAACATTTTGTTTGACGAAAGGTTGTATAACGAATAGGATACTATATTTTCAGTTAAAATACCGTATATCGTATATAATAGTTTATTAAGTAAATTGAGAAGAACAACGCAAGTAGATACTAGCCCTTTGTACTCTTAAACAACGAAAGTGTAAGAAGAGATTTGATTCCTTGCTCATGAACATCTTAAAATTCTGTTTGGAAAATTGCGTGATCAGATTATTTAATAAATTTGCAAAACAAATAAATAGAAAGGATAATATTAATCATAGTAATGAATAATGATGCTTGTTTTGCAAAAGTTATATTGAAACTGAGGATTAATGAAAAACTTAATATTTAATTCCACACATGCTATTAAGTGTATGTTATTACTCTTAGAAAATGAAAGGCAGTAAATACTACAAGCATATGCTATGACATTTAAAGAAATATTTGCTTTTGCAACTTCTTGAAATATGTTCGTTGCCATTAGGTGCAGTTTTCACTTTCTTGGAACACATCAAAACACAACAATACTTAGAATCAATCCTCACTTCAGTTATACAAAATAAACTTAAAACCTAGAATTATGTTCAATTTACTAAATTTTATTGTATATACACTCGTACATCCTTAAACACAACACTTCACTCGTATATTACACTACAAAACAATGGAAAAGGTAGAAGTTGTTTCTTATCACGCTCTTTTTAATCGATATTCCTTACTTTAGAAAGAAGAAAAGACATTTTAGGAACTGTCAATTTTTGTGCAATTAAAGAATAACTTGTGAAATAAGCCCTACTTTTTTGCATAATGTTCTTTCGACTAGCTTCAAAGCGGCTCACTAACATATCGAGCCCTTGTAAGAAGAAATGAAAGTATGCTGAAATTGTGCTCCAATAGGTTATTTTTTGGGGTTATTTTCTGTGGCGATTAAAACGCAATTACTGTAGCTTTCTTTACTCCACGGGAAGACAACCAATACGTATTCACGCAACAGCAAATATTATATGACAGCATTTTTTCCTATTAATCAGTAACACATACAAAATCGTTACATTTCCAAATGAAACTATATACATTAATTGGTTATTTCAAAAAAGTGCGGGGGCAACTGCCCCCCTTTGCCCCCCCTAATCGCCGCCCATGGTGATTGGGCGTTCGTATCTCAATATGATCTGGAACTACCTGTTTCCACATGCAGAGTATTTCAGTCACTACATTTTCCAGTAAGATGCGGCGCCGTCTAATTAGCGCTTGGATACTCAATATTGTACAGTTGGGTGATTTTAAAACCTTAAGAACCCACGTCGGGCTGAATCGGCTTCGACTTCAATGGTTGTGTTCTTAGCCCTATAAATGAATAACTAACTGTAGCCCTAATGAGGTTGGTGAGCTCGAGCACGAGCAAGTGCGTGCCCCATTGAAAATAGTGAGGCTCATTCCGAGTGAGCTCCAGTCCAATATGAGCGTATCTGCAGTATTCTGTGTTGTACACTAGAGCCCTTATTTGAACCCAAATGAGATGTTTTGGAACATCGACTTCCTGCCAGACTACAAAGATCCACATACGTGCCCTAGTATCATCTCTTCACAAGGAATGGACTACCATTTCTGAAAACGTCTTTCACTACCTGATCAAAAGTACGCCTGCAAGAGTAATCTTTGTAAAGGCAAAGGGTAGGCGAACCCCATTTCAGACTCTACTATATGATATTGGCATGAACAAGTTTCGATTGCAGTTTCAAGTGGGTGTTCGGATACTTTTAATTAATATATTTTCCCATGGGTGATGAATTAAGAGGCCTCATCACTGCGAAATTAAAATACCGCTAATTTTACAGTAATTATGTGATATCTTCAAATAGAAAAAAAGATAATCGAAAAGTGGAACAAGACCTCCCTAGACAATATTATTATGCGTGAGATACCGTTATCAAGACTCACCTATCTGCTTTCGATTTCCAGCCATTTAGAAACTCGGCATTTATTTTCGCGTTTCTAAATAACTGCAAACGCAAAGCTACTAGGTGACTTGTGATAACGCTACCTCATGCAAAATAACATCGTCTAGGGAGGTCTTGATCCACTTTTCGATTATCTTTTATCTATTTGAAGATATCACATAATTACTGTAAAATTAGCGGCATTTTAATTTCGCAGTGATAGGGACTCTTCGGAAACAATAAAATGGTGCTCACGAGGTTAGCCTGATATGTCACCTGACTTACCGTCATCCAATGCTTCCCCAGGCCAATAAAGGTGTTCTACTCGTGTCACTTCTACTGTTTATTCTGGATGAACTACAAAACGAAACTATCGTCACTCCCCGGAGTTAGTGACAATGGTGGAACATGTACACTAGGAATTCAGGTATCTATTTGATGTTCATGTTACTTATGCTATGGCTATACGAGGATGCGTTACCCCCCACAGCGAACGCGACTTGGGTGGTGGTGATTTTACTTTCCCCAGAGTTATAAATCATACTGTGAGCCAGTCAGGGTTTCCATTCTTTACTGCCACACACTTATTCTCATTCATCCGAATCACGAGAAATAACCCTATTTTATTATGTTACATAGGTTTTTCTATGATTAACTATTTTTTTCATAATTTCTTTGTATTTTTGTGAATTTTCTTTTGCTATACACACAGATACTTTATAATAGCAGAGTTCCAATACTCTGCCCAAAGCATCTTCCAAGCAGCAGTTTTTTGCTAAAATCCCCTTGCCTGGCAACACGTCTTTCCTTTTTTTCCTCCTTCCTATATACATCTTTTACTGATTCCGAAAGAGCTGGTGGTCTATTGTTCCGAAACACACCAAATACGCTCGAGCCGACGTATTCTGCTTGTTTTTATTGCTTTCGCGTTTGCCAGCGCATTGTGATTTGATTAGCCATCCACATTTAAATACATGGTCAGTGTATTCCAAGCGTATGCTGCATGAGCCATGAAAACGCGTTGCGAACGCATAGAATAGCCGTGTACTAAAGGAAATCACACAGAAGACTTACAGACCTACCGCTACATAAATTGCAAATGCTGAAAGTGTTTCTTGAAGCTAATGTGTCGATTATAATGTCATACATTGATATTTGAAATATCTTAAACATCCTGCACTTTCAGAAGATGTTTTCGGCACAATCGGCAACACTGAAGGAATGGTGCAATTGCTCGAGAACAATATCTTCCCTTGTAATATGATGTGGTGTTGACCTGAGAATACCGACAGGAAGATCTTTTCTCCCTCTTTTTCTTCAAGAAGCAGGATAAGGGGGTGAGTTAAGCCATTTCCTTTTGCGGGGGGAGGGGGATGAAGGGTAGTCAAACGAGACATACGTCTTCGCGTCATTCTCTTAATTATCAAACCGCCTTCGTAATCAGGCAGGCTTTCAGATCGTTGAGTGACGTTGGTGCCGACATTTTTTGACAGAGACGGGTACCTCTTCTTCTTCTTTGAGCACAAGAGAAGAAGCGGCAAGGTCATGATGATGCCATCTGGAGGGCGTGGGATAGAAATCTGGGAATAGAATTTTCCCTGTTCACGGAATAATGTGTGCATAATTTCTATGGAAGAGAATTAGCTGGAAACCTTCACAGCATGCATTCCGTGGCGATAATAATAGAGAATTTAGATGTCTCACCATCAGCTTTCGGTGCTTGTGGAATAGGTAGGGGAGCTCGAGAATACAACGATCTCTGGATAGGCCTCTGTGGATTTGACTGCGCATAGATAAAAAGTTCGGTAGGTAATCTTTTTGTTTCGTGTTCGTTCTAATAGCGCATTCTATGAAGTTTGCCATGGGATAATCAAGTACTTAAGCATATTTTCATGCACTAATTGAAATCTTATTGGATCAGAATGTGTATCATGAAAAAATAAATAATAATGAAAAATGTCCAAAGTAAATAAAGGGGGAAGGGGGGGGAATAAAGGTAAATTTCAGAAGCTATGGCCGGTCAGGCATCTTGTTATATAGGCCTATAAACTGATCAATTGACACACTTGTGTCCTTAGTTTGTAAGGTACAGTTAAGAGTATTCATCCCGGCGAAATTAAAATACCGCTAATTTTACAGTAATTATGTGATATCTTCAAATAGATAAAATATAATTGAAATATGGAACAAGAGCGCCCTAGACAATATTATTTTGCGTGAGGTACCGTTATCACAAGTCACCTAGCGGCTTTCCGTTTTCAGCTGTTTAGAAACGCGAAAATAAATGCCGATTTTCAAAATGGCTCGAAATCGAAAGCAGATAAGTGAGTCGTGATAACGGTTTCTCATGTAAAATAATATTGTCTAGGGCGCTCTTGTTACACATTTCGATTATCTTTTATCTATTTGAAGATATCACATAATTACTGTAAAATTAGCGGTATTTTAATTTCGCCGGGATGAAGACTCTTAAGTGACGTTAACAATGTCGTTTTAAAACTTCCACAGAAACGTAAAATTTTCCACAACTTAAGTATTGAAATGATAATTTCTTTTTTTTTTTTTTTTTTTTTTTTTTTTATTTCATACTGGGTTACATTTTGCTCGTAATCTGAGAGAATAATCAGTAGAGTTAGATTAAAAATATGTTACTTTCGGATTCCAGTATGATATTTTGCACAAGACTTATGTACATATCAGAGAATAAAAAAAACACCGGAGGCACTTGAGCAGAGGTCATGAAATCCTGTCGTGACGTCATCAAGATGGCCTCCGTGTCGTCGAAAGAGATAGGTCCCTTTAAATGATCATATATCTGTTACCAATTATAATATTGTAATGTTCCAATACACCACTTGAAAGATCTTGAATTAGGCTAGAAAAAAAAGATTCAGCAACTTTCTTTCTTTCTTTCTTTTTCTTTTTTGAAACACGAACGGTTAAGAAATTATAATGTCGAAAATTTAGAAGTGAGTGATATACTGGTTAACATTTTAGGAAAACGTTCTCTAAAACGATTGTAGCTGCACTTTATTGTGACATTTTTTAACGGCAATGTGTATTTTTAGGCATATTGTTACTCTGCTGAACATGACTCTGAATGTTTCCAAGTCGAATTTCACTTCATTATGGCCGAAATCAAAGATGGCTGCTGCATAAATTTGTTTTTGGAAATAGCTACAAATATTGTCGTGTGTGATATCATTCCCTAGGTTTTCGGGGTCAAGAAATCCATTTGTGACATCCGAATGATAATCTGACCTCTGAAAGTGGCTCAAACCATCAGGAAAGCCATAATAGTGACCAAATTCAATGAAAAATGGAAGTGCTTCATATGATAGTTCAAAGTCTTTCAAATGGTAATATGAAAACATTACAATATTTTGCCTGTAACTTAACAGAAGATTTTGGGAATTTGGCGTGAATTCGCCTCTTGTGTAAGAGAAGAGGCGTCAGGCGAGATTGATATGCACCATCAATAGAGGTCTGCACGGGCCGGAATTTTTAGCCCAAGCCCGGCCCGGTCCGTTAATTTACAATGTGAGGCCCGACCCGAGTTCGAAATATGATTTAGCACTTAGGCCCGAGCCCGGCTCGAGCTCATGTGATAATCAAATGAGCCCGAAATAAGCCCGAACTACAGAAACTTAATAATTTTTAACGCAAAATTGTATTTTTATTTACACCAATTAGAGGTTTAATTTTGCAGTTGTGCTTTAAAAGTTCTTCAGAAAGAACGGCGCAATATGTAGCGTTGTACAGTATATTTACAGAGTGAGGACCGAAAAGGCCCGAGAAATATGGTTGTGTATTTAAAAATTTACGGCCCGAGCCCGGCAAGGGCCCGAAGTTAGATATGCTTTGTAAGTTCCAGCCCGTGCAGACCTCTAACCAATAATGTATTCAACCCATTCTCAGAAGGAAGTTGTGCTGTCATTGCTTTCGATTGCAAATTTTTCCATAATATGATTTTTTTTTTTTTTTTTTTTTTAAGCCATCTTGAGTTTTTGAATACTCTCAGTGTTAGAATCAGAACTTAGCAACAGCAATAAGAGCCTTGCCTCTGAAAATATGGCAAACGATGCGTCACACTATAAGTTTCATGGTGGTTTCACCCACTTTTGGAGGTCAGATTGTCTTTCGGAGGATACAAATAAATTTCTTGTCCCTGAAAAACCTAGGAAATGAGATATCACACGGCAATATTTATTACTCATATGTTCAGAAACACATTTATGCAGCAGCCATTTTGGTCGCAATCTTTGATTTCGGCTATAAGGAAGTGACACTTGATTTGGAAACACAGATCCATGTTCAGTAGGGTCTTGTTATTCTTAGAAGTACGCGTTGCTCAAATGTCACAATAAAGTGCCGTTAAAATAGTTTATAAGGCGTTTTTCTTAAATATTCACCATACCACCATTTACAAATTTTCGTCGCTGTAGCTTCTTAACCGTTCGTGTTACTAAAAGAGGTTGCTGAATTTATTAACAAAATAAATAAATAAATAAATAAAAGCTTTGTAATTCAGGATCTTTCAAATAGTGTATTGGAACATCCAATATCATAATTGGTAATGAAGATTTGATCATTTAGTAAACTTACCTACTTGTCTTGCGACATGGCGGTCATTTTGATGACGTCACCACAGCGTTTCATGAGCTCTGATTAAGTGTCTCCCTGTGAGTTTTTTGTTCCTTGATATATACCTAACCACTATGCAAAATGACACACTGGTGTCCAGAAGTGACATTTTTTTGATTATACTTGAATTAACTCCACCGTTATATACTTACTTTTACAACTTACGCAAACATGTCTATGTAGTGTATGCAGAAAAAAATGGAAATATAACATTCCAAGAGGAAGGGTGGTAATATAATGTAAAGAAACATCTAACCGGAAGTGGGTTAGCACGACTTCTAGCTACTTCCTTTTAAAAGTAGGGAGATTTCAGAAGGTCAATCCCTAAACAATAAACTTGCAGATGGTAGACTCAACCCAGGTTATATGGGCGATTTCATTTTTATAAAGTTCTTAAAAAAAAAATCAATTTATCTTCTGAGATGTTAGCAGTGTTGCCAAGTCACTTCTCGAGAACGTACCTACTTCCAGTTGTCAAGTTATCAAATCCACAATTGAAAAAGAATATAGGATTTGATTCCGCAAATTTGATGAGAATGTCAGAGGTATTTTCTAAATCCATAAATAATGATTTCATTCGTGTCATTTCCGATCATCAATTAATTTTAATAGTCGTATTATCTTAATTATAGATGTTATTGACAAGTTTCTGAAAAATCTGGGCAAGAAATTTAGGTGCCACAATCATACACCACTTGGCACCAACTTTTTTTTTCTTTTTCCTACATTCTTGTATGATCTTTTTCCCTATTTACAAGTACCATGACTCCTTTCAGAAACACCTTACAGCACTTTATGTAGCAGTTACTGGACTGCACTGCTTCTTTCCACCCTTCAATTCGACGTCGAATTTGAATTTACATCACTTTAAGGAAAACACGGAATAAAGGTGTATAGCTTTAGAAAAATGCATTGAATAGCCTAGTAGAATGTTACTTGAGGAACATTTGGTAGAACATATCTACATGAAAATAAATATGAATCATATACCGACCCATGCTCTTTTTACCTTGCAGCAGTGGCGTCGATTTCTATATATTTTTTTTGGGGGGGGGGCATTCAGGCTTGTTAGATATCATCTTGATATCAATGAGGATTTTAATAGAAATACGTAGGCGCAATCAAACTTCAGGAGAAAAGGGCCTCTCGTCCCCTCCAGGATCACCGCCGATGCCCGGTAACCATCCTGATTGGAACACTAAAATTCAACTTTAGAAGCCTTGTACTGTCGTTGTCACCGGGAGTGATGAAAAAAACTTGGTTCGTCCATAACAAAACGTGGTAAAGAGGAAAATTAGGAGTATAATTGAAATTTGCGGAAGAACACGAGAATTTCTAGTTCCGCCATTGATATGTATTACACCGTGTATGTTTTGTTACAGCTTTCCTTTGAAGAAATTCTTTCATAGTACAACTAGTTGTTTCACTGTTTTAACAAGATAAAATGCGTGTTAATAGTTGTTTATTAATGCTTTGAAACATGGTTTGCTTTCATCTTTCAATTGCACTTACGTATGTGTTGGAGAAATTGAGTAAATATGTAATTTCTACTTCACAGAATGATTATTTAAAACCCCATTAAAGTTATATAAATACAAAACGATATACTATATGCTCACACGTGAGACTTATGGGCACTTGCTGAGTAGAGCCATCTGTGCTTACAATAGTTGTATGTCATGCAGTAGCATAATTAAACAGTAATAATCACACACACGCCCTTTTAAATAATAATTATTATAATAATGTTGGTTTGTAAATTACCGGTATTTTAATTGCAAATGTCCTGAAGGCTTTCTCTGTTCTACACGTCAGCTAACAAACTTGAGTGCGTATTCTTAATATTTATTCTTAGATATACGATGATCATAATATCGCAAGTATGGTATGTTGCTATTGTCAAATAACATAATCTCGATGTTGAATACAGTTCCTATGTTAATATCAAGAATACACTCAGAAGAAGATAATGGGTTTATAAGAGGCTCGGACTACCAGGCTCTGGCGCCTTAGGCTATATTTTAGGAACCGCCCTTCCCTCCCTTCGAAGTATCCATTCTGTAATTGTGTCTTAATGCATGAAAGAAAATTTTATATTTTGATCCACCGTTTTGATCGACCTGTTGTATTTTGATCTTGAAAAAAAAGAGACGAATCATATTATATTCTGTAACGCAGAAACACCATGTGAAATTTCAGGTTTAAATAATGGTAATATTTAAGGCACGGGAGAAAGAGCTAAATATGCAGCCCCTAGGTTGCGTGTAGGGTTGCTACATATTCCAAATTAGGCTGGACGACCCGAATTATAGAGAAAAAAAGTCAGTTTGTTTCAAATTGCGTCTCAGAAGGACGAATGATGTGACATGACGTCCCAAAAGTTTTTTATTTATTTATTTATTTATTTATTTTTATGTAACAGCTTGTTCGGAATTGCTCCTAAGAGAGAGGCATGATATGGCGGAACGCCCCGAACTTAGGGAAAAAAATCAGCTTGTTCCGAATTGCCTAAGAGGGACGCATGATATGGAGGGACTTCCCGAATTTTAGAATATATATATGCAAGCCCGTATCCAGGGGGGTCTAGGGGGGCCGGGCCCCCTAAAGTTTGGCTGCCCCCCTAAAATTTTCACGGTAGGCTGGCAAGTGAACTATAATATGGTGATTAACTATAACATGGTTAGATTGGGCCCCCCTAACTTCAGCCCCCGCTACATTTTGGGAATGGCTAGAGGCCTGGATATATGGGAGTGATATTTGTAAATTTTGACCCACGATGTGTACCTGTGATCATTCTAATGTCGATATATATATATATATAGCTGTGAAATTAGTGCTAATGATATTATTCTTCGTTTGATTCGGTTCAATGTATAACTTCTGTTCAACTAACTGTTAACAAGCTGGCGCCACAATTTTTCTATTTCTAGTTCTTTTGGTTTGAATTTTCATTACAATCTTTATTGATGAGTATATGTATTTCTTTCTGTTTTATCGTAATAAATTGTTCCTTGTATACTGTTGAGTATGAGGTACCGATGATCTACACATGCTCTGTATGGCCCGCCTTAGTCCTACCAAAAGGTAGTAATCCTAGCTGCATACCACCCTAGGCTCCAGCCTACTCAGACTAAGTGGTAATCTGGACCTTGTTTAGAAAATCCTCACCCTGCCTTCCACCACTAGAAATTTCAAGTACATAGCCTGAATATTATTTTGACTTTTCAATTAGAGCGGTGCCGGGTTCGATTCCCAGTGGGGACACTCAGTCGAAAAAGTGTAAGAACTTTTGAGGCCAGCCGGCTTGAGTGAGGTTTTCCTCATTGACACCAAGCAAATGCTGGGATGGTACCTAACATACAAGTCCCAAGCCGTTTCCTTCCTTCCCTTCCCTCAGATAGTGTGATCGCTGAGGGGCGTCATCCCTTATACGTCTCGAGCTAATATGGCCATAGATGCTGAAATCCCAGAAATCTAATTCCTAGCTGCTAGCTCTAATCCTAATTTGTCGATTTATTATTACTTTATCTCTAATGAAGTTTCTTTCTTTTTCTTTTCTTTTTTTAAAGGCAGTAATCCTCATTTTCCAAAACACGGTCTTGATCCATGGCATAATTTAAGATCGTTAAAATTTAATTGTGGTAACCCATTCAGTATAATATTTGATATGTATATATCACAATTTTCAGTTAGTTCCAGTGATATTCTAATTATATACGTTTATTTGTTGTTATTTTTTGAAGTATGGTCGAAAAGCAAAGATGAATATGTTATACACGAAACGAAATGTCTATAGCACAAAGGCAATGATGCTCCTCATTATTAAAAAAAAATAAATAAATAAAAAGAGAGTGAATTCTAATGAATTATTTCAATAATAATGTGTGAGTTTGTAACACTTGATGGCAACCTAAATTTGACATCCCTCTCTTACTTGTACCCTACTTTGTCAAAAGGAACCGCCGTCATGTGACCCTTTCTCCATCCCCGTCGGACTGAAGCACTTCTTCGGCATAATGTGTGACAGAATTTCCGAGACACGTTCCTATTACTCTGCGAGAAGAAATTTTGACTGGTTTCGTTAAGTGTCTTAACTTTAGCATTAAAAAAAAAATAAAATAAAATAAAACTTGTACCGGTACGTAATGTTTATTTTTTTTTTTTTAAATTAAAGTCTTTGGTGGATTAGTTAGTTTATTATCCTGAACTTGAACATTGTAATTTATAATTGTGTAACCTTGATTTTTAACACTTCGTGAACTTAAATTATATGGCGTGGATTTTAAGCAGACGATTAGAAGACATACTGTAGAATAGAAACGTGTTTATGGTTAGAAGAGACTATTAAAACGTATGCATTGCTAGATAGCAGCAGATGGCATTACGACCGAAGCAAATAACAAATTAGTTTACTTTTAAGTTGTAGAGAAACTTCCTCATGAAATACACACTTAATTTCAGCACTTGATTAAAAATAGCAAGATTGCAAGAGAAAAGGTAATTCTTAGTAGAAATATATATAGACGTGTTTCATGATTTATTTACATACAAATACAGGACTGCGAAGTTGAATCTTTAACAAGTGAATTTGGTTTTCACATTGTGAAAGTACGGTAGACTTCCAAACTATGCGAACTTAATTCTGAAACTGGTCTATTCATTAATTTTTTGTTCTCATATAGTATACAGGTAAGGTCAGGGACAGAACTTACTCTCGGGGCGCTAAATCCATGTCAAAAAGTCTATTTGTTGCTACCTCATACCATTTTCGAGGCAGAACTTACTCTTGGGACACTGAATCCATATCAAAAAACGATTTCTTGCTATCTCATACAGTTTTTGAGACAGAACTTACTCTTGGGACGCTGAATCCATATCAAAAAGCCTATTTGTTGTTACCTCATACCATTTTCGAGTCAGAACTTACTCTTGGGACACTAAATCCATATCAAGAAACGATTTCTTGCTATCTCATACAGTTTTTGAGACAGAACTTACTCTTGGGGCGCTGAATCCATATCAAAAAGCCTATTTGTTGTTACCTCATACCATTTTCGAGTCAGAATTTACTTTTGGGACACTGAATCCATATTTAAAAAAAAAGAAACGATTTCTTGCTATCTCATACAGTTTTTGAGACAGAACTTACTTTTGGAACGTTGAATCCATATCAAAAAGCTATTTCTTGCTACCTCATACTAATTGCAGACTTCGATACCTCAGTATGGGACACACAAAAATGTTTTCTCCTGCTGCGATACCATTTTGGAAATTGGCCCCGCGTGAATAGTTTACTAGCGCGAACATAGCAAAAACTTTGACAGTTTCCGCTACTGACAATGTATGTTGAATCCGTGTAAGACGAGAAGCATTTTTTCATTAACTTTTGAAATTGCACCATTTTTTGTGAACATCCTGTATTTTGAAACTTTTTTTTTTTTAATTAGTTGTAGTATGATAGTCTACTGTTGATAATGGTAAAGGTGTGAGTTGTGATTGCATATTCAGTAGGAAAAGTCGTGTTTACGTGCAATAATGAAACATACACATATTAACGCCTTTATGTCCTTATCGTAATAGGAAAGCTCGTGTGTGCAGTGAAATAAATGTGAACCGGCGTGCGTGAATTTTCCTAAATAAAGGCATAATTCATTTTGTTAGATTTTGGTTGATTTCATTTTTTTTTTTTCTTCCTTCTGTGAATGCGTTACCCACACGGAAATTCCAAGTTTTAGTTTCAAAGTTCGCGAATATACGTACGTAACGCAGTATAGACCAAACTGCTGAGAAAGTTATATGTGTTATATAACAGCAATACTCTGTCACATATATGGAGGATATGTGTAACGTATAATGCTTGGTGCTGATGCAGTTGCATTTCTTGAGGCTGTTAATTAAGAAATCGATACACCTTTTCGTTGGCAGAGTCCCCCTTCTCCTTTCGTAAAGGGAATAGGATGGGGAGAAAAACAAATTTCTTCTCGCGTGCGAAGTTCCGATAGCATCGATTTGAAGTAAAGAAGGGACATTGTCACGTCATTTTGAACTTGAATAATACCCCCTCTGAAAGCACTTCCTCGCGGTGAGCGCGTATCTGGGTTATTCCTTTTGTTTTCTAATATACTGTATAGACTAACAATACCAAACAATGAGTTTCAATGCATTATTACTTTTTGAGTTTCAATTATGTTTAATAACGATGAACAACTAATTGATTATTTGTGAAATGAAATGGAATGAAATTTTTAGTTTAACATTGCATTAGACTAAACGAGATGGATGATTAATGAAATGAGATCTGTCAGTTTTACGTCCTACGAACATGCAGGCTTTGCTAAAGCAGACGGTGATGATGAGAAATTAATGAAAATGGTGGAATAAATAGAGGGAGGAAGTGGAAGAACCCGAGAAAACCCGCAAACATGGTGTTTGTCCATCACAAAGCCCACTTGGCGCGAGCTGGGATCGAACCATTGACCCCACGCACCAGAAGTGAACGCTCTACCACTGAGCCACCATGTTCCCCGATTAATAAAAGTGAATGTTTACGAAAATAATGGTGGAATGAGGATGTGGTAGGAAAAGGGGAAGAATTGTGAGAAACCCACAGATGTGATGTTGGCCTCCACAAATTTACATGCCCGGGATGCAAATAGGAATCTTCACAATAAAGGTAAGCACTCAACCGTTGATCCACCGTGCTCCTAATTAATTGTGTCTACCAGTTGCTTATTTGTTTGGGGGGAACGGGTTTGTCGAAAATCTACTTTAGTGCAAAGGATTGTAGGTTCAATTCCATACTATATGTGGCTATGATTGACAATTCCTTGTCCTTGAGGTTCCCTTTTTTCTTTTCAAGTATGTCTATTCCACACTAAATGTTTTTATTGTCGTTCACAAATGTTGGTTTTGTGCTCCTTAGCCTAAGGGCAGGGCATAAACTTTATAATTCATAACAGGGGAGAAATTGACCCTTATGACTTTCTACAGAAGCGTTGACAGGATTTTTTCCCCCACCATACATTCAAAGGTTAAACGTCATGCTTAATTTTTATTTCTTTACTATTTATGACAATAATAATAAGGTAAGCTAAATTGCAAATTCAAAGCGAAGTGATCGACCTTTGTTGGTTATTCATATATATATATACAGTGGCGGATCCAGGATATGATCAAGGGAGGGGCTAAACTATAATTTACCGTTTTATCCAGTGTAAAGCAGAATTGAAGTCCATTTTATCCAGTGTAAACCTGAGCGTCAAGGGGGGGCTATAGCCCCGTAGCCCCCCCCTTAGATCCGCCCTTGTATATATATATATATCGTGGCGGATCCAAGGGGAGGACTATAGGCCCCCCCTTGACGCTCAGGTATACACTGGATAAAATGGGCTTCAATACTGCTTTACACTGGATAAAGCGCCAAATTATGGTTTAGCCCCTCCCTTGATCATATCCTGGATCCGCCACTATATATATATATATATAATGTGTGTGTGTGTGTGTGTGTGTGTATCAATTGTTTTCGTAAACGAACACGACCAGTTGAATTTGGCACATCAACGAAAAGATGTTTACAGAACACAACGATAAGGGCTTCATCGTGTTTCTAATGCTGAAAATTCTATTTTCCATTGTTTACAATGAGAATTCGCGCGCCAAATTATTTCCCAATGTTTAACTCTATGGGTATCCTGTTTTTCAGCGATTGTTTCACAATAGTATGTCGGGATCAGAACATGCAACCTCTTACGACACTCAGCTCACCCTCTCGAATCACCATGTCAAATTTGGTTAAGAACAACCCAGGCTTCTATGATATTCAGTTTTTCGATGATTATTCCTCAGTGGTATGTCCGATCGGAACATGTCATTCTTTACGACACTCAGCGCGCGCTCTCGATTCACCATGTTAAATTTGGTTAACAACAATTCAGGCATCTCGGAAGAGTATCCAGACAAACAAACACCTTAGTCGAGTGAACAGGAGCTTCGCTTTAATAATAATAATAATAATAATAATAATAATAATAATAATAATAATAATAATAATAATAATAATAATAATAATAATAATAATAATAATAATAATGACAGGAAAGCATCACAGGCGTATGAACTAGAGGAGATCATAAGAAATTTGACACTTCATATTCGGGGCCTTCATATTCGTTTTTTCTTAAAAAATAGAAAATGGGTGTTATTTACCCCCCAAATCGGATACAGTGAATCCTCCCTCAACAGACTTCTTTCACTATATGATATCTCCATAATACGGACATTTTTTGTCCGGAAAAAATAATGTATTATTACGAGATAGAAACCTTCTTTTTGCGGACACAGGCAGACTCCCAACCCACACCCGCATAGATTTAGTAAGCCTAACACATACAAAATACTCTCCGCAATTTGAAAATACATCTGCGATATATTACAGACGTCTTCGACTAGTGGGGCTACGGTGACTCGGTAGGAGAACGTTCATCTATGGTGCATGGGTTTTCTCGGGGTTATACCGTTTCCTCTCACTTTCTTCATTCCACCATTTCCTTCATTTCTCATCATCACCGTCTCCTTTAGCCCACACGGCATTACCGTAGGACGTAATACTTAAACATTTCATTTCGTTTCTTTGACTGGTGAACGACCAAACAGAACAGTTGCAAAAACAGAAACTGACATTCTGTTTTCTTCTCTGATCATAATAAATTCTTTCTGATGGGAATCCCAGAAAACATTGAGTGAGTGAAAACAATCTTGAAGAGCCAGTCGTATGACCAAAAATTCTATGCTCAACTTCCTCCTATCCACTTCCTGACAAATTGATTTCTACAGTATTTTCTTTGAGGCTGAATCTTTCCCTGCAAATTCACAAAGATAAAGGAAGTAACGTCATTAATTTTCCGGTAAAACTTCACCTAGGAATAATTTCTCGTTTCATCTTGTTTCGAAAATCACTCAAATTCGAACGGTGAGTACAGTATTTCGTTATTAAGCTATACATCCTATTAACCGATCACCACGGAACCAGATCCTGCATGGATAACGAAAAAATCAGTTATTTTTATCAGTTTCCCACCAACCACCTTAAATTCCATACCACGATATTTAGCTAATTGTTTAAGGACTTTGTTATGCAGGCAAGCGATAGCGCAGGTAGCAACATCTGTTAGCGTGACTATTCATTATTAGGAATTAGCATTATACAGGCAAGTAATAGCGCAGGTAGCAACATCTATTAGCGTGACTATTCATTAGTAGGAATTAGCATTATACAGGAAAGCGAAACGCAGGTAGCAATATTTGTTAGTATGACTATTTATTATTAGGATTTAGCGTTATAAAGATAAACGATATCGCAGGTTGCAGCACCTGTTAGCGTGACTGTTCATTATTAGGAACTAGCGTTATACAGGCAAACGATAACGCAGGTTGCAGCACCTGTTAGCGTGACTGTTCATTATTACGAATTAGCGTGAAACATCAGGATGTACAGCTCACAGATGACGAGAAGAACCCTAGCAGAAGTAGTGTGACGTAGGTATGGGCTCGCCTACTTTTCGCACGGGGGTTTCAAATGACACCACGGAATAGCACACATATAACTTTACTCGGACTGGCAGACGACATCTAAGTATAGACCACACCTCAAAAACCGAAAATGGACTTGACCATGTCGTTGACATTTCCCCGCTACCCCTGTTTTAGGGCTCTTCTCGTCATCCGTGAGCTGTATGTAGGTTGTTTGTATCTCTCATTTACGAACAATATAATCATGTCTTGTCAATGTCCGTTATTCAGAGGTTAAATTTCTACTGTAGCCGTGAAGGACCTGGCCGACTAGACAGTGCATATTCACGTGGGGAATGTGTGGTCAGGGATCCCAGCGTCGTTAATTAGACCGGATTTCTTCTATATGTATTAATTCAAGTAGCCAGTTCTTATTCCCCCTCTCAAAGATCAGTCAACTCCAAATAATTTTCTACTACTGGCATCGAACCGGGACAACACTTGTTAGTCGTTTGGTTGCGCATGAATCATCTTTCAGTATTGCAAATCAATGATAATAATAATAATAGTAATAGTGAAAAAGTACTGTATACTTTTGAACCCTGTCTTCCTCCGTTTAATCTGCTGTACGGACACAATATAATAATGTAAAAACGGTTGTTTAAAGATGATTGAAGGAGGCGAAGGGAAAAAATGGAAGAGCGGATTCGAAGCCACAAAACCGTTGTCTGTGGGAAACCAACTACATTATCGCTACCACCACTAGTACTGTTATTATTATAATGACGATCACTATTAACTGTTTTTTCAAGTTCAATGCTTTTAATTCCTTCTCAAACACTTCGAGTGTTAAGATGATTTTTCCCTTTTTTTTCTTTTGTCAAAAATAAATAATGAAGCAAAATGTTAATTTTAAAGCCGAGTCAAATACGTGCAGACAACAAGGGAATTGCCCCAAATATTAATATCAAAGAGTTTGTATTATTATTCAGTGGTGCCCCCCCTTATGTCCATGACGCACCCCCCCAATCGTCTATCCGTAGATGTTCTTCCATGAAAAAAATCTTTTCGATTAATTTTTTCACCCCCTCAAACATATTTATATAGATTTTTAACCCCCCCCAAATATTTCAATGACGCAGTTTGCGTCATAGCCCCCCCTGTGGGCACCCCTGTATTATTATGATTATTATTATTATTATTATTATTATTATTATTATTATTATTATTATTATTATTATTATTATTATTATTATTATTATTATTATTATTTTGTATATGGCTGTTTGGAGCAGTTATCAGGTATAATCTGGATAATATTTACAAGTAGTAATGGGTCTCTGTTTTTAAGGATGTCATCAGGTGTTCACCCAGTATTTTTTGTTAGGAGAAGTTCAGAGTTATCTCAGGAAGAGGGGGATCCAATACGTCTATAGAGTGTTAAACTTGTGTTATTCTGCACCCAAAAAGACGACAAGTAATTGTAAATACACATACAAGAGGACAGGACTTTACCCAAAGTACGAACCGTATGATAACTTACTTGGAAACTTTACACTTCAGACTACTTGAACAAAGACGGACGTTGAGCGACTTCTTTTTCTTACACATGATCTTGCACAACAAAATAGAATGTATGGACACAAGGGCGCCCATGTTGTGGTTTCCAAGGGGGGGAGGGCAAATATATAAGCGACATTTCAAATGTAGTCTCAAATTTTGCGGTAACTATTCTAAAATATGTATTGGGTTTCCGATCTCCCGAAGCACAATTTCGTCTCAAGGGGGGGGGGGTGAGAGTGCCCCACCTTGCCCTTCCCCCTGATGGGCGCCCTTGTATGGACATAATTGCAATAATAATGATCCAGTTTGCATCCCTCAAACCACGCAAGAGAAATAGTGGCCTGTTCTACTGCAGGAAGGCACGTACAAATGCAGTGCATATGCTACCTACAGGGAGAATTTGTGCTACATACAATAAAATTAGTAAGAGTTATGAAAATGTAGATATATTTCATTGTTCTGAAAAGTCATTCAAAAAACTAATATTGAGTGTTTTGTAAAAAAAATAAATAAATAAAATGTATTATTTTATTTTAATATTCCATATTCAAGCATCAGGTGCATTATAATTTAATTTTTGTATTGAAGTTCTACATTGCACTCTAGCATTATGTATTCAAGTCTAACGTGGGGGACGCGGCGGCTCAGTGGTAGAGCGTTCACCTCCGGTGCTTGGGGTCTCTGGTTCGATACCAGCTCGCGCCGCGTGGACTTTGTGGTGGACAAACACCGTGCGCGTTGGTTTTCTCGGGGTTCTCCCGTTTCCTCCCCCTTTCTTCATTCCACCATTTCACTTATCTCTCATCATCACCGTCTCCTTTAGCCTAACCGGCATAACCGTGGGACGTAAAACTTAAAGATTTCATTTCATTTTCAAGTCTAACGTATGTAGACACTGTAATTGGGCAGTAATGCCTGTTGTGTCGGTAAGTAAAAAAATAAATGCTGCCAGCTATGTTCTCAGAAAATCTTATTATTTTCTTATTATTATTATCTCAGAGAACTAGATTATTTTTTACAAGGAAAGGAAGGTGTAATGTCAAATCTTTAGAATAAATCACTCATTTCTCTGTTAAACAAATATAGTTATGTGAAGAAAGTCTACAAGTATTAGTTAAATTACGAAGTTTGGGAGAGGGAGGCGTTTCGGTTGACCTCCTCCCGGATGTGTACCCCTGGGTGTCATTGTTAGGAATATAGATGTGTCAGTGTTAGAGAACAACAATAGATAGCACCTGCTACTTAACTGGCAACATTGCTTTTTCATTTAAGGTTGGTGTAAAGGGACAAGTTTTGCCGATAGATGTCACTACAATCTTCGTATTTCTCGTATGTATTTTTTACCTTTCACAAAAATTCACGATTTCTCTTATAAATTTCAACTTACAGACTTCAAACTTTGAGCGAAGGAACTTCATAACCTATCGAAGGCAACAGTCCGTGCCGATTTTTTATTTGCAATTTTCTTCGTTGTTGAAATAGCTTGATTGTTGAAATGGATATCCTAACCTTTAACAATGGAACTGTTTCAATAATGAAGAAAATTATAAATAAAAATTCGGCACGGATTGTTGTCTTCGATGTGTTATGAAGTTTCTCCTCTAAAAATTTGAAGTCTCTAGGTTGAAATTTGTAAGAGAAATTGTAAATTTTCGTGAAATGTAAACAATACACGAAAGATATACGAAGACCGTAGTGACATCTATTGGCAAAACTTGTTCCTTTACACCAACCTTAACATAGGGCACTTTACAAATGTGGAATCCAAACGGATCGGATGGTGCGATTGGAAAAAATCTGCCATTTTCGGTTGAAAACAATCAATTTCCAACAATTGTCTTCTCTCATATCTTGATTCATAACGGAGTTAACGTACATTCCAGGACTTTTAATACACCCGGTATATACATAAACACCAAGATCATTGTGTGTCTGTAATAAAAGACATGTAGAAAATTTTGTTGTTTTGTATGGTATCTAAAAGAGTACCACACTAACTAGACAGACATGTCAAGATACGTGAAAATGAGACGCCACATATTTTACTTAAAAAAAAAAAAAAAAAAAAAACTATAAGACTTGCTGGCTAGTCAATTTATGGCTAACATCATAGAGTTCCCGTGCAACAGGCTGACCACTTCGGATGCAAACTACATACTAATGCAGAGAGCTTGCTTGCTAATTGGTATTCTGCTATTCCTATATATGGGAAGTGTCCATCCGCGATCATGAACTTGTCTAAAACAAGAAACAAGAATAAGAAAGATAAGGAGAAGAGTGTTTGCAAGAGAGTGGTAAGAACTTTCTTAATTGCTAATGGGAATTAATTTCCGGCTTTCCATATATTCTCCTTTGTAACGTTTCTATCACTTCCTTAGAAAACCTGAATATGCCTTTTATAACGTCATATACATACATACATATGAACATGAAGCTTTTATACCAATATTTCATTTCACAGTGGAAGGCCAGTTGCTCGGTCTTTGTATCTTTTTTTTTTTCACGGCATTTCCTGTAGCTGTTCGTCTCTAGGACTGAGGAACCTTTCTCTCTCTCTCTCTATCACACACATACACACTATTTTCCTGGACAATTACATCCTTACTCGCTCTGCAGATGAGAATACAGAAGGCAGCGAATATGTAATGTAACTTGCTGCTGGGAAGCGTAGGCTGAAGAAAGGAGTGAAGGAGGAGGAGGAAGTGAACAATGGTAATTGCACGAATGTTTACTTAACTGCAAATTAACCAATGGCTCGTTTGCAAGTACTCATATCTTTTCTTTACCTCTTCTTTTCCTCCTTCTCGCCATCCCCTTCTTCGTTTAGCCGTGCGTGTTATTAAACTTCCACGCTGCAAAAAGAAGTTCTCGAGTTTAGCAGATTCATGGAGAACAATGTGCCATATTTAAGATTATGACTACGTCTGACTTCCACATATTATTATTATTATGTGTATTATTCATGTACAGATGTTACCTACAATCTTGCGCTACCTATTAATTTTTCAAACGTCCTACTATATGTAAGATATTGAGTAAACTTGCGAAGAAGGACTGTCAAAAGTGTTGTCAAGGTATCGTTGTTAAATTGCAATTAAGTGTACATGATACATTTGGTTAATAACAAAATAAGCAATCTTTATTGTTATTAGGTATTATTGTTATTACTGTCTTCGTATATTGAAAGATACATAAAGGGAAATTTTGCCCTTACTTTCACTTTCTTTTTTAATTTTATTTACAGAATACACTTTATTCAGATAAATGAAACACGAAGATATATATATTCGATATTTATCATAGCAACACTGTAATCAAATTACGTTACATTATCTCTTGTGTGTCTGACGAAGGCGTTCTTATAATGCCGACACAGCAGCACAGTTTTATATTCATTCAATTGTAGTTCTGCCTTGATAATGTAACACAGTTTGTAATATTTTTATTTAATTGTGGTGTTTATCTTTCATGATAATGCAACAAAGTTTAAATATATATTTATTGAACTGTAATGCGTTCTATCTAATAATGTAACGCAAGATAGTAATATATTCATTCAAATGTAGTGCTTATCATCTATCTTGATAATGTAAGGCAGTTTAATGATATATTTATTTAATTTTAATGCTTATCTATTTTGATAATGTAACACATTTTGATAATATATTTATTCAACTGTAGTGTTTATTTATCTTGATAATGTAACTCATAATCAGTGGAATAATATATTTTGTCATCTGTAGTGCTTATCTATCTTGATAATGTAACCAGTTTAATAATATATTTATTCAACTATAGTTCTTTGTTGACTATGTAATATTAACTTTTACTTGTTTTATTACTATAATACAAATTTCTGTATATTTATTATAAGTAGGTTGCTTTTCAAAGTGTGAAGCTACGAGATCTCCAAAGTATATATGTAGGTAAATTCAATATTGGAATACTGAATGGTTAATGGAGCTTATAAAAAATCGTGTATTAGGAATTTCAATTATCTACACTGCACTAACTTGTGTAAGATTTTATTTATGTAGAAAAACAGAGTATGTTTTCCAAAATATGGTCTTCACTCTTGCAAATTATCTAGAAATGCCATATGATAATATTTTTAAAACGATATTTACGATACATTTATATATCACGAATCTTCTATAAAAAATAATACCCACAATTCTTAAAATAATTCAGTTAGCGTACATAATACTGATAAGTATACGTGGAGATTTTCAAGAAATCTTTTGTTTGCCAAACAGCCAATGGAAATTTCGATAAAATTCCAGCTTTCTGGAAATAATGTGTTTGAATGATTCACCATCTTATTTATGATATAGGCATTTGTTAAGAAATACGATTTCAGAAAATGGAACTGTACCAAAACTCATCATTGAGCAGAATAAGCAAAAGATAGAACGAAATTGCGATAAAAAGTCAGGATTTGGACACCTTTGATACCAAGTTTCACAAGTACGTAAAATTATTTAAAATATTTTTTGAATGAACACACAAGTTAAATATGCATACACTACATGTAAAATGGATTTAAATGTGATTTAGCTGGACGTTTACAAACTATAATTAATCATCCCTTTAAACATTTCAGTGCTTTTCCTTATACTATACTGTGAAATCAATATGAAATAAACATTTACTGTATTTTTTCTTAAATACTATTAATCATATATATTTATATAGAAACTCCTGCAATTTTTAAATTTAAAAAAAATCCCTGTTTGTGATATAAATAAGTTTCTTAAATTACGTCATCAGTTCTGTTGTTCGTTACTCAAATTTATTACTCCATTCGAAGATTAGTTTACTGGAAAGTCTTGTCATCTGAGAACCTTATTGTATATTAAAACTTTCTGGTTATCTTGATACTTGTTTATTATTTATTTTGAGCGAATTCTTTTCATCTCTTCTTATGGCAGCAGAATTAAATATGATGTTCTTTTTTATATTATTTTTTTCAAAGAATCATAATTTCATCATATATCTAATACATCCAAACTCCAATACTCGCAAGTAGGTTCGAAGTTCAAATGCATAAACTACTTATATGTATACAATATGCCTATATTTTATCGTTCTTTCATCCTACAGAACCTGTTAACCCGCATTTCTCTCTCTTTCTCTTTGTATATATCTACAGAGAGCAAGCGAGAGAGAGAGATCAGCGTATGAAAAGTAAAATGTACTGAGGCAACCATACTTTCCCTAAATAATCATTATTTTCGGATTTATTCTGGTAGAATAAGATACGACTGCGGAGGTTGTATAGTACATTTTTTTTCTTTCTCATTTGTGTAACCCTCAGAATCACGACCCATTATACTGTACTTTTAAATGTTCTGTTCTTAGCTTGCAAATAGTGTAATGGCCATATTGTATCGGTCCTTGAGTTTTGAAAACCGTCATACAGCATTATCTGCTGCATAAGTCTCCTATAAAACAAATAAAAAGAAAAAAAGCACACTCATCTCTTGTTCTAACGGATAAAAGGCGGGTAAAAAGCGGTCCGATGTTACCGTTTGTCAATAAATTCCAATACTAAGTCTTTATTGGCTAATACCCACAATTACACTACAAAAGAAAGTGGAACAATACAGTACTGTACATTTAATAAAGCACACCATCGAATATAACAATGTGAAATATTTATACACTACTGTATATAGGGTGGCCAATTCCGGGATTTTTACTTTCCGGAATCCGGAAAATAAAAGTAAAAATTCCGGCATTCGGAAATTTCTGAATTCCGATTTTTTCCGGAGAGTGAAATTTCCGATTCTGCAACCTGGATTCCAGATTCCGAAAAATTTTGGCCATCTGTACACTATAATAATACAGTAAGTTAAGTTTTTAGTTTAGCATCAGGACGAACATTCAAAGCGAATTGACTGTTCCAGACTTCGGTCCATTTCTTCTGATAGCCGTTAAATGCAGGTTTATAGAACCGAGAAATGAGTGTATCGTCAAAAATTAAGGAGTGACAACAAATGCATAATTCGGCAACAAATTGCCACTTGATGCACGTGTAACAAGGCGCACCCTTATTTTTGACGGCATTATGTTGGAGGCAGTATATATATAGCAAGAACACGGTATTTAAAATTTCAGTAAGGAACATATCATGTTTGTCTCATTAACAAGAAAAAACATCTTACGTTGCTCTCATAAGATTTGATTGCGTTTGTTTTAGTATAAAATATATATATGTATATTACTGATATTTTACTATGTTGAGTGCATATTAATTTTTTTTCCTTTTTTCTATTTTCAGGTAAGTCTTCTGTTCTGTCTGACTTTGTTCAATGAAGAGTCTAGTTCAAACTACCTTCCTTTGATCGACTTTCTGAGGAGAAAACGTGGCTGATAATTGATCGTATTTTAAAATGGTAGGATTAATAATAGTAATAACGTTCAGTTCAGTGTTATTTTGAGTGTTAAGCGAGGAGACTCAAAAGTTAGAAAGGGTTGTGGGTCTACTCCATATCGGGCTAGCTTTATCTTTAAATTTGAATAAGTAACGTATCTTCCATTTTCATATTACAAATGGTGTTTCCCGTAAGATTTTTTCTCATCTTGTAAATTTGATTGAAATCTCGTCTCGATTCTTGAAACAAAAAAAAAATCTTTTCTCGTCTCGTCTCATTTTGAAAAATTTATACATAATATTTATGCCCTGATTTCTTTTTCTGAATTTCACGTAAAAATTATCAGAATCTTCCCACGCCACAAGAAGTTCACGATATAACAACTTGTAAAACCATATTTATCAGGGCGGGATTAAGGGAGGGGCTTAGGGGGGCTATATCCCCGGGCCTCCACTCTGATCATAATCTTAATTGGCTATCTAAGAAGAGTTATGAGGATACAATCATCATCATAAAATAAAATATGATCAAAAATATTAAACATATTCCCTTAACTTTCCTTCTGAACTTTCACAGAAATGTATTAGCTGAAGTCAGCAAGGGCCACATATTTTTTTCTAGCCCCGGACCTTCAGATGGGTTAATCCAGCCCTGATATTTATTATTGGAATATTGTGTGTGTATGTGGAATAATTATCGCATATCTTTAAACCTCGCTAAATGTTCTTCATTATATTCGTAAAGCACTTTATCAATTTATGATTTTTTAAATTATCAATTGTGTGAGCAGCATTTAAGATCTAAGACTTGGGTGAACTAGCGTTTTCCATGAGACTCACGAAGTCTCTCGTCCCGTCTCGAATTTTTTTAAAAAGGTAGTCTACTTTGTTTCTTTTTCTAGACGAGAATTTGTTTTGTCTTATGGCAACACTGCAAGTAGTATGTGTGTCACTGTTAGAAGGCAAACAACAGTGGATAAAATCGGCTAGTTAACACTGTAGACTATTTTTTTTTTTTTTTACATATTCAGTACATTCTGTTGCAAATTAAAAATTAAAAATTAAAATGTTTCCACCCTCAATGATAAGGAACTCGTTTGTGATAAAAGCAAGACTAGTTTTCATATCAAAACTGTTATAAGTAACTAAATGGAACAGGTGTTTACTGTTCGAGAATTGAGTTCTTGTGTTTGACAACAGTCAAGCAAATTCATGCTGGAATTCGTTTGACCATTTGCTTTAGCACTGTTCATGCGACCATAAACTAATGAGACCTAAACATGATTTTGAATGTATGTAGTATTCAAATAGAAGGTCAGCTCAATAAATTTAACTATCATCATTATGAAATCTGTTTCTAGCAAAAAAAAAAAATATTTATTTTAAAAATTAATAGTTAATAATATGTATAGTTATGACACATTTTGCCGTCCATTGAAACTTGCCACCCCGTGCAAATACACTACTACCACTACTACTACTACTACTACTACTACTACTACCACCACCACTACTACTACCACCACCACTACTACTACTACTACCACTACTACTACTACCACCATACTACTACTACTACTACCACTACTACCACTAGGACTACTACTACTACTACTACTACTAACACTACTACTACTACTACTACTAGGTACCACTACTACTACTACAACAACTACTACTACTACTACCACTACTACTACTACTGCTAGTACTACTACTACTACTACCACTACTACTACTACTACTACTACTATTTAAATAATAATAATAATAATAATAATAAAAATAATAATAATAATAATAATAATAATAATAATAATAATAATAATAATAATAATAATAATAATAATAGCAAATGTAAGTCAGAAATACTAAAATTTTCAAAGCTGAACCTTGAACCCACTTTTTGGGTATGATATATGAAGACTATGTTGATAATCCCTTTCTATATTTTCCTATCCTGGAATTTGACAGGTGGCACGAGGTATATTATTCCTCTTTCCTTTTCCCTCTTCTTTATCTGTCCTTTCCTCTATTACTGTCTATATCTAATCGTTTTCCTGACACACTTCACACTCAAGATGAATTACATATTCATATATTCACTATATTACATCTACCACCATCTCTTTATACATAATACGTATAATACATGCTTTTTTTTTTTATATTTTCAAAGAAGAAAGAAATCGTCCGATAATATTTCTTTAGCTTACATATTTGCCGTCAATGACTCTTAACATGCTACAACTTCAAGAAGTGTGTCTTGACTTAACATTGATCGGCAGTTTGGACATTGATAGATTGTTATAGTAATTTGATTTTTTTTTTCGCGTGGGGAAGGGAAAACCAGTGGAAAATTCTTTGAACAAATGTAAAGTATATGTTATTCAAGTGCTTTTTCGATTGGTTTGCATATCTTCTTTTCAGTATAAGAATACAGAAAAAGAAAGAAGAGAAAGGAAAATAAATAAAGAATGCTTTAGGATAGAGAGCGTTTTGAGACGAAGACACCACTTTGCTTAAGGTATATTATCTTCATGTAAATATTTGCTCCTGGAATATTATAGTGGAAGTGTCAACATGGGCACCTCTCTGAGTAAACAGGGCCTCGCCCTGTGCTGTTTAAAGCCTTTTGCTCTATACAGCGAGACAGGAGGATATAGATAAGGAGTATCATTAGTGCCGGTTGTCTTACGTAGATCTGTGTTTGTATTATCAACTCTTTCGTATGTATAAGTTATGTAAAGTGCTTTTGTTAAATAAAATGTCCATATACGTGTATTATATGGTTCTAGCTTATCAATGTTGGAACGTATACAGATATTCAACAATGAGAATGTTTTGTGCAACATATAAGTGCGAAATATACTTGAAATTTTAAGGTAACTTGTACAAATGATAATGATGCTTCCGGATCAGAGATGCCCAATTTAGCATTGAACTCAGTGTTGTCCATGGGACGAGAATCTCTTCGTCCCGTCTCGAACACGAGGAGGAGCTCCCTAGTGGTTAACGTGCGCCTCTTTGGCGTGGGAGACCCGGGTTCGATCCCCGGCGAGATTTCATGTGATTCGGATTCGACGCTAAGCTGTAGGTCCACGTGTCCAGCTCGCTTCTGAAGCTGAAAATTTAATCGGAAACAAGACGAGAAGTACTTTTAAAATTCGAGATGAGACGAGTAGTACTTTTCAAATTCAGGACGAGACGAGAAGTACCTTTTTACATTCGAGACGAGACGAGAAGTACTTTTTAAATTCGAGACGAGACGAGAAGTACTTTTTAAATTCGAGACGAGACGAGGAGTACTTTTTAAATTCAAGACGAGACGAGAAGTACTTTTTAAATTCGAGATGAGACGAGAAGTACTTTTTATATTCGAGATGAGACGAGAAGTACTTTTTATATTCGAGACGAGACGAGAAGTACTTTTTAAATTCGAGACGAGACGAGTAGTACTTTTTATATTCAAGACGAGAAGTACTTTTTAAATTCGAGACGAGACGAGAAGTACTTTTTATATTCGAGACGAGACGAGAAGTACTTTTTAAATTCGAGATAAGACGAGTAGTACTTTTTATATTCGAGACGAAACGAGAAGTACTTTTTATATTCGAGACGAGACGAGAAGTTTTTTTATTTCTAGACGAGATGAGAAGTACTTTTTAAATTCGAAACGAGACTTCAAATGTCACAAGTGTCGTGTCGGGGGCAACACGAGCTCACTTAAACACTATTTTAGTGCTACTAATTCATAGTATAAAAACTAAAAAATGATAAAGTTAATGATTAAGAGTATTTTGCAATGTTTAAAGATACGCAAGTCATTATATAATATGCTCCAGTAGCAAATATGGCTTAAATGTTGTTTTCGTTCGTGGACCTCTGGTGGAGCTGAACGGTTATAATTACTTGTTTATGAAATTTAAGAAAATAAATCAGGTTATAAATTTTTTACTACAAACGAAAGGAGAAAATTTTCGGGACGAGACAAGAAATAGTTCTTCGATAATCGAGACGAGACTTTAAAAAAATACAAGACGAGACGAAGACACCTTATTTCTCAGGTTTTTGTTCATAATCAATTTTCATGCCCATGGATCGAAGTAACGATCGACCCTTTGTTCCAATGGCCGTTGACAGTTGACATAATCACTATTCCCCCTTTTTCCTTAGAAAGTAAATCCGCCTCACCTCTGAAGCTATTTTGTTGTCCTCTTCCTGGTTTTTCTTCTGCCTTTGCGTCTATCAAAACGGTGGTCCAATCGGAGTGCCGAATAAGATGATCAAGCATGTTGTTTCTTCTTTTTCCTATTATCTTCATGATCTGTCGTCCTTCATTAGCTTCTTTTAGTACGTCTTCATTTCTTTTCCTTTCGGTCTATGCTATGCGCAGCATTGTGCGCCAACACCACATTTCAAATGCTTCCAGCTTGGATATTTCAGCTTTTCTCAATGTCCACGTCTCTTATCCGTAAAGCGCCACGCTCCATAATAAATCGTTTACGAACGTCCAACGACACATTTCTTGATGTTAGCAGTCCTCTTTTCCTATTGAGTGTTTATTTAACCTGCACTATTCTGGAACTTGTGTCTTTTTTTACTTTTTCCGCCCAAAAATATTAGACTTCCTAAATAGGGGAACGTCTTAACATCTTCAATTTTCTCTCCATCTAGCCATACGTTTGCTCTTTCGTGTCCTGCTCTTGTGCACGTAATCATTTTAGTTTTCTCCTTTTTCTCATGTTTTTTTCCAGTTGGTCGTTCAGGTTTGAAAGTCCTTCTTGGAAGTCCTTTTCGTTCTCCGCTATCAGTGAGTGCTATGTTATCAGCAAACCTTATTGTGTTGAAAACCTAGCCATTTACTTTTACGCCTTCATATAATTTTGATGTTAGCATTCCTGATTAGTGAATCGCCCTTACCCCCGGATTTATAAACGCCCTCCCTCTAGGAAAAATTCTGAATTAAATACAAACTACAGTTTAACGTGTAGAGTGTAAATTATAGAGTGTAAATTCTTACTCCATCCTTTTTTAGCTCAGTAATTTATATGGAGAATTAAATATATATATATATTTTTTGGGGGGGGTTGTTTCAAATAAACTCGAATTTTAAGAGGCTCTATCACGGCGAAATTAAAATACCGCTAATTTTACAGTAATTACGTGATATCTTCAAATAGATAAAAGATAATTGAAAAGTGGAACAAGGCCTCCCTAGACAATGTTATTTTGCATGAGTTACCGTTATCACGAGTCACCTAGTAGCTTTCCGTTTACAGTTATTTAGAAACGCGAGAATAAATGCCGATTTTCTAAATGGTTGGAAATCGAAAGCAGATAAGTGAGTCGGGATAACGGTATCTCACGTACAATAATATTGTCTAGAAAGGTCTTGTTACACTTTTCGATTATCTTTAATCTATTGGAAGATATCACACAATTACTGTAAAATTAGCGGTATTTTAATTTCGCAGTGATAGGGACTCTTAATTATATAATTTAACTAATTTCTTCTTCGCGTCTGGTTAAATGTTCTGTAGTAAATTTACATTACATACTCCTACTGAAATTAAATTAAAATTATATATACTATAACAAAGTTTAATTTTCAGGAAGTAAGGGACATATAAATATAGGGCAAGTCAAAATAATGGATCCGATTTCAGAAATGTATTCTCTGAAATCTAATAAACACATGTCATTGTCAGATATACTCTTCAAAAGGGTATCTTTCAAAGTTTAGTTTTCACGCAGTGTTTCCACTTTCTACCACTACGAGTCAGCAGGCTACAGTTAAGGAAAATGGCGTTAACTGGAAAACAGAAATATCTTTCTGTGTGGTTGACTATCATGTAAACATATCTGTGATTAGTGTGCAACGGCATTTCCGTACCAAATATCGGAGTGATTCATCTAGGGGGAGGCCATTCGTAAGTAGTATGAATATTCCAGAGATTTCAGTCGTGCGTCACACAAGCCGTTGCTTATATTGGCTAAAGATGCTTTAAAAAAGTTTGGTGGGAGACAGACTATCTGCTTAATATACACGGTATGTTGTATATTTCTACTTGTAACAATTATTAACCTGTAATTTTGGGCTATAATGTGTTTTAAATATTTTAAATATATACTAGGCAGGTTCTGCTAATAGAAGAAGAAAAAGAAACAATATGGTTGTAATGTTAATATATAAAAAGATTATTCAAATGTTTTATGTAATCTAAAATCTCGATGTCGTCGTCATGACAACAAAAATAAATAGAATTGTTGTGTGAGTTAAGCAGACATCTTAAAAAAGTGTGTATAAGAAAAATGTACGCTTCTCCATCACATTTATTAAACTAAGTGTATAAAAGGTAATTGATGTGTTTTAATGGCTCAAAATTAAGGTGATTAAGAACCAGTATTGTTATAGATATGAGTTGTGTTACGCGAAAAGCTCATACAGAACACTTGTGATGTTTGGAGAGAACCTTGACAATTTACCTTTCTTAGCCATGTCTCACAAATAACATATGTGTATCAAAAAAAATTTCACAGAATAAATTTCTGAAACCATCATTTTGATTTGCCCTGTAGATTTGAAGGATAAATTTATAAAATCTTTATATTAAAATGCTATGTTTATATGTTTTATCAATAGCAATCCACTCCCTTTTTAAAGCCTCCTGTCCTTTGCTTGTGTCTGTAAAGAAATACAATATAGACAATATGAGGCAGTAGGAAGAGAGGTCATGCTCATATTAGAATGATGTGGTGTGTAGGTTCAACTAGTCTATATATTAAAATGCTATGTTTAAGATATATATATTTATGGCCAATTTCTTTCAACAATAAGATCTCGGAAACTACAAGCCCTATAGGAACGTGCCGTTTTCGATTATCAATAGCAATTTTTTTGTAAATTTGCTAGTTCTCATTCAAAATTTCAAAAAAAAAAAAAAAAAAAATCATTTAATTTCTATTCAACGTCTTATGGGTCGTTAATCTAAAGGGTATACTCATGGGACGTTAAACTGAAATGAGTCCATAAGATTAACACTTAAGCACCTTGGATGTATATTTTACCTCCAAGTACTTGGATGTGTATTTAAGTACCTTATGCACACTTGGTCTATGACTGGAGACCATGTGGTTCACACACACTTATGAACACTGCTGGAGCAAGAGTAACACACCTGATTGTGGGGTTTTGCGATTAGTGTTGACTTTGTCGCTAGGACTAAGGTTAGGCAACCAGTAGAAGAGCTGCGTATAGCGGATTGATGGACATTGCAGGCGTTTTAATTGAAACTAAATTCCAAAACGTATTTCATATTTCATACTGTCGTGTCAAAGGCCTGTACGGCCACAATGAGGCGAACTCGGATGTTGATTTATAAGAAAAAAATCCATTTGAAATCTATAACTTGTTCAAGCTTACCACAAACTCACCCAACATCTATATATTAGAATGGTACGTTTATGTGTTTGTCTATAACAAATTCACTCCCATTGTAATTCCTCCTGTCCTTTACTGGTGTTCGTAAAAGGACATGAACATATATGAGACATTGAAAAGGATATTCATGCTTATATTAGAATGATGCCCTATGTAGACTCCGCAGGTTCAGCTAGTAAAGTCATTAAAATTCCCGCTTATTTTATTGAAAACGGAAAAATATAAGTAAAACAGAAATGGCACAGATAAGGCTTTCCCGTTTCTATACCAATCTCACACTTTTCATCGTCCAGGTAAATAACGGGATAACACCTTCACTTAAGGTTCTGAGCAGCTTCATCCTCTATGTTCTATCAACGTTGACCAAAGTTAAAGAAGTTTATGATAGATAGAAGCTCTGAAGCTTTCAACACCTCTAGAAGACCATAAAATTTACGCTGCTTCAATATTGAGTGGGGGTGTATGTCTGTGTGTGTGTTTGTGTAGATGTCTCTATATGATTTCGTGCCTCGCAGTGTGTGATGCCTTTCTGAATGTGAGAATCGTTATGGAAAGAACTAAAGGGAGTGGGAGAGACAGAAAAAGAGAGAGAGAGAGAGAAAGAGCTTGAGAAACAGAAATTAATGTGTGTGGGTCGTATGCGAAATATTACCCTGTTATAATCAGTTATTACAAAGCAAGCCAGCCACCATTGCAGGCTTTAATAACTAGCCCCGCAGTGCTTAATTAATTAAAAACCGAATTCTTAATTGCGTGTCATGCGACTTTCACCCAAAAAAGGAGTCTGCCAGCCATTTGCATAGCGATTAATTTCCTTGTATTGCCTGATGCATTATTAATGGATATGACCTGGTTCTCTACATATAGTACCTATATACATATATACAGACAAGGTGCCCAAGCAGGTGCCTTAGTGCGTATGTGTATATTCCTGTTTTTTTTTAATTTTCTTTTTCGTTTTCATATCATCTCATTACTATGGATTTGTAATTAGGTATCGAGGGACATTCTCACACACATAGACAATATATATATATATATATATATATATATATATATATATATATATATATATATATATATATATAACATATTAGTAGTTTGTTTAGCTAGTTTCCTGGTTCTTCAGAAAGGAGACAGGTGCTAGCTTATTTCGTAAATTGATAATTACTCTAAGCAACAGAATGTACAGGAAGTTGTAATTTTTGTATTTTGGTGTCACTTTAATTGATCTCATGTTAGGATGACAACTTGTTGTTTCTTTCTTTCTTTCTTTCTTTTTTATCTTATGAGAAACTCAAAATATGTTTTGATACAAAGAAGTTAATGTTATGTTTTTAGTGGCGAATCGTGAATGGAAGTACTAATGAAGCGTAGATATATATACATACTACTTAGTTTATTTGTTAAGTGTGGTGACATTAAAGCGATGCAAAGCAAGACAATAGTTTAGTAGGTGTGTATTTTTTTTAGGGCAACTTTAAAGTTGCAGTTTCAACTAGTAATTCGTTGCAGGGCTCTTCGGGTTCGCGTGTGGTCGTGCTTATACTCAACGTGCTCGTGCTCACTAATCTCAGTGAGACTCATGTTAATTCAGACGTGCACTTCCTGGGGCTCACTATTCTATAAGTGAGAATCACGCTAGCTCAGACGTGCACTCGCTGGGCTCACTATTCCAAGTGAGGCTCACGCTATCTCAGACGTGCCCTCGCTGGGCTCACTATTCAAAGTGAGCCTCACGCTAGCTCAGACGTGCACTCGCTGGGCTCACTATTCCAAGTGAGGCTTACGCTAGCTCAGACGTGCCCTCGCTGGGCTCACTATTCCAAGTGAGGCTCACGCTAGCTCAGACGTGCCCTCGCTGGGCTCACTATTCCAAGTGAGGCTTACGCTAGCTCAGACGTGCCCTCGCTGGGCTCACTATTCCAAGTGAGTCTCACGCTAGCTCAGACGTGTCCTCGCTGGGCTCACTATTCCAAGTGAGTCTCACGCTACCTCAGACGTGTCCTCGCTGGGCTCACTATTCCAAGTGAGTCTCACGCTAGCTCAAACGTGTCCTCGCTGGGCTCACTATTCCAAGTGAGGCTCACGCTACCTCAGACGTGCACTCGCTGGGCACGCTAGTTTGATCTTTGCACACATGAACCTCAATGGACTCTGGATCGCCATCCTCTATGAGACTCGCACTTCACTTACTCATTAACCTCATTTGGGCTCGCATTCGGGCTCCGGCTCCCTTTCTATTTATAGGACTCGTCCTCATTTCTTTGTGCTCGAGAGCCTGTATCAGAAGCTTGAATATTTCTGCTAAATAAGAGGATTCGTTGATGTGTTCCAAGAATGTAACAATGGTAGGAAAATAATGAAGATTCTCTGGGAAGGGTGTCTTAAATTCAAAATCATATATTCAGTATTATTATTTGTAAATACAATTCTATTACAGTGACACCCAATTGAATAATGAGTAACTATTATTTATGGGTATAGTGAGGAAGACCAAACGTTCTAATAACATATATCGAAGTATGGATAATTCGATCCGGATGAAAAATTGTTTCCAGATAATGGGTACTGAAGATATCCAGATAGTATTTAATAATAATAATAATAATAATAATAAAACAATATCCGGAAGATTTTTGGAATCATTCATGAAAATGTCTTTTTTTGAGGAATATCTTTGGACATGTTATTTTGAGTTTGGAAATACACAACACCATTTTATTATAACGCCATTAAGTTATTGTCGTATTTTCATGCAATGGCTTATTGATGATATCAGTGTGATAGGAGATGATACGAAGACAGAAAAAATGCAGAGGGTTTTATCAAACTCCTTCAAGAACATGTTTTTTTTTTTTTTTTTTTAATTAATAGAATGAAAACTAAGTCATGAAAATTCACTGTGATCACGATACCACAAATTATGGATACGTTAAATATATCAAGTTATACTTTCAACCATGTGGAGAATTTCTAACATCTACGATCAGAATTAATAGACCAAATATCAATTGAAAATAGGGAATTCGTGTTATTATTAGTTCAAACTTTTTTTTCTTTGGGAATTGCGTCGGAAAATTTGGTACTGTATGGTTGCGAAACATAATCACTTACTTGGGAGAAGATGGGAGGTTACAAATGTTAGAAAATAAAATCCTGAGACGAATATTCAAACCCAAGAAGAACAGAAATAGAGAAGGTTCATAACGAGGAACTGCATAATTTATACCGTTTTCGTAACATTATTAAGGTCACTAAGTCTAGGAGGCTCATGGAGGTATGTCATGTAGATAGAGCGGTGGTTCAGTGGTAGAGCGTTCACCTCTGGTGCTTGGGGTTTCGGGTTCGGTCCCAGCCCCCGCCAAGTGAACTTTGTGGTGGACAAACACCGTGTTCGTAGGTTTTCTCGGGGTACTCCAGTTTCCTCCCACTTTCTTCATTCCACCATTTCATTCATTACTCATCATCACCGTCTCCTTTAGCCTAACCGGCATAACCGTGGGACGTAAAACTTAAAAGATTTCATTTCATTTCATATTTCATGTAGATAGAATGAAAGGAAGTAGAAACACTTTCAAATTTTAACGGAAATCCAATCGAAAAAAGACCATTAGGAAGACAGACGCAGATGGCAGGACAATATTAAGATGGATCTTGCAGAAATATAGGTATATAAAGTAGAACATAATATGATAAAATAATTTCTATCATATGACTTCTTGGAATAATTGATAGACAATTTAACTTTCAGCTACTGGCAACAGCGCTGTCAGTGATCTTGGTTACTTAGAAACAGCGTGAAAAAAATGCTGCAGTGATTGAAGAACTACCTTCCCCTTCGTTTCGTTTACAGCATATGTAGCTAGAGCCTTTCTATTTCAACTGTGCCCTTGCTGGCGCTGCTGTCAATGTGTGTTTTCCCGTACCTACCTCGAAAGAAGAGGGACAAGTTGCTGCGGCCGAGATCTTTCAATTGCGGAAGCGTTGCCACAATGAATTGTTTCACAGACTTCATTGTGTTCTGTCTTGGTACCCATTCTAAGTAGCCTACCATCTTCACTCGTCAGGACCAAACGACTGGATGACAAATTAGCAACACAGCTGAGCTCATTCACTTATTTTTCTTAAGCAAAGAAAGGGTTTCCTCCGTCAGAGGGCAGCGGGGGTGGGGCAGAAGTATGTTTCGTATATTTTCTGAGGGCACACCTGAAGTAGACAGACTCTATCTGTAAGACGCCAACTTTGTTTAACCGCTCAATAGTACTAGTGGTGTTTTCTGTGTGTTACATCACCTAAAATGCTAGACTACTGTCAGTCGAACAAGATATAAATCGTATTAAGTGGCAGTAATAACATGATCTGAAAGTACTGAAAGAAAGCCCTTTAATATCTTCCAGAAAGTATTAGTTTTCAACTGTATTTGAACGAGAAGTTTAATTGGGAAGTGGATGGGGTGCACTCACCTTCAAGGACTCCAATAGCTACATTTCTGATTAGTAATTCCCGCACACTTTGTTTTATGTATAATATATATCAGTGCCATGCCTTGGAAAATCAGCGCCCGGGGCGAGAGTGTACGACAGCACCCTCGTACATATGAGTGAATTCGACAGACCAGCCGTGAAGCGCCACCATGGCTGGCACAAAGTGTAAGAAAATTTTTAAAAATAAATCCTGCTTTTGTGCACTTTTTAGCATTTTCCTAACATGAATAACATTATAGAACCACTTCCACACCATTTTGCGCCCCTCTTCGGCACCCAGGGCAGTCGGCACAGCACTGATATATCTATCTATCTATCTATCTATCTATCTATCTATCTATCTATATATATATATATATATATATATATATATATATATATATATATATATATATATATATATATATAAAATAAAAAAGAAAGCTAAGGAACTAAGGTTATACTGTGGTTGTTATTTTCTTAAGTTTCATCACTAGTAGATTTAAGTTGAGTCTTTTGTCGTTTCGAAGAGCTATCTTTGTTGAAGTAGCATTCTGCGTGTGAGATCGATTCTTTTTTACTCGAAAACTGTTTTGCTCAATTGCTTTTACCTGACATCGTGAAAAGCCTTTGCGTGTCAGCCATCTTGAGATAGGGTGCACGACACATTCGAGGAGAGGAAGTGTTGTCAATCATATGGTCGCGGCATTTCAAGAGCTTCGAGAAGGGAAAAAGGACGAAATAACAGAACAGGAGGAGTCAGAAGAATGTGCAGCGTACGAGATTCATGTAATAAATAAGTAAAAATTCCATGCATGGTCATTTTCTTCGTGTGTGCAGCCATTTTCTACGAAAAAAAAATTAATTCCTGTATTTCTTCTTCGATTTTCTTTCTTGTGCACAGGATTGTGTAATACTAGTCTCTTAAAAATTTTATGTTCTCCCATTATTTTAGTTGCATGTAGCATGTGTGTCATTGTTAAGAGTATGTGTGTTACCATTAGGAGGATATAAAGAACGATAGATAATTAACAGTAGCACTTAATTTGATAATTAAAAGTGCATTATTTTTTTTACGTATGCGTTACATAATTCAATATATATCTGTTCCAAAAGAATAACTATTATTTAATTTTAATAACTATGTGTTAAAGCTATTTTGTTTATTACAAACTAAATACAACTATTATTTAAAAAGTAGTTCACAGGATACTAAAACAACTTGATACGCAATCAAATGCAGTTGAATTCGTTCCTCTAGTCTGTGCCTTAATTTAGATTTTGGGGGAATATGTGATTCTGGCAGCATTATAATTTCTATGGATTGCAACACTGAAAATTCTTCAGGTTGATATTTTCTGCTGTAGAATAACATTATCTATGATCGTGGTAAGTTGAATTTCATTATCTCTTTTTCACTTATGAAAAACAAACAAAAGAAAAATAGTAAATTTTGTATTATTTTTAGTATGTCAGGCTGTTAAATCACAGCATTTGACTGTGTAGATCAATGATGGAAAAACCTTTTCTAAGGAAAGGGTCAAAGAAAATATATAAAAAAAAACTGTAGGCAGGCCAATCTCTAATTTATTACAAACGACAAAGGTACATTTTACAATTTTCTTTTTAATAGTAAGCCTTATTAAAGTTTAAAATTTCTCATAACCTGATTCAAACTGGAATGCACTAATTTCAGAACTGAAGTTAAATGATCATCTATCAGTTTGTTTCTAATACAACTCATTCAAAGTAACCTTATTCTTCTTTCGCAGGCCGGATAGAACATTTGAAGTACCCATATTTGGCCCGCAGGCCGTAGTTTACATATCACTGCTGTAGATCATGATATTGTGGGTAGCTCTTTAAGGAATGGTAATACCAGAGCATTTGATTCGTCTATTCAAGAACTTGTACTTTGACGAAGAAGCTACAGTGATAACCAAATTTGTTATCGATCGAGTACAGGCTTTACAAAGGGAATGAATTGCTATAGATAAACGTGGCGTCATAATATATAGATATTGGGGTGAGTTTGTGGCAAACTTTTTTGAAGAAATGATAATTGATGTCAAATAGAAATGTGTTTTTGTTAAAAATCCATATCCTAGGGCCCATTATTGCGGCTCTACAGGACTTTAAAGTTGCCAGCATGCAATAGGTTTTGTTAGATGAAAGCAAAACGCCTGGAATGTGGGTTAACCCGCTAAACGTAGTTCTTCCACTGGTTGCATTACACAAGGATATCAACCTTATCAAAACTCTAGCGACAATGTTAATCTTAGAGGGTGAGAATAATCTATTATATAAAAGAGAACGCACAAATCCTTTGTTAGCTCATCACGCTAATACGGCTGAACCAATTTCTTTCATTTTTGGGGGGTTATTAGGATTTGGACCCTAGATGGTTTTTATCACATCACTTTAATTTTTAATTACCAGTGTCTTGAGATAATTGACCATTCAAGTGTCCATAACGTACAAATCCTTTCTTAGTTCATCATAGGTATAAAAATAAACGTATTTATATGCAACCCGCATGACCGTGTCACTCGGCGGGTTAACATAAATGACAGGCGATATAATGTTAACATTTACTGCAAGCATATTTCACGGGTATTAAACACATGAGATATGGAGTTGTGCATTTAAATTTTCATTTCAACCCAGCGAAGCGGGTAATATATGCTAGTCTCTAAAAAAAATGAAATGAAATCTTTCAGTTTTATGTCCCACGGTTATGCCGGATAGGCTAAAGGAAACGGAGAATAATCTCTAAAACCTTAAATAGAGTAATAATGACTTTTTTTTTTTTTTTTTGAGAATTTAAATAAGAACTACCAAATCTGAGAAAAAATTGGAATGGACCAGCAAAAACGGCACATTTCCAGAGCTTGTGGTTTCCGAGATCTCATTGTCGAAAGGAATTGGCTACAAACATATAAACGGAGCATTTTATTATATAGAATATACCTGAAGGAAAAAGTAGACTAAATAATAGAATTGCCAATGGGAGCAATTATAAATTAAATTCCCCCTTCCTCCGTTCAAAAAAAAAAAAATGGGAGTTGTTTATTTGTAAAATTGAATTATTCAAATTAGATCTCCTGTTTCCTTAGCCTGTATACATTTCTCTGGTTTTTCAAATTGTCAGAAATCAGAGTTAACGACCGATCTTTGATAAATTTCCAGTTTGTTAATTACCATACAAAACTATCAAAGAAATTTATTTGAAATTGGCCTTTACAATCAGATATTGGTAGAACCTATGATATTATTTGCTCTCTGTTAAGCTTATCAATAACTTAGCAAAATGTCTAACTCTACATTAATATTGTAATGTGTCAAAGTGTATAGTGGATTGTCTTAATATTACACTGTTCTTAGGTAAATTAATAGCTTTAATTCGTTTATTGCATGATATTGTTATGATAGTATTAAACAGGATAACTGTAACCGTAGTTGAAGCTCAACCTTTGTACAATAAAAGAAGAAAAAAACGTGGGTGTACAGATGTAAACAAAAAGTGGTAAACACATCGAAGCGCGAGTTCTTTTTTTTTTTAAAAAAAATCGACAAAACATTTCGTATAATATCGAAGACTAAGCTAAATGTAAATCGCCATATCTTTCACGATTCATTAATCTTAAGCCCCGCTCATAATGCAACGTAGATATGAACATTTCGTCACACGGGCCAACCATAATCGTTTTTAAAACAAAACGAGAAAAGTGAGTGAGTGTATAGCACCACCATTTCGTCAACCGTGTTACCTAACCTGAGCAAATACCACTGTTCCATTATGCACAATAAGCACTTAGCAATAAATGATCGGAGAAACGCTGCCCCAACCCCTTACGAACCACTGTAAAATGTGTGTACTCAAATATCAAACTGTACAAGAGTTTAATTTCTTCGTCTTCTTCTTGTTCCTCTTCTTTGCTTTCAACATTAAACATGCTTTATATACCAGAACACAGACTAACAACCATCTCCCACAGATGAAGAAAATGAGAAACCAATATTTTGTGCACGTGATACACGGATTAACAGGGTATTGTGAATATCCTATTTATTGTTGGTGCTATTTTAAAATGGTTCCTGCGTTTCAGTACCGTTAAAAAAGTTCATACTGACTTATGTCGAAGAGCAGTTTCCCAGGTGGCTTCGGTTGTATTTTTCCAACCATGTGTTCATTGATAATGGGTTGCAGATTGTTTAACAGGTAATAAAAAGAACGTGGAATTGTAGAAAGGCCAGTTTATGCTGTTAGGTGACACTGCATATGTAAAGGTGTTCAAGGTTACAGCTTTATATATGGTGTTGTTGTTGTTTTTTTCCAATATGGCTGTTTTCATATACTACTTTTTTTTTCTGATTGTTAAAATATGACGTTCAAGTTAATTGTTTATATCAGTTCGCCTGTATCCATCCATCACGGTACCCCATTTAATCCGTGTTAAAACATCTTTTCGTGAGTAGCATTCAAACCAATTTGGCGTTTAAAAATTTCACGTGTCTTAAATTTCTGTTGACTTCTTTGCAACACGTTGTTGAAGAGAACTTTTTTTTTCTTCTTTTGTAGCACTCCACTCCACTCCACTCCGTTACCAGATGGTGTGGTGGTGCAATCTATAACACTACTGAGTACTTATAATGTTTACATCCACGACGAATAGAATAGATCTTGTATTCCAATAGCTGCTCTAAACATCCGTGTAGCCTCATAAAATGCCAAGTATGGTACTTCCCTTGCAAAATGTACTTACATTTAACGTTGTTACGTATTTCACTGCTGTAAATGGCGAGTTAACTTTATAAACTTAAAAGAAAGAGGAGGGGGAAAAAAGTAATGCGTAATAATCACGCACACTACATATTTATTAACTTAACGGAGGTGATGATGCTTAAAGCCAGGCACAATGGTCGCACGGCAAGTACGCGCAAAATGAATAAATAACTTAATTCTATTTTCTTCTTGAAAGACCCGCATCCTATTCCTCGTAGGAGCTATGTTGTTCGAATTCCACGTTAAGCTATAGGTCAACGTCTCATATAGTTTCACTGTTGAAAGAGACGCTTAACTTTAATCCACTATTTTCTTCCTAAATGGATGTACTTATGGTGCTATTCATAATAATGAGAAGAAAAATGTACAGCCGTTTTCAAAAAAATCTTGGCCGCCGAGGTTTCTTTGGTAGGCTTTATTCTGAGAACTGTACGTGAATTTTTTTTTTTTTAATTCTAAATAAACGGTAAGACCTAGGCGCAGATGGGAAGACAGTATTAAGATGAATCTCGCAGAAATAGGAATACAAAGTAGAAACTGGATCCAGTTGGGGAAGAACAGAAGTTAATGGAGAGCTTTTCAGAACCGGTATTGAACCTATGTTAGTTATTTTTAAATCAACATCTGAATTGTCTAAAGAAAATTCATTTTTGTTTGTTTTTAACTCGGTAGCATTATTTCACACGTATTTTACCAAAGGGGGAGCGGGCCAGGTGATCGTCCACCGACGTAAGAGTTTTACGCTTTTTGTTAGTACATTAGTATACAATATATTAAAAAGCATGGATTTTAAACCCAGGGGACATGTGTATATACAATTGCCCTCCCTGCCCTCCCCAATGACGCCACCCTGCCGCCACTATATTTGTCACTTCGTACCTCTTGAACCACCTGACCAATCTCGATCAAATTTATCAAATAGATGAGGTTCGAGCCTGGGATGATTTTTTATCATTTCACGTTAAGAGTCTTCATCCCGGCGAAATTAAAATTCCGCTAATTTTATAGTAGTTATGTGATATCTTCAAATAGATAAAAGATAATCAAAATGTGGAACAAGAGCGCCCTAGACAATATTATTTTACATAAGAAACCGTTATCACGACTCACTTATCTGCTTTCGATTTCGAGGCATTTTGAAAATCGGCATTTATTTTCGCGTTTCTAAACAGCTGAAAACGGAAAGCCCCTAGGTGACTTGTGATAACGGTACCTCACGCAAAATAATATTGTCTAGGGCGCTCTTGTTCCATATTTCAATTATCTTTTATCTATTTGAAGATATCACATAATTACTGTAAAATTAGCGGTATTTTAATTTCGCCGGGATGAAGACTCTTAACGGCGCAACTTACGGGAGGGGAGATATATTTATAATGATCGAAAATGACCGGTATTAGTGTCGTATCCATAGTTTTCGGGACCACTGAGCTGAACAAAGACACTTTCGATGCCGTTTAATTCCATTTTCAGCTCTTTATGACCAAAATGAAACGTATTTTTGCCGTGCGAAGAACGGGTATTCTGTTAGTCTCTAATAAAAAGCGGCAACATTTTTTTTCGCTGTATTCAATCGCGCTCTCTTGTGCTTCTGCTCCACTCATTGACTGTATTGAAGTTCGCGCTTGATGGGACATGGAGTCTGGCTTGCTACCCGCTTAGGCCTATAGGGCTCTAGCTCACGAATCTGAGTAAGCCTGAGATCCACCGGGGAACTTGAGCATTCGAATTATGGGTCTTGAAATAAAAGGTAACGAGGCACTGTGGCTCAGTGGTAGAAAATTTATCTCTAGTGCATGCGGTCCCTGGTTCAGTTGCCGCCCTAGTAAGTTTTAGTGGACAACACCGTGTTCTTGGGTTTTCTCGGGGTACTACAATTTCCTCCCACCTTCTCATTCCATCAATTATTCCATCATCATTCTCTTACCTTAACCATAGTCTTACAAAGGGCATAATCGTATGACATTAAGCTAAAACATTTAATTTTTTTTAAATAAAATAAATTAAATTACAATTGCGCTCTGGAACGGTAACTATTTGAGTGCATCATATGTGGATGCACGCTTTAAAAAAGCAAACATTAACACCATTTAGATTGTCCTACGTCTCTACATCCCTTGTCCTTCTAAACGGGAGGCGCAAAACTGACATGCGTACATATACACCGCACAGGAGAGTGAAAAAAAAAATCTGGCAGAGAATAAAATAAGGGTTGTCGTCTTAATTGACAGGATTTATAGTTAGCAGCGCACGAGGAAATGGGAGGTTGAGGACCGGAAGGAAGGGCTGCTCACCCGAGCGACAACGGAAACAATTAGATCGAAAAAAAAAAAAAAAAGACCTCGGGAACTTTTCTAACGTCTGATGCCGCTTTACTACACAAGGAGAATGTTTACGCAACATGTCATTCATAATACAGCAGCAAAGTAGAGAGAGATTTAAATAAAATAATAATAAATAATGAAAGACTGAGCAGTATATGTCACTGGACAATAGCGTATCTTAATACAATACTAGAGGGGGCACGGTGGCTCAGTGATAGAGTGCTTACGTTTGGTGTAGGGGGTCCCTGGTTCGATCCCCGCCCAAGTAAGTTTGTGCTGGACAACAGCGTGTCCGTAGGTGTTCTCGGGGTACTTCTGTTTCCTGCTACTTTCTGATTTTACCCATTCTTCTACCATAATTCATTTACCTTAGTCATCGCCTCCCTTAGCTTAAAAGGGCATAATCATGGGGCGATAAAGTGAAATATTTCATTTCAGTACAGTACTAGGGAATCCAGAACAAATTGTCTGAAAATGATATGTGTTCAACCTGAATCCAGGTACCCAGTTCCTTTTCTTTGCGGTTCTAAAGGATGTAATGGAAAACTAGAAGAATAACAATCTTCACCACGCTTTCCCTCACTTTATAATAGTTTGCTGAAATTTAGTATCCTTTCGCAGCAACGAGACATGAGAAGTGAAGGTACAGCTTAAAGTGGAATGCGAATCGCCTTAATGAGTTTTAGTGCTCTTCTATCAGGAATCGAAACCGGAAATACATTCACCAAAAGCGCACGCGTTATCCACTAGATCAACAGGGAAGGATTGGTTATTATTTCAATATAGTGGAAGTTGTTTTGATTTTTTTTTTTTTTTTTTTTTTTTTTTTTTTTTTTACGGCTGGATGAATTCGGTTTAACGTCCCGAAGCTTAATGGAAACGAAAGTCTCGGTGTCAAATATGGAAGTAGAAGGGGAAAATAGAACAGGTGACTAGTTTTCGGTACTTAGGTAGTATTATTAGTGATGATAGGAAGTGTGAATGTGAAATAAAAGCAAGGATAGGAATGGCGAATCAAGCCTTTAGGAGAAAGAAAATAATATTTTGTGAGACTTTGAACAAAGAGTTGAGAAAAAGATTCATAAAGTGCTTCGTGTGGAGTATTGTACTGTATGGGTCAGAAACATGGACATTACGCAAAGATTATGGAAAAGGACTGGAAGATTTCGAAATGTGGGTGTGGAGAAGAATGGAAAGAATTAGTTGGATCGAGCGGAAAACAGATTAAGAGGGTGTTAAAAATGGTGGTGGAGAAAAAGAACAATTTTAGATATTATTAAGAAGAGGATGATAAAACGGTTGGGACATTGGCTAAGACGTATCATGAGGGACGTTTTAGAGGGTATGGTAACAGGAAAGAGAGAGAGGGGGGACGAAGGAGACTACAATTAATGGATGATATCAAAACAGAGAAATCGTACGTGAAGACGAAGAGGTTAGCGGAAGACCGTGGAGCATGGAAGCTTCCTAGTTGCAGCATGTGACCTGCCAATAATGGCAGATTACCTATTATGATGATGATGATAATGATAATGGTATGATTTCCAGTATCTTAATTTACTACCGGTACATCATACCGGACCAATTTGATCTTACAGTTGAAGGAACAGAAATATCACCCGAAACCAGTTTCTTAGTAGTTTTAGATCATAATAATGTTAACAAGGAAAAAAAAAAAAATGCTTTAGTATTGAACCCAATCTGCAATGTAGTGAATTGCATTAGAAAGATTAAAAAAAAGAAAAAAAAACCTAAAGGTACTCTTTTATTTTTCTTTTCTCTGCTGCTTTTTTTACCCTGGAATTTGAATATAACAGGGTGGCTTGGTGGCGGTTGGCGAAATGAAAAGGGTTGGGTTGGTGCACAGTGGAGGCTGAGCTGGAAAGGGAAAGGGGGCCGCATAGAAGCTTACATTACTTCTAGTGGAAGCGCGCAGAATTGAAAAGCACAATTAAGACAATCTCTTTTCTAGCCTCCTTTCCCCGCACTATTCTCTCTCTCTCGCTATCCATCCTTTATCTTGTTCTGTCGTTTTCTCTGTTTCTCTTGCTCTTGTACCTTCCTATTCTGTACGGTCTCCATTTTTCCTCGCTTGCTGTACGTTGTATGCATGTATGAGTGTGTGTGTGTGTGTGTGCTTGTGCTTTTATCGTCTTGTACAGGCACACCGGGTTCCTATATTAATTAAATAACTCTTTTCTGGGCTGTAATTAGCATTGCATTCTGTACCGGTTCATAATAATCCCCTAGTATTCATTACGGTGAATACCCATTTAATTAGCTCATTAGTCTCTAATTGATACAACTCCGCGCTGTAAATAAACCCATCTTTGCATCATTACTGGGGGGACGGTAGAGCAAACGGCTGTAATTGTCCTCAGAAGTGAGAAAGTGCCAAGAGAGAGAGAGAGAGAGAGAGAGAGAGAGAGAGAGAGAGAGAAAAGAGAAACTGTCTCGCGTATTCTCTTGTTAATGGAAAAACGAGAGAAAAAGAGACGAAAATACACACATACATACATACACAGTGCACAGAGCCTTCTTACCCACCACTACCACCAAAGGCATCACTACCTTTCTCCTCTCCTCCCGTTTTTCCCTGTACTGACTGTTCCGCCACACGGCTTCGACGAATCGAGAGATACTATACGTAGCAACAGAGCACAGTATAATACGCAAGTCTTGTCTGTCTGTTCAGCATTACCTTTGCTAGTTATTATTATTATTATTATTATTATTATTATTATTATTATTATTATTATTATTATTATTATTATTATTATTATTATTATTATTATTATTATTATTATTATTTACAGAAAAAGTTCTCTTTAAACTTAACCCCCCCCACACACACACTATTTATAAAATAAACAAAAAAAAAAAAAACTATATTGCCCTTAAATTATTTAAAACGGAAGCTAGAATGCAGCTTAGCTGCCATAAAAAATGAACTTGCACATTCATCCCTTACAGTTTAATAAATACGTTTCTTCAACTTGTTTTTTTAAAAATATTAAAAAAAAACTAAAATCTTGTACCTAAATGAATGAATTATCTAGAAATAGGTGAAGTGAAGAAGATGTGTGAAGAAAGGTAAAAAGCTTCTGGTCGCAAATATGGACAAACAAGTACAGGAAATGGTGACATGCAAGGAGCAGGGCCGGTTGTATCATATGTGGAAGACATGCATTTGCACGGCGCGGCAAGTTTCTGAATGCGAGTGCTCTTTACCTCCCCTTCGTTATTCATGGTGGGGTATAATATATTTAAAATCGTGGCTTTTAAAATTTGTTCGTTCTGAAGAAAGGAGAGGGGACAGCAAATGATGCCATTGCACGGGGCGGTAAATTGCCTAGGGCCGGCCCTGGCAAGTAGTCTGATACTGTAAGAATATGAGGCGAGAATAAAAACAGAGAATTCGAAATGTGGTACAATTAAAAAAATGTTGATATTTAAGATCAGTAGGTAAAATATCAAGTGTAAAATTTATGAAAATGGCAGGACTGACTGAATGACGTTATCATCGAGACCGTTTGCTCTCGTCACGAGAGTTCGAGTATCTCATAAGAGCATAGATGTTTAACTGTCCTGTGGTCGTGTCTCTGTGGAGTGTAGTAATCATGAAATGTATCATAAAGGAAAACAAAGAGTCTTTAGAAACTTTTTACGTGGTAGAGCGCTCATAATGTGAGGGATCCCTGATTGGCCATGCAAGTTTGTGGTTGAGAGCATCTTGACTGAGTTTTCTCGGGGTTTTCCCTATTGCTTTCCTTCTGTTTTCATTCCACCAATTCTTTCGTATTCGTTCAGTTTCATTAATTACCCATTTCCTTTAGCTAAAGGTATACTGGGCATCACTATGGAATCTTAAATTAAGACTTCATTTCATTTTTTCCGATTCTTTCATTTCCTTCCAGTTCTTTTCTAAGTATTTCATCAAAGTTTCTTGTTCGGTTTTTCCTTGTCGTTTTTTCTGTAGACTTTTCACCTGTCGCTAGTAATAATACAATAGTATGTGCAATATCCATAAAGTAAACCAAACTCTTGACGCAATAGCCTTTGCAGAAAATAGCGTACCAGCTAGTTTGTGGCACTTATGTCTTTAGGGGTGTGAATCCACCGTTACTCACTCTGACCCACTTTGATCCATTGACCCGCTACGACCCACCGATCCACTCTTCCCAGTACATTGTAGATAGCATCTTCTGAATACTGGTGAATTTGTCACGTGGGCTATAGCCTCCCTTGACGCTCAGGTATACACTGGATAAAATGGGCTTCAATCCTGCTTTACACTGGATAAAGTGTCAAATTATGGTTTAGCCCCTCCCTTGATCATATTCTGGATCCGCCACTGTTTGTAATTGTAATAATAGCAATAGAGCTTACTACTTGGCTTTCAAGAGGCAGTCGAATTGTATTTATTTATTTATTTATTTATTTTTACGTTGGTTTACTTCACCTTGATTTGAGACTTCCAAGGTTCGTCCTATTTTCCACTGAAAAGTATCTGTAATTCAACAAGGAAATAATTATATATGATAATTAAATTGAAATTCTTCGTATGAATAACACTTTACCGTTTATATTGTAGAGGACGGGTCCATTAGTATTATCACAGAGTGGTGCTTCAGGGATTGACTGTAGAAATTCAAACTCCGATAATTTCACAACCTTGTTTTATTACAAGTGAAAAACTCTTTATTCGATGGAGAGGAGGGCGTGAATCATGAGTCAAGAGTTGATGACGATGGGTTGTGGTGAATGGTGGGTCATAGTGCATCGTGGTGGGTCGGAGGGGTCACACTGGGTCATGGTGGGTAGTAGGTCAGAGTGGGTTACGGTAAGGGGTGGGTCAGAGAGTCATGGGTAAAATTTTCATTGACGCACTCCATCTTTGGTGTGGAAATCTCATCCGTTCCTCTCGCAGTTAAAGCTGGCTTTCTAAACCGGAGGTCGCTACTTCTGCCTTTTAAGTACATAGTGTACCGCATTGCCAACACCATTTGGTGAGTACGAACGGTCAGCCATCTTTTCTTATTTAAATAAAAACAATTCAAACACTGCTTGACTTCACTGATCTCACGAGAATTGGTGTTCCAGTGCGGCTAGAGCATTGGCATCATGTATTTATACCTCTCGTATACAGTTATGCCAGCCAGTTATACGGAAGCAGAGAAAGCACTGGTCATCTAGCTTGAAAGATGCCGTCGGAAGATCACGGTGATATTATGAAGCAAAATGTAGAAAATGGGGGTTAGTGGTCATGAGCGTATAAAGAGCTCATGAGAAGGGATGATGCAGTCTTCCATCCAAACAGCGTCCGTCTGCCCTGTGCGGAGAAGAAAGAAAGAAAAAAGGTGAATGTTCTGATTACTCAACCATACTGACTCGACTCCTGCAGGAAGGGGAGCCTCGTAAAATTCAACGTACATAGTAATTATCCGTCATAAAATCCCACACAGTGTGAATCTTAACCATTGGGACTACCTTCTAAAAATGACGGCATTACGACTATGGAATGTTTAGCTATAGACATGAAGGAGATGATGTCGGTGTTCGGAAAAGTTATGAGTCAGTTTTCAGCTTTTTATTTTTCTTTTTCCTTCCTTCTTCTTTGGAATCTTTGCCGGTGCAATACGCTGGCTGCTGTGAACATGTCATGACCTCTTTCTGTCCACCAGGAATGTAAAACGAACATATTTTGATGACAAATTTGTCATTGGTTTGTTATGTTATTAATTCTAAAGGACTTAGCAGTTTGGACGTGACAAAGCAGATTTAACTTCTGAATCCAGGGATAATAAAAAAAGACCACCGCTGAAAGAGATAAAAGGAATTTCGTTCATTGGAGTTTAACGTCCTGTTTCAGCATCGAGGCTACACGAGAAGAGATCTACTGTTTAAAATAGGATCCGACCGAACCGTTACTAGAATTTATGCACGAGGCAAAGTATCCTCATCGAGAATTGAACCCGGGACCACGCACTAGCTACTAAATGGATTAATTAAGAGGTCTCCATTACCGCGAAATTAAAATACCGCTAATTTTACAGTGATTATGTGATATCTTCAAATAGATAAAAAAAAAAATCGAAAAGTGAAACAAGAGCTCGGTAGATAATATTATTTTACATGAGATACCGTTATTAGACTCACTTATCTGTTTTTAATTTCCAGCCATTTAGATAATCGGCATTTATTTTCGCGTTTTTAAATGGCTGCAAAAGGAAAGTATTCTAGATGACTCAGGATAACGGTACCTCATGCAAAATAATATTGTCTAGGGCGCTCTTGCTTCACATTTCGATAATATTTTATCTAGTTAAAGATATCACATAATTACTGTAAAATTAGTGGTATTTTAATTTCGCAGTGATTACGCTTCTTAAGTTTTCACCGCTATAGAGAGTAAGATGGAAGAGGAAAGCAAAGAATAGGAGGAAGAACAATAGAACTTATCGATGATTTGAAAAATAGAAGAAAATATTGGGAGTTAAGAGTCTTCATCCCGGCGTAATTAAACTACCGCTAATTTTACAGTAATTATGTGATATCTTCAAATAGATAAAAGATAATTGAAATATGGATCAAGAGCGCCCTAGACAATATTATTTTGCGTGAGGTACCGTTATCACAAGCCACCTAGTGGCTTTCCGTTTTCAGCTGTTTAGAAACGCGAAAATAAATGCCGATTTTCAAAATGGCTCGAAATCGAAAGCAGATAAGTGAGTCGTGATAACGGTTTCTCATGTAAAATAATATTGTCTAGGGCGCTCTTGTTCCACATTTCGATTATCTTTTATCTATTTTAAGATATCACATAATTACTGTAAAATTAGCGGTATTTTAATTTCGCCGGGATGAAGACTTAAAGGAGGAAGCTTAGAATCGAGCAACGTGGAAGAAACATTTCCAGATCATAACCTAAAAGGGGCAGGCGCATACTTACAAATTTTTGTTGGGAGTGGTTCAAAGTTAGGGGGTGTCTAATACTACAAGCCATTACATCTATGTAGTATTGAATTTGTGCTATTCTGCATGCGAACAGATTGTTAAGTATTATCACTAAGAAAAATGATAGAACTAGATTGTTTTGTAAGAAAGGAAAAAAAAAGAACAGATGAAGTGTATTTCTTCTGCCTTTACCAATCATTTATCTGCTAAACAAGGATAGATTTATAAAGAACGTATGAATTCAATACACAAACTTGGAGTAGAACATCTACAGCTACTAGTTACAATAGAGGAATGAGATCAAAGATAAATTCTGTTCCTCCGATGTTGAATCCGTATCTAAAAGCCATTAGTCCCTATTCCTTATTATTTTTGCTTTAAGGGGATTAACATTAAAGCCAGAAGTGGTAATTGATGTCTATCACTTCTGATTGCAATAAAAAGATAAAATCAGAGATGAAACATGTTGTTGGTACTGAACTGATATATAAACAGCTTGTTACTATTTACGTGTTATTCATTATGCGATCAGTATTGTAATTGATTAAACCACTTTCACCCTTTCGATTTCAACAAATAGATGAAAGGAGAGACAAAACTCGTTCTTGGGATGCTAAATCTGTGTCAAGAACGCTTTTTTTTTTTTTTAACATCCCTTACCACTTTTGGTCTACGGAAATAAGTATTGAAATTGGAAATGGTAGGAAATTCCAACCACTTCCGGTTTTGGTAGATTGTTGCGCATTGTGATGGTATATTCTTTTGAGACACTGAATTGATTGCTGAAATCCACTTGTGGAGGCTGTCTGTTACCATTTCTGTTCTATGGCGATCAACGTTAAAAAACCGGAAACGGTTGATTTCTGCCACTTCCAATTTGAATATAGAGTTAATGGAAGATTCGGAACATATTCTTGGGAGGCTGAATCGATTGTAAGAATCCACTTCTCGATATCTCTAACCGTTTTTTCTTTTTCTTTATGGAAATCAATATTGGAACCGAAGTACTAGTAAATTTCTTTCCGGTTTCGATAGAGTGTCGCAAGTGGTGTTAATATGCTCTCTTGAAAGACTGAACCTAATACAAAATGTACTTGTCGCCTATCTATGACCGTAGTAGTTGTAGGACCGATATGTAACCTTCGTGTGAGGTATTATAGACAATAGATAGCCGACAAACACCATTGTAATCGTACCAGATGCTTCTTTTGAAGCTGTCACGTATTTTCATCATTATGTCAATTAAGGAAGTAACAAAGTGTCAATTTAATGTGACATATGGATGTTGCACAATACTTGAACCGTAGGAGGTGAGACAGACATGTGAAATGAGTTTTAGAAACATGAGAAACATCAAAGAAAAAGGATAGAATTTAAAATTGAAAAGCTTCTTGTAAGTGTCACGTAATTCCATCATTCTGTCAATTAAGGAAGTAAGAAAGTACGAGTTGAAAGTGAGATATGGGTGTTTGAAAATAGTGTAACAGCAGGACGTGAGAAAGTCATGTAACCTAAGAATGGCATAGGTAGGGAGAGAATTCTTTGATGTGTACTAAAGAAAGAAACATATACACAGGTGTGCTATATTTTTGGAGGTGGTGGGGGTGTACTGTGCTCTGGACATTGGTTAATTGGGGGCACTGTAACATGCACCCTATGGAGAGGTACCGCTAATTATACTGAAGGAGAGAGAATGTAAGAAATACCTTGAAAATGTTACGTGTGACTTTGTGAGAGTTGTTACATTACCCCATATTGAGAGACGCGGCATAGAAATGCATAGGGAAAGTGTAGTGTCCTTTTGACCAAAGGACCAGTTTAAATTAACGTGGGAATAGTTAAAATTATTACAATAGAAAGCGAAACTTTTTTTTTTTGTGTGTGGATGAGAAATTGTCATGTTGGTTGCGACACACGTGCATGTGTAACTCTTTTTAGAAAAGAAAGAAAAAAAGATCTTTTAAGTTGTTGGGATATAGAAAGTTATTTGAGAAAATGTATGTGACATTTATTGTTGAGGGATGGGACCCCCTGTAATTTTGAGTTGAACGTAACTTTTTTTAGAAAAGAAAAAAAAAAGATTTTTCTGACTTAGACAGAAAAATGTTCCATTTAGCATGCCCTGTTAGAATGAAAAAAGAAAGAAAGAAAAAAAGTCCTTTTTCTGGAAAAGATTCTTGTTAACTTTAAAGAATAGCTTTGTACTTGTTTTTTGTGAAAAAACGAAAGGGCGAAAACAGACAGGTTGTGAGTAAGATTGTTATTATACCAGTGGTTTAACAGAGTGAGAAAAAAAGAAAAAAAAGTATTGTTGAAGTTAGGGATACTATCATGAATGGATTTTTGTAGTTTTGAAAAGGAGTGTGAGAAACTTACGTGGAAAATAAGATAATATTTGCAATAGAAATTTAGATATTTCGGGGTTATGGATTTGTTTGAAGTTTTAATTTAGTTGAATTTTTATGTTATATAGTTGAAAAGATGCAGATGAGAAGAGACATGATTGATTTGATATTATATTATAGTTGAGAAAAAAAAAATAGAATAAAATATGGGAAAATATATATGCTGTGAGCTGAGGATTGGAACATAGATGTTTGATACATTAAAGATAAATATTTTATTAGTGTTGTGATAATTGGATTAAAATTGATAGGAAGATACATGAAAATTCGAAGGAACACAATATGAATTGAATGGATTTTGACTTGACTTGATGTTAGTTTTGCTTTGGTTTCAACAGCGACGCTACATGAGGCATGAAGTTAGTGAATAATTTGTGTATAATACTGATGCTTACAAACTTATATTTTTTGTAGTTGGAATATTGAAATTGAAATTTTTAAGATTACGTTGCATGGTTATTTGGATTAGGCTAAGGGAGACGATGAGATAGTGGGAGGAAATGGGAGAATTGCGAGAAATTGCAAGATGATAGTATTTAGATGCTTTTTTTATATTGACGTAGTAGCTAGGACGCGCACCTTTGATGCGTGTACGGCTAAGGTGAAGGAGACGATGATTATTTTTTGGTTCGTTTGTTTTTTTACAAACTCTGAACAATCTAATGTGTTTGAACTAAATATGGGAGCTAAAATAAGCTCTTAAAAGTATATAGGAAGTGGGAGGAAACGGGAGAATCCCGAAAAAACCCACGAACACGGTGTTTGTTTACCATAAAGTTGAATTGATTGGGTCGGGGATTGAACCTTTGCTACGTTAGATGGGATAATGTATAACGTGAATTATAGATATATTAAAATATGTATGTGGTGTAAAGTGTGACTGAAGCTGAGACTTGAAGCACGAAAACTGAACGCCTTAGTATTGAAGAATTATGTTAACGTATGGTGCGATACTTACAGAGAGAGAGAGACGGAAAAGAGCTCTTCCAGTGCTGAATAAGATAATAAAACTGAAAAAGGCAACCTTTGGTTTCGTTTTCGTTTTGCAGAACCTACAAAAGTGTATTGTATTTTTTTGGCTATTGTGAATTATGTAGACGCTACAAGCTGTATTTAAGGGAAAGAGTTTCTTTTATGTGTGAATTTATTGTTTGTAGAGAGATAGTTGCGTAAATTTTGTGTTGTATTGAAGGGAAGTTGTAGGGGGTAGTGTTTTAAAAGAATTTTGCTTTAAGACATACAGTAATTGGACGAAAGTGTTTGCAGGGGACGCTAAGATTTTAAAAAAAAAAGAAAAGAAAAGAAAGCGTAAAATGTTTGGCGTTAGTTTGAATCTTTTATTTGTGAAAAAAATATAAATATGTTGTTTTGGAGAACACGCTTAGTTGTATTTTAGAACTTACTCTGTGCTAGTTCGTCTGTGTTTAATATTTGAGGAAAGGAGTTTTTAGTTGACCGGAAATATCTATATTTGGAAGGTAAGTTGAATTTTGTTTTTTATATTTATTCTATAAAGTAATAACGAAAGAACTTAACTTTTATAGATAATTGAAGTGAGAATATAATATTATTTTTATTTATTGACTTTTAAGAAAAATAAAATGAGAAATATTGAAAAGCTGATGGTGGAATTAATTTTTAAATTTATATAATAGCATAGAACTTAATTCTAAACCACCCAAGTAATTTTTATTAAAGTTATATATATATATATATATATATATATATATATATATATATATATATATATAGAGAGAGAGAGAGAGAGAGAGAATGATATTGTGTGCTTGTGAAGGATGTGTTGAATTTATACTAATTATTTTTTCTTATTTTTGTTTTAGATTTTTTCCTGGATCGATTTTTTTTTTATCAGCGTTTTGAAAGAAATTTGGAGATTTGAGGTAAGAAATAAATTATTTTATTTATTTTTAAACTTAAGAGAGGAAAACTGTGGAGCTTATTATGTTTAATTGACTTTTTGGAAAAGATTAGTTTTAGTTGCGAACATTTTGAGTATAGTATGTGTAGCCTAGTTTTATTGAGAGGAAAGCAGGAAACGCTGGAAAGATAAAAGCTTATAAATAACATAGAAAATGCAATATTTGAGTTTATCGTGCCACGATTATGTCCTTTAGGCTAAAACTGATGTGTGATTAAGGCAAGTGAATGATGCTGGAAGAATTGGTGGAATGAGAAAGTAGGAGCAAAAGGAAGTACCCCGAGTAAACTCACGAACACGATGTTGTCCACTAAAAAGTTACATGTCTAGGGATTAAATAAAAGACCTTACGCATGAGAGATACCGTTGAAACATATATAGAGGAAACGATGAAAAGATAGAAAATGAAATTTTTAAGTTTAACGTCCCACGGTTATACCAGTTATGCTAAGACTGACGCGTGATTAAGGCAAATAAATAATAACTCAATAATTGTTGGAATAAGATAGTGAGAGAAAAACGTGAAAACCCAATAAGAGAATGATGTTTAACACAAAGTTAATTTGCGGGGAATTGAAGGAGGGATTGCACGCACCAGAGGTGTACATTATAACATTGAGGTACCGTTGGAACATATGGAGAAAAAAGCACAAGATGGTGCAAAAATAAAAGTTTATTAATGATATAGAAAATAAAATTTTTAAGTTTGACGTTTTACCCTTATGCAGGTTAGGGTAAAGGGTAATAATGAGAGATGGATGAAATGGTGGAATGAGAGTGTGGGATGAAAGGGAAAAATTGCGAGAAAATGCATGATGAGAGTACTTACATGGTTTTTTACAGTGACGTGGTAGCTAGGGCGCACACCGTTGCTCTGTATTTCTGTTAGGCTAAAGGAGACGGTGATGATGAGTGAAATGTTGGAATGAAGAAAAATGGGAGGAAGCGGGAGAACCCCGACAAAATGTAGGCATACGGTGTTTGCGCAGCATAAATTTGACTTGTTGCGGATTGGGATTGTATGAGAGATTTGAAGCACCGGAGGCGCGCGGTACCGCAAACTGGCTTTAATAAATATTGGAATTTATTATTAGAAAGAGGATATGAAATATAAACTTTTAGTTAATTCATGAATTGGAAAAACAAAAGCAATGTTATGTAAGATAATGTGCAATTGAAATTAGTTGAGTGAATGTGTTGAATTGAACTGAATTGTTTTACGTTTAATGCACCGCTAGCTTAATTGGAAAAGTGTAGTTTGCCATATATTTTTGCGTGTAGATAGAAGGTTACGTAAAAATGCCATGGATTTAAAACAGACTGTTATTAAGTACCAGTTTGGCAATGACAGTTTTTTAATATTGGAAACACACACCAACATTTATGACATGAAAATTGGTAATGTAGGTGCAAGTGTGTCATAATTATTTTGGAAAAGAGATAATTGAATTATATTTGTTAGTTAAAGAATTGGGCAAAACCATGCATGTGTAATATTAGTATAGATTTAACTAATAACGTACAGAGAAATGTTTTAATGCCTAAATTTAATTGAAATTAATACCCATATGGACTTTTTATTGGGAATATCACTATTTCACGGCGTGTGCTTGCGACTTAAATATTATTATTATTTTTGGAATATATATGGCGTTATACCTGTTGTATAGCTTTATGTAACTGGCCTTATGTCCGAAAGAATAAAAAATAAAAATACAGGAAACATAAAAGCATTGCGGGGCTAAAATATTTACTCAGACTGAAAGTAAATTTATGAATTATATTATATTAATATAAGTATGGAAAAATCAAATGACCGTATTTAAAATGTATGTATAAAGAAGATTTCAGTTGAGTTAAGTTGATTTTGAGTTTAGCGTTTCCTTGTGCAGCCATGGAATATGAGACGTGGACCTACAACTTTACGTGCAATGGGCACCACATGAGTTTGCCACGGGAAGCAAACGCTGGTTACCTATGGCAAATGCGCGTACGTTAACCGCTTAGAAATGTAGGAGCTTATGAACGAGAATAGTTTTTAGGAAAAATGGATTTTGTTTTCTTATAATAATTTATTGAAAATATTGAATTGATTTTATGGCACTTAGCACTTTATATTGCACGGTAATGCGAGTCAGGGTAAAAGAAGATGATCATTAAGGATGTGGAAGGAAACGGAAGCATTCCGAAAAAATTATGATGATAATATTGTTTAGTATAAGATTAGTTAACCAAATCTCTTGTTAAGGAATGTTCTAGAGGGTATATTAACAAGAAAGAAAGGGAGGGGGCAAAGAAGACTACAATTAATGACTGATATTAAAACAGAAAGATTATACGTAAAAACGAAAAGGTTAGCGGAGGACCGTGGTGCATACAAGCTTGTTAGCTGTGGCAAGTGACATGGTATTAAAGGCAAAATATCTATAATTATGATTTAAGCAGAAAATAGAACTATGAACCAAATGTACTAGAGGAAATTAATTTAGGATTTGTATGGAAAAAGTAAAATAAAAAACGTAATGATAACTGAATATTATCTTGGTAGTATTGTAAATAGAAATGTTTCCTAGAAAAAAAAACTTTTGCTTAATTTGTGTGGAATTTTATATAAATGATACGAATATGTTCATACAATGGCAATAAGGACGTATGTTATTTGATATTTTGAATATGTAGGCAAAAAACAGACAGACATTGAAATTTTTTGTTGGGAGGGTTACAAAGTAATTTTGTTAGAATATGTTTCAAACTGGTAATTTTTAAGGTATTGTAGACAGTTATATGTAGGTTACTTTTAAAAGTAAGGTAAAAAAATTGTAGAAAAAAATAGATTGTTTATGTTTGAAGGAATGAAATATTACTTTTGTTGGAAATATAGGTAAATTGCCTTATAATTATAATTTAGGGAACTTAGATCCCCAGAGTTTTTTACTGATGTAAAATAAATAAATAAAAAATAATTAGAGTCATTATTTGTATTGAAGATCCAACTTTTAAGAACTGATATTTAAATAATGAAATAACTTTGACAGATCAAATTATAGGCGCTAAACGAATAAGTATAAGAGTGATAACTGAGTATTCAATGTACAGTAGCTATTTATTTTGAGAATAGAACAGTGAATTGATTGAATGAATTATTGAGAGATATAAAAAATAAGATGATACCTATTTTGATATATTTTTAATAGAACGTCTGCTTAAATATAACATGTGAAATTTTATAGTATTATTTGATATTTATAAGTGTTTATTTTTGTTTGTTGCAGGATGGCACAACGCAGAGAAATTCAAATTATCGATTTAAGTATTGAAGATATTGATGTGAGGCATTTACATCCCGAAGAAGAGGAGGATGAGGTGCTCATAGTAAATCACGAAAAAGAGGAGGATGAGGTGCTGATATTACATCCCGAAGAAGAGGAGGATGAGGTGCTGATATTAGATCCCGAAGAAGAGGAGGATGAGGTGCTGATATTAGATCCCGAAAAAGAGGAGGATGAGGTGCTGATATTAGATCACGAAGAAGAGGAGGAGAATGAGGTGGCGATAATAAATCACGAAGAAGAGGAGGATGAAATGGTGATAGTAAATCACGAAGAAGAGGAGGATGAAATGGTGATAGTAAATCACGAAGAAGAAGAGGATAATCATTATGATGAAGAGGATAATGATGATCATGATGATGATGAGGTGGGGGAACAAGAGGAAGAAGAAGAAGAAAACAATAGGGTGATTGAAATAAGTGAAGAGTTTTTAAAAACAATGATTAAATTACAAAAATTTTTAAACGTAGCGACGGATGCTAAAGTTTTACATACATTTAATCAATTTTTGAATAATTGTCAAGATTTATATAATGAAGGGAATAAATTGTAAAAAAAAAAACGAAAAATGTAAAAAAAAAAGAAAAAGAAAAATGTAAATATAAGAAATAAAAAGAAAAAAAAGAAAATTAGATTAGACAATATAATTTGTGTGTTTTATTAATTCCAATATGATTACTTTAGGTAATTTGAACTGAGAAAAATCAGGTTTTAAGGTTACTTGGTTGTTTGGGTGGTTGGAAGGTTTTATAGCGACCACATTTTTATGGTTTTCTCTTTCAGTTTTCTGGTGGATTGTAGGAAGACTTCAGCTAACAAATGGAGTGGAGTAAGGTATTGTATAATTTTTTATGGAAGACCCAGCAAAGAATATTAGTTTCACAGGGATTTAAGATTGTTTTGGTGTTAAAATTACAGGGAAAAAGTCTATAGAAACCTTATAAGAAGAAGAAGAAGACTGTTGAAAATATAATTTTCAGTTACTGACTAAAGATGCTTTTTTGAACTTGATTAAAAGACAAATTTTAGGTAGTGCAAGCTGGAATCCAGCTCAGCTATCTAAATATTTATTATTATTATTATTATTATTATTATTATTATTATTATTATTATTATTATTATTATTATTATTATTATTATTATTATTATTATACATTTGACAGACCTGGAAAATAATTTTGACTCTGTTTCTTTAAAATTATGCTTATCTTATTCTTCCTATCCATTACTTTCCTTCTACTTTTTCCTTTTATATTCATATAAAGAAAAAAAGACAATTTTTTCGTAAACTATATGCAATGAAATGGTTGTCACACATAATCTCTTACTCTGAGTGAAGTATTTGAGAACAGAATTCTAGGAAGCTAAGAGGAATAAGAATGGTGATTGGCAAAAGCTTCATATTGAGGAATTACATAGTTTATAGAATTACCCATTATTGTTAGGGTTATCAAGTCTAGGAGGCTTAGGTGAGCATGTCATATAGGTTTAATAGAATGCTTTCAAAGTCTTGACTGGTAGACTTATAGGAAAACGATCGTTAGGAAGACCTATGCACAAATGGGAGGAAATATTAAGATGAATTTCGCAGAAATTGGAATACAAAGTACAAACTGTATACAATTGGGTACGGATAAAAGTTAGTGAAGAGCTTGTGTGAACCTCTGGGTTTCATAGGTCATAGACTTAGTTAGTTAATTTTATATGCAATGAAAATAATAATAATATTAAGAACAAGAAAGATAAATAAAATTCACCTCTTTTCTGCTACCCGTTTTTTAAAATAATTTTGCTTGTTTCCCTTAAAAAACACTATTGAAGCTTTATAACTTATGTATTGGTAACGTATTTTGATCTTGATTGAAGGAACACTGAAAATCAAGACCAAGTTTGTTTCTAAGTGGAAAATTTACTTAAAATTTTGATATATAACTCATAATTTCCATGGGATTATTTTCATATTTCATCGATTGCTGCATTTTAATAGATTAATTTGAAAAATATTTCATAAAAAATCATTATGTGTACAAGACTTCACTGAATATGTATGATATTTAAAAAAGGAAATCCTATGTACATTTTTCACTAGTGAAACTTATAACATAAACGAAAATCAATGGGAATATTAAAATGAATATTGCATAAAGTACAGCATAAATCCAATTGGTTAAGAATAAAGCTGAATTAAAAGTTTTTGTAAGCGTTATTATGAACGAAAAAGAGGTAATAGTTAAGAACAGCTACTTGTCATCTTTCGTGCATGAGGATACATCTTACTGTTGCACTACCTGAACACTCTAAGTACAAGGGCAAGAACTCAGTCTATTACCTACTTTTTAACATCCTAGATAATGAATGAATAATTCCTAAAAGTATGGCGTTTCTTGTCCTTCCCTAAATGGAAAGTATGGCTCCTTAACTATAAGCGAAAATCAATGGGAATATTAAAATGACTTGTGTTTGCTTTTATTTATTGGACAAATGTCAGATAGAACCGTTGTTATGAGACTTATTTGTGAAGATTGAAATACGGAAACCAGAAATGTTGTGCATTTTGTGGATATTTAAAACACCAAGAAGCCCAATAGTGAACGGATAGGTTACCTACCATAAGACAGCGAGAGAGAGAGAGAAATAATATGGGAAGCATGCATATACGCTGAATGCATGCTATGAAGCGAGGGCGGGAGGGGGTGTTTGTAGTTTGGCGAAAAGAGCAAGAGAGGGAGATAGGGAGAGAATGTTTGCAAGGTTGGATAATTGAGTTTGGTGCGTAAGAGGAGAGGAGAGGGGTGGGAGGATTTTGGTGCTTGTACTTTGACGAAAAGACCAATAGTGTGCGTGAGAGAGAGAGAGAGAGAGAGAGAGCAAGCTTGGATAAATGCGTTGGGTGCGTAAGAGGAGAAGAGAGGGGCGGGGGAGAATATGTTTGTTGTTTGACTTGAAGAGTAAGAGCAATATAGACACGAGCAAAAAGATAGGGAGAGACAGAGAGGTAGAGCGAAGCATGCATACGTGTGCTGCTGAGCGGAAGACAGGGGGAAGGCGCGGGGTTAACCTGCTTCAGGCTTTTTTTTTTTTTTTTATTCCTAGTTGAATGCAATGGAATTTACGGTCTTTTAAAAGGAGGGGAAAAAGCGTGATGTTGAACACAGAAACTGCAAAAGTTGTCGTAAGCCAAGAGAAAAGAAATAGCAAATGAACGAAAATAAATAATTTATCTGTTGATATCAGTGGCGTATATGCACGCGTTTATTGAAATTTTAACTGAATATGTAAACGGGTTTGAGTGACTATTTTTTTTCTTTTTAAATATGTAAAGTTAGATTATAATGTTATGATGTGTACTAAAAAACACATGTAAAGTATAGAAATGTTAAAATGATGATACTTACCTAGGATAAACTGTTTTGTTTGATGTTTGAAGCACATACGAAGCACTAATATATGGAGGGAAACGACAAAATGATTTCGTCGGTAAACGAATGAGGAAATGCCGGTTGTACAAATAACAGGAGACCGATACGATTTGATGTAAACCGCACAAAAGCATGTATGCTACTGACACGTGTTGGTATATAGGTGGCGCTGATGCATAAAGACTAAGATTTTTTTCCGTATAATAACTTTAAATGGTCATAAATCGTAAACGGTTCATCGTAGGTGAAAATGGACAACAGAAATCGATTTATCAGGTCAAAATCTATATAGAAAGACACCCTACATGATAAAATTAAACAATTTTTATTTTTTTGAAATTTATATACAGTGTGTTTCAAAAGTACAGTTTTTTATTTTTTCGCTTTTTTGGCCAAACTATTGGTCGTAGAAAGAAAAGAAAGATATTTTCTTAATTGTTAGGACCTAAGGAACACGACTATACAGATTAGAACATTGTAACTTGAAAATAATTTTAAATGGTCATAAATCCTAAACGGTTCATCGTAGGTGAAAATGGACACCAGAAATCGATTTATCAGGTCAAAATCTATATAGAAAGACACCCTACATGATACATTTGAACAATTTTTATTTTTTTGAAATTTATATACAGTGTGTTCCAAAAGTATAGTTTTTTATTTTTTCGCTTTTTGGGCCAAACTATTGGTCGTAGAAAGAAAAGAAAGATATTTTCTTAATTGTTAGGACCTAAGGAACATGACTATACAGATTAGAACATTGTAACTTGAAAATAATTTTAAATGTGCGTAGCTCCTAAACGGTTCATCGTAGAACAAAATGAATTACAGAAATCGATTTATCAGGTCAAAATCTATATAGAAAGACACCATACATGATACATTTGAACAATTTTTATTTTTTTGAAATTTATATACAGTGTGTTCCAAAAGTATAGTTTTTTATTTTTTCGCTTTTTTGGCCAAACTATTGGTCGTAAAAAGAAAAGAAAGGTATTTTCTTAATCGTTAGGACCTAAGGAACATGACTATACAGATTAGAACACTGTAACTTGAAAATAAAAATTTAATGAATTTGCATAAACAATATGGCGTCGAATTTTTTGAAACTTTGGAAATATGTTTATTAAAGGGTATATTTTTATATGAATAGGTAAAATGAATAATATTACTAAAATAAATACCTTTTTGCGCGTTTTTTACCGCGACCGGTATGCGCCGCGCGTTTTTTTACCGCGAGCGATACGCGCCGCGCAGTATTTGCGCCGGGAAAAAGGTTTTTGCGACGCGGGACGCGTAAAATATTGCCGCCCGGAAACTGCGCGGGGTATTGCCGGACAAACAACACTCGGTAACTTGCTATGGCACATGTACACACACGCACAGTCTTATACACACTAATGTGAATGTTATGGTACAGGTGGCGTTCTTTCAAGAAACAAATATGGCGGATGGATTTTAATGTGCATTAATTTAGTATACATTATTTTTAAAAACACTAATAATTAAAAATTTAAACAAGTTAACACGAACTTAACCGAACTTTTCCGAACATTGCCGAACAAACAAAAATGTATGTAGAATTTTGTACATATTGGTTAATGTACCACACGAATACTTCCGAACTTAACCGAAGTTTCCCGAACATTGCCGAACATAATCCTAAGAGTTTATTTACAATTTGTGTACATGTATTACACAAACGGTTGCAAACATAAACATAAAAATGTATTATCAATTACCGTACACGTTTAGTATACGTATACTTTGCATTAAATATAATTTAATTACCGTCCAAAATAATAATTATAATATTAACACAAAATATAACACTACTACTTGTATAAGCTACAACACAGTTTGTAGTCTCGTACCCAAAAGCATTACGTTTTGTAGTCTCGTACCCAAAAGCATTACGTTTTGTAATCTCGTACACAGGTACTTTAACATATTTTAAATTTAGTAACAGTGATATTACACAATATGATGTAATTTGTAAATTTTAGTTGCTTTTTTTTAATAGAACACTCATAGAGTGTGATCGTATTTAAATTAACGTGCAAACTCCTAATTTTTATTGGATCGTTTGCTGTGCAAACTCTTTATTTATTTATCTTCTTGTATTTTTTTATTGTATTGTTTCGTTTGGAATTTTAATTGCTTATCTTTTTTAATAGAACACTCATAGAGTGTGATCGTATTTAAATTGCTAAGCAATCTCATTATTTATTTAACCTCTCATATATTTTATTGTATCGTTTGCTTTAAAATTTTAGTTGCTTATCTTTTTAATAGAACACTCATAGAGTGTGATCGTATTTAAATTGGTAAGCAAACTGCTTATTTATTTAACCTCTCGTAATAAATTACTCGAACACTTCGTGTGAGCATACTAAAGATGTTCCGAAAAATACTAAAATGTGTGAGCATACCAAAGATGTTACCTCAAAATGTGAGCATACCAAAGATGTTACCTCAAAATGTGAGCATACCAAAGATGTTGTACGGATATTTGAAGCACAAAGGATATCACTGTGTTATAACCCATTTACATATAGATTCTAATTCATTAGAGTATTCATACTTTTAGTTACTTCTAAGATGCTTGTTCACCTTGTAGAAGACATTATGCCGACAACATAATTTCCAACTTAGGATCATTTATATGAAGCATAGGTATTGTTCCTTTATCTTATATAGAATACAGATACTTCGTATTATATGAATATTTGTTTGGAGAAATAAAACATATTATTATAAATTGTAACGCTTTATTGTATTTATATACTCTACAATATTCTATTTTCCAATATTGATATACATATTTAAATAAGATATATTTAAATAAGATATTTACATTATATATATATACGTACAAGTACCAACAAATAGGAAAACTTATGGACATATTTGATGATATTATGACATTATAGTACCTTTAGACAGTCTACTATTTACATATATACAGAATACCATTCATTTTATGCACTTAATACTTTGATAACCATATGGTAATGTTCTATAGTCAGTAATACTGTTATGATTTAATCGTCGTCTTTTATTTTGAACTTTCTGATGTGTTTTAGTTTCAGACTTGGATACAATGACAAACCCAGGCTTACGAACAATTCTTCCTGGATTGTGTAACTGTTTTTTTTTTGTCAGCTTTATCTTGAACTAGTTGATAAAAATGATCAAAGTTAATTTCTTGTCGTGTACGATGATTTAAAGTAATTCCTCTAATTTTAAATACATAATCTACTTTCCCTGTTTGAACTTCTTTCATCCTATAGGCATAATTTTTTGGCCCTAAGCCTATAAAGGCATCAATTTCCCACCCATCAGGAACTTCATTAGTTAACTCACCTAAATAGGAACCCAAAGAAAGTGGAGGCTTTTCATTACGTTGCTGCACAAACATAATACTATCAGTGTCGCAGTACAATACACGCTCAGGATCTATAACTGTTAGTAACTCATAAAGTTTTAGACGTGCCCAAGAGGTAATGAAGGCTGCAAGGACAACATTGGAAAATTTCCATGGCTTGTTTTTGTTTTCAATGTTTTTATATGATACAATGAGATGCCGCTCTCCAATAGGCAATACAGTTTGTACCTCATATTGTGGTGCCCATAGATAACTTAAAAATTTTTCTGGAGTATCTACAATTACAGATTGAGATAAATCTGTTCTTTGTCCCCATTTCCCATACAAGGAATAGAGAAATATTTTGGAAATATATCTTAGACCAGGATTTGATTCAATGTTATTTTCCGTTAACTGAATACATTCATGTTCATAATAGTCTGCAATATATTTTTCTTGATCTTGTTTAGTTTTGCACCAGCTAGGAAATCCTGAAGACTCCTGCTTCATTTTTAAGAAGGAATTGACATAATCTTTAAACAGATTATTTTCTGATCCAGATAATTTGAATTCCCAAATTTCAATAATTTGTAGAATTTTGTATCCGAGATCTAAAGCCACATGAAGTTCAGGAGTACAGTATGTACCAGTAAGGACACGCTCGGCATCATTATGGATGCAAATGTTGTCACTTTGTTCCATACACGTACGACATAACCCAAACAAAAGGCGATCATTACATGTATATGGTAAAATTGGAAAATATAAGTCTTTGGGAGGCAAGATACTACATTTCACTAATCCATGAATACTTTGCACTTGTGGAAAGTCAGGCCCCTTGTATATTATAGGTTTTCCTATAGGCAATGGCTTACGTGCCATTACCCAGGGGTAAAGACTTGTAACATCATAATATGACACAGACTGATCGGTGATACATTCGTACAAGGCATTAAAACATCCCACCATAAAACTATCTTTAGGTATCAGATGATTAATACTTTTTTTTTCAGTATTTTTATTACTATGTAATATTCGATTTTAACTTTTTAAGTTGCAGTATTTGTAATACATGATTACTAAAAATCTTTTTTTTTGTTTTCACTAATGTTATACTTTTAGGGAAATATTAAAATAAACTGTTAACGAAAATATCAATATCATAAACGAATAACGTTTATAATAATTTCTCGTAAACTTTTTGTAAACGTTGTGTCTTTTTTTTTTCATTAATAGTTATTCTCTTGCGTAATAAAAAAGTTATTGTAAAAAACTTGTGCTAATAATATTTACGTATACTAAAAAACAAACTCGATGTTAAAAATTTCTTCTTATCATATTAAAGTATTAATATAAACAATAGTTCTTTTCTACTTACCTTTGAAAAGTTTTTTTTTCTTTACAAATGTTATTTCATTTTTTTAATAATTTACCTAATGATATTAAAATAATTATGTAATTCAATTTTATGCACAAATATAAAATAAAATCATGTATGTAAAATAAATTCCAATGCGTGCAAAATTACAACTAAATCCGTTTGCACATAACATTACAGACTATTTGTGCGTACAAAAATTACAAACTAGGTATTTAAAACAAATAAAAAATAACAAAAATACTTTTATAGAAATAATATTTTTATTTTTCACATAATTTAAACTGATTACATATAAATAAATATGTAATGTTATATTCTATTTTAATTTTAAATTCATGTACATGAAAACAATTTCATCATACTAAAATTATAATAAGTATTGTTTTCAAATTTACTATATTTACAATGTATAACTTTTACTTCGTTTACTTATTTCACTAACACATCAAACAAATTAAAAAAAATTATAAAAATTGTAAGCAAAATCTTTTTTTGACAAAAGCTCTGTAATTAAATCAACATAATTTTTGTTTAATAAAATATTATATAACATATAAACAAAGGTCCAATCATCTATTTCAATATCATGATATGTTGAAAAAATTTCATACAGTTCATCAAAAGTACGACCTCGTACCATAACACACCATGCATTAAAGCACATCATTTCATATTCACAAGTAATACAATCATGGTGTTCTATAATATGAGAGTTTTCGAAACATCCTTCACATACTAGTTTATATTCTGGTTTCCATCTTGAAATACAATCCAACACGCACTGTTCATTCACAAAAAAAGAAGTGCAATTATACAGACACGGTCTGATTCCTGTAGGCATTTTTGTCACTTTTTAAAAACACTTCCACTAACTCAGAAATATAACTATCACAAAATGTGAGTGATTCATATGATAAATTAAATCTATTTAAAAGCGTTTTGTTTTGTTTGTAATTATCGTGTAAACAATGTTTCTTCAAATACAGTTTAAACACTATGTCACGAGTTGTCTTCTTAATTACAAATTCCCACACAGAGCGTTTTAATCGATTATTATATGCTAATAAACATAAATGAAGGCGCTCATCTGGTATTCTTAATGAACAAGCAGAACAAAGTAGTGGTTCATTCAGTTTATAATTTTCAAAAAGTTCTTTTATGCACAACTTACTTACTTTAAAGCGATTGCACTTACAGTTTATAATATCTAATTCACGAATTTCAATATCTGTATTAGGATACACTTTTTCAAATTGTATTTCATCATCATTTCGATAAAATCTTCTAAACGAATTACAATGTTCTTCATTAGAATGTAATAATTTCACCTCACAAATAACTTTCTTCCTATTAACAAGTTTAAGTTCTTTCTCTCGTGGTGAAATATATTCGGAATGGGATACTTTTCTACTACACATCTTCACAAATACTATACTATTTAAGTATTGTTTCTGTGTATACATAAATAAATTTGCGCATGCGTATAAACTTTTAACGAATGCGCATGCGTGTTACAAACTTATATTTACTTTCCATTGGATACCACAGCTTCCAACTCCAACATGTGTTTTCCTTTTCACAAATAAATTTGCGCATGCGTATAAACTTTTAACAAATGCTCATGCGTGTTATAAGTTGGTATTTTACTTTCCATTGGTAAACATAGTTTCCATTGGTTAACAGAGCTTCCAACTGCAACATAAGAATTTTACTTTTCATTATGCAGGTATGTATGTATGTTTACATGTATTTTTCATCAAACAAAATAAAATTGTGTTGTATATCCAAAACAATAAATATTAATATATGTTTTGCACATTTTATTATTTCAAATCAATTTTATTAGTTCACACAACATGGTCGTGTAATTTATTACGCAATGTTAAATAAATACTTTTCGTAAAACAATTTTGATAATAATACGTAAGTTTAAAAATAAAAAATTAGTTAGTAAAACAAATTCTCCAAACATTTTTACATAATACAAAAAAAGTTTATTCAAAACAAACAATAAAATATAAATGTAAAGTTTTCTTTGCGATTTCTAACACGGCAATACAAAGTGTTCAAGTAATTTAGTATTTTCAAAAATCATTTGTTTTCAACATAAATTATTTAAGTATTAAACTTTTATTATTATTTCTATTTATCTTTAAATATTTTCTTAAAATGTAAAATAATATTATGAAAAATTAAAAAAATGCAAGCGTGTGAAACAATACTAATTGTAAAATAATATAAGTAAATGCAAAAGAAAATAAATATCAAACAAATGTTAGTTGCAATCATTTTCAAATTTTTCTAATTATTTATTTCATTACTCATTTTAAAAACAAAAACAAGAAAAATTATTATATTGCATAAGTTTATTTCTATATATTTTCATCACAATACAATACAATAAAATTACATTAACAAAAAAACTTGATGTTATTTTCATTCAATACATAAAATAATAATAATTATTATTTCTTCTTTGTATACAATACAATTAATGTTATAAAAATTTTAAATATTACAAAAATATTTTTAATCCATGTGATTTTTTTTTCTACACCTTTACAATAAAAGGTTGCATCTTGTTTTCTAACAAAAAAAACGTAACATCAAATTCGATGATCACGCATTTTGCGTGTAAAAATTATACTTAAAATTTCAGTATCATGTTCTTCAAATAAATTAATAAAAGTTATATCGTTGGATAAATATCCTACAACAAAATTTCCAATATCATAATAAAATAAACATTGTTCACAAGAAATATTATTATTATTAAAACGTAAGTATGCACTTGTATGATGTTCACTATACGATACACAAAAAATTATTTTCAAAATACGTAATATGTATACATATATAATTAAAAGTTTAAAGTATAATTCTTTCTTTCACTTTTTTTTGTGTCTTTACACAAACACAAACAAACACAAAGTACACTTTTCATCTGTAGTTCAATTCACACATGTTTTCTGTCTTTCATTCTAAAAATTTCAATTACATCACTTAAAAATGTCTTATCCCTTTCTTCAACCAAATCATAGTATAGTTCATAAAACAATTCTTGAGTACAATTAATTCTTTCTTTCACTTTTTTCTGTCTTTACACAAACACCAACATAAGGTTCACTTTTCATCTGTAGTTCAGTTCACACATGTTTTCTGTCTTTCATTCTAAAAATTTCAATTACATCACTTAAAAATGTCTTATCCCTTTCTTCAACCAAATCATAGTATAATTCATAAAACAATTCTTGAGTACATATGCCTATTATATGTGATTTGGCATATGTATAAAACAGTTCTTCAACTTCTATATCTATTAAAGTTGATATGGCACGTTCCTCCAATTCTTCATCAGTCATGAATAAACATTCATCGCCCATTTGATTGTTAACACTTTCATAACATCCGCTACAAATTAACATTTTATCTGTTTCCCACTCTTTAATCGCTTTCACAATACACTTCATGTCCACTTTATAATTACTGCAGCGGCAATTCAACCTCCACAACCTTGATGTCCTCGATAGTAAGGATGGTGATCCTCCCACAAATTCTTCATCTTCTTCAATATCAATATTATTATCATCATCATCATCCGAAGATGATGATAAATAAATAGTTTTTACACTGTCTGGAGACTCTGCTCTGCTATTTACCGATAAAATGCTATTCTCGGTATTCGGGTTATGCTCCACAAATGGCGGAGAAAACAACGTCTCTTCATCCGCGTACACAAAATCTTCTTTCTGTATAGCAGCCATAGCTAAAATACATACAACATTTTCCAAAACTCTCGTATTTAAACAGTTCCAACAAACAAGATGGCGTCCTCTAATACCATCAAGTTCATACAAGTCACCTATTCCTTTTCAAAACAATATTTAAGCATGTTAATAACACAATACAAAAAACATAAAAACTTTTCTTTCCACTAACAAAAAAAAAAATCCCAAAATTCTTTTCATATATACGTTCAAGGTCCTCTCTTTTACTTCATTTTCAACATTATTACCATCCGCGCCCAACCGTTCGCGCCTCCCGCGTTGCGTTCGCGTTTCCGCCGCCGCCGGGTTAAAAATGTTTTTATAACAATCCACTATTGTTCGTCAGCTACATTATTATTCTTTACACACACCTGCAAGGTTTCTCTTTTATTATTCTTTATAACAATCTAGCATTGTTCAATTAATTTTCCCAAGATTTTTCTTTTATTATTCTTTACATACACTTGCAAAGTATTGTATAGTTCTATTATTTCTTTATACCCTTGTTCTTCGATTTTCCCAAGGTTTCTCTTTTATTATTCTTTTCAAACAGCTGCAAGATTTCTCTTTACATACACCTGCAAGGTTTTTCTTTTATTATTCTTTATAACAATCTAGCATTGTTCAACAAGTTTTCCAAGGTTTCTCTTTTATTATTCTTTACATACACCTGCATGTTTTTCTCTTTTATTATTCTTTATAACAAGCTTCACATTGTTCATTCATTTTCCCAAGGTTTCTCTTTATATACATCTGCAAAGTATTCTATAGTTCTATTATTTCTTTATACCCTTGTTCAACGATTTTCCCAAGGTTTCTCTTTTATTATTTTAAAAAAATACAGCTGCAAGGTTTCTCTTTACATACACCTGCAAGGTTTTTCTTTACATACAACTACAAGGTTTCTCTTTTATTATTTCTTTATAACAAGCTAGCATTGTTCAACAAGTTTTCCAAGGTTTTTTTAAAATCATTTATCTTTTCAACTTTGACATCTTTTATTATTCTCTTTTGTGTCAGTACTATACATACAATAGTACAACAACCATTACCTGTCATCATATGTCATTTCAACAATAGTGTATTTCTATACAACTATACTCTCTACCCATTGTCTCCGGGCGCCCCGCTGGTGCTTCACTATTACGAATACAATAGGTAATTGTCTGCAATCCTTTGTTCTAGGGCCACACACGAAGGTTACATATCGGTCCTACAACTACTGACCGTTTTTCGTTCTATGGCAATAAACATATAAAACTGAAAATGGTTGATTTCTATCATTTCGATATTGAATAGGAGGTTAGCCTAGGATATGTAATCTATTCTTGGGACACTAAATCGATTGCAAGAAGCCACTTCTCGGTATCTTTTACCGTTTTGTCTCTATAGAAATCAGTATTAAAACCGGAAGTAATATTAAATATAAACCACTTCCGATTTTGGCACAGTATTGCGGCTGGTGCCAATATGTTTCCTTGAGACGCTGAACCGATTACAAAAAAAAAAAAAGCTTGTCGCTATCTATTACAGCTTTATTCTATGGCGAAAATCGACTTCCAATTTGAGTAACAGGTGAATGAAGGGGATGTAACTTATTCTTGGGATACTCAGTCGATTACAGAAAACCATTTCGTGATATCTCTTACCGTTTTTGCTGTGATATCTGTCAACAGACGAACAGACACACCAACGAACCTAGCTGTTCTTGTAAGACTTCCGACGCTTATGATGCATAGTATAGTTTGGAAGTCTAACAATGGTAATATTTTGAAAAAGTGTGAAAATATGCTTTAATTTTTAGCGAACAGCCTGAACTAATGATAAAATACTGGTGGAAAGAAATTGGATTTTATTTTAATTTAGCGTTCGCCTCAGCAGCGACGCTATATGAGACGGGAAACTACAGCTTAGAGTGGGGTGAGCTCGCGCCGGGAATCGAACCCGGATCGCCCACGCCAAAGGCTTGCACGCTAATCGCTTAGCCACGAGGTATTTCGGAAAGAAACTAGTATATTAGGAATATGAGGAAACTACAAACGCGCTCACATATATACACACACATATGCAACATATGACATTTTAGCGGTAGAACATGAATATCACATTATGTAATCTTCTTATAAGAGCATGATTAAAACTAAGTTCATTGGCTGGTTATTCTTTTGACATTTGGCTGTGACGAGATGTAATCCCTTCCTTTGACATTTATCCGTGGAAAGAGAATAAGTTTATTTATTATTATAAAATGGTTGAATAATACATTGTACTTACATTCGAAAAAAAAAACTGTTCTTTTTTGTGATACCAAGAAGCAACTCTTTATTACACAGAGTGTTTCAAAATGTATATCGAGGTTTTAAGTCTTTGTAGCATCTAACGTACAATTATAAATAATCACCAAATGAAAGGACAACTCAAACAGTTTTTGCTACAAAGTATTTAAGATTGGTTTAAAGGGACAAGTTTTGCCGATAGATGGCACTACAGTCATCGTATCTCTCCCATGTATTTTTTATCTTTCACGAAAATTCACGATTTCTCTTACAAATTTCAACCTAGAGACTTCAAATTTTTAGAAAAGGAACTTCATAACCTATCGAAGGCAATAATCCGTTCCGATTTTTTATTTAGAATTTTCTTCATTGTTGAAATGGCTTGATTGTTGAAATGGATATCCAAATCTTTAACAATGAAGCTGTTTCAACAATGAAGAAAATTCTAAATAAAAAAATCGGCACGGATTGTTCCCTTTAAGGTTATGAAGTTCCTTCCCTAAAAATTTGAAGTCTTTAGATTGAAATTTATAAAAGAAATTGTAAATTTTCGTAAAAGGTAAAAAATACATGGGAGAGATAGGAAGACTGTAGTGACATCTATCGGCAAAACTTGTCCCTTTACACTAACCTTAATGTGAGCACCATTCGTCACATGGCACACACCGAGTCGATAGGCGAGTTCTTCTCAAACTTTAATCAGTGTTTGGAGTAATTGACAGTAAAATTGCGTCGCGTTGTAACAACTACTTCATTCCTCTTTCTTGGTAGCGGAGGCATATATGCATGATCCTTTATGAATCTCCAAAGATAAAAATCACATGGCACTAGATCTGGTGAATATGGAGGTCATACAAACTCTGTCACTTGACCCCTTGTGGCCAAGCCAGCGGTCGGGTACAACGTCGTTTAACTAATCGCTTACTTCATTATGCTAGTGAAATGGTACGCCATCTTGCTGCCAAATAAAGTTATCTTCTTCATCTTTTTTCCAATTGAGGAAAGAACTATAGTTGTAGCGTATCAGGATAAGAAACACCAGTTACGGTTGCTTCACTGAAAAAGAAAGGCCCATATTCTTTCCGCCGGAATATGGCACAAAACGCATTCAACTTAGGGAAGTCTCGTTGCAACTGTGCCATCTCGTGGGAGTTTGCTGACTCCCTGATGCGAACATTATGAGTGTTCTCATCGCCACTTCAGTGAAATCTCGATTCATCACTGAAGACGACATGATCTAGAAAATCTTCATCGTCATGCAGCAACATTTCATTTGCAAAGTTGTCACGTAAACTGTAGTCTATAGAGCTTGTAGCAACTGCAAACAATAAGGACGTAGCTGTAAGCGTCTCCTTAAAATTCGTCACACATACATAACTGGAATTGCTAATCCTCAGTTAGCCTTCCAAATTGATTTCTTGAGGCTACGCGTGAAAGACTCGTTCAACATGTTCTTCAGTCACTCTTGGTTGTTCCGTACTCTTCCGTTTGCACAGACAGCCAGTGTTTTCAAACTGATGATGATACCATCTACGGATGATATTATCACTTGGTGGATTGCAATTGAACTTAATACGTAAAACACAAAGGGCCTTAAGCAGAGTCATTCTCGCACGTGATTAGTGCCATACTAAAGAATTCGACTAACATATGTTTCCTGCAGTAGTCAGACCTTTAGTGTGACTCTAATGATACGTCAAAACTACTCTGCATAAGGCCCAAAAAGTTTTCTGCTCACTAGTCGCCATCTCCGCTACTAGCACTTTCCAACGGCAGACAGAGGAAACAGTGCATGCTTATGCGTGCGTACAAAACTGAGTGTCTCTTTCATTTGATGTATTATTTATAGCTGTAAGTTAATTGTAATAAATTCTTCAAAACCTTAAAACCCGATATTCATTTTGAAACACCCTATATATTGCGAATTTAGATCGCAGCAAATATGGAGGTTATATTTACACTAGGTACATTGGTGTTAACTTTTAATTTGTACTTAAAACATACATTAACTTAAGGAAACATAGTGTACAAAAGATATAATCATAAGTTTTCTTCAGTATATAAATTTGGAAGGTAGATTTGTTCTCATTAGTTCATATTCTGAGTGTTCTTTGAGCTGAGCCCATTTAAGAGGCCTCATCCCAGCAAAATTAAAATACCGCTAATTTTACACTAATTATGTGATTTCTTCAAGTAGATAAAAGATAATCGAAATGTGGAACAAGAGCGCCCTAGACAATATTATTTTACATGAGATACCATTATCACGACTCACTTATCTGCTTTCGATTTCGAGCCATTTTGAAAATCTGTATTTATTTTCGCGTTTCTAGATGGCTGAATACGGAAAGCCACTAGGTGACTTGTGATAACGATACCTCACGCAAAATAATATTGTCTAGGGCGCTCTTGCTCCACATTTTAATTATCTTTGATCTATTTGAAGATATTACATAATTACTGTGAAATTAGCGGTATTTTAATTTCGCCGGAATGAGGCCTCTTAAGGACAGAGAAGGATGTGACTTAGTACTGACAGTATAGTTTAATGTAGCGGTCCGGGACGTTAGGCTCAGATTGTGTGGCGAAATCCCATTGGGAATTCGAGTCTTTCTGAAGATCATGGGCATTTTTAAATGTTTTAGTAGTTTTCATATGCGTATCCGTGTCGTGCCAAATTAAGTAAAAAATTGAATAAAATTATTTACAACCCCATACAGAGAAGTGTCCCGGTTGGGGCAATTTTGGTTTTAAAATTGGTAGTGTGAGATCTCCCTGGTTGTATGCCAGGCCATATGAGTTTGGAGTGAACAGCAACGTCTTTGCGGGTATTCTCGCGGTTTTGCCGTTTCCTTCCACGCTCTCATCCAAATCAATTGTTTTATAGTCTGATTATTTAAATATTGAAAAATATGACACAGCAACTGCACAACAATGACTTAATTCAGTGTAACTCTGAAGATAAAAGGTACTTAAAGCAGTGGAAGGTATAGAAGATAAAAACGGGGGGGGGGGGGGGCAGACAGAACTCAGACTATGATAGGTATATTATGAGTTTACAATTTTTCATGGGTACTTCAGAAAAGGAGCGTCATTTCAGATTTTGCTTGGGGGGGGCAAGACCCCTTGATATAAGTAAAATTTCGCGTTTTTCACTGATTTACTATTATTCTATTGATAAAATCTATATACATCTCAAACTCAGGGAGGCAAATGCCCCTCCCTGCCCCCCTAAATGACGCCCCTGCTTCAGAAGTTTTCAATTCAACAGTCTCCCGATGAATATAACTGCTAGGTTGGACGTTGAAGTTGCGTACCTCAAGTATTGTTTTATACATTGCATGACAGAAAAACTGCAACTGAAATTATATGTAGTGTTTCAAAAATTTTCCAAGAAAGAATAAAAGTCATTGCTTACTGTAAACTTTCAAAAAAAAAAAAAAATACATAAATAATACTTTCAATAGCTTTTGCCACTCAAAAAACTTGGGCCCTTGGTTCCCCAGTCGTAGGTAAGATTCGCCATTGCCTGAAAGGCAGTAAAGTTGCTTTTGAAATGTCAGTTCAGATAAATAAAACGCAGCTGGGACACCAAGGGTTTAATTCAATTAAAAATACATGATTGTTTCGCGCGTGATCGATTTCGTTGTTTATGTTTATTACAGACAAACCTAGGTAATTATACTGTATGTATGTATCGGTGTATGTATGTATATGTGGAAGGCCTATATGAATTTCTGTTCTGTATTTTTTTTTTTTTTTTAGTATAAAAAAGAACGCATTTGTCTCTTTGTGTCTGTGATCATATTTTCACATAGAAAGATTTCACCTAAAGCTACAGCTGCCAAACTGTGTACACAGATAAATCATCACGAAATCTAATCGCGCATGGACCCATTTTTTTTTTTCAGTTTTTGACTCGGGAGGGGCGAGGGTAATGGCGGATTTCACACATTTTGGAAATCTAAAAGGTATAGTATGAAGCATATCAGAAGCCCGTCAAGTTAGACAACCCCAACTACTTTGATGTGCTCCAGGTTGCATACTGTTCATGCTATGGTAATAACGGATACCTGCTATTGATAAATGTTTTACAACTTGTAAATAATACTTGTAAAACACCTAAAAAACCTTTTTTAAAAAACAAAAGAGACTAGGCTTGTAATACTAGCGTAAAACTGACAAAATCAAACATTTTACAATTGAATATAAGTATAGTTTGCTTCCAAACAAAACCCACTTTTTCCATTGAAGATCAGGAGCTGTGGTGTAGGAGTTGATCGTGTGTATCTTTAACACTGACTACTGGCTAACTCTGAATAGTGGCAACATCGGACTCCATACGTGGTGCTAATGACAGTTTTACTACTGATGACAAAGTTGGTTTAGTTTGTGGTCATAATATATTATAAAATTACCTTCGAACACAACAAATCGAAGGTGACAATCCTAGTTTTTTTTAAAGTTTTTTTTAACCCACAATAGCTATTTATTATATTATAATGTATTTTTTTCTTATTTTGTTTACGGCTTCCACGGAGGGTCACACATACACACACACACGCACAAATATTAAGACTTCGCATATTAGAGCGAAAATTCCCAAAACTTCTTACAGCAGCGTGCCAGTGCTTTGAACAATACTTCGCTGGATTGTTTGACATTCTTCTGCAATAAATGCATAACAATTCGTTTCCTCATTCATTACCTGTTAACTAATATAGGCATAGCGCTCAGAGTTTTATATATTACGGTAGCCATGTTTTATTTTGTTTTGGGTTTTATTATTGTTATTATAAATGAAAATATGAAAGAAGAGGATGACAACAACAAATAGATGTTGGAAAAAACAAATAAGATGAACAACAGAAAGAAAAATGTGGACAACACTTAACATCAAGTAGCAAATACATTTCGTCTCATTCGAACGTTTCTACCAAGTGATCGTTTTATTAAAAAAAAAAAAAAAAAAAAAAAAAAAAAAAAAAAAAAAAACCTGTTGTTGTGCGCCTTGTTTTACACGTTGCTAAAAGCATTTACAACGGAATAAAAGAGCAAAATGGAGAAGTTTAGAGAAGAATGGAATGGGTAGAGGAGAATGGAGAGAATTGTAGGTGTGGGGTTATGTGTGTACGCCAGAAAAAAGTTTTTTTTTCCTATCCATTATACAAAGCACGTTAAAGCTGACAACAAACTTTGTGTGATAATTGTTAAAAGTTTTTTGGTCGGAGGAGGAAACAATACGGTTGTCCGACTGGACACATACTCACATTCTTAGAGATCAACATGTACACAAGTATGTGTTGGTGCAGCGGGGTGAGGAAAAAGTAAGAGAGCAAGGGGGAACACAGATTTTCGTGAAGATCTGTACACCTGGGTGGCAATAATTCGATTGCATGTCTAACAGTCAAGTGCTAAAATCAATTCAAAATATTTTATTGTATTAAAAATGTGCGGATATCACATGACTGCGCATGTACGTATGTATGTAGTCATTCACATGTCTCCGTGTGTGTGTGTGTGTGTGTTTCTCTCTTTGTATGTGTGTGTGATTTTTCCTCATTGTTTGTATGTCTCAATAAGTGATGCAAGTAGGAGAGTCTTAACTCCTTAATTCGTGCTTTTCAACCTAACTAAAAGTTCTGTGGGGGAAGGGGGATATATATATATATTCTTTTTCACGTACGCTAAAAAACAATTCACTTAGCACAATGTTGTGAATCGATACTCCAACTACTTGTTCATAAAAGGATTTAAAGAAAAAGATAACTTTTTTTTATTTCTTTTATCGTCTTGCATTTGAAGGGGAAAATTGTAGAAACAATAGTTGAGGGTATCGAACTCGGGAACACACACACACACACACACACACACCATTCTCACCTCTACTACTTTAAATGCTAAAATACAAAAGAGCATACATGTATTGATCAGGTAAACAGTGAAAAAAATGCATATGTGTATGTATATACAACTGTGACAAAGCCTAACTTTGCAAGAGGATACGCTAGAAATCATTCGGGGTTCTAGAAAAGATGTGTTGTTTTTGTCAATGATTTTGAAATAAGAACAGTTTAAACGAATTCTTTGCTAATATATATATATATTTGAAAAACGTCAAAAATCCTCTGTCTGCAAACCAAATAAATAAAATAAAATTTAAAAAAAGGCATTTTAAAGTTCGTCTACAAAGATTCAAGGGTGAGTTAAGGGTGAAAGTATTTTATTTGAGAATATGAGGAAGAACACTACAGTAGTTTCAGCAGATATACAGTAAAACTATGAAATGTTTTGCCTACTTTACCATTAAATTCTGTAATTAGCCGTAATTTTAGAAGGGTTTAGCAATTTTAGACAGATCACTTGCATTGCGTGATTGAACTATTTTTGAAGGCGTCTTTTAACAACACTGACTATCCACTTTAATACTCAGAGTTTGTATTGTAGGGTATCTGTTTGTGAGGTGTCATCAGTTCAAGGATTTTTTTTAAAAATATTTCTTGCACCTTTTGAAATTGTTTAAAATTTTTGATTTCAAATACTTGGATTGGTTAGCTGGAAATCGCGCTCTTCAGGAATACACCAAGAAATCTGATTGTGCTCTTGGAAGCAGACTCAGCGAAAGCGATGAATGATATATGTACAGTAGAATCTCGAAATCTCGGCCTAATGTAGACCGAAGGGTGGCCGAGTTTGTGAAAATGTCGGGTTATCAAGAATGGAGTTAAAAAAGAATAAATACGAGTGTTTCCTCAGAAAATACAGTACTGTACTTCTATGTATTGGTTGCTTGAGAGTACAACAGAGAATAAACCGCCGAAATACCCTTAAACAAAAGAAAAGTACGTACTTTATGAAGGCATAGCTTTATTACTATATATAAAAATGACAATTAATGAAAGACACTGTACAGTAATTTATCTAATAAAGACAGACGTCAGAAAAATACCCAGCAATAACCTTGAACGGGTCTGCGCCAGGGTATGGCCTTGTTATCCAGGCTGTCGGGTTATTGAGTGCCAAGTTTTCGGTACTCTACTGTATATCAAAATTGATCATTGCTCGCATATTTATAATAAAGTTTAGTGTATATTATTTAGCTGTTGAGTTTTTAACTTGTAAGTTTTTAGTTCGATTATTCTTTGCGTCGCGGCGCGTAGTGACGGCAATATCTTAATTTTCAGGCATTGAACTGCGTACATTTTATATGGTAGAAATTTGGTTAAACGAATGCCGTATTTTTGGGATATGGAACGTTCTGATATTGGACAGAAGAATATGCTCGATTTTCCTCAAGAATAAATAGGGATAATGCTTTTTGTTCTCTACTTCAGCTACTAAAGTCATAATCAAAACGATATTCTACAATTCCACTGAATGTTAAATAATGTGAGAACAAAATACAAGGAACAATTTTAAAATTAAATTATATTGCACAATCGCTTGTGGAAATGCATTTTTTTTCTCTCTGGAATGAAAACATTTTTTCCATGCTTTGTAGTTGTAATAATGCTTTGTCATTTCCTGTCTGTATTAATGTGACACCCACAGGGTGAATGAATAAGTAAGGAAAAGAGTGGGGTATAAAGTAAAAAGCATTGCCATGCCTACCTCAAAATGGCTCTGAGCACTTAAAAAGTTTGTCTAACCTCAAGGTCAAGTCAATTTCGTCTCTAAGAATTTAGATATGACCATTTTCTTGGAAGGAAATAAGGCGCTAAAAATGGTGAGAAAGAATGGGTAAATATACTCTATATAGTTCATCCTTGATTCTCTTTAAGGAGAATTGGATGAAACAAGCAATAGAAATAATCCCATGATAAAAGCAGTGGCAGAGTAAAGAGGGGGTAAATTCCTTTGCAGTGACTATTGTTTTTTCATACATTTATTTCTATGTAGTCCTGAAGTGAAGCAAATGTTAGTTTTCGAGAGTTTCTATTTTCGAGCAAGATAATTGAAACAAAATTTAAAATTCTGAGGGTTTCCGTACGTCCACCTCGTTGCTAGTGGTTCAATGTAAGCGGCCGTATTCCTCAGGCCCATACTGAATACGACGAGCAAACAAGGGGGAAAAGTGCGAAAAATCTTCTTGGCTCCAGATGTTTAGGCTTAGTGTGATACAAATAAGATATATATATATATATATATATATATATATATATATATATATATATATATATATATATATATATATATATAAGGGAAAATTAAAAGAACCTAATATTTGGAGAATGGAACTCTTTTTCACTAAATATCATTCATGTATATTGTTATAAAGGCAGTCTAAAATTTGTTTGAAAAGTGCGGTATATACATACCTAAAAAATATATATATCATATTTGGATTCAGGCCCGACCATAGAAGGTGAGGGGCCTAATTGGGAATAATTGTTTTTGGACTCAAGTTCGTAGCCAATTTACTGTTACGTTGTTTGTACTGGATAAGCCAGGAGTATATTATACGTTATCGCGGGACCCATTTGGGAGTAATCGGTGCAAGGCCGGCCCTGTTTAGACTCTTCATATTTGTAGATTAGTAGTTGTATGCAAACAAATGGTCTAATATAATAGAAACTATGTCATTGCACACGAAAATGAAACTAGATGAAGATCTTTTGTTGTGTAGGGGACAACGTTCTCTACCCCAGCTCTTGATTTCCGGTCTATCAGAACTCTTTTCTGAACCATAGGTGAAATGAATGCTGTACTTAGTGGCCCCATTATTCTACCTACATCGGAGTAAGTGAGCTAAAACCTTATTCTCCTTGCAGAACAATCAGAAATAGACGTTGGAAGAATAAGGAAAATATATTAAATACACTTCCTTTAGTTTTTCTGTTTGAAAATAACGGAAAGCAAAAGGAAGCAAATACTCGTTCAAACAGTTCGGTAGCTTCAAAGTATTGAGGTACAAACCAAACTGCTGGTGCGTTTCAGATATTGTTTATCTCTGAGTTAACGAGTCGGGCAGGCAATTGTGATATCAGAAACGGGAATTATTGGTGTTGCTATCTGCACGAGGATTCTTACATACATATGGTAATTGTAGGTTCATATGAAATGTGTTTCACTGTGTACAAACTTTTTGGATAAGTCGTGCCACCACTCAGGGCCGTTTTTTTTTATCTCCCCGGCGCCCTAGGCAATTCAAATTGTTACGCCCTCCACTATTTCCAGAGCACCCCTTCCTTCAGTTATTACTTTGCCATTTTTGGTTCGGAGAGATTTTCCCTTAACTCCCTTACTGTTTTCCCATTCTTTGTTTTTGCTCTTTGGAGAGTTTTTCCTAATTAAATAGTTAGTACTTTGTTTTCACTTCCCAGTTATCCTCAGACAACTGTCCTTAAGCATTCTTATTTATCAAGTAATAAAAAACTCTATTTTCAATTAACAAAAGTAAAATTATACGTATCACATTTACATTAGCCGCCGAGATCTAGTTTGTTCGTAATCAGGTAGCTCAACCGGAACGGAAATGACGTTTTTAGCACTAGCGTATTTTAATTCTCTTTTTTCGCCCCCCAAGTTTTTTTGCGCCCCCAAATATTTTGTGCCCTAGGCACGTGCTTAGCGTGGCTAAGCGGAAAAGCGGCCCTGCTTCTATTATCGCTTATGTTCTACTGGATCAGTAGATTATGAACCATCCCTCGACATTGCAATTTTCACTGCAACGAACTACGTTGAAGCAGAGACATTAGAATTCTGTTCCATTCCAACCTACATGTTTGCAATAAGTCAGACGTGTTGTAGACGTCGTTTTAATATTTCAAGTGAGCAGAAATGCATTAGGCTCAAGTCAGGGCTTTTGACAGAAATATAATGAAAGAGAAGAACATTGATTCCGGTTTCCTGTTACGTAACATGATAAAACGTTAGGGAATAAATGGACACTTTGTTCATGTGGATCCGCACCTGTTCTAAGGTGGTTCCGTACAAACGAGGGCAATCTTTAACGATAAATTTAGGCTATGATTGTTTACTGAAAGAAGGTATCATTTAGTTCAACGTTTCTGTCCATCTTATAGGCCTATAGAAAATATCGTCGTCGTTCTGACAGAAATCACTAACTCCCTAAAACTGAGTTTTTTTTTTTTTTTTTTTTGGTATGTTAATACAGAAAACTGAACAGCGAAAGAACAGTGGAATTATGCGTAAGAATAAGAACATAATATAATATTAGAAATAACGTAAAACGTAGTCTATATTTGTATTAAGATTGTCAAACCTAATTTAGCAATAGCTATGTGACTTTGAAACAGTTGTATCTCAAAGGTAATATTTTGGGCTTAGTGAATTCTGACAGCACAAAGATTATATACAATATAGTATCAAAATCAAGTAATTTTTAGTTTGGTTACACTGGAAAATTGTTTTGTTATATAGGGAGGAAACCGACAAACTCTGTACCATGTTTCTCACTTGAAAACAAAAGAAAAAAAAAATATTGCACTTTGCTGAGAAATGTCTAGTTTCGGAGATACAAACCAGTTGAAGGCAACTTACAATGATACGTAATGACACCAGATTTGCTACACTGTGACCATCAACAAACTCACTTAACGAGTTCCTTACATTGAAACAGGAGAAAAGTTTGTTTTGCACGTTAAAGAGATGTCCCTAATTTCAAAGATGCAGATAGAAGCAATTTAGTGATAATGACACCAGATTTGCTACACTGTGACTAACAAACAAACTCAGTCAATGTGTTCCTTACATCGAAACAAGAGGAAAAAAAGTTTATTTTGCACTTTGCTGAAATAAATATACACAGTTTTCATGTTTCGATCTAAGGAAAACGTTGACTGAGTTTGTTTTTGATGGTCGCAGTGTAGCTAACCTGGCGCCATTATCACTAAATTACCTACAACTTCCTGTATCTCTGAAACTAGGCATTTCTCAGCAAAGTGCAAATTAAACTTTTCTGTTGTTTTGATGCGAGGAGCATATCTGCGAAGTTTGTCGGTGTCCTTCCAGAACACCCTGTATATACTTTAAACCGTATACAGAGAGAGTCACCGTTTCCTACGGGAAATTTCTCTGCATTGTTGGTAAAAAACTTTCTGCTACGTTCCTCACCATCGCTGTCGCGGTACGTATTGCACAAATGTTACCATTATGCGTGAGGTGAATGTTGGTCTCATCCAATGTGAGAACTGCCTAACTTTTTGATTCACTTACGGCAGTTTATCTTACGTTCAGCAACGTAGCGCGGAAGGAAGGCAGCGAACTGCGCTAGATTTAATCCCCGGACCATGACACATTGGGATGGTGGGCCTGCCAGTTGACGAATTCCATGAAGCACCTCGAGCGACATTTTTGCTGGTAACCTCAACGGGGTCTCTCTTGTTGACTTACAGTTGCCTGAGTACAATATCTAAAACTGCGCTCATTCCAATGGTTAAACCTTTTCAAAAGAATTGTTTCACTATTCGTTTGTACGAAAAATGTACGTGAAGATGCACCCTTCCCAAAAGCAATTCACTCTCAGCGGCTTTTCACTAACACTGATACTCCGTACTCCGGCACCTGCAAGCTGAAACATCACACTGAAAACAAGGCCGGTTTCATATTTCTGCTCCAACTTCACAGGTGTCAGCAGTGTTGCCAAATCGGACGGGTATAAAAATCTGAACGTGTAGTATGTGACCAGGAGTACAGGGTGTTCAGAGTGGAACTGACAATTTTTAAAAGTATGTTATTTAATATGGTAAGGACTGGAGTGGCTAGAAACTTAAAAAAAAAAAAAAAAATAATCGTATTAAGTTCTCCTTTAATAATGGCAGGCCATGTTGATCTCCAAAACAGTACAAACTTGATACACATACACAAAGATACCAGAAGACTGATATACATAATAGTGTGTGTAAGAGTAACAAGGTTAAAAATAAAATATTTGTGCCGCTATTCAATACATACACACACACACACACACACACACACACACATATATATATATATATATATATATATATATATATATATATATATATATATATATATATATATATATATATATTTCTTCTTTTTCCTTTTTTCTTTTTATCTTCACATAGGAGCAAGAAATCTTGTCGTATACTGTGAATATAACAAAAGACCTGGTTTGCGTTGTTGGACCGCATTCCAGAACATAACTTCTCTCATTCCCTCCCCCTCCTCTTCCCACTTGCGCGCTACTCCATGTCTCTTGCTCCAACTGCGACATTATACAGTATATATATACGTAATATATGTGTGCATGTATTTGTGTGTGAGAGAGAGAGAAAAATAGGGAGGGGGAATTTTTCGGGTCGGTTTCTGCTGTTTTTCCTCTAAATCCCTTTTCTTTTCTTCTTTTTTCAAATAGCTGTTGTGTGCGTGGAGAAAGAAGAAAAGAGTACGTGGAATAATAAGAGAATATGGGGAGAAACAGAATTTATACCCTGCTCTTCATGATTTTTCAGGTTGAACTGAACAGGCCCACGCACGGCACGCAGTGGTCGTTGCTTAACCTTCACGCACGCAAATCGACGCAGTCGTACCTATACGTCCATTAACATGCTCATCAGCTGAATAAAATTTCGTTCTTCGTTTCTTACTCGTGTCTGTCTTATTTCTGTATAATGTACCCATTAAAAAAATCGTAGTAACTTCAAATCAAGTAACAAATTTTGAACTGCGACTACATAGCCATGGGTGCCGATCAACAGTGCTGATTTTTGTATAATTTGAGGGGGAGGGGGGCATTCAGATATATATGTATTTTCTTGTCAGCTATTTAAGCAATGATCCTAAGAAAATATATCCAGATCCTGACAAACCCAAACAGTTTTTCGGGAGCCCAACTCGCTAGTTCCCCAGAGTCGGCGCTCGTAGTGCCCATATGGAGTAGTCATACAAAATGCGTCATTAAATTTTAGGGAGCGGGGACTGAAAGCAACCAAGAATTTATATTAAAAGTATATGATATGTAACCCACAATAAAATACATTTTTAACCAAGGCTATATTTAGGAGATATATGTGATCAAAACTTTTTTTTTTTTTTTTTTTTTTTTTTTTTTTTTTTTTTTTTAGCAAGACGTGTCAAGAAAATTTAGGAGAAAGTTCCATGGACAGAACTGTTTTGTAGTAATAACGGGGAGTCCAACTGCCATCAAGGTCTTCGCTTTTTAGGGAGCCCTGTTCTTCATATTTTTTTATTTAATCGAAAAATGAAACAAAATTTCAATGCTTGACATGGACCGGTTCAAAATTCTATAGCTCTGTACCGAAGATCTTTTAAACTGTAAAAAATATAGTGGTGTCATTCTTCTGAGCATAGCATAAACAATTTTCTCTAATATCCTGAACAATAGACTCAAGGAAATAGCAGGAAAATCAGTGATAATGAATACTAATACGGATTTGAAACAAATTAAAGTACAATGGATCAAATATTCATCACAAGGCAGATAGTGGGAAAACACGTGGAGCATGGCTTGGAATTACACATTTTATTTATAGGTTTTAAGCAAATCTTTGACAATATTACTAGCAAAAGAATTATAGGAACTTTGAATACCACGGAAATTCCGTAGGTTAATTACATGCATGACCATGAATAATGCAAAGTAGAATTAGCAAACACATTTAACTTCAACAAAGAAGATTCTCGATCGACATTTCTATTTATTTTAGCCCTACACTGTACAGTAAAGGACATTGCTCAGAGAAGTACCGTATTCTCCGAATCCAGCCAAATATGTGTATATGCGAACGATATTGCAACTATTACTAGATCTAAAGAAATGAAAAGAAATATTTCAGCTTTACGTCCAGCGATTATGCCAGCTAGGCGAAAGAAGACGGTGATGATGAGAAATAAATGCAATAGTGGAATGAGTAAAGTGAGAGGAAACGGCAGAATCCCGAGAAAACCCACGAACACGGTGTTTGTCCACCACAAAGCCCACTTGACGCGAGATGGAATCGAACCAGGGACCCCGCATACCAGAGGTGAACGCTTTACCACTGAGCCACCGTGCCCCCTGCTAGATCTAAAGAGAGGTTAGCCCAAGTATATGAAGAACTGACGAAAGCAAAGAAAGAAAATAGTCTAGAAAGTGAATGAGACAAAAACTAAATATATGGAACCAACAAAGATCGGAAGGAAGAGAAACACAAGAGACTAGATAATTGAAAACGATATATTTGAATGGGGTAATTGCTTTCGATACCTGGAAAACATGATAGATAAAAACAGTAGATTTGATATGTGCATGCATACAGAATAGAATACAACTAGGAATCAAAGTTATCGTACGAAACTCGTGAGAAATACACCGTAAATTAATTTCCTGAACAGTCAAAGTACTGATTTACAAAAACATTTCTTCATATCTGTGGTGACATATAGGGCAGAGACGTGGGTTTTGGCAAGGAAAGACGAAATGAACCTGAGAATATTGGCAGGAAGGTGCTAAGAAGAATCTATAGAGCAGTAAGGCAAGATGAAAACTGGCGCATAAGGTATAATGAGAAATTAGATACGTTAATAAAAAAAGAGAGGACATTTTAAAGCATATCTAAAAACAATCCTGTTCACCCAGATACAAAATAGCAGGACATTCATGTAATAAATGTATGTGTGTTCTCTTGATACCCTCAGAGATTGTATTCTATTAGCCAATATCACCTTCTATGTGCAATTACCAGTAGTGGTAGATAAAGAACACTATTTTGACAGACTACACAAATATAACTTGCTATCTTTTGAATTAAATAGACACTTTATACCCTAAATCTCTTATTCTATTAGCGATTTTCCATTTCTACTAAGCATGTTTTCACGAGGGAATCTGTTGCATAACCCAGTAGTGGTTATAGACGAGCAACACAGAAGGTTAGGGCATCAAAACGCAGAGGTGGGCGCTATTTGAAGTCACTGGAAGATTACATGACAGTAAAGCTTATTACTTTAGTTAGAGATGAGGTGTATAAGTAAGAAAATATCTTACTTATACTTTCCTTTTTGTACAATAATAAATTTTTAATTGTAAACTTTCCAAATTTATGTCCCATTATTCTTTGTTTACACCTTTCTCTCTTTAAAATGACTAACTTGCCCGCTTTCGTATGTTCTGGCGATCCATCTTCTTCGAAATTGGTTTAAAGGTTAAGTTTTACTCAACCTTTATCAAATGAGTACTGGGGGCTAAAAACCTGATATTTAAAATTTGTAACCCTTCGTGGCCAGGTGCCTGTTTCCTTTGCGTCGGAGTTGGTTTGATTTGGTTTGATTTCACTACTTGGTTTGATTTCAATAGGGAGTATCTCGGATGCAAACCCAAGTAGTAATTCGTATCTCGCTTTAAATATAAGGCCCTGTCTCATTTAGTCTCGATACTGAAAAGGAACATTATCACTTTAAACTCGGGTGTAGTACTAGTACCAAGGCGTTTCAATTGTTCTTGCGTCGAAAGTTTGTACTATTGAATGGTGATAAGTTTAGGTCGATAATGTAGATGCTTCATTAAAAAAAAATCGCTTTACATCTCCCTACTATTAAGGCTATATATACTCCACCAGAGCTGCCATGCCGTCTCTATCTAGATAATAAAAATTGTTATTGGTTACAACTAAAAACATAATAAACGGTAGGATTATGAAATTTGCTCTACCACTAGTTCAAAATATTGTTAACATAACGCGCGCAAAAAAAAAAAAAAAAAAAAAAAACTATGCTCTAACAAGAAATGTATATGTTTTATCCGCACAAGACCCATGTTATACGTGACTTGTAGGCAGCCTGACTTCCCTCGTCAGCTAGGCCTGATTGGAATTACTCTGGCAGGGATAAAAGTGTATCTGAAAACATAGTATGACGTCACCCCGTCACCCTGCGTATCGTTGCCCATTGTAATTTTTTAAGGAACTGGTGGGACGGCCTACATATTTTTTTTTTGGAGGTGAGAGGACGGCGTCCTCCCGCGTTCCCCCTCACTTACTTTTACCCCTTCTCTAAAAACTATTCCATGAGCAGTTCCTAGATTGTCATTTGAACTATGTGCTTCTCAACAGGAGTCCAATTTCCTTTGAAAACTCGGGGAAAATGCGTCATTTTCTCTGCTTTCCTGTGCTCAAATTGGTTTCTTTTAAGCCACATTGTCACGTTGCAAGAACTTGTAGCTGTCATTTAAAAAAAAAAAAATCTTGAAACCCTACCATATTTCACCGTGTACACATAGTCTTGAAAGGGTCATAAAACATTTTTTCCATCTTGCAACGAGTTGAACAGTGTCCAACTTTCTGGGACGTCTTCTTGCTACCTGCTATCGCCCTCCCGCTGACATAAAGAAAAAAACAGTTTCGCCGCTTCCGAAACAAGGGATTCTTTTTGGACAGGGAGGGGGAGTGCGCCAAAATACATGTTTTTAATGAGGACGTTAATTGTTTGTCCACTAGACTGCAGTGCTGCATGGGTGGTGATACCTTTCTTACTTACAAGAAGTTGTAAAGTCTAAACAGTAGATAGAAAGATCGGGTAGCAAGGTCTTTTTTATGAAAGCTACAAGATTCTTGTAAATGGAAACGTGGTCTACTAAGATAGGTACTAGCCAAATTTAGGTACGGCCGTGACGAGGCTGGTGGCACGACCGTAGCACAGCAAGGGACCTATAGCTTTAGCCAGGGTCTTACTATCGCCCGCGCAAAGACGATTTGAATGCCCTCGTATTAATGCCACGTCCAGATTAAAAATGTTAAATTTCTGTCAACGAACCAACCCAGTCAACATTAAAAAAATGTTTACTGCATACGTCCAGGGCTATTTAGATCTATGCATGGGTTTGTATGGGCCATGGCCCAGGGCGGCAAATTTTCTCGGACCAGTTTTTTTTTTCTCATCATACCAAATGAACCATAATTATATTACTGAAACCGAATTATTTAATTGTATTTATTTTATTTCATCTACTTCCACTTATTATTCACTCACCTGACTGCCTCAAATTGTCTACACTGGTATTTATTAAGATTGAGGAGGCGGAATTTTTTAGTGGTCTGGGGCGGTAAAAATATCTATTATAAAGACCGCACAAAACATTCCAACAACAAGATGTACACGTTGCGGAAGTTTGAGAACCACAGGATTGTACTAATGTATACGTATTTGCCATTTTACAAAAAGGGAAAGAAAAAAAATAAATACAAGTAGAAAAAAGTTGGAAAACCAGAATTTCAACTTTGAACGCGATAAAAAAAAAAAAAAAATTATCGCCAGCGTTACTTCTGCGATAAATCTTTTTTCCGTTGTATTCGGTAGTCTTCATATATGATTGGCAAGTTGTTAAACTCAAACGTTAGCCGTGACAAGCATAAACCAATAATTACTGCCCTTTGCAAGGGTTTGTCATCCGAATAACGTTTTCACGTGATTATGATAAATGTAGTACTTATTTTCTGCCCGTATTGTTCTCTTTCAGAGGTAATGAGTTGATAACTGTAGGTTACTACCACACATAAGCCCACAATGTTTGTTTAGAATACAATGTGCAAATTAATACGAGCTTCACCAATCGCAATGCAAATTTTAAGTATTCGTGTATTGGATAAACAGAAATATAACTTTGTATCAAATGTGATAATGACTTTTGCTGACAAAAACAGTTTGTAACGAAATGTGTATTTTAGATGAGGATGAGGAATTTGGAATTGAAAGAGAGGGTCGTATGAACTATAGAAGATGGAAAGGAGGAAATAGTAGAGGAGAGTTGTGTTCGATACGTATTAGTAAAGATCTGAAGTGTGAACGGAATACAAGCTCAAGAAGTAAAATGCTGAGAAGAAAGGCGTTTTATCGATAGCTTAGCTGTATAGAACAAAGAAAATATATTGTATGTTCTATATAGATAGGGACCAATCTGCCTCAATTCTCAACTTATTTTGATGACCTCGTATAGGGTAGTCGCTAACGCTCTCGCCTTGGTGCAAACGGTTCTGGGTTCGATTCGAGGCGGGGGCACTCGGTCGAGAAAGTGTAAAAAGCTTTTTCAGAGCAACCATTCTGAATGAGGTTTTCCTGTTTTTTTTCTCATTCAGGGGTAAAAGTGCGAAGGAACGTGGGGGAACGCCGTACCCTCACCTCCAAAACATAGGTACGATGTCCCCCAGTTCCTAAGAAATTACAATGAGCAAAGGTAGGCAAGGGGACAACGTGACGTCATGCCGCTACCTACCGTCCCCCTACCTTTTTAGATCTACCTTTACCCCTGCTCATTCACACCAGGAAAATACCGAGGTGGTATCTAACTTATAGGTCTCAGGCAGCTTCGTTCCTTCCCTTTCCCGGATAATGTATTCACCGAGGAACGTCAGCCCTCATGCATGATGGGCTAAATGGCCGTCGGTGCCGAAACATAGATGTCGAAATCCCAGAAATCTAAACGCTAAATCCTCTCAACTTATTTTGACAATTTTTGAATGGTCAATACAGTGGTTGCAATCTGAAAGTCTAGCAAGAAGTATAAAATATATTAGTGATGGCCAGTTTTCTTGTATAAGGCAGTGCGGGCTAGGAAAAAAAGAACTATTCTTGGGGATCTTTTTTTAATATTTATGCCCCTACACTCCCTGAGTCGACAGTGCACTGAATGTCATACATTTACCTAATCCTCGTTCTGTTCTGGGTGTCTTGGTTCTTATTTAATGTATTTACGGCAATCAGGGCCTGAGCTACGAACATTTGAAAGTAGCCATATGAAATTTCCTGACACCAACGATCTTACCTCATATGAGTAAAATGGGCTTGGTACCTAAAAGGTTAAGTAAAATACTTCTACGGTTAAAAATATAGAAAATGTCGATTTAAATATATTATGGCGGCTAGCTATAGTATGTCTATTAGAGGATATACTATTCCTGTTATGAAAACAAAAAAATCACACTTTTCATTTTTATTTGCGGGCCAGATGAAACATACTAGCCATTTGGTCATCTATTGATGTATGTTGGAAGACATTATAGATTGCATTGAGTACTGTACTTATTTCTTACTTGAAATCAAATCCAGGACAATTTCCATCATTGGAAACTATCATTGGTAATAGACCTAGGAGAAACAAAATTTGCACGGTTTACAGAAAGGTAATAAGGTAGTGGCGCGGCTCTTGAGGGAAATGGCATTGATAAAAATTAAATATGTTATCACTACTGGCTAAGGAAAAAGAAATTATCTAGTGAACTAACATTAGGTAAGTTTCTATGATATTAATTTTTACCGATGTGGCTTTTCCTTCGAGGACCATCCTGGCATGAGGTAGAAAGGGTTGGAATATGGATCATCTCCGGAAGAGGTCAAGTATTGTAGTGGGTCTTTTGGATCTTAAAAACTTGAACAGAACTCAAAGAAACTATGTTGGGAACTTTTGGAGAAAATATATTTAAGATTGGCTGATGGCAGAATGTGAAGTATGATTTGCATTAAAGTTTATGGCATTAAGTATAATCTAAAATTGTACAGTTTCAGTGCAAGGAAATTAAATGTTGGAAGTAAAAATAATTGAAATTTTTCGTTTAACGTCGTGTGCTTATGCTTTGTAAGTAAACTTCAGCAGGAGGGTGGTTTATGAAGATAACTAAGCAAATAAAGAGACTGAGAAGTGAGAACGATTCTAAGTAAACCCTCAGACAATGTGTTGTCGACTAGTACTGTTAAAATTATTCGAGTTTTTAGGGTCCTTTTAGCCTCGCGGTTGCGGTAACGTCGCGTTTTTTTCTAACTACATTGATTCAAAAGAGTCTTTTTCTTGATTTGCTATGGAAAGAAGGTCCCATATGATACAATGTAAATAGAAACTACCCAGCTATCGCATATTGTAACTACCAGCATCGAATTTTCAGACGGCGGTGGTTGAAGATCCGCTCCACCATGGATAAAAGGACTCATTTAACTCAATGTGGTTAGAAAACGCGGGGTTGAGCAACTGCTGCTGGAACCGCGAGGATAAAAGAACCGTTAGCAGTACTATTGTGGATTACATATTCACACGGTGGTATCGAACTAGAGTCTTTCTAATTCAAGTGTGCCCTCGGAAAATATGTGAAATATGCTTTGGGGAAAGAAGTCTCTGTGTTGCCAATTTTACATTCAGTCATTTGGTCTTGGCGAGTGAAGGTTGCAGACTACTTAGAATAGCTAACAAGACAGTGCACAGCGAAGTCCGTCAATTTGGCAACCCTCCACATCGAACTATTGAAGGATCTCGGTCAAAGCAACTAGTCCCTCCTCTTTCTAGGGGAGGGACGAGAAAACATACGTCGACAGCAGTTCCATCAGGGGCACACTTGAAATGGAATAGCTCTGCAGCTGTGTTTTCAACAAATCAGATCTCAAAACTCACTAGAAACAGACTAGGAACTACCATAAGTCTACTAACAAGAAAGAGACTCATTTATCATCCCAATCGCTTTTATTAGTTAAATACAGTATAATGAAGTATAATAGTTAAAGTATAATTATTACAGGATAAATGCGCCTGTAACAGGGCTCGGTTCTTTGTGTTAATTTCTTTATGAGGTCGTTAATCTCATAATGAAAGACTATTATAGTACCAGTTTCATCCTCACATGTGTCATGGTTCTCGTATACTTTCAATATTTTTTTCTTAATTCGTTTCTTATCGATTTCCTTAAATACCAAGCATAAGAATTTACCTTCAAGTATGTCGTCTAGCAGCTTGACGAAATCTATCGATTGATACTTGTCTATGTACATTTTTTCCCGTTACAAAATATAGACCAATACTGTAGAATATTTTTATAAGAGTCATATCTAGGTTGATTGTACGTACTTATAATACTCGTAATTTTGAAAAAGAAATAGTACTGCAGTGGGAGATGGTTTAACTTTGGTACAATCAGTTCTTGCTCCACTTCCTCTGTGTACGCAAAATTTACCATCGAACGCAAAGCATTTTTTTTTTTTTTTTTTGGAATTGAGAATGAGAAAAAAGTTACGGAGAATAGATGATATTAAGACACAAAATTTGCATTACTGACGTCATATCACAAATTCACAAAGTCAATCTGTAATATTAATGATCACAAACAGAAATGCAAATTTTGTGTTCGTTTACGCAAACCGATATGTAATGACGATCCTGGTCACGTAAGGCAGTGATCAAGAATATTGTATTCTATAACCTTCTTCATATCTCCTCAATTATAGGCTGGTGGGCAACATGGAAATTTTAAAACTTTTCTTTCCTGTGGGAGAACTATTTTATACACTGATAAGGTCTCTTCTCCGTAACTGCATCTAGATATTCTATCCTTGGTCTTCCTCTTCCTGGTTTTCCTTCTGTCCTTCCCTCTATCAACACGGTGATCCAATCGGAGTGCCAAGCAGGCTATTTCTTCTGTTTCCTATTATCTTCATGATCTGTCGTCCTTCATTAGCTTCCTTTGGTACGTCGTCATTCCTTTTCCTTTCGGTCCATGACATGTTCAGCATTCTGCGCCATCACTACATTTCAAATGCTTCCAGCTGGATATTTCAGCTTTTCTCAATGTCCACGTCTCTGATCCGTACAGCGCCATGCTCCATACCAAGGTCTTAATAAATCGTTTTCGAACGCTCAACGACACATTTTTTATGTTAGTAGTCCTCTTTTCCTATTGAATGCTAGTTTAGCATGCACTATTCTTGAACTTATAACGCTATAAACAGGGCCGGATTAAGGGGAAGGGGTGCACCGGTTCATATGCACCCTCCCTTCGTTGTAAATATACACTATCTAAAATGAGAAGCTAGCACTGAAAATAGCAACACCTCCCGAAACTTTCTGCTGTTCTGTTTCCTTTTAGGGCTTTAAAAAAAATGATAGGGGTTTTGCTAAAACAATAGTTTAAGTCGATTTTGTAAAAGTTGAGGGAAGAGTATTCACCAAGCAAAGCAATATAACATTTTTCAGCTAGGGAAGGAAACAGAAACCAGGAAGAGGGAACAAATTTTCCTGCATACCACTTGCGACCCTGTTTAAAATACCCCCTTCGTTCTATGTATCAGGTAGGGATGCGCACGAGACGAGTCGAGACAGGATTTTCCTGACCAAATTCGAGTCGAGACGCTTCTCTTCCAATAGAAAAATATACATTTTTCGAGTCGAGACATCACTTTTACAGCACATTTTCGAGACGAGACAGCCACAAATTTTGTCTCGTGCGCATCCCTAGTATCAAGTGTAAAGAATATTGTGATATGTCACTTTGAAGAGTTTCAATGAGACTGGTTATTTTGGTGGCTATGGTGCACCCCCCCCCCTCAGAAAATCCTGGATCCGGCTCTGGCTATAAGATATCTAAAATTTAGACATTAACAAGGAACAACAGTTTTGGTGAAGAAATCGTTAAAAAAAAGTAAGTGCCATTATGCCAGAAAGGGAAGAAAATGCTGTCAACTAGAAAGAAGTTCCTTGTACCCGTCTTTATTATTACATATTAAACTTAAAATCAGGCACATCATTTAGATGTGTCAGTCTGAGACACTCCCCCCCTCTCTTGAGCTTGAGACATATATTGATTCATTGTAATTAATCCATTTTAATCAATTGTATAGTAATATGTTGAAGAAAAAAATGTGAAATGATACTTCTTTATGCACATCTCGAACTAATCTAGCAGTATTCCAATCGTACCATACAGTAATAAACGTCGTTATTTATATATTCTTATAGCATAGGAAGATCCACAGTATATTACAATATGTTCACGCGTGCAGTATAGCTAGAAGACAATCAGCATTTGATTACAAAACCCACTTCTTATCTGTATCGCTATTTCATACTGCTTCCGTAGCGTACCCAGGAAGCGTATCGTGTTTTCCTCAGCAGAAAACGGATCTAATGAAAAAAAAGAACCATTCTTCATCATACAATCAAAGCCCAACACAATGATGATCGTGATGATGTTGATGATGATAAAAGATGAAAATAAATAGTTAAAAAAAAATCCAAAAAGCTATTCCCTCCACTGGAGCATGCGGTACAAAAGAACAAATCTCTCGAAGAGGTCAGCCGGTAGCAGCTTCCTTAATGCGAACAGAAACAAGTAAACGTGGAGGAAGAAAGTAAAGAAGGGGCCAAAAAAAAGAAGAAGAAAGATCTAAATAATCTGCAGACGATGAGAAGGTAGAAGACGGGAAGGAGAAATATAATTAACGTTGTGGAGATCCGAGATCACCCGTCCGTAACCAAACATCTCGACTTGACTCTTCAAGCAACAGGGAGAAGAGAGGAGAATTCCGACCGGCCGGACGGTACAACCAACCCATTTTATTTTTGCTATCTTTTATGCTTCACTTCATGCTTGTATACCCTGACGTGACCTCGTAATTACTATAGAGAAAGAGAGAGAGAGAGAGAGAGAAAGATTTCGAATGCGGGCTTCAAATAAGCTGTTACGCGACAAACAATGATCATTAGCATTTTGGGAAAAATAAAGTACCCACTATACACTACCATCATTCTTGAATGCAGCGGTGCGTAATAAGGTTGCTTGTGGAAGTAACTCGAAACTATCTACCATTGTTTAGTTTCGCTTTATATTTTCCTTTCTTTTCTTTTATTATTCTTTCTCTTTTAAAATGTTAATTTCCTTTTCTTCTTCTTCTTCTACTTCTTTCAGGTACTAATACCATTTTCTGCTACCAATGATTTACCTTGACCTGACTTTTCAATACTATATTCTGTCACGAATTTGTCCTTTTTTTTCCAATAATGATAATAGATATTTCCCCCTGTAATTGTACTTCATAGATTAAATATAAAGAACTCAGAAGTCAAAGAGAACTTACTTCGACTTACAGATCGAAGTAAGGCTTCGTTGATTTGGACTTACGTTAGAGTAATTTCAGTCTTCATTGATAAACCCGAATCGATCCGGTGGCTGATAAGTTCATTTGATTTGGAGTGTTAGCGTCCCGTTTCAATAGTGAAGCTATACGATATATAGATGTACAGTATAAACATAATAATATTTAAACCATGTGAGTTTAACACATTCTAATTTTCTCACGCCTCGTGAATGATATATATATATATATATATATATATATATATATATATATATATATATATATATATATATATATATATATATATATATATATATATATATATATATATATATATATATATATTAATTCTTTTGTGGACGAAGAGCACCTACTAGTCGTGATAGATTTTCCGTCAATTTAAAAGCTCCATGAATATCTACTGACGTCTTTCAAGTTCTCCCTAGTGCTAGGGGGAGGAAGAGGGAGATCTTGATGTCAGTGCTGCTCTTACAGAGTAAATTTTGATCTTCTCCAAAAGATAGTCCATTTGTTGATAGTATTGTAGGCAATGTAGTAATTAAGGAATTTCTCCATTTCGTGGTTGCATTTTTTTCAGGATATATACAGTACCGTTCAGAAGTTTTTCGAACTGCCCGGATTTTTGTAAGCATTTGTTGTGATTCTGATATAGCTTAGCTCACGAATCTCTGCCGCGATTCTAATTCTTCATTGGTGTCAATCGCGGTAGAGATTCGTGAGCTAAGCTATATTTTGGTAAGAGATCTTTACCGCCCTGCATGAGAGGTGCTCCTGCCTATAGCATCAAATTTGACGCCCGTTGAATCGAAGTCTGAGAGGTACTATATATGATATGTCAAATCATAATTCTTAAAATTGAAACCAAAAAAGACAATTTGATATACATGTAGATATTGCATAGTATAAACAACAGTGTGGAAGGTGAGGCAAGATATTAGTTTTGTTTGGGAAATGTAGACATAGAGGATCAATGTAGTGACAAAAATTTCAAAGAGAAGATAGCTTTCCAAATTTTGCAATTCTTTATATCTTGTTGATATGCTAACGTTTAAAACACCAAAAATAATATACTTCGAAGAGTGTTTACGTTGGTTTCGTATGCTCCATTGTTGCTCGTTGAAATAGTGACGACGACCATTACATACATATACGCTTCCACTGAGCGACAATTGAGCAGAGAAGAATGCATATTGACCATCGTAAACATTTTTTCAAAGAATGGCGTTTTTAGCTTTTTTAAAGCCAGTATATCTATAAGGTATAGATGACTGCAAAATTTGGAAAAGAACTTTTGCTTTCAAATTTTTGTCACTGCATTGATTCTCTATGTCTACACTTTCCAAACAAAACTAATATCTTGCCTCACCCTCCACACTGTTGTTTATACTGTGCAATATATATATATATATATATATATATATATATATATATAATTGTGTTTTTGATGTCAATTTTAAGAATTATAAATTGACATATCGTCTGCAGTATCTCCCAGACCTCAATTATACTGTCGTCAAATTCTATGCTTGTACACGTCCCCGACAATGCCGGAACAGGAACCGGGCCTGCTTTGCGCACGCGGGCGGCAAAACCGGTGCCGGTGCTGCTTTGCACACAGATCTCGGTAATGCCGGTGCCGAGCAGCGTTGCCAACATGTACGATAATTATCGAATCATACGATAATTTTGACCCTTGTGCGATGTACGATAGCTGTTGTACGATAGTACGAAAGTGTACGATAATTTAACAACTCCTGGCAAGAAACAAAGATAATTCTGGAGGTGTTTGAAATCCGAAAGAAATTTCATTCATTGGTGAAAAGGAACACGAATTCTGCAACATACGAGTGTGTGACAAAATTACTCAAAACATTACAAAGACGATCAACGTCTCGAGAAGGCAAATTTAAGTTAGTCCGGTAGTAATTTAAATATTTTTATATTACACAGTTAGCTACATTTTACATTTATCGTACTTTAAACTCACAGAAGCATTTCACCTACTTACATATGTTCATTATTACTAGGTAATTGGTTAATTGGATCATTACAGTTTAACATACATCTTTAACACCAATGCTGTGTGAGAACATAGCACTTGCTCTACACTACTATTATTTGCTCTGAAACCCTGTAATCAAACCGTGGACCACGACCACACATACAAGAAACCGATCAAGAAGGGATAATTACTAGCCACTTAATGTAGATAAGTTTTCCCAGGGAAATATATAGTGTTGAAGGAAAACTAGATTTCTTCGGTAGACTGATGAAGAATTAAACATCAATCTTGTTTCCTATGCAGATAGTTAAATATAGTTTTAGATGTAAACGTTTATGTTAATTTCCTCTTAACAATAATATAGCTTGATACTGAGACTGAAAACAAAAGATACTATAATTTTACAACAAAAACGATAATTTAAACGTTGCGTACGATAATATGTTCTGATCAGGTTGGCAACGCTGGTGCCGAGAAGTAGTTTGAGTTTGAACGCGAAGGAGAGAACATGAGTCCAACAATAAACAAACGATATCTCACTCAGTTCACAATCGTTGTATGGAACAAATGCAAGACTAGACACAGAGTACATGATACATATTTTTATTATGATCTATAGGGTAAAGCAGCATGCAACCACAAGACTGGAAATTTTCTTGTTCTGTTTGTGCTTTTTTCAAAAATGAAATGAAATCTTTAAGTTTTACGTTAGGCTAAAGGAGATGGTGATGATAAGAAATGGATGAAATGGTGGATTGAAGTGGGAGGAAAGGGCTGGACCGCGAGAAAACCCACCACAAAGTCCACATGGCGCGATCTGGGATCGAACCAGGGACCCCAAGCACCGGAGATGAGCGCTCTACCACGGAGCCGACACCGACATTGTCGGCAGCTAGGCCGACTGCATTTGCCGGTGCCGGGAGTTCCACCGGCTTTTTTGCCGGGTCGGAAAGAGTGTGCAAACTATTATTTGATTACATTGCCACCGATTCCATCGCCGGTATTGTCGCAACCGGACCCGGCATTGCTGGGGACGTGTGCAAACGCTGGGGCAGGAGATATCTGATACAAGGCGGTGAAGTTCTCGTGTCAAAATAATAGGATCACAGTAAATGCCTACAAAAATCCGAGGTATTCGAAAAATTTTGAGCGGTAGTATATATAATGAACAAATTTCGACTAAAGTTCTATGCTCTCTATGCTCTATCTGACCCTAAGATATTATACACGCTGAATTGCAAGATATACACAGATTCCTGAGAAAATGTAGATAAATAACCGAGTAGAATCTGTTTTATTGAGATTTAGTGATTTTTTGGGAAATGATGTATGGATCAATGCTACACTACTCTTTATTTTTCAAATTCTGGGGACATAAAACGGATGCTGTCAGGACAGTTTGAAGAACAGAAAAGATTTTCAAAAAGTGTAACTAAAAAAAGAAGAAGAAGAAGGAGAAGCAGAACGGGAGTCTGTAAGGTCTTGTGCTTGCTCTGAAATGGAATGACTGAAAATTTTCCATCTTGAAGATATTTTGTAAATTTATTGCTAGTTTTCTTTTAGCATTACAAAGACTATCATATGGGCAAAATACAACTAAAATAATCCAAACATTTGTTTCTATTGTTCATCGGTCATTTCTTTGTTTGCAGAAAACGCCACTGATATAATACAACTACGAATCTGTAAGAATTAGTGTTGTAAAAAAACGGTTTTTTTTCTGTGAAGTTTTTTTTCAATAAAAAACATTGTTCTTTTTCATGTTTTTTTTCAAATGTCTGTTTTTTTTCTGGCAACTATTATTTATTGATTTATGTTGCAGATTATTGAAATAATCAACAGAACTTGAGTCGAAGCCCTCGTAACTTACAAATCGTTTGTTTCTTTGTACCTATACGAGCAAAATTGTGTGATTATTCCTTTCGGACCCAGGTCATTTTTGGAGTTTTCCTACATTTTCAGTTAGTGACGTATTGCTCAAAAACCATTCATTCGATTGATATGTTTAAGGCCTTGTTTTTTAGAAAATGGATATGGCTATGTTTTGGTGTAAGTTGCATTGCAGTGTTCACAACGGGTGGGAAATTATTGTAGTAAATGTAGGGGTGAAAATTTACAAAAAATTCCCTAACCGAATTTCATTTTTTTTTTTTTTTTTTTGTATCTAGCACCACTGCTGTTATATGAGTTCAAGTCACCTAAGCAAATTCTTTGGTGTGTTGACAAGGTACAGTGAAATCCTGAAATCACTGGTTTCCATTCAAAGAGAGAAAGAAAAAATTCTCTGTCATCATACACATGAAATTTTGACACTTTTTACGCCTCACAAGCAAAAATCAAATATGCCGGGGCTAATCATATAGCTTCTCTAATTATCCTATTGAAACTTTTTATGGTGCGTTCTGTAGGGCAAAGAAGAAGCTTTCAGGTAGTGGTACGTTTGTTTCAATATAGCCAGTAAGAGGGTAATAATAGAGGCGAAAAGGGACATTTTCCAAATTTCTCACCTAAAATTGGAAATTAATTGTTTTGGCTGGAAACACTGCCATCAGACAGACGAAAATTATCTGAAAATAAACCTTAGTACTCCAAGAATATATCCTACAAGTATTATGGCGATATCTAACAAATAAAGCACGAAATTTAAAAAAAAAATATCTCATTCTACCTCAGAAATTCCCCATTTTCTTACCATTTCTAGAACATGGTTTATTATAAACCTGAACTGTACTTTTTCTAATTATTCTAGTGAAACTTTTTACGGTGCGCTGTGTAGGCTAAGGACGAAGCTTTTAGACACTGGTATGTTTGTTCGTGTGTAGCTAACAAGAGGGAAATAATTGAAACAAAAAAGGGAATTTTTTCCAAAGTTGCCCCTAAAATCTGGAATTAAAATTTTCTGTAGCTTGCAACACTGCTATCAGACACACACACACAAACTATCTTAAAATAAGCTTTGGTATCCCCCTAATATATCCTACAAGTATGGTGACGATATCTAATAAAGAAAGCATGACAATAAAAAAATATCTCATTCTACTTTTAAAAAATCACAGTTATCTTTCCAATTAGAGAACAAGGTCTACTGTAAACCTCAACTGTACTTCCCCTAATTATCCTATTGAAACTTTCTATAGTGCGTTGTGTAGGGAAAATACGAGACTTCCAGATACTGGTACGTTTGTTCCGATGTAGCCAATAAGAGGGAAATAATAGAGACAAAACAGATATTTTTTCCAAAATGTCCCCCTAAAATCTGGAATTAAAAATTTCTGTAGCTGGCAACACTGCTACCAGACAGACACAAACTATCTTAAATTAAACATTGGTACACCACTAATATATCCTACAAGTATTATTGTGGTATTTAAGGAATAAAGCTTCTAATTACCAAAAATATATTACGGTAAACATAAAAGGTAAAAACTAGAAAAATCAAGGTTTAGAATCTAGATACCAATTTCTCGTGCGCCCACTAATTACCCCACTGTAACGATCTGTACTTGCGCTTGTTAAGTAAGGGCAAATCTTCGATTGGCGTAAGTTGACTTGCACTCGGACGTATGGGTACGGATTTATAAACAAAAATCTCGAATTTTTTGCCCAAATTTAGGGAAGTTTTAATTTCCCTAATTGGGAACACTACGCGCAGGCCCGTCCAATTGATGTCAACAGTTCGGTATCCACCCGAGGTATCTATCTGGTAAATCTCAAGGAGGTCTTTCTACAACGAAGGAAGCTACCGGGAAAAAAGGAGTAAAGGAAATTCGAAATTCGAAAATTCTCGAACTTTTGACGGGTGAAATTTGAGAAGGAAATTCGACACCAGAAGAAAAAGAAATTAATATGATAAACTATGGTCCAACCATATTTGGCAAGAATAATATCCCGATATCTTAATTAGTGTCCACACAGGAGCAGATTAAAAAAGTGACACACCCGTGTGTGCCAGTTTGGCCACCTAGTGTACATTTGATTACATTTTTTTTTACTACTAACCCGTGTTGTTGTTGTAGTTATAGTCTCGACTAATAATAATATCGTTGTTGTAAACAATAACTTTATAAGGAAAATTTTCTCTCCTTTTTACATCTTAGTTCCAACGCTGTTGGTGAGAAATGCAGGGTGTTTCAAAATGAATATCAGGGTCTTAAGTCTTCGTAGTACTTATTACATTTTACCTACAATTATAAGCAATGCATCAAGTAAAAGAGCACCTCAAACAGTCTTTGCTACAAGTGTCCGATATGAGATTCATTCGTCACATGGTACACATCCAGTCGATAGGCCAGAAAGGCCCATAAACCTTCCGCCATATGGCACAAAACACATTCAATTTAGGGGAGTCTCGTTTCAACTGTACCATCTCCTGAGGATTTGCTGACGGCCAGATGCAAACATTATGAGTGTTCACATTAGCTTAGGTGAAATGTCGATTTATCACTGGAGACGACACGATCCAGAAAATCTTCATTGTTATGCTGCAACATTTCACTTGCGAAATTGGCATGTAAACCGTAGTCTGTAGGCTTTAGACCTGTAGCAACTGCAAACGATAAGGACATAGTTGCAAGTGTCTCCTTAATATTCTTCACACAGACGGTTGCACTGTACAGATTCAGTCTTTATTAAAACACAAAAAGCTTTCTGCTCTCTCGTCTCCATCTTTGCTACTTGCTCTTTCTTACGGCAGACAGAAGAAACAATGCATGTACATGCGTGCGTACAAAACTGTTTGAGTTGCTCTTTCATTTGATATAATATTTATAGTTGTAAGTTAATTGTAATAGATACTACAAAGTTTCAAAACCCTAATATTAATTTTGAAACACCCTGCATTACTTCAAATTCAGTCATCCTATATTCATGTCTGGTATATACATATACAAGAAGTGCCATTATTATCAACTACTAACTTTCATCATACACACGTCCGTGCAATGGCATAATTTGCCGCCTCCACCTTTCTCCAGAAAGAACAAATTTTAAAAGTCATGATTTTAAGTATGCTACTCCAGTATGAACAGCGAAGGGGAGGGTAAGTGTAGTCGCACTCAGAAAGGCTTAAATACTAAAAATGCAATCCCGTTGTGTCTGTTTTTTTTCTTTAAATATTAATCTATTATGTTAGTGAAAGATAAAGCAAACACACCTACAGAAGAAAGATGGTAATCCTTTTTATAAAATTCAATATCGAGCTTCAATCTCAATGTATCGGTTTGCAATTCCAATGCAACTAATTCTTTTATCTTTATTTCTTGATTTTTCTTCTACATCTGTTAACATTATTTTAAAAAGTTGTTTCTATCTTCAATGATAAGGAACTTGTTTCTGACAAAAACAAGACTAGTTGTCATATCAAAACTGCGATAACTTACTAAATGGAACAGATATTCGCTACTATTTGAGAATTGAATTCTTGCATTCGAAAACAATCAAGCAATTTGTGCTCGGATTGATTCGACCATTTGCTTTAGCATTATCCATGTAACCTTAAACTAATGCAACCTAAACATAATTTATGAATGTAGTATTCAAATAGGTCAGCTTAGTAAATGTAACTACCATCATCATGAAGTCTGTTTCCAACAAGAAATATTTAATTTAAATAATATACTTATAACTATAGACCGGATGTTAGGCAAAATGCCTATTCTTTAATGCTAAAGATATTATCAAAAATAACGTTTGAAAGTTTATATCAGGGATTATAGTTTCGATTTTATTTTGCCAACTTTATTTTGCCTATTTCGCCACTCACTGCCTAAATAATTGCTTTAGTGCCTAATGTTGCGTATTCTAAGCATTTTCTTTGAAATAAGACTTAATTGGGAAATATATATATTGGGAAATATATACTGTAAATAACACAAGCACATGGTATATTACAATCTCTCTCTCTCTCTCTCTCCCTACGCACACACACACACACACACACACACACACACACACACATATATATATATATATATATATATATATATATATATATATATATATATATATATATATATATATATATATATATACCAAGCTTCGTTCTTTACATATAGAATGAAAGAAGACATTAACAAACAGGTATGTTGCTATATTCTTTGAACACTATTTATGATTAATCTATTTTTTAAATTGTATTGAGTATTTATCTTCATTATTTCGAATTACATTTAAGTGCCTATTTTACTGCTTATTTTTTAAAAATTTTAAGTGCCTATTTGCCTGCCTATTTTTCAAGTTTAAGTTTTTAATGCCTAAACATCCGGTCTCTACTTATAACAGATTTTGCCGGACCCTCCAAACTTGCCGCTCCATGCAAATGCACGTGTTACAGGTATGGTAGAGCCGGCTCTGCATATCATATATATCTAGTCGAGAAATTATTTATATATGATATTTAGAAAAATACTATTAGGCAAATTAGTATTAGTTTTTACCTTTACACAAGTTATTTGAATTTTATACTGTTTGTGACATTATTTTCGTACTTATTAAAGGCCTGCTTTCACGAAAAAACAAAATTTCATTTCTACTTTTATTTCTTAGTTGATATTGATGAAAACTGCTGAAACCCGAATTGTTAATAGGTATGGTAATCATGTAAATTGTAAAATATATGTAGCGTATTAGTATCTAGAGTTTAATTTATGTTTCGTTTTACGGTGATTGCACCTACATAAAAATATTTCATACTTAAATAGACGTAAGATGCATTACAAATGACTATTTGAAAAAAAACGAAATTTAGAAAAAAAACGAGAGGCAATGTTTTTTTTCTAAAAAAAACGTAAATTTCTGAAAAAATACGAACGGTTTTTTTTCTATTTACAACACTAGTAAGAATGTACAAATGACTTGTTACAATTCTAAAAGTGTAAGTTTGATCCATCATTACAGAGCGAAACTACTAATAACATAATACAATAATAAAGTTCTCTTGCGGCTATATGGTTAGCGTACGCGTTTGGCTCCTGAGACCCGAGTTCGATTTTCGGTGGAAGCTTATATGATTCAGAATCCACGTTAAGCTGTAGGTTCATTATCTCATACAGCCTCGGTGCTGAAAGGACGCGGGATACTTAACTCCAATCCAACTAACCAATCAGATAATAATAATAATAATAATAATAATAATAATAATAATAATAATAATAATAATAATAATAATAATAATAAATGAAATCTTTCATAATGTAACGTCCTGCGTTACGCCATGTAGGCTAAAGGATGACTAACGACAGTAACTTATTAGGAATAAATGGTGGAATGAAAATATGGGAGGAAATGGGGAAAAAACTGGGTAAAACTCACGGACACAAACTCACTTGATATATAATCGAACCACGGACTTCTTGCAATAGGGCTGAGCGCTTAACCACTAAACTATCGTGCTCCCCCATTGCTGGTCTTTGAATGCAGGGAATGGATTTTTCTATACAAGCGGCTTAGTGCCTTAAGAGCTACTGTCACCGATCTACTTTTCGAGATGTGAAAATACTTTCACAGCTCCTTTTCGAGACGAGACAGTCCCAAATCACGTCTCATAGGCGTCTATTGCAAGAGCTCTGCCTTATCTGGTGTCTCGTCTCGTCGGCAAACTAGTCTCAGTTACTGAGCAACCCGAATTAATAAACGGGATACACAACATACACATTCTTTGTTCGCAAGGGAAAAGATGGAATGTAATAATAATAATAATAATAATAATAATAATAATAATAATAATAATAATAATAAGAGTAATAATAATAAGAGTAATATACATGGAAGAAATAAGAGGAAAGCTTTGTACAGTCGATATGTTAACGCCTGACCTGATCTCTTAATTACGACAGAAGTTGATGGCGTATCTACACATCTCGTCTGTATGAAATTACTTGAAGCGTGTTTGCTTTATTTCTTCATGTTATTTTGTGTATACAGACAGGGTATATAAATACACATATGTAATACAGAGAATACATATATTTATATATACTCATATAATCTCTTATTTAGCTATCTCCATTTCATCTATTTTCTTCTGCTTTTTTTGAATTCATCAACCCATCTCTATTCCCTTTTCTCCTCAGCTTATCTTTTTAGTCTTTCTTTCTCTCTCTCTGTCTCTCTTGGTTTTCAAACGAATTTTCCTTTTCCTCCATAACTACCTAACGAGGAAGGAGGAGAATGAATTAAAAACAACAACGAGATATGATGATGATGATTCGTGTACACATAACAATTTTTCGCATAACTGCAAGTAACATCAATTAACTAATAACTTAACCAGCAGTTTAGAGTTAGTCTGAAATTCTTTCTCTTCAATAAGCTCTCGAGAGTTTATTTTTACTAACAAGCAGAAATAGTATATCACTAATAATATAATAGTAATAGAATCACTTCCCATTCCCTTCCCTAGAGATTTTTAAATGAAGTCAAAAGGAAAACTTTTTTTTTTTTTTTTTGCTTTTTAATTTTTAGGGGAAAAAATGAAAATTTAGAATGTTACAATACTGGGAGACCTGAGTCATGGTAGATATACTGTTTAACCTATCTGTCAACTGTTTGGTCCTAAATTCACGTTGGTAATTATTTTTTTTCATTGCGATCTTTTATGTACAAATAATTATACATATAAATGCCATATTGATTTTTAAGTAAACAATTTACTTTCGTTTTCTACGTTATGCATGTATATATTTACTGTAAAAAATACAGAAACTACTTTTAGACACAGTAGAACACTGTACACATTACCGGCACTTTTTGAACATCTCCAGATGACACTTATTCACCACTTGTAGGTACTGTGTTGTCCAAGTATGCCCCACATGTATGTACAAAATGTACAAAATGTGTATGTCATCGCTTTGTTTTCGAACTGTTTGCCGAGAATCATACTAGATACGATTTTTAGAGAATTAACGCTTTTGGACACGCGAAGCACACTTTACAAACACACACTTGATATATTTCCCCCTTTAACACCTGTACAAAAGTGTTTAAATGCTATTTTATTTTTTACAGTGTCTTGTAGGTGTTTCCGTTTCGTTTAACTTAATATACAGCTTTTCTTTTTCTTTTTCTTGTTTTGTTTGTTTTGTTTTGAAGGTAAATACAGCATTTGTTACTTAGGAACTTACATGGTAAAAATAAAATGAAAGAGAGTTTCAGAAAGCCAAACAAGCAATAAGTGGTGGTTAGGTTAGTGTTGAGTTGAGTGTCGCTGTTCAGTACAGAGGCCATTCGAGACGTGAATATAATCCGAACCAGTTGTTATTAGTTCATTTAATTTAAAAAATGATTTTCCACTGGGAATCAAATTCAGGACCACGTTATTATTGAGAGAATACGACCTTTGAGAGATGGCCAGTTGTATATACTATAAATATTTGAATTCGGTACATCATTAAGACATTTAAGATGAACTTACGTTTCAATATTTTCATAAGGGGGCGCGGTGGCTCAGTGGTAGAGCGTTCACCTCCGGTGTTTGGGATCCCTGGTTCGATCCCAGCTCGCGCCGCGTGGACTTTGTGGTGGACAAACACTGTGCTCGTGGGTTTTCTCGGGGTTCTCCCGTTTCCTCCCATTTTCTTTATTCCACCATTTCATTCATATATCATCATCACCGTCTCCTTTAGCCTAACCGGCAGAATCGTGGGATGTAAAACTAAAGATTCCATTTTATTTCAATATTTTCATATTTGCCCAGTGACATAACTAAGGAGAGCAAACGGGACTTGTGCCCTGGGCGCCGGATTGGGGTTCACAAAACTATTTATATATTTATTTGCAATATAAGGCAGGGAAAGGAGTTTAAGCAAAACTAAAGATCATAAAAAATTACTTCAGAAACTTAATAGCACAATAACGACTAACCAACTTTAGGATCATATCCATAGGGCATAAGTTAGTTTCAAAGCTATCTTTTGAGGACGGTTTGGGTACAAAACCTCGCGGCCAGAACCTCGCGGCGACAACCTCGCGGACCAAAACCTCGCCTGGCCAAAACCTCGCCTCCCAAAACCTCGCGGCCCAAAATCTCGCCAGGCCGAAACCTCGCCTGGCCAAAACCTCGCCGCCCAAAACCTCGCGGGACAAAATCTCGCCGGGCCAAAACCCCGCCTGGCCAAAACCTCGCCGCCCAAAACGTCGCGGGCCAAAATCTCGCGGGGCGAAAACCTCGCCTGGCCAAAACCTCGCCACCCAAAACCTCGCGGGCCAAAATCTCGCCGGGCCAAAACCTCGCGCCCCAAAATATCGCCATACCCAAAATCTCGCCTGACCAAAATGTAAATGTTCCAACAGATGATAAGAATGACGGTATAAAAGACGCTGTTTCAGAAGAAGTATCACGGGTATTTGACCAAGTCCCGCGATACCATGTGAAAATTCCATTTCTGTATTAGAGGATTTCAATGTGAAGGTAGGGCGACAGGATGTTTTTAAACTGGTTATAGGGAAAGAAAGTCTGCATAAGGAAAGTAATGACAACTAACGAGGTTAGTTTCGTGAACTTTGGAACATCCAAAAACTTAAAATTTTAACAAAAATCTAATAATATTTATGAAAATATGAAACAATATATGAATTTTTACGACGTCCCTTGATTATGTCCTATAGGTTAAAGGAGACGTAGATGACCAGGATGAAGGAAATGATCGAATAAAGAAAGTGGGAGGAAACGGGAATAACCCGAGAAAGCCCACGCACAAGATGTTTTGTATATTATTATTATTATTATTATTATTTGTAACATGGAATTGCATATTAGGAAACACATTGGGTAAATTTTAAAGAAAAGTTTCATTCGCGGCGAGGTTTTGGCACGGCGAGATTTTGGGCGGCGAGGTTTTGGCCCGGCGAGATTTTGTCCCGCGAGGTTTTGGGAGGCGAGGTTTTGGCCACGCGAGGTTTTGGGCGGCGAGGTTTTGGCCACGCGAGGTTTTGGGCGGCGAGGTTTTGGCCCGGCGAGATTTTGTCCCGCGAGGTTTTGGCCACGCGAGGTTTTGGCTCGGCGAGATTTTGTCCCGCGAGGTTTTGGGCGGCGAGGTTTTGGCCACGCGAGGTTTTGGCCCGGCGAGATTTTGTCCCGCGAGGTTTTGGCCGGCGAGATTTTGGGCGGCGATGTTTCGGCCGCGAGATTTTGTCCGTATACCTTTGAGGACATCGAAAAAAAATTGCAGTCAAAAGAGCCCGCAAAGTTAAATTTTAATTCCAGCTTTTTCATTTAACTTACATCGATTTAAGAGATTTGCAAAATGTCCAAGTATAATACTCGTAGCTCCCAGTTTGCCTCACGGCACTGGATGGTCGCCGAAAATTGAGAAGCACGGGCCGGAAATCGAACCTGGGACCACGCGGACATGAGTCCAACACTTTAACCACTACACTATGGTGTCCCCAAACTACAAGTATGCGGCGGAAAAAAAATAGTGATAGGGGTCTGAATCAACTTCAACTTTCAGTTTAGCAGTAACATCCACAAATTATTAATATATGCTTAAAAAAGCTGCCATATCGATTTATTTCGTTCTCCAATTTGTAGCCACATCAATATTTATTACTATTACTGTTATTTCCATTTATATAAGCTGTATCTTTGGGTATTGAGCTTTTGTATATCCGTAGACTTTGTTCTTACAACATATACATTAAAATACGGTATCATCAAGGATTTTTAGTTCCATGTTTTGTTTACGTAATCAAGATTCTTATGTAAGTGCTAAACGCCATTCTTTGGTTGTTATCGTGAGATTTAAAGAGGGAGTGTGGAGAGAGGGGAAAAATTAAACTTTTATGATTCATAAACGTGGGAATATTCAATTTAGAAAATAGTGATATGATTTGTAAGTTCTGATTATAATCTTTCTTTTTTTTAATTAATTAAATTGTGAGTCTACATTACACCAAAATAAAACAATGTAGTGCATTATAATAAAATCATTATAAATGTAAACTTGAATTATTATTCAATGATGTACAATTGATGTTCTGTTCATCTTATAGTATATGTCAACGTTTTTGTAATAAGTTCACATTTCTGTCGCTCCGTACGTTGTTTCACCGACAAATGTGGTATTATTCCGTTATTGTTAAGTTCCAAGAAAGAGGAGTATCAGGAGAAATAATTAAGTTAACAATTATTGAACCTCATTGTTACTTGTTATTTTAATACCAATCATTTATCTGAATATTAACTATATATTTCCCGTATTACTCATCGCTATAATTCTACAGCGATGAAATGGCAAGACGTTTTGCCAATGATGCATTGTAATTATACGGGAAATCCTTATAAAGTGAAAAAAAAAATGAAATGAAATCTTTGAGTTTTACGTCCCATGGTTATGCCGGTTAGGCTAAAGGAGACGGTGATGATGAGAGATGAGTGAAATGGTGGAATGAAGAAAGTGGGAGGAAACGGGAGAACCCCGAGAAAACCCACGAGCACGGTGTTAGTCCACCACAAAGTTCACTTGGCGGGGGCTGGGATCGAACCCGGGACCCCAAACACCAGAGTTGAACGCTCTACCACTGAGCCACCGCGCCCCTTATAAAGTGAATTCGAGGTTACCGTTAGAGGTTTATCATTCAGATTGCCGAACAAATCGGTGCCAAAACAATCAGTTATAAAGACAGTACAATATGGTATAATCAGGTGTTCTTAAAGTGGTGCCCACGGACTACAGAGCACTATTTTACAAGTAAAAATAAAGTGATTACATATATATCACCGTCTCTGGAAACGCGAATTGCACGATGTGGCAATGTTGCAGATAAAGAATCATGGTAGAATTACCAATCCATCAAATAGTAGGGTTGCCATAATTTTTTGATTCAAAAGACGGACAAGCCTTAAAATGCGGTGCCCGAATTCAGAACAATATTTTGAAATTTCTTACCTAAAAATCACCTTTTTAGGTTATCACATAATTGTTTACTGCAATACTTAAAATACTATTGGAAACTAACATGTTTTATATATTTTTTTTCATTAAGACAAATATAATAAATCATGCCATTAAATTATATATATTAAATCTAACCAAAAGAACCCTGGAATGCAAAAATGACACTTTTTAAAAACGTAAGCTATTTTATTAATGGTACCGTAAACTGGGGCGACTTCGGACAGTCGGGGCGACTTCGGACATTATGACGCCTATGAGTTTTAATGTTCTCTCTCATTGCTGTCGTGCTTCAAATAAACCACAATGCATTACAATCAAGTCTGTATTGTTGGTTTTACCGACTTCAGTTATTATAAGTTCTATTGTTGGCACCAACCCTTGAAAAATAGTCTTTGTTCTTGCCGATAATATTTTCTATTTTTACCGCGTGGCTGAAAAACCTCTTTGTTGGGAAGCCTTCGCCGAATGTCAACTTAAGTCGAATATCCGTTCGCACGCACCTGGTGTTCGGTATTGAATTTAGCCAGTCAGTTCAAATGTAATCATTAGAGAGGTTCAGCTGAGAACGTTAATTTGAATTGTAAGCCAAGTGTGAGGTGACTTCGGACATGGTACGAGTGTATAAGAAAATTGTAGGGGGTCGGCCCTATCGACATTACAGCAGTGAAAATTTACAAAAGGCCATAAGTGCGGTCCTTTCGAGGAAAGTATCAATAAGGCAAGCTGCGAGACAGTATCAAGTACCAAGGAGTACCCTTTCTATCAAACTAACAAGGGAACCTTCCGAAAATGATAGTTGCAGTGAAAGGTATGGCCTATGCCAATTGAAAGAGTTGTAACAGAGGTGAGCATTCCCAAAAAATTAGCTGCCCATAGCAATAGGTTCAAGAAATATAAGGGGTGGAAGTTCGGGAAACAGCAAGGTTGGGCAAGGGGAAAAGTGCAAATTCCACAAAAAAAGGGGGGGCACGGCAAAATACAATGCTGGCAAGTGATGTATAGGAAGAGACTTGACACAATAGGGAACAAATGGAGGCCATCAGTAGGGTTAACAGTGTTGCCAACTGCAATTAAATGTACATGTTTTGGAAAGAGCACTATATGAATTGAGTGCAATATTCAGTGTCATGTAGAACATAAGATATGGCGTGTATAATCAGTGGTACAATCTAACAAAAGAGAATAAAAAAAACAGAAGTACGAAAAATACGGAAAAGACGAAGTTGGCCATAATGCGCCACATTTGATCACGAGCTGTGCATATTAGAATGAACAGAACAAGAAGCACCGACTATGTAGGAAACCGACGTACCTAGAGTCGAAAAGAAAAACGAGTTCCAAAGTTGCCAGCACTGGCCATGAACATCCAGACAAGTCTAATATAGTTAGGCCACTCGCTTCACAAAAAGAAAATTCCGGCAACAGGCATCACTCGGAATGCACCAATGCTAGAGTGATTGAGGCAATGCCAAGTCGGGGAACATGGAATGGTTGGGTTGAGCCAACAACCTATAACAGTAGTAAACATTATGTCATGGTTGGGTCGTATGTGGGAATATACAGGGTGTCCCACCAAACTTTGTGACCTGAAAGATTTGAGAAACGAACAAAAATGTGACGGATCCAGTTGTGCAGGAATGTACCAATGTCAGGGGATGATAAAAGTCTGTGAGAAGCAACTGCTCCTAGAATCCCCATCATAGGACCCCAGGAGCCAACTTCAAACTTTCAAATGGCAATAGGGACCAAGTGGTACCTCTCTCGATAGATCATGGAATGTGCAACAACACATATAGGAAACATTTGCTATATGAAGCATGCTTTTCAAAATGGCCGCCACAAATATATGTTGTGTTTTAACATGGCATCGAACATTGTGATCTCAAATTCCTGCGAAGCGAAAAGAGATTTTGCAAATCCAATTGCACAGGAATGTACTCATGTCAAAGGCCAAGAAAACTTTGTAAGAAGCAAGTCCCCAGGGTCCCCATCATAAGGCTCGAGGGGACAACCGCAACATTTCAAATGGGAACAGGGGGCGGATGATGTTTCTCTGGATAAATACAACACGGCCTATGAGAAACATTTGCCATATGAAGCACGGGTTTCAAAATGGCCGCCAAAAATGCACGTTGTTCTTGTCACCGAGCAGATATTTTTGGCGGCCATTTTGAATTCCCATATAGTAAATATTTCTGATATGCGTTGTTGCATATTCCATGATTTATCGAAAGAAATATAACTCGACCGATGGTGCTATTTGAAAGTTTGAAGTTGGTCCCTGGGACCCTATGATGGGGAACTTGGGGGCACTTGCGTCTCACAGAAGTTTCTCGCCCACTCACATGGGTACATTCCTGCACAACTGGATGTGTCACATTTTCTCGCTTTGAAACTATTTCAGTCGCAGAGTTAGGTGGGATACTCTGGATACATCATATAGGCGGTGATAGTACTGCAGACAGCAACACACAGCAGGTCAAACCTTTGATTATGCTTGCTTTCTACTGGTGTGGATATGTGATAGAAAGACCACTAAAGGTTTCGACACATCTAGAGTACTGTTTCGAGACATTCACAGGCGATCATTGTACCATGTGTGATGGATTGGCAGTATTCCGCTGTGCTCACTGCAAATGTATCTTCTGTTTGGACCATTATCTCATCGAACAATTGCACGTACAATGTGGACGAGCATGTACAAATGATGCGAAGGCTAATGCCTCTTGCCGGAATTTTCTTTTTGTGAAGCGAGTGGCCTAACTATATTAGAATTGTCTGGATTTTCATGGCCAGTGCTGCCAACTTTGGAACTCGTTTTTCTTTTCGACTCTAGGTACGTCGGTTTCCTGCACAGTTGGTGTTTCTTGTTTTGTTCATTCTAATATGCACAGCTCGTGATCAAATGTGGCGCATTATGGCCAACTTCGTCTTTTCCGTATTTTTCGTACTTCTGTTTTTTCTATTCTCTTTTGTTAGATTGTACCACTGATTATACACGTCATATCTTATGTTCTACATGACACTGAATATTGTTCCACATGACACTCACTACATATAGTGCTCTTTGCAAAACATGTACTTTTCATTGCAGTTGGCAACACTGTTAACCCCACTGGTGGCCTTCATTTGTTCCTTATTGTGGCAAGTCTCTTTCTATACATCACTTGTCAGCATTGTATTTTGCCGTGCCCCCCCTTTTTTTTTTTTTTTTTTTTGCGGAATTTGCACTTTTCCCCTTTGTCCAACCTTGCTGTTTCCCGAACTTCCACCCCTTATATTTCTTGAACCTATTGCTATGGGCAGCTAATTTTTTGGGAATGCTCATCTCTGTTACAGCTCTTTCAATTGGCATAGGCCATATCTTTCACTGCAACTATCATTTTCGGAAGGTTCCCTTGTAAGAAACAAGCATCCAGGTCACCATGGAGGTCAGAAGTGTTTGACATTCAAAGAAGAAGAACAGCTTGTACAGGGACTCATGAAATGCGCTGAATGGGGTTTCCCGTGTCGAATATCAGACGTTCAGCTCATAGTTCAGGGCTACTTGAACAGAGTAGGCAGAGTAGAAAAGCGATTTAGGAATAATTGCCCAGGTTCCGAATGGTGCAAGTTATTTCTTCAGCGCCACCCTGAACTTTCACACAGATTTGGAGAAAATGTAAAACGATTTCGCGCTGCTGTTAATTGTGAGATGCTAAAAGAACTATTTCGACAATTTGGAAGAAGTTCTGGATGGCGTACCACCATCAAATATAATAAATTACGATGAGACAAATTTCACAGATGACCCTGGCAAATCCAAGGTGATTGTAAAGAGAGGATGTAAACACCCAGAACTCATAAGGGACACGTCAAAAGCCAGTGACTCAGAAAATACCCCATGCATTGTTTGCAGTGAGTTGTGGTCGCGAAGTAAGCCTGGAGAAGAGTGGGTCAGGTGTCAAGTTTGCAAAGGATGGGCACACGAACAGTGTGCAGAGTTTCCCAGAAAGCAATATAAGTGTGTTATATGTAAGTAAAAAATGTGTATCTTCTTTTGTCAATCTCAAATTTCTTATGTCTCATTTCCTTGTTTTTTTAACACTACCCGTATTGGTTTCATCATCATTGTAAATTGAAATAAAGCATAATCCTGAAATGAAAACAATAAATGTAAAATAAATAAAAATAAACCTAAAAACAATTATTAAAAAGTCAATTATGACATGGTTAATCACCCCGTATAATACACTTAACAAATTATGTCCGAATACACTCCTGTTGATGCACATAAATCGGAAATACATTAAAAATAAATAGTGTCCGAAGCAGCCCCAGAATGTGAGGTGACTCCGGACATCGTTTATGTTTTTTTTACTATTGTTGTAACCATGTCTACTTTCTTTGCTGGCCATCAAATGATAAGTAAAGCCTTGACTAATATATATTATTTTTTCCATTATGGTATTATAATTATTACAAACATAAACTAAAAAAAAACTTTAAAAAATGTCCGAAGTCACCCCAATTTACGGTAACTAAAATTAATTAATGGTTTATTAATGGTAACACAATTTTCATCCGAGATTTTAGCGATTCCCGACTCGGAAATTTTCGGGCAGCTCCAGAAGCTGTCAAATACGGACATTTTCCTATTTCATGCTTTGTACGGACACGGACACGGATCCAAAAATATAAACAGTCCGTACAAAATACGGACATATGGCAACCCCATCAAATAGTTATATCGATTCTTTCCAGATGACAGTTAAAATCGAAAGACGTTGAAACTAGCATCACGTATTAGCAATGGTTGCAAGTTAATCTGTAAGGTTGCCACATAGTGAAACTTTTTATTCCTCATAGCAGCTGAAGGGGGCTCCAAATGGTATACCATTATATAACATTTTCGCTGACCTGAAGAATTGTGCTTTGTTGTCCGTGGATACAATTTTTAGAACACCCGATATATATAGAGTATATAGGATATACTATATAGGCTATATCATACAGAACTTTTGCTATCATGCTCATACTCGCATATTGGTAAACACTCATTTGTTTAGTACACATGTGAAATATTTTCCTGTGAAGACTTTTGGATCTTTTGAGTTATGGGCCGTCAATGCTATGTGTTTGGAATTACACCATACAGGACAATATCATACAGAATCTATAGCAGTTATTCGGTCTTGACCCAACTTGGCATTGAGGTAGACATTAACTTGTGTTTGCCTTCAATATTAAGGTTTTGACTTCCGTTAGTGATATTTTCGCCAGTGTATAATCATAGGCTATGTAGGATATACGTGAGGCAAACTGGGGAGTCATGTGAATAAAAGATGTGACGGCTACTAGGTCAAGAAAGCTCCTGATATGTCTATTAGTGACAAGGCGACGCAGCGCACTGATCACGTGTTCGTCCTTAGACTGGACATAGTTCAGCCGGTCGTTAACAGATGCCGTTGGAGCGCCTCAGGCTCATAAGGGCTGTCAAGCCAATGAAACTCATAATAAAGGTTTGCTAAGCCTAAGATGAATGAAGGGTGTTTCTTTCGCAGTTTAGTAAACCAACTACTATATCGATCTCACTGAAATCAAATTTTCTTCAGATCTAACTACGGAAGCTAGTTCGAATTTAACCGACTTCTTCGCACTGTAACAATTAATTCAGTATTTGAATATGATTTAAATATTTTCTTCTAGAAACGACCTTTGGTCTTTTGTTTCATATGTCCAAAAATGTCCTGAACTAAATGTCTAGAATGTCTAATAACAGTGATCCATAGGAGCTGCCCTATAAATGTTCAAAATGTACCTGAATTACACATATGCATATTTGTAATGATTATTTGACCACAGAGAAGATTTTAAACAGTATTAGGACATTTTACGCATTACCATTTACACATTTACAAGTCGTTTCTCTCCGTATTCTCAATGGACACTTAAGAAATTCAGGTACATTTTGAACACTCTTAGGGAAGTTCCTATTAAACACAGTTAGGATGCATTGTAGACGGTTTTTGTTCACTAATGGAACATTTCATAACACTTTTGGTTATAAATACTATCTAAACATGAATTTACTTTGTGCACTGTGTGGTAGGGCTTCCGTGGTTTGATTACCACTTGATGAGGTTCGTACCGGTCACGACACTAGAGAGGGACAAGGGGGGTAGGCGCCTTCTCTCCCGGTGGCATAGTCTTCCCCCTAATAAATTCTTTGCCTCTCCACTTGCCCTCCAAAGAAATTAGGTTTCGTAGTGCAAGGGCGAGGATTTCTCTGTAAATTTGGGGGGAAGGGGAATTCAGATGCAGAAGGTATATATATATATATATGAGGATTTTAAGACAAATTCCATTCAAATTATGCCAAATATTGTATATTCATAAATACAATAGGGTTCCCACATGAGCCAGGGTCCCCCTCCCCCGGCCCCCAGGATCGCGCCCTTGTCGTAGCGTTTCGCACCAGTAGCGTTTCGTCCCAATGCAAATCCGTGGCAGTTCGTCTCGAGCTATTTTCATTGATTAGTGAACGGCTTAATGAGTAGAGTTTCGTCCCACTTACACACGTCGATCAACCAGTAGTTCGTGAAACTTACACTAGATGGAAGCACTGTAGAAAGTTGGAACCATCGCAATAAACTCAGTTGTGGGTAAACCACACCCCCGAGTGAATGATTTGGTTGTATTCTAGAAAAAAGAAACAGAGCGTTCAGATGCGAAGAATATGAGGATGGAGTTGAATTTAGAAAGAAAGAAAAAATATGTTTCGTTGGACGACAGAATTGTAAGAGCAACTGAGTCATCACTGGGAAAGTCAGGAGATGTCGGAAAGTTTTAAAGAAATGTCTCTTAAGTAAGCCACATGGATTAAAGAGAAAGGAAAGCCATTAGGACTGACATATGAAAATACTGGACGATACTATTGATAGTGAAGAATTTTCGAATATTATTTAATAAGTGACAAAGTGGTGATTGTAATTTTACTTTTGGGAAAGCCGTTAGGACCGATAGATGAAAATATTGGTCGACGTTATTGATAGTTAGGAATATTTGAATATCATTTAATAAATAACAAAGCGCTCGCTGACTGCAATTTTATTTTTGGAAATTTTAAGGCCGAGTGCGGCAATTCCTTGGATTTTTTTTTTTAGTTTATAAAAATTTTAAAAAATAATCCGTGAATTAACCGCGCGGGTCCTTGGCGTCCTTGAGTTACTGTCTACTCCCTTTCGTATATGCTGGGTGCGAAGCTTATACGGCAGGCCCACCTCTGTCAGAGAGATGTCAATAAAGGAGCGCACACAGTCCTGGCTGGTGCTAAAATGAACCTTATCGCACTGTAAACATAATCAATGTTTGTGTATGTATGTATGTATGTGTATTTGTAGGTGTTTGTGTGTGTGTGTATGTAGCTACTGGACGAAACGCTACTCGATCAGGTGGCTGGCCGAAACTTAAACTTTTTTTTTGGGTGTTCGTGGAATTGGGACGAAACGCTACTGAGACGAAGTGCTCCTTGGGACGAAACGATACGAGAAGTGGTGAGATTGGGACGAAACAACATGACACGAGAAATTAAAGCTGTGTTCGTTACTGGTTTGTACCATTCGTAAAATAGTCGGAATGTATTATTGTTGAAGTACTGGAAATACCATGAAATTTCTTTTTTCTAGTCTTTCCTGGAAATCTTTTTCATTTCTTTCTTATTTCATTTCTTTTAAGATATTTTTAAAAGTTGCTCCTATGTATACATGGCGAAGCACTGTAAGAGATGGTTTCGGATATGGTTTAACAATCATTGTGTCTCCCCCCCTTTTTTAAAAATAAAAACTTATGTAGATTTAAAGAAAGTGTACGATGGCAATTTGTAAGGATTATAACAAATATTTTTATTTATTTATTTACTCTCAATTGGTGCATTTTTATTTTAATGTAAAACGTAATAAAATAATAGAGGTCTGCACGGGCTCGGGCTGCAAATTTTTAAATATACAACCATATTTCTTGGGTCTTTTCGGACTTAACATTTTAAATATACGTACAGCGGTATTTATCGGACCATTCTTTGTAGAAAACTTTTAAAGCATATCTAAATCTGTAACTTGAGACGCCCACACTAAAAATCTGATTATCATTGTGCAATTGAGAGTAAAGCTAACTGTGTAGTGGAGAGAAAAACTAAAACTAATAGAAATAAATATGCTTAGGCTATCTGTGAGTGAAAGTTTGAGCAGCCAGAGTGTTGATTCCATTCTTTTTCTTAAAATCAATTGACAATGACTGCTTTGAGGACCATCTGAGTGAGCTCAATACACAGCCATTTGCATAAGAATATCGACACATTGGGTGATATCAATAAAAATAAGTAACTACTCCTGAGAAGTCCTGCTCGAGAATCGGAGTAACTACACCTGGAGTAATCTCCTCCCTCAATTTCGTATCAATAAAACAAGCCACTACTCAGGTCTAGTCTGCTCCAGATTTATGAACGTTTACTCGCGCTTCCTCTGCACGTAGCACTGAGTCGTATCAATAAAAGAAGTGATTACTCATTTCTCCCCATCATCGCGCAGTCATTTCGTTGTTTTTAACCTATGGCGTGTATCTTAAAAGCCATGAAACGGGCAAGTAGCAACGATAGCTTCAATCAAAGTGCATTTGTGGATATTCTAAAAGAGTTTCCAGTGGTACTTTCAAAGTCACAGCTACCAGAAAGTAAACGAAGGAAAGCCGAAACTTTGAAGGTAATTACAATGAAATGCAACGAAATATCAAATATATCTACGACTGAGACACAAATTCAAAAGAGAATCTTTAATATTCGAGCGAGAATAAAACAAAAATAAAAAAGAAGAAAAAAACGGGAAAGAAGAAAGTAATATTGAAACCATGCGAATGAACCTATTTGAGCTGACGGATGTTGATTGGAATCCAGCAATATTAAGATTAACACGACAAGCGCATATCACGTGTTGTCCAAGGTCTTTGTAGATTGTTTGGCTTTAAGAACGAAATCAGACACTTGGCTCCTTTGTTTTCTTTTTAATAAAGTCCAGCCACCCACGTCATAAATCACGTCTATCTGATTGCGTTTTCCACACCATACGTGTCCCATTCTCATGTATACACCCTTTCTATCAACGTTGAGTTGGGTTGATTATTAGTTTAACGTCCTTTTCAGTAGCGTGCCTATATGAGACAGAACCCACTGATTAACATGGAATCCAAACCACATGAGCTCCTGCCGGGAATCGAACGCGGGTCTCCTATGCCAAAGGCATGTACGCTAACCGCTTAGCCACGAAATAGCTCTTCCTATTAACGTATTACTCTCCAAAATACTAGGTTTCTTTAATGCCACTTGTGTATAGTCAAGTGCTCCGATAGCACCCGGAAATGTATATTGTTCTTGCCACTCTGCCTTTGCTGTTTGTATATTACGCACACTTCCGGAAACAATATATTTTCATGTAGTCATAGACAGTACTTTGAGCCACACCAGAATCCCCTGACATTCCGACCTTGAATCCCGGATCACTCACGTAACGCAAGAAAACCAAGGGCACCGATTTCTCTGTAAATTGGGGGGGGGGGCATTCAGATGTAGAAGGTATATATATATCAGGATTTTAAGACAAATTGCACTCTAATTATGCCAAATATTGTATATTCATAAATACAATAGGGGGCCCACATGAGCTTTGGGGGGCCCGGGTCTCCTGGCCCCCACAGGATCGGCGCCCTTGAAGAAAACCCGCATCTTTTCATCATTACGTAGTCCACCACCCCGAATTTCGGTTGATTCTCCTTATAAAATGTTGTGCTAATCACTACATTTTCTTTCATTAACTTATAATGCTTTTTGTAATCTCCATTTCCAACATTTCTATGCAGTTTATAAGTTTTTCTACGTAGTAAAACAATCATATACTCTGCCATATTTCGCACGGAGTCACCTATTTAGCTTGCTCCACAAATTTGGAGAAGTTACTAGCATCACAGAGGAGTCTTTGATTTTTATTGATATCAAACGCGTAGTAGTTACTCGGCTCGAGAACAGAGGTGTGGTTACTTCAAAAGGGCGGGGCTTCTCCGAGATCAGCCGAGACGACTAGTGCTTAGTTCTCTTTTTATTGATACCAATGCGAGTAACTACTTCAAAATTGGGCGTAATGAGTAACTTCTCCGTTTTATTGATATCACCCATTGTTTGAATATTTGGAGTATTCATGTTTCCATTTCATGAGAATTTATATAAATGAATCGAGGCTAAGGGAAACGGAAATTATATAAATGATATTTTCTTTAGAGAATTTGTATAGTTGGTAAGCGTAAACGACAACCTTTATTTCGTTGTTCTCTCTGGATCATGTAAGCTTTTAAAGTGCAGAATTAAACCTTGTAATTATTGTAAATGAAAATACAATTTTCCATTAATTATTAAGTTTCTGTAATTCGGACTTATTTCGAGCTCATGTGATTATCACACAAGCTCGGGCCTAAAGGCTAAACCATATTTCGGGCTCAGGTCAAACTTCACATTATAAATTCAAGGACTGGGCCGGGCCCGGGCTAAAAATTGCGGCCAGTGTAGACCTCTATAAAACAAGCAGTACATATATTACTGGATGTAATAGTAGTTGCACAAAGTTTAAAACTAAATGCTTTTTCTGTAGTGTTGCTCGTGAGACAAGACGAGACAGACCTCCTCCAACAGAAACAAGATATATTTTTCGAGACGAGGCAGCCTTAAATCTCGTTTCGTGGGCAATACTAAAAGACAATAACCAACTAACGATTAGAAAAAAAAACAACAAAAAAACCTTTCATTTGTTGCGTTATGCAGATTTCCTACTTATACAAGTCATATTACGTAGATGTATAATGATACTTTGGTACTCGTATATTTTTCTGTTTTGATTCTATGCATGTGTGTTTAGTGCAGAACAGATGCAAAATATGGGAGAGGACAATATAAACATATGGGCAAAGTAAATTAAAGGGGCACACAGTTTGTTTTGGATCATTGTTTGGGATAGTTCAAAGAAGAAGACATATTTAAGGATAGTGTAAAGCAACAAAAAGTTTGTTTCTGTGCTAACAGATGGCGTTGCTTTCGCTCTATCTTTTCTATGTAAATTAATATGTACAAGAAATGATAAATATCTTCTGTGAATAATGAATTATGTTCTTTGCTCTGAATCTGTTCGAAGATAATAAAAGTGTTTCCAAAGTGATTCCGGCGAATCAAGCCCGGGGCCGAAGGCCTAGGTCTCCTTCCCTGTTTTTAGAGTGACAAAAATAATTTAAGCTATTATTTATATATTTTTGAAAGTTTATAGTAAACTCACAGTGTGTCTATTATAGTCTGGGTTCTACCTGCTCCCCAGTTTTTTACCTTCTGGATCTGCCACTGTTTCCAATAGACTCCCATTCTGACTACGGACTTATTTACAGCTGTCCTTTGTTTATATATATATATATATATATATATATATATATATATATATATATATATATATATATATATATATATATATATATATATATATATATATATATATATATATAAGTTGCATAAAAATGTTAACAAACGTGTTAGAATCAAACAAGTAGAATCGTTTTGAACACAATCCTAACCAAACGATATTCTAAAATATATTTGGTTGTTTTATAGAAACATTTCACCCTTATAAGCATCATGGTAGTTTGTGTTGTATTCTATATGTAATTTTCACTACAGACGTTGCACTGTAAATAATTTACTGTCCAAGTTGTATAGTTAAGTCCATATCAATATATACCGTCAATCCCTTTCAGTTGTTAAGTTGCCGTACATGGTTTTACCATAGCTAATTCAACTGAATAATTGCCTATTTAGTTTCACTTTCATTAATTGTTCCTCTCTGAATGTGGTGTGGATGTGTGTGTGTGTGTTAATTGCATAGCTACTAATTAGTTGTTCCCCCTAGTTCCATGTTCATGTTAAGCAGGATGTAATTGTATAGGCAATGGGAGAAATAATGCTAATTTTGTTATATTGCTGGGGGAACGGGTAACTAGTTTAATTACAATTTTCCTGTTAACACGCCAATTACCTAATTTATTATTGAAAGTATTGTGGTACCATTTCTTAAGAAAGAAAAAAAATAATTATAAGGTTCTCAATTTAAGGAATCATTTAATAAAAATATTTCAAAAAGAAATACTGAGTTACTTTTTGTCTCAAATAAGTGTAGTAGAAGTTCGGGACATTTCATTACGTGAAATTGGCGATTGTGCTTAGAATTTACATTTTGGTGTTGAAAAACTTTGATATTTTGTAGAAATATAGAGTAACTTGTAAGTCAGTTGGCAACATTGCAGTTTTCGAGACGAGAATCTAGACAATACGAGAAATATCAGAAGTCTCGCGGGAAATACTGGAGCATTTCTATTTCAAGTGTTCCCTTGCTGGCGCTGCTGTTGATGTGTGTTTTCCCGTACCTCCCTCGGAAGAAGAGGGACAAGTTGCCGCGGCCGAGATCTTTCAATTGTTAAATACGGAAGCGTTGTCACAATGAATCTTTTCACGGACTTCGCTGTGCACTTTCTTGTTAGCGATTCTAAGTAGCCTACGATCTTCCCCCGTCAAAACCAAACGAATGAATGACAAATTGGCAACACTGCCGAGGTCATTTATGAGGTTTCACATATTTTTCGAGGGCAGACTTGAAATAGAAAGGCTCAAGTTCATCCAAGTTTCAAATGCTGTGCTAGTGTTACATGTTTCATAATATGAAAGGTATAAATTGCTAAAGGTATAAATTGATCAAACACAATGAAAAAATTATCAACGTTTAAAAGTGCACACAATAATATTCCAATATAATAAATGTGGTTTGAAATATTGTTATATCACATTCTTTGTATACAATACCTGTTGTGACGCGGAATGATTCTAATAACTAAAATTAAGAAAAGTAAATCAGGACATAAATTTTGTGCATACATTTACAAAATGAGACGTGATTAGGAAATGTTTTCAGTTCGAGACAAGAAAGAATTATTCGATAATCGAGACGAGATAGAAAGATCTTATTTCTCATCCCGTCTCGTTTCGCAGCCAACACTATTTTTAAGACATTAAATTAAAATGCAACTAATATCAAATAACTAACACTTAACAACACCTCATACTCTCCAATAAATTATACAGTTATTTTAACATTTTTTGACAGTTTTTACAAACTACTTTTGAACAGTGGTTAACGTATGAAAAGAGTGTCAAAATATAACTAATCTTCAGGTGTGTCTAATGAGTATATATGTTCAGAAACGACTTTTAAACATACTTAAGACTGTTTGTACATTATCAACACTCTTTAGAGAACCCCAGGTGACACTTATTCACTCCTCAGGGGCGCGCCGACGGGGGTTCCACCTGGTCCGGACCCACTCAAAACTTCACAGTTTCTCAATAAAACTATACTACTTAACAGGGAAATGATTGATGTAGCATGTAAATTTAATCTTACACTTCATCTATACTCTTCTCTCTTATAAAAACAGTCTAGTTTTATCTTCTTTTTTTCTGAAAATGTAGGTGGAAGTATTTTACAATTATTTATCGTCTTTTCGGGTGCAGAATAATACCCGTTCAATACTACATAGACGTACTGGCATGTTGTATTGGACCCTTCCCTCCTCCAGTTTGTAACCCTTCCAACAAAAATTTCTTTGAGTTCGTGCCTGTTACTCCTTTTAGATATTGTTGGATATCTGGTTACTTACAGAAGTTTTTTTTTCTTTGGGACGGGAGGATCATGTTTTCAAAAATTAACATTTACATAATGCAATTACATATAAAAGTAGTAATTTTAAAAACAGTAAAAAAAAAAAAAAAAAATGTGAGACTTACCAGAGACCCCACTTACAGTAGTTGCACGCTTTACCGCTGAGCCTTATTGAAATTAGCGAAGTTGCAGGGTAGTACATAGTCTTTTCGTGCTCAAATGTGCTCGCGCGCTCAATTATTGAGTTCCAGGTCAATTAAGCCAGAAAGCTGAGCTCGCGAGTTAGAACATCTGTATAGCGCATTACCATCTGTATACTCTTTATATTATCTCACCGTTAGGCCAAAGTTATAGGCTCAACTCCGTTAGCCCCTCCGCTATTTCTTGTATTATGGTAAACGAAACAGAACTTAGTTCTAATTTAAACTAAACTAATCTGAACTAATTTAAACTAACTTAACCTTCTAATTCTTTAAACCGCTTGCAATACATCTCATAGTTTTCAAACTTCACAGGGCGTTTTTATTAAATCTTGATATTTCGCATTTTCAGCGTTTTATAATTCTAAAAAGAGGCGTTTCTCGACTTATGTTTGTTAGATTTTTTTCCTTTTCGTTTGGTACAAGGAATCATTTCCGGAGTTTGGTCACTGACTTTCTAAATATACTGTACAGATCAAAATATAGTTATTGTACTATTTTCCAACTTTGTCCCAGATATCATAGTAATATCTGTTATTGTAGCAGGTGTGCACACAGAAATCTTTGTTGGGAGGGGTTCAGTTTTGGGGAGAGGTACAAGCCACTATGTCTATATGGTATTGAACAAATATTGTTCTGTACCCAAAAAGACGATAAGTAATTGTAAAATTTTCAGAAAATTTCCACCTGTATTTTCAGAAAAAAAAATGATAGAACTAAATTGTTTTCGTAAGAGAAAAAGTAGAATACAGATGAAGTGTAAGATCAAACTTTCGTCATATGTCAATCATTTCTCTCTTAGGAAAGTGTAGCTTTATGGATAAACTGTACAAATGTATGTTGAGTTAGGTAATTTCGGGGGGGGGGGTCCAAACCCGGTGGACTCCACGTGGGTGCGTTTCTGCATAGTAGTCATGTCATAGTAAATGTAGCTAGCTGACTTTGCAAAAAATGTTCTAGTGGAACTCTTATTTTGAGAAGTAACGTTTTTAGATGACCGCAGAATAAATTTGTTATAACACTTTTTGACCCGTTTTCTCCACGAAATCTGTTGTAAAAGTGTTTAAATACTTTATTATTATTATTATTATTATTATTATTATTATTATTATTATTATTATTATTATTATTATTATTATTATTATTATTATTATTATTATTATTATTATTATATCAGTGTAACACAAGAATCTCATCACTGATTGTTAATTGAATTATGGGAACTATTGTTCTTGTTAGGTAACTACTGTTTTAGTCAAATCAAAGTCTAATAACTGATCGAGTCAACTGACTTACAGGCCACAAAGTATATAATTTGTTTAATCCTTATCGATAAAAAAGTATCGTTACTATGATGTTAAAAATTCACTTTTTTCTGTTAAAATTCTCTTCAAGGTTTTGGTCACCGTTAAGACTATAATAATCATATTTATTCTCTCAATAATACATAATAATCGTATATATTTTTGATGACAGTCGAAAATATATATATGCACCAAATTAAACAAACATTTGTATTAATAGAATGTTTCTGTTTTTCTTTTCAGGTGAGTTTACAGTGTTCGGATGAATAGTAGTATGGTGCAGTGCAACAGCGTATATGGTAGGCCAAAATTTTGCCGTTGTATAGTTTAACTTTTAGTTGTACAGTTCCACAAAAATTAGCCACCCATGTCTCTGAAAAGCTCTCTATTCACCTTTAAATAAGAATTTATATCAAACAAAATCCTTTCTTTCAGAGATTTATAAATATAAATCACTGAGCACATCAACGCTTATTTTAAAATAATAACTGTATAACAGTTTCGCTAACTGAACATAGAATTAGGGTTGCGCACGAGACGAGTCGAGACACGGCTCTTCCAATAGAGAAATATACATTGTTTTGAGTCGAGACAACACTTTTACAGCACATTTTCGAGACGAGACAGCCACAAATCTTGTCTCGTGCGCATCCCTACATAGAATACAGGCTTCATCAGACACTTTGTTTTAAATCAGCTTCGTTTTAAAAATTACAATTGAACATGTATATATGATACCTTTTCTTAGCGTTAGTTTTAAAATTAACGAAATATCACCAGAAATTTCATAAATAAACAAATAAAAATTGTTAGTCTTCTGCTTATGATTTTCCACAATCCACCCCTAACCGATTTTTTTCTTGTTCTGAAGTTGAGTATCGCTTACCAAACAACTGTTGATTGAACCCGTCGTTCATGAAACTTGTTAGTCCTGTTTTCAACATTTTATCTATAAACTGATTGAGAAGGAACTGAATCCTGAGAGACCTGATATAAAGTGGTAGCTACTTCTTAGCTGCAATAAGTAATCTAATGGCAGAATACATATGATGTTTCCAATATAACATTAACCATTGTGTATATATTTAACGGATTTCCAAATATATATACAGGCTTTAAGGCCAATTTCACATGGAATCATTAACAATCTAGAACCACAACAATTATAATGGAAAAGAAATCTAAAACTACCATTGTATCATTCGCCTGGTAGTATTAAGAGTCTTCATCCCGGCGAAATTAAAATACCGCTAATTTTACAGTAATTATGTGTTATCTTCAAATAGATAAAAGATAATCGAAATGTGGAACAAGAGCGCCCTAGACAATATTATTTTACATGAGATACCGTTATCACGACTCACTTATCTGATTTCGATTTCGAGCCATTTTGAAAATCGGCATTTATTTTCGCGTTTCTAAACAGCTGAAAACGGAAAGCCACTAGGTGACTTGTGATAACGGTACCTCACGCAAAATAATATTGTCTAGGGCGCTCTTGTTCCATATTTCAATTATCTTTTATCTATTTGAAGATATCACATAATTAATATATCACAGATATCACTGTAAAATTAGCGGTATTTTAATTTTGCCGGGATGAAAACTCTTAAGGAACTATCCTGTTAGGATGACCCATTACTGGATGTGAACCTAGGATCTCACGATTAATAATAATGTTAACCAGTAGCCTACGATTGTTTTCCGCTTTAGAACAGTGGTTTTCAACCTTTCGATACTTGTGGACTGGAAAAAGGCGGATTGGCAAAATAGTAAGCACCACACCTCTACTAAGACTGACTAAGTAGAATTGATTTTGCGGACAGATGGTTGGGAACTACTGCGTTAGAAAACTATCTCATGATTGACTTGATTTTACACAGATTAACATGTCAAATACATTATTGAAAAGTTGGTGTACAGTGGGAGATTGGTTCAACAGAGTTGACTTCTTCATTAATGGTGGTACATACTCCTCGGCCACTGAAAGAAAACTTTTGTGGGAAAGAAGAGTCAGGTTGGGCTGCAGGTGCTAGATATAAAAAGAAAAGAATATATAAAACAGGTGGTGGCTACTCTTCTGCATCCCGCTCTCCGCTGCTACCCGTGCCCTTTTTGACTGCCTAATCACGTGATACTACGTTTAAGAAAAAAAAAGTGGTCAATAATTCCTTCACGTAGAATAGATACTCTTCTGAAGAAGACTTTTGTATGTATCACATATGCGTAATCGTACACCAATTAGAGAAAACTCTTTTAAGTTCTGATATAAGAACATATACATATGTGAATGTGCGTTGTTAAGTTTGTCCTTGGGAAAAACGTACTAATTTGCGTTCAAAGAAAGAAACAAAGATAAGAAAGAAAAAAAAAAACTATTGGCAACTTAGTCGTTTTGAATATTTCTTACTAATCGCAACAGATTTTCAATAATTTATTACACATTTAGAATTATTTGTAATGTTTTTTTTGTTTTTCACGAAGAAAGAAACTCCAATTAATTTTACCTACACAATAAGTGGCACTTCTTTGTCTACTTCAAATACTATATTATATCTATGATCTAGGAGTTATATTTGATAGCAAATTAATCTTTGCTCAACGCACTGACGCTATAACGAGTAGTGCATATAGAAATCTAAGTTTAATTTATAGAATAGGACACGATTTCTTCAACATTTATAAGGTTATATATTTTCGTATGTGAGGTCAAAATTAGAATACTGTTGTACTGTTTGGACACCAAATGACACTAAATACTCTGATACAAATACAGTTTAATTTTTTTTTAAATGCTTGCATACAAGAAAACTGGTTTCTACCCAAAGTATGTCCCCTATGAAGACTTAGTAACGAATTTTAGTTTTCAAACATTAGAAAAAAATGAGATTTTGATTTGTTATTCTTACATAAATTATTAAACGGTAAAATTGATTGCCCAGAATTAGTTTCAGAAATGTTATTACGCGTCCCAACAGGTAAGACTAGAACAGCAAACACTGGGACATTCTATTGCAGAAAAGCATGAACTAACATATTACATAAGTCTCCTCTGTGGAGAATGTGTGCTTCATATAACGAAATGATTAGATTTCATGTAGTAGATGCATTTAGTATGTCCGAAAACAAGTTCAAAACAATTGTCAGGCAATAACTTCTGCATAATTAAACGACGTATATTTGTGTATGTATAATAGTGTATGCTAGATAATTATGTACACTGCACTATAACTGGGCATTAAATCTGTTATGTTGTCCTTATGAGATAAATAAATAAATATTTAACGCACTATTAGATACCACCGGATAAACTATTAATAACCACCAGCAGTAATAACTATAGCAAAGGGAAATAAGTTGTCCAGGTTCTATATTTATCGACACGTAACCACTTCTGTTCATTTATTTATTTAACTTCAGTCGCTAACTTTTTCTCCCTTTCTTTAGAAAAATGAAATGAAATGAGTTTAACGTCAAACGTTTATACCCTTTAGACTAAGGGAGATGGTGATTTAGGCAAGTGAATGATTGGAAGAATTGGTGGAATGAGAAAGTGGGAGGAGATGGGAGTACCTCGAGAAAACCCACGACCACAATGTTATCAACCACAAACTTACTTAATCGGGGATCCAACCAGAGACTTCACGCATCAGAGGTAAGCACTCTACCACTGTGTCACCGTGCCTCCATTTTCTTTACAAAACGAATCAACTCGTATCAAGTTTAGGATTGGATTGGATTGGATTGATTTTGAATTTAACATCCCCTTTTTAGTACTGATATGATATGAGACAGGACCTAATGTTTTATTAAAAGTTCGGATTCGACCCACTGCTCGGGCTTGTATGAGAGGAAACCCAACTGGAAATTGAACCTAGGAGTTAGATCTGAGTTGTATCTGGATTTGAATATCGAGGATCGATATCAAAACTTGATCGCTATGTTGAAATATAAAAATCGAAATATATATATATATATATATAAAATTGATATATAAAATATCATAAATATCGAATTATTGTAAACCGTACCAGGAACCTCGCACACAAAGTTCATAAAGTATAGGAATTCGCTTTTAGATACTTGTATTTTGTACAAGTTTACATGGTTTATACATTAATTTAAATATGTTCAAATAATACAATATTATTTGAAATTTCCAAAATAATAATAATATGAAATATTTTTCAATGTTCACTATATTCCGTCCCGACAAATTCAACTGAAAATAAAATTATACGGAGAGCTGAAAACTCGTGTGAATTTATATGTGTATTTACTATTATAATTTACGTATATATTGAATATAGACATAAACAAGGGCTAGGCAAGGAAAATAATACATATCTATAATCATGTACTTTATTTTAATAAATTTAATTACGAAGCCAAATGGTGAATTTGCGAATCGCACTGTATCTATCGTGCTCTTGGTGCAGGAAAAAGACGTTACACTGCAACAAATACATAAACTACTTTTAGACACGTTACCGACACTCTTTGAACACCTCCAGATGGCACATATTCACCCCTTGTAGATACTGTGTTGTCTAAGTATTTCCCAGATGTATGTACAAAACGTATGTCACAACTTTGTTTTCGAACTGCTTGCGAAGAAGTGTTTTAAATATGTCATACTAGATACCGTTTTCGGAGAATGAACGCTTTTGGACACGCGAAGCACACTTTATAAACACACCTTTGATATACCTCCCCCTCAATATCTGTACTAAAAGTGTTTAAATTCTGTTTTATATTTTACAGTGTAAATACGAATCAAAGACCATACTCATAGACTTTACGCTATAGGTCTACTCTTGTCATTCATTAGTCGACTCTTATTTATTTATTTATTTATTATAACAACACAACAGGCGTTCTGCCCATTTTCAGTGTTTGTTTATGTATATGGTGAAATGTCATTTATTACTTTTACAGAAGAAAAACATACAGAAATTTTTATTGTTTCATTAATTAACTCAGCTCATCATACTACAAATTGTATTCCTAAACACTTTATCAGACATATTGAACACGTCTATCATTTCACACTTTTCTTAAATATTATTGTAGTAAGAGCTCATTCTACATAAAGGGGATTTATATAGGATGTCAGTACGTTCTTTCTTATAGTATATGGTACTGCTATTACTCAACGTCGTACTAGATGTCGGAACTTGCAGAAATATATTAGAACTTAGTTCTATGCAATCAAGTTTACTATTTATTATTTTATGTAGAAAAACTAAATCATTAACATATCTACGTTGCTCTAATGCCAGTATATTGAAATTGTTTGTTAGTTCTGGGTATGATATGTATGCAGACTACAGTCCAGTTATATATATATATACATACATTAGTAATCTCAAAAACTTGCACTAGGAATGTAATCACTTGATATTTGAATCGTGATGTAAATTCTTGGATAAATACTGTAGTTCCAGTGTGAATCCAACCAGGAAAGAAACTCGTAAAATATAACAACATGACACCCAATCTTTTACTTTTATGGGACGTTGGGTTAGAGCGTTGGACATAGATTCTCTGAATCATAATGGCGCAAAACTAATATTAGTCTACATGTTGCATTATCGATTGAAACCTGAATCAAATAATGGTAGGAAGCACGGTGACTCAGTGGTAGAGCGGACATGTCTGGTGAAAAGGGTCCCGGTTCAATTCCAAATCCTCTGTGCTTGTGGTGGACGACATCGTGTTTGTGTATTTTCTCGGGGATCTCCTGTGTCCTCTCACATTCTTACACAATTATTTCATAATAATGCTCTTTCGTTAACCATCAGTCTCCTTTAGCCTAAAGAGTGTATCCATGGAATCTAATAATAATAATAATAATAATAATAATAATAATATAATCATGGAAAACATTTGTCATTTCAAATAAGTCGTTGCGGGAAGTCAAGAACTCAAATTCACCAACAGGAATTGGTTTCACGTCGAAACTCGCGAGAAAATACCTGCATTAATGATTCAAGGTCATACTTCGTGATAGAAGGTCATAATTTCGTGATCAAAGATCATAATTTGTTAGTAAAGGCAAAAATTCTTAGAATTCCTCATGTTTCGCGTGTGAAATCTGACAGACATTTCCTTCCAAGATCAAATAAATGTTTACTAACGTATGATGTTATAATTTCATTAATCATAATAATAACACTAATAAAGTGAATTCATGAATAACGAAATTTTGAACGCCTTTCCTTAACATTAGTATAATTTATTTATTGAGGAATTGAAAGTTAAGATGCATTATGATATGAATAAGTTATAAAGTCATTCCCGGTTTACTAGTACTGAAATTTTACCCCACACTCTAAAAATCAAAATGGCAGGAGAGAAACAAGTTGTCAAAAAGAAGAAAGAAAAAACGTGTAGTGTACCTGCGCCATCTTTATTTCTAGCCCGTGATTTATATAGGGAATAACTTTTCTGTTTTCTCTCAAATGAACTGAAATTTTTAATTACTTGTTTCTTCTTCAAATTTATTTAAATGTCCCTTAAACTTCGCGGAAATTAAACTTTAATTACATCTAATTTTAATATTTAATAATCAGATTTAATTATTAAGAGTCTTCATCCCTGCGAAATTAAAATACCGCTAAGTTTACAGTAATTATGTGATATCTTCAAATACATAAAAGATAATCGAAATGTGGAACAAGAGCGCCCTAGACAATATTTTACATAAGAAACCGTTATCACGACTCACTTATCTGCTTTCGATTTCGAGCCATTTTGAAAATCGGCATTTATTTTCGCGTTTCTAAACAGCTGAAAACGGAAAACCACTAGGTGACTTGTGATAACGGTACCTCACGCAAAATAATATTGTCTAGGGCGCTCTTGTTCCACATTTCGATTATCTTTTATCTATTTGAAGATATCATATAATTACTGTAAAATTAGCGGTATTTTAATTTCGCCGGGATGAAGACTCTTAAATGCTCCGGTGCGTTAAGTGCGCCGGTTCTCATTGGACGTACCAATGCGAAGGGCAGAGACGCCAGCAAAATGTGTCAACTGTCATCCTGCTAATTATTCTGGATGTCCGCGAATACGACAAATTCTCCAAGCTAAACGGAAAACATCAGCAAGCACAATCTCACATTCAACACCTCTTCAAGACACCACTGCTGCCTCCGTTTCAAGATCATAGCCTACAATATCACGCACTATCGCAGCTTCAACACTGAAGACGTCTCTTGATGGTAACTCATCCTCTGAATACATTATCCGGACTATTAAAGAACTTCTTCAACTTCTGAAGGATTTAAACCTGGCCAACATAGTACACACGCTACGCACCAACATGCCTAAGCTGAAAGCCGCCCCAGATCTGCTCAGCAAATTTCACCATCCTCATGGATTTCTTCTCTGAACTATTATCCAGGGGTACCCACAAAGGGGGGCTATGACGCAAACTGCGTCATTGAAAAATTTGAGGGGGGTAAAATCTATATAAATATGCTTGAGGGGGTGTAAAAATTAATCGAAAAGATTTTTTTTTTCATGGAAGAACACCTACTGATAGACAATTCATGGAAGAACACCTACTGAGGGGGGTGCGTCATGGACATGAGGGGGGGGCACCACTGTATTATCGTAGAATCAAGAAGCCTTTTCAGCACTCCAGTGCTTCATTGCTTGTTGTAGCAAGCATTTTCTTGTTTTATTTGTATTGTTTTGTATTTTTAGGTTGTAAACAACCGAAATCGATCAATGAATGAATCCTGTATCCCACCTCCCAATGCAAACTACAAATAAATAAATACTAATGGCCCGAGAGGTGTTACTCTTTGCGGCTCCTCATCTTCAGATAGGAATGAAATTGCACTTTAATAAAAAATATTCAATTTAATTACTATTAAATTTATATATAATGCAAATTCGTTAAAAAAAACAAGGCACATTAGAAGTGAAAAAATTTTTTAGGATTGTTGATGTTAACGGAACCGTTAGGCGTAAATGGGCTCTACAGGGTGTCGGTTCCGGTTCCGAGAAAACGATTCCGGGCGCGAAGTCTAAAGAGATTTTGTTGATTAAAACAGGTTTCGAGTTTGGTACCGAAACCAATCTTCCGATTCGGTTCCGATCGCAGAACCGAAATTTATTTTTAATGAGGAATAGCAGTTCCGGTTCTGGAACCGAAACCGAAATGGAAAACAGAAGCGAAATTAGAGTGAGGAATGAGAAACAGGTTTTGTTTGTAGGTGCTTCCCTTTGGATGATCATGTCACCGTCGCTGATCAACATCGTTTTGCAGCTGGTAACGATCTTAAGATAATAATGATATTTCCAAATTGTGATGTCAAAGATGTATTTCGGTTCTATGTCGAATCACACTGAATTAAAACGTTCACTTGTGTTCTGGTACCGAAACCCAAAACATTTTCGGTTCTGTTATCATTGAGAACCCTAGTAAAATCGCGTCATTAAAATACTTTATTTCAAAGAAAACAGAAAAATCATTTTCAATAGAACTTGATGTACTTAAAGATAAATATGGTGGTATCTAGACGTCGTTAAGAGATAAAAAAAAAAAAGTTTTTACTTTTATGAATTTTACTGCTAGCTAACTGCAATTGTTTTTAACACTGAAATTGGTTATTCTTTTGTTAGTTGATGTTACGCTTGTGAACTTGTGGTGCCGTGTATTAGAATATAATATAGCTGTTGTGTCGCTTGTGCACTTAAACGTAGCTCTTCTTTCAACATATTTCCTGTGATTGTTGATCGTTTGGCAGATAGGGACACAGCATGACGTCATTAATGAGCGTGATGCAACTGGTTAGTTGCTCTACTTGACGCCTACGTGCAGTCGTAAAGATAGCAAGAATCATCATCGCTTGCCCACGATACGTACAATTCTTTTCCCTAGAACAGTCTCTACTGTCGGTGGACATGCAATAAGTAATGTTATGAAGTATTTTGATATGGCGGACAGATTTTTATAAGACTTGATTAACCATTTGAACGCCAAGAATGAGTCAAAACGACTAAGATGCCCGGAAATGTTAACCTACCTCACTTATACTGTATATATTAACAATTACGCACAAGCCTAAAATTTCATGTGTTTTTCATGCACCAGCCTAGTAGACTTCTTCTTTTTAAGGTACTATGTTCCTACATACGTCACTTACTGTTAAGAGGAGCATGCGTGGTTCTGTTATTAAAAAGAAAGTGTGAGTTGAGTATATAACCAATACTCATATATTATACTTTGTGAGAGAGGAATCTATTATTAGACAAGTGGTTATTGCAGGTGCATCATCATGAAAGCGACACAGAGCGTGCCACTGGTGTAGTTGCATTGCGCTCGCGCGCGCGAATTTGGTGAAAGGGATTTCGGGCTCGATTGCCGGTTGAAAACTCTGAACGCACTCCGGTGGTCCGGATGTTAAAGTCCACCGTCTCTATTAAGCTGATTCATTTCGTGATACCACTAAAAGTGATTCATAACAATGTTTGTGTTTATGAATCACTTTTATGCTTTTATGTCGTCAGCTTGATGTAACAGAGAAAAAGAGTATAAAAGAACAATTTTGGCTAGAAAAAATAGTATAGAGTTTTGAACTCCCAAAAGAGTATAATTGTCTTAAAAACAGTACGTCTGGTCACCCAAAAAGCTTACGTATGCCAGATAAATAAGTACCGTGAATCAATAATATATTCCAGTAGTGTAGCTAATAAATAATATATTTCAGCAGTATAACAGACAAATAAATAATATATTCTAGCAGTATAGCAGATAAATAAATATATAAATAAATAAACAATATATTCCAACAGTATAATAGATAAATAAAAAATAATCAATATATCCAGCAGTATAATAGATAAATAAATAAACAATATATCCAGAAGTATAGCAGATAAACAATAAATTCCAGAAGTATAACAGATAAACAAGATATTCCAGCAGTATAGCAGATAAATAAACAATATATTCCAGCAGTCAGCAGATACATAAATAAACAATATATTCCAGCCATTGGCGTCTCTGGCATGTAAAATTTGGGGGGGACATCAAAGGAAATGATCTAACTGCTAGTGAGTATCTAAATAAATTAAATTAAAATAAAATATTGAATATTTCGTATTTCAAAATATTGGGGGGACGCCCCCTCGCCCGAGACGCCCATGATTCCAGCAGTATAGGAGATAAATAAATAAATAATATATTCCAGCAGAATAAGAACTATGAATTATTATTGACAATGAACAACATATATTTTAATGTTATAAAAAATGTTTTACTTGAAACCTACACATTAGAATTTACCTTAAAGTTAATAGTTTAATTCAGACAATTCAACCTAATCATATAGAATTCCTTTGAGGAAAACTACTATGACTGCTCGTAGCTGAATTGCAGCATACATTTTATTTGCATTTCGCCCTTTCCCAAATTCTACATTATTAGCGTTTAGTGAAAAAGTGTTTCGTCCAAAGATGACGTATATACAGATTGATAGAACTTATTGTGGTGAACAAAATGGTCATGTGAATGTGAAAGCTCATTTATATTTTTCGAGAAAATGAAGAGGAAAAGATAATTAATTTATAGATCTTAAAAATTATTGCTGTACGAGAAGCATACCACTTATTTAGGTGGAACTGGAAATGAAATATTCTCTCGTTAAGATCTTTATTATGATAGTAGCAAAGACGACAGTACATACTTATGGTTAATGAGGTATAGTCTAACGTTATCATTAACTGCTAAATTTTAATTTCTGTTTAAGTGAAACGTTGTCCAAAGATAAAACACACACACACACACACACACACACACACACATATATATATATATATATATATATATATATATATATATATATATATATATATATATATATATATATATATATATATATATATATATATATATATACACACTTCTGGAATATATTATTTATCTGCTATGCTGCTGGAATATATATTAATTGATAAATCACATTCAGCTGAACATAATAACTTGCTTGAGGGGTCAATTCACATTCGTAGTTTTCCAGTAAATACAAAAAACGAACTTTTGTGGCGCTGAAAGATATGTCGTTTGTTGTCTTCCCCCCCCCCCAAATTGTCAACTTTTTATTTACCTGGAACAAGCTGTTGTTTATACACTGCATATGTAGCAAATTATACTCTTAACTAACAGTATACATGTATTATTCTTTTTCTTTTCCTAATAGTAATATATATATACTACTTTACGTACAGTCAGCGACAAAAATTCTTTCCATTTGATGAAATTAGTTTCGTACGTAAGTACAGTTTCCAGGAAATTAAAAAGAAAGTAATTTTCTGTACATTCTAGCCATACCATCGTTATTTCTAAAATTATTTTTTACCAAGCGGAAAGAACTATTATTGATATTATAATGTATCTTTTTTTAATATTTACTAGCTGAACCAAAGCTGTCAACATAACACAGTGTCCTAATTTGAGCACAAATTTCCTTCCCACTTTCACATTACACCCATCCATATCCTTTAACAGACGGGGAACCAACAAACGGAGCCAGATACCATAGACAAACATATAAACGTAGTAGGTTTGGAGAAGTGATAGTTGTCAAATGAATTTTTATTTTCTTTCTTTTAAATCCAAACCCGAGTGCTCCTCATTGTGCCTCTCTGCAGACCTTTAAAATTACCAACATACAACAAACAGATTCTGCTATTTAGATTTAAGCAAAGCGCCTACCTAGTCCATCAACCCGCTATACGTAACTCTTGTACTGGTTGCCTAACACAAGGATATCAACCTTACCAACGCCTTAGCGAGAATGTGGATCTTAATAATATCAAAATAATAACTAAAACGTTAGATAGAAAAATAAATACACTTTTTTATTTAAAAAAAAAACTGGCAAATTACACGAATTTAGAATTGAGCAGCGAAAGCGGCACGTTTCCGAGATTTCATTGTCAAAAATATTGACCACAAATATATAAATGGCCACATTTTTAATAACATGCTACAAAATCCTAAATTTAAAGTTGTGAGTGCTTACAACAAACTACTACATTTGCAGTATAACGTAGTTTAGTAATACAGCGTACTGTTAAATTTTACTTTATTTACTCTTCGTCTTTCGTTTGAAAAATAAAACACGGATCGATGTTTACCTAATCTTGATCAAATTTGGGATAATGGTAAACATTGACGAGCTTAGTTTGCATTTGGGAATAAGTCTATTGTGATTTGCAGACCGTTTGCGTCAAAGTTACGGGTAAAATAGAATTTGGAGTTTGAACTTATTTGGTTAAGTACTAGCTCCAAATGTGATAGCTAGTAATTCTGGAACTAAAAGTCTGCTTACCATGATATTTGCAGGATTTAATTTTTTTTTTTTTTTTTTTTTTTTTTTTTTTGGCGCTGATAGAGTGAAAAGTGTTTGCCACGCATCCCGACGTACAAAATTGTGACGAGCTTAGTAACACCATTAACACGAGGTTGGTAACATTTAGTAACACCAACGCCGTAGTAAAATAGTATGGTGTAGAGACCTTTGATTCACGAGTTATTGCCCATCAAAGTTGTCCTTTCGGTTTGTATTGGACTTCACAACACAAACCTGTTGAATGTTAAGTAATTGCAACTGTTTCCGTATAATAAAGACTTGCTACAGTTCAGTGAAAGACGAATTTTTTCCACTATAGATTGCAAAATACGACAAAATTTTAATAATATAACTTTTTAAATACTTATAAAGAGTCAATGCTGTCAAGAAATACATCTGTACTGAAGAATTTAGCAAACCATCTTAAAATATGTTTCTTCGCTGGGACTTGTCCGTGAACTCCGGTAGATGCACTATAATCTTGTATTTGTTGTGTAAAAGTATTCTAGAATACCGGTTGTAACAGACAAGCATGCATTGTGCTGAGAAAATGAATAGACCTTTAATTAGCCGTGCATGAGATTGTAGTATTAATATTCAGAGCATGTAACGTATATATATATATATATAGTGCATAGAGCCCAGCCAGAGGGCGTATGTCCATTTCCGGTTCCATCTTTTGCTGCTTTGTCATTCCTCCCACCGTCCTTGGCTAAAGACCAACTTACGACGACGATGACTTGTTTTACTGGTTTTGTGTTTTATTAAAAGAAGATGCGATAGTCATTTTTTTTCGAGATTTATCAGTTATTTGTTCATTAGAAATCCCTTTGTATGTTGTTAGTTCGTGTACATTGTGCTCAATTAGTCCACATGTGAAATAGCTTCTTAGTCGTTATTTCGTTTCTTTCTTAGAAGGTGGAGTAATATGAAGAGCTATTGACTCAATTGACTATGGTTTTCAGGCTACTAAACAGTTTCTTTTGTTTGATTTATTGATTGATTAGAGGTCAGTGGCATTGATTCGTCTCTTCTTGTCATGATAACTCTAATTGCCGACACATACTTCTTATAAAATTAAAACAACAAATATCAATATAAGACTTCCAAAATACATAAATCGAAATTGGAATTGACGAAATAATACAATCAAACAAACAAACAAACAAAAATTAAAAAGTTAAAACAGAGGTCATAGAAACATTACTCTATAGTTCTTGTTCAGTAGTAATTTTACCTGTACTACATATCTATCGAATAGTTGAATTCTTAGAATCGCTGTTCCAAATATATATACCAGTGATGGTATGTGTCATGAGTTTTGTCCGGTTCTGGGTTACGTATTTCAGGCCCGGTCTGATCCTGGCGGCGCAGACAAACTCGGTGACCCGAATAGACCCGGAAAAAAAAGGCGAAAATTATCAGTATTACACAGAATTTTATAGTGTATTAATCTTTCCAGTACTCGAAATCGAATATTTACATCAGGGTTGCAAATAACCGCTCTCCTACTCGCCCGGGGCGAGTGGTTCATCGGTGCGGGCGAGTATTTAATATCATACCGAAGGTAAGTAAATGATTTCTATTGCGGGATGCGTACTAGTAGCTCTTGGGCGAGTAAAATTTTGTTGCGTATTTGCATCCCTGATTTACATGTTTGATTCTTGGTGTGACATTTCTTCACGTTACTATGTCTTAACCATTTCAAATATAATTTTCATTTTTATAGTCTTCCCATTCTGAATAATAATAATAATAATAATAATAATAATAATAATAATAATAATAATAATAATAATATAATGCATTGAGCACCGCGGCATGTCTTATATTTTACACGACAAGTTTTACAGGTTTTGATTGACTACATTTTGACGATTCCTTATAAGAAAACTTATGCTTTTCTCTGATTCTCACGCGTTTATACTCTTGTAGACTTTGTAGATTGTCTTTGTTATCTTTCAGTGCAATGCTTTGACACACACACACACAAAATATTGAAACCTAACAGACTGACACAACAAGAGAGAAATTTGCAAATTTTAGAAATTTTCGAGGAATTTCCTGTGAGATTTTATAGCAACTTCTTGTGAGATATTAGCAAATTTTCCTGCAACAGTTTAGAGATTTTTCCAGAATCCTTACGGAATTTTTAACAAATTGTCGAGCAAAATTAGAAAAAAAAAGCAATTGTAAATAATGGGATTATATAACTATCTTATCTCCCAGTTAATCCAGTTCTCGTATTATACATTGGTACCCTTATATCTATATTATGTAAGCAATATTCACTATGATTTCTATTATCTAGTATTTTCTGAATAAAATCTCTTTCAATAAGTCTTTTCCTGTCGCTTAATGCCTGTAACCCCGAAAATTGTTTCCAGTATTCATAACTACGTGAGTAGTAATCTCTGTTCATTTTATAGCATAGTAGTCTAATAAAACATTTTTGTACTGACTCAATTTTGTTTGCCAATATTATATCTATACCCATGGGCGGCGATTAGGGGGACAAAGGGGGGCAGTTGCCCCCCACTTACTGAAATGGCCTATTAATGTATATAGTTTCAACCAGGGAAATTTGTATATTAACATTGATATACAAATATTCAGATCAGGTCTTGCCCCCCACTTTTAACGTCCAATCGCCGCCACTGTCTATACAATTCTAAATAACTACACCAAAGTCTAATCTTGATCTTGCAAACATCTTCTGTAAGCGTGCATATGAACTGGCATTTTTAAACTTACGCCATTGTCTGAAGATAAATCCGATTATTCTTCTCGTTCCTTTAATTATATTATTAAATTATTAATATGATAGGTAAATTTCATATTTCTGTCAAACACTATACCCAAATCTTTAATCTGTTCGGCTTTATGCAATGTTACTCAATAATAATAATAATAATAATAATAATAATAATAATAATAATAATAATAATAATAATAATAATAATAGACAAGGTCAACGAATTATTATATTTCTCTGTTAACTCTTTTCCATTGTATCAATCTACTAGTTACGTGAACCAGTAAACAGGCAACAAACGAAACGACCATCCAGAGGAGACGGAGAGAACTGTGAAGCATTTATGGGCTTGATGAAGGACAACTATGTGGCATGGAAGAGGAGGGGAAGAAGCTAAAGGATGGATGGGAGAGGGGGAAGGTGGGATGGGAACGCGCGATGAATCTTGGCATCGCGTTGTAATTAAAAATCCTTAATCACCATCATCACAAGCCATTCGTTTTGTATTTAGCGTGTCTTCGTGTGTGCACAAGTTTCGCGACATGACTTTCATAAAATTAAAAGAAAAACGAACACAAATAATACTACAAAAAAATGTGGTTGAGTATGTGCTGCAAAGCTTCAATGTTGCCAATTTTTTCTACCTCTTTCACTATGCAAGAACTATATAGGTGGTATATGCAGTGATGATTTCAGGAATTGTCTGTGACAGACTCTTCTGAGTTTGAGAAATACATATTTTCTAATCATTTGTGTACTAATCAAATCGTGAAACTTACACGTCGATGGAAAATATTGCCTCCGTCCTTCCAAGCAAAATCTGAAATGACGCTGCGAGGGTGGCACGGGTGAGAAATTGTTCCCTGAACGACGAAATCTTCTCGCAATACCATATTTCCATTCAAGCTCATTGTGAGTTACCAGTATTTTCATAATATTTCTAATCACTCCCCGTATATTGAAAATTCCCTTCCCGGGAAAAGAATCATCTGTAATCACCACTAAATATCAGAGATCTCCAAAGTTACGAGTCCAGCTCTCAAGTTTAATAATTAGAGCGGACCAGAGTTCGAGACCGAGTGAACACAAACCGTAGTGAGGTTAGTGATTGCCAAACCTGAAGATTAAAAAGTGGCGAGGTTGTGTCCCAAAAGTAGCAGATTTGAACAATTTGTAGTCCAAACATTAAAATGTCATATGTTTCGATTGGCAATGGTCAGGTGGCGGCCACAATTTCGAGCTGTTAGCCGTGGTGTGTTAGAGCAAACCCCATACTATGTCAGCTGCAGTAGAACTACAGTGTGCAATGAACGGGCAGGTGGTGATAATATAAAATGAGCGCCTTTTCTGACCAAGGAGACATGGTTGCTTAATGCAGTTTTGAAGGTTCTGAAATACATTTTACAATGTTTACAATATGTTTCTTCACTGTTATTCCACACTTCTTTAAGAGTCTTTATCCCGGCGAAATTAAAATACCGCTAATTTTACAGTAATTATGTGATATCTTCAAATTAATAAAAGATAATTGAAATATGGAATAAGAGCGACCTAGATAATATTATTTTGCGTGAAGTACCGTTATCACAAGTCACCTAGTGGCTTTCCGTTTTCAGCTGTTTAGAAACGCGAAAATAAATGCCGATTTTCAAAATGGCTCGAAATGGAAAGCAGATAAGTGAGTCGTGATAACGGTTTCTCATGTAAAATAATATTGTCTAGGGCGCTCTTGTTCCACATTTCGATTATCTTTTATCTATTTGAAGATATCACATAACTACTGTAAAATTAGTGGTATTTTAATTTCGCCGGGATGAAGACTCTTAATTCATTTGCTAAATTCTTTATCTGGGAGCCATGCATTTTCGAAGAGTTATTTGTAACTCTTCTTACACATTATCTTAATATGGACAATACAGTAATACAATTAAATTTGCGATGTTCATGTTTACACACAGCTCTCCATAATTATTAGGCCTAGACATTAACTGATACAAGAACACGGTCAGTGATACTGCAACAACGCAAACTGAACAAAAGTCTAGTGTTGTCAAATCTGGAGATTAAAACATACTAAAAGGAGAAATTAAACTAGTATCGAACATAAAACTATTTTTCATTGTAAATATAATACTTAAGAAATTTCATACATAAAAATAATTTGTGATTTCATACATAAAAATAATAAAAAAAAAGTAGCACAATCTTAAGAGTTATAGCTTGCAGATAATTAAAAGTAGCGTGTCGCCTAATTTGAAATTTTGGTAGCGAAGGTACTTAGAAACTCGTTCAACCCGCTTGTTGTAGCTCAATCTGGCAACACTGGCCAGGAGTGAGCACCAGCCCCATTCAGAACAACGAGGCCAATTAAGTTAGTGTGCGTTAATCTCACTGTGGTTAATAAGCCTGAACAAACCTTGTTTGCAAAATAACCACCTTTGCTGGATATATAATACGAAGGTATTTCCAAAAGTTTTGACCTAACACTGGAATGTCGTGCCACTGGTAATCTGCTGTTCATTGCATATAGTGCCATCTATGGGAGAAATCAGTTTTAACAGTCTAGCTGCGTCACTTTGTTGGAGGCAGCAACATGAGTTAGGAGCTGTGCGTTGAGCTGGTACACTACATGAGAATGCTCCATCCTACAGGTTGTTATTGCGAAGGTTGCAGGAAAATACTGTGGCTTCGAATAAATTCAGTATCCATCCTACAACCCACACTTAGCATTGCAGCCGTGTGGACTGGAGCATTGTCATACAAAAGAATATACACGAGCTGAACAAACAAACAAACAAAACAAAAAACTTCGGATTCAAATGATTTCCTCCAACGTGACATAGCTAGACAATTGCACTGATACATTATTCCTTCCATAGATGGCAATACATGCCATGGATTGCTTATTAGCAATGGTGCGATATTTCAGTGTGTACACCATCGTTTTCATAACAGAGTATGATTCTTTTCCAGGTACGATCTGAAATTCTCCTCAACATTACTGGTGTAATGACAGTAAATGCACGTCGAACAGCATCCTTAAGTTCGTCAACGGTCTCGTGTAACGTGTGACAGCAATCTTTTGTTTTGTGAACCCTCATAATGCATTGTCGCAAGATGACAGCTCAGGATTTCAGGGTGGCTACTCCAAAGGTGCAGGCAAATGGACAGAAGCACTCATTGAGATATTCTCTAACGGCAATGGTATAGTAGACTGTTATTCCATCCTGCTGGAACCATACACGACCGAGCAGTCCCCGATCTTGCAGATATGGAATAAACCAATCACGTAACATGGTAAAATACGCATTGTGACTCACAGCACCGTCAAAGAAATATGGTCACTGTCAAGTGGGTTGCAGACATTGCAGCCCAGATATGACATGTGGTGGGTTGTATTCAAGTTCTTCATTAAAAAGAAATATGGGTTTTCTTTATCCCTGAAATAAACTTTTCTGACTTTTGCACTGTGAAATATTGCACACTCTCCCCCTTGAAGGAAGAGTTGTAAAGATATCGAGCATTCGCCCACAGGTCTGCTGACGTTTTTGCATGTCAATATCACTCAATTTGTTTACAAACGAATGCCTTTAACTGCAAATCTTTCGTCATATGTTTTCGTACCGAATTCCTGTGACAGATTACAAATGTACTTTTTTGGGGGGCGAACGTTAGACAGACGATGCAACCTCCATATACGTTTCCAGTTGCGTTGGTGTTTGTCCTGAGCGGGGCTTACCTTTTATGCAACCAGTTGCTCTCACCATAAAATTGTTGGTTTTGGAAGGGAAAGTTTCTGAAGCCTTACAGTGGAATCATGCTGAATATCTCTAAATGATTTTCCTGTATCTGGTTGTTTGTGAGCCCACATGTTCATTACGATCCGTTCCTCCATGGTGTAAGTGGACTCATCAGCCTTGATTTAGATGTATGTTAGAAACAATAATTCATTAACATCTATGTAATACATACGGGGGTAACGGGACGTGATCACTCTGTAGGTTAATACATTTTGCTAGCTGGTTAAAATGGCCAAACATATTTTCCTATCCGTATTTTCAAAATATTGAAGTAATGCTCGGAAGCAGGAAGCGCTTTCGCGTGCACGCACGCGCCTTAGATATAGGTATGTTGCTTCTACAGGCCACATTCCACTGCTGGTAGTTCATTTGTTTTCTCTTGAAGATGACAATTCATTATCAAAGTTGAGAGAGGCATACCGAGTACATTTGTTCGAATCTGATTATGGCATGGTGGTGGTGAACTACTATCAAGTGCAGTGTTTTTTTTTTTTTTTACGGCACATTCCGCTACTTTTCCCTTTTTTTTTTTTATTTATCAGTAACTTCTTCGTGTCTCTGTACTTCCGTTCGATTTCCCGTGGGAGTACAAATAGTTCGATTTCTAACTTAAATTATCACACCTTGTCTTATATGTATATCTAGTATATAGACTCGTTTGATGTAAAAGGGATATTAATTAAAGATGAACAAAATACAAATTTATCATTCAACTAATGATTTAACTGTCATTTGCTTAGTTATCGCCTGTTATTAGCCTAGAGGCAATAACCGTTCAACATTTAACTCCAACAGTGAGGAATAAATAAATAAATAAAGTTAATGACGATTCTTTGACACTGTACGTTCTAGTTCTTAACAGTTATTTAATCTTAATGGAAAGTACATAACTAGGGAGTTTTTTTTTTTTAATCCCCATAAGGAAACATATTACTTACAGGCTATAATTATACCCAAGAGAATTGCCTTATACGTATATATACTGCATAACAGCATATTCCAGAAGCGAATCATATAACAATTTATAGTATTTGTAAGATGGCTACTACAATCTGCTTTATTCTCGAGAATTTCTGTGAGAGTGGAACATGTTTATTTTAGGGAATATCTTTCTCTTCTTCATTTCTTCCACCCCCTCCGCTCCCTCCCCCCCTCGGGAGACTTTGTAGGCAAATTTCTGCCTCTGGTTTCAGAGTTCTGCAATATTTCCCCTCTCTACCTCTCGTGTTCCCCTTGTGTCTGATGCTATGTGTGCCTTCTCTTTGTAATTCGATGCCTAGCCGCAAAACGTTAACAGTTGTTTACAATAGTTATATAGTGAGAGAGCGAAAGAGAGAGATGGCCCAGAAAGTTAATTTGTGTGCGATTACCCGAATATTCTCTCTCTCTCTCTCCTTATTTCTTTGCTTGCTACATTTCTCTCTGGGTTGTGTATGTTGACGTAAGTCGTCTTTTTAAACGAATAACGAATGTTTATTTTCCATTAACCTACACAGTTTATTTTTTATTGTATTCTTTCTCTTTTTTATTGTATTTAGTTCGTTTTTCTATTTGTGTCTATTTGTGTGTGTGTGTGTGTGTGTGTGTGTGTGTATGTGTGCACCTATTCCTCATTAGTCCAACTTCGACCCTTTTTTTATCACTTCCTTCTGAACGTCGACTTACTGTAAACGTGTACAGTACATACCTACGGGAAGAGGTCCATATTAGTGTTGTTAAAGGCTCAGTCACAACCGAGCCGAACCAACAGCTCACTCAACCAAGCCGGCTCGAGCCCTCGACTCAGTTGAGCCGAACCGATGGCTCACCTTAAACCGAGCGAGCCGGCTCGAGCCGATGGCTCATTCCAATCGAGCTGGCTCGAGCTGTTGGCTCAGTTGAGCCGAGCTGAGCCGATGGTTTAAGGCTCGAGCCGAGTCAGTTGACATCACTAGTCCATATGAGTATTAAGTAACTCGATTCTTTCTTTGTATGCACAGAGGGGTAGAGAGAGATCTGCGCGAATGCAGATATTTACACAAACTATATAGCTTTTGGCGGATATTTATTTTAATTTTCTATGTGGATGGTGGATAAAATTGCGGATCGTTTGTAAAACAAGAATTTTCGTGATCGTACTTCTTCATCAGTCAGTGGCACCGATTTCTGTATACATTTGAGGGGGGTGCCCATTTATGCATAATTTTTCATGAGATATCCAAGTAAAGATATCTAAATCCAAGAGACCTAACCAAACTTTGAGGGAGGGGGAATATTCTCCCTCTTACCACCAGGATTACTGCTCGTCCCGTGAAACCAATGGTATTCAACCTTTTCTTCCGCATTCACCTAATAGTACTTTGTTATTTAATCGTGTACAGCCAGATTTAAATTATTCTTAAATTCAAATTATAGGTAACTAAATCAAAAATAAAATAAAATTATAGAATACTTTTTAATTATAGAACTCAAGTTTTAGTATAAACAGAAGAATCATACTATGAAGTTAATAGAAATGTTTCAGAATACAGCTGTATTATTTTTAATTATACAGTACTTACCTCGTAAGAAGTCATCGCGTACTCTAGCTTGAATGCTAGTGTTCTTAACTCTGTTGATTATAATGATGTCTTATATTCAAGTGTGGTTAAGGCTCGGATTTCTGTGACATGTCATTTTTTATTTTTTATTCTGGCATCTTTTTACACATATCTAATTAAATATAAACATATTTGTGACTTTTGTGAACACGCAATTATACGGTTTTTAATAGTCATATAAATGCATAAATGAACCATATTGTACTTTTAGGCTATATTTGGTCCTGAAGTGATATAAAAGCATATTTTTTGGTTATATTTCAGACGAGTTTCACTTATTGCTCAGAACTATATATTTGCACTGTTGTCAGCGAAGTTTATTGCTAACTTCCTGTCTTAGAAATATTTAGCTTTATGAAACTGAATTTGAAGGGATACTTTACAGTGTAAAGGGTACCGGTTCTTGGTCTGGCGTAGCATAAACCATTTTAAAGAGTGAGATAGTCACCTCAGCCTCTGTGTGTCACTGTCATCTCTAATGTAGTCATCTCCGTCTCCCTGAGCCTAAAAGGTCATAATCATGGGACGTTAAACTAAAAAAAAAAAAAAAAAAAAATCTACTATAGCCATGGGCGGGGGACCGGGGGGCGGGCCCCCCAAAGTTCATGTGGCCCCCCTATTGTATTTATGAATATACAATATTTGGCATAATTTCAGTGCCTTCTGCATCTGAAATCCCCCCCCCCCCAATGTACAGAGAAATCGGCGCCCTTGACTATAGTGATACCTAAAGTTCAACTTCTGTCTTGTATATTGGTGGAAAATGTTCCCCTGGGCCACCCCTGAAACCATCGCTGGTATGTACAAGATCTTCTGCTTTTTCCACTGAGCATAGGGATATTTTTCGAGTGTGATATGACTTTTTTCTTTTTTTCTTTCTTTCTTTCTTTTTTCTTTTCTTTTCTTTTTTTTTAGAATTTTATTATTGTGTTTAATTTCAAATGCCTAAAATCAAGTGCTCTTGCAGTATGAAATTGTGTAGTTTGTTAAACCTAATCAAACCACTTGGTATAATAGCTCTCTGTGGGCCTGAGCCTCTCCAACGCCATCTATTAGCGACTGGCTGAACTACGGCCAACCTATCGACGAACACGTGCTCAGCGCGCTGCGTCGCATTGTCTCTTTAACAGGTGTATGAGGAACTTTCTAATCCTAGTGGCCGTCACGTATTTTATTCACCAGTGAGGCTCCCCAGTTTCCCTCACGACGCTGAATTAACGCCGAAAAATTGGACCGGGAATCGAACTCGGGACCACACGGATGTGAGTCCAATGGTCTAACTATTAGACTACAGTATTTCCATTTTAGATTTTCTTCAGGAATTTAAATACATGCATATTTTCTAAATTTTTAGGTTAGAGAAACTAGAGCCACAGTGATTACCTTTTCGGGAAAAACAAGACTCAATGAAAACATTTTTGTTTCAATTCTGAACAATTTTTTTGTGCATAATTTTTTATTTACTATGTAAGTTTAATTTTAATGTTTTCGGTTCGTATTTTGTTATTTTTTTAAAATAAAAGTTTTATTAATTTTAAACAAACTGCTATGAAGAGAGTTGAATAAGTCTTCTGGTTCTGAAAACAATAAGAATTGCAATTTTTGCAGAATGTCTTGTCGCAATATTGCGAAACATGAAAGATAAGATTACATTTTTTTTTTTTACAGCGTAATTACTTAGTCCTTGCAAAATTCTATAATCTAAAACAATAACCGTTATTTCCAAGAACTTCTTGAATGTTAAATAGTACATAGTTCATTATCTATCTGATTACTTTTAATTGTTTTTTTTTTTTTTTAACTAGGGCTTTTTTTTCTGGAATGTGTCATTCATACTGATTGGCTGCGGTGGCAAACGCCCAGCTGAAACTAGTAGAAAGTGTTAGCAAATGCTGCTATCATTTATGCCTTTTAAATGCATAAAAATATACTCTTATTCCAGTGTAGTCTTTCAATTAAAAAAAAATTTCTTATCATTCAAAAAAGATGGTAATGGCTAGAATGGAAATCAGAATTAAAAAGAAAAAGAAAAGATATCAGTTTTTTTTTTTTTTTTTTTTTTTTTTTTTTGCTGCTGCGTACCGCCAGAAAGAAAAGTACACATTTTAACTCACATTTTGAGCAGGTTTGCTTTATTATCAGAATTTTATAGAAAAGTTGTTGTTTGATGTAGATAGATTTTGAAAAGTGAATAAAACTCTTTCTAATAATAAACAAGTATCAAAAATCCAAAACTATATAAAAGAAACTTCCACAGATTATACAGTTGGACATCGATAACTCGATTTTTTTTTTCACATCTCCTTGAACTTTTCATAATAATGTGAACCTCTGTAAGTCGAATGTTTAAAAATTACAACCGTGAATAAAATTTTAAGGGTTTCATAATCATGTTTAAATACCTCGGTAATCTTTCGTATCTGTGAACCTCTACAAGTCGATTCGATTTACCTCTATAAGTCGAATTTCTCTTGTTGTGGCTTCGATAACTCGAAGCTAGCTTTTACGTGATTATCATTGTTACTAATGTGTAACTGTAATTGTGTTTTACTCATGTCGAATATTTTATTTTTACTAGTCATTCTTATTTAATTTAAGGAACTTTCACAACTTCCGAGTTCTAGAAGTTGAACAAATAAAACTTCGAATTATAGAGGCTAGTCACTTTCCATGAGGATCGCGGTATCTCGATATCCGGAATTTTGTTGTGGCCGATATGATTTATCAACTTCTATGTGTCTTATCTTTGGACAATATTTCAGGTAAACAGAATTTAAAGTTTAAAAGTTAATGATAGTTTTGAGCCATATCTCATTAACTTTACTACATGTACTGTCTTCTTGCTAATGTCATTATAAAGAGCTTAAGAGGCCTAATCAGTGCGAAATTAAAATACCGCTAATTTTACAGTAATTATGTGATATCTTCAAATAGATAAAAGATAGTCGAAATGTGAAACAAGAGCGGCCTAGACAATATTATTTTGCATGAGGTACTGTTATCACGAGTCACCTAATAGCTTTCTGTTTGCAGCCATTTAGAAACGCGCAAATAAATGCCGATTTTGTAAATAGCTCGAAATCGAAAGCAGATAAGTGAGCCTTGATAACGGTATATCATGTAAAATACTATTGTTTAGCGAGCTCTTGTTCCATTTTTCGATTATCTTTGATCTATTTGAAGATACCATGTAACACATAATTGCTATAAAATTAGCAGTATTTTAATTTCGCCGTGATGGGGCCTCGTAAGGAGGATACATTTCAGTATCTATTTCATCTCAATTAATGATATGGTTCAGATAAAGCATCAATTTCTAGATTTACAAACTGCTTTTATTTTCTTTCTTTTCCACTTTCTCCAAAACTACGCTGAGATTGGACCTTTACATGTATCCACAGTTTACCACAGTTAAATAATATAAAATTATATCGATTGGTACGTCCCATCTTTGGATAATTTTTTATCCATTAAACTGTGGTTTTGTCGAACTAAACATTCAAATAACTTTATTATCACTTGTACCGTGTCTGCCATTTAACCCTGTAGACCTATTTGTAGTCCTATGGTCAACTTTATTTAAAGAACTTAAAAGTGGCAGAAATTTTCTTCTGGGAAATTTGGTGTCAACTGTGCTCAAAGTATTTAAAATTGCCACTAACTTTCTTGCGAGAAATTTCGGTGGTCATCCCAGATACATTTGCAATGGGTGTCGATGTGCTTATCGTACATCATTCAACTTTAAAAAAAAAAAGAAAAAGTTTGCTCGATTGTTACTCGTCGTAGGCTTAATCAAAGACAGTTTACTACACTATATACATAAAAATTTCTGAAATTGAAAATTGAAGCGCGTTTTTTTTTCTTTCTTTCTTTTCTCCCTTCTTGAACTGTATATCCGGCCAGTAGTGCTACGTGAAACAAGTGAAAATGTTGGTCGGTCACTTCGGACAGAACGAAACAGATAATAGGAGCACGTTTGTATTGGTATTGAAGAAGCGACTCTGATACTCGAAGAAACAACGTGAAATGTGCGTTATACGAATCGAGAGGAATTGGACTTGTGTTATTGAATTGCCCTTTTGGATCCAACCTTCCTTGTCCCCGTTGTTTGCGCCACGCATGCAGACACACATTGGTTCCTAAATGTTTCCTACAAATACTATTTCCCTGACATCTTGTCATTTTCTTTTTAAATGTAGGGCCTATATATTACAATTTATAATTGCAAAATTTAATGTCGATTATTACATTCAGAAGGTGTTGTCATTTTTAAGGAGATTGATTTACCAAAAACTCCTTTGCATATTTACTCTGTATGTCCGTCTGTCCATCCGGAAGACAAAAAAAACTCAGGGACTACTTGGTGCTGACCAAGATGAAGAAGGTCAAAAATTAGGAATCGAATTCATCAATGGAGATGATATTCAAATCGAAAGTGATAGAAATCTATCATTTCCAGTTTTAACGTTAATCATTAAGAGTCTTCATCCCGGCGAAATTAAAATACAGCTAATTTTACAGTAATTATGTGATATCTTCAAATAGATAAAAGATAATCGAAATGTGGAACAAGAGCGCCCTAGACAATATCATTTTACGTGAGAAACCGTTATCACGACTCCACTTATCTGCTTTCGATTTCGAGCCATTTTGAAAATCGGCATTTATTTTCGCGTTTCTAAACATCTGAAAACGAAAAGTCACTAGATGACTTGTGATAACGGTACCTCCCGCAAAATAATATTGACTAGGGCGCTCTTGTTCCACATTTCAATTATCTTTTATCTATTTGAAGATATCACATAATTACTGTAAAATTAGCGGTATTTTAATTTCGCCGGAATGAAGACTCTTAACGAGGCGGTCGGTGTTAAATAAAGAGATAGGAGGGGAGAAAATAGAACAGGTGATTAGTTTTCTATACCTGGGTATTATTATTAGTGATGATATGATGTGTGAACGTGTTATATAAAAGAAGGATATGAATGGCGAAAGATGCCTTTGGGAGGAAGAAAATACTATTTTGTGGGACCTAGAATAAAGAGTTGAAGAAAAAGACTCATGAAATGTTTCGTGTGAAATATTGTACTGTATGGGTCAGAAATATGGATATTACGCAGAAATAATGACAAACGACTGGAAGCTTTCGAAATGTGAGTGTGGAGAACAATGGAGAGAATTCTCTGGATCGAGCGGAAAACGAATGAGAGGGTGTTGGAAATGGTAGGAGAGAAAAGAACAATTTTAGATATTATTAAGAAGAGGAAGAGAAAGTGGTTAAGTCATTAGGTAGGAAGAAACTGTATAATGAGGGACGTGCTAGAGGGTACAGTGACAGTAAAGAGAGGAAGGGAACGAAGGAGACTACAATTGATGGACGATATCAGAACAGAAGAATCGCACATGAAGACGAAGAGGTTAGCGGAAGACCGTGGAGCAGGGAAACTTCTCAGTTGCAGCAAGTGACCAAACAATAATGGCAGAATATCTAATTATGATGATGAGGACTATAAAGCGAAAAGGTAATCGGTAACGAGAAGCGTTTCCTGCAGTCGATTGAGCGTCTCAAGAATATATTTCATATCCATCCTTAATTCCCTACTAAAACCGGAAGTGATAGAAATCCATACAACTTCCGGTTTAAATATTGATCTACTTAGAGCAAAGACGATAAGACGTAGAGAGTTCTTGGAATCCATTTTTAGCGCTCTAAGAATAGGCACCATAGTCTCTTTTAAGCCTGTATTCAAACCGGAAGTGACAGAAATCAATCTTTTCCGGTATGAGTGTTGATTGCTGTATAGCAAAAACGGTAATACCTAGATACTGAGAACCGGCTTTTTTGTTATCAATTAAGCGTCTTCAAAAATATATTCCATATCTACTCTAATCTTTACTAAAACCGAAAGTAATAGAAATCTATTACCATTTCCAGTTTCAATATTAATTGAGAAAATGTTACGCCATACAAACCAAACTCCGTCACTTGATGTACACTTGACACTGCTAGCTGTTGCACTAATATGTTACTTACTGACTGGAATAAATCGTCATCCTTATCATATATATTGTGCCATCAATGGCAGGGCACTTGCCGCAAATTGAAAAAATTCCATATTCTATGGTCCTCAGTGAACCTCTTCTCGTCCTCATTCAACCTGTTATGTGTTATTTATTTATTTATTTAACAATCACCAGATACAGCTCAGAGGCCATTTTAACAGTTATACTGGATATTTAACAACAACAATAACAATAGAAAGGATTTGGGAAGCTATCGGCCAGGGCCTATTTTAGTAGGTACCATCGCTGCATTTGCCTGGTAGGACTGAGGGAAACCCTGGAAAACCCCCAGTCAGGATGGTTGGCAGTGGGAATCGAACCCACGACCTCCCGAATATGAAGCCAACACTCTACCATTTGAGCTACTTCTCTCGGTGGCTCGGTGATTATAAGGCTGTATGCTCTTTCTCCCCCTCCCTAGTTTTCCTTTCACCATCTCGTAATCCAAAATTATTGTTCTTTTCTTTCGTGTTACAGCATTTTTTCATTGGGTTTCCGTTTGACGTAGTTAATTTTCTACGTTCTTTTCTCTCCACTCCGTACTTTTCGGAAGACTCTTATCGCTTTTTGTCATTTGCGTAATGTCCATGTATCTGTCTCGTAGAAATACTCTGCTCTGATTTTTTTTTTTTTTTTTTGTTCTTATTCAGAGATTCTCAGAATGAAATAATAATAATAATAAAAGCCACAAATGTGACTCTGGTTGTTGCAATATCCTTTTCCGAGTGGTAATTCACTTTTGCAGTTACTTTTGCCGTATTTCATTTACAGTCATTGGTGATTTTCTCTTCAATGCTCGATGATCTCTGTCACTGGTAACAATATTCTCTTGAATGCTCGGCGATCTCTGTCACTGGTAACAATATTCTCTTCAATGCTTGGCGATCTCTGTCATTGGTAACAATATTTTCTTCAATTGCTTGGCGATCTCTGTCACTGGTGACAATATTCTCTTAAATACTCGGTGATCTCTGTCTCTGGTAACAATATTCTCTTCAATGCTCGGCGATCTCTGTCACTGGTAACAATGTTCTCTTCAATGCTTGGCGATCTCTGTCACTGGTGACAATATTCTCTTCAATGTTTGGCGATCTCTGTCACTGGTAACAATATTTTCTTCAATGCATGGCGATCTCTGTCACTGGTGACAACATTCTCTTGAATACTCGGTGATCTCTGTCACTAGTAACAATATTCTCTTCAATATTCGGCGATCTTTGTCACTCATAACAATAATCTCTTCAATGCTCGGTTATTTTTGTCACTGGTAACAATATTCTCTTCAATACTCGGCGATCTCTGGTGACAATATTCTGTTCAATGCTCGGCAATCTGAGTCACTGATAAGAATATTATCTTCAATGCTCGAAGATCTCTGTCATAGAAGTTTATCTTCAGTTTACTATTTTTTTTTGCGTTGATGTGTTTTGCGTGAATTTTGTATATTGTCGTTACTTTCAACACTGTTCCTCACGACACACTTAACACATTAGATACACTTGCACGAACTCTACCTGCACATCCACAATTTGGACTCTTTGAAACTCTTGAGAGATTTCTTATGTTGCATCAACACCGTCTTCCCGCTTCAACACACGCTTACGTACTACAAACACTCAGTGGGGTATAGCGTTCACCCCTGGTGCGTGAGGTCCCTGGTTCGAATTCAGCTCGCGCCCAGTGGGTTTTGTGGTAGACATACATCGTGTTCATGGGTTTTCTCGGGATTTGTCCGTTTCCTCCCATTTTATTCATTCCACCATTACATTCATTTCTCATCATCACCATCTCTTTTAGCGTGGCTGGCATAAGAGTAGGACTTTTTTTTTTTTTTTTTTTTTTTTTTTTACACAAACAGGCAACTAATATACCACAACAGTAGGCTGTTCACCTGTATCATCCTCAGTGTAACCATAATACACATCTATGTTTCCATAATTTTAGCAAGTTTTTTTTTCTTCTTTTTAAAAATAATCTACTCACTTCAGTCCGTTATACTTTTGGCCCGGTTTTTATTAAGAAAATGTGGTAACTCTAACCTGAGGAAACCAAGGCCAAAAGACGGTCATAGTGTTGTACTTCGCCGGTCACAGGCGGTGTACTTCAGGTGGTCACTGCCTTGATTAAAATATCATTATTTTATTTTACTTACAGTATTTCCATTAATTATTTTTATCTATTTAGTCAACTGCACAATTAGAGTGACAATTACATCAATTTTACACAGCAAACTGTATCAAATGATGCATATCGACGTTTTCTTGAAGAATATGAGTTAATTTGAGGAAATAGAAAACAATCATAAGGTTGTTCGCTTGTAAAGCTATTTCTCATTACGTATAGTGGTTATACTCTCAATTAACAAAATTCAAGGATGAACAGGATTGTTATAGCAGTAGAGAGAGAGAGAGAGAGAGAGGGAGAAAGAACGGCTGCGAAGGTAATTTGGCTTTTTTGACCTTGATTTCAATTCAAGGTCACTTTGACATGAACTGCTACAATAATTAAACATAATAGTTAATGGAATAAAGAGAAATAAAGTTAATTATGTAATAACTATGCTTTATTATGTTTACTGTACATGGATTATTCTCTCCTCGCTGTTGTATTTGTAATATTCCGCCCACATTAGGTATATTCAAGTTTGTCTGACGTCCGAGACACGACTTATCCCTAGTAAAAGTGCAGAAGTTACCCCTGTATATATTCTACTATCCAGTGGAGTACGCAGAATTTCATCAAGGAGGGCAGGGAATTCAAGTTCTCAAGTTCATATTGTTTGAGGATTCTTTTATGCACATACCTTAATTAGTGTGTAAGTCTCGTCTGGTCTCTTCTCGATTCTCGAATAATTCTTTCGATTCTCGTCTCCTCGACTCTCGAATAATTCATTCTCGTCTCGTCTCTTCTCGATTTTCAAGTAATTCTTTCTCGTCTCGTCTATTCGATTCTCGAACAATTCTTGATTTTCGAATAATTCTTTCCCATCTCGTCTCGTCTTGCCTCATCTCGATTTTCCAATAGTTATTCCTTGTCTCGTCTCTTCTCGATTCTCGAATAGTTATTCCTTGTCTCGTCTTATATCCATTCTTGAATAATTCTTTCTTGTCTCATCTCATCTCGATACTCGAATAATTGTTTCTCGTCTTGTCTCTTCTCTATTCTCGAATAATTCTTTCTCGTCTTGTCTCTTCTCGATTCTCGAATAATTCTTTCTCGTCTCGCCTCTTCTATATTCTCGAATAATTCTTTCTCGTCTTGTCTCTTCTCGATTTTCAAATAATTCTTTTTCATCCCGTCTCGTGTCGATCCTCGAATAATTCTTTCTCGTCTCGCCTCATCTCGATTCTCGAATAATTCGTTCTTGTCTCATCTGTTCTCGATTTTCGCATAGTTATCCCTTGCTCGTGTTATCTCGATTCTTGAATAATTCTTTGTCGTCTCGTCTCTTCTCGATTCTACAATAATCTTTCTCATCTCTTCTCTTCTTGATTCCCGAATAATTCTTTCTCATCTCGTCTCATCTCGATTCTCGAATAATACTTTCTCGTTTCTTCTCTTCTCGATTCCCGAATAATTCTTTCTCGTCACACCTCTTCTCGATTCTCGAATAGTTCTTCCTCGTCTCGTCTCTTCTCGATTCTACAATAATTTTTTCTCGTCTTGTCTTTTCTTGATTTTCGAATAATTTTTCTCGTCTCTTCTCTTCTCGATTCCCGAATAATACTTTCTCATTTCGTCTCATGTGGATTCCCGAATAATTCTTTCTCATCTCTTATCATCTCGATTCTCGAATAATTCTTTCTTCAAGATTCTCGAACAATTCTTTCTCGTCTCGTCTCATCCTGATTCTCGAGAAACTTTTGTTGTCCCGTTTCCAAATTTCCTCGTCGTGCCATTTTATGTACAAAATTACATAATTTCGCTGATCCTTAATTTCATCTAGAAGTTATCAGAACCATCCCGTATCACGCGAGGTTTACAAAGAGTTTTGATAAAACTACATTTAATTAAACCATATTTATCCTTGGAATATTTTGTGTAGCGACTTTGTCCTATCTTTAAATCTATGGTGAATGCTCTTCAGTATGTTTGTGCAATCACTTTATCATCTTATAATTTTGTATCCCATGAATCATGTAACACGAAGACGGTGTTGGAGATATAAGATTTGGGTGAATTAGTTTTGCCCACAAGATTACAGGTTGAGCCAAATCTTGGGATTTCCTGTACATCTGAAAATTTGGTCAAACTACATATTTTAAGTTGCAATTATATGTTAACAACAATGGTTTGTACAAAAACACAACTTCCTTTCTTAATAAGTCCAAGATATATATATATTTTTTTCTTTTAAGAAATATACTTTTTCTTGACAATTATATGTTGTTTTTTCTGAGCTGCAGTTTACAGTTTGTTAATATTACGGCTAGGTGGCGTTACTAGTCAAGTAAATAGCATGTGACGAATCAGTCAGCGTAAATATGTAAATAAGTAGGCTAAATGCGCCAGTCGTCATCCGCTTAAGGCGGAATTTTATTTTGTACAATTATTACATATACAATCTTCAATTATGACGTCTTCATAATGCATAATTAGAAGAAATAGAGATCGAGGGCATATATGGTCATTTTCAGCGGCAAGATTTCGGCGCATAAACCTAATTTCCCCATGCTAAGTACCGGCATTTCAACTAATTACATCTAAAAGTAATAATAGCAGGGGTTTACCTTTCCTATCAATTGAGGTGTATCTATTTATTAATATTATTATTTTATTTTTATTATTTTTATTTTATTTTTATTATTAAAAAAGACATATACTTTACATGAATATGTGTGTAAGAACTCATTTGTGAAAATTCATTCTTTTTCCACCATGTGGTGTGTCAGAGCAGAGCTTCCGTGGCTGACTATCACTATAAATGTCTGACTTAGATTTTTGTTTGCAGTTGGTTTGCTGAGTAGCTACGATGAGCTTATTTACGTAATATACTTTTTAAAACAAAAATGATAGGCCTACGTGACTATACTGCCGCAATTTCCTTATTTAATGATGTGTTGTCTGTTTTCTGGAATGGAAAACAGATTATTTTGTTACAAGAAATAGGTATGGGTTAAAAAAAAAAAAAAAAACATTTTTGCGTTGCATAACACTTCGAGAGTTAATATTGTTTAAAAAAAATAATATATTTGATTGACTAGGACAGTGGTTTTCAACCTTTTTTGATTGACGACACCATTTAGTGAACTCCCGTGAGGCCGCCACACACATACTTGATTTCTTATTAATAATAACATAAATTATAGTAGTGTAAAACTATAAATTTCTATCAAGTACTGATTCTATGTATTTCTAAGAATTGTTGCTATCGCTGGAGGCGCTGACTAGCACAGTCTATCTCAAAATTGATTTTAACTAATTAATTAATTTGTACTGATTTTTAAATTTTTAAATTCTGCGACACACCTTATGGGACTGTGGGATAACACCAATGTTTCACGACATACCTGTTGAGAACCACTAGTCTAGGACTCGCCTATGTATGATGTAGGAGAGGATTTTTACGACCAAAGCCAGGGAATAGAGAACAAATTTAGCAAGAAAAGTGAGGTAACGATGTAGGTGGGATTGAATGGAGAAGGGTTGGTAGCAGTGGTAAATGGAGACTTTCAATAAACGGAGAGTGAAAGTAGCGCTGCGAAAATACTGGTAACCAACATAGAGCACGGGGGAATTTTAGCTTCATGAGGGACATCTCCAAAACAATCAAATACACCTGGTTTGCCCGTCACTATTGTCTTCTGTCAACCAGGGGCGTCATTTAGGGAGGGCAGGAGGGGGTAATTGCCCCCCCCCAAGAGTTTCAGGAATGCATATACTTTAATCAATTATCTACTAATATATTAGTACAAAACGTGAAATTCTTATCTCAGTGGTGCTCTTGCCCCCCCCCCCTTCCCAAGCAAAGTCTGAAATGACGCCTCTGCTGTCAACGTTAGGTTTTGCTGCCGTCTTCTTGATGTCTCTATGTGATTTACTGAGAAAGCGAGGAGCAAACTGTAACGTATCAGAGCATCCAGTTGAAAATGTTTCGTCTACGATATTTTAAACCCGATCTTGTTACTCCAAGAACTAAGAAAGAAGGTTAAAATAAAATCACACGCAACGGTAATAATTGTATAGCTATGATTTTTCTGTAAAAATATATTTTTTTTTCTTAAATCCTTTTTAACGATTTAGTAGTAACAGAAACCTTAATAAACACAGTATATAGCGAAGTAATAAAGAAGATATTCCAGTTAATTTCATTTGAACGGTGATGCAGAGATTTTGTTGATACCAAAAGCGAATGTTTTCAGTAATAAGCTCAAATCTTTACTGACATGATTAGGCAATCATGTTTGCGTATTGACAACCATTATAGAGCATTATTTTTTTAAAAAAAGAAAAAAAACGTAGCGCAGTGGTTCACGTAAAATTTCAGCGAGTAATCTCGGCAGTTAGGCACCGAGAGGAACAGAGATGAGAGTAGATGGGTGGGGGAACTTTGGGTCTCTTTCTCCCTCCCCCTCTTTTTCTCTCTGTCTCTTGATATGTTTTTGTTTATTTATTTTTGCCTTGTATTATAGTATTATTACAATTATCTTTATAATTGCCTACTTTGTTGTATATTAATTAGTGGTGTTTCCCCCTTTTTTATAGTCAAATTTTCCTCATTTCAAGAAGCGTGTAAATAAGCTTATATAATTACTCCACTCTTGTCTGCTTGCTGCAATGTACATGTTAAAACACTGTATGTTTTAATTAATTGATGTACATAAAATTTATCCTTATGACGGCAGTTAAATACCTCGTAAAATACCACTTTAAAGGTTTATTTTTGTTTTTCATTTCGCTATTACTGTTTTGAGAAAAATCCAATAAGAGCCCATTTGATAATTTACAACGCGGAATATTACCTAAGTGAAGGTACAATACACGCAAAAATAAATAATTTCTCATATATCCATTAGTGTTAAAATCGTTCATTCGATTTCAAGTCTCTCTCTCTCTTTCTCCCTATTATTTTGATAACCATCTGTGTATATATACATATATATACACAGATGGTTTTCAAAATAATAGAAATACCGACGAGTACAAGTTAGCAGATTGAAAATGGCGTCGAATTGCTCTTTCAGATCAGAACCATTCCTGGGTCTCGTCTCCAATCGAAAATCGTCGTCTTGGTCTCGAGAGCCAAGTCTCGATCTCGCCTCGATAGTCTCGAAATAAATTGTTAGAACTTAAAAATGTGTAAGTAATATCATATAACAGCGTAACATTTCCTTATTTATAATTTTTAGTTCATTCTTGACTACAGAACGAGTGTAGGCCGAATATTCCTTCCCAGCTAAGTTTATAATTGATGTGCTTTTTGTACATTTGTCCGTGGGTTCAATTTTCATTGGGTGTATCAAGCCTTGGATGAAACCCGAATAATGATTCAGATTCCACTTTCAATAATGTATCCTAGATATAGGAAAGGGATAATACATTCTTAATCAAACAACCCCAATACTGTATGTTACTTTTTTGCACGATGGCTAGCGCAAGCGCCTATGTTGCCCGGGGTCTCGTGTTCGATGCCTAGTGAGAGAGCATTTTATTTTGTTAATTCGCTCTAAAAGTTAACAGAATTCTTCCACGTAACGAGAGGTTCACGGAGGGTATGAACATTGGAGTGTACTCTATAATGACTTTCGAATTTTTAAATATTGGTAAATGACCATTACGCTTGTATCTTTATCAATGTATAGTTTTCGTACTATTTATAAGGTAACACCAAATCAATATTTGACGTCTAAGATCTGAGTGAACTAGGATTGCTTACGAGACTTGTGAAATTTCTCGAACCGTCTCGTCTCGAATTTACAAAGACGAGATGAAAAGAATCGAGACGAGACAGAAATTCTTATTTTGTGGGCAACACCATTTATGAAGATGGATATAACAATCTATGGTACGTGACTTGTTGAATATATAACTTTCCCAAAACTGTAAAAATATATTTTTAATATACATTTGCAAACTATACATGTGTAAGTGAGTCTTTCTTCACCTCTCCACATAATACCCTTGAGATTCAGGCATTTATCTCACCTTGCGCAATTTGTACAAAACCTTTGCAAAAAATCAGAGCTTTGACTATTTAGTACTCTCCTCACATTTCGCTTCATTTTTCATCTGTTCCGATACGTTCACCTCCTATGCGGTCTTTAACACCGGAGAAAAATGGAAGTAACTCGGCGTTAAGTTGGGACTGTATGGAGAGTGGGACAGCCCTTACCAACCCTAATTCTTCAATTTTGTGTCTTGTTTGCGTGCTGAGTGGATGTGGGCGTTATCGTCAACAAGAAGAGACCAGGTCGCTTATGTGGAACTGCTTTTCTCTGAAGAGGACTTCAGGTTCGACATAAGCGACCTGGTCTTCTGCCAACTGGTGATGAAGAAGTGAAGTGAAATAAGAGAGAATACAAAATAGATAAAGTCCTGATTTTTTTTTTCAAAGAGTTTGGCAAATTGATGCAACGGTGAGAGAAATGCCTGAATCTCAATGGGAAATACGTTGGGAGGCGAGCAAGAATCCACCTACATATGTATGTTTAGTTTACAAGTGTACCGTAAAAAATACATTTTTATTTTACCGAACGACCCACGTAGGTTGGCTTAATATAAATATAAATCAATTAAAATTTTTGGTTTCTGTGGCGATGGACCTTCGAGTTCATTAAGCCACAGAGGAGATAGTTAACCTATCCACTTTGTAGTGCATTTGATCTATCTCATTACGTAACGCATTTAATTTATCTCATTATGCTTTAAATCATAAACTTAGTTACAATTTACGAAAGCCTTTATGAGATATAACAATTACAAAAACATATATATATATATATATATATATATATATATATATATATATATATATATATATATATATATATATATATATATAGTGCATATGTATGCTTTTGCGAGGGAAGTGTTCCCGTCTCTCCGTTTCTCCTACTATAGCAAGAGGGTAACCATTATTCTTTCCTTTCCACCGTTGGCAAAATTTTGCAGCCGGAACAACAACAATTCGGAGAACAGTTGGTACTGCAGCGTTGATTAGTCGTCTGCTTAATTAATAATTCTCTTCTCTCCTCGTTAGCTTCCATTTCCACCACTCGACGTTCTCAACAACTCGGGAGGGTTCAAGTGCCTACAACTGAAGAAGTGCTTTGCTCATATATACATAGCTACATTTCGTCCATGTTCATTATAAAGTGTTTAAATTTTGTTCACTAAAAATTTTGTTTCCATTATTTAATAAAAAATTCCCTTTTTTTGTTAACTAAAATTACTCAAATTGTTCATTATTTGTTTGCATTTAATTAGTCAAGTATTGTATTAATTAATGACGAAACTTGTTTTTAATTAGTGACTAAAAAAGGGTATTACTATTCACTAAAAGTGTATTCGTATATATATTCCGTCTCCTTTTGTCGAAAGGACATAAACGAAGGACGTTAAACTAAATAAATCTTTATGTCAAATAAAATTTGTATTGGACATTGACTAAAATAAGTAGAAAAAATAAAAATTTTATTTCTGAAAATTCATTCATTAGTGATCAAAATTGTTTACTAATTATTATTTAAAATTACATTTAGTGTTTAAATGTCCTTATTTCTAAGTGATTAAACTAGTTTCGTATGGACTAAAACTGTATTTATAATTAATTAAAATTGTAAAAATTATTGATTAAGTTTTTTAGCTAGAAGTTTGGAAATGTTTACTAAATTTGGTAATATAATTACCTTTAGTAGCAGTATAATTAAATGTAAGAGTTATCAAGAATTTATTTCTTATGTCCAAGAATGTAGAAAGAAAAGCAAGGTAATTTTCGATCATGTGAAGATTTTATTCTTGGAATCGTCTGATATATCAGAAACAAACGGATTAAGTGCTCAGTATACTTTGTGCTCTTTAAAACTGGAAATATCAAACTTATTGGTTCGAACTTCCATTCCTAGTACACTAAGGAGAAAAAATATAGTGATGATGTAGTGCAATTTAGTATGGGAGAAACCTACGAAACATATACATAAATAATAGGACAAGAATTGTAGGAATGATAAAAAAAATGGATCAAAAGATTGAGATCTTGGCCAATAATTAGTTTTTGAATTAGGGACCACAACATTTTTGAACGATTCCTAAACCGAGTTTTCGCATTTTCAACGGAATAAGCACATCATACTGAGTTAAGTGATAGTTTGGGTTTGGCTACACTGTATTTAGTTCTCCAGATATAAGGCCTACAAGAAAATTTTTGATTGAAATATATTGGAATTTTTTATCCAAAAACTAAAAGAAAGGGTTGCATAGATGCAGCAATTTATGCGAGTAGTGGTATCACAAATGCTGTATATTATGGTACCTTAATCTAGGGCCACAGATGAATAGAACATAGAAATCGTGGTAGAACATAGAAATCATGATTATGCAGAACAGTTCGTTGTAACTAAGTATCCACTAATATAACTATATCAAAAATCTGGCTTCTTGAATGTCAGAAGTCCTTATACGGGAGAAATAATAATAATGCACAAATGTATGATGAAGCAATAATTGCTTTTTTCTTTCATATATGGAATCCCAAAACCTAATTTTCAATCTCTTCTTGAATTTTTTTTATCTTCTTGAACTGAGAGGAGAGAGAAATTGGTCATCTTACCCTTTCTCTACTCGTTTAGTGGTATACCCAGTTGTACTGGTGACTGCTTATTACGACTGGAGTTCTGACGAACGAACTATATGCATTTCGTACTAAGGTTACAACTCCGTTAGCTCCACTCTTTCTGATATCTTAAATATAAATGTCTACATTATATTTATTATTTTCAAATTGATAAATCAATTTTCTTAGTCATTTTTGAGACAAACTGGGTCCATTTTTTTTCAACATCCTAAAATAAAATTGTTGCAACCGAACAACTCTAGCCATTTCTCGATGTTATATTAGCTTCCGACACTGATTGAAGAGTTAAGCATACCTTTAGCAGTTGCCAAAATATTTCCAAACATCATGTCTCTAACTCTCCTTCTGAAAGGTCCTTCCTTGAAGAAGAATGAAGGAACAGCGTGGGTAGTTTCGGACAGTGGTTATGTCAGCACTCTTGTTAACTAGTAAACTGATTAATGTTTGCGTCATTACATGCTCTTTTGCGCTTGATAAATCGCTTTTCTTCCTGTCCTGAGGTTGGATACACTTGGCACTTGGCAGCTGTGAGGTGAGTTTGGAAGCAACTTGTGTGTATATATGAACTCTCTCGAATACCTCTCTGATTTTCTTTATCCACGTGCGTTTGGTAATCTGGTTGGTTTGGCATACAGAGATCAACACGAACAAATGGGGGATGGAGAGAGATGCCAATAAATGCAGTTTTCGATAAAGCTGTCTTAAGGTCTAATTAATTGTATCGTAATCGGTTTCAATCCATGTTGGTTGCTGTTCTAACGGAAGATTTTTGCTTGTCATAAAGGAAATGTCAGGATTTTGTCACACAGAGAAATGTCAGCAATGTGCCACACAGTGAAATATCAGGATTTTGTTATTCAGAGAAATATGAGGATTGTGTCACACAGCGAAATGTCAGGATTGTGTCACACAGAAAAATGTCAGCATTGTGTCATACAGTGAAACATCAATATTTTGTTACACAGAGAAATACGGGGATTGTGTCACGCAGGGAAATGTCAGGATTATGTCACACAGAGAAATGTCATCATTGTGCCATACAGTAAAATATCAAAATTTTGTTACACAAAGAAATATGAAGATTGTGTCACACAGAAAACTGTCAACATTATGCCACACAGTTAAATATCAGGATTTTGTTATTCAGAGAAATATGAGGATTGTGTCACACAGGAAAATGTCAGGATTGTGTCACACAGTGAAATATCAAGATTTTGTTACACAGAGAAATATGAGAATTGTGTCACATATACTAGAGAAATGCCAGAATTGTGTTACACAGAGAAATATCAGCAGCATTGTGCCACACAGTGAAATATCAGGATTTTGCTTCACTGAGAAATATGAGAATTGTGTCACTCAGGGAAATGCCAGGATTGTACATTAATGACAATAAAGTTTCTTTTCGTTTCTTTTCATTAGCATTGAGAAAACTACTGAACTATGATTGCTTGTCACAGCATGCATTTGGTGCGGCTGAGGAAAACCAGAAGTAATATTGTTAATACAGTGAAGCCTCTTAATAACGATACCCATTGAACAATATTATTTGTACGTAAATGGTAGCTGTCTATTGCAGAAACGTTACACAGATTTAGATTATTCACAGCGTATGCGGTAATTGTACGAGTAGCATACAAGGTAAAACATTAATTATAAATGTAGAGCTATACGCTAATATCAAAACGAAAAATATTTCTAGTCGAAATTTTACCGTGAAACAGATGACTTTTTTGTACTGTATTTGAAGTTGCAGGGAAAGGTGTAAATCACAAGGATAAGAGAGGCGAATTTATCAGGGAAGAGAATGTGTTCTGCATATACTTCTTGGACATACTACTGGCTTTTTTAATTTCGTTCAAGATATCGTAATAATACATATATTTTTGTTAGGACAAAACAATTGTTTATATTATGGAGATGACAGTTATAGAAAAAATCTGTTGAGGAAAGTTTCACTGTATCAATAAGGATAGTTGGAATGAGAGCCGTGGTGCCTTAGTGGTAGAGCGTTCACTGCTGGCGCATGGTTTCCGTGGTTAGATCCCAGCTCAAGCCAAGTAAGCTTTGCGGTGGACAAACGCCGTGATCGTGGGTTTTCTCGAGGTTCTCCCTTTTCCTCTCACTTTCTTCATTCCACAATTTCATTCATTTCTCATCATCACCGTCTCCTTTAGTCGATCCGGCAATAACCGTCGGACGTGAAACTTAAAGATTTCATTTTCATTTTTTCCCTTCCTTTCCAGTGTATTGTGGTGGGAGATGATATTACTTGCAATAATTCAGTCAAAATCAACAAATTGATTTCGAAATTTTGCCTCAAAACAAATTGAATCAACTATTAGAGACTACGGTAATCCATGCACCTTTTTAAAAATATCTTTTTTCTTTCATTATTGGAAAAGTTTCTCTTTGGGAGCATGCTTCTGAAGAGGCGTGGAATCCGAACTACATGAGCTCCCACCGGAAATTGAACCCGGAATATCCCACACCAAAGGTTCGTACTGTAACTGCATAAATATGGTTTCAATGTTGATATATCACACTCTTTTCTAGACGCTTTGTAATGCAGAAAGATTCTCATAAGTTCTGAAATTTAAAAAAAAAGGGACAAGGACATTAATTTTATTGATAATTAAATGGTTTCGACATGGAATAAAACAAGATTATTAAAAACTGCACGAATTATCCTCTGAATATATCGGGTGTTCTAAAAATGGCGCCCACGGACCACAGAGCATTACTCTACAGGTCAAAATAAAGCGAAAATGTTCTAAGATGAAATGCCCTCCGGAGCCTCCTTCAGACGCTATGGAGATTCAAAATGTCACAATGTGGCAGCGTCGCAGATTAACTTGGAGCCATTAGCATTATTTTACGAGTATAATAAGCAGTTGAATCGATTGCTACACTAGTAATTGATGCTAATGTTAATTAATATCGACTTTAACTGTCATCTGGAAAGAATTGATATAACCATTTGATAGATTGGTAGATATAATCTATGGTACTTTATTTGCGACGTTGCCTCATAGTGCAATTTGCGTCTTCAGACGAGGACTCGAAAGGTATACAAATATGTATATTTTTGGCTTTATTTTGACTTGTAAAATAATGCTTTGTGGACCGTGGGCGGCATTTTTAGAACACCCGATATATTCAGCTTGTCTTTGGACAAAGTTTAATATATCGGAGTTGAGTGGAGTTCGTCACTCCTTACAAAGTAAGTGAAAAAGTAGAGTAAATATGTTACCACCTATGGGAGACACTCGAGCGTTTATACCAGGGACCCACATTCGACTACAAGAAAGTTACAGGCGATGTGGAACCCACAAAACTTAGGAATGAATGGATAAATAAATGTGAAAATGAAATAATGGCTATGTCTTTCGACGCTAGATGTCTCTGCTCCGTCGAATTTGGTACCAGTGGAGCCAATTGCAAACGTTCTCACTGCTTTGCCAACTAATATAGTATGTAGATAACACAATAACAAGGAACCAGGGGCACCCACCGAACTCCCTAAAAACACACAAACAAAAACTTCAACATACATTTGTACACTTTCTCAATAAAAACAACAGTTGATTAACAGGGAAATGATGGTTGTAGCATATGAAAATTTGATTTTACACTTCATTCATACTCTTTCTCTTATAAAAATAATCTAGTTTTGTCATTTTTTTTCTGAAAATATAGGTGGAAGTATGTTACAGTTACTTATCATCTTTTCAGATATAGAATAATACTCGCCCAATATTACATAAACGTAGTGGCTTATAGTATTGAACCCACCCACCCAAGGCTTGGATCCCTCCCAACAAAAATTTTTGGGTGCGCGCCTGAAAGGAACAAAATTATCATTTTTCAAAACTACTTTAGACCTAGAAGTGTAGGAGCTGATTAGAGCGCTATTGCACCCAAGGTCCACAATTCTCATATCTTAAATATAAAGCCTATATAGTTACGATTTCGTTTTAATTACTCAGTGGTAGAGCGTTCACCTCTGGTGCTTGGGGTCCCGGGTTCATATCCTGCTCCCGCCAAGTAAACTTTTTGGTGGACAAACACCGTGTGCGTGGGTTTTCTCGGGGTTCTCCCGTTTCCTCCCACCTTCTTCATTCCACCATTTAGTGCATCTCTCATCATCACCGTCTCCTTTAGCCTAACCGGCATAACTGTGGGACGTAAAACTCAAAGATTTCATTTCCTTTTTTGCGTTTTAATTAATTGATTTCATTGTCAAAATTCACTTCGATTTTTTTTTTTTTTTTTTTGAATGGAAAAGTAATTGAACAAAATTGGTAATGAGAGGGAAGCATCCCCCACTTTCCCAATTCCACAGTTACATTCTTAACTGTATTATACACATTTTCTGTATTTTTAGATAGCAACACTTCTTTCTTTGACCCTGTATCCCCGTCCGATCGACTGAATTCCTCACCAGCAATAAACGAAAACAACGCAGCCTCGGGCAAATTAAAAGCGTCTCGTGAAAGAAATCAAGAACGTTTTATGTAGAACGGGGTTTTGATATTCCAGTATGTGTGTGTGTGTGTTTGTGTACTACGATGCATATAATGTGGTACAACTTAAAGCTACCACTTGCTTAATTTTGTCTACACATTATTAATATTGTATGTAAAAGCAAAATATTAGTAACAAGTGAGTAGGACCAATCATTGGCTACTGTATTTGTGTAACTCTTCGATCAAATGAGAGTAACTTTTATGGATTTTTTTTTTTTTTTTAAAGGATTCGGAATTAAATTTCTGGCCTATCGGCATCTATGGCCACATTGACCCGTCACGTAGCTGTATGTTAGGCTATCTTCCCGGCATTTACCTGGTGTAAATGAGGAAAACCCAAAGAAACCTCATTCAGGATGGCTGGCATGAAAAGCTTGTACACATTTACAACCGTGTCCCCACTGGGAATCGAACCCGGGACCGCGCAGACCAAAGACGAGAGTGTTAGCGACTACACTTGTTTTGTTTTGTTTTTGACTTTAAAGATTATGTACCGAGGCCAAAGGAGATTGTGCCAATGAGATGGATGATACTGGCGCAGTGAAAAAACTAGGAGGAAACGGGAGAACCTGGTCGGTTTGGAACCAGGGGCGTCATTTAGGGGGGCAGAGAGGGGCAATTGCCCCCCCTAGGTTTGAGATTTATATAGATTTTATCAATAGAATAGTAGTAAATGAGTGAAAAACGTGAAATTTTACTGTTATCAAGGGGTCTTGCCCCCCCCCCCCCAAGCAAAATCTGAAATGACGCTCCTGTTTGGAACATATTTGAAGTTTCTTGCCTTGCTTTGTTGCAATAACATAATATGTATGTGTGTGTCCTTTCTGTAGCAAGGAAGTTTTTTGACTTCTCAAAGTAATCAAAAACAATTATCGCGTGGAATAGAGAGAGAGAAGAAGAAGAAAAAATCAGGCGAGTTGGTTCTGAATGAAGTACTGTAAACTTTTAATGAAGCTATATAAGTAGTTAAATAGTGTGAAAGAAAATTTCGCTTAAGAAACGCAAAAGAAAGAAAAAAAAAGAGTTTAAGTTTTTGTGTGTTTTAAAACGAAGATGTCATCTAAACCTTATGAAATTGATAACAAAGAAGGGGCCGTTTCATTTAATATTAAATATATATATCTTTTAACGAGTACAACAACAAGACGTTTGTTTCACAGAAGGAAGAAAACAAGCAAGGCAAGAAGACGTCCTCCTGAAGGTGGCGGGCGGAAAGGGAAAAGAAAAAAAAAAGTCCGTGGTGATTCGTTTGCGCATGCGTAGTGCGGAGGATCCTTTTTCGGAACCGGCTAACAACGCACAATATCTCTCATTACGGGCCCAACTCTACTGAGAGAGAAGAGAAAGAGAGCAAAAAGGAAGGTGCGAGAGGAGGAAATAGTGCTGTACCCTTTCTATTCTCTTTTTCCACCCCTCTCCTCTCTCTTTTTCCACAATCTCCTTTGCACCACGCACTAAACAGCGCCAGATTACTCCCCATTCATGAGGCGACAATTCTTCATTTGCGTATTTCATTTGTCATTTGGTCGGTATTGTTGGTCTGACACGGTCCATACCAGCACCGGTAATTGAGGGTTTGTAAATATCTACCCCCTTCCCTTTTCCCCATTTTAGTGGCTTGGTCTCACACTCTCTGGCTACCTATTTTTTTTTCTCTTCGTTTCTCACCCACCCCACCCCTTCCAAATTCATTCAACTCTTGTCTCTTTTTGCCCCCTTTGCCCTATCTGCCCCTATGTACCCTATATATGTTTTTTTCCCTATTCTCTTTCTCTGAGGGCTGTGCCGAGGGAGGGAGGCTTCAGGTTTTTAGAAATGGACCATTAGCCGTATTAATGTACTTTCTGCTGCTTTAGGTCCGTTCGTTTTCAAAAGCTGGCGAGATTGAAGAAGGACTGTGGACTGGACGCGACATCCACAGAATGGGGAAAAATATAGGGGGAGGTGGGGAAGTGTTCGCTCATTGGAGTGCATAATATCTGGGAACGTAGTGAGGTTAGCAAGGCCTTTTGTACACTGACTATTTATGATCGTGTTTAAGAGGTGATCTGCTCTGTTGTTTGGGGGTGTTCCAATAGTAAGGTGTGTGTGTGTCTGTGTGTGGCAGTAGGCTTATATATTTTATATTTTACTTGCTGTGTGCAATGTTTCCTTAACAAGTTTAAATTCCTTAAGTGTTGTTTCTAAGAGTATCATTATTTCTGTGTGTGACATCGTTTATTGACAGGTAAGTGCTAGTAAATAAGGTATTTACGAGTAAATTCGGTTCAATAACTTTTTTTTTTTAATTTCAAGTACGGAACCTGTGAGGCCTCCATAGAGTAGCGTACACAACTTTGTCAGGGGGGAGGTCAGCCTCCTAAGTTCACATAAATTTTGACGTGTTTGTATGTATACATATCTTATATAGTAAATCTTTATTTTACATAATATCTTGCTCATGGGTGGTTAAACTACGGAACCCTCCCTTGCGTACACCACTGCTTCCGTGTTTACTACTACGTACTAATTTTTACCGACTTCTTATTTGAGAATCGTCCAGAGTTTACCTGATAAATTGGTAGAAAGCTGTATGTTATCTTATCCAGAGGTAGAAGTGGGTCTGAAAAGGTAGGGGTACCCGTAACATCAGGCCGTCCCCCGTGCTTATCTTTGCTCATTGTAATTTTTTAGGAAGTGGAGGGACGCCATAGATATATTTGAAAGTGGGACAAGGACGTCCCACGCGTTCCTCCTCACTTTTACCCCCTGACCTTATCCTTTTACACATCCAAACTTTGCTATATGCATACATACGAATATGAAAAGAGCTCCTTCGTGGCTTTACGAGTATGTTAGGGTAAACTCCTAAAGTCCTGAGTTCAGTTTCCGGTGGGATCTCATATGGTTCAGATTGCACATTAGCTTGTGGGTCCACGTTTCATATAGTCTCGGTATTGAAAAGGACGCTAAACATCAATTCAACCAACTTACATAGATATGGAAACTCTTATTAACTACCTAGGTACACCCGTCCATTGACGTATCAGAATAGAAGTTTTAAGAGATGTCGAGGATTGTTCATATATTGGATTAAACATCACAAGGGTAGATAAACCATCTCTGGTTTTACTCCTTTAGTTAAATTGGAATCTGCAGAGATCTATACCAATTTCGGTTTCAGTGTTGATTCCTATATTAGAGCGCTGGGTTTTGAAAATCAGTGGGAGTGTTTCTGATTCATAGTCTAGAACCGGGGAATCTGGAGCTGGAACGTACACAGAGGGCGAGTTTGTCCTGGGAATCCGGATCCTCCGAAACACGAAATTTTCTGTAAATTTAGACTAGCTTTAGGGGTGATTTTTACAATAATCCTCATATTGAATCTGGACCCCACCCCAAATAAATTCCTGCGTCGTACGTGTCTGGCCTGAAGTCTGATTTAGCGGAGAGTTGATGGCCGGAAAATTTGGAAATGTACCCTTCTAAAAGTTAGATTTTAGGTGTTTTAGATTGATTTTGTTTTTCACAGTAGAAAATAGTGTGAAATTGGAGTATGCCGGCTTAGAGTATTGAATTAGAGTATGCCGGCATAAAAACACCCGATTTTAGTTCTCGTCGCATCATTTTGAACGCTAATTTTGGATTTACTGCTTTTTTTTTTTTTTTTAAAAAAAAAGGGGGGGCTGAATAATGTTAGTTAAATAGAGCAAAACTTAAGTGCACTGTGTTGTATAATGAGAATACATAAAATGAAGGAAATTAAAATGAAAGACTTGCGTCCATGTCAAAAATTAAGGTCTTCGCGGTATTTCTATTTCTCATCTTACTTATAAAGAAAATATTTCATCGAATAGTCGGTCTTTCGATGAAAATATTGATTAATTTTCGAGATTCAATTTATTTATCGCTTCTGCCTAGTGAACATGCATGATTACTCTTTCTTTTCTTCTTTTCTGTTCTTTTGTCCTCTTTTCTTATTTTTATTCTCTCTCTTTTTTTGTGTGTGTGTCTGTGTAAGTGCTGAGCACCCCCACAAAAATTGTAGGGATGTCGAGCAGAGGAGCACCCTCGGAGTTGGCGCCCCTGTCCCCATAGACTATAAAGCAAAAGTGGTAACAGATAGGGTGATTTTATTTTCTTAATTTGGATTGAGAGTCCCAAGGATAGGTTCCATCTTCTCATTATCAATATTGAAATTGGAAAAGATAGATTTAATCATCTAGATTTTCAAGATTAAATCCCCATAGAACGAAGAAATTAAATGTCGACTAAAAGCAGGAAATTCGTGTTATTATTTAGTTCAAAATCTCTTGTTGTCGCGAATTCTGTCGAGGAATCTGAAGCTTAAAATGTATAAAACGATAATCATGCTAGTTGTTGTTCTGTATGGTTGCGAAACATGATCGCTTACTCGGAAGGAAGAACATAGATTGAAAATATTTAAGAACAAGATCCTGAGACGAATATTCGGACCCAAGAGGAACGGGTATGGGGAATGGCGGAAATTTCATAACGAGGAACTGCATAACTTATACGGTTTACTTAACATTGTTAGAGTCATCAAACCTAGGAGAGACAGGTGGACATGTCATGTAGCCAGGATGGAAGAAAGTAGGAACGCTTTCAAAATCTTAGCTGGAAGACCAACCGGAATTCGACGACTAGGAAGACCTAGGCGCAGATGGGAGGACAATATTAAGTTGGATCTCGCAGAAATAGGAATACAAAGTAGAAACTGGATCCAGTTGGCTAAGGATAGAAGTCAGTGGAGAGCTTTTGTGAACGCGGCATTGAACTTCTGGGTTCCATAGGCCATAGAGTTAGTTAGCTTTAATCCCCATAAAACAAAACCAGTAAGAGACAACGAGGAATGTTTTCGTTTTTATATGGATTCAGAGTCCCCCAGAATAGGCTTCATCTAGAAGTGGTAGATTGTAATGTCATAGTTCGGGAGTCCATAATGGTTTCGTATTGTGAAACGAAACTTAAGGGTCTTCACTCCAGCGAAATTAAACTACCGTACTGTAAAAAATGAGGTGTTGAAATAACACAAAATGACTACCACTTTAGCGTGTTACTTGTGTGTCAATTCAGCACAAAGACATCGCCTTCCAAGCATATCGAAAATAACTAGTTACTACCTGGGAGAATTTGCATTGGTATTTATCGTTTAATATGAGTAAAGATTTACAAAATATCTTTGGCACTTCTGCCAAGTAATGAATGATGTTCTATGTTTTCAGTAATCGGTCACAATAATATTGTAAACCTGTGAATCGTCTGACAACAGTAACACAGGCAACAGTTCTGCCATTTTATGTTCATATATGCTAAGACACAAGAATAACAGATAAAGAAAACAGGTGGAAGCACAACTATCTGTGTAACTAGGTGGCTATGGTGGCCATCTGGGCCATTTGGACACGGATAGCAGCGATGACCTGAGTCATGCGGTGCTTCAGGTCGTCCAAGTTGCTAGGTTTGCTGGCATGCACACCATCCTTGACAATGCCCCACAACCAAAAATCACATGGCGTCAGGTCGGGAGAACGTGCTTGCCATGGTAGAGGACCACCTCTAGCAATCCAACGTTCACCGAACGTGTGAGATACTGTACAATCTGCAAATGGTATGTCTTCATTCGTAAATCACGGTGTAAAATTCTAACCACTGATCATTGAGAAATGTTACTCTCTAGAGTAAGTCTTCACCAGGACTTGGTTGGGCTGGCTACCATCGCTTCCTGGACGAGGATGGTATTCTCTTCAGTTTGGACAGATCTCTTGCTACCACTGTTTCCCGTGCATCTTGTACGATGCTTGGAGACTTAAAAACCTCCATCCAGGTAGCTATTTTCTTTCGTTCTTAAATGGAATATCGGCACGCATGGTTTATTCTGCGAAACAGAAAGAACACCCATTTAATGTTGACTTCTTTTTGCCTCACTCTATATATATATATATATATATATATATATATATATATATATATATATATATATATATATATATATATATACATATATATATATATTTGAAAGCTGTCCGTGTTGAATATTAAAAAAAAAAAGAGAGAGAGAGAGAGATTACATTGCTAATGAGGATGGGGCATTTTTCAGTTAGAAAAAGAGGAAGCAAAAGGATAAAAGAACAAGATAGGTATATAAAATCCATCCAGATAAACATTATGAAACTTGTTGAATTAATTGGAGAAACTGATAATCCTTTTCGAAATGTGTGATGGCTAAAGTACTCCCCCAACCTACTACACTTCTTTCCTCTGTCTCTCTCTCCATATATATATATATCCTTCCATGTAAGAACATAAAACATACAGCTTACTTAGTTGAAGGGTGTGCATATACAGTCTAATCTCAAATTTTATACCATTACCCTCCTAACGTAGGAATATTATTTTCCCAAGCTATGAGAAGGTGGAAAAAAAAACTTAGGAGAGAGGGTGTAGTGCCGTGGTTTTTAATAAACGTTTTGGGAGATTATGTTCCAAATTACGTGAAAAGCAGCTTTTATATACAAACGCAAATTATATTTTTCATTATAGGAATATAATTTTCAGTTTTGCTGTACACAAGAGGGTTTTCGTGTCAAATTAATATTTCAAACCATTTTCTGCCGCGGTCAAGTAAAGTTCTTTTGATTTTGTTGTTTTCTCCACACTGTGGCGCTAGTTGCATGCTGATTACCGGTTTGAAGCTGGAGGGATTATCAAAAATTCATGATCTGTATTACAGCACCTTTTGCTTATATGGTTTAGATTCTGTTGTGTGCACTTTCGCTCTCTCTCTCTCTCTCGCTTTCTCTCTCTTGCATTGTTGGCCTGCAGCGTTAACGTTAAAAGGGGTTGGGTAAGAGTGACTAACGTAAGGGAGATTTTTTTTTTAAATAAAACTTTTGTTTTGCCGTCTCTCATGTGTTGTGCTTGCTTTTTTTTCTTTTTTTTTTTGGTAAATACAGCACGTTTTTCTGTCACTGTTTTTAGTTAGCTTCACCACGAACTAGCTAAGGCATTAATAAGCTTAGACGTAAAATCTTCATTGTTTTGCCTATTTAGTCTGTTATTTCTATTTTCTGTAACTTTTTTTTTAATTTTCGTTTAATTTTCTTTACCATAATACGATAATGTTCTTTGTATTCTTACCTTGTTATTTGCTACCATGCTTCTATGGACCCACATAATATGATTTGATATTCGATTCTCGATTAGGGTATAATTTCTGATTGGTTGGAAATGGAACGAAATTTCTGATTGGTTGGAAATGGAACGAAATTTCTGATTGGTCGGGAATGAAACGAAATTTTTGATTGGTTGGAAATGAAACGAAATTTCTGATTGGTTGGAAATGAAACGAAATTTTTGATTGGTTGCAAATGAACGAAATTTCTCGGTCGGAAATGAAACGAAATTTTTGATTGGTTGGAAATGAAACGAAAATTCTGATTGGTCGAAAATGAAACGAAATTTTTGATTGGTTGGAAATGAAACGACATTTTTGATTGGTTTGAAATTAAATTTCTAGTTTTACGCCCCGCGCCTTTGCCTATTTGGCGAAACGAGACGGATTATTAATGTAAATGAATGCTTACACGAAAGATTAGTTGAGTTGGGGTTTAGCGTTCCTTTGAGCAGAAAGGCTATATGAAATGTGAACCTACAGTTTAACGTAGGACCCAAATCACATGAGTTTTCGCCGGGAATCGAACTGGATGATTACGAAAGAATTAGTGCAACGCGACTGTGGAAGGAAACGGAAGAACTGTGAGAAAACACAGGGAGACAATGTTGTCCGTCACAAACTTACATAGGTCTAGTCTGGAATCTCACCAGTAATGCTGAGTGTTGTACCACTGAACAACCATGCCTCCTGAAGGTGAATTATGACAGTTGTAATCTTAATTGCTATAAAATATAATATTTATACATTAACATATTTAGTTATCTTGAAGTAATAAACTAAGTGACGTAATAAATGAAAAGAAAAATTTTAACGGGGGTTGTGGTAGATTTTAATCATTATCTGGAAATGTTAAGTTCCTCATCTAGTGGAAAATTTTTATGACCTGTTGACAACATTAGTTAGGAGCTGTATCGTCAGGTGATGTAGTCCTTGCAAGTACGAGGGTCATCCAAAAAATAAAGATTTTAGTTGTACAAAATGAAAAAAAAAAATATTTATTTTTTAAAAAGTTCTGTTACATACTTGAAGCTTCCTTCACTTCTCTACATAATTACCACCATCATTTAAACATTTGTGATATCTGTTCGTGAGCTTCAGAATCCCCACTGGTCACTGCATTCAAACAAAAGACCGCTTGTGCGTTGATCGGATTGTGACTAGTGATGAGACCTAGGTGTCTCATATCACCTCAAAAGAGCAAGCGCCAATCACTTGCGTGGCATCATCCCTCACCACCCCAAAAAACTGAGAAAAATCGAACAGACACTCAATGGTAAAAGGTCATGGTAACCATCTTTTGGGATCTTTAAGGTGTTCTTTTGGTGGATTTCATGACCAAAGGCGCTATGATCAATGCAAATCGTTATTGTGAGACTAAGAAAACTACGGCGAGCCATCCAAAACACAAATTGGGTAATGCAGTGATTACCTGGGTTAACGAACTGGTGGCGGAAGAGTATAACATGGGAATTCTGAAGCTCCTGACCAGATACGACAAAGGTTTAATGTAGTTGGTGATTAGGTAAAGAAGTGAAGGAAACTTCAGGTGCGTAACAGAACTGTTTTTTCCAATAAATCTTGTGTTTTTTTCATTTAGTATAACTAAACGAAACGGTCTTTATTTTCTGGATGACTTCATGCAAGTCAGCAAAGACTATTTTTGCAGTCGAGGTTCACTTGAGCTCCTGCAGGCTAAAGAGACTCGAGCTTATGATCCCAGTGAGGCTTATAGTAGCTCGATATCGCGGTCAGTAAGGGTTAGGGCATGCTTGTCTCAATGAGGTGCTCATTAGCGTCATCGGTACTCTCACCGCTGGTCTGGTTGCTAGCGTGCACACACCCTTGGTTCATGAAGTCCTGCGTTCCACTCCCGGTAGGGGAGGCTTGAAAGGCATTACATGGTTCAGATTCCACCTTAAACTGTATGGCCCATGTCTCATATAGCACCGGTCCTGGAACGGGACACAAACCTACCAACTAGTTTTGTTGGGGCTCGCGTTCGCTCAGACTCGGGCTTCTGGGTACCTATCTACTTCTAGAACCCGTGTTTACGTAGGTTTGCACTCATTTCTTTTTCGCGAAAGTCTGACTCGTGAGTTTGGATATATCTATGGTTACAAGTAGAACTGTGCGATATACGGATTTGGATATCGAAAATCGATTTCGACAAAGTATCGAAACATGATCGATATATCGAAAAATATCGAAACATCGTATCATCGAAAAATATCGAAATATCATATTACCGACAAATATCGAGATATCGTTTTATCGAAAAATATCGAAATATCGTATTATCAAAAAAATATGAAAAATATTGTACTATCGAAAGTATCAAATATAAAAAATATCGATCAGTATTTTTATATCAATATTTGAAAAAAAAATGATCGAAATATCGCATCGTTCTAGTTACAAATAATGATTTCTTGGTGTCCAGTGGTTAACGCGTGATTCCGAGTTCTATTCCCGTTGGGATAATTTGTGTGTGTGTGTGTGTGTGTGTGTTGACAATCATCGTGAGGCAATTCGGGCGCTACGTAAATTAAGAAATAGCGAACTCTGATGTAGAATGCAGAAATGGGATTTGATGTTTTAAATACTGACCACACAACTTGTTAAAACCGTAAGGCCGGCCATAACCTATAGTGTTATAACAGCATATCTAAGAGGCGAAGAAAAGCTGGCAACACCGCATGTGTTCAAAATGAGAGAGGACCGGTTTACACAGTACTCTCACCTCTCCTTACTCACTTCGTTTCATGTATATATATGTGTGTGTGTGTGTGTATGCATCGGGAAGTTTTTAGCCGCTTGATGTGTTTCGTTCTCTTTAGCGTTTCGCCAGCTGGTCGACTGGCCAGATTAGAATCAATGAAATTAGGTGGTGACAAAGCAGTTTTTATACAATGTTACAAGTGAGTAATCCCCCTTCGTTCCCTCCCCCTCTCATATCTTATACATATATAATTACCAATGTGCAGACAGCCTTTCAAAATCATTATAAAAGAATCATGAGAAAGATCTTTTTATTTTTATTTTTTAAAATCACTTAATGTTTTGTTATGATAAATCAAGTCTTTGAAATAATTGAAAAGCCTCATTAAGGAAAAAGGGAGTTTGATGGCATCGTCTGCTGCAAGCCCATTAAGATATTTTCGTTTTTCACTGCTTCAACTTGCTGTTCAACTGTCTTGTAATGTTCCTTTGATTATGTATTCTTCCATGTGTCAACAACCTTCCAGGGTGGGTGAATTTCCAGTAGCATTTGTCTATAGACCAGGCCTGTACCAAGCAGCAATATATAATAAGAGACGGGTCAATCCTATTTGGAAAAGAATTTCAAATATTACTTGCATCCGACTGTCAAAATTATCAATCTCGAATCGATTATCTTTAATATTCGTTATTTGAAAATTATTCAAGTAAATTTCACTCCTCATATTCGACCAGTTATTTGTTATTCGAGAAACTATTTGTTATTAAATATTTATCAACAATTACACTTTTTTTCAAATAATTATTCGAACAGTTATTTGTTATTCGAATAATTATTCTAACGATTATGTGTCGTTCGAATGATTATTTGAATAATTATTTTTCAAATTATTATTTGAACAATTATTTGTCATTTGAATAATATTCAAACAATCGTTAATCATTTGAATGATTATTTGAACGATTATTTGTTATTCGAGTAGTTATTTCAACAATTATTTATTACTCGAATAATTATACGACCAATTATTTATCATTTTAATGATTATTTGTTATTAGAATGATTATTTGAACAGTTATTTGTTATTTGAATAACTATTCGAATTCGAACACGTATATGTGCCATTTGAATGATTATTTGAATAATTAATTATTATGCAAATTATTATTTGAACAAGTATTTGCTATTTAAGTACTAATCAAACACCGCCGATAGTAATTTGAATCACTATTTGAACAGTTATTTGTTTTCGAATGGTTATTTCAACAGTTATTTGTCCCTCGAATAACTATTCGACCAATTATTTATCATTTGAATGATTATTTATTATTTGAATGATTATTTGAACAGTTATTTATTACTGGAATAGTTATTCGACCAAATATTTATCATTTGAATGATTATTTATTATTAGAATGACTATTTGAACAGTTATTACTGGAATAATTATTCGACCAAGTATTTATCATTTGAACGATTATTTAAACAACTATTAGTTATTCGATAATTATTCGAATAATTAATTAAAACTTTGCCATGGTCTCTATATCTTCACAGTACAAGGTTCTGTGTACAAAATTCCATTCAAAATGTAAGGAACATGGAAAATGGCGATAAAATAAAGGCGTTTACTTAAGCTCTTAAAAATTTGACGAAGAACTTACGCTTGATTTATACTATCCGTTCAGACAAATTGAAGTATTTGTATGGGGAGCGATCAATAAGTTTTTGTCCTCCGACAGAAAGAGAGAGAGAATGAAACTAGAAGTTTGAGACTGATACATGTTGTTTGTACTCTTTCACATAGTCATCGGCATAGTGTTTTTTATTATTATTATTATTATTATGATACACTTCTCCAAACGACCTTTCAAAGTCCACAGCCATTCTTCATAGAAAGTGTCTCATTATGATGGAAATGACCTCAGAATCCGAAGAAAACTCCTTTCTTTCAACGATTTCTTCATTTTTGGATACAAGCAGTCTGACGGCGCGGAGTCAGGTTAATATGGTGAATGGGGAATTAACTGTTAACGAAGACTTTGCGCAACATCCAATGTTTTCTGGACTTAGTGGGCCGGAACATTGTCGATTAACTGACGAACATTTTTTGCTGAGTATGTCACGGCGCTTTACCTCCAGATCGTCACAAAGTTTTTTTTTTGCAGCATATCCCTTTAATATGTCCAATTCACGCTATGGTCATAGGTTTGGTAATCAGAGAGCATTATTTCAGATGAAAATGAAAACATTTCTTTCCTTAGTGAAGGCTACACACGGACCTCTTATAGTGGAAGTGTAAGGAATGCTTGCATTGTTTATCCACAACCTTAGTTTCTGATTGATGATCATATACCCAACATTTGTTCATGGTCACAAGAAGATCGTACAAATCGTTCTTTTGGATCCATAGAGAGTCGACTGTTCGGATTCACAGTCAACTCATTGCTGTTTTTATGAAAAGAGGTGGTCATAATTCCACACTTTTATTTACTCAGACATCATCTCTTGAGGATGAAACTGCAACAGAAATTTACTTACTTCAACCTTCGCTTTATGACACTAGTAAGGTGATAGGCACACACATGAGATGCTTGACGGTATATTGTTATGCGCAGTTTTCGAGAAAAGTGAGTTTTTATGGCTCTAAAAATTATGTCGTTCGTAGCCAATCGTAATTGACATTTTTTTTTTTTTTTTTTGGTGAGACAAGTGTTAAAAAAGCACACTGTTAAGTAACAGTTTGTATTTATTGTTTACTTTCTCCTAATGGTGACGTATATTCCTAACAGTGTCGTATGTTATTGTTTACTTTCTCCTAATGGTGACACATATTCCTAAAAGCGTCGTATATTATTTTTGTATTTTTTCTAATGGTGACATATATTCCTAACAGCGTTGTATATTATTGTTTACTTTCTCCTAATGGTGACACATATTTCTAACAGCGTAGTATATTATTTTTGTATTTTTTCTAATGGTGACATATATTCTTAACAATGTTGTATATTATTGTTTACTTTCTCCTAATGACGACATATATTTCTAACAGCGTCGTATATTATTTTTGTATTTTTTCTAATGGTGACATATATTCCTAACAGCGTCGTATATTATTGTTTTCATTCTCTTAATGGTGACATATACTCCTAACAGCGTCGTATATTATTGTTTACTTTCTACTAAAGGTGAAAGATATTCTTAACAGCTTCGTATATGCTAGTTGTAATGCTAAAAAATAATAATAATCTACAGATGTGTGATACTGTCTTCTAACATCTCATCTTATCTACGATGTAGGAAAGCTATAGAAATTTAGGATAAAAACTTGAACGTGTTAGTATTAAGTAATAATAAGCTTTTTCTGATACTTTTCAACTACTCATTATGGCCCTTGGAAAAACCACACAGTTTAGAAGGCAATAAAGGATGAAAGATGCTAGGAATGAACAGGCAGTGTGGGTTTCAGTGCAGGTGGTTGAAATGGTATTGTATAAAGGCTTATTGGATAGATGTGTGAATAGAAAGCTGGGGGGAAGAAATTACACGCAAAGATTGGAAATTGGCTAATTGTTCAAAAGAACTTAAACCATTCTTGGTTCTTACCAGATCCTTATTTGCCTTTCATATATACACCCAACTCTTTTCCAGAACCTCCCACTCCCACCCTCTTTTCAGAAATTAGTTGTTGAGAAAACAATTATCCGGTTGAGGCTAATTAGTTTCCACTTCTCTCCACTCCTCTCCTCCCCCCCCCCTCCGAGCCCCACAGCATTTTCTCTTATCCTGTTGTATTCTATTTCTGTATTCAAGTTTGTTTCCCCAGTATTGGCCATTGTATGTGTGTTTTGTGTTGAACAGCGGATAGTGTATAAATGCATTTTGCTTGGGAAAAGTACTGTACTAAGCTAGGGCCCTGCTTTTCCACACCACCAGCAGTAGTAACACCAAGCAGCAAACTCCCCGACTATTCATTATATTTCCTCCGTTTTCCCGCGGCACATGGCCAAACATGGGCCCTATTGTTTACATAACTCTTCAGTGTTAGGCTTTTCAATAATGTAATTACCCGAAACACATGGTCGGGCTCTGGTGCTCTTTTCTGTAGCGTCCGTTGTTTCTGTACAAAACTACACAGCTCTTTCTCTTTCCAGCATTGCATGGCATGTCCGTGTCTAACTGCTATTCGCGTTCTGTTGCCCTGTTCTACAATTCCAAATAACGTTGGCTGAATTCTGGTTCTTCCAGAGAAAATGCACAAAGTGTTCTCGCGTTCTGTCTACTCTTGTCTAGTTGTATTCTTTTTTTTTTTTGTATTGTTTTTATACATATACTCGCTCTTTCCTCTATATTGTATGTGCCCCATTGTTTTTGTTGTCGTTTGCTTTTGTTTAATTCTTCTTTCTACACATTTTAAGCCAAAATGTGTTGAAAAATTTCGGGTACATCTCTGTAGTGCTAGTTTGGGACTAGTTAATGTTCCTTCTTTTGCAACACCGTACCCAACATCGAAATTCTGCACCAAAATTGCTTTTCTTTGATAACTTTTCCTTCCTTTGTGCATATGGCTTGCATTTATATATATTGTGCTTCCAGACTCGCTAATTGTACTTGCTACAATAATACTAACGTGTCCTGAATGGTAATTTTGGTTTTCTATTGTTTTTTTAGTTGTATAAGTTGTGTTGTAAATAAAGTTCTCTAAAGAAAAATTTTATTTAAAAAAAATACTGTGCAGAGAAAAAAAAGAGGCATAAAAATTGTACTGGTTGTAAAGTTTGTTTGGTAATTGTCCAAAGGTAAGACATATTGAGCGTTCATAGCAGAAAGAAATGAAATCTTTGAGTTTTACGTCCCACGGTTATGCCGGTTAGGCTAAAGGAGACGGTAATGATGAGTGATGAATGAAATAGTGGAATGAAGAAAGTGGGAGGAACAGGAGAACCCCGAGAAAACCCACGCACACGGTGTTTGTCCACCACAAAGTTCACTTGGCGGGGGCTGGGATCGAACCCGGAACCCCAAGCACCAGAGGTGAACGCTCTACCACTGAGCCACCGCGGACCCCTCATAGCAGAAAGAATTATCGAAACGTCCCATATATGCAGAACCGGATTAACCCACCTGGAGGTTCGGGGCTAGAAAAAATATGTGGCCCCTGCTGACTTCGCCTAATACATTTCTGTGAAAGTACTGTAGGAAAGTTAAGGGAATTCACATAGTTCTATGATATCAATCATGCCATGCATTAGATGATACTATACATAATGGAACTTCCCAAATACATAAAGCAAAACACACAATGTTGTTCTCTTATATAAATGAAATAAATTTTAGAAATGAGTACCTCAAAAATTTCTTTTCGTAACTTTCATCGTAGCGGAGTCCTCGTATCACATCCTGGAAGTGAAGAGAATCTGTTACGTCATGTTCAATTCATAACAAGGCGAGATCGGAAATGCGTTCTTGTATTGTATGATGATGATTGCTTATTGTATGATTCTCTTTAGACAGCCAGTTGAGATTTTGATCAGAGTGGAGGCCCCCATCCACCTGGCGCCCGGAGTCTACAGCCCTCCTAAATCCGTACGTGCATATATATATATATATATATATATATATATATATATATATATATATATATATATATATATATTACGGGAATTATTTACAATATCTGGACATGAATTTTTAAGCTCTCAAAGGCAGATTTTAAAGATGAAATGTATCCAAATTGATCCAAAAGTGGGCTTGATTCCGTTGTTCGCTAGAATCATGTTGATAATCACGGCCTTATAGAAACAATAAATACGTATCGTTTCGGCACTGTAATAGTAACTTCTTCTGACGGGCTTATAGACACAACGTTACCATGCACTATAGAGTTACTTTTTTTTAAGTTGGAAGTTTTCACCTCCTTACTCTCGCTTAAATTCAACCCGAAACCAATAAGAATAATTTATTAATCTTACAAGGAAACACACCATGTTTATTTATTTATTTTTATATACGGATCTGGACATGAAAGTTACTTTTAACTTATTTTCTTAATATTGAGGTGAATTTACTCCCTTGCCCCTGACTGACGTTAATTCCAACTATAGGTCCCTTTGGGAAGTCTCAAAGGCAGAAGCATACACTATGTCTCATAAATCTCGGGCCGAAATCACGTTAATATTTTTAATGTTTTTTTTGTTGTCAAGAGAAAATATTTAATCCTATTGAATTAAATTTAAGTTAATGTTCTCATCTCGCTATATATATATTAAGGGAAAATATATATAGGGTCAATTACTCACCTGGATTAAAATAAGAAACATTAGAAATATTTTCCCTTAATCAGTCACTTTTTACTATTATTGGAGCACTCTCTGATATCGGTCATTTTCGATCATTTTCATATACATCTTTCCCCAAATTGCGAGACTGAATTTGGATTTAAACGGCATCCGAAGCGTCACTGTTAATCTCAGCGATCTCGAAAACTATTGATTCGACACTAATTTCGGTCATTTTCGATCATTTTTAAATGTCTTCCTCCTTCCCTCCCCTAAGTTGCACCGTCAAAATGAAATGATGAAAACCATCCCAGGTGAAACCTTATTTGTGTGGCAAATTTGATCCAGATCGGTCTCGTAGTTCGAGAGTTATATTGTGTTTTATTGTTTTTATATATCTTCCCCTCCCCTACGTTGTATCCTCAACGTAAAATGATAAAAACATTCCGAGGCCCGACCCTCATTTATGTTGAAAATTTGATCGAGATCGGTCGGGTGGTTCAAACGGTACGAAGTCACAAACATAGCGACTTTTATTTCTGTATACCTAGGTACAGCTCACAGATGACGAGAAGAGCCCTAGCAGAAGTAGTGTGACGTAGGTATGGATTCGCCCACTTTTCGCACAGGGGTTTCAAATGTCACCACGGAATAGCACACAGATAACTACCCGGAGTAGCAGACGACATCTAAGTATAGACCACACCTCAAAAACCGAAAATGGACTTGACCGTGTGGTTGACCTTTCCCCGCTACCCCTGTTTTAGGGTTCTTCTCGTCATCTGTGAGCTGTATATAGATATATGGAGGGTAGCTTAATCTTAGGAAAAGGGTTCCTGATTTTGAACACACACTGTAGTATAGACTATACAATTCACATGAAAAGTATCTATATTTCTACGAAGCAGCAGCAAACAGTTGTGATAGAAGGACGTAAATTGAGTGTTAGCAAATCAGTAAATAAGGTGGTTAGTCAGGTACGTGATTTGCGGACAAGTCCAGAAAGTAATTGAGCTGTTGAACAATTTATTATCGTATTACTTTATTATTATTATTATTATTATTATTATTATTATTATTATTATTATTATTATTATTATTATTATTACACACCTATGTACGTATACGTGAAGGTTTATGTTCTCAGGTGCCTATTCGTGCAGGCTATTTTCATTAAAGAAAAAAGGAAGCGAGAGAAGAAAAAGGAAATTTGTAAAGAAAAGAACGTTTTTTTCACTGAGACGTATATATATATAATATTGATACGAGCGCTGCTTTTCTACAAAATCTTTCCTTCATTTGACCATATTATCAATTTTTTTTTCTTTTTGCTCTCCTCAACCCCTTTTTTCTAATTCTCTTTCCATGTGCGTGATATTTTGGTATAACAGAGAAACATAAAATTAAGAAACTCATTTTCGCGTAACAAGAACGACGCATGAGCAGTGGCGGATGTAGAGGTAGTGTGTATGACACGGTGGCATATATATGTCTTTACTTAGAGTGGTCTATTGTTCTGTAGAATTTGCTGTACTCCTTGCAAGACGCTACTGTTAAAGAGGATTATGTGTACCAGTGTTTAACATAGCTCTAACCCAGTATCGTGAAAGGAAAACGTGAAATAAGAAATCGGGATGCACATGAGACAAGACGAGACGAGACGAAACAGAATTTTCGTGACGATATTCGAGACGAGACAGCCTCAAATCTTGTCTCGTGCTCATTCTTAGTAGCAAACCGCACGTCCTAAATTTAAAGGTGGTATTTTTAATATTCAAAACACACCGAAAATAGTGTGTTTTCACTAAAAGTAGAATTCTTTTTACAAATCTGAAAAAAAAAAATCGCTTTTAGTGACACATTTGAGTAATACATGTGGTACCAGATTCGGTTTCCGGCAAGGTTATGAATTCTCGGTTTCTGGTAAAGTGTTTTGTGAAACAAGTAGGCGGAGCTTCTTAAATTAAAAAGTCAGCGAATTTCTCGTCAAGTCTCGTTCTCGAGACTAGTATAGCCATGTTTCTCGTCTCATTTTCAATAATAATATCAAACGGGAAAATAACAGCCAACAACTTGAAGGCTTCCTTTAAAACTTGTCTACCTGACGTAAATCAGTGGCGTATGCAGAAGTTTATTAAGGGGAGGGTTCAAGCTTCCAAGTTAATACATTTCAGCAGTGGCCAATCTAGAAGGTAAAAACTGTTGGGGGAGGGGTGTAATCAGAACGCAGACTATGATAATTATATATCATTCGTTTACTATAAACTTTCAAAAATATATAAATAATAACTTCATTTTTTTTTTGCACTTGAATAACTGAGAAGGCCTGTGCCCCCAGCCCCGGTACTACAAACTTTCAAATATATATAAATAAAAGCGTCAATTATTTTTTTGCACTAGAAAAACTGGGAAGGCCTGTGTCCCCAGGCCCGGTGTGGATCCGCCACTGAATTTCAGATGTTTATATACATATTTTAATGTGGCAAAATTTTATTTTTGCGTCATATCTTACTCAAGGAGGTTTTAAAACCCCGAATGCCTCCTTGCGTACGCCCCTGACGTAAACTCATTAATAAATCAGATGAGGAATTGAATTTTTCGTACTGACTTGTTCTTAAGATGAAATCTGCTCATTTACCCATAGTAAATAGAAACACCGTTCATTGTTTTATACTGAAAGATAATTACATGTAGTGGTTAAGTGTTGCGTAGTAATATTTTTTAGAGCTATTTTAGACGAAATGGTTTACCTAATGTTTATATTATTCGTGGACTGAATCCTGATATGTGAGACATTTTACTGATACCTTGAAGGGAGGGTGAGAATGCTTCCACCCTATTATCAGGACTGTGCATCCCTCTGCTTATATCCCGTTGCTCCTCCTCCACCAAACAGTGAAGTTCTGGTGTGTGTGTGTGTGTGTGTAATTTGTGGTGCTAGTGGTTATTTCGTTGCAGCATCGTGTTAATGGAGGGGTTCCAGTGGTGATTCTCTAAAGATTCAAGCCGCTTTATATTTTTCCATAGTAGGTATTCATCAGTGGCACCAACTAAACAGTGTATGCCAATTTAGTATTTTAAAATATATATGCTCTTTTCATGTGTAAATAGATGTCTCGGAACGATGGACATAATATAGTATTTGTATATTGTCAGTACACTAGAACTAGGCCTAGACCCTATATATATCTTAGCAATAGATCATAGGCGGTGATTTCCCACTGTAGCTGAAGAGCAGTCTGCGCAACAGCTTGCAATGCATAGCAACATAGAGTATGAAGAATTAATCATATGATCAACCAGCAGACAATATAGGCTACAGTATAGGAAACCTACACTTCCATTCGTACATATGGGAGGGAGAGAAAGGGAGTATTTGTGATAATTTTGTACTATGTGGAGCGGAAATATTACGAAAGAACGTTAACCAATTTACTGACTAGAAGAGTGCGAAATGTAAGCGTGGAGAAGAATGGAAAATTAAATGTTTTAGAGCAGAAATCATTACTCAATATACTTTAAAAATAAAATATTAGGGGTGGCATTTTTTTAAAATCTGTTTTTCGATTTTCGAAAATTTCGTGTTTTCGAAAAAAATCCGTTTCTTGAAAAAATTTCCTTTTTGAATTTTTTCGTTTTCTGTTTTACGAAAAAAATTCGAATTTCATTTTTCGAAAAAATGGAGTCGGTCCCTAATAAATATAGTTTAAATGTTTTTACAACACACCCTTTGTGGACCTCTCGTGACGCAGAAGGATTTTGATAACTTTTAGATGAAGTTCAGAAGGAAATCAAATTAGGGCATAAATTTTGTCTATAAATTTAGGAAACGAGAAGAGAAAATTTTTCGAGACGACACGAGACGAGAAAATAATTCTTCTAGAATCGAAATGAGACGAGAATCCGACAAAGCTTACGAGACGAGACTAGAAAATATTTCATGGGTTTTCTTGCGGGTACTCTCGTTTGATCCCACTTTCACATTCCACCAATTCTTCCATCTCATTCGCTTGCTTTGTTCATCGTCTCCCTTAGTCTGGAGGACATAATAGTGGATCGTTAAACTTAAGAGTCTTCATCCCGCTGAAATTAAAATACCGCTAATTTTACAGTAATTATGTGATATCTTCAAATAGATAAAAGATAATTGAAATATGGAACAAGAGCGCCCTAGACAATATTATTTTGCGTGAGGTACCGTTATCACAAGTCACCTAGTGGCTTTCCGTTTTCAACTGTTTAGAAACGCGAAAATAAATGCCGATTTTTCAAAATGGCTCGAAATCGAAAGCAAATAAGTGAGTCGTGATAAAGGTTTTTCATGTAAAATAATCTTGTCTAGGGCGCTCTTGTTCCACATTTCGATTATCTTTTTATCTACTTGAAGATATCACATAATTACTGTAAAATTAGCGGTATGTTAATTTCGCCGGGATGAAGACTTAACGAATTCTTTTTTTTTTTTTTTGGTGTGTGTTATTCTTCCGTTACTATCCTCTTGCCGCCACTGTATATGTGTATGTATGTATATAAGTATTGAGAAATGCTTAGCCCAATCAAGGCTGACTAGCCTACATATTCACGCTGCAAACGCATATGATAGGGAAGAATGAAATTGGAGGAAAATAAGTTCCAGTGATGAACATTACAATGCCACAGAGTCAATATGACTTAAGTCACAAAATATGTGCTACTTCACATTTAGCTAAGTTTTTCCAACTTCTCTCCTCCCCTCCTCTCTCTCTCTCTCTTCTTTTCGTTTTAACACCTTAAAAGTGAGGCACAACATTCGTTTCGTGACAAGCTTTTAAAAAGTATACGTCATTGGTTTAGTATTTCGTGCTTAAACCCCTGGGATACATATACACGTAATATAAGTTTATGATCTTTAAGGGAACATAAACGCTTATAGCAGTACGTAAAGATATTTGTGCTTACACGCATTTTTATATACATGGATTACTAAATTGTTCTAGAATGACTGTTGTCTAAATTCGCGTTTTCAACTGGTAGTTTGAGCAGCAAATTGTTCTTTTCGGAAACAGTAAACTACATCCTGAAGGCTTTATAAGCAGTTTTGACTGAAAAATATATGCTATTTTGCACTGAGATAAATAATACAGAAGTAATTAGACGTTGTTCTTACATAGTTATATGTGCACATTATAACATCTTTGGTATGTAAAATTTATGGTACCATGATGCACAGAAATAGTATTGTTCCACTTAAGACGAGAAATATGGCTTTCTCATCACATCTGGTAAATTTCACAGTATTCTCGTTTTGTTTCGAAACAAATTTATGTCCAAAATGTATGACTTAATTTTGTTTTCAAATTAAATCTAGAAGTGATAAGAATCCTTCCGTGTCGCCAGAGGTCCAAGAAGGGTGTGATATAACAATACTTTAACCATATTTATTATTGGATTATATATATAGTATGACTTGCATGCTCTTTATTGTGTTCGTGCAACACTAAGTGACCTCGCATATCGTAGTACGAGTAGCTACGGGTTTGATGCCCGGTGGGGACACTCAGTCAGAAAGATGTAAGTTTTTTTTTTCAAGTTGGCTATCCAGAGTGAGGTTTTTCCTGGATTTTCCTAATTCACACCAGGCAGATGCTGGGATCGTACTTAACATAATGGTCCCAGGCCACTTCCTTCCTTCTCCATTCCTTTGTTCCTCTCCAATTGCACGAACAGTGTGATAGCCGAGGGACGTCATCCCTCATATGTGTGACGGGCTAATATGGCCGTAGATGCTGAAAGCCCAGAAATCTAATTCCTGATCCTGATCTTAATCCTAAAATCGTGTAACACTAAAACGGTGTGTGAGATCTAAGACTTGAGTGAGCTAGTTTTGGCCTTGAGACTTGTAAAATTCTTAGTCTCATCTCGAATTTAACTGTCCTCTCGTCTCGTTTACGAGGGTAGCTCTCGTTTGTGAATGGAAAAGACACATATCATAAAGTTTCTGGACTATGATATCCGCTTGAGATGTATGATACACGATAAAGTTTGTACGTACGTAATATTTGATTTGCAAAAGTTTTCATTAATCTCTTCCTGTTTCTGTAGTATCACTGAAGAATAAATGTTCAACATATGGAATTAAAAACCTGTAGTTAGGTTTGGAAAGCCCATAGCAAAGTATATCAATTGATGCTCTCTCTTATACGTGCTTCAAACATGTTTTTTTCACGGTTTGTGCCTTCATCATGTGTATAATAAATAACATTGTGTCAAATACATAAAACACCTACTGTATTAAATACTGCTAGATCACAGAAGCTACCTCGACAATTGTGGAGGGTCCACAGAAAAGAGTAATAAATAAATAAAATAAATAAACCAATGATTTTTTTAAAAAAATTCTCAACTGAACTGTGATTTTTTTTTTTTTTTTAAGTTTGGAATTTTCTGCCGAAAACTTGTCTTGGTCCTGTAAAGTTTATGGACGGCGCTGTGGATCATGAAGCGTTGAGCTCAAATTTTTATTCGAAATGTTCTATTTCCGCAGTACGATTTGAACCTATGAACAACAGTGGCGGATCTAGCCTGGGACCGGGGAGCCTAGCCCCGCAGTTTTTTGAGTAACAAAAATAATGTAAGCTGTTATTTATATATTTTTTTTTTAAAGTTTATATAAACTCATGATATACCAATCGCAGTCTGGGTTCTGGCTGACCCCAAGGGCGCCGATTTCTCTGTAAATTTGGGGGGGGGGGCATTCAGGTGCAGAAGGTATATATATATATGAGGATTTAAAGACAAATTGCATTCAAATTATGCCAAATATTGTGTGTTCATAAATACAATAGGGGGGCCACATGAGCTTTTGGGGGCACGGACCCCTCTGGCCCCCAGGATCGGCGCCCTTGGCTGGCCCCCTTAGTTTTTACCTTCTAGATCCGCCACTGATGAACAAACGTTTCTTTAGTCACTCATCATACGTTAGAATCTAATTTACTTTCTAATACAAGTAAGAGTGTGTTGTAGAGACACATTTTCAAACTGTCGTGGTCATATTGACGTAGTAAGCATGAACGTACTGATCTTTCAAGCCATAAAGTTTTGTTTTACACGAATTCGACACATTAGCGGAATCTAAAAGATAGTTCATATGTGTTATTGAATATCATATCAACAAGAGAGAAATGTGAAATCTCCTTGTACAGTCAAAAACAATATTAAGTATAGGTTAGAGGTATAAGAAATGATAGCTCCAATCTATATTTAATATTTTTTCTAACTGTACCTGCTTGTGGTTATCACAACATAATAGCGATTATGACCGTACCTAGGTTATTTTTCTATGACAGAGAAAGACAACAGAGTGGGAGATGGCTGCTTACTGTTGAGAATTCGAACTCTCACGTGGCTAAGCGGTTAGCGTACCCGCCTTTGGCGTGACAGACCTGAGTTCGATTACCGGCAGGATCTCATGTGGTTCAGATCGCTGTAGGTTCACGTCTCATATAACATCGCTGTTGAAAGGGACGTCAAACTAAAAATCAAATCAAATAAAGTTCTGAGAATTCAGAGAACAGTACATTTGGTCCTATGATATTCTGGGAGAGGGGGAGGCTGTCCCGTTCTAGTAACGCCTATGACAGCGTTATAGCATATTACAGGACTGGCACTGATGTTATTTTAATGCACTGTAGATGATTATTTTAACGTATAGCCTCGAGCTTTCTCTCCACATGTACTCACTTCATTGAGTACGTCACTTTGACGTGAAACTGCATTTGATATTAGAGATAGGGCGAGAAATTCAAAATAGTCCATAGAGAGGAAGAACAATATATAGCGAAATACTGTACTTGCTATGAATAATTAAATCCTACAGACATTCTTAACATACTCTTGTCATCAATAAATAACTACGCTAAACTACTACGTAAGACTTATTTTTAGAGTGACCAGTAGGACAACTAAATATACTATTTTAACCAAAAATACCAGTCATTGCTGTTAACTTAAGGTGTACTATATGAAATAAGAAATATCTACAAATTTTATCTAGTTTTCTTTAGCGTACACGTTAGAGCTTTGTGGTGTAGCTGTTTTTTCTTTCTAGTTGAACATGTAACCTTGGAAACTTCCAAATCATTACTGAATTATATATGAACCATTATTATTATTACTATTTTTACATTTAAAACACGTAAAATGAGTAAACATTACATCATGTCTTTACGTCTTTATACGCCAAAATATCGCAAAATAGGGAGAAAACGTGTGTAAATAACTTGCTAAAGCTTTTGATATTTTTCTATGTGTCTAATATAAAATGAGAATACTTGAGTTGGTTTGTTAATGACAAAGTTATAATCCGTAAAACATACTTCTATTTATTGCCTGTGTCTAACTCAGTTTGGTAAGTTATTTTCATCTCTTTTCTCTTAATTGTGCTCGTTAATAATTGGTGAATTGATGGAAGTGAATGATTATAAAATAATTGATGGTATGAAAATGTTGAAGGAGATGGGAGAACCCCAGAAAAATGTTGTTCATCAGAAACTCATATGGTCTGGTATCCAACCAGGAACTCGTCTCACTGTTCGTTTGATTTGTAATGGAATGGTTAATGATCGTGGTCTCTGTTTGATTTCCGGGGGCCGCGGTGGCTCAGTAGTAGAGCGTTCACCTCTGGTGCTTGGGGTTCCGGGTTCGATCCCAGCCCCTGCCAAGTGAACTTTGTGGTAGACAAACACCGTGTGCGTGGGTTTCCTCGGGGTTCTCCCGTTTCCTCCCACTTTCTTCATTCCACCATTCCATTCATTTCTCATAATCACCGTCTCCTTTAGCCTAACCGGCGTAATCGTGGGACGTAAAACTCAAAGATTTCATTTCATTTTTTTTTCTATTTGATTTCCGGTGGTAGTCGGAGACCTTAATTAATGAACTCAGTTCCTACTTTTTGACCCTTCTGGCCAAAATTAATGGTGATCCATCAAATAATTCTTGAAGTTTGTTGTCTCCCGGATGGACGGACATGCAGAATAAATATATAAAGGAGTTTTGTTAAGCCACTAACATCAAGAAATGTGTCACTGGACGTTCGTAAACGATTTATTAAGACCCTGGTATGGAGCGTGGCGCTGTACGGATCAGAGAACGTGGACATTGAGAAAAGCTGGAATACCCAAGCTGGAAGCATTTGATATGTGGTGTTGGCGCAGAATGCTGCGTATATCATGGATCGAAAGGAAAAGGAATGAAGACGTTGCTAAAGGAAGCTAATGAAGGATGACAGATCATGAAGATAATAGGAAAAAGAAGAAACAGCATGCTTGGCCATCTTATTCGACACTCCGATTGGATCACTGTGCTGATAGAGGGAAAGGCAGAAGGAAAATCAGAAAGAGAAAGACCAAGGATAGAATATCTAGATGTAGTTACGAAGAAGAGACCTTATCAAAGTATAAAACAGCTCTCCCAAAAGAGAGAAAAGTTTTAAAATTTCCATGTTGTCCACCAACCTATGGTTGAGGTGAACAAGAAGAAGACGCCCGATGAAGAATGATTTTTCTTCTGCAATCAAAAGGCTCATCATTACATTTCTTCATAAATGAGAACTTCAGAGTTCGAGACTTTTTCGGCGCACGAAGAAGAAATGGGTTTCTCAAATACAAGTGAAATTTAAGGAAGTACTTCAACAATACAATAGGGATATGTTTGAAGTATATAAAAAGCGACAGAGTTTGAATTTTTTAAAAATGCCAAAACATAATGGCGTTGGGAATCGATACGGTGACTTACCGGCAGAGCTCTTCACGGACAGAGAAGTTCATAGTTTATTTTACTGTTATCGATTGAAACGAAACCATATAATCTTGCTTGATTCCATTTGTTTAAAAGTAGTAGAAAACTTACTACTGTATATTTTTGCAGCGTTATTCTGGAATCTTTGACATTTTCCCTTATAATTGACAAACCGTTAACGTCATGGTGGTTCACTATTGTGAAATAACTTCTACTAAAAGTGGCGGCAGAAATTAACTTTTGTGTGGCAATTACGTAATATATTGATTGATTACTTTCTTATGCACGGCACCACTAATTAAAATGCATTGCAATTAAAAAAAGTGTTATTTCTAAAATGTATGCTTCGAACTGTATGAGCTCCCACCGGGAACAGAACCTGGGTTTCCCCTCACCAAAGGCGCATATATAAAGTATATTGCCACAAGAGACCTTTTATTGCTTGATGTTGAAGCCAGTTATGAATAAGGAATTGAATTCGATCCTAATGTGCTTGTGTTTTATACGCCCACATTTTGTGACAAAATAATTTTTGTGTCGTAAGTGTCACATGTTAAGACTGCTGAGTATCTTTAAATAATGAAAATACAAGCTTCTACCCCCAAAGGATCAAGCGTCCTCTCCTGAATATTATGTAACCTGGCATACCAAATGTATGAATGGTTGCCTGTGTTTCAGGCGCGAACTTGCGATCACGCAATCTATATGTGAAGTGTCAAGCATCAAAAGCCTTCTTTTAATTAATTTGTCTTAATTCCGTATAATTTTTGTTAGAATAAAACTAGTCCAGTGCAGTGAAAGTCAGATAGCTTCCTCTAGTCAAAGAATGCTATTGACAAGCATATTTTATTGACAACTGGAAATAAATCGAGAACCTGTTCCCGAACTTCTTTCTCGAAATATTATTCAAGCTTCAATATAGATGATTGAGTATGTCAATGATAGATAAGCTCATGCCATTCAAATTTGTCTAATAAGTCGAGGGTGCTGATTCCTAATTTCGATAATTCTTTTCGTTCTTGAGGTACTGTCTAGGCCTATGAAAATGGATTTCGTGGTGACACTACTGACTAGCATTGGTCACAAGACGAGACAGCATGTCCACGACACCTTTTAGAGACGAGACAGACTTAGGTGTAATTTATAGAGAACACTAGTGAAGATTGGAATACATAGACTTGTAGCCTATGTGATAATATTCTGAATCTTTTACTTATTGTGAGTTTCCTTAGAAGTTTAGACTTCCCTTTTCTCATCACCGATGCTAAATGAGACATAGATCTACAACTTCACGTGGGACCCACACTTGTACCTCCCGGGAATCGATCAGTCTCCCACACTGAAGGCGAGAACGTTAATCACTTACATGTGATCCCGGATTCAATTTCCAGCAGGAGAAATTTAAAATTTGAAAGCATTACGGTGGTTTAGATTTCACTGTAAGCAGTAGGTCCACATCTCATGTAGCTTCGGTGCTGAAAAGGATGCTAAACTTGATTAAACAAACAGAAGCTATTATCTTAGACTTGAAAAGACCAAGATGTGAGAAAAAACGGTTGAATGTAGTTAATCGTGTTACACTTATCATTAGGGAACTGTTCAGCATCTTTTGATGTAGACCTAATGTACGAGTTTAGTAATACTTCTTTTTCATTATTATTATTATTATTATTATTATTATTATTATTATTATTATTATTATTATTATTATTATTATTATTATTATTATTATTATTATTATTATTATTAACGTTGTAATTTGTTTCTTTGAAGACTTTTCCAGTCTTCCAGTATGGATTTAAACTAATCACGTTGAAATTCTTTGATTTATTCACATATTTGAATATGTTCTTTGTTATTCAATATTCAGATATTCGAACAGTATTTTGTTATTTGCTATTGAGTCTATTCGCTCTTCGTACATTGTAACAAAATATGTACTATTCGCTCTTCAAACACTCAAACACTATATTGTTATGACTATTCAAGCATTCAAACAAAATTAGCTCTTCAAACACACAAACAATATATTCGTATTCGACGTTCACACGATATATCGCTCGTCAAATGTTTTAACAATATACGTATTCTGTTCGCTCTTCATACATTCAAGCAATATATTGTTGTTCACTGTCGAAGCATTCAAACAATATATTGCTATTCGCTAGTCATGTATTCAAACAATATATTGCTATTAAGGATCTTATAAATAGAGGATCTGCCCTTACAATAAAATCTTGAAGCCATACGTCACAGTTTCGCCACCCCTACTCTGTCCACTCCGCCCAATAGGATCGCAATGTTTTGAGCCAACAAACATGGCAGAAACGAAAGTAGCCAATCAGACGATGTTGGAAACGAGAGTAGCCAATCAGACGTGCCGATGCTCGGTTGTTTTTTGGCTTCTTATTTAATAGGATGAAGATGTATATATGGGGCAGATCCTCTATTTTATAAGACCCTTGATTGCTATTCGGTCTTCAAATGTTCAAACAGTATATTTCTATTTGGTCTTCAAAAGTTCTAACAATATATTGCTATTCGCCCTTCGTGCATTCGAACAATAACTTATATTGTTATTCGCTCTTCAAGCAGTCAGACAATTTTTACTATTCGCTATTCAAACAACAGTATGTTGTCATTCACGTTCAAACATTCGAGCGTATAATCGAGCGACTAGCGTTAATTCCCCACTTCGCTGGGTTAAATAAAATGAAATGAAATCTTTAAGTTTAACGTCCCACGATTATGCCGGTTAGGCTAAAGGAGACGGTGATAATGAGAAATGAGTGAAATGGTGGAAAGAAAAAAGTGGGAGGAAACGGGAGAAGCCCGAGAAAACCCACGAGCACGGTGTTTGTCCACCACAAAGTCCACACGGCGCGAGCTGGGATCGAACCAGGGACCCCAAACTGGGTTAAAATAAGAAAAATTACTAATATGTTCCGTTAGTCAGTCGCCTTTTACTATCTCTGAAGCGCTCTCAAATCAATAGAAACAAAGAAAATATAATGAAAAATCAGAAAATAATAAGCAATCTACATAAATAAAAATTAAATATTACTATTGTGGGCTGAATTTGGATTTAAACAGCATCGGAAATGCCACTATTCATCTCAGCAACCCCGAAAACTACGGATTCGACACTAATATCGGCCATTTTTTAAATATCTTCCCCGTCCCCCTCCCGAAGTTGAGGACCGTCAAAGTGAAATAATACAAACCATGCCAGACCCGAACCTCATCTATGTTGAAAATTTGATCGAGATCAGTGGGGTGGTTCAAGAGTTACAAACGTAGTCACTTTCAGTTATTCGAGTAACGAGCAGATATTAGAATAAATATTCAACATAATATTCAATATGTACAATCACGTGGTCTTCGTTCCAGATTAGTCACTTTTTTTTTTATAAGCATGGAGGGTATGGTGGATCACTGGTGGAGAGTCGTTGCCTCTGGTGCAAGAGGTCTCTAGTTTGATCCCAAGCAATGTGATTCTGTGGTGGAAAACATCGTGTCCGTGAGTTTTCTTGGGTACTCCTATTTTCCCCACATTTTCATTCCATCAATTCGTTTACAGTCATGAGCTCTCTCTCGTGGCTAACCGGTTAGTGTGTATGCACCTTTGGCGTGGGAGACCCGAGTTCGAATCCGGACGGGAGCTCATGTGGCTCGCACTCTACATTAAGCTGTAGGTCCACGTCTCATTGAGCCTTGCTTCTGAAAAGAACATCAAACTCATAATCAAATCTTTCGCAATTATTAGTCATCCATTTCCTTTAGTCTACAGAGCATAATCGTGGTACATAAAAAAAATATTTCATCTGACTTTTTATCAGAAGTCATTTTATCTACCATTTTCAGAAGGCCTTTTTTTAAAGCCTAGAAATATACAAATATTGGGATTGTAAGTTTGAGGTTTTGATCTCTTCAGTTATCCTTCCTCGGTATAACTCTCCGAAGGCGATAGCCATTCTTCAAACTTTGGTCATTCAACCTACTTCCCTACCTTCTCTCCCTACCCTCTCGTATATAAATAGATATATGCATAAAAGGACAAAATTGAAATAGATTTTATATGATAGTAAGATTATGGAGAAATATGCAGTGCACGTACACACGTACAGGAAAGGAAAGAAATTTTTGTTCGAAAGTTATGAGATGGTAACACTGTGAGATAACGTAAACCTTTGCCTCTGGCGGCACCACCGTCGCGAAGTACGTGCTCTTGCCCATTGCAAGCGACGTTTAATTCTATTCGACAGGGTTCCTTCTTCCAAAGAGTAAAATTACAGGCTTCTCGTGTGTTGTCCGTGACCGGCTGGCGGGGCTTTAAAGTGGCCCAAACTACATTTCTCGAGACAGCAACAACAATGATTTTGGGCACTCGTTTTAATCAGGATCTGCCCGCGCTCACATATAAATCAGACCCCCATTTTGCTTGAGGGACAGAGGTCGTCCTTTTGAGGAAGAGAGCACATGGAATTAGTGGTTTCGCTCATTGGGAAGCGATCAAAATAAAAAGTAAACTTTCATGTTTTAAATAAAAATGTAAATATTTAAAAAAAAATTCTTGTTTTAGTTTAAAGAAAAATACAAGATGCAAATAGCTTTTACTGTGTTGCTGTATTCAACATTATTTTTCTTGTTACACGGAAGAAATAAGATACTTAATGTTTTTATTTTATGTAACGAATTTTCAGATGGGGCCACGTTAGCTCAGTGGTAGAGTTCTCGCATCTGGTGCATGGGATCCTTGGTTCGATCTATGCTCGTGGCAAGTGGGCTTCGTGGTGAACAAACACAATGTGTGTGTTTTTTTCGAGGTTCTCTCGTTTCCTCCCATTTCATTCATTACCATCACCACAATCTCTTTTAGCCTCGAAGTGAAGATCTGGGACGTTAAAAATGATTTCTACATAAAGCCTCGTGTGATGTTAAAAAAAAATCCAGATGGAGTCTTGCGGGAAGTTAAAACAATTATTTCAAGTTAGAGCCTCGTTGAATGTTAAAAAAATAATTTCCAGATAGAAATGAAATGAAATCTTTAAGTTTTACGTCCCACGGTTATGCCGGTGAGGCTAAAGGAGACGGCGATAATGAGAGATGAATGAAAATGGTGGAATGAAGAAAGTGGGAGGAAACGGGAGAACCCCGAGAAAACACACGAGCACGGTGTTTGTCCACCACAAAGTTCACTTGGCGGGGGCTGGGATCGAACCCGGGACCCCAAGCACCAGAGGTGAACGCTCTACCACTGAGCCACCGCGCCCCCCGAATTTCCAGATAGAGTATTGCGGGAAGTTAAAACAAGGATTTCCAGTTAGATCCTTGTGGGATGTTTTAAAAAAAGAATTTCCAGATAGAGCCTTGTGGGACGTTGAAAAAGAATTTCTAAATGTAGTCTTGCTTAAAGTTAAAACAAGGATTTCCAGTTAGAGCCTCGTGGGATGTTTAAAAAGAATTTGCAGAAGAGTCTTGCGGGAAGTTAAAACAATTATTTCAAGTTAGAGCCTCGTTGAATGTTAAAAAATAATTTCCAGATAGAGTATTGCGGGAAGTTAAAACGTATTTCCAGATAGAGCCTCGTGGGATGCTAAAAAAAAAAAAAAAAAAGAATTTCCAGATAGAGCCTTGTGGGACGTTAAAAAATAATTTCCAAATATAGTCTTGCGAAAAGTTAAAACAAGGATTTCCAGTTAGATCCTTGTGGGATGTTAAAAAAAAAGACTGTCCAGACAGAGCCTTGTGGGACGTTAAAAAAGAATTTCCAAATATAGTCTTCGTAAAGTTAAAACAAGGATTTCCAGATAGAACCTCGTATTACGTTATATTATATATATATATATATATATATATATATATATATATATATATATATATATATATATATATATATATAATATAATATAAAGAATTTCCAGGTAGAATTTCGTGGAATGTTAAAACAACGATTTCCAGACTCGTGGGATGTTAAAACAGAATTCCCAGATAGATAGAGCTCCTAGGACGTTAAAGTAGAGCTTCCAGATGCAGCTTCGTGAAGCATTAAAAAAATTTTTCAGCTACAGTCTCTGAGGCCAATTTAACCTGGAATTATTAATAATGTACAGCAATAATAATAACAACAATGGAAAGAAATAGGGCAGGATATACATTTAAAAGTCCCATTCAATTGCCTGGTGGAACTGGTGGAAAACTCTCGAAAAGCCTCAATCAGGATGCTGTCCACGGATTCGACTCTGGACCCTCGTGGTTAGGAAGCAAGAACCTATTATATTTTGTTGAAGGGGAAGAAGGGTTAACTCTCCCTTGCGTACTCCAGTAAGCAGAAACATATATAGAAAATCGTATCGTACACGCGACATTCGATATCACATTCAAAATATATACAGATATCTTATTATGTAAAGTATACTTAAACTTTTGAAATTCGTAACAACTAGCCATTTAGGGCTAAATATCGCTCTGGGTTAAGCAGTCTGACTTTTGCCTCATTCTGTATTATCTTACCTCTTCGACGATCGTACATAATCCCTTTATCTTTACATCTTCAAACGTATATCCATATTACCCTTGAAAGATAAAGTATTGTTTCAGATAGAATTTCGCACCACACGAAATGAAGTTAGTGGTGGCCAGATAAGTAAACCGTGGGGAAAGATACAGAAACTAAAAGTAAAAATACTCCCAGAGCAAACAAACATCTCAGCCCCCCCCCCCCAAAGGCTTCCGTTTGCATCTTCTTCTCCCTCTCACCATTTTTCTATATTTCTTGCTCCCTTTAGTATACAGAATGTGAATCCACGTAGAGGGAAACTACAGATATCTATATTCCTACTGGTATATCCTTTTGGAGTAACTTATCTCAACTACAGAAGCTACGGTTATATATATATTATTCTACGACCACAAAGTTAGCGATTTTGGAGGAGAATTAAAAAAGAAATTATGCAGCGGAAAGGAAAAATAACCAATGAAGAAAACTATCCAAACCCAACACCCACTTAACAATACAGTATACGTTACTGACTTCACTATGAGTTAAAAGTGGGTCCTTTTTAAAGCATAGAGAGACGAGAAATTTCTGTGGAACAGAATACAACACAACTCAAAAGGCTTTGGTGGTAGCCTACTGCTAAAGAGGTAGGGGTTTAAGAGAGAAATATATATATATATATATATATATATATATATATATATATATATATATATATATATATATATATATATATATATATACACCATAGTTAAGGAATTCCCAGAATGCACCAGGAAAGTTGGAAAACGGCATAGAAGGGAAGGGGTAGGGATAAGGATCTAAAGGTAAATTATGCATGTAATATCGACGGAGGCAAAATACCAGTTTCGCTCTTATTTCATTGATCCGTACCTACATAAGGAGAAGGGGTTCTTGGTAGTTTTGAACCCACGCTTTATACATATATATACATATACTTACCTACCTACAGGTTTTTGTTATAATATTATTATTGTTGTTGTTAGAGTACTCAAGAGCTTGTATACTCAGTTGCTGCTTTGTATAATAACATCCGTATTTTTTTCCCCCTTCATCGTGAGACTAGAATGTACTTTAGTACTAGCGTCCGTTATTGTTATGTATTATATATCAATTTGTCTCTCTCTCATTCTTCCGACAGCCTGAAGTAAGAAATTCTTGTACAAAAGCGTACACGTAAAATGTGCTGTGTTTAGTGGAGTTCAATATTGATGGGGTTTTGTTGCAATAGTTTCATACGAAATTAAAATGTAATGATATACCTTATTTATTACTTTGAAGGTGGAATCATGACAGCTACAGAGAGTTAGCTAGCCTGCATCTGAAGCTTAATAATAGAGCTGTTTTGTCTTTTTTTTATTTTTTTGTCTAAACTCTGGGACGATTTCCAGTGAGTAATAACTACAAAGGTTTAACCACAGGCTCAGGTAAAAGAAAACCCCAGAGTCCTGCTTCACCTATAATTTTTAAATATATATATATATATATATTTTGAGGGAGTGAATTTAGTGTCGCTTTTCAATACCAAGGCTGTATGCAACGTGCATCTACAGTTTCATGTGGGATTTGAACCATCATAATATGTTCAAATTTTAAGGCTGTCATAATGAGAATCGAACCCGGGACCTTGTGCACTAAAGACTTGTGCTAGCCACCAGTCTAAGCAGTAAAGGTTCAGATTGTTACTTTTAGTTGGATATACTTGTTCCATGCTAAACTGGAAGCTAGAACTCCGTGCCAGAAATGACCCGAATAGGGTTGCTGACAAGAAGAGACGATATAGCACTCTTTCAATAGAAACAAATACTCTTTCTGAGTGGAAACCACTTTTACGACACCTTTTCGAGACGATATAGCACTCTTTCAATTGAAACAAATACTCTTTCTGAGTGGAAACCACTTTTACGACACCTTTTCGAGACGATATAGCACTCTTTCAATAGAAACAAATACTCTTTCTGAGTGGAAACCACTTTTACGACACCTTTTCGAGACGATATAGCACTCTTTCAATAGAAACAAATACTCTTTCTGAGTGAAAACCACTTTCACGACACCTTTTCGAGACGATATAGCACTCTTTCAATAGAAACAAATACTCTTTCTGAGTGGAAACCACTTTTACGACACCTTTTCGAGACGATATAGCACTCTTTCAATAGAAACAAATACTCTTTCTGAGTGAAAACCACTTTCACGACACCTTTTCGAGACGATATAGCACTCTTTCAATAGAAACAAATACTCTTTCTGAGTGGAAACCACTTTTACGACACCTTTTCGAGACGATATAGCACTCTTTCAATAGAAACAAATACTCTTTCTGAGTGAAAACCACTTTCACGACACCTTTTCGAGACGATATAGCACTCTTTCAATAGAAACAAATACTCTTTCTGAGTGGAAACCACTTTTACGACACCTTTTCGAGACGATATAGCACTCTTTCAATAGAAACAAATACTCTTTCTGAGTGAAAACCACTTTCACGACACCTTTTCGAGACGATATAGCACTCTTTCAATAGAAACAAATACTCTTTCTGAGTGAAAACCACTTTTACGACACCTTTTCGAGACGATATAGCACTCTTTCAATAGAAACAAATACTCTTTCTGAGTGGAAACCACTTTTACGACACCTTTTCGAGACGATATAGCACTCTTTCAATAGAAACAAATACTCTTTCTGAGTGGAAACCACTTTCACGACACCTTTTCGAGACGATATAGCACTCTTTCAATAGAAACAAATACTCTTTCTGAGTGGAAACCACTTTTACGACACCTTTTCGAGACGATATAGCACTCTTTCAATAGAAACAAATACTCTTTCTGAGTGAAAACCACTTTCACGACACCTTTTCGAGACGATATAGCACTCTTTCAATAGAAACAAATACTCTTTCTGAGTGGAAACCACTTTTACGACACCTTTTCGAGACGATATAGCACTCTTTCAATAGAAACAAATACTCTTTCTGAGTGAAAACCACTTTCACGACACCTTTTCGAGACGATATAGCACTCTTTCAATAGAAACAAATACTCTTTCTGAGTGGAAACCACTTTTACGACACCTTTTCGAGACGATATAGCACTCTTTCAATAGAAACAAATACTCTTTCTGAGTGAAAACCACTTTCACGACACCTTTTCGAGACGATATAGCACTCTTTCAATAGAAACAAATACTCTTTCTGAGTGGAAACCACTTTTACGACACCTTTTCGAGACGATATAGCCCTCTTTCAATGGAAACAAATACAGTTTCTGTGTGAAAACAACTTTTACCACAACTTTTCGAGACAATATAGCACACTTTTGATAGATACAAATACACTTTCTGAGTGGAAACCACTTTTACGACACCTTTTCGAGACGATATAGCACTCTTTCAATAGAAACAAATACTCTTTTTGAGTGGAAACCACTTTTACGACACCTTTTTGAGACGATATAGCACTCTTTCAATGGAAACAAATACAGTTTCTGAGTGAAAACAACTTTTACGAAACCTTTTCGAGACGATATAGCACACTTTTGATAGAAACACACTTTTTGAGTGGAAACCACTTTTGCGACACCTTTTCGAGATGACACAGCCTCAGTCTTGTCTGTAGGCAACTCTAGCCCCGATCATAAAATCTCTGAGATCGATGTGAAGATGCGCTAAGAAATTGAAGGTTAAGTGATTATAAGAGTGTTGTAACAACACTGGTTTTTACGTGTTGTATATTGAAAGCGGAATTTGATTTTTGGAAAGACGATAACCTTAAGATGCGTCGGAATTTTTGAGGTTGATTTGGAAGATCATATTTTTTTTAGAGGGTTAGAGAAGTCTACCGGAAGTAGAGGATCGTTTACTCTTGTAATCAATTCTGTGTTTACTGATCGTGAAACACCGCGTAAAACGATCTATTCACCGCACTTCCTTCATAGCGGAAAATATTCCTTTTACGCTTTCCATGTATTCTACTGTGCCAGATTTGGGGGTTCAGTTCTTAAAATGTACGAGTTTGTAAATTTATCTTTTTCTTTTCCTTTTTTTTTTTTTTAACAAATCGTAGTGTTGTGAAACAATAGTGAAAATAACGTGTAAAAGTTAGTGCTATTGTCTACTTTGTCATGTGCAGTTGTAACTGGACGGCTGAAAGTTAGTGTTGTAAGTCACGCAAAAAAAAAAAAAAAAAAAAAGTCAAAGAAATAACATCTGAAAAAGTCAATCTGTTAACAGAAAATTTCAAATCTGAAAGGTGGCGGATTTCAATAGATGATTGGAAATTCTGGTAATAAAGGAAAATGTCAAGTCTGAAAGGTGGCGGATTTCAATAGATGACTAAAAGTTCTAGTAATAAAGGAAAATGTCAAGTCTGAAAGATGACGGATTCCAATAGATAACTGAAAGCTCTAGTGATAAAGGAAAATGTCAAGTCTGAAAGACGACGGATTCCAATAGATAACTGAAAGCTCTAGTGATAAAGGAATATGTCAAGTCTGAAAGGTGGCGGATTTCAATAAATGACTGAAAATTCTAGTGATAAAGGAAAATGTCAAGTCTGAAAGGTGGCGATTTTAATAGATGATTGAATATTCTAGTGATAAAGGAATATGTCAAGTCTGAAAGGTGACGGATTTCAATAGATGACTGGTAGTTTTAGTGATAAAGGAAAACACCTGTTTTGTTTATCGGAAAAGTGGTGTTAGTCATACAAGAAAATATTAGTTAAACACCAGTTTAACTTTGATCGGTCTAATTATCACTAGGTTCTCGTATTAGCTGATTAGAACATTTAATGAAATACCCTCCACCTAGTGTTACCGGGCGTGGTTACTATGACGTAATGTATGTTCCATCAGAACCTTGTTTCACAACTGAATCAAATCAAACTATTCTTTATATATATATATATATATATATATATATATATATATATATATATATATATATATATATATATATATATATATATATATATATATATATATATATATATAATCTTGTATTCTTATCGTTTCTTTTTAGCAATTGAAACTAGTTTTATTCTCTAGTATTTTCTGACTTCCTTTTCTGAATACAACAATATTTCTTTTATATCATTTCCCTGTCATGTAAAACTATACTACCGGAAGAATTCTACGTTTTTGACTACAGACATATGATAATATAGTACAGCTATTTTGCAACAAATTGCAACAATAAATCTTTATTAGAGATGACATTTAAGAATTAAATAATCTAATTTATCCTAATTTTGTTTATTCACAACTATTATATGTTAATCAGTGACTGTTGAAATATTCATAGGATTAAGAAGAGCTTTTTTTTTTTTTTTTAAAAAAAAAATATACTCTGTTATTTATACGACAAGGCTTTCACATAACTACGTGTATTCTCACAATTTTATTGTTTTGTTTAATAATGTTTTACAATATTAAGAATATTTTAAAAATACTTATTAACATATATTGGACAGAAAATGGACGAACGTTCAACTAAAGATGTATTTGAATTTGGATTTTATTGAAGAAACGAATGCTTAACGCACGAATGGACTTAACATTATCATTCAAATTTTTATGTGATGACTTTTTGTGTTCTGCGTAATTTTATCAATATGTCTTAATTAATTCTCGTATTTTGGACGCTGTAATTTCATTTGTAAACGAAAGATCTGTAGATCTGTCTTCGTATTTTTGCGTTGTTTTGAGGCTCTTTGCTTAGCTCACCTCTAACTAGGTACTTTAAGAGACCTCATCCCGGCGAAATTAAAATACGACTAATTTTACAGTAATTATGTGATATCTTCAAATAGATAAAAGATAATCGAAATGTGGAACAAGAGCGCCCAAGACAATATCATTTTACATGAGATACCGTTATCACGCCTCATTTATTTGCTTTCGATTTCCAGCCATTTTGAAAAATCGGCATTTAATTTCGCGTTTGAAAAAGGCTGCAAACGGAAAGACAACTAGGTGACTTGTGATAACGGTACCTCATGCAAAATAATATTGTCTATGGCGCTCTTGTTCCATATTTCAGTTATCTTTTTTATCTATTTGAAGATATCACATAATTACTGTAAAATTTTCCCTATTTTAATTTCGTCGGGATGAGGCCTCTTTAAGATTTTTTTTTAAATTATAGTGAATGACTTATCTACAAGCAGCTATTATATAAATCAGTTGTTCACAACCTTTTTTTTTTTTTTTTTTTGATTGACAACACTGTTTATTGAACGCTTATGACACCACAACACACTTATTTGATTTATTACTATTATACGAGTATACGAGACATAAAAAAAATGGTATATAGTAAGTGTGTGTGTCTGTATGTATTTTCCAGCCTATCTCTGGAACGCCTGGTAAGACAGTAAGTTTCTATAAAATAGTGTCTCTTTGTAGCACTGAATATTGTAGCTGCCATTGACTGGTAGAATATGTCTCAAAATTGATTTTGACTAATTGTGAAATGCTTCATGATTTTTAAATTCTAAAATTTTGCGATACACCCCATGGGATTGTATCATGTATTAGTGTGTCGCGACACAGCGGTTGGGAACTTCTGACATAAACTAATAATAGTTTCGAAACCTTTTGTTATAGACGAGAAATTTGGGTGCGCAGTTTATGTGTGATGTCTTAACTGTTAAGCACTCATTATATACAGGGTATTATAAAAAATTGTCACAATATTTTGGGAACAGAATCCTCACATCAAAATAGGAAGAAAAAGTTTATATGGACCTATGCTCAAAAGTGGATAGTAGAGTGCTAGAAACGTGAAAAAAGTGAACTTTAAGAGTCTTCATCTCGGCGAAATTAAAATACCGCTAATTTTACAGTATAACTATGTGATATCTTCAAATAGATAAAAGATAATTGAAATATGGAACAAGAGCGCCCTAGACAATATTATTTTGCGTGAGGTACCGTCATCACAAGTCACCTAGTGGCTTTCCATTTTCAGCTGTTTAGAAACGCGAAAATAAATGCCGATTTTCAAAATGACTCGAAATCGAAAGCAGATAAGTGGAGTCGTGATAACGGTTTCTCATGTAAAATAATATTGTCTAGGGCGCTCTTGTTCCACATTTCGATTATCTTTTATCTATTTATCTTTTATTGTTCATATAATAGCGCCTTGTGGATACTTTGTGTCTTACTTTCTAAATTATTGATGTTCTTTGTGTTTTCGTTATTCACTAAAATAAATGGAAATAAGCTTAGAGACTTAAAAGTACTAGTTTTAAGTACAGTTGGTAAATGTCCTAATATTAATAGTAATAGTACGTTTTGCATTTCTTCTTTGCAGGTCAACCAGGAGTAGCTGAGGCAGGAGCAACACCGTCACAAGATTTACAATGAACCCGCACTTCCATCCATACACAGAACTTAGTTCTCCACATTCTCCAGCCGATAACAACAATTATCACCATCATCATCATCATGGTCCAGGTGGTGGAATGCTCAGCAATGGTCACATGACTGGTGGAGGTCCCCCACAGCAACCTCCGGATCCCCAACAGCAGGGCCCACCTTTCAATAATCCCGGTGGACCACCGAACAATGCCATTCATCAACATAACAATGGATTAGGTTGTGGAGGCCCAGTGATGAATCCCAGTGGAGTTATGAATAGTCCACCTCCTCCAACAGTGAAAGTGTGTGCAGGGTGCGGGGGTAAAATAGTTGAAAGGTTCTTGCTACATGCGTTGGACAGGTACTGGCACAACAGTTGTCTCAAATGTTCTTGTTGTGGAGCGATGCTTGCGGATATAGGAACGTCCTGTTTTACGAAGGCAGGAATGATACTATGTAAAACAGATTACGTAAGGTAAGTGGGCTAATTCATTCAAATCATAATCTATAATGATATATGCATTATTTAATAATCTATCTGTACTAACACCTCAATCCTTATACCCTACTGGGCGGTGTTTAAATAATTCCTGCTAGTAAGACATTTAACTCCATAAATGGCAAGGGAATGCCGAATGATTTAAGATCCCATTCAGTAAGTGCATGTTCTAGATCCCACTCACAGGATAGGCATTGAAATGGCAAATGTGTACTCAGGTTCTCGGCTTGAAGGATTAAATTTAAATCTATACTTTTATCCTAGGGTACATTCAATCAGGGCCGTGCCGTGGGGAAGGGGGCGAGCGGGGCGACGGCCCCGGGCACCGAAGTAAGGGGCGAAAAATTCGGGAGAAAAAACGAAAAAAGATAGGAAAAATTGCTTGGAATAAATGTATGGGGGCGCCACCGTATTCTCTCGCTCCGGACTCTGATTTTCCACGGCACGGCCCTGCATTCAATGTAGAATATTTCAAAATCCAGGAATATAAGTCTGTGCAAAAATGTTGGGCTTCAATTTTCAGCGTATATTTAATGTAGGTCTAAGGTTACCAGATGCGTCTGTTTCCCAGGGACATTGTTTGGGATACTAACCAATTCTATGGGTTATAGAACCCGAAGGTTCAATGCCATATTCACAAAAGTTCTCCTTGACTTCTGCCCTTAGCCAAATGAATCCAGTTTCTACTTGTACTTCTATTTCTGCGAGATTTATCTTAATATTATCCTCCGATCTGTGCCTATGTCTTCCTGATGTTCTTTGTTTTCGATTGGGTTTCCTGTTAAAATTTTGAAAGCGCTCCTATTCCTTCCATTCTGGCTACATGGTCTCCTCACCAGAGCCTTCTAGGATTCTACAGGATTTCAAAGCAAGATCCGTACATTCCGTGACTGAAGTTGAAAAACATCACCCAAATTCACTGAAAAAAAAAAGGCAATCTAACTTTAGTTGATGGGTTCCGAGTTCAATTTTCGATGGAGAAGCACTGTATTATCTTGCTCATTATTCCCTTTAGTGTATATGGAATTATCTTTAACTAGCCTGTGTGCACTTTTGTGATCTACTTTACCTCTTAAAGGGGCGCGCCCCTTTGTTGACCAACTCCTGGTTTAGATTTAGCTAAGATTTGAACAGAAATAATATTCACACATACGAATAAAATGTTCACTACGCATACGAATAAAATATTCACACACATATGTTCCCTACACATAAAATATGTAAACAGGGAAGTAAGAAAGGAAATCTAATATAAGTGTGAGTGTTAAATTCTTTTTTAGGGCTTTTGTTTTTTTTAACAATTCAATTTGATCTGTTTGCAGAACACTTTTTTTATTATTATTATTTTCTTTACCAATGCAATATTGTAGTGATTGCATGGCTTTTCCTTATGTGAGGTCCATCTTTTGACTGTTAGAAGTTGCCTGAAACTGTGTGGGTAGTATTCCCGACGGAAAATAGAAGGGTGTATAGATGGATTATTACTTTATTCTTTTTCATCTCCTTCTTTTCCTATTTATAGGGACAAGAAGGAGAAAAAGCCTAAGAGAATGAAGAGAAAGGATAATATTAGCGGGATGAGGGATAAAAGAGGGAATTTCCCTTCAGCAAAGTGTGATGAAGGGTAAATAGATTTCTTTGCTGGCGGGTCGCGCCGTGACTTACAACTAAGTTCCTGGGAATACGTGAAAAGTTTGCCAAATAACTCAAATGATCCAGTTTTCTTTCTTTCGTTTTTCTTTTTGTGTGTGTCTTACGTTTTGTGGCTTTGTTCATAGGAGAAGGAAAAGAGAATTATTACGTAAAACAATGGCGGATTTACGAGTAAAGTAGTGAAGTGCTATATTCTCTTAAGGCCGTGTCTAACGTTTTCAGCTGAGATCATCAATCTCTATATAATAACATGTTGAACTTCTTTCCAAATCATTATGAAAACTATTTGCCTGAAATTATATTCCACACATGAGTGTAAACAATCTCTCCCATCCTTGGTCTTTAAGTCTGTGAAATATAAAGGCGAACTAATGATAAAAGAAGTTATTCATAGTTATAACCCCTTCATGACTTTTGTCACATCCTGTATTATTGCATAGGACTCCGTCGCAGTTTAAATGATTAGCTTTCAGTCATTTGCCCCGGAGACTTGGGTTCAATTCTCGATAGGAGTTAATATAGTTGGGATCCCATGTTAAGCTGTAGATTCAGGTAGACATAATCTTAGTGCTGCACTGGAACATAAAACTTCATGTAACTCACGAACTGCTGTTAGAAGGTTCCACTGATGGGGGGAGAGGAGTCAGACCCCACCGAAATTTTAAAATTTTATGCTGGATAAAAGGAGTAAAATGACATTTTAAATCATATTTCAAGTCCCTTTAAGGCGGCAGACTACTAAATATTTTTGAAAAATTAATATATTTTTTCTTTTGTCCGTTTTCCGTAAGTGGAAAGAGGTAATAAAATGTAACTTACCACAATAATAGATAATGTTATTCTACACCCGAAAATACGAATTGGAAGAATTTTCAGTGTTGCCAACCATAGAAATTACAGTGTTACAGAATTTGAATTACTCAAAAATCTAGGTTAAGGCAGCGACTAGGAAAATGAACTCAACGGTAATTGATGACTTATCATGCTGTCTATGTTCCTTGTTTACTACTTTTTAAATAATATTTCTATTTATTTTATAAAACTTACATAAATTATTACAAAATAAATAAGTTATTACAGAATAAATAGAAATATTATTTAAAAAGTAGTAAACAAGGAACATAGACAGCATGATAAGTCATCAATTACCGTTGAGTTCATTTTCCTAGTCGCTGCCTTAACCTAGATCTTTGAGTAATTCAGATTCTGGTCACACTGTAATTTCTATCGATGGCAACACTTAAAATTCTTCCGATTCGTATTTTCGGGTGTAGAATAACATTATCTATTATTGTGGTAAGTTACATTTTATTACCTCTTTCCACTTACGAAAAGCGGGCAAAAGAAAAATTATTAGTTTTTCAAAAATATTTAGTAGTCTACCCCCTTAATAAAGATTCTTACTTTCTTTTCTTTTCTTTTTTCCTTTTTTAAGATATACTTGCCATTTCTTTGACTTTTATCTGGCTATTGCCTTACCCATTGATTTCAGGCACTTTATATTCGTATGTGAAAGGTATGATATTATTTCAGGATTTAGGGGGTCTTATTTATATTCCAATTTTTACCCTCTCTTATATCTCATTATTACACCACCTGCTTTCATTTCCATAATCCCATTACGCCCATGGACTTCTCCGTTTTAGGCCACCGAATTTTGGTATTCCATAACCAGTTGGAAGGTTTAAGACTCTATTCACCAGTGATAAATTTTTAAAAAAGAAAATTCAATCACGTATTTGAAAATTTTTAACTCTTTGAAAGCATCGTTGGAAACATACAATACACACACTTGTAGTAGTGCCCAGAAGCTTGTTGGTACTGGGCAAGGTTACTATTTATTTATTATTTATTTATTCTGCAAGCCAACCTGCTATATACGCCAGTCTATCTTCTTCCATTGCTGATTTTGTCTCAATGTCGCATACTTCACTTAATAACATCTTTGTCTTCGGTCATTGTGTTCAGCATTTCATCAGTACATATAACACCACATTTTTAAAGAAATTTGCTTGAAATAAATAAATTCATTTTCGACAGTATTTGTGTTTTTGTTGGTTTCCAGTACGCCAAGATTATTGCCTAAAATAATCATTCTAATTCTATTTAATGCATTTAAAGCTGTAGGATGATCACAGAGTCCTCAAGTGTCTTCAAAGCTTTGGGTCTACGGGTGACGTATTACGATCTTCACCGACTCCCTCCGAACGAAAACCGAAGTGTTTCAAGGCAACCTGTTCTCTAGTAACCTTGAGTGCTGGGAGCAGGGCCGGCCCTAGGGAATATGCCGCCCCGTGCAATGGCATCATTTGCTGCGCCCCCTTTTCCCAAGAAAGAACAAATCTTAAAAGCCACGATTTTAAATATGGTACTCCATCATGAACAACGATCGGGAGGGAAAGAACAATCGCGCTCCGAAAGGCCTAAACACTACAAATAAAATCTCGTTTTGTCTGTTTTTTTTTTCTTTAAATAATAATATGTTAGTGAAAGATAAAGCAAATACAGCTGCAGAGGAAAGATGATAATCCTTTTTATACAATTTCGAGCTTCAATCTCAGATTGCAATTCCAGTACAACTAGCTCTTTTATCTTTATTTCTTGATTTTCCTTCTACATCTATTAAAAGTTAAAAAAAGAAAAAGAAAAAAAAACGTTTCCACCTTCAGTGATAAGGAACTTGTTTGTGACAATCTCAAGAAGCGTGAGTTTTGTACATATTTATCTTAATACAGTAAATTATTTTTCCATAATATTTTGTTCAAGGAGGTGTTCCATCTCGATCCCCCCCTTACGTACGCCACTGGTCTCTACTATGTGTATTCAGAGCAATCAATCTAATTTTTCACGACGTTAAGTACGAGAAAACAACAGCATTTGTTTCAGCAGCATTCGTAATAGGCTTAAAATGATAACAGTATCAAATTAAGTATTGATTACGCCTTTCATGACCTCTTCGCACGATCAATCGAGTATTGCCTTCTTTGTGGGTGTAACTATGCACGCTAGTCATTATTAGACAGACATCGATACACTTAGAACAGAAGCGCAAGAGAGTAAAATGAAACAGTTGTAGTATCTATAACTTATACAGTAGATTTGTGTAAATGAGAATTTCTCGTAATGTGAAAACGCATGTCAGTGCATTGTTGACCTATCGCTCCACATCTTAACCTTTGAGGTCAATTGCTATTCCCAGCTCTTATTATTATTCTTTCTTTTCTCTCTTTTCTATATGTGATTGGATGACAGATAAATAGAAGTCACGCATATACAGTTAAAAGCACGACACAAATTGATTTTCATACATTTATAGTCTGCGCCAGCTCCTCCCACTTTCCTGACTAAATTTCTTCCCCTCTCTCCTCCCTTGTCCCGCGCGTGCTCTATAGTTTCCCCATCTCTTTCTCTCTCTCTCTCTCTCTCTCTCTCTCTCTCTCTCTCTCTCTCTCTCTCTCACCATTTAGTGTTTCTAACACCTCCCTGGAGAGAGCGTCCCCCCGTACGTATCTCTCTGCAAGTTAAATAAATTCATGCATTTGTATGTATGTACTCCATATATGTACGTATGTATAGGAAGCTCATGTATATTGTTCAATGTCTCTCTTTTTTTCCCCTTTATTTCGCCTTTCACAAGCCTTTGGTTTCAAATATTAACTATTTGTCTGGCCTTGAGACAAGTAAGTCTCTCATAGACGTAATAAGACATATTTTATTGATTGTTATTCTTCCAATAGCGGTCATGGAGTTTCATTAAAAAAAAAAGATGGGGTTAGTCCAGGACGAGGGTATACCAATGATTTCCAACCTTGTTTACCCGGTGCCTCTTTTCAAAAACCCTGTATATTACACGCACCTTCCCTTTCTTGCTTGTTGGTCATACGTACATAATAATAATAATAATAATAATAATAATAATAATAATAATAATAATAATAATAATAATAATAATAATAATAATAATAATAATAATAATAATCTCACAAATTTATATTTATTTCCAGTAAGACTTCTGCATTTCCTTGCAGTGCTGTATTATTATTTTTTAAAAGCAGTTTTGTTGTTTTGTTCTTAGTGAAACCACAATCGTTACACAATAGATACCTTGTTTGTACGGTATTTAATGTAATGTCTCTGTCTTAGAACATTTGTAATACAAGTATTTGTAATTACGAATGTAGTTTATTTCTGTCAGCTCGTGCTCGTTCCTCACCCCCCCCCCTTAGTTTGGAAACCACTGAGTTACTTAGTCCACAATCCACAGTGACGTTCCCAGGAGTATACTCCTTCCCAGGGCAATACTGAGTTAGAATTGCATAGATTGACAAGAGATAATACTGTGTAGATATTAAGGATATACTACATGCAGGTAGATGTTAAGGAAATTTCTTGTCAATCTTCTACCCGAGTCAAGATCCTGGGAACGCCATTAGCATCAAGGATTGCGTTGTCCATTTCTCCTCTTCAGTGGCCAAGTGACTATAATGGGCTTGTTTTTTCTGTGTGTAGTTCCGGGCAGTGCCGTGCCGTGGGGAAGGGGCAAGCAAGGCAACGGCCCCGGGCGTCGGAATAAGGGGGTGCAAAATTCCGTAGGAAAAAAGAAAAGAAAAAAAGAGGAAAAGTTACTTGGAACATTTTAGATCAGTACAAACTAGTATGTACTTAAGTCCTCTTCCTGCTTTAGGAAGTGGTCCTATAATGTTACTTATGTTATTAAAAATGCATGTACACATACATAAAATGGAACAAAAAAAGTAATAAAAATTGCTCAAAATCAAGGAAAAGTAGAGTTTATTATTGAAAATTTTCTTACGCTTTGCGGCAGCCATGGTGTCGCTTCGCAGGTAGTCAGTCGACCTCATTCATATGTACAGGGATGCCGTCGTATACTCTCGCCCCGGGCGCTGATTTTCCACGGCACGGTACTTTTCTGGGTTCGATTCCCGGTGAAAGTACTTGCTTATGATTCAAAGTCGAGAAATAATTCAAATTTGAATATTCGAATAAATAGATTCTTCAAGTATTCGTCATTTGAACATTGAATTATTCGTAAGCAAGATTTTTCGAATAAGTTTAGCAGTACTATTCAGTTCCTATTTTAAACAGTAGATGTCGTCTGTTAAAGCCTTGTACCTGAAAAGGGACGCTAACTCGAATCACTCAACTATACTGCAAACAGAGGTACCTATTCTTTCCTCAAAGTCTGCAAATCAGTGCAAGCGCAAATCGACAAATAAATTATAGTGAACCATACAAAACGAGATAGAAGGTCGTTACTGACTGAAATAAGACCTCGATTTGAAGACAAACACAGGTAATGAGGAAGGTGTGATTATTTCAATGGCGAAGCGTGAACTGTGAAGATGGAAAAAGCCCGGTATGCAACTAGTTAGGGCTGTGAACGTTTGACGTACCAAAATATAATAAAAAAAAGTTTCTTTTTATCTTGATGTGGTGGCGGTACCACGTGCAAAACACACACACACACATACAGAGAGAGAGAAAATTGCATAGGCGCCACTTTAGTTTCGGTGAAAAAATCTTTGATAAAAAAAGTCCTGATGATGGAGAAAGAGGAGAGGAGGCATTGAACGAGTTAGGAATGTAAGGGTGGGATAGAAGAAGGCAAATGTTGGGAATCTGGAGTGTGAGGTCCTTGATAATCTGTATAAGGAGTGGATGATAATCTAATAAAATTCGAGCGGCTGGAGTCCGCTCCTAAATGAGTTGTGACGTGCGTTTTGAGGAACAAAATCATTCACCAGAGGTGGCAGCGGTGGTGTCGGGTTAGACAAGGATTGGGGGAAGGAGCTAATGAATTGCTTGTTTACTTTTCGTCCGTTTGCATTCGAGTTGGCGGTAGTGAATTTTCCTCCTACGAAAATCTCTTTTACCTCCCCTCTTTCTTTCTCTTTCTCTCATTTGCTTTCTCTCTCTTTTTTTATTCCTTGTGTTGGCGTACGGAACCAAAAATCAATGTTTGGCAAGGAACAAGACAAATGAGAATAGATTTGGTCATGCCTTTTGTGTTGGTTGTAGGGATAGAAGCCAATCCCTTCCTTCCTGCCAAGACCACTCGACTGCTCTCTCTGTCTTCTTTACTTTTAAGAACACTTCATTGTGTGTTTAATTGCTGCGGACCACCGGACTGGATTCAAGTGGATGGTCTGTTTTTCTTTTTTTTTTCCTGATGTTTTGTTATTTGGTAGTGTCAATTTACTTTACCATGCATAACTTACACTTTTCCCTGGCAGGCTACTAATTACCACAAGCGTCCTTCGTGGGTCTTGTCTCGCTGGAGATCTAGAGTATTGGGAGTAAGTGATTAGAGATGTCCAAGCTCGCGAGTCCGACTGTCGGGCTCGGTCTGCTTTGAAGTCAATAATTAAGCGTGAGCAGTGTAAGTTCATAGTGAGCCAGAGCCTGAGTTCGAGCGAACGCGAGCTCAATAGGGTACATAGATCGAGTTAGCGTGAGCCTAATTGAGATTAGTAATCTGAAGCCCCATTGAAGATAATTAGCCTGAGGTAGCGTGAGTCTTATTGAGATTAATGAGCTGGAGCCCCTTTGAAGATAGTGAGCCTGATCTAGCGTGAAGTTCATTGAGATTAGTGAGTTGAAGCCCCTTTGAAGATTATTAGCCTGAGGTAGCGTGAGCCTAATTGGGATTAGTGAGCTGGAGCTCCTTTGAAAATAATGAGCCTGAACTACCGTGAGATTCGTTGAGATAGTGAGCTGAAAACCTTTGAAGATAATTAGCTTGAGCTAGCGTGAGTCTCATTGAGATTAATGAGCTCCGCTTTGAAAATTGTTAACCTGATCCCACGCAAGACTGAGTGAGCTCTGATTTTAACATTGCCTTCTCTTGTAATGATCACGATGCGATATGAAGGCTGCAAAGTGAAGAGAAAAACAGACAAAGACTATGCCACAGAGACGAGTTCTTATATATACAGGGTGTTTCAAAACAACACCGACAACGTTTGGGAGGTGATTTTTGACACCAAGATAAGACCAAAAAGTATAGATCAACCTAGGTGCACAAATGCGTCCTTTCGGAGTTATAGGCTGCCGGAACATGAAAAAAAAAATGAACTTTTAAAGGTCCATAGCTCCAAAACTATGAGACCTACCGTAGTCGGGTCAAGACTTCACTTAGGAACTAATGTGTGTCCTATCCAAAAATACACGTTTCAGAACTCACGTAACAATTTTTATAGTGGGAATTTGGCTAAGGGCATATCATTTGAAGTACTCACCAACTACCTCTGTAAACTCTGTTGCAGAAGTATCGCAGGATTCTGAAACATGTATTTTTGGATAGGCACATACTAGTTCTTAAATGAAGTCTTGACCTGACTAGAATGGTTTCCATAGTATTGGAGCTATGGTCATTTAAATTTCATTTTTTCATGTTTTCGGCAGCCTATAACTCCGAAAGGAAGCATTTGTGCACCCCCGTTGGTCTATACTTTTTGTCTTATCTTGGTGTCAGGAATCACCTCCCAAACATTGTCGGTGTTGTTTTAAAACACCCTGTATATGTCACTACAGCGATAGATACGATCAGACCCGTCAGATTGAGAACGAATGTCATACTTTTTAATGACATAGAAATTCGTTTTTCTCAAAAATTACACATGAGAAATTACGAGTATACCGAATCAAGTAATTTAACTCCACTGGAAACGTACAGAAAGGACCATGAATATAACTCTAAAGGTATACAATATGCCTTTTCTGCAAAGGCACCTACTCTCGATCAAGTCACGGTGAAGGATAGGTTCGGAGTTGTGTTTGTTTGGAATGGGCTTATGACGCATTTGCAGAAGTTGACTACAACGATTATGAACTATTCATATGTGAGTTCTGTGCGTTACCGCATTAAATGGTATTTTCTTTTTTGCGTATGCACTAGAAGCTTTCGAATGGTTCATAACTCGAACTGCAATGATAAAACATTCTGAACACTGGTTTAATTATTTTTCATTTTTGTATAGTCATGTACCTGGTACAGGCGATGATTAATATTGATTCACTGTGTTTGGCTTCTTCATTAATACTATGTTCATTGTATTTAATAATTTTACTACATCATGGAAGTAACTGCAAAGGTATAATGGCTTTTTGTTAGGGGCTGCTTTACCTCTGAATCCTGAGTAAAATGATCGTTTGGTAGCTAGATACAAAACCTATAACTTAACATAAAATCTTGTGTTCCCTAGAATATCTCATCACAGATACGATAATATGCACACTAGATGCCGAAAAAAATGCTAACCCAGAAATAAAATATACGAGGAAAAAATTTGACCACTTTTACCCCAATCTTCCCTATATGTGCAATGGTGGATCTAGCCCGGGGCCGGAGGAACCTAGGCCCACACTTTTTTGAGTAACAAAATTAATTTAAGGTATTATTTATCTATTTTTGAAAGTTTATAGTAAAGTCATGATATACCTATTCTGGGTTCTGGCTGTCCCCCAGTTTTTTTAACCTTCTAGGTCCGCCACTGTATGTGTTTCACTACAACAATAGATACAATCAACCTTATCAAATTGGGAGCAAATGTCATACTTTTTAACGCCATAAAAATACCCCCCTCCCCTTCCGAAAATTACACGTGATAATTTACTTTGAAGCATGCCATTATATTTATTTCAATTTGATGTTTCGATTTCTAGTCGATTTTCCATTACCAATACAATTAAATACAACCTATCAATCGTTACAGCTACATTAACTTATCTATCGTTTACCTTGAACATTGTCTTTTTTTTTTTTTAACCTACATACGCTAGATATGTATGTAGTTTTGTTAGTCGTTTTTAATGGATTCTGAATATTTTATTTTAATATTATACTAGGTTCCGTGAGAAATCAGGAACACAACATCAGTTACATCTACTGAGTGTTATTAAGCGAGTGACTAACAAAGATTGCCAAAACAACTGACATTGCGTTTCGAAGTAAATTCTGGGGAACATTTCTTAACACAAGATTCTTCAGTTTTCCAGATTGCGATGCCTTATTCGGTAGACTTTCGTCCTTGGTATAATCCCACAGAATAACATTCACATGGCGTGAGGTCAGGATTTCTGGCAGGCCATTCATGTAATCCTTCCCATCAGGATCCTGCCGCGTACAATCGGACAATTTATCCATGGCGACCAGATGCCGCGGTCGGATTGCCGGCACCGGACACCGGCGTCTTTCCGCGCGATTTTTGACCGCAACGAATAGTTGCCTTGCCGAGCAATCGGTAAACAGTCGCAAATGAGCATTAAATGCGTCGGCAACGCCGTCGAAAAGAGGCCGACATAAGGAGTCGGCACAGGGTCGGAAAGAGGCCTTTCGGACTGTTTTGCCGACTCTGACGGTCGGCAAGAGCGGCAAAGATTCGGAAAAGGGCATTTTATTTTACGATTTTCGACCGCTTGCCGCCTCGGCAAAAGGTCGGCAACTTTGAACAAGTAGATCGTCGTGCCGCTGCGGACGGGTGTCGGCTGCGGCGGCCCGCAACCGTCGACGGCGGCAATCCCTCTTTCCGACCGCGACTTCCTAATGGGGCTGTCTCCCTAATCGTCGCCCTGGGAAATGGGGTGAAGTTGTTCTTCCATCTACTACAACAGAACCGACTACGAATGTCATTAATTTCGTATGGCAGTTCGTAATGGAGCTAGGAGGAAGTAGGTATAGCCTGAGGTCCATCGTTGCACAAAGACTACGAAAAACTATCTTCGTTAGCCTCTCACGCTAAATGTCACTGCTGTTGTGCTCCTGGTTTCTCGTGGAACCTAGAATAATACAAACATTGGTAGAAGTAAAAAGGATCACGTACTAGAAGTTTTAATTTTCATCCGGTAGATGTGTGGAGGATGAGTGCCGGCATCTAACAGGGCAATGTGTGACATCTACTACCTTTGGTTTAATAGTAGAAAATGGAATATGGGTAGATGCCGAGATAATCGCTCTAGGTATCTATTGCAGAAAATCGCTTTCGTTCACTAGAGTAATCGTGTGGAGTAACGAACGTACGTACGTACTAATATTATAACCTTGTAAGTCCCACTGCATGATCCTAACAAAACAATAATTTTGAGAATCAATTTTTAAAATGATAGAACAACTGCCATTTTAAGATAATACAGTCCCAAGTAGGAAGAAAGCTTTCTGCCAGTTGGCGCGTGCTTTGCTTTTGGCTTTCTACGCTTGCGCTTTCAACGCGTGCTGCCTGTTATTGTACTTGTAATCGATACTTTAGATCGTTCGCAGAGCGTCATAGCATCACTTGCCGTTCATTGGCTATTGACTTGCCGCCAGCGTAAAACGCTTGCGTCAAGTTTTAATGGAATACTAAATGCAAGATTGCTCCCATGTAACTTTGCTACTGGAATCCAGCTTGTGGCATGCTTGCTCGCTTTCCGGTCAAGCCGGATGCAAGCTTGCCGACTTCCAATGCAAGCTTACAGCAAGCGGTTTGCAAGTTGTCTCTGCTACTCGGGAGTGAATTCTCATCCACCCTCTATAATGAAAACTGATGGCTCATGTTAAGACGATGATCTTTATCCTCACTAACTGTATCCACTCATTCTTCCTATTTAAGTTTTCTTTACGATTTTTGGATATTTTTTCCATTCTATAAGTTAGTCAGCGTATGTAGATTATACTCTCCCTGTATATTGAAGAAAAATGAAAATGATTTAACCATTTTTTTCTACGTTGTGATCCGTTTTTCCTATGTAGGAAGGGAGAGTCGAAGTCTTAAGTGCTGCAGTGGAGCTGGAAGTATTGCTAGAAAGGCTTGGTGCTGACCGTTGCTTCTTGCTTTTTAGGTTACCCAAGTTTTCCCTAGATGTCTCTGTCTCTTTCTTTTTGCTCTAGCGCATCCACTCCCTCGGAATCAGGAGTTAATTAACCAGGAACTGATGCAATTACATATGCAAGAGAAACCGCTTTGATCACCTGGTTGGCACAGTGCCCACGTATTAAAACGTCTACCACTTTCTTTTTTTTTCTAATTTTTTGAACAGAATAAGTGGATAAAGAGAGGATGATTAAACCAAAATTAGGTCTAGGAACATGATGTAGTTTTAAAAATTATTTTTAATCTGGAGACAGAAAATAAGATTTATTTGTATTTGTTTTACTATATGATTTATCCATGAATATCTGTAATTACTCTAAATATTATAAGTTTTTTTTAACACTTAAAATGACGAAATACGGCTAAACTGCACAAATAATTCTCGGGTAAGTCTGCTAGGACGTTATAGGGTTTGTGTAAAATTTAGGGATACGCAGGAGACGAGACGAGACATATTTTTTTCTGACAAAATTCGAATCGAGACAGCTCTTCTAATAGAGAAATACGTATACATTTTTCGAGTCGAGACATCACTTACAGCACATTTTCGACACGAAACAGCCTTAAATCTTGTCTCGTGCGCATCCTTAGTAAGTATTGAGGGAATGTATCGTGACGTCACCCTTTTCCGTTTCTTATATGCATGGGCTTCATCAAGCATCCACCAAAAACAATAATAATACCAAATACTTAGTAACTATCCATTTCTATTTATAATAGAGATGCAGATAAATCTAGCTCTTTTGGAATGAATATTTTCCTCCATAAAAGGCAGATTTTGAGGGGGAGAAGCAAAAAATTTTCGTTCCTTTAATTTTTTTTTTATGACTTTCTTCTTTAAGTGCCACTTTTGCTTCCCTGTAATGGATTCTGCAATTAAGTATGCGCGTTTACAGCATCTAGTGCTTGGGAGTCTTTATGTTCTGTCCGGAGCTTGCTGTTTTGGTTGGTTTTCAATTTGTTAATTGTTAATGAAAGTTATGCAACCCACATACCTCAAGTGTCACTTTGGTTGTCTATTATTATTTTAAGTAGCTAGTAATTATATAGGATTTGCTGTACTTAATGGTTGCCTAAATACAATCTCTCAGGCAAGGGAAACGTAGCGTAAACCAAAGAAAGGGATACAAAACTTTTTTTTTTTTGTTTTAGTATAAAGTTTTGTTTACATGTTGTTCTCTATTTGAGAAATTTTTATCCTGAGTTTCAGAGTTCAGTTTCCAAACTCAAAACCATACACTTTTTTTAAAAGTATAATGTTAATTTAACAATATTATGTACAGAATTCTTTCTTTCTTTGCTGTTATCGTGTCAAGATTTTTGAAATAAAGAACTTGTGGATAGTAAATTTAAAGTGGACACGGTGGCTCAATGGTAGAGCACTTACCTCTGGTACGCGAAGTGCCTTGTTCCATCCCCGACCAAGTAAGTTTGTAGTGGACAACATTGTGTTCATGGCTTTTCTCGGGATTCTGTTGTTTCCTCCCACAGTTTCATTCCACAATTCTTTCATTATTGTCTCCCTTAACCTGACCAGCATAATCGTGGGACGTAAACTTAAAGGTTTCATATTATTTCAAAGTACTTTAAACGTTGTCCTCCTCGAATTTTAGCAACCTCAGTAAATGTTATTTATAGTTACGTTTAAGTTTTAGTTTATTTATAAGGAACTAAGGACCATGCCACTAATAAAACGTGTCCACACTTGGATAACTTTCTGATTGCTGTTTTTATACTAATTTAAGAATCTTGAATCTAATACTCAATAGCACTCTAAAAGCAATAGTACTTTCTATTTCCATCAAAACAACATTATTTCCATCAAGACAATAATACTCTCTATTTCCATCAGAACAATAGTAATCTGTATTTCCATCAAAACAATAGTACTCTCTATTTCCATCAAAATAATAGTGCTATCTTTTTTATCCAAACAATATTAATAGTACTCTCTATTTTCGTAAGAACAATAGTACCCCTGTTCCATCAAAATAATAGTACTCTTTATTTTTATCAAAACAATAGTACTCCCTATTTCCACCAAAACAACAGTACTCTCTATTTCCATCAAAACAACGTATTATTTCCATTAAAATAATAGTACTCTTTATTATCATCAGAACAACAGTACTCTCTATTTCTGTTAAAACAATAGTACACTCTATTTCCATCAAAACAATAGTACTCTCTATTTCCATCAGAACAATAATAATCTGTATTTCCATCAAAATAATAGTGCTATCTATTTTTATCCAAACAATATTAATAGTACTCTTTATTTTCATAAGAACAATAGTACCCCTATTTTCATCAAAACAATAGTACTCTCTATTTTTATCAAAACAATAGTAATTGCTATTTGCATCAAAGCAACATTATTTCCATTAAACAATAGTACTCGCTATTTCCATCAAAACAACATTATTTCCATCAAAACAATAGTACTCTCTATTTCCACCAAAATAATAGTGCTATCTATTTTTATCCAAACAATATTACCTAGGTAATAGTACTCTATTTTCATAAGAACAATAGTACCCCTATTTCCATCAAAACAATAGTACTCGCTGTTTTCATCAAAACAACAGTCTTATTTCCATTAAAATAATAGTACTCTTTACTATCATCAGAACAACAGTACGCTCTATTTCCATCAAAACAATAGTACTCTATGTTTTTATCAAAACAATAGTACACTTTACTTTTATCAAAACAATAATACTCTCTATTTCCATCAAAACAATAGTACACTCTATTTCCATCAAAACAACAATACACTCTATTTTCATCAAAACACTAGTACTCTATTTCCATCAAAACAATAACACTGAAAATTCTATCTGTCTCGTGTCGTGTGCATCTACATATCAACTAGTTGACCCAAATTTGATCCCCGGTCGAAGTTTGAATTTTTTTTTCTCATTCCAATGAAGTTGAGCGGTTTACGTAACCTCTGTGAAACGGGTAAAAACGGTCAGGAAGTTTCGAAGAATTGTATGTGCCGAAGTTCAGTAAGTGCCGAAGTGCAGTTCAAAAAATCTTACCTGCAGCCAGCTTTTGGGCCTCATCTGGGGTGTCTCTATGGAGAAGAGATGCTCATTTTGCAATCATGGTTTAATCGGCTTTAGTGTTACCCACAAGACGAGACAAATAATGCTTTCTCGTCTCGTCTCGTAAATTATGTTGAAATCTCGTCTCAATTTTCGACAAAAAAAAAAAAAAGCATTTCTTGTTTCGTTTTGAAAATTTTCTCGTACATTGTAAGTTCATACTCAAAACTTATGCTTTATTTTTTCTCTCTCTTTCTTAATTTAATCTAGAAGTGCCCAGAATCCTTCTGCGTCACGAGAGGTGTGATAAAACAGGATTTAAACCTTTTTTTTTTATTATTGAAATATGTTGTGTAATGACATGCGTTTCTTTAAACGTTGATAAATGCTCTTCATTGTGTTCGTACAATAAATTTATCAATTTATAAGTTTTATATTGTAAATCATGCAACACTAAAATAATATTTGAGATCAAAGATTTAGGTAAACTAGTGTCCACGATGCTCACAATATTTCTTGTCTTGTCTCGAAAAGGAGACGAGAGTTTCATCCTCTCTTGTGCAACATTACTGAGGATGAAAATGAGAGTGAATACCGAGACTATTATGAGGCATGGACGTATAGTATAAGATGGAATCTGAACCATCGTAATGCGTTCAATTCTCTATCACCAGGAATCGAATCTGAGACCTCGTGCACTAAAGGAGCACGCGCTAGCCACTAGAACAATGGAGAGAGCTCATAAATTTGTTATCATAATTTAAAGGAAAACGATTATCAATTATACCCCCTCTTTCCCCTTAGCTACTAGGATGAGGGTTAAAGATGAGGATGAGGAACGGTAAAAGAAAATATATATCTGTTCCAAAGGACCTTTCCTTTACGGAAACAAATATATTTGCACATACTTAAATACAGCAGAATTCACGATTAAAAAGCAAAGATGTTAAAAGTGTCAGATTAGTTGAACATAGGAAGTCGTCTTTCTACACGTACGTCCACGGTGCTCTATTTTTTCCTTGTTGCTTTCTCTCTCTCTCTCTCTCTCTCTCTTTGTCTGATCCTACCACATTTTCGTAACTTTGAAGCACGGGACGAGAGAGAGAGTGTGCGGAGACTCTCCAGCTGCCCTGAGTCGAGGGATTCCCCAGATGGGACCCAAGCGAACTCCCATAACTCGATTTTCCCTTTCCTACATACTTCTGTGCCTCCTCTGTACCCGCTGCATTCCCTCGTTTCCTTCTCCACCAATCAATAGGAGCGACGCCAGACCCGGAGACCAATTACATGCCCACTTTACGCCTAACACCGTTTGCATATTTTGGGGAAAAGTATGTGTATGTGTGTGTGTGTGTGTGTGAGCCAAATTCCCCAACTTTTCTCTCCTTTTTTCCTCGTCTCAGAGTTCCACCAAAAAAAAATAGTTTTTTCCCCGCACTTCTTCTCAATTCCCAACGGGAATAGAACTAGTGGCACATTGGGAAAAGTGCCTTTGGCCCCAAAAGCTTGGAACAGTTGCAGAATATGATGATGTACAATAATTCGAAAAAGAGAATCTCCCATGGATAGATGGATGAAAGACAGAACAAGAGAAAGAGAGAGAGAGACAAGATAAAAAGTGTTGCTTAGTCTTTTTTTTTTTTTGAGTGATAAAGGATGTAGGTTGTGAGATTTTGTTGCGAAGTTAAACTAAAATAGATTTCTGAATTGCAGAAGAGACTATAGAATGCATTCATATTCATGTGTATGAAAGTGTGCTGGATAGCTAAGAGCTATTGAAATATTACGTAAAATGTTAGTGGTAGCAATTCTTGACGAGGCACTGCACACTTTTCGCTGAAATTTGATTTTTTTTTTATTTTATTTTATTCTTGTGATCTCTTAGGGGACTCAGACACGGACTAATATAGAGATCGTGAATGTCTGATATTGTTGCAGTAAATTATTCATGGGTAGTCCTGGATATGCTCCAGTATGGACATTCGTCTAGACGAGCCCCTAGTGCCCTTATATTTTGTATGTATGGTCCCGAGTTCGATTCCCGGTGGGGATACAGAAAGTTTCTGTTTCGAGGTAGCACCGGATATAATTAAGACGAAATTTTAATCTAGAAAGCCGGAAATAACGTTGAGGGGAGTCAATGTGATGACCACACATAATTTTACTAAAATGCGCCTGGGAGATCATAGGCTGGTTGATTAGTGATATTAGGGAGTTGTGTCCTTCCCTATCTGAGTTTATGTCGCCACGCAACAAAGTGACAGTATAGAGGCAGACATTTCTTATTACACGAGCACGGGCAAATTTTCTGGGTAAATTTTCCAATAATTATTTTGTTGTAGGATCAATATTTTACGAGATTTTCACAAATAAACACATTTTCGTAACCTTTGATCCGCTATAAAACTTTTAGCAGGGGTCAAATCAATTAAAACTCTTGATAGACTATCTACGTCAATAAGAAAGCCCACGTAATAATTCAGCTTTCTGGGAACTTTTCCACAGGGAAGCTACTTTTTAAACCAAATTTGACTGGACTAGTAGTAAGCTTAAAAATATTGTTCTGTAGTAGGGAATACTTACTTTTCCTAAGTTCGTGAAACATAATGAAATACTAATTAATTTATTTAATCTAAAAATGTTCCAGATATTGTGAAAAAAAATGTTTTGAAGAGAAAAAAATACACACACGTATTACTAGAACCACGCTAGTGGGGCTTTTAAGATTGTAATGTTAATATGTCCGTTTTCCCACACAATAATTCTTTAAACGAACATGTGGATGAACATCATTGTGGCTGTCCGTTAACGTCTCATGTGGTCTGAACCATAAATAGGATTTTAAGCAAAGCAATTAAATTCTCAATTCGCCTTTTTTTTTTGGGGGGGGGGGGTTGAATTTCATGGGACACTTAATTAAGTTACCATGGCGTTTGGGTGTAGGCTACCCATACCAGATTGCAAAACATGAAACACGCAAGATTATATTTATGTAAGAGTCTTCCAGTATGTTTTCATGAATCCATTTGAAATGCGTGCATCTTACGTGATTAAACAATGCATGATTCCTTACTTATACATCTCTACCTTTAAAAGGAAAACAAAAAGTGCTGAAGACACCAGCAAAAAACAGAAGAATGCAGGTGGGTTGTTATCAAATTAGTCTTTATGAGATAAGAAAATGAATTCCCATTCAATCAAGTAAGAAAGCTAAAAAGAAGCATCTTTTTAACTTTCCGTCTGAAAACACCTTTAATCTGTTTGTGCTGCCACAAGCTGACCTTTCGACTTGGTAGGCTGTGTCCTTGTAAAAGTGGGGGAGGAGGGAGGAAAGAGGCAACTACCATCACTGTTGCCAGATTGCGTTATACACACCTTGGCAATCGTCGCTTAAAACCAGCAATTCCTTATATAAACTCTTCCCCCTTCGCTGCTTTGCTTCAGTCACTCACACTGCTTTTTGCTGTCTCGGTTGTAGTTGAATTTAGAGGTTCGAGGAGTGGGGGATGAGGTGTTTAAGAGAAGCAGAGGGATGTGGGTATCCTCTCATATTCGCCCTTAAACTCGCACTCCCTTGCTCCGTTCCCTTTCTTCCTAGATGGAATGTTAAGGTAATTACTCTGTGACCGCCAATTAGCGCAAGGCTTTCTGGCAATGTGGCAACGCTGCGAGTCCCGAGCACAAATTACCTGGCGTTTAATCTTTTCTCTCTCCCGTCCGCCGTTGATTATATACCCTTGCCTTTGCAATGGTCCTGTGTTGCCACGTTCGTTTTCAGTTTGGTTGATTTTGTTCCCTGTTGCCATATATATATATATATATATATATATATATATATATAAACGTTTCATTAACATAGCATGTTTTATATTTATGATAACCACAGATTTCGTTATCGTAATATAAGAAATGTGTTGTTAATAAATAACAATCTAGATACGACTGGGCATCATCATGAGTGTGAATTACTGGGAAAAGAGAGGGATTTTCCTCCTCAATCACATTTTGATCATCCTCAAAGACACTAACTGAACGATCCGTGCCGAGGATGCTTGTTTTCCCTTCCAAGCAATGTTTAGCAAGAAAAAGTGTGACTATATTATCAAATTCCATTGGTTTTGTCATTTTCTATATTTTGGATCAAAAGATCCAAGATATTTCAGGTAAAAATTTTCTTGTATGCCTTTATTTCTGGCTAACTACATATAGTGTAGCCAAACCCAAATTATCACTTATCTCAGCATAATGTGCTTATTGGGTTAAAAAAAAAAGACGAAAACTCAATTTAGGGGCCGTTTAACATTTTGTGGCTTTTGATTCAAAAACTAATCACTGGCTTAAGATCGCAATCTTTAAATGCGTTTTTTGATCATTCCTAGAATTCTTCTTGGCCAAGATCGCAATCTTTTGATCCATTTTTTTTTCTTTTGAGACCATTCCTAAAATTCTTGTTAAAATGCGGACTGAATTCTGAAATAAAAAGATGCAAACTATTCACTTTTATACTTACAATCTATAGTCGGAGGAGCTGAATTTGAGTATCAATGTTACACTGATTGCATATAGTATAACGAAATCATGTATGGATTTGCAAACGTCTTACATTCTACATATGCAATGTATGTATACTTTCAATCCTACACTTAACCACGTACGGGAATGTTAGGATAGGAGATGGGTGTCTCAGACATTATAGGTATAGGTAATTTAGTTATTATTGCTAAATATATTGATTTTTATCTTTTTTTGTGCATTACAGTAGTCAGATAATTATTTGTGTGTGTGGAGGTGGGGGGGGGAGGTCATAGGTCGCCTATGAAGGCAGAAGACTGTGGAGCATGGAAGCTTTTCAATTGCCGCAAGTGACCTAGCGTGAAATCGAGCTTTTATGAATTTCAATGAAGTTGATAGATTTTTTACAAGCATAAAGTCTGCTACTAGACTTTTTTTTTTTTTAAAAAAAAAAGAAAAGAAAAATATATTATGTGTTATATCACTAATTGATGTCTAGACCTCCATCATCTCGTAGCAACACTTTGATCTAGTTATGGTCTAATCCTTAAGAGTCCCTATCACTGCGAAATTAAAAATACCGCTAATTTTACAGTAATTATGTGATATTTTCAAATAGATAAAAGATAATTGAAATATGGAACAAGAGCGCCCTAGACAATATTATTTTGCATGAGGTACCGTTACCACAAGTCACCTAGTAGCTTTCCGTTTTCAGCCGTTAAGAAACGCGAAAATAAATGCCGATTTTCAAAATGGCTCGAAATCGAAAGCAGATAAGTGAATCATGATAACGGTTTCTCTTGTAAAATAATATTGTCTACGGCGCTCTTGTTCCATATTTCGATTATCTTTAATATATTTGAAGATATCACAGAATTACTGTAAAATTAACGGTATTTTAATTTCGCCGGGATGAAGACTCTTAAGGATAGTACACAGACAATAGTGTGGTTGAGGTTATTCTCTGGACTTCTACGTATCAACGGGATTAGATCGTGAGTTAATTATGAAGTTTACAACATATTTGCAAGTTGCTATTGTATTCAATGTAGCATCTCTGGATTATCTTCTTTTTCTCGTCTATATCATTATTCATTTCTTTTTTTTTTCTTTCTAAAAAAGTACTTAGTATAATAATATATCAGTACAGGCTAAAAGGATTTATTGAGATAATTAAATTGTGTTTATATTGATCTATGAAGAGAAGATTGCGGTATCTATATGTTTGATGTTAATTTACTATTTAGTATGGAATTATCCTCGTTTAATAGGATTATACAGCAGTTTAGTGTAATATCGTGTAATCTTTTTCGTATTTCCGATTTACAAATACAAAAAAAATGACACAAGGCTAGTTAATGATCTATTGTGTTAAGCTGCAATAAAAGTATAGTTTTAAGTTTATATGTGAACTATTTTACTACATTATTAATTTAGACTAAATCCAAATCCTCTGACCTTACATTAAAATCAAACTTTCTGCGGTGGCCGTAGAGTTGTGTCCTTTTTTTTTTTCCTAATCGGATTGTATGGTCAGTACATCGGGTATAGTAATCCTTATTTTTATTAGACCGGAATTCCTTACTGTCCCGTAATTCAAGAAAAAAAAAATCTAAAATGAAAATTAAATATTTCAGTTTGACTTCCCACGATTATATTCTTTTGGCTAAGGGAGACGATGAATTAGGCAAGTGAATGATAATGGCAGAAATGGTGGAATGAGATAGTGGGAGGAAACGGTAGTACCTAGAGAAAACGCACGGACACGATTTTGTCCACCACATACTTACGTGGCTGGGGATGGAATCACGGGTCCCACGAACCACAGGTAAGTGTTTTACCACTGAGCCACCGTCGCCCCTAGAAATTTCTAATTTGTAGACTGACTATAAAATCCATGCTAAGTGCCAAAATGAAAATGTTGAGTAAAAATTAGGGATGGGCAAAACCGGTTTTTATAAAAACCGAAAACCGGTTTCTATAAAAACCGAAACCCGAAAAACCGACATTTCGGTTTTCTCCAAAACCGGTTCGGTTTTTCACCGAAACCGGTTTCGGTGAAAACTTTTCGAAAACACATAAGACTATTTCTGTGGAAATGGATTCAGTTTCCGGAGAACAACGAAACACCATTCTGGTCAGAAATAGAACAAATTTTGAAAAAAAAACCGGAATTGGTTTTGAAGAAAACCGAAACCGGATCAGGTGAAAAACCGAACCGGTTTTGAAGAAAACCGAACCGGTTTTTCTAAAAACCGAAAACCGGTTTTTGTGCCCACCACTAGTAAAAATTCCAGATGTTTCTTCAGAACTGGTGGGACATATACACACGCGCATTCTTCTGGGGATTATTTGAACTACTTCCACAGTGAATACCAAATAGCCTGTTGTTCACTGAACAGTGTTAGGCACATAGGCCACATCTTGGCAATAAATCGAACTTTTCTATTTTTGGCACGTAACATGGATTTTATTTTCAGTCTACATTTTATGTTCCACGATTATGTCCTTTAAACTAAAGGAGACGAATGGTTAATAAGTGTGAATATTGATGAAACATTTGGTGAAATGAGAGTGCGGAGAAAACAGGAAAACCCACGGACACGATGTTTTCACAACAAAGTTGTTTGGCTTAGGATTGAACCAGAGATCTCTAACAGTCCCCAGGGAGCAAAAGTGAGCAGTCTACCAGTGACGCATCATGCTCTCCGTAATTTAAGTAATATTCAATTGTCACTGGAGCCCTTAGCGCTAGTCTAGTGACTAGTAGGGGACACGGTGGCTTAGTGGTAGAGCGCTTACTTCTGCTGCATGGAGTCCCTGGTTCGAACCCGGCCAAGTAAGTTTGTGGTGGGCAACATCGTGTCAATGGGTTTTCTCGGGGTCCTCCCGTTTCCTTCTACATTCGTATTCCACCAATTCTTCCATTATCGTTCACTTGCCTTAATCATTGTCTCCCTTAGCTTAAAGGGCATAAGCGGAGCGTTCACCTCCGGTGCTTGGGGTCCTTGGTTCGATCCCAGCTCGCGCCGTGTGGACTTTGTGGTGGACAAACACCATGCTCGTGGGTTTTCTCGGGCTTCTCCCGTTTCCTCCTACTTTCTTCATTCCACCATTCTCACTCATCTCTCATTATCACCGTCTCCTTTAGCCTAACCGGCATAATCGTGGGACGTTAAACTTAAAGATTTCATTTCATTTCATTTCAGGGCATAAGCGTGGAATGTTAAATTGAAAGATTTCACTTCTCATTTATTCTAGTGGCTAGCACACACGGCTTTGGAGCATATGGTTTCCGGTTCGATTCCTGGTGGAAGAAGATTGAATGCATTACGGTGGCTCGGAATCCAGCTTAAATTTTCCACATCTCATATAGTATTGATACTGAAATGGTGCGCTAAGTTTCAACAAATATACAAAAAAATAAGTGCTGATTCAACACACAAAACATCTGTATCATTACCGTGAATTGAACTCGGAACTACAGAAACTAACCATTTAATTGAACGTTATTATATATCACTTGTCATCATAATTAACGGTATCGATTACCTGCGTTTTCTTTGCATCATATTTCTGTATACTTTTGAAGTGAAATGAAATTTTAGTGGTTTGATTTCATTAATATTTTCTTCAAATTTATTTAAATGGTCCTAATGTTGCTAGGGATGGGCAAAACCCGTTTTAGAAAATTGCAAAACCTAAAAAAGGCCCTGATGCTGAAAATTGGATAAAACTGGTTTGTAGAAAACCGTAAAACTGCAAACAGGTCCTGTTGCTAGCAGTGGCCAAAAGCCGTTTGTAGAAAACTGTAAAAACCAAAACGGTCCTGATGCTAGAAATCGGCTAAATTGGTTTGTAGAAAACCGCAAAATGGTCCTGTTGCAAGGGATGGCCAAAACCGACTTTTGTAACACCGGAAACCGGTTTGTAGAAAGCCTAAAAATGGTCCTATTACTAGGAATTCGCAAAATCCGTTTATGTAAAACCGAAAAATGATTCTGTTGCTAGGGATGGGGAAAATTTGGTTTGTAAAACCGGAAACCGGTTTGTAGGAAACCGTAAAACCGAGAAACGGACCTGTTGCTAGCGATGACAAAACCGGTTTGTAAATAAAACGAAAAACGGCCGTTGCTAAGAATGAGCAAACCGTTTTATAAACCGGAAACCAGTTTGTAGGAAACCAAAACCTGTTTATAAAAAACTGAAAAACGGTCCTTACTTCGTGAAAATTTAGTTTTGTTATATTCTATACGTATAATGTAAATGCATTTTAACGAAGCAAGCGACATTTCTACCAGGCCCGTAAATTGGGAATGGCTAGAGGAAGAGCTTAGTTCTTCTGCGACCAACTTCAGTCCCCCTGGAACTTTTTTTCGGGGGAGGCATGCACGTATGAACGTAAGATGAACTCAAATTATCCCATCAAAATAATCTCACCTTCCCCTGTCTTAGTGCACTGGCTACGGGCATGCATATAAGTAGACTTTAGGGTAGCGCGGTAGCTCATTGGTAAAGCACTTACCTCTGGTGCGTTGGTTCCCTGGTTCGATCTCCGGGCAAGTAAGTTTGTGGTGGACAAGTTCGTTTTCGTGGGTTTTCTCGGGATTTTCCTGATTCTCCCACTTTCCCATTCCACCAATTTTCCCATTATCATTCATTTGCTTTAATCATCGTCTCCCTTAGCCTAACGAGCATTATCATGGAATGTTAAACTCAAAGATTTCATTTCATTTAAAATCGAACCATTAAAATTCCATTTCATTTCAAAGAGAACAGAAAAGTAACTCACTATGTGTTTCAACGAGCTATAAAATAAAGATGGCGTATGTACTCAACAGTGTTAAGTTTTCTGTCATTGTTGGCAATCGCAAATGACAAAATTTTCAGTTACAATATCCGTCTGCAGAGATATTTCTCTCAATGGTCATTTTAGAGTCGTGAGGCAATTGGGTAACTATTTGCATTACAAAGTATCGAGTTTGGTCTCCAAGACCCAGAAATAATGGCAATTGTGTTTAATATCAACTGAAAATATCATACCCGAAAGCGTTATCGTTTGTCAGATAAAAACAACACGTCTGAAACTCTTAACACTTTATTTCAAAACGTTTTTTTTTTGTATTCTTCAGATTTTAATATTGCCTTTTCTCTTTGACATCTGAAAAAAAAAAACATGCAAAATAAAGATAAATAAGAAGACCAATGTGATAAAGTTCAGAAGAACAGGACAGGAAGGTGCAAACATATGGCTAGATGGAGAGATAATCGAAGACATTAAGACGTTTCCCTATTTAGGAAGTTTAATATCCTAGTTCCAGAATAGCGCAGGCTAAACAAGCATTCAATAGGAAAAGTTTACTACTAACATCTAGAAATGTGTTATTCGAAAACGATTTATTAAGACTCTGGTATGGAACGTGGTGTTTTACGGATCAGAGATGTGAACATTGAGAAAATCTGAAATATCCAAGCTTGAAGCATTTGAAATGTGGTGTTGGCGCAGAATGCTACGCATATCATGGACCAAAAGGAAAAGGAATGAAGACGTACTAAAGGAAGCTAATGAAGGACGACAGATCATGAACCTAGTAGAAAAAAAAAGAAAGAAAGAGCATGCTTAGCCAGCTTATTCGACACTCTGATTGGCTCTGTGTGCTGATAGAGGGAAAGGCAGAAGGAAAACCAGGAAAAGGAAGATCAAGGATAGAATATCTAGATGCAGTTACGAAGAAGAATATCTTTGAGTTTTACGTCCCACGGTTATGCCGGTTAGGCTAAAGAAGACGGTGATTATGGGAAATGAATTCAATGGTGGAATGAAGAAAGTGGGAGGAAAAGGGAGAACCCCGAGAAAACCCACGAGCACGGTGCTTGTCCACCACAAAGTCCATACGGAGCGAGCTGTGATCGAACCAGGTACCCGAAGCACCGGAGGTGAACGCTCTACCACTGAACCATCGCGCCCCCTCAGTTACGAAGAAGAGACGTTATCAAAGTATAAAACAGCTCTCCTAAGGGAGAGAAAAGTTTTAAAATTTACATGTTCCCCAATAATCTACGGTTAAGATTATATAGTAGTAATAGTTTTCTCTTAAGAGTTATTTGGAAAATGCAGTTATGATCGGAAAGTGACTTTCAAATTATTCGTAAAGGCAATACGTGATTGATTTGGCCATTTAAGATTAACTAATCAAAAATCAAGAAAAAAAATCAGTAAGATTAAGAGCATATACGAAGCGTTTGGACCATACGAAAAAAAAAAAAAAAGACTAACAAATTTCACCAGATGAAACCACTAATAATATTAGTTTGAAAATATTTAATTCCTTCATGTAACGCTCCAACTTTCGGTTGCAGCAAGAAAAGTCATTGTAGTTCAGTGACCCGCGACAAGAATAAGATGTATTGCAGAAATTGCGAAGACGAAGAGAGAGAAATCAGATGCAATCATCCAGTCAGTGTACAAGTGGAAATTTCTGTTCGTTTGCTGATCTATTGCTTTTCTGTGTGAATTGGACAACAAATGTCCGCTGGGAGGCTGTGTTCCGCGCCTGTCCCTCAGGCGGAGGCAGTTAAATGTTTCCAATTACTGTTATTAACTTATTCGGCTTCCCGGTCTTTCTCTGTTTTTTTTTTCTTTTCTTTCCTGTAGACCCAACATATGTATACGCAATTATGCAACACAAACATATCTTCTTCGTACACAGCGTACGTGCTTTTAGAGCGTGGATGAATTGTGCGTCGCTTAAGGATAGGTATTCTATGCAGAAATCAGGTAACTACCAAGAACCAGCACAGGAGTGATGAACATACTGCTTTTGATTAGTTAAATTACTTTAATCTTATGTCTTCCTTCACCTTTTTTGGCTATTGTTTCTCAAGGTCGTATGTTTAACCCTTGCAGGACCAATGTTTTAAGGATTTAGATTTCTGGGCTTTCGGCATCTGTAACCATTTAGCCCATCACGTATGAGAGATGACGTTCCTCGGCGAGCACACTATCCGAAGAAAGGGAAGGAAGAAATTATTATTGAAGGAAGGAAGCAGCCTGGGACCTAGAAGTTAGGTACCACCCCGGCATTTGGCTTGTGTGAATGAGGTAAACACAGGAAAATAGAGATGCGCACGAGACAAGATTTATGGCTGTCTCGACTCGAAAATGTGCTGTAAAAGTGATGTCTCGACTCGAAAAATATATATTTTTCTATTGGAAGACCCGTGTCTCGACTCGAATTTTGTCAGGAAAATCCTGTCTCGACTCGTCTCGTGCGCATCCCTACAGGAAAACCTCATTCAAGATGGCTGGCCTGAAGAAGCTTTTTACATTTTTTCGACCGAGTGCCTCCATCGGGAATCGAACTCGGGCAATGTTTTAAAAACACTTTCGGAAGAAATTGAAATGAAAAGTTTATTTTAAGGCCCTACGATTATGCCCTTCTGTGTAAGGAACACGAACGAATGATTGTGGAAAACTTGGTAGAATGAAAATGTTAGAGAAAAACGAAAGAAAACTCACGCCCACGATATCCAACCCAAAATTCATGGCCTGGTATCGAATCAGTGACTTTTCGCAACAGAGGTAATCGTACTACATCTAAGCCAGCGCCTTGAAACTAGATTTGCGCACGAGACTTGATTTCGGGCTGTCTCGTTTCGGAAAGATGAAGTGAAAGTACTTTCTCGTTTCGAAAAATTTGTATGTTCGTCTCATATCACGAAAATTCAAATTTTAATCGAACGAATTTGTAAAACTTTTGTATAGAACGTAATAGATAGCGAAACCAAAACACTGTTTTATTCAAAAATCTTGTAGGCCTGTACTCTATGTTTAAAGTCCATTGTATTATTTTTACAGAATTTCATGTTCAGAACGACAAATGAACATGAAATTATATATTTGAAATATTCAGGACATGGTACCTTGATTATACCAGGAATATTCCAGTTTGATTAGTGGATATGATTAATCTGAAGTAAATGAAAGTGATTATGTTTGTAACTTAATAACTCTTGAATCATCCGACCAATCTCGATCAAATTTTGAACAGAGATAAGGTTTGGGCCTGGGATGGTGTCTATCATTTTACTTTGACTGTGGAACTTAGAGAAGGTTGAGATATTTAAAAATGATCGAAAATGATTGATATTAGTGCCGAATCTATAGTTCTCGGGGTCGCTGAGACGAACAGTGACACTTTCATACCGTTTAAATCCAAATTCAGCTCCGCAACTTGAGGGAGGGGGATATATATGAATGAATGAATATATATATGAAAATGATCGAAAATATATATAGATATAGATGTATAAATGATCGAAAACGACTGATATTAGTGTCGAATTCAAAGTCTCGGGGCCGCTGAGATGAACAGCGACACTTCCGATGCTGTTTAAATCCAAATCCATCTCCCATTGCTCTTTATGTCCAAAATGAAATGTATTCTCCCCGAGCAAAGAACGGGTATTCTGCTAGTCCTTCATAAAATACTGTAGAGGTGATCGTCACCTGGTCAGACCAGGTCTGAAAATCGAGACTCATCCCAGACCCGGACTAAATTGGTGACCTAAGTGACCCGTGATTTCACTGGCAGCCATACGGAAGCACTAACATTTGAGTTTGATGAATTTAGGGGAATTGTGTGTTTTCATTCATAATTCAAGAGTTGTTTGCCTGATATTTTCATTTCCTTACCCTATGTACTGCCACCTCTAATTCTAAAAGCCACCACTAACAAAATTTGAGGCCTTTCTAAATTAAGTTAATTTAAATAGAAAAGAAAACAGAAATTTCCTTAACTATTAAAAATACACTCAAGAAGTAACTGCATTTTTTCTTCTTTCTTCAAGAGAGTAGTTTCGTAATTGTCAGTATTGCTATCGACAAGGGTTATCGAAAAACTTGTTATACATATCAAGCCATCTTACCGTTACCTTTACCCAAAACAAAACCGCGTATCAATCACTCGATTTGTTTGTTCAAGTGAGTAATATGTCACCAAGTCTTTTACCTGAATACGCAACCAGCGAACCAGCCATCAGAGAGCGTAGCAATGGAAAAGACAAATGATCGTATGCGTAAAGAGGAATTGTTAAAGAAAAGAGAGATATCTTAGAAGATGTCTATTTCCAGATTAGAGGCGTTGTGGTTTGAGTTTGGAAGGGGGAAGAACTGGTTTTTTCTGCGGTGCTTGTAATAAGTACGTTTTTTTTTTTTTTATTTCTTTTGGCTCTACGTGCTTTGAAGTACTAAATACGCTTTCGTACTCGTCGTATATATAACAGAGCATGTAAAAATCTATAGATATGAGTGGTTGTAATCTGTCAACCTCCGCCCTTCCCCCTTTCTTCCCGCCATGTAAAGGTTAGGTAGGTGGGGACAACACCGTTAACTTGAAACATCCTCTCTCCCTCTCTCTCTCTTTCTTTTCTCCACATGAGGCGTATATAGAAAGGCGATGCATAGGCGTGTCTTGATGCCGTGGACGTGCGGAGTGCACAGCCAATTAACAAAACAAATGAGGATAAATCGATCATTCTCCGCTGGATGTCTCTAGTAGTCGTCTTGTTTCTATGGCCCGATCCCGGAATAGACCTAAATGTATGTCGTTGACACGACGTAATCAAGTACGTAGTATTTTTCCTATCCTTTTTATTGTCGTTTGACAAAATGCCAATTCTGACTGATTAATTCAAAATATATTGATTCATCGTAATGTGATGTAAATATAAAAATAATACGTCTATTTTTGTTTGTTTTCATGTCAACTTTGATTGCTGTCTTTAATGAGTCAGCTCGTTTCTCTTATCATTAGTTTGATCAACATTTGTTGAAATTATTGACGGATCGTTAACTAACAGTTCGTTTCGGTTTAAATAGAAGGAAAATTGAGTAACACAGTGATGATAGGTAGCGAAGGAAGTACATAACATGGTGATCTATATGAAAAAGGAAAAATCCTTTGGCGTGGCAGGCCCGGGTTCGATTCCCAGCGGGAGATCATGTGGTTTGGATTTCAAGTTAATCAGTAGGTCCCGTCTCATATAGTCTTGCTGCTGAAAGGGACTTTAAACTCAAAATCAACTCAACTCAACATGAAAAGGAAAACCCAAAGGCTCTAATTATAAAGAAATTTGTAAAATTGAATGTTACAACCAGGGCCGGATTTAGGGGGGGGGTGCAAATGTGTGCGTGCACCCCCCTTGTTGTAAATATACACTAACTAAAGTGAGAAGCTAGCAGTGAGTTTTGCAAAATCAATAGTTTAAGTCAATTTTCTGAAGGTTGAAGGAAAAGAATTCATGGAGAACAAACACTTAGCATTTCCAAAGGAATTCCTCATTCACATCACAGATGCCTAAAGGCACGAAAAACTCAAATTTAATTCAAATGTACTGGTAGTTATTGGTGCACCCTCTCAGAGAATCCTGGATCCGACCCTGGTTACAACAGAACTTCACGGATCTTAAATAAAAGGTGTACTTGCTATATGGGCCTAGTTATAGCCCTGTGAGCGAGATGGGAAAGTTGCATTTCATTATCTCATTTCACCTATGAGAAAGAAGCAAAAGACAAATGGTAAATTTTGTATTATTTTTAGTATGTTATACTTAATAGCCACGGTATTTACCTATACTTATATAATTACAAACTAAAACCCACAATCTTTCTAAAATTGGATTTATACTAAGGCTATTAACCGTGTAATATTTTTCTGGTTCCTATATCTTGTGAGACAAATTGGAATGGGAGTAAGAATGAAATAAATCGATAGGATGAGAATGTGGAAGAAAACGAGAGAATCGCAAGAAAACCCCGAGTTCACGATGTTGTTCATCACAAACTCACATTGCTTAATATTGAACCACGAAGCCTATAGCACCAGAGAAGAACGTTCTACCACTTCCCCCCCCCCACCATGCCCCCATCTTTTCAAAAAATATACAATATATTTCTGTGTATTCTCGTGCTACTACCGGGAATCGAATCCGAACCCACGCATCCCTGACACTCAGCTATACATGAGAGCAGGAAATTTAAATATCAAGTAATTAATTTTCAAGTGGATTTCAAAGGGAATACTTTTTTTTGTAAAAAAAAAAAAAAAAAAAGAAGAAGGAAATCCATAACCTTTGTTGCAATTAAAAAAATAAAAGGATTAATTTAAACCATGACAGAACTTTTGTGTAATATATTTGCCACGTTAGATACCACATTATCAATGACTGGTCTGCTACCATTTTTTTTTTAATTTAAAGTGAGGAAAAAGTACATACCATTGCCTGTATATATTTTAAAACGTTACTTGTTAGCTGTCGACCATGAATAAAATTTTCAGAAACATTTTCTCTTACCTCATGTGTCGTTCTCGCAGCAAGTCTTGTTTCGTTTCAAAAGTATGGGCGGAAAATAGACAATTGAAACAAATTTATTAGCACCAACCGGTACCTATACTGATGGCTGATTCTCAGTTAATTATAGCCCTAATGGAGAACAATTTTTTCGTTTGCTTTTTTTGTTTCATGAGTACATGAGAGTTTAGTGTTCCTCGTCGAATTCCGTTCACACATTACATTTTATTCTCCCTTTTCTTTCATATGCAGTACGAAGCACACTCAAAAAAGATATACAGTACCATGAACTCTGCTGTCGTTCAATTTTAACATTTCACTTTTCACAAATTTCAAATCAGTTTTCTTCCTTTCTTTAAATTGCTAATTTTTATGGATTTCAAAGGTCGGTATATTAGAAGCAGGCGTGCGCCGTTGTTAGAAGTACGTGTGTCATCGTTAGGAGGCGTCAAGCAACAATAGATGCAATTTCGCGGTCTTAAACCTGCTCCAACGCTATCTGTTAGCCAATTATGTCCAATCTAGGAACGAACGTATGGTCAGTTGCACTGGTTTGTCCCTTAACAGGCGTATCGAGAGTTTTCCTGGCGTAAGTGGCCGTCACGTTTTCTTATTCATGTGACTCCCCAATTTGCCTCACAACGCCCGATGGACTCGAGAATCCCGGCCAGGAATCGAACTAACAACTATGATTGGCTACGAACGACTAAGACCCTAATTTTAGGGCACTAAAAATTCTTTTTTTTTTTCGATTTTCTAAAAAATTACGCATGATAATTTACCTTCAAGCATGTGAGTTTGTTCATCTAGGTGTGATATGTCAATGTTTGAATAATATTATAGTTAAACATAATTGGTTAATAATAATTTTGGGCTATATGATTAACCATACTGTATACATTCTATTGTTATCTAAAAAGCTTGACAACTGTATACTTTAGTATCAATTTCATCTTAATTGGTGACGTGGTTATTATACAGCAAGTTAAACCGTATATGTATGAAATTCTGAAGTAAGCTGCAGAGATGATATTTTGACTGCTTCCGACTTACGGGGTCTGTCTGGGCCTCCAGGTTGACCGGGTCACATGGACTAATTGGGGCTCCGGGTGTCCATGAGAGATCGGGTCTGAGAAACAACATCCCAAACCTGGATGATCTGAGTGACTCATGATCCGCTTTAGCACTAATGGTTGGTATGATATGTGGATTTCGTACACTGAGAAAAAAATTGTAGGTGGCGTACTTAAAAAGATAGGTTACATGCGTAATTCCTGTAGTTTTTGGACTTAACGTACAACGTACGTATAACTGAAAACACATGTTTTATAATACTTTCTGTATAAATGTTCCATCTATACGTACTTTCTGTATGAAACAATGTAGGCAGTCAGGATCTCACATACAAATGAACGTATATAACTTATAGCCGAAGAAGGTAACATAAGTATATGTATGTGATATACGAAAAACTGTTAGATGTCAGACATCCTGCAACGGCATGATGTAACATCTAAAGGTAGTGCCTATGTAGCATACGGATAACGTATGTTCCGTACTGATTTCTATAGTAAACAAGAGGATACCGTATATTTGTACAATATACCGCTGTCCGGAGAACGGATTTTTCTCTGTGTAGTTTAACTTACATCTCTTTTCTGCATCAGGGTATCCTACAAACACAGAACTACATTTGAAGGTAGGGTACAAATCATAGTTTTTCCTCCGAAGACCGAACTTGAGGTCTTACGCCGAAGATTCTTTCAAATGGACACTTACTTGACTTACCCCTACTCCATAAATTTCTAACTGTACTGTCCTCTGGAAGAGACGTTAAAATTAAACCGTTTCATATTTGTCAGGTGCAGGAAAGTATATTGTGTATAGAACGACCACGAAGTTAACAACTCCAGTCGTACAATACCATTTGGAATGTATATTCTTCTTGTGCCTCGTGAAAGACTAATTAAAGAGTTTTTACTTATTTTTCTCTCATTATCAGCTCTTGCCTTGTTTCATCTAGTTAGTACATCGTTATGTCAATTAGAGCTTACTGCATGAAGTGTGTTGGTCAATACTTCTTAACAAATATTTCTTAGATTTATCACCTTTCCACTAAAACGCACAACAAATTTGAACATACATGAAAAATATTCTTCTCTCTCTCTCTCTCTCTCTCCATTCCTTCCAACTCTAATGCACGAACTGAAGCGACTACAAAAGAATGAATCTCATACATGACATGTACCTCTTCGTACGTTACTTACATATTCTACACACGCATACCTTAAATAGTTTTGAAAGGCTTTTGTCACAGTTGCATGTTCTGTATGAAGTTTGTGGATTCTGATCTTGTTCTAAGTAGATTTACTCCTCAGTTAAAGACGTTACCGTGTGTAAAGCATTCAGTACAAACGTTATATTTATTTATTTAGTTTAATTAGTAGAATTGGAGTTAGCGTTTCTGCCATTACCAACGTTATACTCATATACTAAACTTTAATTAATCGAAAATCTTCATAGACTATTTTCTTAGCCGATGATCAGGACATTTCATGCTCACGTCAAACAAGAAAAGTGGGGGAAGTTCACCACAAGAGTGGAAAAAAACATTGGCGAGTAGGACTATCTTACAAGGAAAGAACAGCTTGAAGAAGAGGGACGAGTAAATGTAACAACCATTCGAGGAGCATCCCTTTAGAACAGTAGTCGCCAAACTTATGAAACTTATAAGCAACCGTACCGTACCTGTAAACACGAGAAAAGTCAAAAACTAATTTGAGCGTTATGGTTATATTTACTAAGTTCTAAAAACGACAAAAATCACGATTCCAAGCTCTTTGTCCTTAGCGTCAGCTCAGTGGAGGAATTAAAGTTAGCCAACCAGAGCGTTAATGCAATCTACCGAAAATGTTTCCGCGAGCTACTAGTGGCTTGCGATCGACGGTTTGGCGATCACTACTGTACAGAATGATGGGGGAGACAAATCTTCAATAAAAATTTACACACACACACACACACACACACACACACACACATATATATATATATATATATATATATATATATATATATATATATATATATATATATATATATATAGATATATAATTTTTTATAAAATTCAATGGTTGAAATAACGTGGTGCTAGAAGGTCTCTTTCTCCAGTTGGGAAATAAATAAATTATAATGATGAATCATTGTGTCCTGATTTTGGCTTCAAACAAGTGATTGCAATGAAATGTAGAGAGATAGTGATTTTCTTTCGCGTTTGTTTCCTGAAATCCTCAGAAATTTTGTTTAGATAATGATCTTGTATTTTAAATAGGTTTACATATCTAATCAGACTATCCAGTCGGCAATATTTAATTGTGATGTCGTGACCGTAATACTGCAAAACTATAAATAAGTTAAAATATTAAACAATACTTTCAACAAAGTGGGTACTTTCAAATATCTAGGACCAACAGTACATACCCATGAACAAATTAAATGTCGACTAAAAAAACAAGAATTCGTGTTATCCAAAATCTTTGCTCTTCGCGAATCCTGTCGAAGAATTTGATGCTTAAAGTATATAAAACAATAATTATACCTGATGTACTGTATGGTTGCGAAACATGGTCGCTTACTTTGAAGGTGATGACTAATATCCTAAAGCGGGTATTCGGACCCAACAGGGACAGAAATAGCGCATGGCGGAAACTTCATAACGAAGTTTAGGTTCGAGAACGTTTCGATTTTTCTGTAGTTTACCACCACTTTTAGCTCTAAGAGTATATGAGGCGTGGACCTACACTGTAAGGTAGAAATTGCACCATCGTAATGCGCTCAAATTTCAATGCAGTCCCCAGGAATCGAACCCAGGATCTCTTGCACCAAAGGCGCGCGTACTAGGCACTGTACTAGTAAGAAAAGCTTTCTTTGTTTTATCTTAAAGTAGTAAACATATACGGTACATTGGGGTAGAAATTACTTTGTGTGAATTTTGTTTCCGACAGTCACTGAACTAAATTAAGCTTTATATAACAACAGAAAGGGTATGTCTTGTTATTATGTTATTTCAAAACGTAAGGTAAATGCTGATATTATATATATTGTAGAAGGAGTTCAGTTAGAAGACACAAGAAAGAAAAGAAAGAAATGGGGTTGAAACAGCTACCAGAAAGAGACAGAACGTAGATCACTAATTAACAAAACATTTATTAAGAAGGAAAATGCGAGCTTTGGTTGGTCGTTCTCGTTCGTATTCCCCCCCCCCTCTCTTGATTTTTGTGTTCTTATACATAGTGCGACTAATAAGAGTAGAAATCAAAGAATCTTATGTTCTAAGTTTTTTCAGAAGGTAGGGGGAGAGGAATAGAGGAGCATTTCAGTTTTGATAGTCGCACAAACTCTCGATCACTCAACTAACCAGCTTCTAAAATCAGCCATTTCCAACTGGACGTTGTGTGACGTAGGCGTGCTGTTTTTACAATGTGAGAAAAGCAGAGAGAAACACAATGAAAACAGGGAAAAGGGGATGAGGAAGGAGATCGCAATAACAAAGCTTTAGTAATGTACTAGTATTGATGGATGTCAGAAGGCGTAGGCTATGTGAGAAAAACCATCGATGTTCTTGTGTACATGTCACCATTGTGTTATATCATCATGTTACCTGCCATCTCCTTCCTCTCTCAGTGTGGTTTACTGTAAAGAAAAGCAGGAACTGTGACGTCGCATAGGATTAGGCATTTATGTGCTGAGTGGAACGTAAGCTTCGTACGGCCAAACAGATGAGAAAGTTGACAATTCTATAGTGTGCGCGACAAAAGATTGTACGCAACATTTCTTAAATGTATAATCTGTTTCTTCGCTCTCAGATTACTAGAATTACAAAGTACAAAAATGGTCATAAATTAAGGAAAATTAGATGCCTGATGAAGACACAGCTGTTGTGTTGAAACTGTTACGTGATTGTGTTTTTATGTATTTTTATCACATATTCTTGCTCACTTTGTTGTTGTTATGTTTAGTTTGACAATATTTTCCAAGTTTTGGGGATAGAAATCATAGTTATGATCAATATTTAAGATATTACACTTGAAATTGTTCTGTATAATGTGAATGTAAAATATTTTATGTACATACTATATTAGTAAAAAAAAAAAAGTATTTACAACTGAGTGTTACAAGGCCGAAAGTAACCTCAAGCTTCCCTTGCCTTGCCGTTTCCGGATAATCAATAATCTAAACTTCTACAGTAAGGGACGCCATATTCTAATAGTTAGAGCGTTGAACTCATGTCCGCGTGGTCCCAGGTTTGATTCCCGGCCGCTGCTTCCCAATTTTCGGCGTCTACCAAGCATCGTGAGGCAAACTGCCGAGTCACGTTAAGAGGCCTCATCCCGGCGAAATTGAAATACCACTAATTTTACAGTAGTTATGTGATATCTTCAAATAGATAAAAGATAATTGAAATGTGGAACAAGAGCGCCCTAGACAATATTATTATGCGTGAGGTACCGTTATCACAACTCCCCTAGTGGCTTTCCGTTTTCAGCCGTTTAGAAACGCGAAAATAAATGCCGATTTTCAAAATGGCTGGAAATCGAAAGCAGATAAGTGAGTCGTGATAACGGTACCTCATGTAAAATGATAGTGTCTAGGGCGCTCTTGTTCCACATTTCGATTATCTTTTATCTATTTGAAGATATCACATAATTCCTGTAAAATTAGCGGTATTTTAATTTCGCCGGGATGAGGCCTCTTAATAAAAGACGTGAAAGCCTCAAGGTCTAAAAAGTTCCCGATACACGTGTTAGGGACAAGGCGACGCGACGCACTGATCACGTGTTCATCGCTGGACCGGACGCAGTTTAGGCAGTCGCTAGCAGATGGCGTTGGAGCGGCTCAGACCCTCTAACGGGCCGTTACACCAAGTGGTTTCGTTTTTAAACTATGAATATACCACATTGACTTGATCCCTAGTCTTCCGTTGCAAGCGCTGCTATCGGCTGAAGGAATTCTACTCGCTTTCTTTCGCTTAGCAACAGCTGAACTCTTATTGCCTCAACGCGTGGGTGTGTGAGGGTGTGAGCTTTAGTTCGCATTTTTGCCACGGCTCAAGACATTTTGGTAGCACAATACCATATCGTCTTTTAAAAATTTGGTAGAAGTTTTTACCACAATAGTTCCTTTCTCCCGACTACGTATTTGCTACATTAATCAAATTATGTCCATTAAATCCGAAGTCCGCTGATCTGACGTCTATTCATTAGATAGTTGACTGTACTTCGGTCGCGCTGAACCAGTTGGTCGGTTTTACATGGGACACCCGGTACAACACCTAGGTTCTAAACGACCGATTAGTAGTTACGTTGAGCTTTGAATCCGGTACATTTGGGCTTTTTCCTGTCTCACTACCGTACTATACTCCGCGTCAGCCGAATTGGCGTATGGCGTCAGCCAATAAGCTCGCAGTGCGCTGTTACCAAACCTTCAGTGACGAATATAATCATTCATAATTGACCACAAATATGAACAAAATCAATTCTCAAAGATTTCTATTCACTCCTTGTCTTTCAATTCTGATGAAGTCACAGCTATTGTGCTGAAACTGTTACGTGATCGTATTTTTATCATATAGTCTTGCTCAGTATATTGTGTTTAGTTTGACAATATAGAAATAAGGCCTGATAGAATAGTTATTGGAAAATATTCATGCATTTATCTCTTTTTAAAAAATGGCAAAATATGCCGTAAACTAAAGGCGTCTTTAGGGCTAGTGAAGTGGGCTAAAATGCCCCCTGAGCTATATATATACACAATACTATTCTAATCTAACCATTCATAATTGCTCACAAATACGAACAAAATAAATTATGAATGATTAGATTCCTCCCTGAAGGTTTGGCAACAGCGCACTGCAAACTTATTGGCTGATGCCATACGCCAATTCGGGTGACGCGTAGTATAGACATGTTACATGCCCAGTCGATGACGCTGAATATGTTTAGTACATTAAGTTATCGATTATTCTGAGCGATTTCTTGCTACAAATGAGCAATTTTAGAGGAGTAAAATGATAAACTAAGGGGAAAAAAAAAGAAACAATGGATTAAGATTTTAGCTGTTTAATTTGTGTGTTTGTTCTTTGTATCACTTTTTAAAGCGAAACTGAACTCATTTCTCGTAAGATTGTGAGGAAAAAGAGGAGAAAGAAGGAGAACCAGATCCTCTTTCGGCTCTTTGCTGGAAGCCTTTTAATAAGACGATAAGCAATTACGGCGTTTCCTCTTTCTTCTCTTTCTTTTCTCTCTTTCTCTTTTTTTAACAAACGAATGAAGGAAAGGGGATCACCCATTAAGTCAGCTATTTTGTAGCTACCATGCCTCGTTTAAAATGGGACAGCATTGGACCCTTATTACCCAAGTAAGAACCGCCAATTAATATAGCTTGATCACTTTTCAGCTTTCTTTCTTTTTCTTCCTCCCATTCACTATCTTATATATATATACATATATATAGATACTACTTCCCGTATTTTTTCTTTAAATTTGTGTGTGTGTGTGTGTGTTAGCAGCTTCTTCGTCCTTTTTCCCTTCTTCTTAAAAAATTGTGCAAGGGTCTTTCTCTTAATCACTTTAACATGGTGAACACTCTTTAAAACGTTCTTTTCTGTTTCCCGCTTATACTATCGTTATTTTCAGAGCCTTTAATTACACCAGCCCACGATTTCAAGTAACTAGAAGGAGTATCAACTCTAGCTTGGATCAGAACTTTTTTTTTTTTCGTTTACTCTCATCTCCTCCTCCTCCTCCACTGGTGTTTCGTTTTTATTTATTTTTTTCCCTTGCTTTAAGTCCTTTGTGAAGGAGATGAAATTAGTTCCAATATTATCAACCTGCATTCTTTGTGTTATATGCAATGTTCTTTTTTCTTGTCTTTCTTTTAAACAATATAAACATTATAAACAATATAAACGGAAAGTGCATAATTACGTAAGAAAAGTGTTAAAAGACTATTCATGTTAAATGGTGTTCGTAGAGATGCAGAAAGACTAGAGCGGAACTCCTTAACCGACGAAGGGCTATTTAGTGTTCCCCAGATTATTCAGTCTATATATTAATATGCTAGGTTTTTATGTTTGTTGTCAAGAAAAGTTTGTATGTTTGTGGCCAATCATTCGACAACGAGATGTCGAAAACCACAAGTGCTAGAAACGTGCTGCTTTTGCTGGTCGATTCCGAATTTTGTGTAGATTTACCAGTTCTCATTCATTTTTTTTAAAGTCTTTATTTTTCTATTCGACATTTTAGGCGTAGTTTTGACCCTATTAATTTAATATTGCTACTAGGACGTTAAGGTTCATAGGCTTGTGATAGGCAACCAGAAGGGGAGCTACGTATAGCCGGTTGATGGACATTTCAGGCGCTTTGCTTTAATCTGAATAATAAAACCAATTCTAAGCTGACAACTTCGAAGGCTTGTGGACCCACAATGAGGTATTCTCGGAATTATAAGAAAAAAATATTTGCATTTGGTATCATCCATTACTTATCTAAGTTTGCCACAAACTCCCCGCAATATTCTATATATTAAAATACTACATTTATATGTTTGTCTATAGCAATTTACTCCCTTTGAGAATCTTCCTGTCCTTTACTTGTATTCGTAAAGGGACTTGAACAGATAGAGTGTGAAGTGGGAACGAGATTCACGCTCATATTAGAATTGTGTGCTGTGTAAATAGCATAGGTTCAGTCAGTAACTTTGAAATTGGATAAAATGAAAATATTCATTTAACGTTTTACACCTATCTCCTTTAGAAGAAGGGGCCGCTGTGGCTCAGTGGTAGAGCGTTCACCTCTGGTGCTTGGGGGTCCCGGGTTCGATCCCAGCCCCCGGCAAGTGAACTTTGTGGTGGACAAACACCATGTGCGTGGGTTTTCTCGGCGTTCTCCCGTTTCCTCCCACTTTCTTCATTCCACCATTTCATTCATTACTCATCATCACCGTCTCCTTTAGCCTAACCGGCATAATCGTGGGACGTAAAACTCAAAGATTTCATTTTTTCCTTTAGGATATTATATGAATGATTAGTGAAAATGAATGATTACCAAAGACTTTGTAAAATTTGCATATGGGAGACATGGGTATGATGTTGTCCACCGCAAACTTACTTGGTCAGGGATCGAAGCAAGGACCTTTGCCACCAGAGATGTGTACTCTATCATTGAGTCACTATTTTGTTAACAAAATGATTTTTAAAACTTTATTTTTGTGTTCAAAAGTTGTTCGAGGGTGTATCAAAAAGAAACCGGAATAACATTGTGGTGGGCGGACGCATTTATGCTGCAAGGCGTGTAAAGCGCAACTCATTACCAATTTAGTGCCGCCTGTGTTGTCGATCTGGCTTGTTGTGTTCATCTGCAGTGATTGTTTTTGCGATCACTGTTGTGTTCTTGTTTTGTTTTATCTGATGGCAAGTTTAAGTGACCAGGTCAGACCGTCAATCAAACCTTTTATTTGGAAGTGTTAAGAAGATTACGCAACAATGTTCGTCAAAAAGACTCGATTTGTGGCGGACAGGAGACTGGTTCTTCCACTATGACAATGCAGCCGCACACACAGCCATCTCTGTTTGCCAGTTTTGGGCTAAGAATAACATGGTTCCGCTACCCTACACACCTTACTTGCCAGACCTGGCTCCGTGCGACTTTTTCTTATTTCCACGCACGAGAAGAGGCATGAAAGGACACAGATTTGACAGATAAAAATAATTTTCTTCAAACAATGTTTCGAACAGTGGAAGCACCGGTGGGACAAATGTGTTAGTTGTATTGGAAAGTATTTTGAAGGGGATAAGGTTGTTTTGTAAAAAGTTTGAAACTATAGCTTTTACACAATAATTCCGGTATTTTTTGGGTATCCCCTCATATTGTCTTCCCAGCCTCAAGTTACGTAATCTAAAAACCAAAGGAAAAAATTGTTAATTTTTACGCACAAAAAAGTTAAATAGGCTTAGGCTTGTTGGCTGATACAAATTTTGTTCGTTTGTAAACAAGACATTGGTATACGCATGTTGCAAAAACAAACAAGCAAATAAATAAATAATAAATGTTGCAGTGTTATTACCTTGTTTACCAGCGAAGAAAATTTGTGTAAGCCATCAAATCTAGTATAATTAAACTACTTGGTACCCAGAAATTAATATATTTTCACTTTTCTTGGATTTCGCAATTCGGCAAGACAGTAACACTGTTGGATACAGAAATAGATGTAAAAGAAGAAAGCCAGTTATTCTTTTGCAATAGAAAGTACTCATACCCCATATTCTCATATATTCTCAGCTTTATTTTTTAAGCTTGCAAATATTATATTTAAGTCAGGTGCCCATGAAGTGAAGAAGCACACTGCAAAATTGAAGAAATTAACGAACGTTTTGAGTACGTATGTTGCAAATTAAAGCCGTAGGGAAAGTTTTATTTCACCTTTATTAGCATAAACTGTACTGCTAGGGTGTGTACGCGATGACCCTAGATTACATGTGGATCAGTACTCCCCCCCTTCTTAAATAATGGAGAAATTGCAAATATGTACTTCAGAAGATGAGCTTCCTGATCTTCTGTGATGTTACCGGTGGTACATTTTTTTTTTTGCTTTTTTCGTAATTTTTGTGTGGTCTGTACATTCAACGACAAAAGTTATTTCCGTTTGGTAAAATTTATTGTACGAATAACGGTGGTATGGCTGGAAAGTACAGAAAATAAAATTCTTTTTAATTTACTGAAAAATATAGTCAAATTGTTCTTCCATTCTGAAGTTATTTACGAAACTACTTTCATCAAACTGAAAGAACTATTGTCACTGATTGTACAGGGAATGAAAAAAAAAAAAAGATTTCGCTTCTCGCTGGATTCCCCCAAGATCCTCTCCTCTTTTCTTAAATGGTATATACTTCTAATTGGTGACTAGAAAGGCAGATCAAAATGATAGACATATTTTCACCGATATCTTCCCAGTGACTTTGTAAATGAAATTACTAAATTTGTAGTTTAACGCCCCACGTAAGGTGACGGCGATTATGATAATGAATGTAATGGTGAAAAGATGGAAGTAGAATGAAACGGGAAAACTCCCGAGAAAGTCCACGCACAGGATGTGTTTATATACCACTTGGAGAAAGTTGGGATCGAACCATGTTCTCCACGCACCAGAGGTGAGCGCTCTATCGCTGAGCCACCGACATTTCTGATAGCTTTTGTGCTACTGAAATTGAGTGTCGATAAAAGCTTGTATCGAGCGATGTGAAAATAAATTAAAAAAAAAAAAAAAATGAAACTCTTAGTTTCGGGAACTTTTAGTTAAATCGAATTTTTGACTTGTACTTCTCTTCGATATGTCTCTATTTGAATCTATTTGTCACCTGCGTTTTGAACTTCAGCCAATGATGAACCGAACCTCATCATCATGCACGCCGAAATTTCTACATAGTCGAACGGGAATCGAACCGTGATCGCAATAATACTAAACCCAAGCTTGTTAATTATTTAGTTGTTGTGAAGACAAAATAAATTAACTAAAAGCTTCATTGGTAGGAAATATTCGTTAAGAAAAGTTTCTGAAGAGAGTAAAGTTGTGCTAAAAGGTGGTATAGAATCGAGAAGTTTTAATAACCAATAAACAAGTGCTCTCAAGTAACTTGTGCACATCTTCTCTTACTTCTAACACTTTCTCATTTTTTCTTCTGAAGAAATGAACAAGAAAAAAAAAAAGACTAGCAAATAGTTTTGCAATGGGTGTGGACCGTATTCGTGATAGACGGACCGAACGAATGAGCAAGCCAAAGAGAGAGAGAGAGAGAGAGAGAGAGTAAAAATCCTATTTAAGTTGCGTGCCAAAGAAGACGCATGCGAAAGCAGAAAGGCTATTCGAAGGTTTGTTAAGATGAAACGCAAACTTAATTTGGAACGTCCGTGTATAAGTGACCGCCTTCAATCACTTAAAAAGTGTTCGCTCGTTTTTCCTTTCTTTTTATTTCTTCGTATTATTATTAAATCGCTGAGAAAGCAGTGGAAGGTTAAAGGAAAAGAGGGATGGGGTAATTGGTTCCATCATGGCCGTACTCTTCTTCTTACCCACGCTCGTAAATTCGGCGCTTCTGTATTCTATGTAAAAGGTGGGAAACATACAAAGAATACCACATACATGTGAATATTGGGACAGCTACTTCCTTCCATGCATCGTCTGGTGGGGGTGGGGGGGAGAGAATGAGATTATTAAATCAGATGCATGAAGAACTACATTTTGACTTTACTTTTCATCACATTCGAAAAACGGTATTAGCAGAGACGAAACTTTTTCGTTAATGCGATATGTGCGAAACATTACAAAAAAAAAAAAAAAAGTATATGTTTCAGGAAACCTTAAACTTTTCGTTTCAGGGCCAGAAATCACGTTTGTATTATCGCGAACTTTTGCAAAATTCGGCATTACTTGCGATAAATGTGAAAAAAAGTGAAATTCTTGTTAATTATTGCTAATAATAACTAAAAAGCGCATTTCCAATATTATTTAACTTTAAAACGTTGCATTTACGTAAAAGCGTTGCGTGTTATTTGATACAGAAACTGTTTCACTTCATAAAGGTGTAGACATCAACAAAACTGAACTGTTGTTTAAATCTTTGACTGTGTTTTGTGGTTGTAAATGTTCATGATCTGTTGGTTGCGTACCGAGAGTTTAAAAGTAAGGTTATTGAAGTTCTCAACAGTGAGGATAAGGAAGTTGACATTGTATCATTGTTAAACAGTTTAAAAGTTAACCACAGGTCTTTTGCTGTCAGCTCGTTACGTTCAATATACAGGGTGATTTTTTAAAACTCATCGATTTCGTTTGGGTTTGGAATTTTTAACCGAAGTCCGATTTTCATGTTTTGTGGCAAATGATCAAGGAAGAATAGGAGATTTATAAAGCTATGTTTACTGGTTTAAATTCATCTCGGGTAATATCGACCACACCTCAAGAAAAACAGCAAATATTCATCAGTGTACCTTACAATTGGAATGAGATTTTAGATTTTTGAAGCGGAATTGTAAAATTCAAATTAAATGTTAGTGAGAACACAAAATTTAGTGTTTGTGGTAACACCCATAAACTTTAAAATTACTCCTTGGGTCACGGAGAGATCCCTTGGACGATCTAAGGGTCGATAACTGACATCTTCCACAACACTCATCTGCGCAATCGGATGCTTTCCTGTTTTCATTCAGAAGCAATCCTATTTCTTCCAATTTATTCACTAGCGACAATATGGTGTTCCTACTTGGAGCAGAACATGAGGCAAATTTGTTTTTAAATGCTCTCTGCGTAGCAACAACAGACTCCGTTCTCCAAAAACTTTTAACGTTTAAACACATGTTGCTCCAAAGAGTACACCATTCTCATTAGACAACAATCACACAACTATACAGCACTACAATTCCCAATACAACGGTCCAGTTTCCTGTTGGCTTGGTGATGTTGTCGTCTAAAGGAGCAAACCCAAACCTTCGCACTGCATCGCACCTCATTCCAATTGTAAGGCACGTTGGCGAATATTTGCTGTTTTTTTCGTGAGGCGTGGCCGATATTACCTGGGATGAATTAAAACCAGTAAACATGGTTCCGTAAATCTCCCATTCTTCCTTGATCATTTGCCGCAAATCGCACGAAAATCGGACTTCAGTTAGAAATTCTAGACCTAAATGAAATCCGTGAGTTAAAATAAATAAATAAATAAATAAAATCATCCTGTAGTTCCAGCCGCGAGTGTTGAAACCGAGAGATTCTTATAACATGATTATAGCTGATAGGAGAACAAAATTAAAAGAAGAATTTGTAATGTCTTGCTGCATGTTATCCTTTAACTAAGGATGAGGTTAGAGGAAGTGTTTACATTTTTGCATTAATTTCTATATTTCAGTGAATACATTAGCTAGAATGTGCACCTAATCAAGGTATATCCTCATTTTTATATTAGATACATCTTACTACCAAAAATATACTGTTTACAAGTTCCATAATAAAAAAAAAAAAAAAAAAAAACTTGTGCTACATTTAAAAAAGAAATACAACATAAATGCGAAAATTGTGATAATTAACGCTACAAAATATCAAAATTGTTGCGAAAAAGTTTCGTCTCTAGGTATTAGTACTACCGTTGCCCCAACCATATAATATCCTGGATATTCCAAAAATAACAAAGCTGTGGACACATTTCTGCCATTTTTTTTTTTTTGGAATAACCGAAGATCCGACAATTGTGACTATGTGAAAAACTGGGACAATTGTGATAACTTTTTTTTCAAAGTTAATTGCAACAATTGCGACCATATTGTTAATCAACTTATAAGTTTGTACCCATTTAGAATTAATACTTTATATCAGGGCTTAAAACTAGCCGAAGTCAGTCGAATGAGAAAAATTACTCACAAAAGGTATTTTCTATATGATAAATTCATACGCAGCTAAGAAGATTACGATAGCACAATATTTGTTGTGTGTTTTACTCAATCTGTTAAACTGTTTTACTCAATCTGTTAAACTGTTTTACTCAATCTGAAAACGAATGACTCAATCTGTTTGGTGAAGCCGTCAATCGGTGGTCAATAAAATTACAGTCACTCCTTGACTAGAAAACGCAATGATTCCCGATCCAATGCTATTTTATCTCCTGGATTAGAGGTCTGCACGGGCTCGGGCCGAATCCGCGGGCTTGAGCCCGACCTGGCCCGGGGACCGAACTCGGGCGTATAACGCATATATTATTTCGGGCCCGGACCGGACTCGGGCCGTACATTTTTAAATATATAACCATATTTCTCGGGCCTTTTCGGGCCTAACTTTGTTTGTAAATATACTGAACAATGATAATTATTGGACGTTGGACCGTACTTTCTGGAGAACTTTTAAAGAACAACTGCAAAATTAAACTTCAAATTGCTGTAAATAAAAGTACAATTTTGCGTTAATTATAAAGTTTCTGGAATTTGGGCTTATATAGTGCATAAATAAAGAAGTAAAATAATAATAATAATAATTTATTCGAGCAAAATAAAAGCTATCAGTTGCATCAGTTTGGAGTGAACAACATAATTTTAAGCATCATTAACATTCCTTTTTCTCTAAAACTGCGCATGAGAATTTATCCTGTAGAATATCACGTTGTTTACAAATGTAAGATAAGTCGGTAGTTTACCATTAATGTTGCCGCGATTATATAATAATTATTATATTAAATAAATTATGGGATCTCAATAACCAATATTTTGGCACTGTCAGTTGATCGCGATTGTCACTAGAGTCCCTCTATAGAATACTATACAGGCCCTCTTATTGAACATCCTGAGATATTGTAAAATTATCAAGCAATAGGAGTTATGATCTACAGAGTGTCCCATAAGTCTGGAAACTAATGGAAATTATTATTATTATTATTATTATTATTATTATTATTATTATTATTATTATTATTATTATTATTATTATTATTATTATTATTATTATTATTATTATGTTTTGTTGTAAACAAGTGGAAATGGAATTCCGTAACTAGGTGGACGTTTGATCAGGCCACGTCACGAGAACACAAGCCCGGGGGGGGGGAGTCGACTTTTTTATGTTCTAAGGGGGAACGCAACAAAGAATAAAACGGAAAAGTCTTCTTTCTGGAACTTTTATTAAGGGAACACCGTCCCTTCGCGTCCTTCCTTATTTGCATCCCTTGGTTGCAGACAACTATGAATTTTGAGTCACGTATCACTTCGGAGACAGTTCAACGTGTTTCCCAGGAGTAGGTGGTTACACTTTGCCTATAAGTACAACAGGATTGCCACCGAATGAAGTACATTGTATAGATGTTCATTTTCCTATTTTTCCAGACTTATGGGACATCCTGTTTTTTTTTTTTTTTTTGTATTAATTGAATAGAAATATTAAGTTAAGTCCTGTTATATTCATAATTAAATAAATAGATATCATACACACACACACAAAAAAAAAAAAATAAAAAACATCTAATGTGTCTTAAAGAATGTTAGAGTCCTCTAGCGCACGAAAACGCTTCGTTGTTTTTAGTATTCATGTGCGAGAAGCTTCAAGGTGTTAACAGCAGATGGCCGGCACTTAAAATATCTCTTAGGGTGCATTTTGCGTAATTGAAGGTCCTTCATGTATTTTTCTCTCTCTTTCTCCTTTAGTTCCTCGGCTGTTTCATTCACTTTGTTTTTTAACCCATTCATTTCGTGGCTAGTAACGTGTTTTTTTTTTCTTCTGAGATAGGATCACCCGATAACTCTATCAAGGTTTTTTGTTATGACCCTATTATCTTGAGATCCACGCCCGACACGTTCCTCTGCCGTCTCTAGAACGGAGCATTTTGAGAGTTCAGGACTGGGCGCTAATTTTCTTGACGCTTTTATTGTTGGTCTTAATTGCTCGCCATCATACTAAGGTATTAAAAAAAAAGCTCCTTGTCCATGTCAAGGTTGCCAGCTCTAATCAGACTGCCAGATTCTGTAATTTTGTCTATAGCAACAGTTAAAAAAAAAAAAAAAAAAAAAAGTTGATTTTGGGTATTTGCTTAACAATTGTGAGTATATTGTGCCGTCTTTGTTTTTAAGCCCATTTATTTATATGATCAAATATCATTTTTTCCTTGATAATATGAATTTCAATTAATTGTGTAATTTTATTGTTTTCTTCTTCAGGTCTATTAAAATGCATAATATGAGCCCCTTTTGTTACTCTGCATATATTATTTCAGTAATCTGATTCCTGTAAAACCTGTTTCAGTATGTTTTCATCAACAGTTCATCATCCAGCAGTAATGTGCTCTTGCAGTTCATAGACAATCTCTTTGAAATGTCCCCACAGAAAAAAAAATCGTAAGGGTTAAGTCTGGTGATCTTGATGGCCAACGTAAAAACTGCTGCTTATTGTGAGCAGCTGGCCCAATCTGGCAGTGTGACAGTTCTCTCATCAGTAACTCCTTAACATTTAACGAAATTGGCAAGGAGCTCCATATAGTTGACAGATAAAATTTACAGTGTCATATTCAAGCTATTACACAAATCACGTAGAAAGCCCAGTCAGAGTTCTCGAAGTACGGACTGTATACTTTTGAAGATGAAATATCACAAAACACATGTGTTTTTGATGAATCATGATTTCATCGATTCGAATCACGATGAATCACAATTTCAACGATTTTATTTGGTTTCTCGGTACACGCAATTCACTTTTCCCATCACATGGAATGTAGCGTCATCACTGAAGCACAGTTTGTTCCAAAAAAAATCATGATCACCACAACGTTTAGAATGAATCACAAAATTCTTTGCAGGACGTGTGATCATTAGGTGTTGAATGTTGTAACAACTGCACTCGATAAAGATATATCTGTAAACGCTTACGCGCACTACGCGCCGAACAGTTGTTTAAGATATTTGAAGTTTTCGACTAGTTCTCGCTGTAGATTTTTGAGGGCTCCGTTAAAAGCAAGCGCGAACTCGCTCGACATCTGTCTCAGACGTGGATGGTCTACCCGATGATCTCTGCTTGAAACTGCATCCTGTTGTCTTGAATCGTTATCATTTGCGAATTGAGTCCTTTGATGGTGGTTCTTGTACGAAACTCACGTTGAACAATCACAGCAGACCGACTAACGTGACATTGTAGGTATAAGTGATACTATTGTAGGCAGTGGCGTATTTACGATTTTGTTTCGGGGGGGCTTTGCTAACTTTCGTGGGGGACTTTGCCTGAAAATACGAAAATTCTGCAAAATATTTCATATACTTTACTATAGTAAGTAAGATTTCGGGGGGGCTTAAGCCCGGAAGCCCCCTAAATACGCCACTGATTGTAGGATATTTTTACCAAATTCTTCTGTTTTCAATCTTCTTTTGAATCTTTACAAAGAAAGGAAGAAAAAGAAAAGATACAGAGAGAGAGAGAGAGAGAGCTCACATAGGATGAAAAATTTTTCATCTGCACATCAAGTAGCCATGATGCAACTTGTCTCTGCCAAGAGCACCGATTTCTCTGTAAATTGGGGAGGGGGGCATTCAGATGCAGAAGGCATGTATGAAGATTTTAAGACGAATTGCATTCAAATTATGTCAAATATTATATATTCATAAATACAATGCAAGGGGTATATGAGTTTTGGGCGCCCTCGGTCTCTGCCACCTGCTGGAAGAATTTCGAATTAGTATGCCCATGGTAAACAAAGCTCGAAAATGTAGTCGGAAGGATTTCAATACAATTTTAGTCAGTGAATAACCAGTAGTTTCTGTAGCGTTGAAACTTCGTATGAGTTAAGCAATATAATTAACTAGCAGAATACTCTTTCTTCACACGAGGACAATACGTTTCATTTTGAACATAAAGGGGTGAATTTGGATTTAACCCCCTCTCCTTCCCCTAAGTTGCGGGGCTGAATTTGGATTTAAACGGAATCGGAAGTGTCAATGTTCATCTCAGTGACTCCAAAAACTATGCCTTCGATACTAATATCGGTCATTTTTTAGAAAAATCATTTTTAAATATCCCCATTCCAGTATCCTACGTTGTACCGTCAAAATGAAATGATAAAAGCCATCCCAGGCCCGAACCACATCTATATTGAAAATTTGATCGAGATCGGTCGGGTAGTTTAAGTGGTATGAAGTCATAAATATAGTCACTTTTATTAGATTAGTATAATCGCTGAGAATATTCTGCTAGGATTTGATAGTTACACATTAGTTTTTTTTTTTTTTTTTTTTTAATGTGAAATGAAAGACATATTTAACGTCCCATGCTCACAGCCTTAAGAATATAGGAGGCGGGAAATAACTGCTTATGAATGATTGGAAGAATTGGCAAGGAACGAGAAATTCCTTAGGAAATTCTGACAATGATGTTATTCGTAAACTTACATTTCCTGGGGTCTATCTAAAACCCTTGGCAATTGTGATGAACACTCAAATCCCCGAATTACAAGTACATTTTAAGATGTCATTTTATTGGTTGTTGTAGAGGAACCATTTTCAAGTAAATGCCCTTTGACGTCACAGTTTCTGCTCCTCCTCTCAATAAAGCATATAGAGAGGAGAAAGAGCAGGTATTGTTCTGACGTTGAAAAGGAATTAGTGGTGACATGGAACAAGAATATCAATAGCGTAGTTGATGGTTTTGCAAGCACACACTACCAACACTTGCGTATTTTATTATCCTGTCCCGTACTTTGCTCTAGTATTTCTTATTGTTATTTCTCTGATTGTAAAAGCACTTCTCTGTGCCGCACACTGACCGGTTCGAAATGACTGAGTTTAGCATCCCTTTTCAGCTATGGTATATCGGTTGAAGATAGTGGCCCCGCGTAGCGTAGTCGCTAACGCTCTCGCCTCCGGGTTCGATTCCCGGTGGGGGCACTCGGTCGAAGAAGTGTAAAACGCTTTTTCAGGCCAGCCACCTTGAATGAGGTTTTCCTGGGTTTTCCTCATTCCCACCAGTACCTAACTTATAGGTCCCAGGCCGCTTCCTTCCTTTCCCAATCCTTTCTTCCTTCCCTTTCCCCGGATTGTGTGCTCGCCGAGGGACGTCATCCCTCAAAACGTGAAGGGCTAAATGGCCTTAGATGCCGAAAGCCCAGAAATCTAAATCCCCACCCCACCATCGGTTGAAGATACAAGCCACAAAAGTTCCCAATGGTCGGGTCCGAAACCGGGTCCTCCGCCCTAAAGGCGGTAACGTTAACCATTTAGCCACAAGAGAGTCCAAAATATTCTTCAGTTAATTCTAGTATTTAGAAAGGAATATTACGACAATACCTCAGTTATAACTCTCCGTGTTGCTAGAGTTAGTCGTATCTATTCTGAAGAATGTGAAAACGAAATTAAAACACAAGAATTAGAAGTTGGTTTCCTTTTTCAAGGGCGCGGTACGTACATACTTTTATAGCAGAGCAGGACTATGGTTCAACGCCCTCATATAATTCCGAAACAGATTTGGTAGGTAGCGGTTCTCCTGAAGAGAAGAAGCGATCAAATACAATCTTGAGGAGCAGTGTTGGTGGATGGACCAGAATAACTTCAACAATTTCAGTCTCACATCTCAAGTCATAAAAACGAAGAAAACTTGTTGGACTGGCCCCCGCTGTTGTCTGCTTTTAAGAAGTTTAATAATGATTTCCTTTCAGCCCAAGTTTCTATGTTCAAATAAGAATGTTCGTACATGTATCTACCCCTGACGGCTTGACAAGCTTGTTGGGAGCGTAACACTGAGATTAGATAGGACGAAACGTCATGGTAGTTAATAGTCAACTGTTAAAACAAGAGTATTCTCATTCGTTCAGTAAGAAAGATTAAATTACATCTTGCAAGTTCTGGTTTTGCTTCACCTTTTTATTACATGATTCACATTATTTTGCTCAGAAATATTCCTCGTATACTTGCCCAACTCAACAACAGATGGCATTGATGCATGCTTAAATAGATTTTTGTTAGTTTTGTTCAGTGCCATCTCTTCGGAGGATTAAGAAACTATAGCCCTTTTTGAAATTCACGAGATCTGTGCTCCATTATTTGTTCCTCAGAGTTGTGCAAATTTACTTTGGACGGCGAATGGAAGTGTTCTAAACAATGATGTATGTTCAGTGCAGCCGGCAAATCGGTAGGGGAAATTTTTAAAAGAAGGGTTAACAAGTAAAATTAAATGTGAGATGTAATGCGAATGAACTTAATGACTAGTTGCAATGAGAGATGTATTGTTGAAACGGATAGAGTTTGTAGTTCCGATTAGTTTGGAAATTAGTCTTGTTATACAGCGGCATCAATTTTGAAGAACTTTTTCTGGAGTGAGAGCGTTCGGGTATGTGTGTTTTGTTGTCCAATATCCAAGCAAAGATCGAAGCAAAAATATCGAGATACTAAGGGAGGACCAAGCAAACTTTGGGAGGCCCGGGGGTCCTCGACCTCCTCCTCTAGGTTTGGCGTCTATGCCGTTAGATCTGCAGTTAATAAAGATATAGGCAACCGAATGAATATAAAGGGCTTCAAATCACTTGATTCACTTGCTTTCATGTTCTCCCAGTCGGAGGGTATTACCTTTTCGATACAGTAAAATAATCCCGTAAATGTCTGCAGCCCCTTTAGGTCGATATAGAAAAAAATTGCATACGAAGACAGCATTGTCAATTGAGAACTTTAAAAATAAAATTAATCTCTTAACTTCCTTACACATTCTGTATTTTACAAATTGTAAGTGCCGTTAAGTGAAATCATAATTCTACAAGGGTTGTTTAATCAGGAATGATTATGTTTTCTTTACATACTTTTACTCAGTGTCCGAAATGGGGGGGAGGAAACAGAGGCGACATGTTTTATTACGAGTTTGACTTGACATACCGGCTATCTAAGTGTTGAAATACAGTGAGGGTATGTTGCCTAAAAAATTGTATTTCTATTTACATAATGACTGAAAACTATTGGAGAACTTCTCTGTAGTAACGCGGGAAAGAGGGAGGAGCATGGAGAGATTTTGATCCCCTCCAACTTTCTGAAAGAAAAAAAAAATCCCCTTATGTTGCATTATAGAGAATTATACATGAAAATGCTCAAAAACCGAATGAGGATATTAATAACTTCCTGCGGGAAAACTCCCGGCCCCCCACTCGACTATGGGGTACTCCAAACACCCCAAGGTTCGCTCCCACAGCGGATAACTCCTAAATCCGCAGATGCATCAAAACACGGCATTTGTATGCATTAAGGCAAGAAGACATACACATACAAACATACATAACAAAGAAACAATTCAATATGCCACATCAAAATATAAACTAAGTGAATTTCTTTGCAGGCACCTCATTTTAAAAACAAAAGGTAGGAAAAATTTAAGAAAACTGTCGGTGTTGTCAACTTAAAAATTATTTCTACATAAGAAATAAATCCTTTTACGTGCAAAATTATTCGTCAATTACTGTGTATAAACATGGATTTATTAAAGGTATTTAGCATCTACTTTCCAGTGACGGTATGTTTTAATCATTGGAAAACCAGAGACGGTATGCCTTCATCACTGAAAAACCAGAGGTGGTATGGCATACCACCACATACCGTCTCACTTCGCCCACTGCTTTTAGTCGTTTACATATTTGTGATGGATTTTCTTGCCTCGTAGTATTTATTCGTTGTAATGCATTTGTCGTGGCTTTGCTTTTAATCGTCATAGACATGCTGGAAGACCACTTCAGAAATGGTTCTTTAGTACCTTAAACACTTATTGTAATTTTATTAGACATAAGTTTATTTGACTTAGGCAGAGATTTCAAATCTTTTTATCAATAAAAGTAACTTTTTTAAAGAGCTTTTAAAGTATTATTTTCTGCTTTTAGAGATTTTTATTCGTAATAGTAACTTTTTAGAGCTTTTTAAGAATTATTTTCTGCGTTTAGAGCTTTTTATTGATAATAGTAACTTTTTAGAGCTTTTTTTTATTGATAATAGTAACCTTTTAGAGCTTTGTGTTGTTATTACTTTATGCTTTTCAGAGTTCTTATTTGCGTTTTAATGCATTTTATTGTGTTTTGTGTTTTAGTGCTTGTTTTTTTAAAAGTTAGTTTTATTTTTCTACATTTTCTCGATCTCAGTAGTGAAGTAGGCACTAAACTGAACATAGAACACTAGTGAACATTTCTATTTCGAACTGGTTTACACGTTGTGGAATTACATGTGAACATACACACGATTACAGTATTAATACTGTCAGCTGTTGAGGAGTTTCTGACTTCAAAGATTTTATCATCAGATTATAATGAAATTTACAAGAGACCACCGGGGAAGTGTATTTTTTTTTTCAAACGAAAAATACAATCAAGATCAGTGTACCTATATTGAAGTTGTGTGCATATGAACATACGAGTCGAACAGAAAACTTGTTCTTTTTGTTGACATCAATGAAAAAGGGTAATGTAATATGATATTTTTTTTAAGTTAATATGTCCAATAATCGAATACCTCAAACTTCCTAATCCTGAAAGCCCTGGATAAGGCGAGGGGGTCATAGGTGAAATTAGATTTAGGATTAGGATTAGGAATTATATTTCTGGGTTTGCGGCATCTATGGCAATGTTAGCCTGTCAAGTATAAGTGATGATGTCCCTCGGCAACCACACTATACGAGGAAAGGGAAGGAAGAAAGGATAGGGAGAGGAAAGAAGTTGCGTGGAATCTGGGATATTAGGCACTATCCCGGCGTTTTCCTGGTGGAAATGAGGAAAACGTCCCTCAGGGTAGCTGGCCTGAAAAAGCTTTCTCACTTTTTCGAATGAGTGTCCCTACGGGCAATCGAACCCGGGACCGTGAAATTAGATTCAGGGACTAGTAAATGTGATTATATTAAATCCTGGTAGGTAGTATACGATTGACGTCCTGTTAAGTAGCATATGATTGCAAAAGATTCAGTTATTGGATACTGGTGTGAATTTAAAGTAATAGTAAGTAGTGTTGAGATTGAGCTAGTAGGAAGTGACGTGAGGTCCAGGTGCCAGAAGAGCGCGCGTTAGAAGAGCATTCACATTACTGATAAAAACATTTATTTGCATTGTTGAACTTTTGGACTGAAAAGGGGAAATTTTGATGTTCTGAAGGGATTTTACTCTGCTTCGGGTTGGCAACACTGAGCGAAGATCAAAGACAAAAAGTTTTTCCTTTTCCGATCTCGAAGTTGCTAATTGTTTATCGTCAAAATAAACACGTGTGTTGTAATTGAATGCTTTCTTAGGCTTGCCATCTACTGAGATAACACTTTTTTTCTGTCTTTTCTGTCAGTGAGACGCTGCCACCTGATGAGATATAGTAGAACTAAGTCTTGCCTTTAATCCACTAACAAATTTCAGTATCTACAGGATTAATACAATCTTTAACAAGGAATACATTTTCATGGCATCCACATGGATGTCACAAGGGGTTAATTGAGAAAATACCATGCCCTGCAAACTAAACTTCTTCACTTGGTGTATACGTGATAATTTTACTTGTTAGTTTCAGTAAGAAAACGATAATGCCATTTTAACCAAAAACATAACAAAATAGCTTAACCAAATTCAGTGGCGTAGCAGCTGCCCCCGCAACCCCTGCAATGCGGGGTTGCCCCGAGGTATACGGGACCCCGAAGTCTTGCGATGAATAAAGATTTTAAAAAGTAGAGCTTCAACCTTATTTCTGTCGGCTTTACAACTACGGCCCCTTCTCTATACTTTGCGGTAGGGGGGGCGCAAAAGTGTTCTACGCCACTGACCAAATTGTATATTCTATGTTTTTTTTTTTTAATGTTAAATTTACTATGCCGGATATGAGTTTTGAATACAAGAATTTAAGTAAAGAGGAAAAGCAATAGTGAGGGAGGGGAGAGAAGATAAGAAAAATGGGAAACGAATGATTTATCAAAGAAGAAATGGATTGAGATAAGTAGAAATTCACACAATAAGAATTACATTTACATAAAACATACTCCCATACATCTAAGTTCATAGAACTTATTATAGAGTTCGCTTTAAAAAAAAAAAAAAAAAGCGTACGTTTACTTTATGTATAACATACATGTACACTTATCATAAACACCAATATTCCATTACTTTTACACCGCCAGCAGAAAAGAAACAACGAAAAAAAACTTTTATGACACTGTGAATTTTTTATCATGTTAGCCTCTATATGAGCATTTCTGTTGTTTTAGTTATTATTGTTATTGTTATTATTATTATTTTGTAGGAAAAAAAATTTAAAAAGTAAGTTAAGTCGCTGGCTATTTCGTGCTTGCATGGATTGCATTTTGAATGCTTTCAACGATAGAAGGTGAAACAGTGGTGGAGAGATGAATTAGAAATCGCACGCGATCAAAATATGATTTATATGGTGTTGAAAGGATCTGTATTATTACTTATAGTATTATTTCGTTTTAGATGCTTATAAGTAGAGAAAGCCTTTTAAGTGCATTGATTACGTTTATTTCTTAATAATTGTTTAATTCTTTTTTTTAAAAAGAAAAGATCTTATCTGGAGTTTCGTTTTCTTGTAGAAAGGGGTTAAGAGGAAAATGGTGTTTTTTATAACATACGTTTGTCCTTGAGAAATGTCAGTTATGAATAAATGGCGGAAATTTAAGTTAACCCTTTGCGGTCCATTGTCGTCCTTTATCGTGTGGGATTCGACATTTAACGTTTTCAAGACGAACGGCTCAGGGCTGAGCCAGCAGTTTAAAGCTCCGTCGGAGCTCGATTTCTAATTAACCTAGAGAGATGATTTAGGCGTCTATCTCTTCAGGAAAGACGAAACTTTTCAAAGGTGCATTTCAGCATTTGAGGGGGAAACGCTCCCTCCAAAGAAGCTACAAGTATAGAAAGTGGTATCAATATGCTAATTAATGATGTGTGGCGTATATGTAATAACTGTTTTCTTGCCTACGACAAATTATAGTGTTGCCATGGTTCCACAAAATATATTTTTTTTTTCAATAAGGGTTGGGCACGGGAGATACAAAAGTTACCTGGTTGGAATCTGTGCCCCATAAGCTTCCCAATGAGTATGCCTCATATCTCTATGACAATTAGGGGCATCATTGGGCTGCCAACATCAGAGTAGACCAAAATATTTTGAAAAATATGTACAGATTGATTCTCGTAGGAACCATGTTCAGATTTTTTTCTTACTTGGTATGGAAAGTAACAGTGTTTTCGGAAATTTGTAAGAGGTTGGCAACAAAGAAAATCTCATTTAAAATAAATATTTTATGTGTTTGGCACGGGGACAAAAAAAAGTTAGCTCGTTGGAATCTCTGCTCCATAAGGTTTACAATGATGTATTGTTTATGTCCCTGTGACAATTAGAAGGGGTACTAGGGCCTCCAACGTAAAGGTCTACGATTTTCTTGAAATCTACTGTCGGTCCTGAAAAGGTTAATTTTGTCCATATCAATTGGCATACATGCCTTTTGCGGTTGGTATCGTTCAATGTTGAGTCTTAGTTGCTTGATTTTTTTCCCATTTAGTGCACAATCTTTAAACCGAATGATTTTTAACTGAGTTGTAATAGATGACATTAATGCTGTAGGTTTCTCGAAGATTGAAATAAGTTTTAACACTTTGCGGTCCATTTATATTTCTCCAGTTTGTCTCAACTGGTTTGAATTAGTTTTCCAGATTACTGGTCTGAATTAGTTTAAAATCTACTTTGAAAAACCTATTATTATATGGAAAACGCTGTTATCTGGCAAACTAATTCAAACCAGTTGAAAAAAACTGGGAAAATATAAATGGACTACTGGGAACTACTGTGAAGAAAAAGTCCACAATCTGTAATTTAACCTGTTGGGTGAGTTCTCTTTGGATGAAATTTTCAAAAAAAAAAAAAAAAAAAGTCTATAGTAATTTTGTTCATATTCATAAATAGACATTTAAGTAATAGTTGCAGCTTGACATGAATTCAAATTCGAGAAATGGGAGCAAGAAAGTTTATTTCGGTTTCTTTACTGATACCACAGAGTAGCAACGTCAATTTCGTTCAGCTTTAAACATGCCATGTTTTGACATTTTTGCCTATTTCCGCATATTTAGGTATTTTACCAATAATGACACCAAATTTTAAGAAATAAGTGTATTTTGTAAGCTTAAACAGAGACATAAAATATGTTTCCATATTCCAGTTCGATGTGCGAAAACTAAAATTAAGTAAAGTGAAGTATGTAGTCTAACGTCGTTCGCTTCCACCCTGTAGGACAGTGGACAGTGTGCAAATTAATGGTTATGGATAAATTGATGGAATGATAATGTGGTAAAAACCTCATACACAGTGTTATCTACTAGTACCCAAATGGGAGCCTCATTCCGTAACCCTTTGAGTTGCGATCTGCTCCACAATTCTTGGAGAAAGGTTGGAACGGAATAAGGCCCGTGATATTTCAGGGACGAGGATATAAATGAGACACGGACCTATATAGGGGGATCCGAACAACCCATAAAGAGACTGAACTCGGGGCTGCTACGTGAGATTGAGTGATAGGATTACAAGGCGAAGAAAGTTGCTGAGTTCGTGTGAAATTTTATTTATTTATTTATTGGCAATACATTAAAACGGTAGAGGATGTTTGTTACTCTGCTGGAAACCTATATATAAAGACCTCGGGGGAACCCTCAAAATCGCGGAAAATGAGTGAAACAGTTTAGGCTGCTTGAAGCCTGTGTATCTGTTATCCCTCGAAGAATTCCCGAGTTTGATGAACAGATAACAGAGATATGGTCAGTTCCTTACAGGTTTCTCAATACTCTTCACTACGTACCCAAACATTTAAAGCCGTATATCTCAAAATCATGTCAGTGTGGAATATCATTTATTTTCCTCCGAGGTCTTCTTGAAAGTCGTTATGTATGTGATTTAATAACTCTTGAACCACCAAACCGATCTCGATCAAATTTTCCACATAGATGAGGTTTGGACCTGGGATGGTTTTTGTCACTTCACTTTAACAGTGCGATTTAGGGCAGGGGGAGGAAAAAAATATATTTAAAAAATGATCGAAAATGACCGATATCAGTGTCGAATCCATAGTTTTCGGGATCGCTTAAATGAGGAGTGACACTTCCAATACCGTTTTGAGTCCAAAATCAGCCCCGCAACTTAGGAGAGGGGGAGATATATAAAAATGATCGAAAATGACTGATATTAGCGTCGAATCAGTAGTTTTCGTGGTCGCTGAAATGAACAGTGACGCCTTTGATGCCGTTTAAATCACTCTTCTGCCCCATTAGTACTCCCAAGGAGGATGGTGACATGTAAAAATAATTTAACTGACCGATATTAGTGTCGAATTCATAGTTTTTGGGGTTCCTAAGTTGATTGGTAACAGTTTTGGTGCTCTTCATGTCTAAAAAATTAAACGTGTTCTTCCCGTGCAAAGAAAGTCGTTCTGATTGTTGCTAAAATGATATTACTAAAATGGATTACACTGAAAACTGAAACGGAACGATACTTAGTTAAAGAAAATAGGGATTTTCTGAACATCTTTTGGTATGTTTTAGTACAGTAGCAATAATAATAATAATAATAATAATAATAATAATAATAATAATAATAATAATAATAATAATAATAATAATAATAATAATAATAATAATATGTTTTCTTTTTTGTTGCAGGCTGTTCGGGAATACTGGTGCATGTTCGGCGTGTGGACAAACAATCCCAGCCAGTGAGTTTGTGATGCGAGCGGGCCAAGGCCACGTGTACCACCTTAAGTGCTTTGTGTGTTCGAAATGCCAGTCGCAGTTGGTTCCTGGGGACAGATACTACTTACTGGCCGGAAGCCTCGTCTGCGAACAGGACTGGCACAAGATGCTCAAAGGATCCGGAGTTGCTTCCGGGACGGGAACCGGAGTCCGGAAGGGCAAGGTGGGAAGACCAAGAAGGAGCAGAGACTGAGGAAGTCTGGCAACGTCGCGACCCCGGCAGGTGAGTTTTTTTTTTAATGCCTAAAGGGTGTATAGGCTTTGTGGTTTTTTTTTCCTTTCTGAAGTGAACACGAAAAAGTGAGGTAGATCTATTTTTTTTATTTAACAATCATTCTGCAGTTGATAGTATCACATAATGCAATTGATTGATTTTCTTTTTAAAATACGTTAAAAGTGCATTTCATTTAGGATGATCAGAAAATAACGTTTGTTATTGAGTTTTGATTTATATGCTAATTCGTGCATCTTCAAGAGAAAATATCTTATTGCATACAAACACTTTCACCGTTTTTAAGAGTTGCTTAAGGTGGATTGATACACAAAACATCAACATTTTGCTAAGACAAACTTCAGTAATATGTCATTTATTCATGGTCTTTGATAAGAAAATGGAGTGACGGTAAGAAAGGCCCTGTAAATCTGCCATAGCTTCCTAACTCCTACTTAGGCCAGCGGTCGGACATAGGAATAGGTAATTTCTAAAATAAATTTTAGAATTAAATTTTAAAAACAGCGTAGGTTTTTTTTTTTTTTTTTTTTTTTTTTTTAAGCCAAAACTTTGCCGTCTTTTATCCAACAGTTTCAACCTAACATCAGTGATACCATTCGGAAACGTCTTAAAGTCCCATCTTGAGAGACAGAAATTCCCATTATTCTCTTGAATTTCCCACGCTCTACAAAATTTTTCAAAATTTATAAAATATGAAAAGTAAAGCTATTGTATGTCACTCACCACTTTCTTTAATATATGCGTGAATTCAGGCCTTCTAAGTTAATCAAACAGTTTATGAATAAGTAATTAAGAGAGAGAGAGAATTGAATGTTGACGAAATCATGTACCTTTTGTTGTTAGAAATTAATATTTGCATTACGGATTTGTGTCGTAATCTTCGATTGAACGTAACGAAACAAGATAAGACAAGCTTCATTCTCCAATAATAACATGTGAAGCATTTTGGAAGATGATTTTTTTTTTAAATCTCGTTTGGTGTTTTATTTTAAATACCAGATTTGTTAAAAGTTCCATGGTGCTTATTCTTTGAGATTCTCTACTAACTGGATAAATCACATCCATGCTATAGATATACCACATTGACTTGATACCTAATCTTCTGTTCCAAGCGCTGCTATCGGCTGAAGGAATTCCACTCCCTTTCGCTAAGGCTCTCTCGCTCTTTCGCTAGTGCTTAGCAACAGCTGAAACCTTATTGGATCAACGCGTGGGTGTGTCAAGAGTGTGAGCTTTAGTTCGCATTTTTGCCACGGCTCGAGACATTTTGGCAGCACTATAACAAGCATTTTTCAGTAGCATAATTTGACAATATAAATCAAAGTAAATATTTCAGTTTAACGTCCCACGATTATGCATTTTTAGACTAAGGGAGATGACGATAAAGGCAAATGAATGATGATGGAAGAATTTGTGGAATGGAAATTGGGAGGAAACGGGAGTACCCCGAGAAAACCCTACGGGCACGATGTTGCCCACTACAAAGTTACTTGGCCAAGGATCAAACCAGGGACCCGATACACCAGAGGAAGCACTCTACCACTGAGACATCCTGCCCACCTACCCCCCAAGTTGACAATTAGCACTGATTTCACGCTAATGCGTTTGTAGGTTTATAAAGCCTTACTATCCTTCTATGAATTCGCCATTAATTTCGCGACGGCACACCAATGGCATTTGCACGAAACTCAAAAGTCTCCTTTCTCGTACATTTAAATTGCGAGAAATATTAATTTTAAAACTTTCGTATATAGGGAAAGAAACTGGTCTCCTTGCTGGTCCCCGGAAAATGAGGAAAGAAACTGGTTAAGAACAGACATTGTCTCAGGACGAGCTGAATACTTTAGAATCCTATAGAAAGCACGATAGAAGGGGAAAAGGGAGGGGAGTTACTTTTTTTTAGAAAGGGTAATTCTATGCCAAGACAAAGAGGTTAGCTGAGATCTATAGTACTTCTATGCTCGGAAGTAATCTGCCAAAATGATGACAATCCTTATGATGATTGTGACTTGACCTGTGTATGGAGAGGAGAAGGGGGCTCTGGAGTCACACAAACTTTTTGGCTTATTTTTGTGTATAACAACACCCCTTAACTTTATATACACACCCCCAACACCCCTTGACTTTCTACATATGTATGTATGTAGAAAGTAGTATTGGAACCTTCTGTGGAAGTGGGTGTCCAATATCTTTGGAACATGACTGTATAATCAATTACTTGGCTGGCATATTGAAAAATCAGTTATTTTCTCCATCCCCAAACACAAATTATACCTTGTTCTAGATAAAAAGTGTTGATTAAACGCTGTTTAAATGGGTAACCGTTGTAGATTTAAAGAAGAAGAAGAAAAGAAGCAATAAGAGGAACCGGTATAGGTAAGTGTTTCAATCTATCTGATCGTTGTATAAATGAATTGGCGACACGAGGCATAGAGAAGAAAGAAAAACATATTAGAAAAGAAGAAGAAGCAGAAAAAAAAACAACATTCCAGCTACTTAAACATCTGAAAAGAGTGACACGTCATCTCATCTAATCCCCCCTAACCCCCCGCTCACACAAGGGGGAAAAATAAAATAGTAAAAGATCCAGCTTTTCAAATAGGGAATAGCAAAACGGAGTAGAGACTGTTCAGCTAATAGCTTAGGTCAAACCTTATCTCGGCGCACAGGCACTCAGCCCTACGCGACCCCAATAATGGGTCCCCATTACCGTGAACATGGACTACATGAGAGCTTTTAACCGCATGACATACCCCAACGCAAGATAGCGCATCGGTCTAGTTCTCTTTTTTACTTTTAGTTTGTATTGCGTGTGTGTGTGTGTGTCTGAACAAGAGGGAGAGGAGAGAGGATTGGGTGTCAGGTGAATTAAAAAAAAAAAACAAAGGGGTAAATGTAACATTCACGTTTTCAGGTGTGAGAAGAAATCAGAAAGGGTATAAAACAAGACAAAAAAAAAGTTGACAATCGCTATGTTCAAAACCCGAGGTTTCTGATCTCTTCTTTTTTTCTTCTTTTTTGTAGTACACACAACATTGTTTGTGAGTGTGTGCGGGCTGTGTGCTCTTGTGGTTTTTCGGCTTTCGAACAAGAACACTTAAAAGGCCTCAAGTCAGTTTCGATTAACATCCAGAGTGGCTCGTTAAGTGCTTCTGATGGGAGTCATGGTAAGAAAGAAAGAAGCTAGGCGAAAAGATTTTCTCGACAAAAATCAACAAGTGCTTGTGGCATTCATTCTGCTTTTCCCGTGTTCTTTTTCTTCCCACCCCTCCTTCCTCCTTGATTTCTGTCATCATTCTCCTCTAAAACGTTGTTGGATTTTTATCTTCTCCGTTTCTTCTTCTCTCTCTCTCTCTCTCTCTCTCTCTGTGTGTGTGTGTGTGTGTGTGTTGTAAGTGAATCTCCTTTCTGCTAATCTTTGCGTGTGCCAAAGACTGAAAAATGTACTGTAGGTAAGAAGAAGAGAGATTACAAGTTGCTTCGATGTGTCGTGATAGGAGAAGTGGCCCCACAGAGCGTAGTAACTAACACTCTCGCTTTTGGTGCGAGAGGTCCCGGGTTCGATTGCCGAGGTGGAAACACTCGATCGAGAAGGTGTAACAGCTTTATCAGGCAAGCCATCCTGAGTGAGTTTTTTTTTTCTCATTGACAAGGGTGTATTCTAATGGTTAGAACATTGGACTCGCGTCCGTATGGTCCCGCGTTCGATTCCCGGCCGGTGGTGCCCAATTTTCGACGTCCACCTAGCGTCGTAAGGCAAAGTAGCCATGTCTAGGATTCTACACTTGAATAGCTTTTATTGCCCTCTTAATTGCTTTTATTGCTTTTATGACTGTGTAGATTTGATGTCAATATGGCCGTGTCGGCCTTGGGAAGGTTTTAGGGGGAGGTGGTTTTATTACCCTGTTTGTTAGGTGGTTAGACGGGTTCCTGGAAAAGGTTGAGTGTTAGGAGGGATGGAGTAGTTTCTAGAAAAGAGGATGAAGGACATGATTTTGATAGGATTGTTTCTAACAGCTATGCTATGATCAAATTAATTATTCTTTTATTTGTATTTCTTAATAAATTAGTCGGAACAATTGTACTGGTTCGCTTGCTAAGCAAGCTCCTTATTTATTGGATCGTTTGCTAAAGCATACTCTGCTTATTTATTGGATCGCTTCATTAGAAGCTCATTATAAAAATATTATGTTTTTCCCAAATCGTATGCTAAAGCATACTCCATAGAACAATCTCTGATTGTGATTATATTAATTAATTCTCTTAATAAATTAATCGGAACATCTTATTTTACGGATTGCTTGCTCTGCAAGCTCCTTATTATTTTTCCCAAATCGTATGCTAAAGCATACACGTTGTTAAATTTGATTATATTAATTAATTTGACCATTTGCATAGCAACTTGTTTTTTTTGTTCTTTCGTATTATTTATAATAATACTCGTTGTTATAAATTGGAGGGAATAATCTTTATTCATGCGGGACTTTTTTAATTTGACGGATCGTATCTTTATTTTCTCGAACACTGTGTGAGCATACTAGAAATTTCGTGTATAGAATATGTATGTATACTTCGGTACGATAGGCATTGCTGATACATATACAGAGCGTGGTGCTTGTACGTCTTTCGCTGATGAACTTAAGACATGAACTGAACTTTTCGCGCGCTTTTTGGAAACTGGTTGTGCAACAGGGAAAGATGGCGTTGTTGGGTAACAGGTGCGTGTTAAAACATGAAGACAAATACAAAGGAAAACCGACGACACGTTTAGTATACATCACAGAGTGCCGACAGAGTAATAAAAGAAGTTTGGCGTCAGGGTAGCTGAACACAAGATATTGTTGACGGCGAATACAAAGAAGATTGAGGTCGTGGCAGGTAAACATGTTGAATCATGCCCCTATGCTAATTGGTAATAAAAACAAGTTTGGCGTCATGGTAGTTGAACACAAGATATTGTTGACGGCGAATACAAAGAAGATTAAGGTCGTGGCAGGTAAACATCACAGAGTGCCGACAGAGTAATAGAAAAGAAGTTTGGCGTCAGGGTAGTTGAACACAAAACAATGTCGATGGTGAATACAAAGGAGAATAAGGTTGCGGTAGATAAACATCACAGAATACCGACAGAGTAATAAAAACAAGTTTATTGGTATGTGAAATGACAATAAAAAACATTGTCGGCGAAGAATACAAAGAGGATTGAGGTCGTGACAGGTAAACATCACAGAGTGCCAACAGAGTAATAAAAAGAAGTTTGGTAATGCGTTAGGTGAACACAAAACAATGTTGATGGTGATTACAAAGAAGATTAAGGTTACGGTAGATAATAACACAGTAATAAAACATTGTTGACGAAGAATACAAAAGAAGTTTGGCACCACGAATTGTGGTACATGACGCGACACCGAACGGAAATACAAAAGAAGTGTTGATCCTGTTGAAACATGAAGGGGTACTGAATGCAATAGAAGATTGTTACATTGATATGATACCGAATGAAAACACAAAAGAAGTTTTGCAGTATGAATTGTGTTGACACTTTTCTTTGTACGTAGATAACATTTTAAGTGATTAGTACAGGATATGAATAACATTATTGAGGGAATACCGTTGTAAGATGTGAATGATCGTAACACAATGTAAATAATATTGACAATGTTGTTTCAAAAGAATGTTTGATCAATAAATGATACATGAGAACATAAATGCAATGTAAGTATATGTTTTCTCCGTCCCTTATACCTATTGAAAGTTGTATAGAGAATTGGGGAAGTACATTTGAAAATATTTTAAATGATGTAATGGGCGTGTTTTAAAGTACCACGTGATATGACGTCGACATAAGTTTTCCTTATATACTGGGTATGATGAGAAGACTGACATAGTATCATCATGGATTCGTCTGCCATTATAGTACAGCGAGAAATTCAACTTTGCAACGAAGTAGATTGGGATTCTACATTTGACTATGTTGAATCTCCCAACAAAAAGTTTAAATTGCATAGAGAATCTCCGGACTTGTTTATTGATGAAGAAACTTGCTATTTTTCACCGGCTTCTCCAGATGTCATTATAGAGGAAGAAACTTGCTCACCGGCTTCTCCAGATGTCATTATAGAGGAAGAAACTTGCTCACCGGCTTCTCCAGATGTCATTATAGAGGAAGAAACTTGCTCACCGGCTTCTCCAGATGTCATTATAGAGGAAGAAATCATTGATTTAAGAGAAGAGCCAATATTAATTCCAACTTCGCCCGTTGGATCAAGAACAACTTCACCAGTACCAGTAACAGGAACACAGGAGCAAAAGTTTCAAGTTCCAGCGATAAAGTGGACACTTGCAGAAGAAGGAAGATCAACATCTCCTGATTTATTTAATGAGGAAGAGGAGGAAGAAATTTGTAAGTTATTCAACGAGATAGAAGAGTGCAAACCCACCACGCCATCACCAAGTGTTTCACCGTTGGACTTTTTATCTTCACCCCAAAAGGTTCCATTGGATTTGCGTGTGCAGTACCAGTGCGAGTGTAATAGTAACTTTGTAAGTGAAACATGTGTTAAAGATAGTATTTTAAAGTGGGAACCAGATACAGTTTTACTATGCTCTGGTTGTACCCTAAATTTTTTCAACCAGTTCGGGCACAGGTGCCTTCTTGTGAATATATTAACTCTCGAAGCAGAAGCATGGAAAATTATGGCAAGCAAAAATGTGAGAGACAATGTGTATTCAAATTATGTGAAATCGCATTCTGCTAACAAAAGAAGTGAACATTTATTTCATGAAACCTATGACAACTTATTAAAGAACCCAAATTATATTGAAGGACTAGTGAACATTTTATTAGAAAAAGATAGAAACGCGACAAAGTGATTTCTTTTTTTTTGTATGTAATATAATCTGTATATATTATTTCTGTGTGTGTGTGTGTGTGTGTGTGTGTGTTTGTACATGTATATTATTTTCTATACTTGTTTGCTTGTATATATCTTTATCTCTAAATAAATATATACGAATTTCATTTCTTGATTTTTATTTAATAAAAGAAACTTTCCTAAATAAAAGCTATCATTGACATTTTACAAGGTGAAACTCATTTATGGTCTCTATCGTTTAAAATTGGTATTTGATGAGTGTTTTATATTTTTCTTGATTTTACTAATACTTTGAAGTATTTAAAAGTTTGGTGAGTATTTTACAAGTTTGCGATTTGAAACATAGATCCTCAAAGTTTGTGTAACAAACAAAACATACCCTGAATAAGAAGAGTTTATGTAACGAAAGATCCACATAAATAAGAACGAATTTGTGCAACAAATATTTGATGAATTACACTTTATGAGTATTGTGTTAAGAAAAGTAAGCAGAGTTTCTGCAAGAATTTTTATTATATTCACAATCATAGATTGTTCAGAGTTCCACAGAAACTTTTTAATATATTTACAATAAAAAAAATTAACACTGACTTTGCAATGAGAAAGGATTTTCTAAGTTCACACTTAACTGCCCTTAGTATTTTACATAGTAATTATTTAACACTACATAACTATGTTGATGTAAGAGTATTACGGTAAGTAAAACGAAATAAGAAGATTGTTCATCGCATTCTTAATACGTTCACACAAAGTGTTCGATTAAATAATTACGAGATATTAAATAATACAACAACAACAAAAAATTAACACCGACTTTGCAATGGGAAAAAAGAATACATATAAAAACAGAAACTGATCTAATAATGAATTTAAATATGCATACTATGAAGTAATATTATAGTATGATTTATATACTTACCTTACAAAATGCAACAACTTTTTACATACATACATGTAATATAAAAATGCAGAAACTAATTTTACAAACGCGATTCATAACATGCAGAAAGTGTTTTACAAATGCGAATCATAACATGCAGAAAATGTTTTTTACAAATGCGAATCATGACATGCAGAAATTGTTTTACAAATGCGAATCATAACATGCAGAAAATGTTTTACAAACGCGAATCATAACATGCAGAAAATGTTTTACAAAACGCGAATCACAACATGCAGAAAATGTTTTTACAAACGCGAATCATAACATGCAGAAAATGTTTTTACAAAGTGAATCACAACATGCAGAAAATGTTTTTACAAACGCGAATCATAACATGCAGAAAATGTTTTTACAAAGTGAATCACAACATGCAGAAAGTGTTTTTACAAACGCGAATCATAACATGCAGAAAGTGTTTTTCATACAAGCATCATAACATGCAGAAATTGTTTTACAAACGCAAATCATAACATGCAAAAAGTTTTTCACATACATGTGGTATAAATGTCGAAAAGTGTTTTTCAAAAACAAATAATTAACACCAATTTTAAAACGTTCACAAATAAATTTGTTCAGAGTATGTATAACATACGATCCGTAAAAATATGAAGTGATTGAACAAAATTAAAATTAAAAAATGTAACTTACGAAAACTAAAATGCAACTTGTCAAAATGAAAATGCAAGTTGTCAAAATGAAAATGCAAGTTGTCAAAATAAAATGTAACTTGTCAAAAAATGAAAATGTAATTTCAAAATTAAAAATGCAACTTGTCAAAATGAAAATGCAAGTTGTCAAAATAAAATGCAACTTGTGAAAAATGAAAATGTAATTTCAAAATTAAAAATGCAACTTGTCAAAATGAAAATGCAAGTTGTCAAAACTAAAATGCAACTTGTCAAAATGAAAATGCAAGTTGTCAAAACTAAAATGCAACTTGTGAAAAATGAAAATGTAATTTCAAAACTAAAAATGCAACTTGTCAAAATAAAAATGCAACTTGTCAAAATGAAAATGCAAGTTGTCAAAATGAAAATGCAAGTTGTCAAAATAAAATGCAACTTGTGAAAAATGAAAATGTAATTTCAAAATTAAAAATGCAACTTGTCAAAATGAAAATGCAAGTTGTCAAAACTAAAATGCAACTTGTCAAAATGAAAATGCAAGTTGTCAAAACTAAAATGCAACTTGTGAAAAATGAAAATGTAATTTCAAAACTAAAAATGCAACTTGTCAAAATAAAAATCCAAGTTGTCAAAATGAAAATACAACTTGTCAAAATGAAAATGTGAAGTTTTTCACATGCATGCAATATAAAAGTGTACAAAGAAATTTTAGGCACGTGGATCATAACATACGGATTTTTTGTTATATGCATATGTTAAAGTTTCATATGCACATGTTAAAGTTTTTAGTTGCATGAAATAATTTTAAGTACGATAATGTAAAACGCATTTACACAAAAGAAAGTTTTAAAATCATACATCTAAGGAAATAATATAAATGAAAACAAGTAATATACAGTGATAAAATTTTATTTACAAATTACAATAAGATATATATTTATAGTTTACATACAGATACATTTGTGATTTTAACATTCCTTGATATATTGTTTAATACAATCTATATTTATATTAGTATATGTACAATTACATATTGGCCAATTTTTTGCTGAAAGTCTTTTATCACTTCTTTTTGTTAATTTATACACATTGTTATTATTATTATTTTGTAATTGATTAGCAGAAAAGTTTTTATTTTCCATTATTACTTTTTGTGCATATTATAATGTAAATCTTTTTGTAAGAATAACTCTGTAATTAACTGAATGTTATCTTTGTTTAACAAAATGTTATATAATGTATATGTAAATGTCCAATCATCAATTTCAGTATCACAATGTACTGTTGCAAAATCTTTATATAAGTCATCAAAACTTTGTGTGCTTACCATTCTACGCCATGCATTATAGCATAACATATCATAGTCTAAAGTAATACACTCATGTTCATTTAAATTTGCGCGATTTTGAAAACACCCGTAACACAAAAGTTCTCGCTGTGGTTTCCAACGGTCAATACATAATAACAAACACTGTTCATCTATAGAAAAAGAAGAACACCGATATTCGCAATAATTGTATGTATTTAGAAAACGACACTGGTATTCACAGTATGGATTGTTGATACACATTTTTATCGTGTTCAAGATATGTTTCTCTTAAATCAGAAATGTGATAATCATTGAATGTAATCTCCTGATATGTATAGTTAAATTTGTTTATAAGATGCGGAATAATGTTTACGTCTATATATTTCACATGAATTTTTAGATATTGTTTTAATATTTCCTCGCGTGTTGATTTCTTAATTAGGAAATTCCACACAGTAGTATTTAATTCTTCATCACTTTCACTTACACATTTATGCTCAGTTTCTTTCTCACTATGAATTGCACAACTTTCACAAAGTAATGGTTCAGAAAGTTTATATTTTTCTAGTAACTGTTTTACACAAACTTCATTTACTTCATTAGGAGTACAACCACACTTCACATCATTGAATATCAGAATGTCATTAGAAATTGTATTTTGATCTAGCACTACTACTTCCTCTTCAAACGGTATTTCATTTGGGTATCTGAAATTTCGTCTATACACACTATCGTCTATGCTAATTTCTTGTGTTGGATAAATAATCCTATATTTTTCAGCGTCTTCTTCAGGAATGTCAGGATCATTTGGATGTACAACAATAATTTTCTTTTGTTTTTCAAGTTCAAAACGTTTTTCACGTGGTGAAATGTACTTTACATGTTTACTTTGCGATAAGGAAAGATTGGTTTCAATTTCACCTTTCCTTTTCTTATTATGAAAAGAAGAATATGTTCTTAATTGTTTAACATTATGCAGGTCTTTATTTATTTCTCGCTTTGCAACTGCTGAAACATCTACCTTTTGACTATACATCTTAACAACGTATCATCCACTTTATTTGTGTTAGTACAAGTACACGCATGCGCAGGATTTATAGTGCAAAGGTAGGGGATGCGCGAAACAAATGCGCAGAAAATAAGTATGAATATTTTAAAAGTTTTTCCCCATTACAATATTTGTTTACGTATTGAATTAGATTCTGTGTATTTTAAATATCAAAAAATATTTAATTTGATACGTCAGACTAACTCCACTTTTATTTTGATTGAATATTAACTTAAGAATAACATTAATTATATACATGATCTTATGAAAATATAGTGTGAGAAAGTATGATTTTATTCATACAGATTTAATGGATGACAATTCAGTATTTGAATGTTACAGTACTATAGCCACTTGTAATGTTTCATGATACAGAACATATACACAAAGTAAAGAAATATGCATGTAACAGTGGACATATACGTGTAACGGTTGACTTATGTTTGGCTTATGTTGCACATGTAAGGAAGAAGGTATCATTGAATGCACACATTGTGACACTCAACATGTCTTAACAGATACATATTGTACCCCAGTACTTCATAAAGCGTTAAAGACTGGATATAAAATTCTGCAAATGATTGAAGTATGGGAATTTGAACTGTTGGTTCTGAGCTTAGTCATTTAAATATATCAGGAAGCTTTAAGATTTTTACCTCATGTCAAATCAAAGGAGACAAAGAAAAATACATGAAAGAGTATCATGTATATGAAGGAATAGAATTAATGGAAGATAACATTAGGATGAACCCAGGCATGAAACAATCTACACTTCATTGCACGGAAAATGGACATAACGATCCCACTTATTGCAAAACAAAAGATTTTGTTTTACTTGGTGTTAACGCAACGCTATGCTACGGGTCTGAGGGTAAACATATGTAAACTTACTGCAGGCAGCATTCCTGCATTTTGGCTGTGTACCGACTATTATGTTGAAAAGTTGCAAGTCCGCAAAAGATATTATTGATCTGTACTGTGTAGGCTTCTTTCGTCAAGATAATATGTTGAAACCTACGTGTGAAAAAAAAAATAGTGAATTTGTGTCTGTAGGGAAGACTACTGGCTTAACTGCTGATGATTCCGACTAGTTAATGGGTGTTTTTCGGGAGGTTAGCACGAGTTTTGCACCAGAACATAGTATATGTTCTACATTGTATGGTACAGGCAGTCGGGAATACTTTCGCATTGTTAATAGTAAAACTATGCAATATCCTTATTTTGGTCTGCGTGGAAAGGAAGTTACCATTGAATGTATGCACACTAGTGGTATCGAAGAACCGCAAACATATGTTCGTTCATTATTCGAATTTGTACAAGAACATACACTAAATGACGTCAATGATGATGATATTTTTATCGGTATTACTATTGAAAGTTCGCGTCAAAATTAAACAAACGATGTACATGACATGACATCCTAAAAAGGAATTGAATCCCGATATATCGTTCCATATAGTTGAAAATGTTTTAAATACTAATGAACATTTGGAAAGAAGGGAGATCCACGCAAGGGAAAGGGTCGAACCCATGGTTCAGCCAAGTATGAGGAATATACAAATCTTTTGGAAAAGTGTTCCATCCCAATGAAGAAACATTGTATATTGTCATCCTTGGAATGGGTAAGACTGATCAACGTTGTAACTACATGTACAAACTAAAGAATCATCCTGAGCTAGTATTAAAACACGCTATGGATTTGTGCATTGATCCCAATGTTAGTATTGACCATTAACATGGTTGTACTAATGCAGATGCGAAGAAGTTCGAAAACAAACTAGCCTCTGAACACCAGATAATTATTATTTATGAGAAGAACAAATGAGTTAAGAGTATAATATACCCGTGAATTAAAGATGGCAAACAAAATTTACACCTTGTATGAGAACCAATTGATAACTAACATACATAAACGTTTGTAACCCAATGTTTTTGTGGTTATTGTTTGTAGGATCTTACATGTATTATAGTGAATATCTTACTATTACTTATTTCCCAAATAATTCTAGCAGAAGCGTATCTTTCATTATTTTAAATTGACTTGTACATAGTTTTCATTTGTATTGGTGTTAATCAGTTCTTTGCAGCATTTACCACATTCTTTTCATCATTATCAAAACATATCTTTAAAATTATTCCACTATACCGAACTATGCAGTAACCATTGTCAACTTTCTTAGAGAATTACAGCAGTTAGATTCATTTGTTATCAGTTTTACGCTCACAGAAGAAATCAAGTCATACCAAATCCTTTTTTACACTTTGTATGTGTAATACGCCTACAGAGGAGTAACATTTTATCCATACGTCTATTATTTCTTCATATTTCTTCATATTTTTCAATCACAAACACTATCACTATCACTATGGTTTTTATTCCAAATTAAGAATTTCTTAAAATCTTTCTGCAAGAATATTTCTATCAGTTGATTAAGAAATGTATCATTATGAATGGCATCATCATATATATGAAAAAACTGTTCTAATTTATTAAAAGTATTGCCGTGCATCTTTTGAAACTCATACCAAATTTCATCTTGTATGTCAATATCCATAACAATGCTTAGTACTTTTGTTTTCAATATATTTTTATCTAAAAGAATACAGTCATGGTTTATTGCGTCTTTTAATCCGCGTGCACATCCACTGCAAAGAAGCATACCTCTTCTTTTAGATTCCCACACTTGAAACGCATTTATTAAGCACTGCGTGGTTATGCGAATGTTATCGCAGAAACAAAGCCATACGTTTTCAGCATTAGACATTTTCAGTTTAAATTTTCAACAGTTTGAAAATATTGTTGTTTTTATGTATTTTTCTAAAACACTAGGCACAAATATTTTCACTGCCCACCATACGGAGAAGAAATCTTTTTCATCGACTACAACGGCACAAGATTATTATATGTACCTTTGTTAACCCTGGTATTTATACGTTTCGCCGTAGGATGTATTGTATTATCTGGATTAACCAATGAAAACAGGTTTGAACAAGTTTAAAGTAGACCTGAAACTCATAGTTTCCACCCCCATTAGTTTTAGTTGCTATTCTTTTATGATTATGAAGTGATTCTTATATTCAAATTAACTTGAATATTTCATCTTTGCAACAGTTTTCTTATAACTGACAAAGTCACCCATGCCATTTACCCGCGCTTGCTTGAATATCACATCTTTGCAACAGTTTTCTTATAACTGACAAAGTCACCCATCCCGTTTACCCGCGCTTGCTTGAATTTCTGTATACTAACATTTAAATTAATAATTAGAAATCACGATACCTGAACACCAATAGATCCTTTGCATGTGTTTGTTTTAATTAGACTATTGGATTCCAACGCAATGTGACAGTTTGATTTGATCCATAAATAATCCCTTTAAAAGTTAAAGGGAAGATTTTAACAATGTCTACTAGATTTTCCGATTCTTAAGTAGTCCTTTGCTCTTGTTATTTTCCAATATTGATTATCTTAAGCTGTATCTAATTTTCTTAAGCTGTATCTAATTATCATTTTCTTACTTTTGACCAGTCTCTCTCTCATGCTGAGTTTCCTACTTTGTCCACACTCCTCCCATCCTAATACCCATTGAAGCCTTAGCGGTTTACTCCCCATTTCTATTTGCATTCGGTATTGCTTTTGACTTGGTTCCAGCGTAAAATTCATCAGAGTTGTCAACCGGATGTGGGTAGTTGCTCTACTAATGCAGAAAAGTATGTGGGCAGATAAGTACAACAAACAATATCTAAAATAATATTGGTCATAGGAAAGATCAAATGGGAGTAATAAATTGTTTAAGGATCTGAGAAGTGAACTTTGTGCCGGACAATATTGTGTTCGTAACTTTTCTTGGGAATTTTCCCCGTTTTCCCTCATAGTTTTATTCATTTCCTTTAGCCTAACCGACATAAATGTGGTACGTAATACTCAAAGATTTCATTGTTTAAGGAGAACGAGAATGTTTGTCAGCATTGTTTAGTGTAGGTTGCGAATATATGTTGCAGATGTACTCGCTGTCCAAATCAGCTATTTTGCTACAAACTTATACAAATTCTCATATTCAGTTGATAAATCTCCGAGTGACGATATTGATCACAGCGCAGTACACTTTTTATAGATAAATAGATACTGAGACCTTCATAGCTAACATGTCCTTAAATACTGATAAGCTCAAACAAAGAAAGAAAAAAATCTAATTCCTAATAATATTTATAGTAAACTGAACAAATTATAAAAGTTTCCAACATCAGCCTCTGCCCCCTTTCCTTCTTACGTTTCATGAATTTGGAATTTATTTTACGGATAAAGTGTGGTATATCGCCTATTTATTTATCTGTTGTACAATCAAATAGCTTTATATGTAATAGGGTACACATCTCTGATGTGGTAGTTTGTGATTCGATTCCCAACACCCATGTTTTCCTTCATTTATTCACCCACATGTCTTAAGAGGTGTTCTTCATACCCACTAGAAATAAAGATTTCAGTTCAAGTATACTTTCTGACTTGAGCCCATTCAACTTGTTGGTATTTAATAGCTTCAGCTATATATCAGGTCTAATTTTGAAGTGCTTACTTATCATTATTTAGTGTTCAAACATTTTTAACAAGGAGTCTGCTACGCATATGTTCTCTAAAATAATACGAAAAATTACAGTGAGAACTATGAAATTGTTGACAAATCCATCATTAGGTTAGTTCTAGCTTCGTATTGCTTATGAGGAATTCAGTTGACTCTGAAGATCGTAATGTTGGGAAGAAAGATAGGAACATATTCCGCAAAACCATGAAGATTATTGAATACAAAGTTCTTGTAGTGTACATCCTATTTCTCTCTCTATCTCCATCTCTGTACCTCTCTCTATCTTTCTCTTCATCTCTCTCTCCCTCTGTACTTCTCTCTCTGAACTTCTCTCTCTCCCTCTCTTCCTCTGTGGACCTATCTCTGAACTTCTCTCTCTCTTTCCCTCCATATATATACCTTTCTCTATTCATCTCTCTCTCCCTTCATCTCTCTCCCTACATCTCTGGACCTCTCTCTGAACTTCTCTCTCTCTATCCTTCTCTTCCTCTCTCTCCCTCCTTCCCTCTCTGTACATCTCTCTCCCTCCATCTCTGGACCTCTCTCTCTCTCTCTTCCTCTAAATGTACATTTTGTTTTGTTTTGATTGTCAGCATTATTCATTTCTCTTAGCTTACAGAGCATAAGGAAAGGAGATTACACTAAATGATCAATGTATCGATTTCATGTCTCATATAACCTCACTACTAAAAGTAATAAGAATAGTTTTTCTCTTTGTTCTATCTTGCCTATGAGATGAGACGAGATGAAACAAAAGTTTGTATGGTTAAGCGGATAGCGTACATGTCTTTGACAACTAAACTTTATTCGTACTTATAGTTTTCTAATATCATTTTCCATTTATTTCACAAGTAGCTCTTAATATAGTCATAGACTTTAGTGTTATTATAAATAACACGAAAGAATTCAAAAGCTGAGTTTTAATAAAAACGAAATAACACAAAAGCAGAGCTTGAACAAGCGATTCGTTAAAAATGTAATTGGTAAGTCAAAATACATACCGCAAAGCCGATAATCCAATACAAGAAATACTCAAAAGAATAAGTAATAAGAGGATTCGATTCCCAAGTAGAATGTTTAAAAGAACTTCAAAGTCTATCAGTTTACTGTCTAAGGACTACAAAGAAAATAGCTTTGATGATGGCAAACTCCAAACAAATTCATACGTATCATGACTATCTTACGTAAAGTTTTCCTTAATCGTGCCACGCAAATGTGATGTCAAATAAAATAAGATTGTTTTCACATTACGCTCACAAATTCAAAACCAAGGGAGGTTTACACCAATTAAATGTTAAAATGAGACTTGACATACACTTGCTTACTGTTCTATCCTCACGAATACATATTTTCAAACTAATTGTGGAACCAAACTTCACCTTAGATGGTTGAGATTCCGGGTTGACCAACTAAAATTATGGCTGAACATATTGTGTCTGTAACTTTTCCAAGCGTTCCCCTCAGAGTTTCTTCATTTTACCAATTGCTTTATCCTAAACAAAATAATTGTGAGGTATCACATTTCATTTTAATACAGTCATGGGGAAATCATTTCAATACATAGCGAAGAGAGACCACTAATTATTTATTTAATTAGTAAAGAATATGATTTCAAATTTCAATATAAGACATCAGTGGGTCAGTGGTAGTACCACCAGTTAGACTTGTAGTGAACTCTCTTGGAGTTTTTCAAGACGAAACAACATTAAATCATTCATTCATTTCTCATAATTACTGTCTCCTTTAGCCTATCCAAGTTTAAACTTTGATTAGTTTACCACAAGACAAAGAGAAATATTACTGGTGAAAAATCAAATAAGCAATTTTCTTTCTCTCTTTTCAATTGTTTTGAAATCTTCAAGGTTTGTACAGTATAGTTCCGTGTACAGTTTGTTTTCTACTGTACCAACTAAAATTGTTTCATGACCAAGTGGTTAGTATGATCGTCTTGGCTAACTGAATAGTACATCAGTGTTGGACATTTAATATTTTTATTTGTACGAAAACATTTTCTAATATCACTCGTCAAGGATTCGATTCCCGAAGATAGGTCATGTGACAACAGATTAATTCTTACAAGGAATGTTCTAAGAATTTAGAAAAAAAATAGAGACTTCTTGCTGAAAAATAAACTCAAAATTCAACCATTCATCAAAATAGAACCTGCATTAATTTCAAGTATATATAAAGGAAGAAGAAACCTTATATGTTTGCACATTAGTTATTGAGACTATTATCAAAATACCTCAGCACTGTTAAAAAGTTGGAAAGGTTTTAAAAATTCAGAGGAAAGAAAACACAAATTTCCCAGCACCCATTCAACAAAAACACACAATTTATTTACAAATATATATACAACTTATTTATTTCAAAAATTTTTCTTTCAATTTTCTTGCCTTCTCTAATCGATCCCACTTTTCCCCTGCCTTCACTATAACCCAATCTTCCCCATCGTTCAAATATATATCAGCTTCATTCGCTGCCCCGCTATTACCCCGCTCCCCCACTATTTCCACTGCTACTTCTTCCACTGGTCGAAGTTCTTTTCTTTCTTGAGTTAGTGGCACTGTTACTTCTTCCACTGGTGTAGTTTCTTTTCTTTTTTGAACCACTTCTACCACTGGTGAGTAGCGCGTCTTTTTCGTCCTTTGTGATGTCCCCTCATCTCTTCTCCTTTTCTTTCCCTCTGCTACATCTAATAAATTATGTATTTTTTCAAACCACTCGATATGGTTAAGGGAGGAGGAAGAAGCGGATGATGATGTTGATGGTTGGTGTTGGGACTCCATTTCTTCTGGAAAATAATAAAAAAAAATGTTATTAGTACAACATAATTTTACCAAAATAGTGCAAATTATACTTAATAGAAATAAAAATTCTGTTATTCTATCCACGTACAAATCAGTTTCTTTTAGCCTATAGTTTGCAAAAGCTATGTAGAATTCTGGCAAAGTACTTTATACATTTTCGAATTCTCAATAAATCTGTACAAGCAAACTATCTGTGCTGTGTAAAACCCAAAGCTGAACGTACCAATAACTTAAGATCAAATCTAGTGTTCCCTCACAATATAATCGGTAACGTTCTTGCATTCAGTGCGAGCACCACCGGGTTCAATTCCCGGTAGGGGAACTATTGTTCCCCTCACAATATAATTGCTAACGCTCTTGCATTCAGTGCAAGCACCACCGGGTTCAATTCCCGGTAGGGGAACTAGTGTTCCCTCACAACGTAGTCGCTAACGCGTTTTGGCTTTAATGCGGATGGTTCCGCGTAGCGTACTTGCTTTCGCTTTTGCGTTCAATGTGAGCGGCCCCGGGCCCGATTCCCGGTATAAAGGTGTCGCGACGCGGACGTACCCGAAAACGCATTCAAAGCAAACGGTTCTGGTCCAATTACCGACGTGGCATTCAGTCAAAAATAATAATAATGATTTTCTCATTTACACCAAACAAATGTCTTGCGTGATACCTAATTTCCCTCTTTTCACGAATAGTATGCTTGCTGAAAATTGTCTGATCTCACAGGATAAAATGTTTAAAGATCGGAAATATAAAATCAAATCAATCTTTCATCATCGTATAAAAGATAAATCTAATTCACCCGCAAAAACTCTTGCACTTGTAAAATCCTATATCTCAATCCCGATAAAAAAAACTTATATGACTCCACTCCAACAACATGTTATAAAACGGAATTCATACAAAATTATTTATTTATTTAAAAGTGGTAAGGTGTTCACTTTATATGTTTAGGGGGTCTGTAGTTCAATCCTAGGTCATACCAACTGAACAAACACTATTTCTGCGGATTCCTTATACTTTTTATACTAATACTACCAATATGTTTTCCAAGAAAAAAAATCAGAACCAGTACATTAGCAATAGTGATTTAATACTATTTTAATAGAACTACTAGTGACACCTATCGGCAAAAGTCATAATTAAAAATTAGTTGTGCGTTGAAAGTTCCGCAGTGCTGACGCGTGTGTGACAGAGTTCCGTATATTTCTCAGGTGAGTATAGTATATATGTTTTCAATGTGTAATAAACCATAGCATATGCTTGTATATTCTGTTGGTCTTAATATTCTATCAAAGTATTGAAGATCAAGCAGGTATAAGTAAAACTATTGGGTTAAATAAGGAATATAAACCCAAGTCTTTCAGTGACAGAACAAGTATTTACTTAAGTGGTGCGGTACCACATCATTTCTGGGATATGAACCCCAGTCTTTCAGGGGGATAACCCCCTCTACTAGTACTGCTGCATACGTTTACATTAAAATCCTAGTGCCAAAAAGACGGGATAAAACCGAGATCTCTCACTCCAAATCCATATATAAAACAAGTAACGTTCAGTAATGGGAGGCATTACTCTTAAAGACCGGTATAGTCCCTTTTCTCTACGCAAAAAAGAGTGCATTCAGTAATTAAAAGTTGTGAGGGGGAATTCAGTCCGGGCATAGTGTCCCCTCTTCTCCACGCAACAGAGCGCGTTCACTATTTGGAAAAGTTATGAGGGGAAATTCACTCCGGGTATAGCCCCCCTTTTCCTCCACGCAAAAGAGCGCGTTCACACTGCATTGGATTCTCTTTCTGCATCCCTAACAAAATATTTCGTATTTCATTTCATTTTTACAAAGCCAATATTTATTTTTTCTCAGTCATTACCTTGCTTAATATAGAGTTAGTATGTACAAAAACCATGTGACTACCATATGATTAAAATTCTGAATACTGCAACACATGTTAAAAATACGCAAGTTCATTTTTCAAATATATTCCCAACACTTCTCACTCAATTATATTCGTTTATTCCTCATGTCTTGGAAAAAGATCCATTTGAGTATTCACTACGTTTCGTGATAGCCAAGCTATTCTAACACGAATTCAAAGGGAAAAATGAATCAATGAACGTAGTTCTTTTCTTTCGAGTCTAACTGTGGGAAAGAAAAGTCTACACATTTACGTAAAAATTGCAATATTCACATGTATCTTGGAAAATTGCATCCACTACAATTGAGAACTCTTTATATAAGTACATTTTTCAGTATGAAAACACATTAAAACACTTTTTCGCGGATCTAAACACTTTTTGTTCACTTCTGAACACTTTGTGAATACATCTGTACACTTAATACTGACTGATTTTCTAAATATTAGGGATACAAGCAGGACAAATGTCTATCTTTTCTGTTGAACTTTATTATTTTACACTAAACAATATATTTTGAACATTATCTGTAGTAAATATTGAATATGTATCTGTTCTAAAAGTGTTCTTTATGTGTAAATTGCTTATTTTCCGAATAGACATCCCAATATGAATACATATTCACGACAAATCATTCAGACACAATGTATTTATATAAAATCTACCATCAAAAATATTGGACAGTACGCAATTCTGTTTAATCACAATTTCAGTTATAAAGATTCAAAGAAATTGCACACTTGATTTTTTGCCGTAAAGTCCATCAGTGGCGGTTCTTAAGGGATGTCACCACGCATTTCTAAAACTATAAAGTATCTCATTGGCGGTTCTTAAGGGGCATCACCATGCATTTCTAAAACTATAAAGTATCTCATTGACGGCTCTTAAGGGATGTCACCACGCATTTCTAAAACTATAAAGTCCGTCAGTGGCGGGTCTTAACGGATGTCACCACGCATTTCTAAAACTATAAAGTATCTCATTGGCGTTTTCTTAAGGGATGTCACCACGCATTTTTTTCTCTAAAAAAGATTAACACTGCCAAGATATTTTTCGTGTCCCCCACATATTCTTAACTATAATATAATAATGCTAATTCCATTCTTCACTCTTTCCTGTGGTTAATTTGTCCAAAAACGCAACCGAAACGGAATCAAAACTCAAACATAGTCTTCAAACAATTTAAAAAAAAAAAACAAATATTTCGTTCCTTCGTGCTGACCGTTCAGGAAGCTAGCTTTTCCGGTGTTGGTAAACCCACTGTTTGGTAAACACGAAAAGCAATATAAGTCAAACGCGGTTCCCTCAGGTTTGGGGGGCTATGCACCCATGTATGCTTCCCCTCGGTTTTCGATAAACACATAAGGCGTTATAAGTCACACGCGGATCCCTAAGGTTTGGGGGGTTATGCACCCATGTATGCTTCCCCTCGGTTTTCGGTAAACACATAAGGCGTTATAAGTCACACGCGGATCCCTAAGGTTTGGGGGGCTATGCACCCATGTATGCTTCCCCTCGGTTTTCGGTAAACACAGAAGCTGTTATAAGTCACACGCGGATCCCTAAGGTTTGGGGGGCTATGCACCCATGTATGCTTCCCCTCGGTTTTCGGTAAACACAAAAGCTGTTATAAGTCACACGCGGTTCCCTCAGGTTTGGGGGGCTATGCCCCCATGTATGGTTTCCCCTGTTTGGCAAACACAGAAGCTGTTATAAGTCAAACGCGGTTCCCTCAGGTTTGGGGGGCTATGCTCCCCCACAAGTTGAAACATATTGGCAAACTCATAGCTCGTTTCTACACCGTGTTAATTATTTTCATAAGAAAAAACAATATGTGTTAATTTTCTATGAGGAGTCCCACCATTTGATACTTATGCAAATATATCTAATCAATTATAATGATATAAAACTTACTTGAATATATTATCTTCTTCTTTGAACAAACACAAAAAAATCCAGAAAAACACTTTAAAGAAGCAAGGCAGAAGCAAGGCAGAAGACTTCACGAGCAAAATTGTCAATACATGAATGTATACTGCACTTATATAATATATTTTTTATTTATTCATTAACATAAGGGGAATGGAATAGGGGGAGAAAAAAATAAAGTAAATGAATTTGCCTTGTAATACAGAATTGCCTCGCTCTGCAAAGAATCAGAAAAGAATTCCTTTGTCGGTCTCTTGCCGAATCGAAGGAAATATTTCTTTTCTATAGAGGTAATACCAAGGAATTTTCACACAATGCCTAAAGTTTGAAAAACATCGCCAGCATGTCTCAATTCATACCTTAAAGACGCCAAATTGTCGTATTTTTCACAGCAAATAGTTGTTTACCAAGCAATAAAATTCGTTAGTTGGGTTCAGGCAACAATGTTCCTAAATTTTAAAATTCCGGCTTTATTCAGTAAGCTATATAGATATCATTTCAACAACTGTTTCAATAACTTGTATCTTGCCGAAAAGAACAGGACAATTATTGTATGTGGGAATACACAAAACCATTCTACAGGTTCTTTTTTGTGTGTGTGTTGTTTTGCAAAATCAAAATGAAGGACAACCATTTATTCATCAGGTTATTGGCAATGAGCACAAGGACATCCTGGTTGTTTGTCTGAATGGGCGGGGAAGAGGTTGTTGTCCGCAAACCATCCACCAGAAGTGGTTTGAAGAAAACACCCTTTGTGAGGAAAAATGTGTCAGTTATCGCCGTTGGGGGGAGAGAAGGTATAAGCATGTTCACACAGGATGCAGCCAAAGAGTGGCAGTGAGGGGTGGGGAAAAAAAAATGTGTGTCACTTGTCGCAGGGTAGAAACCTGATCACACAGAATGCGGTCAAGAGATGCGGGGAAGGGTGGGGAGCGGGTAGAAACTTGTTCACACAAGACATTGATGATGGAAAGAGAAGCGGGGGAAGGGTGGGTTCTCCCGTTCAGTCAAACTAAAGGGAATGATTGGCCCCCATGGTTAAACATTGCAGGCGGAGCAAACTGGTTTTTTCCTGGCCAATCATATCGCAAGGTTGTTTGCATAGGGTGTGAGAAACTGAACTTCATTCTTCACCCTCAGTATTGCAATGGCGCTTGGAGAGAACACAGAACCTTGCGTATCTGCGAATTTCGTACTGAGCAACGCTGAAAAATGGCAAAGTTAAGTCTGTCATTTAAGAACCACACAAGCTAAACGAAAGAAGTGCAGTTCGCAACAAGAAAAATAAATGAAAATAAATAAATATTTCCTCCTATCCTTCCTTTTTCCCTCCCATCTTAATACTTTACTCCGTAAAACAATGCACCATTAAAAATCCTTGCTAAACATTGGAGCTTAAAGGGTGTAATCATATTCATTATTCATAATTTTCTAGTTCAAATAAGAGTGTTCAATTAGTTACGAGCTTTACAAGTCAGATCATAATTAAATTAATGGGGAAAAACCTTGTGGGAGCTAGGGATCGCGTTCAATAACGTATACCATTGCTCTAATTATCTAAATCGTAGTTTTAATTCTAATTTAATTATAATTTCGATTCAATAAACGTATTAAATCATGTTTAAAGCTAAGAACAGCATTCAAAGTCGTATCCTCAATCAAAAACCGTGTTGGATCGCGTTTTAAGCCATATACTGAAGTTCTAATTATCTAAATCGTAGTTTTAATTCTAATTTGAATATAATTTCGATTCAAGAAACGTATTAAATCATGTTTAAAGCTAGGAACAGTGTTCAAAGCCGTATCCTCAATCAAAAATCGTGTTGGATCGCATTCAAAGCCGTATACCAATGCTCTAATTATCTAAATCATGGTTTTAATTCTAATTTAATTAAAATTTCGATTCAAGAATCGTATAGGAGCGTGTTTCAACAAGAAAGAAGGTCATTCCACTTTTCCAAACAACCTCTATTGCACAAGTAATAAAACCACTTCCCCCAGAAACCTCCCCCAAGGACGGGACCGGCCTCTCCAAGGCCGACACGGCCATATTGACATCAAATCTACACAGTCATAAAAGCAATAAAAGCAATTAAGAGGGCAATAAAAGCTATTCAAGTGTAGAATCCTAGACATGGCTACTAGGCAAACTGGGTAGTCACGTGAATAAAAGACATGACGGCCATTAGGTCTAAATAGCTTCTGGTCAGTGTTGTCAGATTCAGAATAACATACTTCCCACTCAAAGGCCTGAAATTTCCCGATCACTTGCAAAATTTCCCGCCAAGAAAGAATATCAATCATTAATTAATTTAATTAATAATTAATGGTTAATTAGTTAATCATTATATTAATAACTTCAAGTTAAAAGCAAATAACTATGAGGAATCAATCAGAAGTAGGGTCTACACCTTTTCCTGCGAGAGGAGAAATCTATCAATAAGGCCACTATTCTATTTTCTATCTGTAGCTTATTTTGTATGGAGAGAAATATACATTTTGTGTGTGTATGTGTGTGCTACTTCCGAGCATATCTTTTCTTCCTACCCCTCACTTCACCCTAACATTCCTTGAATGACTTCCCATAACAAATATAGTAAGCGAAGGGCCATAAACCCTCCCTCCCTTCTTTTTTTCTCGCAGAAAATGGATATTGGCGCGATTAACAATCAGTTCTATTTTGGTTCGGTTTGTAAACTTCTCTTTCTGTTCTGATTCTTTTAACCTTCAAAAACGCTTCCAATCCATGTACCTATATTATTCCATTAAAAAGAGGTGAAGACAAGGAGTAAAAAAAGGGACGACATGAATGAAAAGGAAGAACAGTTGACAGAATTTCCCATTTTCAACCAAAATTTCCCGCATTCCCGCCAATGTTAAGAATTTCCCGCTATCTGACAACACTGCTTCTGATTTGCCTGTTAGAGACAGGACGACGCAGCGCGCTGACCACGTGTTCGTCAGTGGACGTGGTTCAGCCGATCGTAAACAGATGGCGTTGGGGTGGCTCAGGGGTACATAGAGACTATTACGCTAAGTGGTTTGTTTTTTTTTCCTTATTCACACCAGGCAAATGGCGGGATAGTACCTAACATAATAGTCGCAGGAACGCTTCCTTCCTTCCTCATTCATTAGTTCCTCTCCAATTCTCCAGGTAGTGTGATCGCCCTGGGATATCATCCCTCATATGTGTGACGGACTAACGTGGCCATAGAAGCCGAAAACCCTGAAATTTAATTCCTAGTTCTAAAGAGAAATATCCTTAGACCATTCGTCTGCTTCTTGATGGTGGGTAAGGAAAAGCTTGGTCAAACTTGTTATAAATATATACAGTAGAGCACCGAGAACTCGGCCTAATGTGAACCGAAGGGTGGCCGAGTTTGTGAAAATGCCGAGTTATCGGGAATGGGGTTAATAAAGAATAAGTACGAGTGTTTCCTCAGAAAATACAGTACTGTATTTGTATGTATTGGTTGCTTAAGAGGCCTCATCCCGGCGAAATTAAAATACCGCTAATTTTACAGTAATCATGTGATATCTTCAAATAGATAAAAGATAATCGAAATATGGGAAAAGAGCGCCCTAGACAATATCATTTAACATGAGATACCGTTATGACGACTCACTTATCTGCTTTCGATTTCAAGCCATTTTGAAAATCGGCATTTATTTTCGCGTTTCTAAACGGCTGAAAACAGAAAACCCCTAGGTGACTTGTGATAACGGTACCTCACGCAAAATAATATTGTCTAGGGCGCTCTTGTTCCATATTTCAATTATCTTTTATCTATTTGAAGATATCACATAAGTATTGTAAAATTAGCGGTATTTTAATTTCGCCGGGATGAGGCCTCTTAAGAATACAACAGAAAATGAAGTGCACAATTACACTTAAACAAAGGAAAAGCACGTACTTTATGAAGGCATAGAACCTTTACTATACATGAAAATGAAAATTAATGAATACACACTGCACAGTAATTTACCTGATAAGACAGACCTCAGAAAATACTTTATGAAGGCATAAAGCTTTCTATAATGAAAATTAAATAGCCGACTTTGCAAAAACTCACTACTTATTTAAAAGAAATATGTAATGTCCTGTTGATTTTGTGTTGTTTTCCTGTTAGTATTCTGCCAGGGTGTGGCAGAGTTATCCGGAATGCCGGGTTATCGAGTGTCGAGTTTTAGGGACTCTACTATATGTATAGTTTCAATGTAAAATAGTGCCGGCACTCTTTATCAGAAACCGTTGCAAATTTAATAAATAAATAAATAAATAAATTTAGTAAATTCTGGTAGACAGTCAAAAAGGATCACGCGCTAGAAGGTCTAATTTCGCCCGGTAGATGCCAAGCACTGGAGGATGTTTACCACCATCTAACGGCGAGAAATGTAACTTCTATTATCTTTGTTTCAATAATTAAAAAATGGGATAAGAATTACTACCGTTAAAGTCGCTGTTACCCGTTAAGATGTTAACGAATCGACTCCATAAAGGCTCACGGAACATGAATAAGTTCAGCAGTACGAGCAAAAAGAACTCTCTCCACACTAACTACGTCATCCCCTAGAGAGTCCGATATGTTCTTTGAGATCTGAGTATTCAGGATATTGTATAAGAATGTGCTGAATACTCAGAGAAACAACATACTCCTCACTATACGAACAGTTAACAACTCGTAATAAATATGAATATGTGAGATGTGAGTGTCCTATACGCAACCGCGCCAAGACCATTTCATCTCGGCAATTGGGTAAATGGATTGAACGTCCCAAGAATAGATTCGTATGTGTCTTTATCTCTGTTTTGAAACCGGCTGTAGTTCTAACGAGTAACCGGTAAGAGATACAGATACATGTATACTGTTATATATATATATATATAATGTCGGAAAAATAACGGAACTTTTTAAATTACAAAAAAAAGAATTAGGTATTTTACCAACTGTAGTTCACTCAAAATACACCCCTATCGCATCGATACACCGCTGGGCACGTTTAACCAATGCTATCGTGCTGCCAAAATGTTTTGAGCTGTGGCAAAAATGCGAACTAAAGCTTACACCCTCACACACCCACGCGTTGAGCCAATAAGGGTTCAACTGTTGTTAAGCGAGAGAAAGCGAGTGGAATTCCTTCAGCCGATAGCAGCGCTTGCAACGGAAGACTAGGGATCAAGTCAATGTGGTATATTTATAGCATAGAATTTTCAATGCCCTTTTTGGGAATTTCCTCAATGTCCCTCGTCACGGCAGACTAGAGTGTGTAACATTGTCATAAAATGTTCTTTTCTCTGCCAATTTTAATTTTGGGAACAGGAAATAGTCACACGGAGATAAATCAGGAGAATACTGAGGATGTGGAAGCACACCTATGCTATTTTTAGCCAAAAAGTTACGAACTGCTACTGTTCTGTGACATGGTGCATTCCGTTTTTTTTTTTTTTTTTTAATCCTTTGTCAAAGTTTCGTGAGTCATATCTTTAGTCGTACTTAATCCATCCGCCATCCATCTCGCAGTTGAATTCAGATCGTGGGCGATCATTTCACGCATTTGTTCTACCAACTAATCGCGATTTTTGTTTCTCGGCTGCCGTGTCGTGACAAAACGCTGTAACTTTGGCGGAGCAGTTTTGCGAAAATGAGCCGTAAAGTTTTCATCAGAAAATGTGATCTGTATCGTGTAGTACCAGTGTAACTAGGCAATAATGGTCAACCAATCAATTTTCACCAAATTTAATCACACAACATGCATTTACGTAACATTACATGTAAAAACGTGCTTCCAAAGTCAAGATACACTGGTTCTACACGATACAGATCACATTTTCTGATGAAAACTCTACGGCTCATTTTCGCACAACTGCTCCGCCAAAGTTACAGCGTTTTGTCACGACACGGCAGTCGGTCTGCCTGGCTTTGGGTTGTCTTCCAAGAACTCACGACCGTCCCAGACTCACGTATAACACTCGAAAACATGTGTACGAGATAAGCACTCATCACCATACACTTGTTTCATAATTTCCAATGTTTGTGTAAATGTGGTATCTAGCTTGAAACAAAATTTAATATTGGCTCTTTGTTCCATCGTGTTTATGTGACCAGATGATACCAGTTACACTCACGTTGCTTGCTTACAACTTGACACTTCCGTTAATCGGTTCTCATGATTGTGGTCTCGTTTCGTTGAGCAGATATCCAGCTTTGCGATGATACGTTGCTTCAATAGATGGCGCTAGTGATTATCTGTAAAGAAAAAAACGTTACGTTACTTTTCCGATATATATACACGGATCACCGTTCCAAAAATACGAATATGTTCCTTTATCTTAAGAGTGGACTGGAGCATGATTCAGTTTCTACATTCTAGCTTTCTTGTTCTTTTGGAGCTGTCAAACAGCGCCCTGTGGCGGAAGGCAGAAGCTCCAGGTATATGGAATATCGCTTGGCTGCCTCTCCCCGCCCCTTCTTGAACGCAGCAGGGGTGCCCTTGCAGGAGGAGGAGTATTTACTAGGATATCTGCTAACCTTTGTTTCGGGAGTGAGCCCTGACCCTCGAAAGAGAGAGAAGGCCGTGGGTGAGAAGGAAGCTTCTTACACTGTGATGAGGCGGGGAAAAAAACTTACTTGAGCTCGCTTTGGAAAGATGGCATGGTTTTTTTTTTCTTCCTGTTTACGATTTGAATACAGAAGAGAATACGTATTTGTTTCATTTTGCCAATTTCATGTTAGAAAATGAAAATAATAATAATTTTGAAATCCAATATCTCGTTAGTAGAATGGATTTCGCAATCAATTTATCTCGTAATCTCCAGGCATGTTAAAACACATTACATTACATTTGGAACAGTAGCATAGAAAGGATGTGTGTTTGGGGGGGGACAAGTTTTGTTATAGGTACATATAGAAACATCATAAACAAAAAGTATATAAACATAAAAATATATAAAAAATTACAAACGTCAAAGTACCAAAGTACATTGTCAGACCTCTTTTGGGGGAAACGGCCCCTCTGCCTCCTCCCTTCCATACGCCACTGATTGGAAAGAAATGTCGCATGTCAATTATATGCCTCACTGGCCAATTTGTTGATAGGTCGTGGAAAACAAAAGTGATAAATCATCAATTTCAAATAGTTCTGCGTCAGTAATTCATATTTGTTATGTTCAGTACGTCATATCCAAACCAAAGAATAAACTACGTGCATTTCTCCTTTTTTTTTCACTCATGTACAAAAGAGTAGCGAGAGCTCCTTCGTGGCTAAGAGGTTAGCATACGCGCATTTGGCGTGTGAGACTCGGGTTCGATTCCCGATGGGAGCTCATGTGGTTCGGATTCCACGTTAATCAGTAGGTCCACATCTCATATAGCCTCGCTGCTAAACGGGACGTTAAGTTCAAAATCAACTCAAAAGAATGGCGATCCGTATTATTTCTACATATTTTAAGATTGAATACATTCTCGTCGCCAGAAAAATATTTTTTTTCCTCGTTCATGTTGGTGCAACTATTTTTCTTTCAACAAATGTTGCTTCTCGTTTGAGATTGAACAGCAATTGAAAGACATGATTGTTTCTTTTCCGAAACCATATATAGTTCTGGAATCCATTTTCCGAAACCATATATAGTATGTTTGCACATTTATGAAGCTCTTATAACAGAAAATAGTCATTAAATTCGTTTTTAATATGAGTTACCTTCATTTTTCTACATCTTTGCACTTCTAGAGACGTTTTCACCTCCTACCCTTGTACGATTCTCTTCCCCAAAAAACTTGACTTGTACTTTGAACCATAATAAGCAATGTGTGAAAGTTTAATTCGAATCGGTTCTCATGTTTGGCAGTTATCGAGTCGACTATTTCGCTATACTCAGTGAAAAATAAATACTTAGTATTTTAATATTTTTTCTTCACTTGTACTAACGAAATGTAACTAAAACCAGGCTCTATGATTCTCGCAACGAGCTACTCTGTAAGATCAAACCAAGGACTTCCAAGCACAAGCCACACGAGAAAATAAACAGCGTCTCAGCACTATGTTTGATCATTACCTCGACGTTATATCCACGGATTGAGTCCGGAAACTCTCGCCTGCTTTCGACGTGTGTGGTCGCAGGTTTAAACCCTGCTGGAAGTCCAACGCTTCGGATGAATACCCAAGTAATGGTTCGGGTTCCACTTCAAACTGTAGGTCTCGTCTCTGTATAGCCTCGGATCAGGAGACCTATAAGCACAAACAGCCGGGATTCTGATACTTGCAAATCGTCACGAAAAGCCTGTTCTACTAAGCTGTTGTGTCAGGAAAAACCATGAAGACCTAACCCAAAATTACACTATATCTAAGTATGTACACTCATGTTCAAAATTATTGTCGCATATCTATAAATTTGTTGTTGATTGTTGAAGGAATATAATTTGATAACGAATTCGCCCGGTATTTCTTATAATGTTAGTATGTATATAACCGGCAAAGACATGTATGTGGCAAATTTCATGTCAAAAAAGAAGTAAATAAGAACAATAAAACGAAAATAAAACTTTCTTGTCCATTTAGCAACATTTTGTTTTACTCATTCTAATTATCGTATTTGTAATTCTTTTCCTATGAAATTTACCACAAATATACATTTCCCTTATACACATAGTATCAGCACTAAAAGTAGCCTCCAAAATTATTATCAAATTTTATTCTTACAAGAAGACAGTTATAGATATGCGACAATCATTTTAGACATGAGTGTACCTAGCTTGAGGGTCCTGAATCTGAATTTTCCATTTTGGACATCTTGTTTTTCATCAATTTCACATACGTTTTTACATTCTTGTTGGAATATACCCCCCCCCCAAAAAAAAATATAATTCGGTCACCATATTGATAAAATGTTCCAGAAAAATTCTTATCACTTTTACAGGCGCCATCTTGAATTACTGAAAATGCTCAAAATGTACATTTGTATACCAGGTAAATTCCGATTCAAGACCCACAATTTAGGTAGAAACACTCAAGAAACATCTGACACAGCAGTGCAAATCGGTGTTCAACATTCAAAGGGGGCGGGGGTAAGACCGTTCCCGTAACCTTTCTTGTTTGTTTGTTTTTTTAAGCGATTTTGAGGCTTATTGTGGGGGGACATCTGTTTCATCTCACTTTCCTTTGTGACGATCGGACACAAATCTTCACATTTCTCCCCAAAAACCACATTTCAAATCGGATTATTGAGGGGACAGTCCCCCCCCCCCAGTTCCAAGATTGGATGGGATATGCCCCCGGGATTTGCGCCAGCGATCTGACATACTGAATTTTTTTGTTTAGATGAATTTCCTCCAGACTATATATAACAACAAAGGGTTGAAAACTCAAAGGAAAGATCCTCCCCCCCAAAAAAAAAACAGTACTCAAATAACGCCAGCGGACAACCCTCCCGCTGGCAAAACCGACCCATCAATGCTGGTACGACGTTGCCTTATGTCTTTCCAAATTGTCAAGAAATGGTCAGACTATTTTTCCTCATTTTTTTTTTTTTCAATTTTTAAAAATCATTTTCGCAACACACTTTTATTTTCCCGTAACTCAGATAAAGTAAACATTTTGCTGCGAAACTAGAGCAATGTAACACAGCAAGCATAAACAGCTATAGAATAATAAGCGAAGCGCTATGTAAATAGTACCTATTGACTATAGCAAAACCAAAGAAATGTACTGTAATAGACGCACTCTCCAATTTCGATAAACATTGAAGTCTATTCTGTAACACAGATCGAATACTATTATCAATATAATAATAAATGTGTCTGATAGAGTGCTGTTCACGAGAAGAGACGAGAAATAAGGTTTCCTTGTCTCACCTCGTAAATTTTGTAAGTCACATCTTGTTTGGCTTTCGAAAATTTTGTTTCTCTAACTTCGAATATCGAAAAAGATGTCCTCGTTTCGTTTCATTTTGTAAATTCACATACAAAATTTATGAACCGATTTTTTAGATTTCCAAACTATGCTATGGATAAGTGTCGTAAGTCTTACAGAACGAGTTTGTCTGCCTGTTGTAGGGTATCACAGCCAAATCAATAGGAGATATCGAGATGCGGATTTTGCAATTGGTTCAACATCCCACAAACAGGTTTTGTCTTCTCTATTAACCCTCTATTCAAACGAGAGGTAATTAAAATTAATCATTTCGGAATGGTAATAGATAGCGCAAAACATTTTTCTGCAATCGATTCATGGTCTCAAAAGTGTATATATTATTACCTTCAACACACTATCGAAACCGGAAGTGGTTCAATTTACAGTACTTCTGGTTTTAATATTCATTTTCCGAGCAAGAACTGTAAAAAATATTGAGAAGGGCATACCTTTTTAGGAAAAGGATATACCTTTTTTGCAATCGATTCAGCGTCCCAAGAATAGATTCTATACCCTCCCTTAACCCCCTCTATTCAAGCTGAAATAGTTCAAATTAACGCTTTTGGTTTTAACACTTATCGCCACTGAACAAAACCAGTAAGAAACAGCTATATATATATATATATATATATATATATATATATATATATATAGATAGATAGATAGATAGATAGATAGATAGATAGATAGATAGATAGATAGATAGATAAATAAATAAATATAGATCTAATATGAACTCAGGAACAGGTTCTTTCATTGATAATATTCCTCTATTACAACCAGTTTTAGATGTAACCGACTACTTCGAAGTTTGAGCATTGTATTCAGATGGTTTGGGAGTCTTCCGTAGTTTTAAAATTCACTTGTCTTAATTTCATCTACAAGTTATCAGAATCCTTCAGCGTAACGAGAGGTTCAGGAAGGAAATGATATAACATTCAAACCGTATGGAATAACGACATGCGTATTCTTCTTTAAAAAAACTGATAAATGTTCTTCACTGTGTTCGTACAATTAATTTATCAATTTATGATTTTTATGCTATGATTCATGTATCAATAAAACAAAGTTTGAGAGCTAAGACTGGGATAAACTAGAGTTGCTCGCCAGACTCGTGAAATTTATCGTCTTGTCTCGATTCTAGTCTCGAAAATGAGACGAGAATTGTCATTTTTCTAATCTCATCTCAAATTTACAAAATACTTACCATCTCGGAGGCAACACTAATATAATACTATATATACTAACAATAAATTACGCTTAATTTGCTCAAGTATAAATTAGAAATGAACATCTGCGTGAATTTGTTATTGTGTTTTTGTCATAATCATGATTTTTTGGGCTGCACAATTCCAATTGGTTGTTTCTTTCAGTCATTACGGATTCAGTAGTTAATTTTTTTTAAAAATCAAATGTGTTCATTTAAAACCTACTTAGGCAGTCTGTAGGACAAACGTAATACGTAAATAATGATAATTATTATTATCCCTTACTGATCACTTTTTTATATATTAGGAATTTTGCAATCGTTTCCTCGTATACAAAATTCTTAGGTATTATGTTTTAATACAGTGCTTTTTTTTTTTTTAAAAAAAAAAAGAACTTTAGAAATAACACAAAAAGAAAAATGTGGCAACTACAGATCTGTCACTCTCACCCACTTTCCTTCGACTAGCAATAAATAAGCGCTCATACTGGGTTTGGTGACATCCTACACCACCCGCGGTGTGTCGGCATGGGACAGAAACCCGGTCACGGAAGACGAACGCATGCCTGCTTTCTCCGGCTGCATTTTTCAACAGAGTCATCTAACGGGAAAATGCTGAACTTTTTAAACATTAATTACTACGAGAATGTGCACTCTTTAATTTAATTAACATTTTCTATGTAGATAATAATTAATAAGAAATAAGAAAATTTTAGGTTTAATAAAGACGAATCAAAGATTATGAAGGTATGCATCTCAATTGCTAATTCTCATTACTTTCTCTAAAAAGCGGTATCGGGTTTAGTGGTAAATCTTGATTTCCTTATGGGGAATTAAAAAATGATATTAATAATTTTGAGCAAATTACACACACATAGTTTATGAATACTTCGTGAATTTGAATAATATTGTTAAATGTGTAAACCTGCTTTACGATTTTCTCCAAATGAGCAGTGTAGGTCGTGATATCATGCAAAATTGAAAAAATCCTATGTTAAATTTATCCCATTTTTCACGGCATCCTCGCAAAGCTCCAGTCCACTCTTAAGTCTTATCCATGCGGCAGTGTCAGGTCTACCACGTCCAGTTTCAATATTCGATTCTCATAATTTGACAGATTACTGTGATTTCATAATGTGCAACGAATCTTTATTTTTTTAAAATCTGTTCGAGAACATTAGATGATGATGTATTAACTAAAGTGTGGTAAATTCTCATATTTACATGAAGCTAGTGGAATTATTGTAACCTATATTATCAGATTAAGCTTAATTTCATATGAATTTTTATTTTTATTTTATTTTATTTATTTATTTATTTATTTATTTATTGCCGTACATGTTTGAATTCCATATAAAAACCAATAATTACGAAAGCCTGGAAATAATAAATTCGCCACAAACACCCCCTCTCTTTTAATAAACCGAGAAATAAACACATTAGAAAAATAAATAAATAAAACAGAAACGACATTATTATGCGCATCAGTAGCAGAATGACCACTATAACGTAAACTTGGTAAAACTCAATTTCTGGCTGCTGTTTTCGCACGCATGGCGTGAAGTGACGTTGCAAGTAACGAACGATAAACCGCTGGCGGAAATCAATAGTGTTCATTATCTAAATTGGGTTAAATCATTTAATTAATTGAGTGACTGGTGGCGAGTTGCTTAACTTCAATTGTTAACCCGTAAAAATACTTCCCTGCTGCACGTTGAAAGTTTTTTTTTTTTTTTCACAGTGTGTTCATCCTATTTTCGATTTCAACATAAAATAGTACGTTTTTTTCAATTTTGTTCATTACGTGTAATATAAATTTAACGTAGAAAAATAGCGTGTTTCTCTTGTTAGTTCATCGTGATCCTGGCTACTAGTACAGATCACTTTCCATGGAAGAACGGAGGTTTCTATTCACCATGACTCCCCGCCAATTTCCCTCTTCATCGTGGCGCAAGAATTATAAACTTTCCAACTATGATATTATAACACTGTAAGTACGGAAGGTCTTGTAAAACTGCTTGTGTCCGTCCTTCCGTCTGTCAATTGACAAGTATCAGAGCAAAACCGGTAAGAAATAATGAGTAGCAAGCCAGAAACAAGCCACTGAGGTTTGGGGGGGGGACATGAATGTGTTAGGGGGGGCAAGTCATTAAAAATTCCCTTACAAATATCTAAGTTATGATTTTTGTGTTAATAATAGCATTTTTATTAAGGTCTGGAAGGGCAACGAAAAGTTTAGGGAGGCCAAGCCCACCCCCCCTCTGGGTGCGGGCCTAATGAGTAGTGATTTCGTAGAATCGATTCAACACGTTTCACGAATAAGAATCCATCTGCTCCCTTAACTTTCTATTCAAACCGGAAGTGGTATAAATGAACCCTATCTTGGTTTCAACGTTGATTGTTGTAGAGCTAACGTGGCAGTAGACAGCGAGAAGTGATTTTTCTTAAATCCATTCAGCGTCCCAAGAATAGATCCTTACTTCCTTAATATATATCTCTCTTTATTCAAATCGGAAGTGGTAGAAATCTACTGGAAGTTCCGGTTTCTACTCGTATATTGATTACCATAGAGCAAGAACGGTGACAGTGATAAATTGTTTTCTGATACAGATTGAGAGCCCAGACAATAAAAATTGCTGAGCAAAGCAACGTTTATTTATAATAATATAATAATTATTAATATAAAATGATATAATATAAAGTATAATTATAGTATAAAATAATAATATTATTTTATAAATAAACGTTACCTTGCTCAGCAATTTGTATTTTTAGTATAAGTTATTCAATATAGCAAAGCTAGTATGAATCAGTTAGTTACGCGAAAATAAGTTCCATCTCGAGTTTGATCCCTTTATTCAAACCGGATGTGGTCAAAATCATCGATTTTCAGATTTAAAGCTGATCGCCACAGTGAAAAAAGGTAATAGCTAGGAAGAAAGATTTTTGATAGTGATATCGCAGAAACGACTTGTAATATTGATTCGTGCCAAAGAAAAAAAGGTAGGAGACAGCGAAAACTAACCTTTTGATATGGATTCAGATGTTTCAAGAATAAGCTTCGTCGTGATCATTATTCCTTTGTTCAAAGTATAAATAGTGGAAATTAACGTAGTTTTAATATTGATTCATGCAGAAAATAGAGAAAAATGACCTTTTTTGACATGGATTCAGTGTTCCAGAATAAGTTTTTATCTTAATCGTTATCCCTCTGTTCAAAGTAGTAGAAATTAAGGACTTGTAGTTTTAATATTGAGTCGTATTTAGCAATAATTCTAAGAGATAGCAATAAACTGTTTTCGATATGAATTCAACGTTCAAAGAACAGGTTATAATTATCTCTGACCTAATCTCTCTACTCTACTGCAATCGAAGGTTAGGACTCCTGGTTTCAGTAGTCTTGAGAGTTTTCTTTTCACATTGTCGTTTTGCCTTCCAAAATAAAGGCAGCTAAAAAGGAGGGGGAGGGAGGGAGGGAGGTATTTACGAATTTCTCGTAAACAGTTACAACGATTTTCTTTCTATTTCATAAACAGTTTCATTTCTTAAAAAAAAAAAAAAAATCCCACACGTGTCCTTTAGGCTAAGGATAACAAATGAATGTGAGTGGTTATTTAAAAAAAATGGTGAAGTGAGAGTGTGGGAAGAAACAGAAGAACCTCTAGAAAATCCACAGACACAATGCTGTTCACTATAAGCTCATGGTTTGGAATCGAACCACGGACCCCCTCATACCAGAGGTTAGCGTTCTACTACCCCGTCGACAACCAGTATTTTATTAACCTTATAATATAACTAGCAGCGTTCACCCCGCTTCGCTGCGGTCACCCCGGAACGCAATAAACGTTGTTACTTAGATAATTTTTACTTTTTCGCTTTCAAGTGATATGATAAAAACCATAGTAGATTGCAGTAAATGTTAACATTATATCGCCTGTCATTTATGTTAACCCGCCGAGTGACACGGTCATGCGGGTTGCATATAAATACGTTTATTTTTACCTATGATGAACTAATAACAAAGGATTTGTACGTTATGGACACTTGAATGGTCAATTATCTCAAGACACTGGTAATTAAAAATTAAAGTGATATGATAAAAACCATCTAGGGTCCAAATCCTAATAACCCCCCAAAAATGAAAGAAATTGGTTCAGCCGTATTAGCGTGATGAGGGAACAAAGGATTTGTGCGTTCTCTTTTATATATAAGATATTAAACTTTTTTTTTTTGCAGGGAGGGGAAATCCAGCAAGGGTTGGTTACTCTTGGAAGTAAAGTTCATATCAGAATCAGACAATTTCACAATTTCCTCCAGGCGGTTGTGATTGTATTTCATAAATATTTCATTTAACAACCCTGCAATGTGGCATAAATCATTTCTCACGGAAAACTCTACACGTGGTAATTTACTCTTATCATATTTCTTTCTGTCTTTCTTTTTTTTTTCTTGGAAGATTTTCTAAAACAACGTTTCAGGTCTTTTTTTTCTTATAGACCCTATCATAAGTAAATAACTAAGAAGTAAAACAGTATATGATTTAATTTACGATATTGGAAGAAAAAACTTCAGTGCAGTGGTCTGTAACTATATTACAGTGTGTCTACTAAACTTCCAAAATGGAATTTCATGACTTTTTCGTGACCTTTTCTTTACCAAATCATAAAATTTTCTAACATTTTGAAGAGCGAATTTGGTTGCGAATTAGGCCGAATTTTCATCCATGCGATAGAAACGTACTTTGCTTGCGATTTGGTAGCGTCTAAACCCACCATAGACATTTTTGGTGGCGAATTTTGACGTTTTATAGAACAAAATTTTCCAATCTGTACTTACATTTGTACAGTTTAAAAAAATCGTGACCCGAAAGCTAAATTTCGTGACTTTTTCGTGACTTTCATGACCGATTTCTGATTTCGTGACTTTTTCGTGATATTCGTGACTTTCGTGACCGATAGACACCCTGTATTATTATTATTATTATTATTATTATTATTATTATTATTATTATTATTATTATTATTATTATTATTATTATTATTATTATTATTATATTTAACTATGCTGCAATATGATATTTGTTTAGTACTGAAAGCTCCTTGGCATTTAACAATGAAGTATACCAGCCACTTATACGAAGCCCATATAGTGTTGACTAGGAGCATAATTTTTTTTTTTTTTTTAGCGTGGGCGATCTTTCTGGTAGCAACCTAACTCTAAATGTCACTATAGCACGGAGTTGCCCTTGCCCAATATCACAAAAGCGTGTGTCTTTTGGGGAGACTTGAAACTGAGATTTAATTTCATTTGAACTTTAATTGAACTGTTGTCTCTTCCATGGAACTTCTTTATTCTTTACCGTGTCTTGTATTTCTTTCAGCTGTGTTTTCTTCTCTCTTCGGTTTCTTTTTCTTCCGTTTGTTCACGTTTTCTCGGTTTTCCTCTTGTGCTTTTCCTTCCAGCTGTGCTTTATCCCCCACCTTTCTCACTTCCAATCATCCTTTCTTCGATCTCCTTCTTGGTTTTATTGCTTGTAACCATACTTTCTTCAGTCTTCCTTTTGTTTTTCCTTTCATCCGTCTTTTCTTCAGTCTTTCTTTCTTTCATCTATGCTACCTTCAGTGCTTCAGTCTTCCTCTTGGTTTTCTTCCTCCCAGCCATGCTTCCTTCAGTTTTCCTCTTGGTATTCTTCCTTTCAGCCTTGTTTTCTTCCCTCTTTCTTCCTTCCAACCATGTTTTTCGTTTTTTTCTTGCTTTTCCTCCTTCATTTCATATTTTCTTCGGTTTCCCTTTTGACTTTCTTCCTTCTATTCATGTTTTATTTTCTTCTTGGTTTTCGTCCTAAACTTCTTGTTCATATACCTTTCTTCACTATTCTCGTTTCTTTCATTTTTGTATAAATACTCTACCATCTTAGCTGTATTGTCTGCATTTTATCTTCTGATGGCGTAACTAATAAGATTTTCCCTATTTTGACATTCGTTTATTTTATCTTTTCTAGTTTTATCCCACACATTGAAATCTGTAGTCTGTAGTAGTAATTAGTGTTAAAATCTGTAATCTCAAACTCAGTCATCTTCAGTGTTACTAGTGAGGTTAAGATTAAATCAAGTTGAGGAAAAAGCAGATGACGTGATGTTAAAATTGATTGAAGTTTGGGAAACACGACCATAGTTGATATTAGTGAGACCATTTACCTTTTTTTTTAATTTTGTAAAATTCGAAGATAACAGGCGAGATTCATAAAAAAATCAGCTCACCAGGATTAGAACCAAGTATGTCTCATATAGAGGCCACGGAAGCATTTATGACAGTATCATCCCGTTTGCAATCCCGAAGTTATTTTTTATTTTTTTTTTATCATCTAAATATTATGGCAACAAAAAAGTGGCCTTAGATTCACTCCAAGTTTCTTGTTTATCGTAATTTCTAAAACGCACTCAAATTTGCACAGTCCCATTCCTTCTCTTGTCTCTGTCTCTCTCCCCCACTGCATCCCGCATTCCACCCGCATGCTTCTCTTAATCCTTTATATAAGTGATCAATAGACGGAAACCTTCCGCTTCCGGAATGAGTCCGGCGCACTTCCTCTGATTGAGCAAGGTCTACATCCCAGATAATTCCCTTCTTTACTCCCTCTCTTACCCCCCTTCCAACTCTCTCTCGTTAGTATTTTCCACGGAGCTTTTATCCACATTCCATAGGAAATGTGGGCCTTCTCCAAAAGAAATCTCTATTCTGCTCTCTCTCTCTCTCTCTCTCTCTCTCTTTGTATGTGTAAGTTTCTCCAGCTAATTGCATTAATTACAAGTAGTTGGGTATCCCTGGTATAAATCCATAAAATTATTAACTCTCTGACAATAGATTTCCTAGAACTACTTAGACAAGATTAAATGATGCTGAAAGAAAGGAGAAAAAAAAAACTTCATAGAACATTTGTGTAGAGCAACGGATTTTATCCATCGGCAACGCGTAATGCCACAAGCAAAACAGTGGAAGCTCTCAATAAAGTGATATAACGCTAATATAAGTAATATTAATTTAATTGGATCATGGATACAAAGAATGCAAACAATAGTAGTAATTAGATGAAGCGATGGCATAGTTGCTAAGGGGTTTGTCTACCAACCGGAAGGGCTCGAGTTCGATCCTGCGTGGGACGAGATTTTTTTTCTCTGTATACGTATCTTGGAACAGAAATGGGGAATGGCGGAAACTTCATAACGAAGAACTACATAATTTATATCGTTTACCAGACACTGTTAGGGTCATCAAATCTAAGAGGCTCAGGTGGGCAGGTCATGTAGCCAGAATGGAAGAAAGTAAGAACGCTTTCAAAGTTTTAACTTGAAGTCCAATTGGAAAAAGACCATTAGGAAGACCTAGGCTCAGATGAGAGGACAATATTAAGATGAATCTCGTAGAAATAGAAACTGGATCCAGTTAGTTAAGGATAGAAGTCAGTGGAGAGCTTTTGTGAACGCAGCATTGAACCTCCGGGTTCTATAGACCATAGAGTTGTTAGTTAGTTATACGTATTCTTGTTTCATTGTTGCTCAGCCTCTTTAAAACGAGTTTCTGGACAAATCAGGAAGGAAGGGGCTAAATATGGCGGGAGCATTGTTCTAATTACACCGCCTATACAGTCAACGACAAGAGTTTTTTTTCCGTTTGGTAAAATTTATTTTGAGTACGATATAACGGTGGTATAGCTGTAACGTACAACGGTGGTATGGTTGAATTGTAAAGAAAATTACAATATTTTTAATGTACTGAAAACTGTACTCAAATTATCCTTCTATTCTGAAATTATTTGCGAAACTCATTTCATCAAACGGATTTTTTTTGTCGCTGACTGTACATGCAGAAGTGAAATAAACTATTGAACCTCACGTCCAAAGTGCCCGTTGGCTTTAAGTTAGCCGCACGTTGATCGGAGGACAGCTACCCAATCTAAGACAGGAGAGAATGCGGAGGGAGAGAGGCCTGAGTGTAGTGACTGTGTGTTCTAATCACAACATTGGAGATGCATTTGTCTAACATGTGCTCGGGTAAGCATGGGGTGCGAGTTTTTGTTCCATTATTCAAAGTTTTCTGCCCGTATACAGAACCCCTCCTCTGGTCAATATGCAACTAGCCTTATAGGAAGTACCTTTACTTGTATTTGAGATGCGCATGAGACAAAAGTTGAGGCAAGAGTCTTGCCTCAAAAATATGCCATGAAAGTAGTGTCTCATCTCAAAAATACTATCTGCTTTTATTTGAAGAGCTCTGTGTCGTCTTAAATCTTGTCTCAAAAATTAAGTTGTCATGTCTCGTTTGATTTAAATTGATATTGAGTTTAACGTTCCTTTGAGCGGCAAGGCTATATGAGACGGAATCCGAACCACATGAGCTCCTCTCGTGAGCAACCCTAACCTATATACTATTTCTTTTACAACATAGCCATGTCCAATGGCAAACCACTGTAGACGTGCTAGGAATAATGGGGAGAAAAGAATACTACAAGCATGGGTGTCCATTTGGTTGATTTTAATTGAAGAGTAGATTTTTATTTTATTTAATGCTTCATGATGATACACAGTCACTGACGAATCCAGCAGAGGGCGGTGGGGCCGATACCCCCCAAAGGTTACCTTTTTTATAAACCTATATATAAAAATATTGCACTACTTCACTACTTAATTCTGATTTGTTGCAAAACTCCTTGTTTTAAGTCTGCATTAATCGTTCAGTCCTGGATTCGATAGTACATACGGTATGTATGTCTACCAAGAAAAAAAAAATCCAATGCAATAACAAGATGAGCGGTTGCGAATGCATTATTTCAACTACGCTCTGGTTCCGTGCCTGACAGGAGAAGTGAAGAAGCTAGATTATGGGGAGGTTCCGTGACCTGAGTGCAATTAACATGTTTCTAGAAGGTACTTCTGTTTGTATGTTGAGTATGCCGTTGGAATCATCAATCATATCTTGATCAGACATGACAGATGAAAGTGTGTATTCGGACTGTCATTGTGTCGAACTACGAAAACAAAGCAATAACTTTGCCTGAAGCAGCTAAAGCTTGGATAAAAAAATCATGTTACCGTCCATATTCAACAGACTTCTCTTCAACTAGCATATTATCATCTCTGCTTTAACATTTGGAAAGTGTTCTATTGGGTAAGTGGTTTCAAGATGACAAAGATGTGTGGCACATTCATTGGATGAGTTCTTGAAATCGCACACAACAGAGTTTTGAGCAAAAGGTTTCAACTTTGACACACCATTCGTAGTACGTAGTCAGAAAGGAAAACTAATTTTTAATTGGATGAATCTTGTCTAATAAATTTGAGCTGACCTATAGCAACAGCTTACAGAGTTGCCATTCAAGAATTTACACGTGAGTTGTTCAGCAAATCCCTGAACAAAATTTTACCTATCTCTGGTTTGTTTAATCAAATCAAGCATGTGCCGGTCACTGTTGCTTAAGTTATTTTTAGGAGTTATTATTATTCGAGCATAGGGATCAATACTAGTGACTGAAATGCAATACCGCTGTTGTCTATTTTACAACTAGGCACGGGAGCTGTAACGAGCAAGGCCAAACATATAATAATGTTAAATACGCATGAACTGGGTATGCTGGTGAATATAATTAATATGTTATATGTTTATTTATTAACCAACTTTTGATACTATTCCAGGGTGGCGAGACATTACGTTAAGAGTCTTCATCCCGGCAAAATTAAAATACCGCTAATTTTACAGTAATTATGTGATATCTTCAAATAGATAAAAGATAATTGAAATATGGAATAAGAGCGCCCTAGACAATATTATTTTGCATGATGTACCGTTACCACAAGTCACCTAGTAGCTTTCCGTTTTCAGCCGTTTAGAGACGCGAAAATAAATGCCGATTTTCAAAATGGCCCGAAATCGAAAGCAGATAAGTGAATCGTGATAACGGTTTCTCATGTAAAATAATATTGTCTAGGGCGCTCTTGTTCCACATTTCGATTATCTTTTATCTATTTGAAGATATCACATAATTACTGTAAAATTAGCAGTATTTTAATTTCGCCGGGATGAAGACTCTTAAAAACACTAAGCGGGAAAAATTTTGTCTGCAAAGCTAAGAGGCATCATTGTAACATTCGGGTCGTGAGCAGGCCTGTATTTATGGACGAGATACAGGGACCAGAACCCAGGAAGCAGGAACGCACGAAGGGAGTAGGTTCTGGGGAACCGGACCTCCCGAAATCCAGACTGTACTGTAAATTTTGTCTAATGATGAGTTTACAAATGTTAATATGCTGTAATTTATTCTCAAATTGAATATGAATTCCTCCCGATATTTCTGAGTATGTGCCTACTAAGAAGACCGAGACTAAAGTATGGTAAGTGGGGGAAAAAGGAGGCTGTTTTTGATGGAGAAATTGAAGGGAGATCTAAACTGAAAACAATGTTCGTACCACGGCGGGCCCGAGTTTTCCCGTTACCACACTACTAGTGGTAGAAGAAGCTGAGTATTGCTTATTGGCTTCTAGCGTAATCCGTGCAGGAAAAGTGACACAAAATTTTGTTGGGGGCTAGATGCGTAATATGCTTAAATACGGTCTGCTGGTGTTACGGATGAGAACCTTAAGAATAAGTAGTCAGAATGTTGGGAAGTCCGCTACCACGAATCTTGAATTTCGATTTGTCCGCACCCACTCGAATCCAAGGTAGAATTGAAATTTGTCACGTGTCATAACAGGCTGTTTAGAGTTCTTTGTAGAAATTATACAATACAAACTCACGTTAAATACAGTTTTGGAGGCTCGGAATTGTGGTCTTTAGTGTTTGTGATACATACAATGTAATAATTGCGCCACTCTCTCTGAAGTAATTTGTTGAGCTTTCCGACTGACGATACGGAATTAAAATCGGTGCCTTGGGTGTGTTCGTGCTGTACGTAACTATGTTGCTATTAAATTGGCGAGTATGACAACTGACTTGGACGCTACTGCTACGTACACAGTATGTAGAAGACAGTTTACACATACATATATATCCAAACAATCACATGTTGCATATAGGCAATTTCCGGAGCAACAACATTTGTCGCCTAAAGAAGAGAAGTTGGTGCGTTTTAGAGAGCTAGTGCCACTCCCTTCTTCTTCAAAGCTGAAAATAGCATTTAGTTTTCTTTCGCAAAGACCCCACCAGACCCCCACGCATCTCATTTCTCCATTTTCCTTCCTTCCTTTACTTGGTTCTGTATTTCTCTCCCCTCTTTTCTCTCTCTGCCGTTTCCTTCCTTTTTGTTCCTGTCCGGTAAATCCCCGAATTCAGTCCCATTTACACTCGCCCGAGAACTAAAGGCGAGGGGCTTCTAATTAACTGGTAAAGTTTCAGGAAAGCCATGCATCACGCCTAATTAATGCCGTTCCTCAGGCAGTTAGTCTAACTCCATAGACCCCGCCCAAATGCCTCCTCCTCTCCACTGTTCTTACTTACTCCTTTCTCCCCCTCCCCCTTTTCTCTCTGTGTCTCACGCACTCACATAGATACACGCAGACAAATATACAACTAAATGTACTGTAGTCCACATTCAATTTCCTACACGGTTTTTACGTAAGTTTCTCTTTCTTTTCCTTTTTTTTAAAGTTCATTCCCAACGTTCTTTTCTTCTCTCATGTCTCAAACTTTTTAACCCGTAGTGCACGTTTAGCTAAAAAAAAAATAAAAAAAAAACATTAAATATTTCTAGCTTTATCCGTAATTACAACAGTGATACATTTTTTTTATTTCTTTCCAATTGGCAGTGACAGCGCATTCCGACGGTGTAACGCATATACCAATACTATATACAAGAAAATTGTAACGGAGAGACACTGGCGAAATGCTCCTCTAATTTTTTTGTTTCCATGATTTTATCTGATTATTGGATGGCAACACTTACTCAAAAAGGAAGAAAAACGAAGACGACAAGTTTTCTACTATCACACAATTACATTTTTTTAAATGTATTTTCCAAGCCCTATATTATATCAAATAAGGGATAAGACAGAAAATTTGTGATGACATTCGAGACGAGACATGTGTTCCGGTAGAAACCAAATACATTTTCGAGACGAGACATGTGTTCCGATAGAAACAAGACACATTTTTCGAGACTCACTTTCATCACACATTTTCGATACACAATATATTTTACAGCATAGTCTCAACACTTTATCTCATACGCATCTGTAGATCAAATTCAGTAAGTGAAGAAAGAAAAAACAAGTTCGTATAGGAGTTGCCAATCTATAATACATATATATTTTTTTTGTATTAAGAAGAAACACACCATAACATTAGTATTGTGATGTGTGGTATTCCAATACAATGTATATCAATACATTTTCCATATCTTAACTGTGAAGTTAGACGTCAGATGGAATTGGTTAGCGTACTATATGAGTGCCTAGAACTCCGTGTTCTTCGGAGCAGTGTAGCGTATATGTTAAAGAGTTCTAAAATTATGCGTAGCATTTTATTAGGATCACACAGTGAAACTTACATATGATTTTGCCGTTAATACTTCCACCCGTCCCTCTACACAATAACTAGAACAAACTTGAATTTCGATATTGCTTTTCTTTTCTTTTTTTTTGTGCAATTGATAGCTAGAGTGGTTACCTCAGCCGAGTTCATCAATAAAGTCAAATCCGTTAACTTCTTCACATGTAACGAACGGATAACTCAAACTGTGGCTATCAACATTCCATTATAATTTATGACATTTCCTAGGTTCTATGCAACCCAAACCGTAGCAAAGAAATGCTGGTTGCCTATAATAAAGGCTATGGAACTTTTCTTACTACAATTACTTCGGCCGAATTCGTTAATGAAGTCAATCCATTACATCTTAACGGGCAATATTGTTATTAACGGTAGCTATCCATATCGCGTTTAAAGCTTAGAACATTCCCTAGCATGTATGCAACCTGCACGACAGCAAGGAAACGTTGGTTGCCTATTAACATTTTTTTCTGTCTTATTTTCAAAAGGAAAGTGAGAAGAAAGAAGAAACTCGGCCTATCTGTCCTCAATAAGGCTCATGATAGCCCGATGTGTAAACTCTTTATAAGATTTTACCATTAGGCCAAATAAATTTTCATGGTTGCTTTCCAACAGTATCTCAGATATGTTCAAGTATGTTTGCAAAAATATAACATATGAGTAACTTTGTTTTAAAAGTGCTTGCATGAAGCAGAATTGTTGATTGCTTATAATAAAATAATGTTTATTTATCAATACATATCCTTTACAGGTTACAAGAAGAAATGTTAAATTATGTCCTACTGGAACAAAATTTCGGGAATTAGCGCTTTTTTTGGGAAATCACAAAACAGTTTTTAGTACTGTTTTACCCACCCGGCGGAAGCTCATGTGGTTCGGATTCTACGTTAATCAGTAGGTCCACGTCCCATATAGCCTCACTGCTGAACGGGACGTTAAACTAAAATCAACTCAACTCAACTCCCCAATACATACAGTAATCATGTAATGGATCTCCGTGTGAAATCAAACCCAGCCTTGGTATTGCTATATCAATTCATTCCAACGTTAAAATACTCCTTTTTCTCTTCTCCCTGAGAAGGAACCCGGAACAATAATGAATGCAAGGAATAAATCAGGGGCGATTTAGATTGTAAGAGTATTGCAGCACTAAAGTGCAGTTAAAGACGGCTGCATATGCTGTAAGCGAAACAAAGGGGAAGATCTTTCTCCAATCACTGTTCTGGTCTTTCACGCTGTTTCTAAGCATATTATTACGATTATAGAGTTATGACTTGTTGAACATTGTAAGCTTGTCGGCAGAGCTGCTGTCAGTTCTTGCAGAATGTTTGACAACAGCATCTCCAATGCAACATTTTCTGTCCAATCGTCAGATGCAAGATTACCAGCGCAATAGTTCTGGCTTCCAGGAGGTGTGTACCTGCAAGAGAATCAACTCTGCAATCAATTTTCTTGTTTGCCTGGTAACACTACTTTACCAACATTAGAACGTTCTGTCTGCCTGCGATACTATTGGAAATAGGAAACGCAAACTGTGACTCATCGAAAGTAAACGTCCCTTTTTAACATCGATGTATATATGAGATGTAGACATACAGCTTAGTATGAAGTCCGAACCGTATGAGCTCCCACGGGGACCGGATCTCCTGCACCGACGGTGCGTGTTAACCATATAATCACAAGGGAGTTCATTATTATTAAACATTCTGCCTGTTGGCAGGTCCTGGGAATAATAGGAGATTCTCCCCTCATCACCTTAGGTTAGAGTCTGGAAATGTTTCTTTCATGTTGTTCGATTTTCAGTTTATTCCTTTAACTCCCAGTGTTTTCTTCTGGTTTTCAAATCATCGAACAAGTTGTGTTCTTCTTCTTCCTATTCCTCATTTTCCTCCCACATTACCTTCAGTTTCGTCGCAAGATGTGTCCAGGATGCTGGATAAGAGCGTCCTTTTCTCTCCTGCTTATGAGTATAAAATTTGTGGAGTTTATATAAACAGACACCAAGTAAAAAAAAGGCTGAGAAACAATGTCAAAGATTGAAAGACAGACACGATTTTTTGCTGTTTTATTTGCTTGTGAATAGTACAATATATATGTTAGATACGAACAAAATTGGGAAGACTTTTATACATATAAACTACTCTCTCTCTCTCTCTCTCTCGCTTTTTTTTAAAAAAAAGTTTGTTTGGTAGGTGTTTGTTAATTTTTCTGACTACTAGAAAACACTGTTTTTTTTTATCTTTTTCTTTCTTACAATCCCCATTAGTTTATTAGTTTCATCTTGCAATCGCTATTTGATAGAGAGATGCAATTAGAAAAATCGGGGAGAGGTCTCGAAAAAAAAAGATGTGGTAGAGAGAGAGGGAGAAAAAAAGTAGATAGATAGAAAGAGAAAGAGAGAGAGAGGGAGAGCTTGGGGTGACTAGAGAGAGAGGGAGAGCTTGGGGTGACTTTTCCGTATGTATTGCGTCTGTGTGTGTGTGTGTGAGAGAGAGATATTTCTCTCTCTTTCACTCTCCATCACATTCCGGTTTTTTTTCTCTTTTTAATCCGCGCTGTGTTTTTACTTTCGCGGCAAGGGTTTTAAATGAATATTAAAACTGGTCCGGATTACCCGTTTCATTAAACTGAGTGCCCTGTAGTCTCCCCTCCCGTTCTCCGTCTCTTACAACGATCTCTTCTTCTTCCCTTACCCTTCTAGTTCTTTTCCGTTAACACCCCCTTTTCACCCTTCCCTGCATTTCCCTCCTCCTCCTCCTACGCCTCGTCTACTTGAAATACTTTTTTTTTTTAAATTCTCTTTCTCATCTTCCCGTCTCGTTCTTCTGCTACCCAATCTGCGTTTAACCTGTACCTTTTTCCTCTTTTTTCACACATTACAGTACTCCAGCTGCATTCCAGATCTAACTCAAGTGATTGTAAAAGGTGACCCTCCCCTCTTTTCCCACCCCTTTTTAATCTGAAGTAAGGAAAATTTAGGGGTTAAAAAAAAGCGGGGCAAAAGCCACCTTACAAATCTTCTATGCACCTAATGTAAAGTGTCTTTCTTTGTCCTGTACACTGGCAAATTTAATAATGAGCCAGTATTAAAAAAGATAGAAAAAGGAAAAAGTGAAATAAGAGATAGGCAATCTTGTTATGCTCGACTCGCTGTCATTGTTAGTCCCAAGGATTACATTCAGGAGCCGGAAGTGTATTGAAATAGGTGAGGGTATAGGAACCGGAACTTGGAGGCTACCGGTATGGTTCTTGCCAGTCTGCCAGTATTTGTAACTGTGCGGCCTCAGCCCTCAATCTTACACTATTCGAATCAACGTGAATGTATTCAGGCAGATCCAACTTCTATAACTTGCGTAAAATTATCCTATTTTAATGAAACTTGGTATATTTATGTTTTCGTTCATTTTTTTTTTTTCAGCAAGCATTTTGTTTGGAGTTGAAATATGTCGAGAGCAAGAGGATAGAAGAACCTAAATTGAACGTTCTGTTAGAAGTTAGCACTATTCCCTTTCGTAGAAATTATTCGCATTTAAGGAATCTAGAAACGCATATAGCTCATGCGCATCCATAACAATGCGCACACACTGAAACGATGAATAAAAAATTGTTGGATAGGTGACTCTTTGATTCTGACAACTTAATTTTGAAATCAATGGCATTTACAGTTTACTCTTTGCACATTAAAAACCCATGAAATCGCGGGTTAACCGAGTTCAGGGGGTGCATCCAGGGGAAAAGAAAGGTCCATCAGATTCGGACCTCCAAATCTGTAATTCTACAGACTTTTTTTTAAGCTGGTGATTAGTGTAGCATAAAGATTTTATCTTACACTTAATTTGTATCCTATTCTTTAATTCATTTCTGAGAATGTAGATGACAGTAGTTATCTACTAGTTACACACGGTACTTGTGTTTCTGGGTATATAATAACAGTTCAGTAACAAATAATGGTAATGTCTTGTAGTATTGTAGTTCTCAGAAAATTGGACTCTCACCCCAACAAATATTTCTGGGTGAGTGCCTGTTCGAGATACACATTCCAATTTCTTGGCAACCAGTGGCAATATGAGATATTGCTCTATAGTACACACCGGTGCAGAATAATTCTAGGTTTCTCCATAGATTACTCAATTTTCACAATTTTCGAAGTTGCCTCTCTTTTCACACCCACACAAGAATTGTAATTATCCAAATTGTATTTACCGAGTTACTAAACTTCCTAAAACTGGAGCACACTGTACAGAAGTCAAAGAAAACAGCAAACACCACTGAATCGGGGAGATTTATCTTGAAATAGCCAAAATATCTTTATTAGCGTATAATATGCGTCTTATTTTTTCAAAGACTCATTTTCAGAGAAAGAAAAATGTGCCATATATATGCCGATAAATATGAACCGTTCAAGCTTTGAGACCTAAACTTGAGCTTATTATTATTATTATTATTATTATTATTATTATTATTATTATTATTATTATTATTATTATTATTATTATTATTATTATTATTGCTTACTAAATGTATCAGGAGTATCTTCCCACAGACTAAACAATATGTAATCTGTAACACAGTAGAGTAATTCGGGTTGTCTAACCTGAGGGACTTTTAGATATTCTATACATTTTTTAACCTCCAAAACGTTTAAACTCCTCCAATCCTTCCCCCCACAAGTCTAAAATCGAGAAAACAGCTTCGTACGTGACTATATATCTTGAAGGTCTATCTGTATACAAAATTTGGTGTCTTAGGCGAGTCCTTTTTAAGCGAAAATGTAATGACAGACACAATCACACCACACGATCTTTTATACATATGTATGGATAATGTTAAACTTCCTATTATGCACTAATTGGTCAAATCAGAGGTTATCTTCGTTAAAATGCCTGTGGTCGTATCCAAGACTTCTGCTGGAACAAGTTTTCTCAATTTTCAGTTGAAAGGTTTGTTGTCTTGTATGGGGTGGTTAATTTGCATCTATTTTTTTTTTTACTGTGTATTATCTACTGTTTATGCCTATCATATCGTAAGATCATGTTCACTTAGCTAAAATCATGATAATTGCTCCCACACAGTAGCGTTGTTTGGGGGAGGGCAAGTGCTGTTATAGGTACATATAGAAAAATTACAAACAAAAAAATATAAACATAAAATATATATAAAAAATTACAAACAGCAAATAATCATAGTACATTGTCGGACCTCTTTTGGGAGGGGCCTCTGCCCCCCCTTCCCTACGCCACTGCTCCCAGAGCATCCCAAGTTCACTGCGAAAAGGGTATTTTCGCAGAAATGGCGCATAATCCCTTTACGCAACACATTCCTTAATTGGCGTCAAAATTTTTTAAAGATTCTTCTGTATATTTTAATAATGTTGCTAAAATAAATCTATATATATAAAAGAGAACGCACAAATCCTTTGTGAACTCATCACGCTAATACGGCTGAACCAATTTCTTTCATTTTTGGGGGGTTATTATGATTTGGACCCTAGATGGTTTTTATCATATCACTTTAATTTTTAATTACCAGTGTCTTGAGATAATTGACCATTCAAGTGTCCATACGTACAAATCCTTTGTTATTAGTTCATCATAGGTAAAAATAAACGTATTTATATGCAACCCGCATGACCATGTGACTCGGCGGGTTAACATAAATGACAGGCGCTATAATGTTAACATTTACTGCAATTTGAAAGCGAAAAAGTAAAAATTATCTAAGTAACAAAGTTTATTGCGTTCCGGGGTGACCGCAGCGAAGCGGGGTGAACGCTGCTAGTAAATAAATAAATAAATAAATAAAAACAAACTCCTGGTGCAACAACCCTAAGGGGACCGATTTGGTGTACTCATGCACTTTGGGGTTATGTTTGTTCAGCACATCGGCTTCCCTTGCAGTTAATGCTGGCTTTCTAGACCGGGTTGCGCTATTTCTTTCGTTCAAGAGCTCCTAATTTGTTCTTACGACGCTGGGTTAGACGTCGCAATGCCAACACTATTCTTAATAATATTGCAACTGAATTTTATTAACTGATCTACTAGAAGTTTTTTTTTTTCTTCAGGAGAGACAAGCACAATCTCGAATACCCACACAATTCGATGCATGTGTGCACATTATATTTTATGTGTTATTATCCATAACTTTATTTACTGCACAAATATACTATAGTATTTCCCGGAGGTTAGATGCCGCGTTCATAAAAGCTCTCCATTGACTTCCGTTCTTAGCCAACTGGTGGCTCAGTGGTAGAGCGTTCACCTCTGGTGCTTGGGGTCTCGGGTTCAAACCCTTCTCCCGCCAAGTGAACTTTGTGGTGGACAAACACCGTGTGCGTGGGTTTTCTCGGGGTTCTCCCGTTTCCTCCTACTTTCTTCATTCCACCATTTAATTCATCTCTCATCATCACCGTCTCCTTTAGCCTAACCGGCATAAACGTGGGACGTAAAACTCAAAAATTTCATTTCATTTTTCTTAGCCAACTGGATCCAGTTTCTACTTCGTATTCCTATCTCTGCGAGATCCATCTTAATGTTGTCCTCCCATCTGCGCCTAGCTCTTCCTAATGGTTGCTTTCCTATTTGAATTTCCACTCAAAACTTTGAAAGCATTCCTACTTTCTTCCATTCTGAGTACATGACCTGCCCACCTGAGCCTCCGAGACTCCTAGCAATGTTTGGTAAACAGAATAAATTATGCAGTTCTTTGTTATGAAGTTATATATATAAATAAAATCACTCTTATTAGACATATAAATATATATAAATAATTTTGAGTTGTATCACACTTTTTATTAAAGGAGCAATTTTATGTTAATATCATATATATATATATATATATATATATATATATATATATATATATATATATATATATATATATATATATATATATATATATATATATATATATATATATAATCGAAAGATTAGAGGGAAAGAACTTGAATTAAATTAAAAGACAACTGCAGTTATCTTTGCATAATATTAATTACTGATTTCTTGTGGGAAATCTCTTTTAGGAAGTCTGACTCAATGAACGAGCGTTTTTCTTCCTGTGAGAGTCCATTCCTGTCAGCATATAAAGCGTATTATATCAGAGAACCGGATACTTAAAGACTACCAAATGAACCGCTTGCCCTCTATACCTTGTTTTGTAGTGCCGGGAGCTGACCTCTGCATAAGACAAGTTTCTCTTCGTGAAATACCTTTTATGCCCCGTCTGCTGTGTGCTGTTTCGAGAAAGATCTCCTGCGCCCACCCAGACCCCTTTTTCTTTTACCCTTCAGCAATTGTACCTCATTCTCCTCTTTAGGTTTCACATATGTACGTACGTACGTATATCCAGTATGCACTCTTGTACAGTTCCTATATTTTTCTCCCTTCCTCGTCTTTCTTCTCTCTCTCTCTCTCTTTCTGTGCACGGCCCTTTCCGCTTGCTTTGATCTAGTAATTAACCTGGTCTGAACCAGCATCTCGCCGACACCATACTACTCATCACAGTTGCCAACTGACACAACATTTTTCCAGATACATTGATAACAGATAACAATATTTTCTTATTTGCATCATTGTTAAAAAAAAAAAAGACAGCGAAACAACAGATTTATCATAGCAATAAATAATTTTGATTTTCTGACTTTTTTCAACTTTATCAACTTTCAGCCAGGGGTAAAAATGAATCTGAAAAAGAAGGGGGATGCATTACGTCACGCCGTCCCCCGTGCCTATCTTCGCTCATTGTATTTTTTTTAGGAAGTGGAGGAACGCCATAAATACTTTTTGGAAGTGGGGTAACGGCGTCCCCCCACGTTCCCACTCACTTTTACCCTTGCTTTGAGCTAAAGATTTCGTGTAGCCCCGGTGAACCAGAAACGTAGAATCCATTAAGGATATAAGGCTAAGCCTATCCAAATATTTATATGTCAAATTCAAAATAATGCTCCTAATCATTAATGCACTGTGATTTATTAATATACGATTCATTTTAAAATGTTCCGTATAAACATGAGACAAGCAATAATAGCTTTGCACGGTTCTAAGAACACTGTGAAGATTATTCCTTCAGTTGTTTAACGCATGAGAATGGGTGGAGACACGATCACTTCCTCTCGTTTCCAGTAGAAGAAACTGTTGAGCGCAGTTCCCCTCCGGTGCTTGGGGTCCTTGGTTTGATCCCACCTCGCGCCGTGTGGACTTTGTGGTGGACAAACACCGTGCTCGTGGGTTTACTTGGGCTTCTCCCGTTTCCTCCCACTTTCTTCATTCCACCATTTCAATCATTTCTCATCATCACCGTCTCCTTTAGCCTAACCGCCATAACCGTGGGACGTAAAACGTAAAGATTTCATTTTTTATTTTTTGTTGAGCGCAATACATGAATTCGAAGCGAAGCGACGAAGGTAGACGAAGTTGACTAAGGCTAGCATTTCGTGAAGGTTCGGCAAACGTAAGCAACAGTCAAAGCATATAGCGTTTAGAAAAGGAAGCGTGAGATTTCGCACTATTTTTGTGGTTCGTTACAGAGCTTTGAAATTAAAATGAAATAAATGACATTCGCATTCAGTAACTTTCCAACACTGACAGAAAAGGAACAAAATAATAATAATAAAAACGAATGTTACTATGCATAATACTAATAATATACAAGTGAACTATCATTTTTTTTCTTTCATAGTCAATATTCAACTAGCTAACTACGTACTTCTGTCAAACCCTATCTATACTATTATTAAAAGAGTAAATGTGACTCAGTGAGTCGCCAACGCCCAGACCGTACTATTCTACTTAGAAACGTGAAATTTGAATACAAAATTCTTCTTTTTTTTTATCTCAAAAGCAAAGGATAAGCCGGTTTTATCTAAGGGATGAACCCGTGAATGCTATATAGAAAGCACGAGCGTTAGCCACTTAGCTATGAAGGGGTACGCAACCTACAATAATTCTCTAATCAAGAACAAAGTGAAAAATAATAATAAAAAGTGCAAATAACAGACGATTAGATGATACTATTTACTCGTTTCTAATTTTAACACAATTTATTTCTAGATTATTGGGACGATACCGAGAACGAAACAAGATCTGTTGATCAAGACGAGATCCAGAACGAGATGGCAATTTTTGACTTGTAACGAGATAGAGATCAAGACATCCATCTATCTGTCAGTCGAGACGAGACCGAGACTGTATGAAGTATCGTCTCATCTTGTCTCGATACCATGCCTAATAAGTACTCCTGTTCTCACATTTTGAAACAAACTACGAACAAAACTTCAGCACTTATACAGTAAAAAATGGTTGTTTTAATTCAATTCAAATTTAACACAGGGCAGTGGTTCCAGCGTGACTACCATTATGCGGTGTTAATCCAACACAGACCCCGCGGTGTTAGCTTTTAACACAGGCGGTGTATTATGTTTTTAACACAACCGGTGTTGAGCGGTGTTAACTTCGGATCTGTGTTATCATTTTCAGTGTTGATTCGACACCATGTCAGGGTCTTTAGTGTGGAGAAAAATGTTAAGTGTTACTTGTGACGGTGTTCCACCAACACGAAGAAAGTAATACAGTGTGTAGTGTGTTAATTATTTTGTGTTAATATTACACCATGTCATGTATTAATATAACACAGTCCCTGTGTTATTTTAACATCATTTTCGTATTATTTCAACACACAATCTGTGCCATAATTCAAGGTCAAAGCCGTATAAGTAACACCGTTTTGGTGTTAATTTAACACTACCTGTGTTAAAATTCAAGGCCAGACCACCAGATTAACACCGTTTTTGGTGTTAGTACGGCACCTATTTCGGTGTTGAAATAACGATGTTATGCGGTGTTAATGGAACCACTTTTCTGTGTTAGAAAAGCTTGTGATGTGCATGCTTACGATTAGCGAAGATTCTACTTTTAAAATAAGAATAGTAAACTACAGAAAGCTTCATTTAGAAATCTTCATAAACTTTTTTGTCGTCCTTCCCAACACTTATTGTGAAGTATTTCTTGATGGTTCGAAGCACAACCTTCACCAACAACTTGTTCAAGAATGATAGGAAACTCTTACCTATATACTTATAGTATGTTTGCCTCTTAATCGTGTTTCTACTGGTTTTCCGCCATTTTTGAAAACACAGTCCACGATGTTGACTGGTGAGATCTAGTGCAGTATAGAAGTGACAGTGATATGGTGTTGTTTCTCGCTGTTGACATATTTCTTCAGAAACATTATGTAAAACAATTGAGAACACATCACGCGGTTTGCACGTTGAAATTTTGCGAATACCTGGATTTGTTTAAGTATTTCTTTCTACTGTGTTTAACTGTAGCTTCAGTATATAAGCCTTTATAATTAGATGGCTAGCATATTTGGCAATCACGCAGAAAACAACACCAAAGATTCCACACTTGTGTTAATTTAACACACAGGATGTGTGTCATTTCCACTACCGGCATTTGACACACAACTCCAAATGGAGAGTGAGTAGTTCCTACCACCTATTTCTGTTATATTTTAACACAATTGTATTATCACATAGGCATGTCGTTGAAATAACACAACGATTTTTTAGTGTAGGAAATTTATTTATTTAACAATCACCAGATACAGCTCAGAGACCATTTTATACTGGATATCTAACAACAACAATAACAATGGAAAGGATTTGGGAAGGTATCGGCCAGGGTTATTTAGTAGGTACCATCCCGCTGTTTGTCTGGTAGTACTGAGGAAAACCCTGGAAAACCCCAGTCAGGATGGTCGGTATCGGGAATTGAACCCGCGACCTCCCGAATGCGAAGCCAATGCTCTACCACCTGTGCTACTTCTCAAATTGCAATTAGCTTCTCAAATATACAGAACCACTCAAGTCCGCCATTCTCTTAAGAATTCTAGTACAAATATACATTCCAACCCTCTAGAAGAATCCGATCCTCACTGAATTTAAAGATACAAATCCCACAGTTCAAGTGTGCACTCAGTTCTAACAGCACCCAATTCTCTAAAGAATCCAGTCCTTCAGCGAATTCAAAGGCATAATTACTGCAGCTCAAATATGCACACAGTTCTTATAGCACCCGATTCTCTAAAGAATTCAATCTTTCAGGGAATTCAAAGGCACAAATTTTACAGCTCAAACATACACCCAGTTCTAACAGGACTCGAATCTTTTAAAAAAATTCTATCCGTCAGCGAATTCAGATGCATAAGTCGCGCATTTCGATATGCACCCAATTCTGTAGGGAATTAAATCCTTCTATGAATTCAAAGGCACAAATCTCGCAGCTCAATATGTACTCAGTTTTAACAGCGTCCATTTCTATAAAAAAAATCCAATTCTTTAACAAATTTAAAGGCACAAATCTCGCACACGTATGCCTTCAGTTGTAATAACGCGCGATTCTCTTAAGAATCCAAATCATCCGTGAATTTAAAGGCACAAATCCCGCAGCTCAAATATGCACTCAGTTCTAACATTACCTGATTGTTTAAATAATCCAATCCTTCATTGAATTCAAAGGCAAAAATCTGACTACAGCAGTCGAATCTGTAAAGGGTCAAATCTATAATCGAATTCAAATACATAAGTCACGTAACTCAAATATGCACAGCGCTATTCTCTAAATAATTGAATCCTTCAGCGAATTCAAAGGCACAAATTTCGCAGGTCAAATATAACTTGCTCTAACAGCACCCGATTCTTTAAAGAATTCAATTCTTCAGTAAATTCAAAAACAGAAATCCCGCAGCTCAACTATACACTCAGTTCTAACAGCGCCTGATTCTCTAAAGAACTTAATTCTTCAGCGTATTCAAAGGCACAAGTCTCGCTGTTCAAATATGTACTCAGTTCTAATAAGCATCCGATTCTCTAAAGAGTTAAATCCTTCAGCGAATTTAAAAGCACAATTAGCGCAGCTAAAATATGCACTCAGTTTTAGCAACACCCGATTCTCTTAAGATTCCAAACCTTCAGCGAATTGAAGGGCACAAATTCCGCAGGTCAAATATGCACTTAGATCTAACATCACTTGATTCTTTAAAGAATCCAATCGTTCAGGGAATCCAAAGGTCCATATTTTATAGCTCATAACATACACTCAGTTCTAACAGCACCCCAATCTCTAAAGAATCCAAATCGCTCAACTCAAATATGCACTCAGTTCTAAAGCGTGGGACACAATCCAGCGTGTGAGCTGAGCGAATGAAATTAAGATGGTGACGCAAGGTTGTCGTGTGGTAAAGAAGTATGGATAAGCAGACACACTAAAGAGCCAGCAGGTGAACAGGCGACAGATACATCTCGTATTTTGCGTTAACAAGATAGAAAAGACGTGGCAACACTGCATCCCTCTCATTTGCTAACAGCGTTTAAAGAAAACTCAGAGCACCGCCTTCAAACTATAAACGTTTTCGCTTAGCATAACAACCAGATTCTCTAAAGAATCAAATGCAAATGAGGTGTGTCAAAATAAGTGCACTAGGGCATAAGTAACAATTGTTGTTAAAGCCACTAATAGAATGGTACTCTCCAAATATTCAGATAATAGGCGAGAAACTGTTGTTTGTTGAAGTTCAACGTCCCTGTTTAACGTTGAAGCTATATGAAACGCCGACTTACAATTAGGATATGGCTATTCGAGAATTCGTTTCCGATGCGTTACGCCCCGCAGCGAACGCGACCTACGTGGCTACTCGGTAATTTTAATTTCGCCAGAGTTATAAATCATACTGTAATCCAGTTAGGGTTCCCAGGTCTTTCTTTTCCAGGTCTATAATAGCAGAGTTCCAATACTGTGCACAAAGCATCTTCCAAGGAGTTGTTTCTTACTAAAATCCCGTTGCCTGGCAACACATTTTCTTTTTTTTTGGCCTTCCTTTGGACATCTTTTAAACAGGAGGCAGTCTATTGTTCCCAAACGCACCAAATACACTTGAACCGACGTTTTTTGCGCGTTTTTATTGCTTTCACGTTTGGAGCGCATTCTGATTAGCCATCCACATTTAAATACATGGTCAGCGTATTCCAACCCTACTCATGAGTAATTAAAACGCGTTGTGAACGCTTCGAGTAGCCGCGCAGTGAAATCAGACCATAATAGGTCAAATTACAGTGCTATCTCACAAGGAATCGAACCCGCGACTCGTGCATTGATGGCGAGCAAGCTAACCACTAGAAAAACAGGGAGATTGCGAGTCACAGAAATAACAGCATTAGTATTTCTCCATGTGAGTGTGCTCCTGCTATTTTTATATGTCTCGATTTTTAGACTAGCAATTGTCCCCAAGTATTACTGTGGTCAATAATACTAAGCGTTCTTCCTTCTGCACATTTTATACAGAATTCGTCTGAACTCGATCTCTTGCATGAAATTCGATCACCTTGTATGAGCATCTTTGTGAAACACAATTACCGCTTTTCTTCAATTCTAGGTCAGTGAGCATCTTAGTAAACCACACCACCCCTTTTCCTTAAATTCTTATTTTATGGGCATCTTGTTGAACCATCTCTCCCCTTTTTTCTTCAAGTCTAGGTCACTGGTCATCTTAGTGAACAACTCTACCCCTTTCCTTCAATTCTAGGTCAGTGGGAATCTTAGTGAATCACTCCACTCTTTTTCATCAATTCTAGGTTAGTGGTCATCTTAGTGAACCACCCCACGCCTTTTACTTCAGTTCTAGGTCAATGGTCATCTTAGTAAACCACTTCACTCCTTTTGCTTCAGTTTTAGGTCAGTAGGCATCTTAGTGAATCACTCCACCCCATTTTCTAGATCAAACATTTAAAAACATTGAAACACATGTTTAATTTATTCTAAATGAAAAATCTAAATTCCAAATTTCATATCTCTAACTTTAATTAATTCCGAGATAAGGGGATCCATTCCGTAATGGTTTGCGTCAATGAAACGCAATATCTCCGTTTTACTTTGAGATAATAAGCATAGCAGTTATAATTGATTGTTTTTGTAAGTTTTGCGTTACGTTACGCGATGCAATTTTGCGAAAGTTAGTACGGAATAAGGTCCATGTACATGTTATTTTAGTAATTACAACCTACACAACATTTCTTTCCACACCTTTTCTTCTCTTCTGGGACAAAAATCTAAAAAAGCCGAAGCACATATTTAATTATTTTACATGAAAAGTGTAAATAGCAAATTTCATATCCCTAACTAAAGGATATTTCAATATATGGACATCTTACTATAATAAATGTAATCCCTAATCTTTATCTTCCAATCCCCTTGTCTTCCCTTGTAGATATATATATAAAAAAGGCTAAATCATCTCGTAATTAATTTGAATGAGAGGACTAAATCTGTAGCTCCAGTGGTTTGGCTTGAGATTGATCAGTCAGCCAAACCATTCATTCATGACTGTCATTTCTTTTATATACTGTATACCTTAGAGATCACTGAAATGCCCATTCTTCACACAAGGAGAATAGGTTTTTTTTTTTTTTTTTTTTTTTTGAGAATTACGCATTTCAACTAAAGCGTAATGATATAAATAAGCAATACCACTTCTTCACCCACCCACCCCCGTCCCTCATCGAATGAAAATTACAGATTGTATGTCCCAGGATTCTATCCTTTCGGCTAAATGAAACGAATGAGTAATGGAAATGAATGATTACGAAATAGTTTTTTGAAATGAAAATTGGAGGAGGAACAAACTTGTGTGGCCGGGGATTAAACCACAGACCTCTCACATCAGAGGTAAACACTTTGTTACTGAGCTGCCCTGTTCCTCAATATCTTGATTCTGGAAACTTTTGTGCAGTTGCTTCATAGTGCTACTTCAGCACCGAAAACTTACTCAGTCGGGAAACGAAAAAGATTTCATTTTCGTCAATTTAACGTTTCATGATTATGCCCTTTAGGCTAAGATAAACGATGATTAAAGCAAGTGAATGATGATGGAAGAATTGGTGGAATTGCAATGTGGGAGGAAACGGAAGTACCTCGAGAAAATCTACGAGTACGTTGTTGTCCACCACAAACTTATTTGGTCGGGGATCGAACCGGGACCCCACGCACAGAGGTAAGCGCTCTACCAATGAGCGTACCGTGTCCCCGTCGGGAATCGAACTCATTGCAGCAACTACAGTTTATATACTACTACTATTAGTGATAACAGTAACTGCAAATATCTAGGTATTTTTAAAAAGTCGTTATTGCACATACATATATACTTTTATTTCTCATAATGTCTCATGAAACAGTTAGCAACAGTGTGTATGTTGGTCTCTCTGGGTTTCTCCACGTATCGTTTGTAGTAGAGAATTGCTGGAAAGGGATACAGTGAGTAAGATGAGTGGGAGGAGGGGGAGAAACGGTCAGCTCCATATTCTCTCTCTCTCTCTTTTTCTCTTACACACACACACACAAATACATAGTACATAAATACATACATACATGAAGGTCTAGGGTCAGAGCGGTGGGCGGCCTTGCAACCGCCAAAGGCCCACAAAGAGCGAATGCTGCAACGATAATGAGGCTGGTTTGCGTAATTGGTCCCGATTAACAATTCCGTTCACTGGTCAGAGTTATTTAGCAGCGACAAAGAGAATACAGGAGAAGGAGTGAGTTGAGTTGCTACTTCCAAGCACACACACACACACACACACACACACACACACACACATATATATATATATATATATATATATATATACCGTAGTCCACCCCCTCGTGATGTTCTTCCTCCTGCTCCTCCGGGAGCGCTCCCGCATCTTGTGGTTCTTCGGGAAGCGGGTACAGGTCGGTCGCACCAGTAGAGAGACCAGCCACTTTTCGTTCCATCCTCTTCATCTTCTTCTTCAGATCAAATTCGCCGACCCGTATATGTTGTTACGGCTGTGAACTTTCGACTACCGCTGTATTGTGTTTGGTGACTACCTTTACAGGTCATAGACAGCCATTTTGCTGTCGTTATGTCGCATCTTGCTCTCATTTCACGCCTCAAAGCTTGCTTGCTGCACAGACGATTTGGGGAGCGAGAGGTATATTCATTCTCCCATCAACAATCGCTGTCCAGGAACCAAAGGATCCAAAGTTCAATTCTCGAGGACAGCTTGATGTCTCTTTAAATTAGACTTTTGCTAAAGTAAATTACTAAAATAAAATTTGAGACCGGCCATTAATTAATTAGTGCCATAATAGACAGAGACCGGCCATCATATAATTAATTAGTGCAAGCTTTGTGAAGTCAATGGCTTAAACTTAAGGCAAAAAGAACGGTTTTTAGTTGCTCCTGTCATTATTTTATTATTTTCTTTTTCTTTATACCACCAATACTCATTTTTAGAATCCTCGTGTACAGTGGTGGATTTTGAGGAAAGTTACATCCGTAAAAATTTAAATTTTATTGCTACAAGCTGTGATACGAAAACTTCATGTAGCTTCAGAAAAATGTAAAATGCATTAGTACATTAGGTAAGCCTTTTTTTTTTTTTTTTTTGTACCAATGTAGCTTCACTCAAGATCCGCCACTCTTCGGATACCAATTTGTATTTGTTTCTACGAGGGGGGAATCAGGAACTAAGGTTACAAAGCCGATATTTCTGGAGTTTCGAATAAGGAATAAGGAGTGCGCGGTAATTTCAATACATGGGGTTGGCAACTGTGCAGACGTATAGGCACCCACCAACTACGGTTCTAATTGTATGTAAACACAAGTGGCGACTCGTTTGGAAAAGTAGTGTCGCGGAGAAGTTCGCTCAGTTATTCAATTTCTGTGGGCGAAACATGCAATCGCGACTAAAATTCACCGGCAGGTTGCAGACGTTTTACGGAGAGATTGTAATGTCCCGTCATCATGTCACAGAATAGTGTCGAAAGTTTGTGGCTGGTAGAGAAAACGTCACCAACGAGAAGCGCAGTGGTCGACCCAGCCCGGCATCAACAGATTCAGGAGCCAACAGGAGCTGATTCTGGACAAGCGACTTTCACCTGTTCCCGCAGTTGAAGGAGTACCTCGCAAGCCGTCGCTTCACTTCAGATAAGGAGGTGAAACACTTCGTGACAACGTGGCTGAACACGCAAGGACAGGATTTTTATCAGGAAGGAATCTTCAAACTCATCCCACGATGCGACAAGTGCCTCAACCGATATGAATACTGCCGAAAAATAACCTAATGTAGGTACTACCTGTTGATTGTATTGGTTGTATGAAATAATATATATACACGTTTCACTGAAGGTTTTGTAACCTTACTTTCTGATCACTCCTCGTATTTAAAGTTCTGTAAATGAGAAAGAATTTAAAGATACAGTATTATTCAGTGGAACTTAACGTTCCAAGCCTCATAAGAAACTTATCTGTATATTACTAATTCTTGCTTTGGAATTAACTTCGGTTTTTAAAAACAAAAATACATAAAAAAACTCGACTTCTGACTAGGGATGTGCACGAGAGAAGATTTGTGGCTGTCTCGTCTCGAAAATGTGCTGTAAAATTGATACCTCGACTCAAAAAATGTATATTTCTCTATTGGAAGAGCCGTGTCTCGACTGGAATTTTGTCAGAAAAATCCTGTCTCGACTCGTCCCTACTTCTGTCCAAAACTAAACGCTTCTGTTAGTAACCTTGTATTATAGCTTCGACAGGTGTATCGTTCCCTCCATCAAACAGATCATTTTATAACATCTCTAATGGCTGAATATGTATCTGATGGACATAGGCGTAACTAGATGGGCAGCAGGAGTGATTATACACCCCTTACAATGCTGTTGGTCCAGAGGCTGCTCAGAAGAAGAGAGGCAATCCTTCCCCATCCAAAAATGTCTTAGTTCCACAAATACTGTTGAAGGAATGACACATTACTGACATGTACTAGACTCATGATCCAGAGTTCGATTACTGGTGAGAGAAAGCATTCAAATGCGTTACACAATGGTTCAGATTCCTTGTCCATGCCTCGTATAGCTTAGGTACTGAAAAGGAACACTAAACTTGAATAAAGACAAACATACCAGAGCCTTTGCACCGCCACTGTCACTCTGGGTGTTACGGTAGAGTTCAAAATTCGCTGCTTAACAATTAGCAAAATACCAAGATGTAAACACGCAAAAATTAATGGGATTTCTTATCCATTTGTAAACAGATACAATTAATTAGTTGTTAAGAGATTAAAGAACACAGTCAGGTTGACGCTAGAGACATCTATTGTTATCCATGTTAAACAGCAAATGAGTTGCTCAAACAAAGGAACATTGTAAAACGAGGTTCTCTCTCTTCGATATTTGTCTTCAAAATACGGTTTGTTATCTTGGTAGGTAACTTTCAAAAAACGCATAATGAATATGCAATAAATCTGGACTGCGAAGAGGGAGTAATTAATGTTCTTTCTTGTTTTTCTCTTATTGTAGTGTTCAGAAAACAGAAAGTTACATGCTAATGAGTGGCATATCCTAAGAATAATGAGGATAAGAGATTTTTATGATAAAAAACGCTTCAGGGAATGAAAAATAGCCGACGTAGCGTAGTTGTATAAACATACATTCTTACATCTTACATATCTACGTATACTGGATAAAGAACACATTAGAAAAAAAAATCTTTTGTTTGACCAAACTTGGTATGTTTAGCAAGTAACGTGAAAAGTTATATTCAATGTATCCCTCTCCTTATTCCCTTCAATTTCCCCCTTCTCCCCAATGCTTCTGTCTGTGATGTGAATGGGAACAGGTGTTCTTTGGAAGGGTTGAAACATAGGAGCGGTCAGAACTCAAGATGATCCTTCATCCCCCTGGCTTTTGTATCCCATGCATCGCTGCCAACACAACGCGTTTATTCATTCAAACACATGTTAATTAATACAGCTGATTAACGTCCCAATTATCAACGCTCTACGTTTTTGGCGAGGAACGAGTGAAAAGAGTGAATCCCGAGGTAGAAACGAAGGAATGAGAGAAGGAGGCGGATTCCGAAAGGAATGCTCACTGTCGTTTCTGGTAGCTCCTGGGGAAAAGTACAGATAACAAGAGTAGTAGAAAATTCAGCTTACAGCGAGAATTGTCTTCTCTCTATGGCTTTATCGATAGCAAGGAGACATTCAGTAGCCGGTAGCTTACAGAACAGGTCGCAGATAGAAAGCAATCAAATGGAACCTTACTTTCATCACAGCATTGGACTTTGCGAAATGTATCTTCTAATCTCAAGTTTTACGGTGTATATTTTTATTCGTTGTACTTTATATGTCACTTTAAGAGAAACAGAACTATCGTAAATTATATTCAAAAGCATCGTAATTCTTTACGATTTTTTCATGTACGTTAGCCACGAAATATCTCATGCGTGAGAGTTCATGCCACTTTTTTTTTTCTTACATCCATCATTCATTAGAATCTAGGAAATATAGTACTTAGCGTAGATAGGATTTATATAATGGAGACTGGAGATTTAATTACATTCTAACTATTAGTGTTCTCACGATAATGTCCTTCAGGCTAAAGAAGATGGATAATGGAAACAAAGAGAAAAGCTTTCATTTTACTATATACTTCTCTATTTCTGATTTGTCAAAGCAAAAGTTTAAATTGCAAAGTTCTCCAAGGAAAGAATATAAGTTATCTAAGGAAGAATATGTTCTATAACCTCCCTTTATTAACGCCAATAAATAGAACAAGAAGTCCTTAAATTGGGGAGCAATATAAACAGAGTATGAGAAAGTACGGAGCGGAGCATGTTCGGATTTATTTTTTTAAGCGAACTCAAAATTTGATCTGTCTTTAAAGGGAAATATATATTTTGGCATCAAAAGAAGTCTTATTAGATGTTTTCACACTTGTTACATAATAATTCATTACATATCCTAGGTGAAATACTAAACCAAAATATAAACCCTTCATTTTCTCTGGTATCTATAAATATGTCATTTGTGGCCAATAAACTAATCCTTTTCTTTGTAATATACGTATTTAAAATTATCTACAAAAGTGCACGAATAGCCTTTCGATTCTGTACAGTTTTAACATGCATCTCTTGAATTTGACTCTGTTATGGTGAATATCAATCACGATTTATCCTTTAATTATTAATTTAATTTGTCCCTGGGCGAAGTTTCAAAATAGTCTCTTGAATTTGACTGAATTATTAAATATAATGTCGATCACACTTTATCCTTTATTGATTCAATTTGTCTCTGGGCAAAGTTTCAACATCCATCTTTTGAACTTGACTGGATTATTGTGAATAATGTTAGTTACGTTTTATCCTTTCATTGTTGATTCAATTTGTCTCTGAACAAAGTTTCAACGTCTATCTTTTGAATTTGACTGAATTATTGTGAATAATATCAGTCACGATTCAAACTTTGATTATTGATTGAATTTGTCTCTGGACAAATTTTCAACATCCATCTTTTGAATTTGACTGGATTATTGTGAATCATATCAGTCTGATTTCATCCTTTGATTATTGATTGAATTTGTCTCTGGACAAATTTTCAACATTCATCTTTTGAATTTGACTGGATTATTGTGAATAATATCAGTCACGTTTCAAACTTAAATTATTGATTGAATTTGTCTCTGGACAAATTTTCAACATCCATCTTTTGAATTTGACTGGATTATTGTGAATATAATCAGTCACACTTTGTCCTTTGAGTATTGATTGAATTTGTCTCTGAACAAAGTTTCAACATTCATCTTTTAAATTTTACTGGATTATTGTGAATAATATCAGTCACGTTTCAACCTTTGATTATTGATTGAATTTGTCTCTGGACAAAGTTTCAACATCCATCTTTTGAATTTGACTGGATTATTGTGAATATAATCAGTCACACTTTGTCCTTTGAGTATTGATTGAATTTGTCTCTGAACAAAGTTTCAACATTCATCTTTTAAATTTTACTGGATTATTGTGAATAATATCAGTCACGTTTCAACCTTTGATTATTGATTGAATTTGTCTCTGGACAAAGTTTCAACATCCATCTTTTGAATTTGACTGGATTATTGTGAATATAATCAGTCACACTTCGTCCTTTGAGTATTGATTGAATTTGTCTCTGAACAAAGTTTCAACATTCATCTTTTAAATTTTACTGGATTATTGTGAATAATATCAGTCACGTTTCAACCTTTGATTATTGATTGAATTTGTCTCTGGACAAAGTTTCAACATCCATCTTTTGAATTTGACTGGATTATTGTGAATATAATCAGTCACACTTCGTCCTTTGAGTATTGATTGAATTTGTCTCTGAACAAAGTTTCAACATTCATCTTTTAAATTTTACTGGATTATTGTGAATAATATCAGTCACGTTTCAACCTTTGATTATTGATTGAATTTGTCTCTGGACAAAGTTTCAACATTCATCTTTTAAATTTTACTGGATTATTGTGAATAATATCAGTCACGTTTCAACCTTTGATTATTGATTGAATTTGTCTCTGGACAAAGTTTCAACATCCATCTTTTGAATTTGACTGGATTATTGTGAATATAATCAGTCACACTTTGTCCTTTGAGTATTGATTGAATTTGTCTCTGAACAAAGTTTCAACATTCATCTTTTAAATTTTACTGGATTATTGTGAATAATATCAGTCACGTTTCAACCTTTGATTATTGATTGAATTTGTCTCTGGACAAAGTTTCAACATCCATCTTTTGAATTTGACTGGATTATTGTGAATATAATCAGTCACACTTCGTCCTTTGAGTATTGATTGAATTTGTCTCTGAACAAAGTTTCAACATTCATCTTTTAAATTTTACTGGATTATTGTGAATAATATCAGTCACGTTTCAACCTTTGATTATTGATTGAATTTGTCTCTGGACAAAGTTTCAACATCCATCTTTTGAATTTGACTGGATTATTGTGAATATAATCAGTCACACTTCGTCCTTTGAGTATTGATTGAATTTGTCTCTGAACAAAGTTTCAACATTCATCTTTTAAATTTTACTGGATTATTGTGAATAATATCAGTCACGTTTCAACCTTTGATTATTGATTGAATTTGTCTCTGGACAAAGTTTCAACATCCATCTTTTGAATTTGACTGGATTATTGTGAATATAATGAGTCACACTTTGCCCTTTCAGTATTGATTCAATTTGTCTTTGGACAAAATTTCAACAATTTCACAGAATTATTGTCGCTCTATAATTATGTATTAAATATACATGCTTAAAACCGGAAGAAATAAATGCGTTTTGTAGCACTTGGGACACGAAACATACCAACCTCTCTCTTCTCTTGTTTCCTTCAACTTATTAAGAATCTTTTTGCCCTCCACAGCAGTAATTTAGCCTGAAAATAACGGTAATAAGCAACTCATGCTACCAGAATTACGTTTTTGAGAAAGCTGAAGTTAGAGAAGGGGGAGCAATATTCATCCTGTCTCATTACATTGCAGAAACACGCAAAAATAGAAGTTGTCTCATATAAAGCATAACTAACCCAAGTAAGTGCCTGGGAGTGAACAGGTGGACCGCGAGGGGACACTATCATGCACAATAAACATGCAGGGCAAAACCATTCTTGTAAAAATGACGCGGATGACAAGACCAGGCCTTCACATAACTGACCAGAAAATGTCCACCGAGGAAAAAATTTCCCCCTCACTAGTCACGAGAGGCAGGTCCGCATAATTACAAAACTCTTCTGCAGCTAATGAGGGAAAATTTTATAAAATATTAGGACAGTTCGTCCGTAATGAAATTTACTACTTTTTTTCCTTCATAGTTAATTACACTAGTCTTTTGTTTTAAGTGTTAAATATTTGCATATTTGCTTGTAATCACCCAGAAATATTCTGAGAGCTGTTATGAAAATTATTATGTAAATTTTCTTATGCGTAAAACATTTTTTTTAAAATATAACATTTGTTTATGTAAAATAGAGTAGTGTTATATTATATTATAAGAGATGGATTAAGATATTGTACAGTCGAAATAAAAAGTTTCTTTTCCACTATTACTTTGTCTCCAGGCAAGAGCTTTCGATACAGTGTGGTGGCTCTTGAGAGAGGTCACGTTGATAAAGATGAAACTTTTATGCTTTCAAATTAAGGAAGGGAAACTTATCTAATGTTATAATTCTTGCATCTCAGCGATGTATTCGTAAATGGAACGAACAGAACGTACCACGATCACCAGATTCGTTGGTTGAAGAATCAGTTCAACGATGTTCCGTATCCAAACATCACTACGAACTGATTTTGCAAACCGAGCAACGACTGACGTTGTGTCTTCTAAACGTCACAACGTAGGTCGAACCATTACCATGGGTTGGACCATCGACTCACAAAAACATAGAGAGTGAAACATTGCTGGTTAAACATGCTTGTCACCTGCCGCACATGTAATAGAAGAGCTTTTATAGTACGGAAGGTATAACGTCGTTTGCTTCCCGCGAGAAATTAAAGTGACGTTTTTGGGTAGTGGCTAGCTTGGTTACTCGTGACTCACTGAGCGCAGTAGACGGTTGGTGGTGATTGGCTACCCTCTTATCACACCCCCAGTGACGAGCAGGTCCAAGCGCGGGAAGCCTACGGACTATAGTAAGACTTTCTGGACTATAGTAAGATTTTTTGTTAGATTAGAAACTATAGTTAGTCAGCAATATAATTTGTTACAAAAATTGTGTTGCCTGCTGATACGAAAAGGGTTTAGTTATTAACTCAATTGGTCTCATTTTGACGCAACAACGTAGTAAAATATATAATAATTTTGATTTCCGTTGTCCGGGTAACACAATAATTTTGATTTCTGTTGTGCGGGTAACATAATAATTTTGATTTCCGTTGTGCGGGTAACATAATAATTTTGATTTATGTTGTCCGGGTAACATAATAATTTTGATTTCCGTTGTCTTGGTAAAATAGAAACTAGTCAGTCGGCAATATAATTTGTTACAAATTGTATGTTGCCTGCTGATACGAAAACACCTTAGTTATTGACTTACATGTTAGTTGGTCTTATTTTGTTCACGCAATAACCTAGTATAATATATAATAATTTTAATTTCCATTGTCCGCGTAACATAATAATTTTTATTTCCGTTGTCCGGGTAACATACTAATTTTGATTGTCGTTGTCCATTTAAAAATTATTGTCAGCGTAACATAGTTTCCGTTTAATGAAGAGAATCTAACACGTTTTTCGCTTCTACATTCATGGAACCCGTGTAATTTTCCGTTGAAGGCAGGTTTTACTGTATTCCAATAGGAAAAAGTACACTTTTCGAGACGAGAAAGCACTTTAATGGCACCTTTTTTCAGACGAGACTGTCCGAAATTGCGTCTTGTATGCAACACTACTCGTTGGTCCATACGAGTAACATCGGGTCTTCGTACACTACGTGGGATCCAAAGGACAGTTCCTACCGGAATTTGAACTCGGGTCTTCCACGCCGAAGGTACTGCACCTACCAGGAAAGTTCCTCACTTTATCATGCATTTTGTTAAAACTAGTAGCACAGCTTAAACATTAGTTACTACAATTCTTAATTTGTTAATATGATACAAAACTGTCTCTGTTAGTATGATTTAATTCTGCACATTTTTTCCTTTTTGTTTTTCGTGGCATGTATGTAAATTAATGGGCCTCGACGACTGTGATTCATGAAGAAACAATCAATAATGCGTGAGGTTTTCCTAAATAGAGTATTGAGTTGGAGAAATAGGGAAAAACAGAGACAAAGAATAAGAAAGAGCAGGAAAATGTAAAAAGCAGGGATTTGTTTTACGAGTTGCTTAGCAACGAAAACAAATGACATTTGATGCGTTGGTTGTAAGATAATTGAAAAAGTTCGTAATTTTTCCCTAGTTTTGTGTTTCCTTTTTTCACCTTTTTTGTTTCAAAAATAAAAAAGAATCGACTTTTTTTTAACGTTTTATTTGTAAGAAAAAGAAACTTGTTGAGCATACAATCAAATATTCGATTAGAATGTTTTAAATACACAGTTTTATTTTTTTCATGTCGATTCTCTGACTGTTTAAATTGCTTCTGAATTAATTGCATACGTGGTCATACGTGGCTATTTTTGTTTACGTATATCGTCATGTCAGTGCTTGGCTATCAGGATCACCTCAAATAATTCGTTCCGAACTTAATTTGGCTTTAATTCAAGGTTTGATTATCAAGTTCACCTAAACTCACGTCAATTATTTGTTCCCAACTTAGGTCAGCGATGGAGTCTCAACTTTACCTGCCGTCAACAAAGAGATCGGTTCTCAGATTCGCCTACATTCGTCTCAGGGTCTAGTTTTCAATGGGTCTAGGTCAAAACCCCCACACTCAAGAAATGTCAAAACGCCCACACGATCGGTCATAACTCCCACACAAATGGACAAATCCCCCAAACGCACGAACGGTCAAAACCCCCACACTCAAGAAATGTCAAAACGCCCACACGATCGGTCATAACCCCCACACAAATGGACAAATCCCCCATACGCACGAACGGTCAAAACCCCCAAAGCCAAAACCCCCACACTCAAGAAATGTCAAAACGCCCACACGATCGGTCAAAACTCCCACACAAATGGACAAAACTCCCACACATAGCAACGGTCACAATCTCCACATAAATGGACAAAACCCCCACACAAATGGACAAAACCCCCACACAATCGGACAAATCCCCCACACTCTGAAAATACCGTGGTTGCACGTCTTTGTTGTGGCTCTTTACGACGCCCACTTTAGTGTTTCTGTCATTACAAAACAGTGCAAGAAGAATAGTTGCAACATCGGTTTAAGTGGAATAAAAAATGTTATTAAAAAGTACATGGGCAAGACATACAACCAGGATCATTTCAGAGTGTGGGAGATTTGACCGATTGTGTGGGAGTTTTGTCCATTTGTGTGGGGGTTTTGTCCATTTATGTGGAGATTGTGACCGTTGCTATGTGTGGGAGTTTTGTCCATTTGTGTGGGAGTTTTGACCGATCGTGTGGGCGTTTTGACATTTCTTGAGTGTGGGGGTTTTGGCTTTGGGGGTTTTGACCGTTCGTGCGTATGGGGGATTTGTCCATTTGTGTGGGGGTTATGACCGATCGTGTGGGCGTTTTGACATTTCTTGAGTGTGGGGGTTTTGACCGTTCGTGCGTTTGGGGGATTTGTCCATTTGTGTGGGGGTTATGACCGTTTGTGTGGGCGTTTTGACATTTCTTGAGTGTGGGGGTTTTGACCGGTTCCCTTTTCAATCCATAAACTTGTAATTTTATGATTGGTTTCCGACTTTACCTATCCTCTCGTCAAAGGAATGGTTCTGAATTCCACGTGTCCTCAATTTAAAGATTGACTTTTTAAGTTCACATATGCTTATCAAGTTCATCTATACTCCCGTCACTTATTTGTTCTTAAGTTAGGTCAGAGATTGATTCCCACTTCATCTGCTTTCTCCTCCTCAACTTCAACAATACAAAGATCGGTTCTCAGATTCGCCTGCTCCTCTCAGGGTTTAGTTTTCAATTTCATCAACTTGCAATTTATGATTGGTTTTCGACTTTAGCTATTCTCTCGTCAAAGGAATGGTTCTGAATTTCACGTGTCCTCAATCCAAAGATTGATTCTTCACATGTTCTAACTTCAGAAAATTGGTTTTTAAGTTCACCTATACTCACGTTAAAGATTGTTTCTCAACTTTATGTAATCTCGGTTCTCCACTTCACATATACTCACGTCGAAAGACTGCTTCTTAAGTTTTAAACTTCATGTAGACTTATTTCAAGGGTTGGTTTTAAAACTTACTTATAACAGTAATACACAACACTGACTATAAAATATTCTTTACTCGTCTCGCACTCTATCCACAATGTCCTGCTACATCCGAATTTTGCTTGAACCAACATACTGCTATGCACATTAAGGTTATATATTTAGTATATCCAAAATGTTATGAGTGTTGTTAAGAAATCAAACAATGACGTGAGGATGGCGTAAGGTGAGGACGAATCGTTGACATCAGGATAGTGCACAAACAGTTGAATTGACAGTAGCTGAAGTTTTAAAAAATCTTTGACGTAAGATACTGCGTGAAACGACCCTTTCATCGCGACCCCTTCTTAACAGAACATGCTTTTCTTATGTTGAACACATACCCAAAAGCCTACGACATACCTTCTCAGTTGTATTCGTTCTCAACTTCTCTCATACCCACCAGATACTTGATTCTTACACGAAACGGACATTAACCTGTTATCGGGACATCCGAATCAAATCTAGTCCATTCGATAAACATAACAAAGATATGTTTATGCACAAAAAATTAGGTGCCATGAACAACGGAGTAAGTCCCTGGAACACATTAGCCCTGTTAGTATAAAGAAAATCGTCGACTCGCAGTAAAATAACTATTATATCAACACTGTACATTGGAAAGTCATGGTTTTTTTTAGTTCATTCTCTTCAGCATGAAACAAGCTTTCCTGAGGTGTTATGTATTGAGACCCATAACGTACTTAAACAGGGAAAATTGGGAGAATGTCGGGAAAATTCCCTCCACAAATCCCTCCCATCAACTTTGCACCCCTCTGGAGTGACCCTGGGTTAAAGCACACAATCCGAATGTATCTCGAAAAATGCTATAGTTGATAAGACATGTGTGTACCAAGTTTTGTAATGATAGATAGAATATATATGAAAGGAAAATGTGTATTGTTATACAAGCTTTTCCCTCATATCTATTCCGTCTATCAACACAAAACTTGGTTCACTCATTTCTTAATGTCCATAGTATTTTTTAAAATACATCTGGACTTTGTGCTTTTACCCGAGGCCACTATAGAGGGGTCCAAAGTTGATGGGAGGGATTTTTGGAGGGAATTTTCCCGACATTCTCCCAATTTTCCCTGTTCAAGTATGTTATGGATCCCAATACATAGCATCTCTGGAAAGCTTGTTTCATGCTGAAGAGAATGAACTATAAACCATGACTTTCCAATGAACAGTGTTGATGCAATAGCTATTTCACTGCGAGTCTACGAGTTTTTTTCTTTTTATATTAACAGAGTTAGTGGACCTCAAAGACTTACTTCGTTGTCCATGGCACCTAATTTTTTGTATATGATCATATCTTTGTTATGTTTATCGAATGGACTAGGTTTGATTCGGATGTCCGGATTACATGTTCATGTCCTTTCTTTGTCAGTTCTACATAACCTCACCGTAACTATTGATTCTCTGCTTTACTTCATCTGCTAGACTCAATCCACACAGGCTCAGAGTGGTAGAGCGTTCACTTCTGGTGCATGGGGTCCCTGATTCGATCCCAGCTAGCGCCAAGTAAATTTTGTGGTGGACAAACACCGTATGCGTGGATATCCTCGAGGATCTCCTTAGCATACGCGCCTTCGGTGCGGGAGTCCCGGGTTCGATTCCCGGCGGGAGGTCATGTGGTTCGGATTCCACGTTAATTAGTAGGTCCACGTCTCATGTAGCCTCGCTGCTAAAAAGGGACGTTAAACTCAAAATCAACTCAACTCAACTCGAGGATCTCCCGTTTCCTCCCTCATTCTTCATTCCATCTTTTCATTCATTTCTCATCATCACCGTCTTCTTTAACCTACCCGGGATAACTGTGCGACGTAAAACTCAAAGATTTCATTTAATTTCGTTTTCAATTCACACAGTTGCTTGATCCTCAGTTCTACATAACCTCATCTTAACTATTTATTTAATCTGCTTGACTCAATTCTTGATTCCCAACTTCCCTTATATTTACACATATTCTTGATCCTTTCATTTACATAATTTCACTTTCACTGTTGGTCTCCACTTCAGTTCAGTTACTTGACCCAGCATTTGGTTCCAGTTTCCCATACCTACGCAGATTCTTTGATTCTCAGTTTTTCATAAAAACACTTTTATTATTGGTTCTTCACTTCGTTACATAATGTCATACTTGATTCTCAATTTCTTCATTCTCACGAGATGCTTCTTAACGCTTCGTTCTCAATTTCTGTCATACCCACACAGTTCCTTGATTCTCAGTTCGACATAACTTCTCCTTAACTATTGATTCCTTACTTTACTTCAGCTGCTTGACTCAATCCTTGATTCCCAACTTATCTACGCATATTCTTGATTCTCAGATTTGCATAATCTCACTTTAAGTATTAATTCTCCACTTCAATTCAGTTGCTTGACTCAAGATTTGGTTCCAGTTTCTCATACCGATGCAAATGCTCGATTCTCAGTTTTTCATAACAATGCTTTTATCACTGGTTCTTCACTTCGTTACGTGACATAACACTTGATTCTCAACTTCCTTGTTCTCATCAGATGCTTCTTAACACTTCATTCTCAACTTCCCTCATACCCACACAGTTGCTTGATTGTCAGTTCTACATAACTTCTTCTTAACTATTGATTCCTTACTTTACTTCAGCTGCTTGACTCAATCCTTGTTTCCCAACTTATCTACGCATATTCTTGATTCTCAGATTTACATAATCTCACTTTAACTATTGGTTCTCCACTTCAGTTCAGTTACTTGACCCATCATTTGGTTTCAGTTTCTCATATCTACGCATATGCTTTGATTCTCAGTTTTTCATAACAGCACTTTTATTATTGGTTCTTCACTTCGTTACATAATTTCATACTTGATTCTTAACTTATTTATTCTCACGAGATGCTTCATAACACTACGTTCTCAATTTCTCTCATACTCCCACAGTTCCTTGATTCTCAGTTCTACATAACTTCTCCTTAACTATTGATTCTCCACTTTACTTCATCTGCTTGACTCAATCCTTGTTTCCCAACTTATCTACGCATATTCTTGATCCTCAGGTTTACATAATCTCACTTTAACTATTGTTTCTCCACTTCAATTCAGTTACTTGACCCTACATTTGGTTCCAGTTTTCTATACCTACGCAGATCTTTAATTCTCAGTTTTCATAATAACATTTTTATTATTGGTTCTCACTTCGTTGCGTGGTTTAACACTTGATTCTCAACTTCTTTATTCTTATCAGATGGTTCTTAACACTTCGTTCAAATTTCTCTTATACACACATAATTTCTTGATTCTCAGTTTTACACAACCTCACTTTAACTATTGGTTCTCCACTCCAATTTCAGTTACTTGACTCAAGATTTGATTTCAGCTTCTCGCATACCTATGTAGGTACTTATCTACATACTTTATTTTCCAGTTTTACACAACCTCATTTCAATTATAGGTTTTCCATTTTAGTCACTTGGCTCGACTTGGGTATCAAGATCTACTTACACTCATGGCATTGCTTCTTTTAAGTAGACGAACGTTAGCGTACATGATTGTGTACGTGTTGTCTGGAGTTCGATCTCAGATGAGAGTTAGTACACGTGTCATGTAACCTTTGTACTGAAACAAACGTTAAATCAGAAGCTTGGAACTCAATGCTCCTGTCAATATTTGAAGTTCCTTCAGATAATTGAATATTCTAAATCTAATTTCCAGTTCAGAGTTTCGAACCTCAAACCTTCACATTTCAGTGGGGTGTATATTATATATATATATTTGTATGTTTGTGCTTCTCTATGAAGATTGATTTAAGGGAATTTTTAACGTGCTATTTCCACTCATGAGCCTAAATGTCCTGTTGCTTGATATCCCTCTGTCCCTTTTGGGTAGGGACGCTGAATAGCCTAGGAAATTAAATTTTTCAAGATAATGTTATCTACAGTATACACTTATACTACCATTTTTTTAAAAAAAAAAATCACACTAATATCCCATTACTACATAATTTAAGTTTTTTTCTGTCTCAAAATTGTACATTTTTATTTTTTTCTTTCCATTTTAGCACCAGGAATACATTATCTTTGTCATTGTCGACGATTGTTTTTGGTTTCAAGGGGAAGGATGTCTCGCAATATTGCATGTGGTGCTATCTATTGACAATATAACGAGACAACACTTGTACTCGTAGACAGTTCTCTCCCTTAATTTTTACCGTACATTCTCTCCCCTTTCTATGCGTTTACCTTCGGGATCCCCCAAAACACGTGCTTTCTAAGCAACTGTTTCAGAAAGGGGAGGGGGAGAAAGGGAGATGAAATTGACATTTCTCTCTTCCTCCTCCCCCCCCTATCTACACGGCTGAATAATTCAACGGGGACAAATTCAGCGCGACAGTCTGTGAAGCACGCCAGGCGACAAACTGCTGTTACTCACGCTATTCTTTCTAGTCTCGAACCCAGAGCACAAACATCGCTTCCCTGATCCTTCCATACATATATCGTTTTTCTCTTTTTATTCTATATATTCTGCTTTAGTTTTTTTTCTCTGTATTTGTACTTGTTATATTGTTGTTAAGGTGCACGCATTCAGATCGTGTGTGCTGTCTTGTATTTCACTTGGTTCAAAGTTCCAATTTTCGGTGCGGGACATGTCCAGCATCTTAATTTCCGTTCTAACTTACAGTTTCCTATCCTTACATATAGGAACAGTTTATTTTAGTAGGATAATATATATCAGTATTTACACGCTTAAGTTTCCAAATTGAAGTTGTGTTTTAAATTATTTTTTAATACCTATCAAGCAATCGTTCGAATAGTTCCTTGTTTAAATGGTTGGAGATCGTGTTTGTTTTCTGTTTGTGTACTTTAAGGGGGATCACAGTGGCTTAGTGGTAAAGTGCTCACTTCCGGGGCGTTCAACCCTAAAACTTGTGAGTTTTTGGTGGACAATTTCGTGTCTATCGATTTTCTTGCTGTTCTTCAGTTTCCTCCCTCATTCTCATTCTATCAATTCTTTCAGAATCATGTCTTCCTTAGCTTAAACGAATAACCGTTTAATTAAACTGTGGAACGTAAAATTCGATATTTTATTTCATTTTACACTTTAGAGCAGTGTTTCCTAAACTTTTTTTCAACTTGCAGCACACTACGGCTGTAACTTGAATTCTCGCGGCACACTTATGGAAATATTATTTATTATTATTATTTGTAAATATAAGATACCGTAGTAATTTTTCTTCTGTGATTACTGACATCCTTCTCACACAAGGTGACCAGAACTTTTACTTTCAAAAACGGGACGCATACGAATCGGCGACGGAGGGGGGGGGGTGACTACAATATTGCATTTTGGGACTCAGCAGTGTTTACAATTTTAAAAAAAAAATACACAAGTAAGATTAATAACACAACGTTTCTAACTTAAGTACTACCCAACAATACTTTTAACTACTTCAACACTCAGAATTCCCATTCAATTCCCACTTGAACCACAGAACACTCAATTCTCATTTCAATATTCAGAAGTTCTAGGCACGGCTGAACCTTCCTAATGCAGGGCGGATCCAGGACCGACTTCTGGGAGAGGCGGTGGGTCGTCATACTGCTACTTTTAAGAGTTCCACACTTTGGGAGGGGTTTTATTTATATATATAAAATAAAAAAGTTTCCTCTTCTGGGGGGGACGATCGCCCCCTCTGGATCCGCCCCTGTCCCAATGAGTGTTGGTACGGAAGAGTATATATAGAATTAGCATTGACCATTTATATTTTGAATAATAATTACGGGGCACCTGGGTCATGTTTGCTTAAAAACGGGACATTTAGGCGTCCCGTTTGAGAATCAGAAAAAACGGGACAACGGTTGAAAATAAGGAACTGTCCCGGCTAAAACGGGACGTCTGGTCACCTTGTTCTCACAGAGAAGAAAGCTCGAACGCTGGTTTTTTCCCCGTGGAAAATCATTATGCTTATTTTTCATTTTAATTTAAAAATAGAAAATGCAATGTTGCAATGTGTTATAGAACTCAAGCTTTTAAAAATACACTTTCTTTTTCGAAAACTGTATCTAACCTTTCAGTAAGAAGGAAGATCACTAATTAACGAACGAACAAACTCATCTTTTTTACTTTTAAAACACGAATGTAGGCAATTTGATGCATGTTTGCTTTGCCGAAAGGATTGAGTGATATTTTAAAATTTCAAGTTACGAAATAGTCTGCAACAATAAAGAAGCAATAATGGTCATAACTAGGGCAACCCAAAAGCATAAAAAAAGCATAACAGCAATTTACACATATGGTTGGTACCTTCAACATGGTTGTGGTTGTCTAAGGGTCCAGAAGAAACTAATTTTAAAAGCATAATAAAGCATAATTTTGAAAAAAAAAAAAGCATAAAGCATAATTTAAAACATATAGTACAATTCTTGGAAAATTCTGTTTAACTGCAAGTTTAACATACTATATTAATATTTTTAAATAATATTTACAGTGCAAAACCTTTAAGAACATCTTAAACTGTAGATGCATGTCTCATATAGTCACAATGGTGAAAAAGGATGGTAAACTTCATAAAGAAAAATATAACAATCCAGACGAGAGAGAATTTTAATCGGAACTAGAGAAATATCTTAGTTTGGTAATGTCCACTCAAGGACCAAGAGTTTTTTTTTTTTTTTTTTTTAAACATAGTGAGTTAGCAATTGAGGCACAACTTGTTTATGTTTCATAAATAACAACATATTTTGAACTGAAGTTCTTTGTATGAAACAGACAAATGAAGAGCGTCCCTCGCGAGACTGCCATGTCATTTTTAAAGTAATGGCTGCAAGGAGAACCCATTACTGAACCTAATTTACTTGTCAAAGGCATGTCAAGATAGTTCTTATCAGCTAAGTGAATGGCTGAACCCGCAAGTAAACTTCCTCTGCTGTGCTTATTGAGTTGGAGAGCTTTTATAATCTAAATAACGTATCATCCATCTATCTCTCTCTATATATACATGTGTGTTTGTTTTTATTTATTTTTTGTTTCATGTTCCATTTGGTGTTTTTAATGCCACCTACCCATTTTTATTATTCTTTATCACATCATAAGCTATTTGTATGAAAATGTGTAACAAATTTTTTTCCTGTATTACATTATTTCTCATATGTCATGAATAGATAACTAGGCACTTAACTATGAAGTACTTTTCGTTACAATGAAAAAAAATGTCGAAACGCGGAAAAGTACGACTGAATATCTATTTTGACATAAACTGATAGCTTTTCGTGTTAATTGGTAATGTTATTGTAAACACTAAATTTGTTGTCCTTTTGATGTCACCATAGTGATAATGATCAGCAGGTCAAGGGTTCGACGCTCGACAAACGAAGCAATTTCTTATTGTTTGTGTAATAATTCACGTTTAACTTCCCTTTCAGCTGTGAGGCTATATGAGACGGGACCTACTGATTAACGTGGAATCAGAACCTCATGAGCTCTCGCCGGGAATCGAACCTGGGTCTCCGACGCCAAAGGGGTGTACTCTAGCCGCTTAGCCATGGAGAAGCACCCGTTGGAATTGAACCAAGGGCTTTATATAAAGAAGCGGCAATGGGCTGGTACATAACATATGGGTCCCAGACCACTTTCTTCCTTCCCTTTTCTCGGATAGTGTGATCGCCGAGGGACATCATCCCTCTAGAGGCGGATCTAGGATGTAAAAATTGTGGGAGGGGCCGTCAGAACCCAGGCTGTCATAGGTATGTCATGAGTTGACTATAAAATTCCAAAAACATATAAATAATAGCTTAAATTATTTTGGTCACTCAAAAACTGGGAGACCTAGTCCCCCGGTCCTGCCGCCTCTGCATCCTTCATACGTGACGGGCTAAAATGGTCATAGATGTCGAAAGCCCAGAAATTTAATTCCTAAATCCTAAAATCCTAAAATCTTGGCTAACTATTTACTTGGCTACCTGGGAACACATATAACGATCGTGACATCTGGATCCTAATGTAATTTGCTAGGGGCTCTGCAGTCCAGTGGCTAGAGCGTTGGATTTACGTAGAGCGTGCTTACGTCCACGTAGTCCCATGTTCGATTCCCGGCCGATGCGCCGCAATTTTCGGCGTCCACCCAGCGTCGTGAGACAAACTGAGGAGTGACATCAGTAAAGACAGACGGCTACAAGGTCCAGAAATCTGATACGACCTGTTAGAGCCAGACCAACATGACACATTGACCATGGACGAGTTTCGCCGGTCACTAGCAGATGAGGCAGGCTCAGGTCCGCGCAGAGCTGTAACACCAATGTTTTAAAAATGTAATCTGTTGGGCGCTGCACCCTAGACGGTGCATATTTAATTGGATATTGCCTTGTCAGCATATTGTCTTCCGTGCAGTTATTGCTGACTTTTTTTTTAGACCTGAATTCGCTGTCTTTGTTGTTGTTGTTGATTTTAGTTTAGCGTCCCTTTCAGCAGCGAGGCTATATGAGACGTGGACCTACTGATTAACGTGGAATCCGAACCACATGAGCTCCCTCCGGGAATCGAACCCGGGTCTCCCACGCCAAAGGCGCGGACGCTAACCGCTTAGCCACGGAGGAGCTCTCGCTGTCTTTCAATTTAAGCAAATTCTCAATGACATCATTGTGGTCGATCGTCACCTAAAATTCTTTTCCTTCACAAGGAATTGAACCCGGAACTATCGAGAACCACAAATATATGTTTTATCTATTCGGTTATGCCACTTCTTAATTCGCAGATTTTTCTCTTGGCTCCTTTGTTGTGCAAATTTACTTTATACAGCAGATATACCTCCAACACCAGGTTCACTTAAAAAAAGCAAATACATTTTCAACAGGGAATTTATCTACACAGGCAACTATACTTTCAATTGAGAGTAAAACTACAAATACATGTTAACAGACACTACAGTTCCAACTGCAGATTTATTTATAAGAGCAAATATACTTTTAACAACTAATTTACTTTCGTCAGCAAATTCAATTAGACGGACAATTATTATACTTTCAACTGTAAGTTTACTTACAACAGAAAATACACTTCAATACAATTTAATCTTCTGCGAATTTACTTAGGCTTTAACAGCAAGAACGTCGGTGAGAATTTTTAATCAGAAAATTACTACATTGTCCTGTATTCTGTTATTAATTGGTTTTTCCTGGCTTGTTGTAATGTCAACACCTATCGGTGTGCTCAAAATGTTTCTTGACGTCGTAATATTCAGTGCAACCTCATGAAGTCCCCTACATAAAGTGTGCGTAGGTCGTACCTTTAAAATGTAATGTAGTTAGAATTAACTAATTGAGCTGAGCGAAGCGAAGCTCTTATACTCGGGTTAGCCGTTTGGTTGTCCGCGAACTCCTCCTAGACCGTTTGGCCGATCCCAACCAAACTTAGCACGCTGATAGAGTATGTCGTGCTAAGTGACAACATAGGTCGAAATCAAAAATCCGATGTACCATCGAGGAATAATGACCGAAAAACGCTTCCTCCTAGACCGTTTGGCCGATCTCAAGAAAACTTAGCACGCTGATAGAGTATGACGTGCTGAGTGACAACATAGGTCGAAATCAAAAATCCGATGTACCATCGAGGAATAATCACCGAAAAACGCTTCCTCCTAGACCGTTTGGCCGATCTCAAGAAAACTTAGCACGCTGATAGAGTATGTCGTGCTGAGTGACAACATAGGTCGAAATCAAAAATCCGATGTACCATCGAGGAATAATCACCGAAAAACGCTTGCATAGACTTAACATGGGGAAAAAGTTTTCACGCGATTTTTTGGTCAACAATTAAAAATGGCATTTATTATTGCATAATGGCCAGGAATGATTACGTAGTTTAAGCTCGCTCAGCTCATTTCATTGCAATCGGGTACATCCATTGCATTCCTAGTTTATTAATTATTAACTTTATAATTGATTAACTAGAATTATTAACTATTTTGCGGAATAAAAAGAAATAAGTTTGTAAGTTGCCATGAAGACTTTGTTTATATAAGCTACTTATAAAGTTAGAGATAAGATTTGGGCTTAAATAAAAAGGATCTTAATAGTAATAAGTATTATGCTGAATTTAACTGTAAGGAGGGAGTCATTTGGGAAGAGCAGGAGGGGGCAATTGAACTCTTCTAAATTTAAGAAACATATATTTTCATATAAATAAATTTTATATTAATATACTAATAAGAAACGTGAAACTTGTATTACGATGGACAATCTTGCCTCCCCCTAGCAAAACCTGAAATGATGCCACTGAATTGTAAGGAAACTATCTACCTCTTCTGTGATGGTTGTTCATCTATCTTCACTCTCGCACTTGCAGGAATAGTCACAAGCTCTCCCCAAGAGTGTGATTTGAAAACTACCCCGAGAATCCTTTGTTTTCCATCTTTTGAGATATTCAAAATGTCTGCGTGGGAGGAACAGACATACACATCCAGAAAACCATATTCTCCTAGATTGTGAAATTACTGAAGAATAAGGAAGATTTAGTCTGTAATGCTACAAAAATGCTTTCCCCAGTAGGAAACGAAGAACACATGACTATTTTGTAAATAGCACTTACGGTACCAGTAGCATGTGTCAAAGAGGCATTTAAAGCAATAATGGCAACATACTTCTTGATACACAGGGAGTACCTTACAAACAATAATTTCTAACGATTTTCAACACACACATATGCATTTTACTATCTCCTATTTGGCCTTCTACGAAAGAACAGTGGCGTAGCATTATTTCTCCCATATAATAATGAGGAGAAGCAACTGCTACTCCAGGTTCGATACTGCTGGTTATGAGGCAAAGAAGTCAGAAACTGGGTGATACGGGACCACAAGATAGGTAATAAGTAGAAGACAAATAAGTTCGTTCAAAGAGAAAAACTATTGTCACCATTCCCAGTGCAAGCAAAAAAAATAAAATTATAAAATTTAGTCCCTACGTAGGTAGGCGGGGCGATAAGTCAATAGAACAGAAGAGGGTTCTGTGATTAGAATGGTAAGGCGTGAAAATTTAAAAGCTGGAGTAGAGGAATTAGATAGTAGAGAATTAGTATTAGGAATACCTCGTGTGAAACTATTTAATTATGGTTTCATTATATAGGTAATTACTTGTACACATCAATTAATACTTCTACAGCAAAAGCATTCGGCCTTTTCTGTAGTGTCAAGGAGCAAGAACTTGAGTTATTGCTAAAATATGCAAGAAGCAATGTAAATTTGTGTGAAATCTACAGAAAAAGACAGTAAATGACTTTTTTTGGTAAATCAGTAACATAGTACATAGTTTGTTTCAAATTTTAGTGAAAAGCATGACTCATTACTGTAAATAAAAGAGTATTTGGATTAAGTGCGTCTGCATATTGATTTTTGTATTTAAAAAAAAAAATACAAAAAATACGTGAATCAGCGTTAGGAGCAACTATTCTGCTCTGGGCAACCGGTAGTTCCGTCCACTAGTGCGTGCTAATTAAAGGTAACTAGCACGGTAATTAACTGTGTACAAGACGTGTGTTCGAAGAGCATTGATAATTACGTGGTTATCTCCGTTCCTTGTCTCCTGTACTTCGGTTATTGCTACGCCCTCCTGTTCTTCATCTGAGCGCGGTCGAGTGTCAGCGGGAGATATTTGCGGGGTGCTTATTAGCGAAAGGAGCTGATTGCTATTGGCATGTTCTATTTCACAGCCTGACAGATGAAACGAGTTGTCCAAACGCAAGATCATATATCTTCGCCCAGATGTCACTCAAGTCACTTCGCGTACTTTCACTTAATTGTCTTCTGCTTCCCTGCCCCGAACCCTTCTCTCCCGGTTTCCCACAGAACCCCATATGACGAAAACTCTCGCTCTGTGCTCAGTGAGTTGAGAGAGGGGGGAACGCGCGGAGTGAAAGAGGTCGTACTAACTAGGAACAGAAGCAAATGAGGAATGCAAAAGGTGCAGTTAATTGGTTTAGTTCTAAATATTGACACAGGTCTAGGGGAGCCACTGTCGAATTCCTGTTTTCTCTAACACGCCATGCTGATATTGACTGAATTGAGTTGATAACATGGGACTCAGATTCGTAGATCCAGGAGGGAATTTCAGACGGATCAATGTTGGTTTCTTTTCTTATTTTGCTGGCAAACAATGGTAATAAATAATTATATCAAGAGTTAAATATGATAGAATGAGAGAGTGTTAGAAATGGTGGGTGAGAAAAGAACACTTTTAGATATTATTAGGAAGAGGAAGAGAAACTGGTTGGGACATTGCCGAAGAAGAGATTGTATCATGAGGGACGTCGTAGAGGGTATGGTGGCGGGAAAGAGAGGGAGGGGCGAAAGAGACTACAATTAATGGATGATATTAAAACAGAAAGATCATACGCGAAGACGAAAAGGTTAGCGGAGAATCGTGGAGCATGGAAGCTTCTCAGCTGCGGCAAGTGACCTGCCAATAAAGGCAGAATACCTATGATGATGATGATCAAGAGTTAACATGGATAGCCGAAAGATGGTAGCCGGTTAGTTGTACCTATGACCACAAAACATGGAACTAATTTCTCCATGGTATTTCTCAATCACATCACAAAATACATGGAGGTTATACTATTTGGAAGATGCTTCGTTTGATCACTTGAACTGAATGAATTGTTCATGCCCTATTATAAGTGCCATTTTACTACTCGGTACTAGAGACCTGGGTTCGATTCCCGGCGGGAGCTCATGTAGTTTGGATACCACGATAAGGTGTAAGTTCACGTCTCATATAGCCTCCTTGTTGAAAGGGACTCTAAAATAAAAATCAAATGAAACCACTCGGTACTGATCGGTGATTTTATCCATTAAATACTAGAAGTTTAACGATTACTTGTCTCAAAGTTATCCGATTTTTATGAAGCATACGTGTATATACAGCATGTTTCAAAATTATTTGAACAATAAGAAATCGTTCCATGAGCAATAAAACTGTATCGACGATTAAAATTGTATTGACATGCTTCGACCTCATCCTCGAGTTTTGTTTAGCACGGTTGTAATATTTCAAAATTATTCCTCCAGATGGCAGAGTGACTAGTTGCAAGATGGCTGCCTTTGGAGGAGGTAAAGAGTTTGCATTCTACAATTTCCTTTTAGTCGGTTTGTTGTGTGTATTCAACGTGAATTTCGTACATTTTGTGAAAAATCGCCATCAAAGAACTCCATTTGCAAGTGTGCATTACTGTTGCGGTGAAAACTGTTGATGAAAGTATGCTGAAACGAATTCAGGAGGAATCGAATTACCGAGTTGATGTATACAGGGTAACAAAGGGGCCTCCCACTGAACATTTGTGAGTTCCTATATTGCAAGTTTTACCAGTAAAACTTGGATACTTGTAGTTCTTTTATTTGTAAAATTTTAAGTGATTAGCAGAATTAATAAAAAAAAAAAAAGAAAAAAATATGTAAGCAGCTGAATTCGTTCAGATTATTTTGGAACACTTCTCTAACGTTATTTAAGTGAAAATTATCCTATTTTCATGAAACATGGCAAATTCTTGCTTTAAATATTTTCAATGGGAACTGTTGTTTGCGATTTAAATCAGTCGACGATAAGAAAATGCTTTGTGTGGCAACTTTTGTAAAATGGTTTCCCACTTTTCGTGAAACATATATGTTTGTTACCTTCGAACTTTATTAAGAATTACCTCTATTGTTTGGGGTTAAGAGATAAGTCATTTGGAAGCCGCTCGCTCGGGCTCTGACTGACTCTTATTTTCAATTAGGATCGAGCTTCCTGATCTTCATAAAACTCACGTGAGCTGAGACTCGTTAGCCTTAGTAGGGTTCGTGCTAGCTTGGACTTTCGCTCCGGCTCAATATTCACATAGAGCCATTCTCAATTATTGAGGTCGAGCTGGAGAATCAAGCTTGCCGAAATGGTCATCTGCAGGTTGAAATCGGTAATGAGTAGTGGTGAATTCAAATGATTTTCCTCGGAGGAGGGTTCAATACATGGAGGGTGAAAATAGTATTGTGAATATACTGGAAACCGGAATTAAGCGTAAACGGAGGTATGGTTCCAGGAGTAAATCCCCCCATCCCCTTCACCTATAAAATCACCAGGAGTCAAGAATAAAGGTATGCATTCTACCCAACTTTCAAATGTAATCCTTCGTGAATATCTTCATAATATGTATCATTTTTGATTGACAATGATGTATTACAATCTATAGTAAATAAAATAATGTGGTATCTGTTATCAGCTTTTCGCCAGATTTTTATACCAGATAGGTCTTCACCAGATTTAATCGCATACGAAGTCGATTTTCGGCTCAAGAGAGAAGTCGAAATGTATGAATGTTTCTAAGAACGGTTTGCCTGCATGTTATGTAACCAACAATACATGTTTGTTATGCGGGCTTACATAACAGGAAAACATAAGGTGTTGATCTTCCGTTATTATTATTTTTTCATACAAATTGACAGGGGGCGTGGCATTTCGTTATATGTTTATTTCACTTATTTATTTACTTTCAGATATTTTCACAGAAACCTTTTCTTCCTTGTTCGGTAAACGGGCAGTTCAACTAGTATTCTATAAAGTGGTCTGTTTACAAATAATAAAAGTAATTATTTAAGTGACTAACTTGTTCTTGCGCCCTGTATTATGTTTTTAAAGCTCTAAATATTGTGTTCGGCAAAAAACTTTCTTGTAAATTATTAAAACACCTTCTTTAATGAGTCGGGGAGAAAGAGGGGAAATATTAAGTTTTTTTAAAAATATATATATAAAGAAAACATTATATATTTCGACTAGAGGATTATTTCACTAAATAACTTTCATGAAAGTTGTTGAAATCGCATTAAAACCGTTTCAAAAACAGACTTGTACTTCCTCATACTAATATATACCAAAAAGGAGGGCTTCTTGAAACCTTTTTAGTGAGTGGCCTTCAGGTAAAATCCTCAATTTAACTTTTTTATTCAAAATCCCTCATCCGTTTTATATCGTGTAAGCGTAAAGGAGAGTACAGCGTGTACTACCTAACAACTTTACAGTAGGGAGAAGGAAAAAAAAAAACTTCTCTGCCTGTATGGAAAACTTTTGCACATACACACACACACGCGCGCGCGCTCGCACACATTACAAAATGCAAAATCCTTTTCCTTGGCGGCGTAGAAGGAAGGCAGTGAATGTTAATTAACTCCGGTCAGCAGTTGTCTGGTCTCACCTTTTTCTTGTGTCCACCTCCGTTGGGGTCAGTTGGTGCTGAAGGATTGAAGCAGGGTTGCAATATTCACTCTTACAACTTCTTACTTCTGCAGACTTTGTTCCCTCGAGACTAAAGACGAAAACAAAAAAAAGTTCTCTGTATATGCATATTAAGCTCTATGATTTGCGAACCACCAACGACTATATTGGATAGAAGAAACATCATTTCAGATTTCGCTTGGAAACAAGACCCCCGATGTAAGCCTATTTTAACGTTTTTCTATTCGTATGTTATTATCATATTGATTAAAATTATATAAATGTCAAATTGGAGCCCCAAATTATGTCCTTGCTGAGCAAATGGATTTTAGTTTAATTTGTGGCCATCGTTATTTTTGGCTTTCTAGAGGAAAATTTCACTACTTTTAATTCAGATATTTTCTCAATTCGCTTAACGTTGATGGGCTAATCCTAAAATCCTATAACCTCATGAAAAATCCTATAACTGTGGAACATCATATAGCACATGGAGAATCTTATAACCCCGTGCAAAATTCTATAACCCCATGGAAAATCTTACAACCGCATAGAAAATTGTATATCCGCACGGAATTTCCTGTAACTCCATGAAAACAAAATCCTATAACTCCATGGAAAATCAAACTTTCATCTCATCATCATTGTGATTCGTATTCTGGTACCGGTATCATTTCCCGGGTCACTTCTCAGCACTGGGAAGCTTCTATGCACTATAATTTTCAGCTAGCATCTTCGTCTTGATATAGCAATTTATCAATCATAGCCTTTTCCCCATTACCATACTCTGTATCGTATCCCTTATGATAATATAGTTCCTTCTCTTCCTCGTTATCTTCTTAAGCCTAAGTTTAGAGGTAATGGAATTTCTTTGGAAGAAGAAAGAAAAGAAAAAGAAGTATACGAAATTTCTGTATAAAGAAATTTTGTGAAGCGAGTTTAGAGATATAACGATGTGAGGTGTGTGACTAATATTTCTTCATTTCAATTTTGAACTTTACGATACTGAAGTCGGCAAGGAAGTCAGAAATACCAGCGATGGAATCGATATAGTGACCATTACGTTCTCAACTACTAAAGGCTACCTGGCTACCTGAAGTGAGATTGACTACGTGTCTAGCTTATGTCCCACTCCAAGGCTATTACTATTTATTTATTTATTTATTTAATAAGCTTCCAGGCTAATTTGCGCTAGAAACAATAATAACGAAAACTATGAGAAAGGAAATTGAGACGAGTCAACTTTGGGGCTATATTTGAAAATACCAACCGGAATTCGTCTGGCGAAACTGACCAAGGAATAACCAGCTACGAGATTCGAACTCGAAGTTTCGTGCTAGGGTGCTCAATTTAAATTTTATTGAGCTCTGTGAAGATCCTGATGTCTTGAACCGTAAGAAGCCAAGATACCTTACATTGCAATATGTTTATAGTCGAAGTGTTGGAATGAACAAATGAAACTTGTGTTATAAATTAACAACTAATTAGTCCTCGTAAACATGATATTCCTACTCTTAGATATCGATATATGTCCTGTCACTTTAGCTTCGTAATATGTAATTTTCCATATTATCTTTGGATCTGAAGTAGAAAGATGCTGTACTACTTGCTACAGATCTTACTTTTGTACCTACTGTGATAGTTTAGTAGCTTCGCGATGTAAATGGGCAAGAACCTGCCTCTGAACAGAAGAAACTGAAACCTAATTAACTGGAAAACAGGAAAGAAAGAAGAAAAAACATGTGGAATTTGGCAATGAAACGCAGCGATAATAATACTGAGGATGGCAGTACTGCAAGTAATGCCCGGTGGAAAAAGCTTTTTGTTGTGAGTCGCTTACCTCTTGGATTACGTCTTGTGCTTGAAGGATTCTCTCATGTGGAGGTGTGCTGGAACAAATTTAGTAATTAAGCTTCTCCGTATGAACTTTTCTTCAGCTCATTTTAGTAGATTTTTTTTTATTAATATTATTAAATCTTCTTTCGCAGAGAGTGAGGGGCTTTCGTTAGATGCTTCCATCTCACTTGCTTTTTTAAAAAAGAAACTTTTAGGTTTAAAAATAATATAAAGCAACCCTTCTGTGACAAACAATTATACTTCTGTCAGAGTTTTTAATGTTCTTCTTGCGTAGTGTTTATGCAGTGTGTCGAAAGGTAACTTGACTCTTTTGTGTGTGTGTGTTTTTTTTTGTATGATGTATTGTAATTCCACTTTGTAATATGTACGTAAGGACCGAAGCGTAGAATAAGTTTGACCGTGTCCTCGTGTGTGTCCGAATCCGAATAGAGATGAAGGAGCTACTTAAATTAACAAGCGTCGAATTCCGGTTTAGGGAGTCAGATATACAATTCGAACCAATGTACTGACCGCCAGAGAATTATATTCAGGGTGAGTCTGAGGGGCTGATCTCCACACTAATTTTATAGAAGCTGTACCCCACACTCACCTAAACGCTAAGCTGAAAACAAACACAATCGATCTCAAATACACACACAAGGGGAGGGCTATAAGGGCTATGGCCCCCTTGACGATCAGGTATACACAGGATAAAATGGGCTTCAATCCTATTTTCTTTACACTGGATAAAGAGCAAACTATGGTTTAGCCCCCTCCCTTGATCATATCCTGGATCCGCAGCTGTATATATCACTGAAATGCCCATTGTTCGTACGGGAAGAATAAATAAATTTATTGAAAATATATGGTATGGTCACTATTGATCTCAACGACACCGAAAACTAATGCATTGGAGTAATATCATTTAACTTGTGATTATTTTTACGCGATTGGGAGCTGAACGTGGACTTGAATGACATTGAGAGTGACACTATTCATCTCAGCGAACCCGAAAACTATGGATTGGTCACCAGTATCGATCGCTTTCGGGAATCATAAAACAATAACAGAACAATGATCAACAAAGAAAATACGACACAGACCACCTGTTACGACTATTGGTCTAGTAGATCGCGGTTCACGCGTTTGTCACTCCTGCTATATATAATGCAAAAAACATTCCCATCTGTCCGTAACACTAATTCCTACAATGTTATGCAAACTGCAACACACTTCAGCGTTACAGGTTACATAAACATTTAGGCAAAATATTTAGGATGACATTAACTTCTAGGAGAAATAACTGCATATTCTTTAATAGACAAACTGAAGACTTGACGGGGGGAGGGGAGCTAGTGCTATTGATTCTAGAACTTTGTTGCTATAGTCCTTACGCATCTTCTGTGTAGGGGGAGAGGTCTATACAAGTATATACTTGCGACAAAATCTTGAAGTGTTAGAACTAGAGGCAATTAATGTACTTTTCATGTTTGCAGGCATCTTAGACGGTAGCGTTTCAAATTATAGTAACATTTACGTTGATGGAGCAAATGAAAAGCTAATAATAATATTGAAAATAGGAAAATGAGAAGAAACCAGAAAAAAAAATACTTAGAAAAACAAAACTGCTATCATTTGGAAACACTTCAAACATCATTCATTAGATATACTATGTAGCGTAGACTCTCAAAAGAGTGGTGAGAAGTTTTTTTTTGGGGGGGAGGGGATAGGAGGAGGGAAAGGGTTCATTAGAAGAGAGAAAAGTAAGTATGACTTAGATTGCAGAAGGAAGGTTTCAGGAAGAAGAAGGCAAAGAGAGCCCCTTCAACTTGGTAGTGGGGACTCTTCATGTTTATATATATATATATATATATATATATATATATATATATATATATATATATATATATATATATATATATATATATATATATATTAAACTACACAAAAGGTTTCCCGCTGTCTTTCTTACACATATACGCATACGCGCTTTCTCTGTGTGTAAAAGCGAGTAAAGTAATTGGGGTCCTTGTGATAGGGTATAATGAATAAATGAACGGGTAAACTATGTGAGAAGTGACCATATTTACTCTGGTAGAAGTAAAACTTTTCAGTGAATGTTACAAAGAGAGAGAGAGAGAGAGAGAGAAACTGTAATATGGAAGGAGAATGGTAAAAGGAAGGGAACAGAATATAGAGTAGTCGTTTAAACGGGAACAAAACAACAGTGGTGTTGCACACAAGGACTTCCTGTATATATGTTTGGGTAAAGTTAACGTTGGAAAGATGGAATAGCCACTGAAGACTTTTCACTTCAAAATTTTTCTAAGGTTTGCTTTACTTGCCTTGCCACCAGTGTATATATAGAGAGAAGACTTGTGAATGTACTGTACAGTGTATGGACGACAAAAAGGAAAAAAAGAAAAGTGTAAGAAACAAAACACTTTTCCAGGAAACACTGTATACTGTTATGGTAATTAGTTTGACCCTCCCAGAAGAGAGTGTACACCGTTCGTTTCCTTTTGGTAGCGGCAATGCTTGGTTTCTCAGAGGAAGCTGGAGGAAAAGACCTACTCCAAAGGACAGGACAAGGGGATTATGATGTACAGAGAGAATACATTGAAACTCTAACGTATACACACTCAAGGCCTGGAAAACGATGAAGACCCTGGATACTTTATACACTATATAGAGGAAGGAAAAAAAAAAGTCTTTTACACCATTTTAGAAGGCAGAAGACCTTTGTATCCGGTTCTGCACTGGAACTGAACTGCCAGAAAGTTTTCGTTTGGTAACAGTTCATGCATACTTTAAGCGAAGAATACTGTATCCTCCCTTCAGGCTTAGTTTTTAGGTGCAATAACAATAGTAAGAATAAACCCTCTCCCCTCCTTCTCCAACACATTATCATTAGAAGGGAAAACTTTACGAAATGTGTAACACTGGAGTGAATCTGTATAGTTCTCCTCTTTAGAAATGGACCTTATGTTATATACTTTTCCTTTGTCCTATGTACTCCAAAAATTTTCTGGGGTGTGAAACTAACTAATAATTCCTATTGTCTTAAATTTAATGTCTGAGTGTGGAGATACAACGAATGTGTGTTCGGAAAGTTTAGGAAAGTATTTTTTTAAAGCAACATTTGAAACCTTATTACGTACCTTTAACATACATACTTTATATTTCTACTACGAAAATGGCTAAACAGTCTTTATGAAATGTATATGTGGAAAAGAATAGATGAACTGGGTTGGAACGGAAAACTAATGAGAAAGTAGTAAAGTTTTTAGCTAACTTTTTCGTCTTCACAAACGATTTTTTTGTTTTAATACCGCTGATCAACTATAGCCAGTGGTGCTATTCAACCGGTTCGCATCGGTTTGCTAGAACCGGTTGTTATACTCAGACATAAACACACACATACATACATAACGCACGACCTAACCAAGAATGAAAGACAAACACCGCTGTACTTTTCCTGCTTGCATTATTGTGAAAACAAGCAACTTGTGAATTGTTTCAATTCAATTGGAAGATAGAAATTTGAATGGGAGAGCGCCAAAATATTTATCTGATGCAACCGATAAAGAGTTTTCCCGGTTATGTCAATAAAAGGTTTCCAGGTCTTAAATGTTAATTCTTTTGAATGCTCCATATTTGTATTTTTGAGAATAAACGTTTGAAATTTTCAGACAACAAAAGGCTGGTTTTGGTAAGGCTTTGACTAAATCTTACTAACAAAAGTACACTATTGTATATTCTCTCATATGTTTTCCCCTCCTAAAGTCGGTTTTCTTTAAAGGTGGCGCTACAAAATACAATAGAAACCGTTCTTAGTTCGAACCCAAGGTGGTAAAATTTGCGTTGTGTCCTAGAACGTAAGAACTCTTGTATCTACCTTGCATGGTTTGTTTCCTAAAAGAATTTTATCTATCAATGCAGGGTGTTTCAAAACAACACCGACAACGTTTGGGAGGTAATTCCTGACACCAAGATACGGCGAAAAGTATAGACCAACTTGGGTGCACAAATGTTTCCTTTCGGAGTTATAGGCTGCCGAAAACATGAAAAAAAGGTTCATAGGCCCATAGCTTCAATATTATGGGACCTACCGTAGTCGGGTCAAGACCTTATTTAGAAACTAGTATGTGCCCTAGTTCCTAAATATCCATGTTTCAGAATCCTGTGGCACTTCGACAACAACTTTTATAGAGGTAGTTGGTGAGTACTTCAAATTGTATGCCCGTAGCCAAATTGGCTCTATGAAAATATATGCTTGAGTATCTTAGGATTCTGAAACACGTATTTTTGGATAGCGCACATATTAGTTCCTAAGGAAAGTCTTGACCGACTACGGTAGGTCTCATAGTTTTGGAGCTATAGACCTTTAAAGTTCATTTATATTCATGTTTTCGAAGCCTATAACTTCTAAAGGAAGCATTTGTGCACCCAGTTTGATCTATACTTTTCATCTTATTTTGGTGTCAGGAATCACCCCCCAAACATTGTCGGTGTTGATTTGAAACACTATATATATATATAGTACGTCTAGGTATATAGTGCAGAACCGGTTGTTAAAAAATTAGAATAGCACCAGTGACTATAGTCTCTTACACACTTTCTGCCTATCTTTCCTGTCACCGCCTTCCATCATGTCCATACAGTTCCTTTCTAGCCAGTGTCTTAACCACTTTTCTCCCTCTTTTCAATTCCATTAAAAATTACTCTTTTCTCTTCTACCGTTTCTCACATCTCAGTCGTTTCTGGTTCGACCCAACTAATTGTCTCCTTTCTTCCCTATATCACATTCGGAAATCTTCAGCATTTATTTTACGGTTTTTGTATAAGGTCTGACACAACGACAATACTTTTAACGATGATGCTTCGACACCCTAGTTTATAAGTAATACTGTATGATGCGTCACTCTTAGGAGGATGTGTGCCACCATTAGAACAAGACGAACTGCAGTGGCTCAGTGGTAGAGCGTTCACCTCTTGTGCGTTCGATCCCAGCTCGCGCTAAGTGAACTTTTTGGTAAACAAACACTGTGTGCGTGGGTTTTCTCAGGGTTCTTCTGTTTCCTCCCACTTTCTTTATATTATTCATTTCTCATCATCACCGTCTCCTTTAGCCTAGCCGGCATAAGCGTAAAACTCAAAGACTTCATTTTCAACAGTATACGCAATTTGCTATTTTACAGTGTATTTTTTAACATTCTGGCTGTCCTGGCTGGGTCGCCATTTTGTAATGCAAAAAATATTTATCATTACTGTATACTTGAACTCCAGTATTCTTCAATACTATTAGCGTTTAATGGACAACTTTTTTGTCCGAAGATGAACCATATTTGATAGTTCTTATTGAGTTGAATAAAATGATTTACGTCAGTGTAAAAGCTCATGGGTAGTTCTCGAAAATATCGAGGAAAATACAAGTTTCTTTGTAAGCCTAAACAAATAGGTACTCGACGTGAACCATTCTCGTTTCCTAGTGGAAATACTTGATCAAAAAAAAAGTGTAAATGCTTTTTTCAGGCCAGGCAAGTACGGGCACGGTACCTCACATAATAGTCTCAGGACGTATTCTCAGCTTTCGTATTATTCGCTTAAACCATACACCATTGAGTTTGTTCAATGCTTTAGGAGTATCCTAAATAGTGTTGTCACAAGACGAGACGAGACGATACGTAAGGTTTTATCATCGCGTCTTGTAAATTTTGTAGAAATCTCGTCTTATCCTGCAAAAAAAGCTCCATTTGCTTCTATTTATGATTCTCGAAGAATTCTGTCTCACTTCGTTTTGCAAATTTATGTACAAAACGTGTGCCCTGGTTTTTCTTATGTTTTATTCAGAAATGGTCAGAATCCGTTCGCGTCTCGAGAGGTCCAGAAAGGGTGTGATATAACAACACTTAAAACATATTTATTGCTGAAGTATACTGTGTAATTATTTGAGTATCTCTAAACGTTGATAAACACTCTTCATTATGTTCGTACAATCACATTATCATATCTACCATATTTTTTAAAATTATAAATCATGTAACACTAAGACAATGTTTGAGATCTAAGACTTGAGTGAACAACAATAGTTTTGCTCACGAGACTCAAGAAATTCCTCATCTCGTCTCGATTTTTTTAAAAAGTATTTCTCGTCTAGTTTTCGAGACGAAATATCTCGACTCATGGGTAACGCTTAATTCTAAACTTTAAAACTGATACACAATAGTAACGGAGATTCTATGATTGCTTATATTTATGATTGCAAATAAACTTTTTTGTTTGTGTGAATAAGAATGATATTAGTACTACATAAAGAAAGAAGAAAAATCAGCGGAGACAACGAGCTGGTCCTTTTCTTTTTTAAAGTGTTGAAACAAAAATTTAAACAAATCTGATGTAGAAGAGTTTGTTGTTAGATCGATTAAGTCGCTCGCTTTATTCTGTATGCATTTTTTTTCATTTCTCATTGATAGTAATTATGATATATGCAATTATGTAGTATGATAATTGCAAATGAAGGACGTTTAAAAGAAAGGAAGAGAAAATAAAAAGGCACTAGTAGCTTAATACAGGCGTGTATATAATGTAGATAGTGTATAATACATGTGGACCTATTTCAATAGTAATACGAGGATTATGATGAAAGTCAGGGCAATTAAGGCCTTGGCACATACTTAGGTAGAATGCAAGCTGCGATCACGGATAGGACATCGCCAAATCCAAGGCGGGCTGCGATCTGGAGATGTCACACACATTATGACATGGTAGGGCGTGCGGGCAGGTGAAAAGGTCAGTCGCTTGAGTTTTTCAATGTCCATTTCAACAGGGAACGCTACACAATATGTAGGCAACTGACTCGAAACTCAACTGACTGCTACCCGTTGCGTTCTAGTTGAAATTGTTATCGCAGAGCAGAGTATGTTTGACAGAGATGATGCAATATTAACAAATACTGATTGGCCTTGAGCCCGCTACGAACGAAGTTCGCAAAACGTGATCGCAGGCCCATTCTGTATGACAAGACTTTTATTACGAAAATGGAAACGAAGCAATTCTGAAACATACGAATGGAAGGTTAGTACATATGTAAACCCGTACAAGTAAATAGTTGGATAAACATTCGAATCTCCATTAGGAGATAGCACGAGAAAAATGAGTGCAACGAATTGTTCATTTCATACGTGTTTTACCTCAAATTACGTTCGTTGGTAGTATATGGTAGATTTCTTAGGAAACTACTTCGAAGGACTCTAGCGTCACTGGTATGTATTTTAAAGCTGTACGCATAATTGTGATTGTAATGGTTTGTAATGTAATTCAAGGGAAAGTACGTATTCGTTGCACTCATTTTTCCCATGCTATTTCCTCATGTTTTCCCATGATATATGACTAGAAGTTTTCGAAATGTGGGTGTGGGGAAGAATGGAGAGAGTTAACTGGGTCGAGCGGAAGACAAATGAGAGAGTCTTAGAGAAATAATGGAGGAGAAGAGAGCAATCTTAGATATTATTGAGAAGAGAAAGAGAAACTGGATGGGATATTCGCCAAGAAATAACTATATCATGACAGACGTGCTAGAGGATATGGTGGCTGTAAAGAGAGAGAGAACGAAGAAAGCTACAATTAATTAACGATATCAAAACAAAGAAATCGTACGTAAAGACGAAGAGGTTAGCGGAAGATTGTGGAGCATGAAAGCTTCTCAGTTGCTTGAAGTGACCTGCCAATAATGGCAGAATACCTATGATGATGATGATGATATCCTGATGGGAATATGTATATTCATCCGACTCCCTACTTCTAACATTTACAAATTTACAAACCTTCCATTTGCATATTTCAGAATTTCTTGTTTCGTTCCCATTTTCTTTTAAAACAAAGTAGCTTCTGCGATAGCCCTCGTATGTAAACAAATGGATGCATATGTACACAATGCCTTCCCACATATTGATACATTAACTTTGTACGTGAGTACTTTTGTCTTTTTCATGTGAATACTATTACTAATAATGCGAGTTGGAGCCAGTTAAATAGTTTTACTTCGAATGTTGTCTTTGGTTCTGTTAATATCGACTCTCTCTGTACAAATACAATTTTCTGTAGTGCGTGCAAAGTTCATCATGAGCAATATAAGTAAACACAAGTATTGTGCAGAATATGTCGCGTGTTGTACAAAAATTGTCGTTGCATCTCTATGACAGCCCGATGTCTTCTATTTGCGTGCCAGATTATTGAGTTTCTGTTTTGTGTGTTACTGAATATTTCAGGTAAATAATCTTTAGCGTTTGTCCATTTATGTAACCAGCCAACATAAGTAGAATACATAATTGAACATATAAAAGTTAATAAGGTCTACAATTTATCCAGCCAACAATGCTTTGGAGCAGTGGTGTGTGAATACTCGATTTTAACCCTTTTCACAAAATATGGAATCTTTTTCTCTTTTCTGTTCTTTTTGTAGCTTTTTTTTTTTTTTACGATACTAAAATGTAAATGCAAAGATTGCCTTTGTCCTGAAGCAATACACTGATAAAAATCCGTTCCGGACAGTTTTGTATTGTAAATACAAATATACGAAATCCTTATGTTTACTACAGAAATCAGTATGGTGCATACCTTATCCATATGCCACACACACACTATCCTTAGATGTTACATCATTGCAGGGTGTCTGACATCTAACTGTCTTCCGTATATGTATGTTACATATGTCAGCTATATATTACATACGTCTATCTGTATGAGATCCTGACCACTTCGTACGGAAAGCACGTTTGTTCCTAACACTTATACGGAAAGTAAATATAAAATATATTTTTTGAGTTCTACGTTTGCTGTACGTTAAGTTAAAAAACTACAGGATTTACATATGTAATCTACATTTTACGTACTCTACAAAAAATTTTCTTAGTGTATGAACTTGGATATTTGAATCTCCCCTCCGCACTAGTGGAATTTTGAATGCTTATGCTTCCGGAAAATATGTATCTGAAGATAGTAAATATTTAACATGAAGTTTCTTCTTTCTCTTCTTCTTCTTTCTTAATTATTGAAATCGTTAAGTTTTACGTCTCGTGGTTGTCAGCTAGGCTAAAGGAGACGGTGATGATGAGAAATGAATGGCATGGTGGAATGAAGAAAGTGGGAGGAAACGGTAGAAACCCGAAAAAATCCACACATACGGTGTTTGTCCACCACAAAGCTCACTTGGCGCGAGCTAGGATCGAACCTTTGGAACCCATGCAGTATAGGTGAGCGCTCTACCACAGCTACCGCGGCCCTACTTCTTAATTGTTACCATAAACCGTCAAGGTTTTTTACAAAGTACTTAAATGCATTTATTTTCCTTTCTTTGTGTCCATATTTTAAAAATAGTTTTACTGTTGGCTTCTTTCCTGTCTTTAGATTAAGTTATTTCGGTTTTTTTCTTTGGTTTCACCTTGTAGTCCATTTGCCATTCACGTTTTTTAGAACCGAAGATCTTGTCTTTAGTATCTTTTTGTGTGATTCCTACTAACTTGTGATCGTTTCTAATTTCGCCAATTCATTCCATGTTGTCTGATTGTGCCTTACTCCTGTTTTCATATAATTCATCTATTCGTTTTGTAGAACTTTAATTTACGTTTAGTTTAATAGACTGACAAAATAGAAATAATTTTGTTACAGCATTTCAACATAATAAGATTTATTATGACATATGTGTAATAGTAATTAAAAAGTGTTTGTTTATTTTGCACTTCTTTCGTATTTCTTGATTTCTTAAGAAGTGAATTTAGATGTCGAGAGCTTTTTTCCGCCCTCAAACCGTTGAAAAATCCCTTGCAACGTCCTCTGTTCTTCTATCTAATCCAGAGCATCCCTTCATCAGCAACTAGCAATCGGGCAAAATGGAAATGACTTGCACCCAGATTCCATTCTGTTTCTCCGGCTATGGCTGCACCCTCGCGTTGTGTCTCTGTGCACCCTCCCACCCTTTTAAGCCACCCACCTTATCCTGTCCGTACGCTCCATAAATATATACTCTAATGAGTATCGTACATTTGATTGACCCTGTGCTACACAGGGAGATTGAAGTAGCAGAGGCAGGGATGAAAATTGTCTAATACTCTTCGTAGTTGCATCGTCCTCCTCCCCTATTCGGCAGTGTTTCCCCCCTTCAACGCACACACCTACAGCCACGAACGATCCTCAGCTCCTCTCTCCCTCTCGTGTTGTGTAGTCGGTGCCCATTAGGCGGATTAGTCCGTGTCTGGTGGAGGTTGCATTCGTCTAATGGGCCAGTTTCGTTGTCCTCCTCATCCTTTGGGTCGATCTCTACCTCCATCCCTCTTTGCTTTACCCCCTTCCCCCACGCACACCTCTGTATCCACACCACTCTCACCTTCCTACGCATCTGCTACTTCCTCTCTCAATACAATCTCGTTTGTATTTTTCTTTCTCGTTATTTTTTTTCTGTAACCTATTTCGACAGGTCTTAATGTCTATAGAAGAGCTTTCAATAAATTTGTTTAATATTGCTTTGCAAGAAATGTAACTTCATAAGTAAAATATGTTTAAAACGCCTTGAGCTTATGCAACCAAAACAACTCTTAGGCATGACGGAATTGCCTAATATAAGTCTTTCTTTTAGTTTCAAAATGAAATATTTCGTTAAATTTTCAAGATTCTGTTAGTTTCAAGGAGCAGTTTTCGAATATTTGATGTTTGCAGACCGACAACCTGATTTGCTGATCAAAATAGCATGGAAAATGTCAGACAATTAGTGTGGCATCTGTGCAAAGAAGATTTTATATTGCGTATTCCTTTAAATTGCTTGGCACGTAAAAAGTAGGTGCTTTAAAAATATATTACTTGGATATTAACCCCTTGCCGTATTTTGACGCGTGTCACGCGTTTCGATGTTTGAGCGGCTGTATCCCGCTTGCTGTCAATAGAAGAGAGAAGCTTACAGGTTTCCTGTGCTTTGTGAATATCTGTTAGTTTAAGTAAGCGCCAGAATAGGCATAGATGTTTACAGCATTGCAAAAAAATTCCGAAAAAAGTCATATGTGAAGGGGTTAATAATCTCACCAGCGCTCCAGCCCCTTCCCACTTCTTTTCGTGCAATTAGAGGGAAATTACCGGCTAAGTAAGGAATTGCTTTCAATTTAGTTTATCCGTGGGAAAATGTGTTACGTGTTGTATTATACAATATGAATCACGAAAAAGTAGCAAAAGACAGAAATGACTGTAACGATATGTCGTGCGCTAAGAAAGGAACCGGCAATAATCTTCGAGTCATTCCTGGGACTAGCTTCCATTTCTTCTGAATATTGTGTATTACTTCAGTTGAGATTAGTAATAGAGCTGCTTTTACCATTTCCGTTCCAAACACTAAATACTCTATAGTGCTTAGTTGATGAATTTTATTCCTAAACAGTCATCAGCGAAGGCCATTTCCATTTCCTTAATTGATGCGCTTCATACATAAGGCAATTTCTTCCCTTAATTGTACGGAGAATACAATTTACAGATATAGAGTAAGTGATAAGTACGGTTCTAACACTTCATTGCATGTAAAACGTAGTTCGGCAGCTTGTTGTTGTTGTTGTGTTTGAGTTTAACGTCCCGTTCAGCAGCGAGGCTATATGAGACCTGGACCTACTGATTAACGTGGAATCTGAACCACATGAGCTCCTGGTGGGAATCGAACCCGGGTCTCCCACGTCAAAGGCGCGAACGCTAATCGCTTAGCCACAGAGGAGCTCCGTGGTTCGGCAGCATACACAACAATAATAATGAATCTATGCGAGGTGATGTGCCTATAGATTAATATTGTTTTCTTTTGTAAAAAAATAATTATAAAATAAAAATAATAACGGTAAATTGCACATGGGATTAATTTACCAAATCAGACCAATATGTTGATCAAAAGTCGATTTACTTAAGTAAATGTTTTATTAAGAAAGTCAATATATTGATTTATTTTTCTAAGAGAATATATATAGTTGTTTGAGTTGGCAATATTATTGCTCATATTTGTGTGTACACGAACAAACATTATTCACATAATGGTATTTACAGAACCTTTACAAAATGTACGTAGTGAAATTATACACACAATTAACTGATGAAACTATTAAGTAATACATTATATTCACAGTTGCTTACAATTCCATGTATTTCTGGATTTTTTAAAAAAAGAAATATACTTCACTAATGCAGAGAAGCCCATCTCTTTCTCCCACATCGAAGGTACATGACGTGTTCCTCAAATTATTCAGACATAAACATACTACGGATGAGAATTTATCCTGAATAATGTTATTTTGTTTAGCTTGGTATAACGTATCAATTGATACGTGAGGAGATACCAAACCAAAAAGGAAGCACTTGTCACTAAAAATTCCAAATTGAGATTTCATTTTATTATTATTTTTCGTATGCACTTCTATCGAACAAAATACATAGTTTCAACGAGGAAAAAGTACTTGTTTTTATATTTTACGACCTGAAACATTGTAGTTTAAATGTAATCTTACCATGGTCGTAGAGTTTTTTTTTCTTATTTTACCAAAAACTCTTAGGTGGACTTGTCAGGAACGCAGCTCCTTCCTCATGTCTCATCCCTAAAGAGTTATTTTTAAAAAATGAAGTTTTTTATATACTATCGTTTAGCCAGTATTATTGATGGGGCGCGGTGGCTCAATGGTAGAGCGTTCACCTCCGGTGCTTGGGGTCCCTGGTTCGATCCCAGCTCGCGCCGTGTGGACTTTGTGGTGGGCAAACACCGTGCTCGTGGGTTTTCTCGGGGTTCTCCCGTTTCCTCCCACTTTCATCACTCCACCATTTCACTCATCTCTCATCCTCACCGTCTCCTTTAGCCCAACTGGCATAGTCGTGGGACGTAAAATTTAAAGATTTCATTTCATTTCTAGTATTATTGATTAAACACACTGTATATTGTTGTCTAGCTAGTAGCATTGATTAACCACACTATATACTGTCGTCTAGCTAGTATAATTGATTAACCACACTGTATTGTTGTCTAGCTAGTATCATTGATTAACTACACTGTGTATTGTTGTCTAGCTAGTATCATTGGTTAACTGCAGTGTGTTTTGTTGTCTAACTAGTATCACTGATTAACCACATTGTGTTTCATTGCAAACATGCATCCGGGCCGGATTTTCGTGGGCCACCCATTATATTTCACATTCTAATTAATTTTAAATCAACCTTAAATGAAACTATATCTTTCCTCCTGGCATCTTTTGCAAGCGTCCAATTAACAAATGAGGTTAAGATGACCTTCTTGATAAGAATGTATACTTCAGTGTCAATTTCATCTTAATTAGTGTCGTGGTATCGTTTGGCATTAATTGTTAGGTGTCCAAAAAAAAAAAAAGTCTTATTAGAGTTGATCACGAAACAACGGTTAAAACCGTTACGAGATATCTCGTCACGAAAATTCGGTCTCTTCTCATGCTTAGCCCTAGTTTCTATAACTTTTCTCGAAAATTACGCATAAGGATTTATACTTATTCATTTCATTTTGTTCATTTTAATGAGATCAATCGATTCATCTACGTCTCATTTTTGGACACGTCTTCCCTCTCTCTTCGATTCCCGGTGAGGGCACTCGGTCGAAAAAGTGTAAAACGCTTTTTCAGGCCAGCCACCTTGAATGAGGTTTTCCTGGGTTTTCCTCATTCACACCAGGCAAATGCCGGGGTGGTACCTAACTTATAGGTCCCAGGCCGCTTCCTTCCCTCCCCGTCTTTTCTTCTTTTCTTCTCCCCGGATTGTGTGCTCGCCGAGGAACGTCATCCTTCAAAATGTGACGGGCTGAATGGCCTTAGATGTTGACAGCCCAGAAATGTAAATCCTAATCCTAATCCCTTCTTCCCTCCCTCTTTAAGCGTTAATATTGTAGAATTGTACAGTATGTTAATCATATATAGTCATTGATCTTTTTGCCCTTCATATCGTATTATCAGGAAAAATAAATAGAAAACAGAGGGATGTTTATCTATATTTTAATCCTTTTAAATTCCAGTACCTATAAGCACTAAAGTAGTGTCTTCATTTTAAAAAAGTACCGTACCAGTAAAGCTTTTTACTTCGTTTTTTTTTTTCAAGTTTACAAGCATTATAGAACACGTTACGTATGATTTCACGCCTTTCAGCGTCGAGGCGTAGGAGGTGATGTAATAACTTTTTTTTTTTTTAAATAATTTTGTTTATGACTATTTTATGAATTTTGGCGGGCTTACTTTTGCACATAGAAGATATAAATTTTGCATACACTCGTTCAGTGCAACCCTTAGTAATTTTCAGATTTTTTTTTTAGATCTCTGCGTTAAAACAGGGGGTCCAGGTGAGCTCAAAATTAAAAAAAAAGAGATCAGAAAAATCCCGATTTCTCTCAAAATTTCTTACCTCAGGAACATGATAGGGAAATGTGAATAGTACCGTTTGAAAGGCTGTTCTATTCTGAAGAAAATGAGATACAAACCATGATTTTAGGAGACATAGTAATAATGCTGTAGCTGCTTGACTGAAAGTCTATAATTTATCTATAAAAAGTCAGGACTTAAAGGGTTAATCAGCTACTGGAAAGTCGAACTAAGAACCTGCAAATTACATGGCAAATGTACTGCCTATTTCTCCAATCTCCTAATGTTTATTGTAATCTTATTATGTATAATCCACCCTTCCATTTTATAATAGGCGTTTGGGAACTCACACCTTAGTTGTTCATATATATATATATATATATATATATATATATATATGTGTGTGTGGCATTTTTCAGTCTTACTTGCTTGTCTCACGGTACATCACTTTTCATTGCAGTTTATTACTACTATTCACACTTTTGCAATACAGTTTTATCGCCTACGATTTTTATTTTTCAAATACTTCTTTGATAGTTCACAATGTTTTTCAAGAGATTTAGTGTCAATTAAGCAGAAACATTTGTGATTAAAGGAAGAAGAAAAGTTGCAACCATCTTTATATTGCAAAATATTCTCACTCAAAAGTTTTTCTCTAAGCTATGTAAAGAACATTTTTATAACTCCTGTATGTATTTGCTCAGTGAATTAAACTGTAGCAAAATGTTATACAAGATCAGACTATATTTACGGCTTCTTTCTGATCTTGTTGCTACAAGATAACTCTCCGCATTCTTGAGTTTATACATTTCACTAAGATAAGTTCAAAGGGACGCTACTATATATATATATATATATATATATATATATATATATATATATATATATATATATATATATATATATATATATATATATATATATATATATACAGGATGTTAATGAACTATACCGACAAACTCTAAGAGGTGATTCCTTACATCAAAATAAGAGAAAAAGTTCATATAAAAAAGAAAAAGAAAATGAAGATGATAATAGATTGTATAAAACTGTCGTTATTTGTAAGTTACCAACTGTTCAATTAGCAATAAACATAATATGATTTTTTATTTTTTTTCTTCAAGTACGTGGCCGATGCAAGTTCAATCTATCTCAATTTTCTTTTTCTTTCCATTCCTTCCTTAAAATAATAATAATAAAAGAATTCCAATGAAGTTTAGATCAACAAATACAAAAACACTAAAACTAAACTAGCTGGGTGAATATTTTAGCACGAGTATATACTCTCTCAAGCCTTAGTAAAAGAAATGTATTTTTCAGATTACGCATATATTGTAATATATCCATTCATTCGAAAGATATTATGAACACTAGTAGTATCGTAGACGGAATTGCAATTATTATTATTATTATTATTATTATTATTATTATTATTATTATTATTATTATTATTATTATTATTATTATTATTATTATTATTATTATTATTATTATTATTATATAATGCAGAGAACAACAGTATTTTATCGCTAACGTAAAGAGAAAGGTTTTCAATTAATGATTACAATAGCGACATACATGTAGGCTTTTCAGTATTCTATCGAAAAGTTATGTACGTTAATGTTTTGTTACACATTTTCTTCAAAGTTTGTTTGTTTGTTTGTTTGTTTGTTGAAATTTTGTTTTCTTCAAATGTTTTGATTAAATTTTTATGGGGAATTGAAAATTTCTCTTCAAAATATCTAGGAAACAATACATTAATTTATATATTATTTTGATAGACATATATATCACCTGTAATATTTTGTACAAAATATTCCTTGTCAATCCGTACACTATTAAATTCTATGTCTTAAGAATTAGTCGTTTGTGTTGGAAGTTTTTCAAATACATTTCTCACTATTCTTAGCCCTTTTAGACAGTTGTGGCAGTGTATACACGAAGGTGTTTGGGCTACAACAAGTTCCCACATGTTTCTGTACATTCGTTCTCTTATTATCTAAGGAGCTTATTGCACTGTAATAAGTAGACTCTGAGTCCAACTACATTACATATTTTACATTGTACAAACTTTGCTTTTAATAGACTTAAATTTGATTTAACCTACTCGCTGAGCCAAACAATACGTTTATGGTAATTATATATATATATATATATATATATATATATATATATATATATATATATATATATATATATATATATATATATATATATATATATATATATATATACAGTGGCGGATCCAGGATATGATCAAGGGAGGGGCTAAACCATAGTTTGCCGTTTTATCCAGTGTAAAGCAGGATTGAAGTCCATTTTATCCAGTGCAAACCTGAGTGTCAAGGGGGGCTATAGCCCCTATTGCCCCCCTTGGATCCGCCACTGTAATATATATAGATAGATAGATAGATATATTAACGTGTAATAGTTTCATCAACTATCCAGTATCTGTTAGATGGAGTCAAATGGATAATTGGCGAAACTGTTACACGCGTTAATAATTTTTAGAATAAACGTACTGTTTTGCTTGGCTCTGCATCTGCAGTCAACTGTTCTTACACTTTACTTTGTTTTTAGATCTGCTTTTACAATAGTAAACATTTAATTTAAATGCTGATATTTTGTCTAAAACCAGTGCTATATGAATACAAACCAGTTGCACATAAAGCACTAACTTTTTTTTTTTTTTTTTTGTCTTGAGTGGTTATAAAAGTTAAGTTTTGATTAATAAGCATAAAAGTGAATGTCATGAATTTAAGAGTCTTCATCCCGGCGAAATTAAAATACCGCTAATTTTTACAGTAATTATGTGATATCTTCAAATAGATAAAAGATAATTGAAATATGGAACAAGAGCGCCCTAGACAATATTATTTTGCGTGAGGTACCGTAATCACAAGTCACCTAGTGGCTTTCCGTTTTCAGCTGTTTAGAAACGCGAAAATAAATGCCGATTTTTAAAATGGCTCGAAATCGAAAGCAGATAAGTGAGTCGTGATAACGGTTTCTTATGTAAAATAATATTGTCTAGGGCGCTCTTGTTCCACATTTCGATTATCTTTTATCTATTTGAAGATATCACATAATTACTGTAAAATTAGCGGTATTTTAATTTCGCCGGGATGAAGACTCTTAAGTATATTTAGGTATCGTATGTTACTGGAGTGTCAATGTACACATTTCTGGACATTAAAAAAGCCTAATCACTGCGAAATTAAAATACCGCTGTTTTTACAGTAATTATGTGATATCTTCAAATAGATTAAAACCAAAAATCGAAATGCGGAACAAGAGCGCGCTAGACAATATTATTTTGCAGGAGGTATTATCATCACGAGTTACCTAGTAAGTTTTCGTTTGCAGCCATTTAGAAACGCGGAAATAAATGCCTATTTTCTAAATGGCTGGAAATCGAAAGCAGATAAGTGAGTCATGATAACGGTGTCTCACGTAAAATAACTTGTCTAGCGAACTCTTGTTCCAGTTTTGATTATCTTTTATCTATTTGAAGATATCACATAATAACTATAAAATTAGCTATATTTTAATTTCACCGTGATGGAGCCTCTTCACATATACAATATTTCAAAACAAAATATAATCAAAAGATACTTCATGAATTCAAAAATTAAGACAGGTTTTTTTTTTTAATTACCGAAATAAGTTGAGTTTGAAATAGGTAAGAAGATAAACAACGTGTGAAAAATTCGGTGCATTTTTTTCTTACTAATTTTCACTATTTCTTTGTTGTATGTATATTCATTTTGTGATTTTTGTTTCTTGAAATCTAATACTCTATTTATTTCTTTTTGTATACTTTCAGACGAAATTCCTTGCATCACGTGAAGATGCCGAATCATCGACGACGGCTTATAGTAAACTAAACCACGATATATGAACTAATGTTATGTTCATTTTATGTGTCAACATGGACTTTTGTATAAAAATAACGCTGTCCCTGTCCAAGAGGGGCGGACGATATTGAAATGGAAACGTCTTTTTGTGTGCGACCTGATCTCATCATGCTGAAGGAGAGGAAAAACCGTAAGGGGACAACTAAGCTTTGTAATCATGTTCTCTCTGCTGGTGCGAACTTAATATTACGTGGGAGAAACATAAGAGAGATAACAATAGCTTGGATGCCGTTTTAGAATCAAATGGAAGTCGGTTACATCGTAATTCAATAACTTAAAACTGAATGTGCACACAACATATACATACTAGTGAGGAATCTTTCCAAACCAAAGGCAAATTTATGTGTGTGTATATGATTAAATGTCAGAAACAAACGTGTCATCCACCATAACACGATTTACAGAAGTTGTATGTTACTCAAATTGAAACGTTGATGACTAACAACGTCTACTAGATATGTATAAATATCGAAATTGGATGAGTCTGTATAATACGATTATACAAAAGAAACAATAACGAAAAAGGTAAGAAGCAAACAAAATAATAATGTTGTTTTATTATTGTTAAAAAAAGGTTGTGTATGTAAGACGTGTTCTGAATTTACAACAATGTGTATAGGAAATGAGAAAGGTTGTTAAAAAATGTTTTTACTATTAAAATTATTATTATTATTGCATGGAGGGTTAACTCATATGCAGCTAAGAAAGGTAACAATACACAACAATGTTGATGGTTGTTTTTAAGGGATGGTATTGTTTGTCAAAATAGAAATGCTGAAGGTGATGATGGTGAACAATGCTCAAATAATGATGAACTCTCACAGATACTCAACTCAAACAAAACACATGCTATGTAAAACTTATTGATGAATTTTATAAAAAAAAAAATGCATGTATTATTGAGTTGCGCACATGACGAAGTGTTTTATATATATAGATATATATATATATATAAGGCATGCTCAATGACATGTTTTTAGCAAACTGTGCGCATTCTAGTTAGTTCGTTTGCCGAGCAAATGCAAAACAAACAAACAAACAAAATAGATTAAACTATGTGCCATCGAACGTTTTTCGACTGAATATTTTATTTCTGAAATTAGAAAAAACAGGGTCTGTTTTTTTAAAAAATATATATATATATATAGTAACTGTACAGATAAAGACGGAATGTGCGGACTTTTAGAATAAACCGTCCTTAATATAAATAATTAAAAAAACAAGAAACAAAATATAAAGATGTCTTTGTTTTTAATTGAACTACGAAGTTGCGCATGTTATCTATTTACCAGGATAATGAGTCACGTGATCGGTTTTAAGGAATGCCCGAAGCGCAGGAAACCCAGAATCGTGCACCATCTTGCGACGCAACGAGAAAACATTCGAAAGAAAATAAAGAACAAAAAAAAGTGTATTGTTTTTCTCGTTTGTTGATTTTTGTTCGTTTGTTAGTTTGTTTTAGGAGAATATTGATGGCAACTACGATGCAGGGTTAATAATAAAGTACCTATGAAAAAAGAAAAGTACAAGATATGAGAAAATGCGTTAGAACAGAATTTTGACAAGTGGTGACTAACTTCCAGCAAGACGAATCCCGGTAAGAAACCCAGAACTAGGACATTATATATATATCAATAAATATATATATATATTTGAACATTTCGGTGATCATTTTATTTTTTAAATAAAAATATGTTATTGTCTTTTAAATGTTAAATTATGTACATATATATATATAAATATATATAAATATGATCGAAGAAATTGTCATAGACACTTTTACTCCATGTTTGAAAAATTCTTGCCAACACTCATTTCCCGTAACATTCCGTACAAAAAACTTCATTATTAAAATTTTAAAAAAATAGTAAAAATAGCATTATTAAAATGCATGTTTTTTAAAAAACTGGTTATTTTGTGTTTTTCCCCTCTCAGTGTAATGACAAATTTGTATTTAATGCTCAAATTTTCTTAATGTTTTTTGTTGTTATATTTTTGGGGGCATTTCAAATAAAAAAATTTCCTTTATTACAATATTATATACATAATTCTGAAGCAATACTTAGAATAGACAAGATGTAACTATTTTTTTTTCTGTTAGTGAAATATCTTTGGAAATTAAATTTTAAACAAAATCTATGTTGACGAAAGAAATGGCTAATTTATTGTTTACAAAATAATTATTATTATCGTGTATAAGATTATAAGAAGAGCTTTTCTGTATAGCAACAAATAACATTTTAATTTATTACTTCCAAAGCAAGCGACAAAGAAAAAAATAATGTTATTATTATTGTAAAAATTATTTCCCAACAATTTATCAACGTATACTCTTTCCCAGTAAAATTGTGTTGTTAAATGGGGAGACATCTATTGTTACTTCTATGAATCAGCCATCGTTGTATTTTGCACTTAATTTAATAATAATAACGATAAAAAAGTAAACAAATTCTTCTTACCTTGTTTTCCAATATTTATAGTAATAAATAATAAAAAGATACTTTCAATATGTTATTTAAAAAATGATTAAGTGGAAGGGACCATTATAATAAAATTTCACAGAAATATTCTCCCTTTTAAAAGAAAATAAAGAAAAAGGGTGTACTTGAAATTAATATTCGCTATTCTCTCTTCTTATTGCATTGTGAGTGGAAAAATTCTGTTATTACACTAAAAGAAATGCAATGTTATGATTCAAAAACAAAAGTAACGATAAAGTTGTTTCTGTAAATTAAAAAAGGTATTAATTAAATAAGGTGTTTATTTTTCAAAACTTGTCTTATCAAACTGTTTTTCTCATTATCTGATATCTGTTTAACTGTTCTATTAAACGATTGGCAGTTGGTATTTTTTTCTTTAACATTCTTTATTATTTAAAAATTCCAGTACAGATGGACATTTTGCATTTACAGAAATCAGGGGTGGATTCCCCTTAAGAGGCCCCATCACACCGAAATTAAAATACCGCTAATTTTACAGTAATTATGTGATATCTTCAAATATATAAAAAGATAATCGAAAAGTGGAACAAGAGCTCGCTAGACAATATTATTTTACATGAGATACCGTTATCACGAGTCACTTATCTGCTTTCGATTCCAGCTAATTAGAAAATCGGCATTTATTTTCGCAGTTTCTAAATGGCTGCAAATGGAAAGCTACTAGGTGACTCGTGATAATGGTACCTCATGCAAAATAATATTGTCTAGTGCTCTCTTGTTCCATATTTCGATTATCTCTTATCTATTTGAAGATATTACATAATTACTGTAAAATTAGCGGTATTTTAATTTCGCAATGATTAGGCCTCTTTTAAAATAATCGTTGCTTATTCCAAATTCCGAATTAAGTTTTTGATCGACATACAGTAAGGAACTTAAGTTACAAGATACAGAAATCCTCGTTTTATTTATTTATTATTTTTCATGGTGATATGCGATGTAAATTTTATTTTCACAGTTCGCTATATTAATCATGCGTTATCCTAATTGAAATAAGCTTAATCCTTTTCCTATGAGCAATAACTTAAGATGATAGAAAGTATCCAGGCCTAAAGTAAAAGTATGATTTTGGCATTCAGCTAACCGTAATACTACCTATCTTTACTTTCCAGATAAATTTTCGTACCCTAATGTTCCATGTTTACATCCTCGTTTTCGTGTAATTAACCAGTTTAACCAATAACATTACTCTTCCTCTTTTCTTTATATCTACCACGTTTCCAATTTCAGTTTGCAATATGTCTTCGCAAACCAGTGTCTTTAACTTTCTTCTTGTCTGCTTAACTGTTTTAAATATTGTTCCTTCCTTCCTGTCATTTTCTAATCCTTCATTCTACGTTTTTTCTTTTTACTCGACTATTTTTCTCTATGTACCTCTTTAACCAAATTTTGAAATTTTATTTCTCTAAAATATCTTTTGTATAATATTTATTTCTTCCTAATAAAGCACAGTGCTCTACATAAAATATTTTAAAATGTCTCTTTAACTCTGTTAAATACTCCATGCTTGTCCTGAAGATTTCTTTTACGATTCTTATCATTGAATTGACTTCTTCTTTACATTTCTTTTGTGTTTTCAAAACTATAAACTTGTTTGTGACTTTTCGTGCGTCTGTAGTAGCATACCTCCTTTCGTCTCATCGTTAGTTTCATCTTTTCAATGTCAATTTTCATTTTATATTCTTGACTTTTTAAAAATTAATGCTAGTTTACATGTAAATATAAAAACTGGACATTTCTTTAATAATATTCGCTAGTATCTAAATACTGCATCTGCTAGTATCTGAATACTGTTTATTTTCTCAAACATTCTTTTATGAGATAAAAATTTGGTACTAAACAACGAGCTAATACATATCCGTTTGAATCCTAATGAGTTTATCCGTTTGAATAAGGCAAGTTTTGAAAATGACTGTCTCACAACTATTATTATGTATCTTCATCTGAAAAAAGAAAAAAAAAAGATTGATGATTGTAAGGATATGTTTGGTTTTACTTTTTAGTGGTTGAAGGGAAAGAAGAGAGAGCGTGCGAGAGAGAGAGAGAGAATAAATATTAAACAATACCAAAACCCAGTATTTATGTGTGCGGTTATGTACTTTATTGCCACATCCTTGTTATGTATTTTATGAAAACAATATCAACATGAAAAAAAAAGGAACAACAAAAAATGTGTTGCACTTCTCATACATGTGTTTTATTCAACCTTATTATAGATAGCCTATTTATTTATTTTTTTAAATCAATATTATTTGGCTCTTTGAGTCAAAGAGGAAATACTACAAAACAGAAATATCAGTATATTTGTAAATAATGTCCACCGTTGTTTATGACACGTAGCCTGAGCTCCAGAAGCATGCTGCTGACATCGCGAACGAGGTTACGTGCGGTGCTAACTTTGATGTACTCAATGATATAAGATGTGATGATGAGGTTACGCGTGGTAACTTTTAGGGTGTTAGCATTCTTCTGGAGCGCTGGCAGCATGTCACTGTTAGTGATGAACAACATTACTTGTAAACATACTGATATTTTAGTTTGGTAACATTTGTTGTTCATTATTTATTTATTTATTTATTTATTTATTACTAGCTGAATATACCCATTCTTCGCATCAGGGCTGTATTTGAATGTCAACGCCTGTGGGAATATCACCATTCATTTCAGCGACCGCGAAAACTGTGGATTTGACACTAATATCGGTCATTTTGGGCTATTTTTACATGTCTCGTATCCTGCCTCCCCCCCCCCCCCCGGTGCTGACTCCCGGCTTGCATACAATGGTAATTGAATTTGCAAGTCATCCCTAATGGAAATGTCACCATTGATCTCAGCGACCGCGAAAACTATGAATTCGACACTAATATCGGTCATTTTCTACTACTTTTACATGTCCCAGTAAACGCCCCCCTGAGACCCTCCTGGTTAGAATTTTGACAAAAACGCTTCGCCTTGGTCTGGGGCCTGGACCAAGGTATCCGTGACCAAAATTTGGTAACTTTCGGTCAACTTGTCTGGTCCGTAGGCCGATCCCGGTAAAAGTTCACCTGAGACCCCCCTGGTTCGAAATTTGAAAAAAGCGCTTCTTCTTGATCTGAGGCCTGGGCTAAGGTATCCGTGACCAAAATTTGTTAACTCTTAGTCCACTCGTCTGGTCCCCAGGCCGCACACAGACAGACAGACAAACACACAAACAAACTCTTTATTTTATTTATATTAGAAGATTAGATTAGATTCACAAAGTTTCATACAGCACTAAGCCAATTAGATGAAAAGGGTACAACATAAAGAGAAAACAAAAACAAACAAACAGAGATAAAATACAGAAAAATGGTTCATCTTTCAATATACAAGGCTCTCATCAATGGAGTTTCTCTCAGGGGTAACACTGTTACATCCTGTTGACAATGTATTGTAATCGTGCGCTAGTCTGTAAAACAAGGTGTGCTTTACAATTGATAACCTAGGTGTCTAGGTGAGAGAGTGAGTTCTTCCGCCGAGGAACACGAAAGTTAATCTGCGATAGTAAAAATTCAAAATTAATTGATGATCTTATACAGGTAAAGTTTGTCAGGGCAACATAAGTTCATTGAAGACATTAGTTCATGTTTCGAGTTATTACATAACTCGGGAATTCTAAATTTAACTATGACAAGAAAGGAGTTTAATCCAGAGTCAATGTGAGATAGATTAGTAGGTACTGCCATATTCCATACAAGTGAACAATATTCAACGATCGGAGAAGTAAAAGCCTTATAAAACATCATAAGGGCAAGAAGACTGTGTTTCCGGAAATCTAAAGAGTAGACTAAGTAGTTTCATAGCTCTGGATGAGATCCCACTGATATGACCGCAAAGGAGAGTTTTTCATCAAAGACAACACTTAGATCTCTTTGAGATGAAAAACGTTTGATAAGTACATTGTTAATATTATATATCTGTCGAAAAATATTCCTTGTTTTCAAGGAAGTAGAGATTGTAGTATATTTATTGGGGTCTAAAGACATTCCAGAGAGAGCACCAGTTACATAATATATATATCAGCTTGCAGTGAAGAAGTATTGTCTACAGTGTTAACAACTCTGAAGAGTTTACAGTCGTTAGCAAAAAGCAGTATATTTGATGAACAGGTGGAGAAGATAGCAGGTGAGTCGTTCATATACAATTAAAACAAAAGTGGACCCAGCACGCTCCCTTGAGGCACTCCGGATAAGATAGTACTAAACAGAGGCACGGATCCAGGAAGAGAGATGCGTTGTTCTCCCCCTGAGATATAACAATCTAGTAAAGAAAGAACCATGCCATGAATGTTATATCTATTGGAGAGTTTGTAAAGAAGCAACTTGGAGTTTATGGTGTCAAAGGCCTTTGATATGTCAAACTACATCAAGCTAGGAGTTAGCCATGAATGTTTGAGCCACATGAGTGACTGACACTGACGAATTTGGAAGACACGAGCGTCCAGGTAGGAAACCATGCTAAGAACTACTTAAAAAATGTTTGGCAAATCTACACACTGTACAGAAGTATCTTTAACTATTTTCTCACAAAGAATCGACACAGAAGAGAGAAGAGAGATAGGTCTGTAGGATGAAACTTGTTTTCTATCTCCAGATTTGAAGATGAAGTCTTCCACAGATTGGGAAAGGTATCTTCCAAGAAACATCTATTAAATAATAATGATAAAGTGTGGGCAAGTGAGTACCCTGTGTTGCAGAGAAAAATCGTATGATATCGTCTGGACCAGATAAACGGCGAGAAGATAGTGAGGAAATTATTGATTTCACTTCATCAGGGAAGTAATTGCAATGAGCGAGTGTGAACACACAGATTGGATCTTAGGTAAGGAAGGTGAAGTCTCAAGCTTAGAAAAGCTATTGTAAAAGTACTCATTGAAAGCAACAGATCTGTGTTTCCCATCTAAATTATTTGCACTATTCACCGAGCTAGGACTATGCTGGAATGTTCGCTGAACATAAGGTGGACATCCCACATCTCACTTGGCCCGCAAATTCGCCTGACCTCAAAGTTATAGAGAAAATTTGGAACGTGTTGGAGCGGACCGTAAAGGGGAGACATCAACATCCTCCTATGTTGGCCGCTCTGCGGAACCAGGGATACTTAATTATATTCTGAAACGATTCTATAAATATATATGCAACTGGCTTATTATTGTAATTATTTTATGCGTTGAGGAATACATCATTAAGACCAAAATGTTTGATCCAAACGGGAACTCATTGCTTACGATTAGAAGTCTCGTGCTTTACCATTAAAAAAAAAAAAAAAAAAAACTGTAATTTCTTCCCACTGTGCAGGACTACTAGACTCGACAGACAACTACTAGACGAACACACAAACAGCGAGGACAGTTAAAATCCCACCCTTACCACTCACTACAGAGGGATTCAAAACCCAAATGGACTTCACCCCACAACCGTCAGCCTAACGCCTCAGACCTCTCGGCTACACCCACTGAGCTAACACGAACTCTCTTCCTCTTTGAACAACTCCTGCCGAGCTCCTGAAGAAATTAGGGATGGCCACAAAGTTTCGGTTCCGGTTCTTGGAGATCCGGTTTTCAGAACCGATTCCAGACCTGGATCCGAAAACCCGAATCTTAGGAACCGGTTCCAGATCTAGATCCGAAAGCCCTAAAGACCCGTAAAGGAGGCACAAAGTTCACCTTCAAAACACTGCAAAGAGGAGACCACGCGCTTGTGCCTCCCCGCCCAGACCCACTTGTGTCTCCCAGAAAAAAAAATTTTGGTCCACCAGTGGGTGTTTAGCCAAAATGAGTTTGCCTGTTTAGCCAATAAGTTTGCCAGTTACCCAGTTTGTTTAGCCAAATGAGACAATCGGCCGCCGCCTGGGCGCCTGCCTGTCGCTTCCACCATTTCATCTAGCTCACTGTTCACAGTCTGCGAGTAGCTCGGGTTTAGCGTAGGGATGACCACAAAGCTCCACGAGGAACCGGTTCTTGGAGATCCGGTTTTCAGAACCGGTTCCGGAAGCTGTTCCAGACCTGGATCCGAAAATCCTGTTCCGGAACCTAATCTTGGGAACCGGTTCTAGACATGGATCCGAGAAACCGGATTCGGAACCGGATCTTTTACAACCGGATCCGTTCAGAGCCGAAAACCGGTTTCATCAGGAACCGGTTCTGGCCATCTCTAGAAGAAATAGCAGAATTTTCAAGACAATGATATTCAAATCTACTACAAATGCTCTTTTCTCCTTTGTTTTCTCATTCTACTATGGATGCGAGAACTATGTTCTCTGTGTTTCCCTTCATTGGAAATGTTCATGAAAATGTAGATGACAAAACCAGTATGGGCACATATGTATACATAGTTTCGAAATACTATACATATATTATGTATTTCAATTAATATTACTTTTCTACATTTAATAACATTGCAAACTGTCCTAATACATTTAAAAGAAGAATAACACATCTACATATTTTTCACGATTGTGAAAGTTGGCTTGGGGGCTCGAACCTGGCATCTTTGGTTTAGTGTTTCCGAAGATACCCGAAGTTGAACTTGGAAAATTGTTGGCTTAAAACAATCAATGCGCTCATTGTTTTTGGAATAGAGTGTACATATGTAAACTTGTTGCATAGAGTGCCCACTTACACTTAATGGATTGCAACCCCAAACAATATGGTTATTTCTGCAAGTACAAGGAAGGCATATACCAAATTTAATCCAATCGGGTAAGTCTTATAAAAACACTTTAAGGCAAATATTTATGTTGATATAAATCCTGAAGATTTTTCGATATGAGAAATCGGTTAAGTTGCGATAGTGACATTTCTTCAGCACTTCCCAACTTCTCTCCCGTTTCACCACGTTCAAAAATGTCTTTCTTTATTAAGAGTAGATTTAAATAAATGTAACTGACTTTTCTTTCCGAAGCAAAAATGGTGCTAATGTAGGCCATACTGCTTCGAACCGAACGAAATAGCTCTGTTGGTAGAACGTTGGGTTCGCATTCGAAAGGTCGTGGGTTCGATTATCACCGGCGACCATCCTAACTGGGATTTTCCCTATTTCTTTTCATTGTTGTTATATATCCAGTGTAAAATGGCCACGCCATACGTCATAATAAATAAATACTCGCCAATTTGTGAAAGTACGAGTGTCGAACTGTCTACTACCGCCCTTTTCAGCAGATCCACCGACAACTGATCAAACCACCATAATAACTAAGGCCGGGAAGTTGAGGAAAAATCCTTTTTTACGAGTGCCCGAAGACGAGGCTAACATAATATATGTTCATTTTGGGTCATTGTAGGCCAGAAACTGGTGGATTTTATTTGTCCTTTCCTGCCTCTTTCGGCTTTTTTTTTATTGGTCTTTCTTAAGCTTTTAATAGGTCTTAACATCTTTTTTTGCCCTTCATTTTTCGACAATAAGTTTACTGGCCATTAACTCGAATCACCACCAACTCTTAAACATCTTTTCTTTAGTAAAGAAAATTCAAACGATCCAATTCTTCAACGACCGGACTGATAAGACCAGATCTGCAACAATTACAAGTCAGATAAGGAGGCGTAACCATGCCCTCCGGGAAGGAGGGGGAAAGTGGGGAAGTTTTCTTATTTTAGTTTGTACTTCAGCTTGTGGAAGAAGGACAAGACCGTTAACCTATCAGAAGCTTGTATAACTTGAGCATTATATCCATTAAATATGTAATTCTAATTAAACTGGGTCTTATTTTTACGTCCTTTTTTCCAGTTTTTAGGTCCTTTCTTAAAAATATTTTTAGGTCTTTTTATAGGTCCTTTTTAGGCAATTTTTAGGCCTTCAATTTCCGAGCCGTAATAACCAACTGATTTATTACAATATTTGCTATGACTAATCTGCTACAATATTATCGTAGTCACAGCCATTGAAAAAAATGGCTTTCGCTTATTGTATTGAGTCGTTGGTGAAATATGTGTTTCCAATAGTTTTATCGTTTTTTAAATATTTTTTTAAAAATTGAATTAAAAATTAATTAATTAAATTAATTAAATTAATTAATTAATAAATAAATTAATTAAAAATGTCCTGGTCCCGGACCCATGTAACCCATGCCTAAATCCGGCTCTGCGTATCATCGACAATGATGAAAATTATACACAGTTCTAGGCAAGCTACCGGTACATTTTGTGTTATATGCACTTTTATCTGGACAACAGGAATGTGTAGAAGTTAAGCACTTACCTAATAAATAATCAAATTGAAGAGAGAGCCCAGATTGTAGGAAGACTAGCAGAGTGGAACATCTCATCAACAACACCTCCATTGTTGGCTATGCTTGTATTGAAGATAGACAGTGTTTCTAGTTCAACAACCAGCTCTTTATCAAAGTCTTCCAAGAATAGAAACTAAAGATATACCACATTGACTTGACACCTAGTCTTCCGTTAAAAGGGCTACTATCGGCTGAAGGAATTCCACTCCCTTTCGTGATCCGCTCTCTTGCTTAGCAACAGCTCAACCCTCATTGGCTAAACGCGTGGGCGTGCGAGGGTGTGAGTTTTAGTTCGCATTTTTGCCACGGCTCAAGACATTTTGGCAGCACTATAGTGATTCATGTGTATGCTTCTGAAACAAATCAGTGAAAATAATAATAATAATAATAATAATAATAATAATAATAATAATAATAATAATAATAATAATAATAATAATAATAATAAAACTATGAAAGGAATAGAGAATGTAATAGCAAAGAAAACAATTACGTAAAAATATGATCTACTTCAACACAAGAATCGAAGGAAACCAATAGAAAATTTCGAACAGACCAACGAAAAAACTCTTTAGCTGAGTTCCCGAAGCTATGCACATTCCTTCTTGAAGAAGAAACCTAATAGAAAATAAACATGGGTCCCAAAAAGTGGAGGAATAGGCTTAATTCACTATATCGACTCAAATGGAAGATATTTCATTAAAGACCAAAATGACCTAAACAGATTCTATTCATGAAGTTACTATCGCATAATAAAATATGAAGCGTATCTAAATATCAAAGTGGGAAGAAGAAAGCTTCTACGACGTCGACGACACACGACGAAAGGAAGATTCTACAAAAGCAACGCACGTTAGAACTGAAGAAGCATTACACAACACTAGATGAAAATGTGACTATTTTAGAAACTAAATTCATAGAAATTGATGAATTTAGCTATAAAGACAGGCAATTTTAAGTACTGCAACTAGAAGAAAGAGAATCTCTAAAGGATTACGTCATCTGATGAGAATCGAAACAAACAGTAAGAAGAACAGTACAAGAAGAAGAGAAACAAATAGTAAGAAGAACAGTACAAGAAGAAGAGAAACAAATAGTAAGAAGAACAGTACAAGAAGAAGAGAAGCAAATAGTAAGAAGAACAGTACAAGAAGAAGCGAAGCAAATAGTAAGAAGAACAGTACAAGAAGAAGAGAAACCAATAGTAAGAAGAACAGTACAAGAAGAAGAGAAACAAATAGTAAGAAGAATAGTACAAGAAGAAGAGAAACAAATAGTAACAATGACAATTTAACATCTAATATGGAAGTTGAAAACATTTGCATGGCAGTACGAAAATATGTGTCAGAAAGATATCAGGAAATTCAACAAGATTTTCATGAGAGGAACAACTGATAGCAACAGGACGCTTGAATATGTGTAGCAGAGTTTAATCAGTGAGCACAAGGTTAAAGCGTTGAAAATAGAGAATGTTCAACATTTCTACAACAATTATATTAGCCATTATCTACAAACGACGAACCAGGAGTGAAGCTGATGCAGGAACTTAAATATTTCTGTCCTACATTGAAACAAAAAATGAAAGCAAAGTTATGGATGACAAAAGAATTATTTAAGAAAAAGAAAAGTACCTTTTGTTAGGTGCAAGTTAACTTTAAGAACAACACTTGCAATAATTGTAAGAAAATTACAATTCTTTACTAAATATATTTTTATGTTTGTGCAAAATATTTGTAATGGACGATATATCATAACAATACCTCACTTGGCACAGTTGAAGTTGAAGGACGCTACTAGAAATTAATTATTGTAAAATTAAATTATTTCAGTACTATCTTCACATCCTTTTATAAATTACCTGCACTGGATGACATCACAATATCCCACATCGGGCAGGTGAAATTCAAGGTAACCACCAGAAATAATTGTAGAAAAAAAAAGAATTCTCATACAGGTTTATAATAGTTCGTCAAATTACGAAAAGAATCCTGCTTTTCTTGCTTTAAATTATTCTCTGAAACATTCTGCACTCTTATTTTGCTGGTGCGCATCCAAATAAATGCTTGCGAACAGGTTGATAATATACGGTCAAACTGGTGTGCCATGAAAACTATTTTTCATGAAAGAAACGCATCAACGTGCGCTAGGGTACAGTAGGATAGGGAGGATCAGGTTAGTAGAGTAAAATAGGTTTTAATGGCTGCTATGATAGAGGACAGAGTGATAGGGAGTAGCTTAGGTTACTAGAATAGGATAGGGGAAATTGAATTAGTGCTTGCATTTTACATTTACAAATACTTTGATGTGAGTTTCGCAGTGATACGTGTTCCTATACCATTGTAATAGTTAATACTAGTAACGCTACACGTGTAAAATAAAATATAGTTTTTGTTCACTATGCATAAATATTACGCCGGCGGAAAAATTAATATCTAATACAGTCCACCTCATATGCACTTACATATTTTAACCATCGTATTCCTTCTGTAATGGTTTTAGATTAATAACTCTACACTTGTAAACATAAAATACATCTGTATTACTTATTATTTAAATCAGAAACTTGTTCATTAGAAATAGTCTTTGTATGTGTGTTCAATATTTCCGTAAAAAATTACAAAAAAGGTAATGCTCTTAAACTTAATCATCGCCTTTTCTGGGTCTTTAGATAACAAGATGGGAAAAAATCATCGAATTTTATGTGGATATGGACTGGAGACCTATCGAGGATAATTTGAAAATGGGCTCGAGCGAGCGAGAAAAACGAGGAAGTGTTTAGGAATAGTAGAGAAGGAAATAATAATGTTAGATGAAGTTGAAAGAGGTACGTAAAAAATGTTGAGAAGCTCTGAAAAGGAACGATGTCCACAGGAATGTGATAGAAAGTACGTTGGAAGGAAAGGAATTTAAAGAGGGTATAATGAATTATATTAAAACGTGTAATTGGTGTATCAAGATGAAAAGATGAAAGGTCGTGATTCACGGCACCCGTATCAGTTTGCGGCAAATTATCTATCAGTAATACTAGAATATCTGGATGATAGTACGAAAACAAGTTTCATTGATATTGGGAAGAAATGTGGGAAAATACAGTTGAAGATGGAGTTACAGTAGACAATGTAAAGGAAGCTGGTGAAGAAGCAGAAATTGGTGTGTCTAATTTACTGACCGCAACATTTTCTTGGCCACCGCCAAAACTATGAAGGGCACCAACTTCAAATTTTCACGAAATATATCACTATTTCATTGAGATATCTTAATATTTACTATATATCTATATCAAGAATCTGTTAAAATTTTGGTATAACTTGGCCACCGCCAAAACTATGAGGGCCACCAACTTCAAATTTTCATCAAATATATCACTCAACACCACCAATATATCCACAAAATTTCATTAAGATATCTCAATAATTACTATATATCTATATTAAAAATGTGTTAAAAATTTGGAATAACTTGGCCACCGCCAAAACTATGAAGGCCACACCAACTTCAAAGTTTCACCAAATGTGTCACTCAACACAACCAATATATCCGCAAAGTTTCATTAAGAAATCACAATATTTATTATATATCTATATCAAAAATCTGTTAAATTTTTGGTATAATTTGGCCACCGCCAAAACTATGAGGACCACCAACTTCAAATTTTCACGAAATAGATATAGAGTAAATATTGAGATATCTCAATGAAATTTGGGGGATATATTGGCTGTGTTGAGTGGTATATTACGTGAAAATTTGAAGTTGGTGGCTCTCATAGTTTTGGCGGTGGCCAAGAAAATGTTGTGGTCAGTAAATTAGACACACCCCACAAAATGACCTAGCGATAAGTAAAATCTTGATAAAAACGAATTCTATTGCATAAAAACGAATATAAAAAGAATCTTTGTAGTTAGAAGCCCATATTAATTATTCTTCGCCGTACAATTTATCATACAAAGTATTTTAAAAACCACTAATGCAGTAATTAGAAAGATACTGTGCTAATACGTAATTATATTCGTTAAGACTAAACTATGTTGGGTACAGAATATTTCAGTATAGATTAATAATTCTCAACTTATTTCATATCACGACCCCCTTTTATTATACCCTCGTGCCAATGACTCTCATAAGTTCTTTCTTAGTTGTAATAAGCTTTTTCGGTAGATTTTAAAATCTACCTACTATGGAGATTTCCCACAATATATCAATATACATGGTGAAACAAAAGTCCTCACCATCTTCGTGAGTTCAGAACGGGTTGAGGGAGAATAATGAAACTTGGAAGTGGTCTGACACATCAGATGGTACCATTAAGCATCATGGCGGACAACTTTGATTGGTATTCGAAATTTCAAATGCAAAGGGAGTCCTGTTACATGTTTTAAGGCTAGAATTTTACCAGAAATACGTTTATGTGGTTATTTTAACCCCAAAACAAGTCTTTTCGGAGTTACTGCTTGTGAAAGTTTCCTAATTATGCCCTTAGGGGCTAAGCCAGGAATGCAAATAACCACTCGCCCGGGACGAGAGGTTCATCGGTGCGGGCGAGTATTTAATATTATACCCAAGATAAGTAAATTATTTCTATTGTGCGATGTAGGCTAGTAGCTTTTTTCTTGGGAGAGTAAAATTTTGTTGCTTATTTGCATCCCTGGGCTAAGCTTACATTTCGTGGAGGAGGGTGAGGTTTCAGTTGCAAAATTTGATTATTATTTCAGGACACTCAAATCAAATCCTGCTAATCAAATTATTTTAAAACAATAAATTTTCAGAAGGTAATGTTTGAAGCACCCTTCATGTTGTGCTAATTTAAGAATATTCGTTTTTCTGAAAGCCTATGCGATTGGTTGTTTTTAAGTGAATAATTTATTGAAGAAAAGTAATATTTGGGACGTTTATAGTACAATGGAACCAAGGCCATTTTCAATAAGGTTCAGGTTTGCCCAGCCAATGAATTCTATTTCAAAACGTAATATCTTCGCAGCCAAGAGTCCGAAATAAATGTACGTAACTAAAACTACGTGAAATGGCGTGGGACAGTTTCATATGACAGCCGCTAGATAAGGGCGTCAGTAGGGCAGGAAGGCAACCATCCCCACCTCCACCCTGAATGTCAGATTTTGGGGCAGTAAGGCAGTTTTTAGAAACCTTTTGATAAGCAAAGTCCAACAGAACAAGTTTGAGGTCCTTACACCGTTTAAATACGGAGGAAATACAGATGATCAAAACTGAAAACTTGCTTAGGCCCAATTTCTAGAATTTTAAGTAGGCCAGAAACTCGAAAGTAGAGCCATCTTTGGACTCCTTGGGTCAAAAAATATACAAGAGAGCAATATAGGCCTGTAGCTCTTTATGGCCAATGGAAATGGATTATAACTTATCAAAATGCGTATTTATTCAGTGTAAGGATTTCATTTTTTTCTGTTGGACTATGCTCAGCAAAAAGTTTCTAAATCTTCATTACGCTCCCAAAATCTGAAATTCAGGGTAGGGATGGATGACTTCTAAACGGACGCCCCTATCTAGCGGCAATCATATAAAACACTAGATTGTACTTTGTCACGTCGTTTTTCTTACATTTCGACAATGATCAGCAATGATGTGACAATAAGTATCACACTTTAATGGTTAGTTACGAGAGTGACTGCCATACCTTGCGTTTTCTTGCCTGGTCCCTTCCTACAAGTTATGCCAAGGTGTAAAGCTTTTTAAGAAAATATAGAACGAAGGTAGGGAAGAGGGACGAAATAAAATTTGCATACTATAATGAAAAAGAAGTTGGTGATATAAAATTAATTCTTACCTGAAATTCCCAGTTGCATCTCAACCGCATCACTGACGTTAAAATCATTAGAAGCAATTTTCAAATCAACAATCCTACCATCTGTTTGGGTTTCCAGTTTTTTCACAGGATTGAATTTTTCATAATGATTCTTTGTCCTTTGAACTAAGCCAACTATTTCTTTCTTACACGTTTTACAACAAGCTTTTGAGTTACTTTAATAAATTTGCTCCAAATGATGCTCTTTTTCTCTTCCCGTAAGACTCATGTTAAACGATTCCAAGTTGTACGGAGACTGAGAACCAACATGTACTGTATCAACGACTGCCTGCGATATTTTAATTTCAGAGCCACAATTTAGCAAAGAACCCTTTGTTTCTTTTTTTGAAAATAACACAAAACTTGTTTTCATGATAATTCTTTTATTTATTTTTTTTAAATATCAATTCTATATATCTACATATATCAATTCTACAAAATATCAATTTTTAAATATCAGTACCAAACTTCGACTACAACACTTTCACACAAGTTAACTGATAAGCATTTAAACCATACTATAAACGTTAAAAACAAGAGGAAAAAAGAGGCAAAATAAATTGTAGATCACCACATTGACATGCTGTAGTCACAAGAAATCAAAACATTCACATAGGAAGAAAATAATCTTCTGAATATTAAACACTTTTTGACAAATATCTTTCTCTAGCAGATTTTTACAAAAATAAAATAAAATGAAATAAAAATATGTTTAAAACAAGTCTTAAAAAATACACATGTTTAAAACAAAAGGTTCAAAATGTGTATAAAATTTGTTTTAAACAAAATCAATTGTTTAAAACAAGTTTTAATCATTTGTTTTAAATATTTTAAACAAAACAACCCTGGTTTCGAGTTGAAATTTGAAAGTGGGGGAGGGGGCAGTGTGAAGTTGGCCTCCAACTTCATTTTGTAAATCTCTCTTTATGTTTTTCGAAACAATCGGTTTTTTTTCCTTCAAAACAATCAATAACAAAAGATTGATTTTGGTTTCAGGTGCGTTTTATACTCGACATTAATATTAAAATGTCCAGTGTTTGATTTAAAATTCCCGCCAATCCAAGGATGTTATAAAATAGAGGATCTGCCCATCAACAAAATCGTGAAGCCATACGTTACAGCTTCGCCACACCTACTCTGCCCACTCCAAGCCACTAAGATCGCAATGTTCCGAGCCAACAATCATGGCGGAAACGAGAGTAGCCAATCAGACGTGCCGGCTCAGACGATGCTCGGTTGCTTTTTGGCTTCATTAAGTTCATATGATGAAGACACGCATGGGCAGATCCTCTATTTTATAACATCCTTGCGCCAGTCTTTAAAATGACCGTCTCGATCTCGTGGGAAACCTATCTCTATCTGGCAACATTGGATTCAACTAGCAGCAACAGTGCACTGATACGATGAACTAGCTAACACTCTCTCCCATCGGCCCTACAATCACAAACCCAGAACCACAGACTAGAACATACAGATCGTAAACTCAAAACAAGGCGAATCGTAGCGCCTCTAACATGCGAGACGCAACTAACCAGTCGATTTGCTAGTCGACAATCCATGACGTCATGCTCGAAAACCGATAGCAGCGCCAACCCACTTACGACGAAACATCGTTCCCCACCAAACGTGCAATCTAATGATAAAAATGGTGAAAATGTTACGGTATTTTTTTTTAAAAAATGCTTAAAAATGAAGGTGCGTCTTATAGCCCGTAAAATACGGTAACTATTTCGGGGATGCGGCACAGGATCGACACGGCACAGGATCGACACGGCATACGACCGACAATTCAGCTCAGAAACCTGTTTCGGTCCTGTGCCGTGTCGATCCTGTGCCGTTTCGGTCCTATGCCGTGTCGATCCTATGCCGTGTCGATCCTGTGCCGTTTTGCTCTCACGCCGCTGCTCTGAAATAATTTAACTTTTAATCATGTGCCTAAAAAAATAATATTTTTATTATCTGTTTAATCTTTGCTCTTACAAATTATAAACTCCTGTCGATTCTATGCCTGTGCAAGTTATATGCATAGAATACGTACGATCGAAACGGCATAGAGCCGACACGGCATAGGATCGACACGGCACAGGATCGACACGGCATAGGACCGAAACGGCACAGGATCGACACGGCATAGGAACGAAACGGAACAGGATCGACACGGCACAGGATCGACACGGCGCAGGACCGAAACGGCATAGGACCGAAACAACGCACGATCATCCCCACTGCGTAGTATCTATAAAACCAAATATTTATTTCTCATAAAAGCAATCAGAGACCTGTCAATTGATTTTAAAATATAAGAATTATAAGATATTTACTATATGAATATTAATAATTGTGAGTGACAAAAGAATGATAGTGCTAAATGGACAAAATATAATTTCTTGTGTGCTTGGTCAAAAGCATTTCTATATGTATGGAATACTTATATTTATTATTATTATTATTATTATTATTATTATTATTATTATTATTATTATTATTATTATTATTATTATTATTATTATTATTATTATTATTATTACGTTTTAACTTGTTTTGAAATCATGGCCTGATTCCACTAGAAAGCGAAAGCCATGAGAAATGTAAGCTAAGTAGTAATATGGAATACTTTTAATGTTGCTCACTAGAGGAAACATGCTCGCATGTCTTCTCGTCTCGATATCGAGACCACAAGAGACTTTTTTAATAAGAAGCTCAGTTGGGAAGTAATAACTGAGCCGATGGCTCGAGCCGGCTCGCTCGGGGTGAACCATCGGATCGAGCTGGCTTGGTTGGATGAACCATCTGCTCGGTTCGGCTCATCTGGGCCGAAGGCTCTTGCTGACACGGTTCGGTGAGCTGTTGGCTCGGCTCACTTCTCGGTTCGGGTCCATAGTGAGTGAGCTGTGAGCCCAGCTGCTCAAGTTGTTTACAATTGTAAACCCGGGCCGAACAGTTTTGAAGATATTTGGCCAGTGCCCTATAACTTTTAACAATGTTTGGCTCGAGCCCGAATACTCAACCTAAACCCTCAACCCAAATTCACAAGCTCGTGAACAATATCCTTGACTCCTAGAATTCACGACTACCGAGGTTAGCAATCAACTAGTTTTTTAGTATTCAAACACAGACCGCGTTTTTTTCATGTTTAAACACAGTGTTGTTATAATTATAATTATAATTATTATTTATTATTATTAATAATAATAATAAAAGTTGTACTAGTAGTAGTACTAGTATCATTGATAACCTATATTGTCTATGCAAGATACTTGAAGAGAATACTCGAAACTACAAACCAGATTTGGTTCGACTCGACCCGAATTCGAGTCGAGTTGGAGGAAATTTTTCGAATCGCGTTCAAAGGTGTCTGTTTTTAGTCGAATCGAGTTTGAAAGAATACTCGCTCGTACTCACTCGTGCCCATCGTAGGATGACCACATTCTAACAATCGAAAAGTAGGACACAAGTATAATAGTACTGTATATGATATCTTACTGCGTCGGCAATACGCATATCATTATTTCAATTAATGTTAACCTTAAGTTAATGAACATTTTTGTTAAGAAGAAGCACTGAACAAAATTATTAAAGGAATTAAACACAACTCCAAATGCTTTGATGAATAACAAATTGGTTTATTTTATGAACGTACAGTCAAAGTTCGTGTTGGGCTAAATAATAATAATAATAATAATAATAATAATAATAATAATAATAATAATAATAATAATAATAATAATAATAATAATAATAATAATAATAATAATAATAATAATAATAATAAATTTCGAAGCGTGGTATTATTTTAAGAAATGAAAGAAAATTTAGACCGGCACAAAGGAACTTCTATTTAACTTGGTTAGCATCACTGTCATAAGTTCAATAAGAAACCTTTCCTACTTTACCGATATCTCAACAAGGCCTTCTCAGTAAAAGCGATGTATTGTAAAAAATGGTTTGTTGATTGTTCTCCATCCCTAGTCTTCTGAGGAGTGTTAAAAAACACAGCGGTTCATCATTCAGGAAAAGAGTGTGTTTGATTCAAAATATTGTGAATAAAGAATGAAACATTAAGATATTGCAAATAAATTAACTCTGGACATTTCGCAGGACATTTTAAAGAAGAAGGATATTTCTCGATTTCCTAGACATCTTCGCAACACGCAGGACAGCTCTTTGAAAAACAGTACTGTACTGCGAAAATCAGTACGTCTGGTTACCCTAGCCCATCCCTACGAGTAACGCAGTATGGCATTTTAGCCAATGTTACCTTATATGAAAATATTCATAACTTATAGCTGTCAAGTAAAAATGTGTCCTTGCATTTACATAAAGCAATTCAGAAAGGGCAATAATAATAATAATAATAATAATAATAATAATAATAATAATAATAATAATAATAATAATAATAATAATAATAATAATAAAAGCGATAGTAATAGTAGTACGGAAAATTGAAGTGATAACATTTGTTCACATATTCTAAGTTTCAGACCTAAAAGTAACGCGTTACTTTCGAAGTAAAGTAACAGTTACTTTTTGGGGGCAAGTAACGCGTTACATTTTAGGAAAAAGTAAAGTAACTTGTAACGCGTTACATTTTTACATGTAACTTACCCAAAACTGTCCATGGGAAAATTGTTCACTGCTCGGGCCAAGATTGTTTCTGACTGTCGACAGATGGATGCCGTTTATGGCAGACCTTTGCCTGAAGTACTGCCCAAAGTTTGTAGTCCAACGGGTTAAGATCCGGGCTGCTAGAAGGCCAATCAGTGGTAGAAATTAAGTGAGGGACGTTCCGCGCCAGCCAGTCCTAAGTTGGTTTCGCTGTGTGGCCTGGAGCGGAATCCTGTTGGAAGGTCCACCTTTCTCCAGGGAACATGGTAGCAGATAGTGGTTACACTATAGGTGTTAGCACTGTGTCCTGGTATACCTTGGCAGATATTTTAACACCTTGTTCGCAAAAATACAGCTGGGTTGTGCTTGAGTAACTCACTCCCCACCAAACCATCACTGAGGCAGCATGATGTGTCGGGTGTCATCCAGAAGTCCTAAACGGCAGAACTCCTAAAAATATAGGCACTAGACCTGAATTTTAGTACTTCTGCAGTTTAGAACTTGTGGCACGGTATGATTTTTAGGATTTCTGCCGTTTAGGACTTGTGCCGCGATATGATTTTTAGGACTTCTGGCGTTTAGGACTTCTGCCTTTTAGGACTTGTGCCGTTTAGGTCTTGTGCCTTTTTCATTCACTTGCTTTAGTACTGAAATTCGCCACCACCCCACGAAATTGCGACGATGCAGCAACTAGTTGGCAATAATGTCACGAACGTAGCTAATTCCAACAATAACAGCTATATTTGTACTACTAAGATTATTATTATCACTATCTGTTCTGCACTTATACGTGAATTACATAATGCAACTTATTTCATTCTAAGAATTAATTACATAATTAGTTAAGAAATTCGTTTCTTTCGAATGGAGATACGAGAATCCCAAGACAAATTCCTAAAACAAAAATAAATAAATAAAAAATTGAAAAAATGTTTAAAAAGCATATTTTACCAGACTTCTGAAAGCAAGAAAACATTCAGAATTTCAATATATACTGTGTGGAGCGAATTTTATTAAGAGTAAGACAAAAATCCACCAAAGTTTACTTAATTAAGACAAAAGCTCACTAGACATTTCACGAGTGAACATTAAATACCAACGGTATACATAAAGAACGCAGTAGATTTAAAATTGAACAAAGAACATTTATTATGCAATACATTGGGTGACATTCATAAGTTCTAAACGGCACAAGTCCTAAAAATATAGGCACTAGACCTAAATTTTAGGTCCTGTGCCATTTTTGCAGAAATTACTACATAGTCATTTAGGCGTGTAGCCTGCAATTTTTTCTAGGGGAGCTTGATTTTTATATATTAAAAGCAAATCAAAAGTTTATTTTCAGATTACGAAAGCTTCAATAAGACAATAAATTTATACATATTACACATGTACATAAATACATAATATTATTGTATTTCCAGTTACTTCCTTTTTGAAACCTGGACCTTGACAGAGCGTAAATTTAAAACCACAGCTTGTGGGAAATGTACGAATAAGTTAGTTATAAGAAATCGGAAACTGTTCATGGAAGTCCATTTGTTTGACTGTATTTATCTTCTGTACTCTTATATAAAAGAGTAAAGATGAGTGATTTTTGGGCAAACTACTACAAGTAGAGTCGATAAATTTTAGTTATAAAATATAATTTTCTTATAAAAGCAGTACATAAGAAAGAATTTTTGGAAATAAGTATCGTAAAAAGGGTGGGGTAAGATTTTTTAAAGGGTAGTGTATCTCGCAAGTTTCTAAAGCTAGTAAAATAAAACTTGGCATATAAGCTTTCCTATTAAAAAAAAAACTGAAAATTGAAAATTAAAAATTGAACACATAAAAGGGAAAGAGCAAAGGGAGCACATTTTTTTATGTTCGATTTCCCCATTACTTACTCAGAAAATATGTAAATAAATTAAGGAAGGATTTGTTTAAGCTAGATGCGTGAAACTCGGCATTTGAACTTTTAACTAAAAGTAATAAAATACTATATGTTTCAGCGTCTTGAAAATTACACTTCTAAGCGAAAGGAGGGTCAGTTTCTATAATATTAAAATATCCCACTGCTTATGAGATTTGGGCAGAAAACTCTTTTTCCTTTAGGCCTCGGTTCATCCAGTTAAGCAAACGAGAGTACAAAGTGGCTGATTAATTAGGTTCTTTTAATTATTTTAACATGTTGACGTAGTTTAATTCTTTTAAAACTGTATTCTTTCACATTCTATTATAAACATATTTCATTTGCTGTAATTATTAAACACGTTTAATAAACATAAAACAGACTAACCTCCGGTCCCGGCCAGAATATGTTTTTGGTGTTAAGCCATCATTTGCCGTCCGTAACATAACCTTTGATTTAAACTTCACGTACTATCAAGACTCAAGTCTCAGAAATGTAGCATATATGAAATATACTACTTCTACTACTACTACTATACTACTACTACTACTACTACTACTACTAAATATTAATAACAATAACAATAATAATAATAATAATAATAATAATAATAATAATAATAATATGTACTTCTGAAATACATATGTATCTATGTGTTATTAATTCTTTCATAATCTTGAAAGAAACTTTTGATTTGTTTTTAGTTTGTAAAAATGAAGGCCCTCTAGAAAAACTTGCTGGCTATACCCTGAATGACTATGTATTGGTTTCTGTACACGTATTGTGTTATCACTTACTAGTCTAGTGTTATTTTTAGAACAAGACAATGGTTCTTGTCTTGGAATATTACTAGTTTGGTTTGGTAGTACAGTGATAGAGTGTGACCTATGATTTTATTTCCCTGTAGGGTATGCTATCTGCAATGCAATAAACTGTATATGCTTCTTCTTCCTAACAAGGCTGGGCGATAAGCCCCTGCAATTCCATTACAAATAAGGACGATATTATTTTATAAACTACTTGGTGAACCTTTGTTAATATAACGCTATTAGTTCTTACAACCTTTTGTTAATCTTATTTAACAATTGCAAAATGGAATAAGAGAGAAAATATATAATGTTGATGATAGTTTATTTACATAAGGTATACATACAACAAAAGGGAATCTGTTGGTCACTACTGTGTATCTGCTAAACCAGGGTCAAACTCTGTGTGTCACAAAGGTTAGTTTAACAGAGTTTAAAATAATAATAGATATTTTGTTTGACTTACAAAGATTATCATATTAGCAAAATGATTTGAAATAACACGCCAGACATAGGATAAGCCTTGGGCTATATCGCTTAGAATTGTTTTAAGAGTAAATATATCATTTATGCATTAAATTTCATTACTGGCTACTTACACGTTTCGGCCTCGTATTGGAAGTCAGCTTCTCGTGTTCTTTTCATATTCCACGATAACTGTTTTAATTGCACACTCCGCCAAATTACCTTTCCGACCTTACAATACTTTCTTGGAAAACTTTGGCTAACATATATCACCAGACGTTTCGAAAACCGACATCCTTTACTTCAGAATACAATGCGTTATTTAGCACTTCACCCAACACCTCACCGTTACTATCATTCTCCACTTTCGCTCCTATAATCTACCACTGTTAGATCCCTCTTTACTTATCATCGCCGATTACGTCATTCATGAACATCTTCCTCTCATTCACCCATCATTTCCAGCACAGTGATTACCATTATTTACTAACATGGGACTCATTCATTTTCATCATTGAATAGAGCAGCCTCTAGGCTAAAGATAAGCTCATTTGTCTAACTAATATCACCCACGTGTTGTCCTGTGTATGCATCTCGCCACATCATTCACGCCCATTACTATATCATACGTATCGTGCATTCTATACCTAATCCTTCGTTATGATCATTAATGTTCTTTCCTTATAATATACTGCCTGATTATTTTCTTATTTATCTTCTTACTAATAACAATCATATATATGTAAAGTAACTTGGCTTCAGTTATCGCATCCTTATTGGTATGCAACCGTGCACATCACATTGCATCAGTTTGAGGGAATATTATTGATGAATTGGCAATGGCTTTCATGTTCTTGACGCTAATCCTTACATTTCCGACGATTTGAACTCACGTTTACTGAGTATGATTGCATTCTGGGGATTTTTCGTAAAGTGTTTCCACACATTTGAATCACCCTGCTTCACTGTTATGCTCTACCGACACTGCAGATGTCTTTCTAGAGCATTTGAGTACAAATTCGCTATACTTAATACTCAGAACATCACTGTTGTCCGGCATCCATACCTGGCGATTATGCAACCACACACAGCGGGCATGGTGTCCGCCATTTTATTTATATTTGTTCCAGATATCGACTTAATACAAACGAATTATTGTTACCTGGTACAAGCCTATCAATTCATATCCATTTAGACCAAGTTTCACTTGGAAGATTATCCGGGACTCCCTACGTTCCTTTGGGGAACCCTTGCGCGTGCATGGTAGGATTGTGAAACATGCAAAATTCAATGGAGCAGGTATGACTTCTTCAGTGAATTTTTTACCCGCCCTCTTTATGTTGGTTAGTTTCCGAACTATTGGCGTCCGAAACTCATTTTTCCACGCTTTGTAGATCTGAAACTATGTCCGATAGCCGAAAGTTCAAGAGAACTTTTTTTCTTGTCTCAGTGGCAGGAGTCACCTCTCAAGAGTTGTAACACTTATTTTGCAACACTCGATATCTATCTATCTATCTATATTTATATCTATCTATCTATCTATCTATCTATCTATATATATATATATATATATATATATATATATATAGTAAGTAAAGATCTAAGGGTTTACTTGTCCCTACCATAAATCCTTCATTGTAACCAGATTCCGGCGTTGCCGCTCTAACTCAGGTAGAACTGTATAAAGCTCTCAGTATGGCTAACCCCATTACGGTTATCATAGTAGCCCGAGCCCGTGCAGACCTATAAACACATTACCCCACAGAAATGAGTGCCATAAGTCCATGCCTTCTAAAGGCTGTTGCGCCATAAATTTAGTTATCATTATTATTATTGCTAATATTAATATGTAATATTAGTAATAGGCTTAATAAAGATTCTGCCTGTTTATGTGCTCTGCTTGTAAGTATATTATTTCTAACTTTAAGATATAGTTATAGATGTCATTATATAATTGATCAGTTTCTTTCTAATGTGATTCGTCACGTATATAAAAACTGGACAAACTACAAATTAGGATACTATACACAGGAAATTAATAATGATAGCTTTATTACTCAGATATTAACCTGCATACATTAATACATATGAGATTTAGATACTTAATAGAATGCTTTTTAATCATTTCTTTCTTTAAAAATAAAGTTTTAAATTGTCATTATAGACAGATGGCCTGTCGAATATTATTATTATTATTATTATTATTATTATTATTATTATTATTATTATTATTATTATTATTATTATTATTATTATTATTATTATTATAGGACAACAGTGATGGCTTATTGCTTGCAGTGCCCAGTAGTAGTTGTTTCCTTTCATCTTCTCAGAACTTCAGACTGCAGGTCAAAGTGAGCTTCATGGATCACCTGCAAATGCATCTAAGAAGATAGTGTAGAATCCTTCAGATGATCTCCTGAACATGTATGGTTCTATCCAAAATCTGGAACTAGAAAACTGACAGCTCGGAAAAGGAAGAGATGTGCTATTCTCACAGACACTCTAGAAAAAAGTACTTTCGAAATGAAAAAGAAGCATCTAAAAGCAACCGAAAACGTAAAATCATCAGCTGAGAAGAATTTATTCTCAAGTCGTCTGTTTGGTTTCTGAAGAACCGTACGAAGAACAGGATACAGAAGAAGACTAGGTACAGTGTTTATGTTGTGAGAAGTGGTCTCATTGGTCGTGTTCCGAGAGAAATCCGTACTACATCTGTATAGTTTATAGACATTGACTGCCACAGTGAAAATGAGTGAAGCGATGTTCAAGCTGTAGATTTGATAGCATTAAATTTCTGAATCAAGTCCGATTGTTGCAACTTACCCCAGATGATGTTGCAATTTACCCCATGGGTGGGGCAAGTGTCAACAGTCGGACTTAGTTCAAAAAGTGGATGCTATCAAAACTGCCGTTCGATGTTTTGCACTTCTCTTTTTATGGTATGTAGTTAAGGCATGTACCTTTTAGTACACTCAATATAGTTTTTATATCTATAATAATTTTCGAGTAAAAAAACAGACCTGAAAATTGTTGCAACTAGCCCCATCTTCTCCTACAATCACTTTTTCAAAAAAAAAAAAAAAAAATGTATAAAGCCAGTAAAGCAATTAACATGTAGGTCTATTTTCGAAGATAATATAGGAATTTTTCGTGCTGCTAATTATTTATTTTTAAAAAATCAGATGCTGAAACCAATCGATATGGCGCAGTTTAAGCAATTCAGTTTGTTTTATTTAAAAAGAAAACTCTCTATTTACAAATTTGATTGTTCCCATGTATTAGAGCAGTCTTCGAAAAATCAGTGCCTATTGTATTTCTAAAATATAGCTGGAGCCGCGGTGGGTCAGTGGTAGAGCGTTCACCCCTGGTGCATGGGGTCTCGGGTTCAAACCCTGCTCCCGCCAAGTGAACTTTGTGGTCGATAAACGCCGTGTGCGTGGATATTCTCGGGGTTCTCCCGTTTCCTCCCTTTTTCTTCATTCCACCATTTCATTCATTTCTCATAATCACCGTCTCCTTCAGCCTAACCGGCATAACCGTGGGACGTAAAACTCAAAGATTTCATTTCATTTTCTAAAATATAGCTGTATTGATTTATTGGTATATATTTACCTTCAGTTTGTTTGAGAGAAAATTATTACAAGAACTAAAAAGTGTTTCTCTAGTAAATACGTTTACATAGTTTAGCTATTGACGTTACTAAACAAATTTGTTTTTTTTAATACATAAAATGGCGCCCGTATATATATAGGGTGTAACTTAATTAATATAACAAACGTCGTTAGGTGATTCGTGACACCGAAATAAAACAAAAACTATACAACAACCTGGGTGTAACACCCGAAAATTTGTCGGAAAAATGTATAAACCGCCATAACTCATGAACAAAACGTCGGATTGAAGTCGGGCAAAAGAATGTCCATTGTTTTTAGTCGTAGATTCGATTAGTGTACAGTGACGATGCAAGGATGACTTCCAAAGAAACTGGAGTATTCCTTTGAGTATTTTATCAAACGTTGAATGAAGAAATGATCAATCAAGTACAAGATTTAACATTAAAAAATAATAGTGCATCGTTCAAGTTAGAAGAACACTCAGAATTCGAAAGAAAGAGAGATACACATGTGTGATTCATCTATTTTGTCTCAGTACATAATGACGTCTCGGAAGAAGATTTTAAATGGAACGAAGTCTTTAACGTATCACACTTATATCTTCTAGGCTAATGGTAACGGATGATAAATGAACGGCTTCCTGTCCAAGAGTGTGTGAAAAAGGAAAAATAACTTTGATCCAGATTAGGTTTAAAACGACTGTGCATAGGACAGTCAGGCGGCATGTAAATAAATATAACATCGAAAAATGCAAAGATCATATGTGATGAACGAGTGTACAAGGAATTCTCCACATGACCCAGGGATTCCAAATATTGTGTGAATAGATATGGGGCAAAAGTAAGCTGCATTAAACGGTTTCTTCCTCGTAATATGTAATTCCGTGGAATATGGTACTTCTGTGCACAGAAGCAACAAAAGTGGAGAAACAAGGGATGTTGTACACGTTGCATAACGATACCAAGAAGTGCGCTGGAATAGTATACTTTATTTATCCGTTAGATGAATCTTCTCCCAGGAATACTTTTGATGGCGTTTTCCCCTTCCTTCGAGTTGGCAAACCTCAACTTTTCCCTGAGCTATGAAAAACTTCATTGCTATTGTGAATATACCAAAATACTATCCTAGTGTAGACCACTTACATTTTGATTTTATCATTGCCGGAGAAATTTTCTCAAAGGAAGCTCGTTGAAAGTACATTTAAAAAAAAAAAAGGATAGTCTTTTTTCGACATTCTAATGTACATACCATAGAGCTGTATGGAATACCTACACGGAGGAATACCTACGGAACTATCGTCCCTTGTGTGCCAATTGCGAGTGGCTTACAGAAGGCTGTCTTGAAGTTTTATTGTGGAATGGCTTCAGTTAGCATGGCTGAGTTGTAATAAGCATCTACGCAACTTGTGAGTGATATACATAGTCAGATGCTCTACTGTTACACGTGTAATTGCTGTATAACAGGATGGGAAATGTTGTGTTCAACGGTAGAGGGTTGTGTCCAGGTATTTAAGGTCGTGTAAAAGTGTAGACGTTGGTGTTTAAGTAAAATTGATTGTGTTAACCTGTACACGCCTGCGCGATGGAAGATTACCCTGTCCACGAGCTGGCAGATATGCAACTCATTTATGGAGTAGCAAAGGGCAATAGCCCAGAAGTGAGGCGTTTATATCGTGACCGTCGCCCTCAAAAGAGAGTAACTTTCCTTGTATTTTTCCACGCCTCCATATTCGACTTCGAGAGAGGGGTCCCTTCGGTTTCTCGTACGTGAAATCGGAGGAAATAGCCCCATATGGACAGCTGAACTTGAAGACAGCGTACGTCGAATGATCAAAACCGTCTTGAAACTATCATGTGTATGGCGTAAAAACCCACATGCAACTCTAGTAAACGATCAGCAGCAGAAATTTGGTGTGGTGTGGTGGATAATTTTGTGGTAGGAACTTATTTATTATCGGTCTGCCTGTGTGGGAGTACGTATCTTTTATTTTTTACGTAATTTTCTCCCAAAATTGATAGAACATGTGCCCTTGAAGATAAGACAGCAGATGTGATTTCAGTATGATAGTACACCTGCACATTTTGACAGGAATATGCAGACTTACCTAAATGAAACATTCCCAGATTGGGAGAGAAAAACCTGTGTTATGACAACCTCGTTCATTCTACCTCACGCTGCTTGATTTTTTATTTCGGGGATACGTATGAAACTCCGGCCACGACAGTCGAAGAACTTGTAGCTCGATGTAATATAGCTGCGGCAATCATCTACGAAATTTCAGATGTGCTTGATCACACGCGGAAAAATTTGCTTCGCCGATGTCATCTTTGCAATGCGGTCAACGGTCGACAATATCAGACTGTGAACTGTTATTCTTCATAGCTGTCTCGTGTACACATACTGCATTGCACAAATACTGTACAAGGTACCTCTGAGTATTTCAGTTATCCTACCTTCTCCGAAACAGAATAAATCGATAATTTGAAATTGTATTTCTTTCTTTCCTTGTGCAACACGCGCAAAACCTTGAGTATCGTCGAGTTTCATTCCTTCTGTACTCGTAGTTATTATCTTCCACGAATTTACGCATTACGGGGAGGAAATCTTTTAATCTAGCTTACTTTGGCTCAAATTATATTCACATAATTTGTGGGAATCACTGTTGTTATGTGAAGAATCTCTTATACTCTAGTTCATCGTACATGATCTTTTGCCCCTGACTGTCTTATGCACAGTCGTTATAAACCTACTCTGGATCAAAGTTATTTTTTTCTCATTTTTACACACTCTTAAGTTGAACAGGAAGCCGTTGATTGATCATCCGTTACTATTGGCATAGAAGTTATAATTATGATAAGCTAAAGACTTCGTTTCATTTAAATTCTTCTTCCGAGTCCAGGAATCACCTCCAGACGTTCATTACATTAATGAAGTTACACACTATATATATAATGATAAAAAATAATACCGATATTAGTGTCGATGAAATAGTATTTGGAGTCACTCAGACGAACAGTAACACTCCCGATGCAGTTTAAATCCATACTCAGATTCCATTGCCCTTTATGCTCAAAATGAAACTATTCTCCCCGTGCGAAGAACGGGTATTCTGTTAATAATTTATTATTAAACATCACACCATAAAATACAAAGTGTATCACGTAATGTACACGTTATACTGTTACTTCTTAATGTATAAATGGAGGATGAAGGACTATTATTGGATCAAAAGATCCAATATATTTCAGACAATAAATTTCTTGTAGGCTTTATATCTGGAGAACAACATATAGTGTACCCAAACCTAAACTATGACTGAACTCAGTATGATGTGCTTAGTGCCTGAATAAAACGAAAGCTCGATTTAGAGGCCATTCAAAAATTCTGTTGCCCTTGATCCAAAAAAATCTAATATATTTCATTCAATAAAAAAAAAATCTTGTACGTCTTACATCTGAAGAACTACATATAGTGCAGCCAAACCAAAACTATCACTTAACTCAGCATGATGTGCTTATTCCGAAAGTAATACGAAACCTTGATTTAGGGACCGTCCAAACGTTTGTAGCCCCTGATCCAAAAAGTCCAATATATTTCATTCAATCAATAATTTTATTGTATGTCTTATATATGGAGAACTACATATAGTGTAACCCAACCCAAGATATCACTTAACTCAGTGAGATATGCTTATTGCGTAAAAAATATGAAAAGTCGATTTAGGGACCGTCCAAAAATTTTGTGGCCCGTTATAAAAAAAATCCAAAATATTTAATTAATCGAAATTTTTCTTGTACTCCTTATACCTGGAAAACTACATATCTGGAGAAAACTCGATTTAGAGACCGTTCGAATATTTTATGGTAACTGATCCAAAAATTAATATTAGCCAAGATCATAATACTTTGATCCATTTTTTAGATCATTCCTAAAATTCTTGTTTTTATCCAATCTTTCTTTTAAACAGTATCACTCTCTTTGTTCTCAATTTGAAATTTATCAAGCAATTATAAAGCATTGCTTATTATCCAATTTGTATTCGGTGTAGAGCTTCAATTTTCTCAAAGTTTCAAATAAGATAATAAAATATGATTTACTATCGGAATTCGTGTCAGGTATTATTATTACTTTTATTTGTGTTTTCCTTTCTTTCAATTGTTAAAACAAGAAACTACCTTGCACTGTCGTAAAATATGTGCTCTTTTCCAATAGCATAATAAGTGCTCATATAATTTTGAACTTTAAAATTAAGGATTGAATCAGTACAAGAAGTACAATTTGGATAACGAATGACTTATAATTGATGTTTAGTGGCGTACTGAAGTAAAGGGATTAAGGACTTTGAAACCCCCCTTGAGCAAGGTATTATGCAAAATTAAGCACGTTTATCATATTAGCACGTTTATATATATAAACACTTGATATATTTTATAAACTTGTGTTCCTAAAGCCCCTGAACCCCCTAAACATTTGCGTAGAGTACTGATTGTGTTTCTCTTATTATTTTAACCGTTTTATGCTTTGAACGAAATTTGAAGTGCAGGAACCCTGTGAAGGTGACCACCTTTACTATAAAAATTTCTTTAATGGTTCTTAGTTTTTCTTCAAAACAATCAATAACGAACGAAAAATAAATGATTGAGTTTGATTTTAAATCGAAATTTGAAATACCACCAAAAAGTTGGCCCACCCAACCTTATTTTGTAAATGACTCTTAATAATTTTCAAAACAAACTATTTCCTCTTCAAACCAATCAATAAGAAAGGAAAACATGTTATTAGCTTGAGTATTGAATCGATATTTAAAAGCAGAAAAAACAGTATGAAGTTGACCACCAAATGTATCCTGGAAATAGATATATTTTACTGGTTGTTTTGAAACAAGTGATTTTTTCTTCAAAATAAGCAAACCGCCCCGAAACAAATCACCTTCATCAACATTATTTCTTAATTATATTCTTATGTTTTTCGAATCAAATTACTTTTCTTCCAAACAAGCAACAACAAATCCATATCAAACGATTGATTTTGGTCTTGAATCGAAATTTGTAAGTAAAGGAATCAGATTGAATTTGATCACATTTTAAATTTATTTTGTAAATCCCTTTCTCTATTTTTTCGAAACAAGCGATTTGCTCTTAAAATCAACCAATAAGAAACGCTTGGCTTCGGTTTTGATTCGAGACTTTAAAGTGGAGCCAATATGAAATTCCATCACCCATTTCTCTTGAAAAGACTCTTTATGTTTTTCGAAACAGACTATTCTTTTTCAAAATAATTAGTAGCATACGCATATCAAACAATTGATTTTGATTTTCAATCAAAATTTTAAGTGGAGGAACAAGGGTAAATTTGGCCATATACCAACTTTATTTTGTAAACATCTCTTTATGTTTTAAGAAAGATACGATTTTTACTATTTTTCTTCAAAAAAGTCAATAACAAACGAAAAACAAACGATTGGCTTCCGATTTCAATTCGAAATTTGAAAGGAGGCAACTTAACATAGGTGCATTGCTTCGCTTAAAAAAAAAAAAATCTAAACGCAAATTCTAAGCCTACAGTTTTAAAATTGCAGTTACATGTACATACTTCAACTTAGTATACATAAAAAATTACAGCATTATAAAAATATCAGACAAATAATATTATTTATTCGGTATTGAAAACCTCGAATCAACTATTGGAGTTATTTAGCGTATTTTTTTTAATATCACAAAATTAAAGGTGTATTTATTACGGCATGGATATATTACGCACAATATTTTTATACAATTTGTATATATATATATATATATATATATATATATATATATATATATATATATATATATATATATATATATATATATATATATATATATATATATACATATTTTTTTAAAAAATAGACCATTTAGAATTATTTATCCTTACAATTTTTTATATCCACAAATTCAAGGTGAGGGATATGCGATATTGATATTTTCAGAAAGTGTTGACCACCCTACAGAGTGTCGATCCTGTGCCGTGTCGATCCTGTGCCGTGTCGATCCTGTGCCGTGTCGATCCTGTGCCGTTTCGGTCCTATGCCGTGTCGATCCTATGCCGTGTCGATCCTACGCCGTTTCGTTCCTATGCCGTTTCGATCGTATGACGGTTCTCTCCTATATATCCTTGAGAAAATAATTGTTACTTAATATTGCGTAATTATAAAATAATGTATTTTTTATTATTTCGATCGTATGAAAGTTCTGCTGTCGATCCTATGCCGTGTCGATCCTGTGCCGTTTCGGTTCTGTGCCGTGTCGATCCTATGCCGTGTCGATCCTACGCCGTGTCGATCCTATGCCGTGTCGATCCTACGCCGTGTCGATCCTATGCCGTGTCGATCCTATGCCGTGTCGGTCCTGTGCATGTAACCCACTATTTCCATATAGTAACAATGGTAACGATGACGCCATCATTTACCATTACTAAATTTACTATTAATTAGGTACAAATTTACTATTTTAACGTTCAAAATACTTGAAATTTGAACAATACATAGGATTTGTAACTAAATAATATATTTTTTAAAACTCTAGGTGGAAGGAGGGGAAATAACCATAACAATTTTTGAAATAAGCTATCATATCTTGTAATTCCTTAAGGTTGGACTTTTCACTTGAAGTAATTAAAAATGTTTAGCATTTTATTTTTTTTTTAATATTTGACCTTGAACAGAAGAAGAACGTGTTGCTAAGCTCTTGATCATCCGATGTTTGCTTTAAATGCATTATCAAAAACGGAGGAAGAGTAAAGGTGTCACGTACAAAAAAAAAAAAAAAAAAAAAGTTAAGAGAACCAAATGAATTATGTTTCTTTTTCTTTTTTGCTCCGCCTTGAAGTTATTGAAAGAGTATTAGAAAATGTAAAGGATTGTTCAGGTCACGCAGTTTGAAGGAAAAGAAATTGTGATGCCGTGTGATTTAAACTACATATAAAGTCGTATCGAATTGGGACGTTAAAAAGTTAATTTATCTGTGTGTTAATTTAAAGTGGGAATAAATTGTGAAGTACTTCTAAAGCTTAAAGGAAACATTAACTTAATTAAATTGCTCAATGTTGTTGCCAAGGAAGACGCCAATAATGTTCTGTGCAACTAAATGTGCCTATTTTGTCGAGGGTGGTTGGGATCCAAGTAGGGGTGCATACACGGAGGTGTCAACCGGGTCCGCACCCTCCCCCACAAAAAATTTCCTAACAACATACATTTGTCCACTTTCTCAATAAAACTATAGGGTTTAACTATAGGGAAATGATACCTTGTTTAACAGGGAAATGATTAATGTAGCATGAAAATTTAATCTTACGCTTCATCTGTATTTCTTGTCTTATGAAAATAGTCCAGTTTTATCTTTTTTTTCCTGGAAGTATGTGTGAAAGTATTTTACAATTACTCACGTGTTTTCGGGTGCAAAATAATAGCCGTTCAATACTACATAGACGTAGTAGGTTATAGTATTGATCCCACCCCCGAAATCTTCAATCCCTCCCAACAAAACTTTCTGGGTGTGCGTCTCGATCCAAGTGAGGAGCATAGTAAAATAGTAACTTCTTAAGTTCCTAAATTAGGAAAGAAAATAATCAGCAATAATGGGGTTTATAAATTTTCTGTTGAGTTTACGTTGTTAATTCTTCAAAGTTGCGAGAAATCTTTATGTGATAGAATAATTTTGGTTTAAATCGACCCAGTTTTCTTGCAAATAGTGTTATTTGATGGACAAAATTAAAATCATAACTTTTGAGAGAATTGAATTCTTTCTAATAATTTTCAGTATGGGTGTTGAAGGTTATAAGTCTACTCAAGAGTTAATAAACGCAAACCTAGTGAGAAAAACAAATCATATACGAGGGTAATTCCAAAAGTAAGGTGCCTATTTTTTTTAGAAACACAAAGAAATGTTTATTTTAAATGACATCCATTATTTCATTATATAGCTTGTACATTATCTACTTTTTCTACATAATCACCATTTCGGTGAATGCATTTTTGTAGTTTCTCCATTCATTCAGCCCTGTGAAGATATTTGACAGTCTAAAATATAAATTTCCTTCTTGATATCTCAATTTAAAGAAAAGAAAAGCACCAAAGTGATTAAAGAAATAATTATGGATAGAGGGACGTAGTAAGTTATTATTATTATGTTGTTGTTATTATTATGGTAAGCAGGGGTAAAAGTGGATTTTGAAAGGTAAGGGACGGTAGGTAGCGGCATGACGTCACGCCGTTCCCCTGCCTATCTCTGCCCATTGTAATATTTTAGGAACTGGGGTGACGGTATACATATCTTTTGAAGGTGGAGGGTCGGCGTCTCCCGCGTTCCCCCGCACTTTTACCCCTGGTCCTAAGCGAAAGGTTCTCAAACCACACGAACATAAAATGCTGGGAGCCATATTGTATTAATTGTCACTGAATCCTGATTTCCAGCAGTTTCTTCCCGAAGAGAAAAGAAGAAAAATAACAGTAGTAAGAAGGTAACATCGTCTTCGAAATTTCCACACAAACAGGACATCTTACCGTATCCCTTGCAACTCTATAGATTTTTTAAAAATAAATATAAATAATAGTGACTATTTCGAAAGCACACCGAGTACACTCTCCGTTCCCGACTTCTCAGTTGAAACAAATCATATACATTGAAACGTGTTACTCCGCAACTATCAATAGTCGTATAGGTCTACATATGGTTATGTCACACACTTGAGAATCATGGGTAGAAATGAAAACACATATTGATCTTCTAACGTCACTTGTGAAATCGTTTATGCTCGAACATAATGAACGTAATTTGCATTCAATATTCTTGAACATTGCCTTCACAATAGCTTGTAGTTTTGACGACAACTCATCTATTTCTGATACCTACTGTCCGGCTCAAACCTCTTGACGTTTGGCAAAAGCCAATGGGGCATATGAGCGACGTTGTCAGATTTCATTTCCTTTCGTGTACAAGTATAAGGCAAAACGTTTCTTTCGTGAAACACAGATGGGAGAACAAAGTAAACGCTTCAAACAGATAAGGTGAAAGAATAAATACTGATTTAGATTGACTTTTATATGAAGAAACAATCTTATCTTATCTTGTCTTATATTATCTTATCTTGTCATGTAATATATAAAACTACATGAGCTGACATAAATTATTGAGCACTTCCTGTAGGGCTATACTGATTAAATTTGGTATGACTGTAGCTTTTCGAGGCAAACCTACAGAAAAATTGCCAAAAGTGAATATTTTTAGCTTTTAGGGGGTCTAAAGAGGGGATGAAGAAATTCTCTATGTTATTTAAATGGGCCTTTTTTTTTGACCTGTAATATCATCTTTTAGGTACTTGGAATTGGAATAAAAACTTGAAATTCGGTATGTTTGTACATTTTCGTTAGCTTTACCTAAGTAAATCATTGGAAATAAAAATTTCCAACTGTAGAGTGTTTTTATGGGTAACTGAAAAATCTTTCCCATGTTATTTATATGGGACGTCTTCTACACCCCAAAATGTTTAGGCACTTCCGGCAGGATTAGAATGATGAGATTTGGCATGATTGTAGCCTTCCAGGACTGATCGACAGGAAAATTGCCAAAAGTGCATATTTTTAATTTTTAAGGTGTCTAAAGGGTGATGAAGAAATTCCCATGTTATTTAAATAGGTGTTTTCTTGGGATACAAAATCTTACCCTTTAGATAGTTGAAATAGGAAAGAAACAATAGAATTGTGAGTTCAAGGGGTGCGAGGCCGTAGGCCGAGCAAAGACAGTGTGTGAGGACGAAGCCCGCGGATGGACAGATTCAGGAAATATGAAGAGCAAATTCACGAAATTCACTATTGATGCAAAGGCTGATAAATAAGAAATGCGAGGCCGTAGGCCGAGCAAACTCGGGGGTCTGGGGGCGGAGCCCCCAGATTGCCAAAGACTAGTCTTACAATAAAATAATAAACCACTGTACGTAGAATCATGCTTTTCTCCTCTAATTCTTCAAAAACGATTTTCTTTTTTCCTAAATGTGCACCAACATTCTATTAACAAAGACATTTTTGAGTACAAATACTATTTCCCTCACGTTTCGAGTATTAGACAACTACGCGTAACTTTCATTGGGCACTGCAAAACAGAGGGCAAGCCTTCAATGTCAGAGCCAGATAGTACGTAAACTCGCTATTGCTCGTGCAAAGGATCTTTTAATATTCGCAAAACATTGCATCTGCTGGTGTTCACTTCGGTCTTCAAAATGCCTAGTAATGTATTACCAGATGTATTTAGGTCGGAGTCGGAGGATGGCTGATCTTTTTGGAAGTGTAACGCCGGAACAAGGCCATAAAGTCACTTGTATATGATGTGAGTTCTATGAGTGAGTTTGGGGGCTGTTTGTAGATCCAAGATGGTTTCTAAATAAGATATCATTCAATGCCCTCACAAATAATACAAACACATCTACTTTGTACACCATTTTTGATTTTTAGGGTTGCGTGAGTGGGATTTGTGTTAGACAAACGCCATGTAGTGGGTTTTCTTGGGTTTCTTCCGTTTCTTTCCACTTTTTTCATTTCACTACTTTTATTCATTCTCTTCATCGTCTTCTCCTTTAGACTACACGTCATAACTGTGGGGCGTAAAACTGAAAGATATATATAAAGATGGTCATGTTTCATTTTTAGCACACTTTTAGAAAAAAAAAAAAAAAAAAAAAACATGCTCTTGGTCTTTTATGGATCTCGGTCAGCCCATATTAGTAACCAAACTATTACGATGACGATAGCACTGGAGATTGGACATAAGTTGGAGTGGAGTGGAGGCATCCTGGAGAGAGCTTTTCTACAACTGCGGATGGAATCCTATCATTTTGTTTATTTAGTGTGCACAAACGAATCAAAATTTGAAATTCCTGAAATTTGTCCTACCTGGATAAAAAATAATAAAATAACATAGGACAGAAAAGTAAGTAAATAAATTTTCACAACATCTACTATACACACTACACGTGCTTAATGTGGGTATTTTTTTTTTTTTTTTACACGACACATGTGCAATCGGTAGATGAGATTTTGCAATACTCTGGTGAGTATCTAAGATGTAAAGGATGTAATAGTGTCATAGGTGAAATGGTAAATTTAAGACGTAATTTCTTGTGTGAATTGATTGCTGGATGGTTGGTTTGGACGCACGCTACAGGGCAGATTATAGCACACCCTGTTGGTAGAATCTCCAACGCTTAATATCTTAACTCAGAGCAACACCGTTAGTGTCAGCCTCTCTAGCTTAGCTCGAGGCTGATGTTGCTGCATATCATCGCACTATGGTATTCACAGTGGACCGTTTAAGAACAAATCCATGTCCATGGCAGTATTTAACTATGCTCGAATAACTGAGGTATATATCCGACTGTATTAGAATGTATCATTTCCAGAATTGATTCATTTTCGGCGCCATTAGATTTCGTACATGACTACTACTTCTCTAGCAAACACGTCTTGCCCTATTGCCTAAGTGGTGCATCTTTCACGTTTCTGCGCTGCCACTGCGAAGTACCGTACCCCTTGTATTTTGTCTATATGGAAGTCCTACAGATAATTATCAAAATACACTGTAATAGAATACTTGAAAATAGCAGTACAGCTTTGATGGAACGTGGAAAGGTCTTACAAAGGCTGTGAATAGTAGAAAGTAGAATATTACACTATTCCTTGTGCAGCGTTATAATCTGTTCCGTGAGAGAGGATGAAGGCGGAAACCAAACGGCGCTGACTTTCCAAAATTTATGTGGGTGCATATCAATGGCCGGACGTGTTAGCCTATATGTTTTCAGGGAAGTCTCGATATTTGATTGATTTATTTTTAGTTAAAATCTTTTACCACTATCATATGGTATGAACACTATCATAAAGGGCTGTGCTGTGATAAAGTAAAATATACCGGTACTATACGGATAAGTTGGGGCTGCCCTAGCTCAGTCGGTAACATGGATGACTTAAACGCAAGGGAAACGGGTTCAAACCCGAGTCCAAACTAAAAATCTTGAGGGTGCGCCGCACTGCAATTATACGCTACTTTAGACGTCCATTAGTAATGCATTTTGTGTGGATGCTGGAGTCCCGGAGTACCCACGTAGTCGGCGCGCATGCGGAAATCTGAGGAGGATTATTGTCTCCAAAAGAGACTTCAGATGTTAAACTATACTCAAGTCCGGTGATTGGGTGGGTCAGAGGAAGTGGTCAGCAGAAGTGCATCCTATTGTTCGGAAATTACACCATAGTAGCTTCAGATGTGTGAATTGGCGTATTATCATCCTGGAATATAGCATTTACTACATCTTGACCAAAGATGCACATGATTACCTATAATGGTGATATTTCATGTTTCATAGCTCGGTGAAACACTGCGATTATACGCTACTTTAGACGTCCATTACTAATGCATTTATTGAATATACCAGAAGACATACATGTCCTTCACAAAGAGGAATAATTTTATTAAAATATTTGACAGTATATTTAAACCTTCTTCCGCTCTCCCTCTAGAATCATATTTGAATTGAAATATAATAATAAAAACGCGTGTCAATCTATGTTTCGAAATTCATTTCAAACGGATTCTCAACTATATCCTTACTTTCGCCGTTTTGTGAATATAAAATGGGACAGTAAAAGATTATAGAAATTTCCTCTTTCCGACCTTTAGAACGGCAATTTTTTTGGAAACACTGAAGCAAGTTTCATCTTACTTTAAATAAGGATTTTATGTACCGAGTTTCATCTGTCTAACTTGAGAAGCTCCTGATACTCAATTTTAGCATATTTTTTGAATAATGGACTAAGAAAGCCCAGAAAGACCCATGTGCTAACTCTTTTTTCAGAAATTCGTTTTATATGGTTCAAGCGGTATTGGTGTTTATAGCAGATAAATAAACATACATTATGTTTTAAATATAAGATTATTTATAGTATGTTTTAAGATGTTAATTTCAAATGAAAACTGGACGTTTTCTACTTCTGATATTCAATTAAGCAGACTAACAGTTCAGTACAATTAAAACTTTATTTGCACTAATAAATAAAAATAAATTTTATAGTTCGTCATATAGCTACTAGCGAAATAAATGTGCGCTTGTCAGATGTAGTAGTTGCTAAAAGACAATGTAATGGATGAACATTGTGATTTGTCAAACACAGGGTGGGTCTTTCAATGGAAATACTATTTCTGGTATTATTTGTAATACTACTGAGATATTGTAATGGAAATGGAACGCTATGAAGGCAGAGAAATTTTGCTGTTTACCAGCATTATGAGTAGAACAACCCACATTATGCATTATTTTTTGCTTAATTATGCTTTATATTTTTCCAAATTATGTTTTATTACGCTTTATTGTTAATTTCAATCACTGTTTAACATAAATCATATACAATGTATAATATTTACTATATATTAAATATTCTAAATATCTTGATCTATTTATTAATATTTTATGCAACCAGTTTCTTTCAAATATAATGAACTTTCTACTTAATGCACTGTAAAAAGATATGCTTTACTCGAGTCAGTTTTTTTAATCACTTGTGTGTCCCTTAGAGGTGCATATATGCAGAAAGAGAAAGCAAAAGATGCCACCAAAAGTGCTCAAGTTCAAGAGGTGCATATGTGGAGTTCTTGCGCACTTTTTGTACGCTGCGCAGTTACACTTAGAATAAAACTATTGTTTATTCATTGTTGGCGGGAAGTTTTCTTCTTGTTTTCCTTTTTTCTTTTCTTCACTTCAAAGGATTACACCGAAAAGTTTACAGAAATAAAAATAAGATTTTCATTGTTGCATTGTTATGTTCTCAAAGGTTTTGCACTGTAAATATTATTTAATAATATTAATACAGTATGCTAAACTTGCAGTTAAACAGAATTTTCCAAGAATTGTGCTATATGTTTTAAATTATGCTTTATGCTTTATTTTCCAAAATTATGCTTTATTATGCTTTTAAAATTAGTTTCTTCTGGGCCCTTAGACAACCACAACAAGGTGACCAGACGTCCCGTTTTAGCCGGGACAGTCCCTTATTTTCAACCGTTGTCCCGTCTTTTTCTGATTCTCAAACGGGACGCCTAAATGTCCCGTTTTTAAGGAAACATGACCCAGGTGTCCCGTAATTATTATTCAAAATATAAATGGCTAATGCTAATTCTCCACTCTTCCGTATCAACACTCATTGGGAAGGTTCAGCCGTGCCTAGAACTTCTGAATATTCAAATGAGAATTAAGTGTTTTGTGGTTCAAGTGGGAATTGAGTAGTAACTCTGAGTGTTGAAGTAGTTAAATGTATTTTTGGGTAGTACTTAAGTTAGAAACGCTGTGTTATCATTCTTACTTGTGTATTTTGTAAATTGAAAACACTGCTGAGTCCCAAAATGCAATGTGGAAGTTCCCCCCCCCCCCCGTCGCCGATTCGTATGCGTCCCGTTTTTGAAAGTAAAAGTTCTGGTCACCTTGAACCACAACCATGTTGAAGGTACCAACCATATGTGTAAATTGCTGTTATGCTTTTTATGCTTTTGGGTTGCCCGAGGTATATGGAAAGCAACTATGAGCTGGTAATTTCCAATCTAGGAATCCAGAACTAATGGTTGGTAACCGATGTGATCGTCCATTAAACATGGCTATATGACTGTCCATTATTCTCTATTAGCTGTAGTATTAATATTACATTGAAATTATTCTTTACTGTTCATCTCTGAAATCATTATATAGTGCGTTTAGTGTATAAGGGAATCAAGTCCAATTTTTGGTTATTTTGGATCTACGTATTTCATCTTTAAGATCTCTATCTGAAGCTCCTTTCAGAGCTTAAAAGATTCATGTCCAGATATTCTAAATAACTCTTATAGTGTAAAGAGAACATTAGGCGAAAATGATGAAAGACGACTGAAAGCCTTTGAAAAGTGGGTATGGAGAAGGATGGATAGAATTAGCTGGGTCGAGCAGAAAACGAATGAGAGGGTGTTAGAAGTGTTGGGGGAGAAAAGAACACTTTGAGATATTATTAAGAAGAGGAAGAGAAACTAGTTAGACATTGGATAAGAAGGAACTTTATCATGAGGGATATGCTAGAGGATATAATGGTATTAATAGAAGAGAGAAAGAAAGGGTGAAGGAGGCTATAATTGAGGGATGTTATCAAAACAGAAAAATCATACGAGAAGACGAAAAGGTTAGCGGAAGAGCGTAGAGCATGGAAGATTCTCACTTACGGAAAGTGACCTGCCAATAGTGTCAGAATACGTATGATTATGATGACGCACGGTGCGAGCGGTCCCGGGTTCGATTCCCGGTGGGGGGAACTCGGTCGAAAAGATGTAAGAACTCTTTCTCAGGCCAGCCACCCTGAATGAGGTTTTCCTGGGTTTTCCTCATTTACACCAGGCAAATGCCCGGGTGGTACCTAACTTATAGTTCCCAGGCCGCTTCCTTCCTTCCCCAATCCTTTCTTCCTTCCCTTTTCCCAGATAGTGTGCTCGTCGAGGGACGTCACCCCTCAAAACGTGACGGGCTAAATGGCCTTAGATGCCGAGAGCCCAGAAATCTAAAATCCTAATCCTAACCCTTATGATGACGTATCGGAAATGCAGTAGTGTGAGCTCCTTCGTGGCTACGCGGTTAGCGTACGCGCCTTTGGCGTGGGAAACCCGAGTTCGATTCCCGGCGGAAGCTCATGTGGTTCGGATTCCACGTTAATCAGAGGTCCACGTCTCATATAGCCTCGCTGCTGAACGGGACGCTAAACTAAAATCAACTCAACGCAAATGCAGTATAGGATTTGGACATCGAAAATTGATATAAAAATAGCATAAGTTAATTGATGTATTGATGTATCGAAAAATATCAAAACTGGAATATTGAAATGACGAAAAATATCTAAATATGAATAAAGCTGACATGGAAATATCGAAGAATATCAAAATAGCGGATATTGAAATATCGAAAAATATTTTTATATCAAGAACTGATATATGAAGTACTGGATATCAATATATCAATAGATATTTAAAACTGTATACCCAAATATCGGTGAGTAATATGTTTAATATGATCGATATGTCTGTCGAAAATATTATTGAGCGTTCGATATATCACAATATCGCCTAGCCTTAGTCATACATTAATTGGGCTTTACCACGAACTGCGAAATGTTCTCGTGTTCATTATGTTATGGTCATGGTGAAAGTCATGTATTTTAGGAGGTTTCATGGATTCTGAAAAAAGAAAGAAACAAAAAGGAGTGAGCTTACGAATACCAGTCGCTGTAATACATTGTATTGGGTAACCTAAAACTATACGAAGTATAACAATTGTCAAAGGCTGACATGATAGTTGCTCATCGAATGGAATGGTTGTTAGAACAGAGAAAGATAGGCAACCTGAAATGTATAACGACAAGTTGGGTTGCATACCTAAACAATCTTGCTTCGGAATACAGTATTCTTGCCAAATAAATGGTATTACATCACACGAAAAAATTATTTACTTTTACATAGTTGTGGGCATTACCAGCATCTATGGTCTTAACCCGTCAGGTATAAAGAGTGATATCTCTTGGCGAACACCCTATCTGGGAAAGAGGGATGGAAGAAATGAATGGGGAAGGAAGGAAGCGGTCTGGAACCTATACATGTTAAGTACCAACCTGGTATTTGCCTGGTGTGAATGAAGAAAACTTAGGAAAACTCCTCCTCAGGATGGTTGGTCTGAAAAGCTGGACCTTTTCGACCAACCAGAAATCGAACCTGGTATCCCTCGCTCCAAAGGCGAGAGCGTTAGGGACTACACTACGCGGGGTGCATGAATAATACAAATTTGATGCCTTAATATTCTTTTGTGCAATCGTCACTAAAAGGTCAGGCTCACCTACGCTATACACGCTATGTTGCAATTATAGGATGAATGGACCATTTTAAGCACACGGTTATTTGAGCGCAGGAAGAACACAATTTTCAGTCATGTCTTGGCTTGAGTATTCTGCCCGAAGACAGGTTCTAACCTATTTACCTAACGTACTAAGGCAACAGAGAAAGAGAACTTGCACGCAAAGTTTCTTTTCTTTGTGAATTCAAATATTACATGAAGAAGCAGACATTAGAAAGCTAGTGAAGGCATAGATTGAGATTAAGGTTAAAATTAAAGATATCACATATATAGAAGAAGTGAATAATTATGTCTTTAGTACCCAGATATGAATATTCCTTCCAGATAAGGGATTCCGGCCACTAATGACTTGTAGAAGTATAGTTATCTGTGAGTTACTACAAAAGAGAATATATAGGGTTCTATACATCACGCAATTGTAATAACAACTGCATATTTACGTGCGATGATGAATAGCTTAGTCAGGAACAATTCGTTCTCCTGTCAAAGGGAAATGTGGAATATTTTACGAACGTTCTTTAAATCTCTATAAATAAAACTGGAAGTGTGTTTGTGACTTCGTAACTGTGTCACTTGGTGTGTTTGTGACATCGTCCCTTTTGAACTACCCGACTGATCTCGATCAAATTTTCAACATAGATGAGGTTTGGGCCTGAAATGGTTTTTATCATTTTAGGCCTGAGATGGTTTTTATCATTTTACTTTGACATTGCAACTTAGGATAGGGGAAGGGAGAGATATTTATAAATGATCGAAAATGTTCCATATTAATGCTGAATCCATAATTTTCGGGGTCGCTGAGATGAATAGTGACACTTCCGATGTTGTTTAAATGCAAATACAGCCTCGCAACTTGGAGGAGATGGGATATGTATAAAAATGATCGAAAATGGCCGATAGTAGTGTAAAATGCATAGTTTACGGGGTCGCTGAGATGAACAGGGACACTTCCGATGGCGTTTGTATCCAAATTCAGCCAATAGTAATATTTAATTTTTATTTATATAGCTTACTTATTATTTTCTGATTGTTCATTTTATTTTATTTGTTTCTATCGATTTGAGAGCGCTTCAGTAGTAGCAAAAAGTGATTGACTAATGGAAGGTATTACTAATTTTTCTTATTTTAATCCAGTGAAGCAGGTAATTGACGAGGCTACGTAAAACCCCCAGATTTTAAGACTAAAAGCCGGGATTCCTATGAAAATTTTCACTAAAAGCCGAGCCAAATATAAGAGAGTCAGAATAGTCATAATTATGCACTTACTTTTTGGTGAAATGTTGGAGTTATTTAAATAATAAGTCAACACTCACCAAAAGTGAGGGAAAAAGAATAGATTACTCCTATTAGTTGAGTACTGATGGCTAATAAAAGTGGGATTTTGTAAATATTACACAGATAATATTAGCTTATGTTCGGAAGGAAAACCGGGACATTTTGAGTTATGAACATTTGGGGGAGGGGGGCATTTGACGTAAATCCAGAACTGCATTGGCTAAATCGATACTTCGGGAAGTCATATATAAAATGACTATATATATCGTAATTTTAAACATCGTTTATCCATACAGTCAATCAAAATATCTCCGAATGGCATCAAAATTTGAAAGTATAGTGGAGAGTGCTTCTATCTGAATCTTCTCAAGAACTGCAACACCTACTTGAAATAATGTTGCAAAGAAAGGGAATATCCAGGCCTGGATCCTACAAGCATATAGATGGGTATTTGAGTTATCGTTACTTGAAATTAAAAGACAAATATTTAAATTGACGGATGAAGGTTAAATTGGTGTAAGCCACTTTGAAAAAAAATCACAAAAACCAAATCTACCAGATTATTGTGAAAGTTCTAGTGACAAAGATAACTACTGTTTTGTTTATCAGCAAAGTGGTGTTATTCAGGTATGCTATGACTTACACTACCTTAACTTTTTGCCGTTCAAATATTTAATCCTGTTTGTGTATAAATCAGTCTAGATGCGCGGTGTCACTGATTTTCGTAAGACAGCACAGAATATGGTTAGTATGTATAGAAGGGGAAGACAATTGCGGAAAAACAAGATACCGTTGACGGTGCTACATGCACTCAACATTGTGACGACTATTAGAGATCTATATGAAGTAGAGAGGTTACAGAACTCCACTTAAAAACACCAACAACGACGAAGGGTTAGCGTCATTCTGACAACACACATGCTCTAATCGAAAATAGTGGCTGCTCGGCTACTTAAATTGAATAATAAACTTTTAATAAAAAAGTTTCATGTTGTGATCTCTATCAACTTGTTTCAATATTGTTTACTTTCTCTTAATGTTGTTTCTCACGTGGAAATTTAGACGCATATTATGAGGAAACATTTAACCTAATGACAGACTAAGATATTCTTAACTTTACCAAGGGTTATGTCTAAGTACGCTTACTTAAGATCAACTTATTCAAGCTATAATCTTAGCTCATGTAGAAAGAAAACTTTAAATAATATTTCGTTTGATTTTTCTATCTTTCGTTTGATTTTTCTCTTTAAAAAATCAATCACAAAGATAGTAACATCCTTCTGAAATTCATTTCATTTTTGATCAGATAGATCCTGACGAGCTTAGTACGCATATGGAATATTATGGTGTCCAAGCCTTTGTTTCCGAGTACTAGGCCATCAAGTTTGGGTTTGAACTTAGCGAAATTAAAAAAAAAATGCTATTAAATTTTAATTGCTATTAATAAAAACAATGCGTGGAGAAAACATGTTATTAAATGTTGATTTAAGAAACAAGAAAGCAAAATGTTGGGACGGCTGATTAGCAATGTTGTTAATTAATGCTATATCTACTTATTATGAATACTTGCTTTAAGGAAATCAATAAATCAATTTCTCTTCTACTAAATTTTCAAAACCATAACCAAACCACTTGGCGTTACAGCTCTTTGTAGGTCTGGGGCCGCTTGAACGCCATCTGTTAGTGATCGGCTGAACTATCTCCAACCTAGGGATAACACGTGGTTAGCACGCTCCGTCGCCCTGTCTCTAAAAAGCATATCAGGAGTTTCCTTGTCCTAGTGGCTATCATGTCTATTAAGCACGCGACTCCCCAGTTTGCCTCACGACCTGGGTAAACGGCGAAAATTGGGAAGCACCAGCCGGGAATCGAATCCGGGGCCACGTGGAAGTAAGTCTAACGCTGTAACCACTAGCCTACCAGTCCCTACTAGATATGAAAATCAGTTAAGTCTATCAAAAACATTTAACCTCTTCAGTGCCTTTTTCTTGTTCTTTCTTGGCCGAAAGTCATATTTCTCATATATTATATAATGGTCCATTTTGATCGTGTTATTCAAATTTGTGTCAAAACTTCATTTTTTCCTACACTCCCTTATAGCCTGTGGTTCTCAACGTGGGTGATATTGCCCCAAGGGTGTTCTTGATTCCCTAATAAATGATCTTAAATAGATTTTCAGCAGTATTTTTTTAAAGTGCAATATTCTAACAAACTTTTCGTATTTGACGTCTCTTAGAGATGTTATTTTTCTTGAAAGGAAAAGATCGGAAAATGAAATCTGGAGTATTGTTTTCAGTTTTCCGATAGACCACACTTTGATTTTTTTTCTCAGTTCTTTCAACATATATATATATATATATATATATATATATATATATATATATATATATATATATATATATATACACACACACACACACATCAACATGCACGACAGTGCATGGCAGCCAAGTTCCACGAATAAAACTGGCCTGCACTGCCGTAAGCATATTATACACGAACAAGAGTTTTGGGTAAAATCGCCGATTTCGAGGCTTTGTAAAATCGATTCTATTAAGGGTAGAAACATGAAATTTAGAATGTAAGGAGATATCTCACAGATATACTTATATGCCAAATCTCATATTTCTACCTTCAACCATATCTGAGTACTGGACCCCCAAAATATGCAGTTTTCAGGCTCACTGACTCACTCATCAAATTAATTAGGTACTTCCCAATGAGATAGAGACGTGAAACTTTGCATAAAGGTACCCTACAACAACCTGAGTACGGAAAAAGTCCGAAATGTGAGGAATGTGGTATGGGAAATTTTTTATGGGCAAAAAACTGTCCTTAGCCGGGAAAAAATAGTATAACTCACTCACTCATCAAATTGATTAGGTACTTCCCAATGAGATAGAAACGTGAAACTTTGCACAAAGGTACCCTATAATAACTTGAGTATGGAAAAAGTCCGAATTTGAGTAATGTTCTATGGGAAAGTTTTTATGGGTAAAAAACGGTCCTTAACCAAGCAAGAAATCGTTTCACTCACTCACTCATCAAATTGATTAGGTACTTCTCAACGAGATAGAAACGTGAAACTTTGCATAAAGGTGCCCTATAATGACGTGAGTATGGAAAAATGCGAAATTTGAAGAGTGTGCTATGGGAAATTTCTTATGAGCAAGAAACTGTCCTTAGCCGAGCAAGAAATCGTTTCACTCACTCACTCATCAAATTGATTAGGTACTTCCCAACGAGATAGAAACTTTGCATAAAGGTACCCTATAATGACTGGAGTATAGAAAAAGTCCGAAATATGATAAATGTGCTGTGGGAATTTTTATAGGTAAAAAACTGTCCTCAGCCAGCAAGAAATCGTTTCACTCACTCACTCATCAAATTGGTTATGTACTTCCCAATGAGATAGAAATTTGGAACTTTGTATAAAGGTACCCTATAATGACTTGAATATGGAAAAAAGTTCGAAATGTGAGGAAGTGCTATGGGAGTTTTTTTATGGCCGAAAAACTCTTCTTGGTCAAACACTAATCGGTTCATTTTCTCACTCATCAAATTGATTAGGTACTTCTCAATGAGACAGAGACATGAAACTTTGCATAAAGGTACCCTATAATGACTTGAGCATAGAATAATTCCGAAATGTGTGGCATGTGTTAGGAGAAATTTATTTAGTGGCGAAAAATTTTCTTAGCCAAGCAGATATAGGTTCATTCTCTCACTCATCAAATTAATTAGATACTTCCCAATGAGACAGAGACGTGAAACTCTTCATAAATGTATCTTATAATGGCCTAAGTGTGAACAAATTCCGAAATGTGAGGAATGTGCTATGGGGAATTTTTCATGGGCGAAAAACTGTCCTTAGCAATACAGAAAACTTTTCATTAGTCACTCATCATATTGATTTGCTAGTTCCCAATGAGATAATGACGTGAAGCTGTGCATAAATCTACCTTATAATGACTTGAATGTAAAAAAGGACGGTAGTGTGAGGAATGTGCTATGCGAAATTTTTCATGGATCATTTTTCATGATAAATTTAAGGAATGTGCTATGGAATTTTCTATGTGCGAAAACCTGTTCTTACTCAAACAGAGATTGGTTCATTTACTCACTCATCATTGATTAGGTGCTTCCAAATGAGATAGAGAATTGAAACTCTGCATAATGGTACCTACCTTACGTAATGACTTGTGTAAGTAAAAGGTTCCAAATTTAAGGAATGTACTATGGGAATTTTTATGGGCGAAGAACTGTTCATAGCCATTAGGTACGTTTTAGTGAGATAAAGATGCGAAACTCTCCATGAAGGTACCCTATAACGGCTTGAGATTGAAATTTGAGGAATTTGCTATGGAAAATTTTTCATTGGAAAAAAAAACTGTCCTTACAATCACAAGTCGGGAACCATTCCGTTATAGAACACATCATGTGTATAGTGATAGTGTTGTCAATCGTCCGAGTGGTCGAGTTGGTGCCCTCCTCGCTGGTCTATTGGCTACCACGTGTGCCTTTGGTGTGTGGGGTCCTGGGTTCGATTCCCGATGGAAGAGCCTTTGGAATCTTAACTCTCTTCGATGTTTCTGTGTTCGTGTCCCTGTCGTTCTAGGTTAATAGAAAAACGAGCTAAGGTCACTGAGAAAAATCCGTTATCCGGACAGCGGTATAGTGTACAAATATACGGGATCCTTATGTTTACTACAGAAATCAATTCTTAACATACGTTATCGATATGCTACATACGTACTTCCCTGTTTCCCGCTTAGATGTTACACAATGTCGTTGCAGGATGTCTGACATCTAACAGTCTTCAGTACATTACGTACGTCAGCTATAAGTTACATAGGCCATCTGTATGTGAGATCATGACCGCCTCCATACAGTTTTTTCGTTCGTGCGGAAAGTACGTTTATTCGGAACACTTATACGGAAAGTATGTTTAAAATATACTTTTTCAGTTATACGTTTAGTATAAGTTAAGTCCAGAAACTACAGGATTTACACATATAACCAACGTTTTTACGTACGCTACATACATTTTTTTTCTCAGTGTGCGAGTAAAATAAGTGAAAGCTAGTAATAAGTAATTAAGCAAGTTAATGAGGCACGTTCTGTGAATCAGTTATCTTTTAAAAACGTGGACTAAGACACTTACATACTGCCGTCAAGTTCGTGGTTGGAAACCCTGACAAGGAAAACCATTTTTTTCCCTTTCCTCGGTGAACACTTTTCCTTTATTGCAGTCATTGGTATTAAATAGATATTGAAATTAATTTGATAAGTAAGAGAATGTAGAGGTGAGGATATTTAGAATTAATGAAGTTTTCGAAGAAATAAGAAATCCAATTGTTCGAATTTATGTGAGACTAGCAACAAAATGTAACCAATTTCGTAAATATATTGGTACCACGAGTTATATTATGGTTACCACAGTCGTTATGTAAAAATGTACTTGATTCTTCGTATCTCTATCTGTAAACAGTGTGCGAATCTCTTTCGTACCAGCCTTTTCATCAACAGTGAATTTCGTGCCTTTGCTCTTCATATTTCCTGAATTTGCCCTCCTGGTGGTTCGCCCTCACACCCCCGCCTTTGCTCGACCTACTTCCTCACACCTCTTAAGCTCACAATTCCCGAATTTCAAGTTTCTTTTCCTATTTCAACTACCTAAAAGATAAGATTTTGTATTCCAGGAAAACGCCTATTTAAATAACATGGGGATTTCTTCATCTCCCTTTAGACTCCATAAAAATTAAAAATATTCACTTTTAGCAATTTTCCTGTAGGTTAGTTCCGGGAGGCTACAATCGTGCCAAATTTCATCATTCTAATCCTGCCGGAAGTGCCTAAACATTTTGGGGTGTAGAAGACGTCCAATATAAATAACATGGAAAAGGTTTTTCTGTTCCCCATAAAACCACTCTACAGTTGGAAATTTTTATTTTTACTGACTTACTTAGGTAATACTAACGAAAACGTTTAAGCATACCGAATTTCATGTTTGTATTCCAATTTCAAGTACCTAAAATAAGAGATTATAAGTCCAAAAAAGGCTCATTTAAATAGCATGGGGAATTTCATCATCTCCTCTTTAGACTCCCTAAAAATTAAAAATATTAACTTTTGACAATTTTTCCGTCGGTTAGTTTCGAAAAGCTACAATCATGTCAAATTTAATCATTGTAGCCCTACAGGAAATGCCCTATTATTTTGAGGTGTAAAATGTGTTCCATATAAATACCATGGGAAAGATTTTTCAGTTCCCCATAAAACCACTCTAAAGTTGGAATTGTTTATTTTTACTGATTTACGTAGGTAATACTAACGACAACGTACAAGCATACAGAATTTCAATTTTTTTTATTCCAATTCCAAGTTCCTAAAACATGAGATTATAGGTCCAAAAAATACCCATTTAAATAACACGGAGGAAATTCTTCATCCCCCTTCATCATTTCAACTTTCCACGTCAAACCGGAAGCACCCCTTTAATTTATGTCAGTTCATGTAGTTTTATATACAATTAGAATATGTTGGTGGCAAATATAATTAAGATTACAAGCTATTTGAAAGGTGTATATCATTGGAAAGAAAACCCGAGGCAGTATGAAACTGCGCAACATGCACGTCATGTAATGAACTCCGTAATTTCGCAATGTGGAAAGGTAAAGAACAACTAAGTATATTGAAACACCAGCCATTTCTAGTGATGTAGCAGCGATGATTCAGCATCAAGGGTTTTCGGCCCTGTTGATATTCTTCGTATTTAGGTAATGAAAAATGAGATAGCGATCGTAATTTTGTAGTTCGGGTAAATGAATTAGAATCTCATTTGAACATAACTCTCTGACATATATTAAATATAATAAATCCTCCCCGCTGTTCTAGTGGCTAGCATGTGTATCTTTCCTGTACAGGGTCTTGGGTACGATTCCCGGTGGGACAGCCCTTGGGAACTAATGTTGCATGTGACACATTATGGCTCCTTTAAAAATGTACAATTTTAAATTTAAATCCAGCAATATGCCACATTGAGAGTCCCAATATACGACACTGACATGGTAAACTACAAAAAGAAGTGAAATATGAACAAAAACACCATAGGTGCAAAAAGTGCAGCCAAGTTCGTCAGCCTCAAAAAGTGTTGAGATGAGGATGGATGAGCCAAATTCCTTGGCCACTGCATCTGAAACGAACACTGGAACTTGGCGCGAGGTGTCAAGGAAAATGATGTTAAGGATCCTTAGGATTAGTGGTGGTGGGCGTGGTGGGTTTGGGACCACCAACAACCTTAGGAATATCAACTTTGCTAAGACCCTAAGGCACATATACAGTATACTGCAGTAAGATTTGATGGTTCGAAACCCAGACAAGGAAACCTTATATTCCTCTACGAAGTGTCCAGGTAAATGATGTTAATGAGCCTTAGGGATAGTGTTTGTGAGCGTGGTGGATTTGGGGGTTACCACTAGCATTAGGGATGAAATGTCCCGGCCGTGAAACTAGGAACAGAGATCTTAATGTATTTGAATATGTTAGACACCTCGTGCCAAGTTCCAGTGTTCGTTTCAGATGCAGTGGCCAAGGAACTTGGCTCATCCATCCTCATCTCAACACTTTTTGAGGCTGACGAACTTGGCTGCACTTTTTGCACCTCTGGTGTTTTTGTTTATATTCATTTATACTGCATTAAGAATAGAAACAGTTTCATCTATATGTCTAGGTCTAGGACATGATCATTAACAACATATATTTATTAATAGAAGGGAATATATTAAATATTTTTAATTGATAGCTGAATCTCTAAGTTGTGTTAAGGATAGGTGTGGTATATAAACAACACCTGAACGTAGAGGATGGTTGTGGTATATAAACAACATCTAAACGTAGATAACGGTTGTGGTATATACACAATGCCTGAACGTAGAGGGCAGGTGTAGAACATAAACAATGCTGTACATAAAACAGCTGTGGCATATAAACAACACCTGAACGTAGAGGACGGGTGTGGTATATAAACAACGCATGAACTTAGAGTCTTATTGGCATTTGATTTGTCAAATAAGTCATTGAACTCCCAATCATAGGCTGGGTGACTTTTAGGGTGTCCATTTTTTCCCTTCTCTACAGAAATACTGATAGCCGTACCTTAAAACCTTTAGACAGGAGCGTAGCATATGAACACACAATCGATCGTTCTTTTCTGACAAGTGTGGTTTATAAGCCTCATTTGAATTTATTCTATGTGTAGTAAGTCATTCTATCAATTTGCAATATAAAAAAGTTCAGTTTGAAAATTGTGTATATTTCTTTATTTCTTTATTCCTTTTTTCTTTTTCTCGTCCCTAAAGAAAAACTGATTTTAAATAACCGTCCGTAAAGAATCAAAGTTTATAAGAGACCAATTAAACGACAGAATTACTGCAAAACTGTTCAGTTTTTTTTACAGCATACTAGGCAAGCTCATGTATTCAAATTCAATTCCAAAATTTCGTGTAGTTGTACTTTATTCATACTATCACTGTTGATTTCTTAACGTAAAATTACAATTAAAAAAAAATATTTTCTTATAATTTCTAAATATTGAACATTGCGGTTTAATCAAATACTTTCGTTGATACTTTTCTCATAACGTGCAGTTAATTCCTATAAATATTTTTAAAATAATTTCTTTATAAGTGCAATCACTATATCTTTATTGTGATATATACAGGGTGGGCCATTTTAATTAATCCACGGAAATATCTGAAAAATGATAAAAACATAGAAGAAATTTTTGAAGTACACGTTATATATTGCTAAGGGGGAAAACCAATTCCGCCAAAAGTACCCCTCCCCGCCCCCCGTAAATGGGGGTAACGGGGGGTAACTTTGAAATGTCAAATGGGAACATGGGTCGAGTAATACCTCGCTCGAAAGGTCTTGGAAAACTAAGTAACGCTGTACCAAAAGATGTTTCATATTGTGCACCTGTTTCAAAATGGCCGCCATGATATGGTTCGGAAACTCCAGTACCCGTAGTATGAAAACCATGGAAGGTAAATGAATGGAACAAAATTGAAATACGTAAATATCATAGGGCATATCGAATGATGTAATCCCTGTGATCCCAGTGACCTCCCTGAAGGGGTCTTGTGGGCTAACTTAAAATTTCAATGTCCGTCCGGACAACGGTTCGGGCGTACGCTTGACCTACCCAATGCTGTTTGGAAGGCAGACTTCATGCATAGAGAATTGATGCACTAAGTTAACGCGGATGGCCACAGTTACATTTTATTCATATTAGCATTCATGTCATATTGTGAGCTTGAGGGACGAAACGGTGTGTACGTATATCCCCGAAATGCTTTCTGAATAACCAGCACGCATTGCATAAAAGTTTCTCTTTTTTTTAGTCACTACAGCGTCATCCTTACAAACAAATGTTTCAACCACACCATACCTATTTGTAAGGTTAGCCTTAATTTACGAATTAAAGTAGAGTTTTCGTTTGAACTTTCACTTTACTTTCCAGCCCACTCACATACAGAGCGCAGGGAGAGATTATTTTGCAGGACTTGGATTTCTCTCTATACATTATGGCAATTTTACTCTAATATTTTTATCTCTGTTGCATTATTCTCGAGCCTTGGAACGCCTCCGTGGTTTTCCTATTTAATTTTCGTTATTTTCATTTATGTCTAACCGTATTCATACTATGGGCACTAGACGTTTTCTTAGACACAGTCACCATGTCTTTGCGATCATTTTGAAAACGGTGTCTCGATGTCGAAAATTTTCTTACAGAAGCTGTTTGATATTAATTTGTCTATGTAACGTGATGTTACTCGCTTCAAGCTGCTATTTGAAATTTTCAAGTTGGCCCCGGATACCTTTCAATTGGCCCTTGGAGTCACCCCGACAACACCTCTCGATGTGCCTTACGTCAGTTAGCTACTCCAGTTTTTCTTTTGTTGATTTATCTCCAATCGCTTTCATACTACGGGTACTAAACCTTTTCTCTGACACGGATACTATGTTTCGGCGGCCTTTTGAGAACACTGCCATTTCACATCAATCGTTTTCTCCTGCAATATGTTAGATTTTGCAAGATTTATCGAACGAGGTACCACTCGACTCATGTTACTATTTGAAATTTTGAAGTTAGCCCCCAAGACCCCTTTAGGGAGGCCACTGGGATCACAGAGACCACACCGTTCGATATGCCCTATGATATTTACGTATTTCAATTTTGTTCCATTCATTTACCTTCCATGGTTTTCACACTACGGGTACTTGAGTTTCCGAACCATATTATGGCGGCCATTTTGAAACCGGTGCACAATATGGAACATCTTTTGGTACAGCGTTACTTAGTTTTCCAAGACCTTTCGAACGAGGTATTACTCGATCCATGTTCCCATTTGACATTTCAAAGTTACCCCCCGTTACCCCCATTTAGGGGGGGCGGGGAGGGGTACTTTTGGCGGAATTGGGTTTCCCCCTTAGCAATATATAACTGTACTTGAAACATTTCTTCTATGTTTTTATCATTTTTCAGATATTTCCGTGGATTAATTAAAATGGCCCACCCTGTATATATATATATAAATGAAAGTCACTCCGTTTCTGACTTAATAACTCTTGAACCACCCGACCGATCTCGATCAAATTTTCAACATAAATGAGGTTCGGAAATGGAATGTTTTTTTTTTATTATTTCATTTTGACGGTGCAGCTTACTGGAAGAGGAGGGGGAGACATACAAAAACCACCGTCACTAGTGTCGAATCCATAGTTTTCGAGGACATTGAGATGAACAGTGACACTTCCGATGACTTTTAAATCCAAATTTAGCCCCGGAACTTGGGGAGGTGGAGGGGATATATGATGGAAAATGATCATATATATATATGATGGAAAATGACCTATATTAGTGTCGAATCCATAGTTTTTGGAGACACTGAGACGAACAGTGACACTTCCAATGCCGCAAAATAAAACGCATTCTCTCTCTGTAGGAAGAACGGACATTCTGCTAAGATATTAAAATATTTTTTATTTATAATTTCTTCATAGCGTATAGATACAATTTACTTTTAAATAGTTCATAACATGCAATATATTTCATTATGCATGTTTAGTTAATGCGTAACGTATAGAGCAAATATACTTAAATAATAACTATTTATTAATCATTATATTAAGGGCTGTGATAATGATTAGAAATAATGTAAGTAAAAGGCTAATAGTCACCCCAAGAAACAAACCTCATAACTAGGAAGTACTTTCGGAGAACATCGTCTTCATCGTCAGCCTAGGCACACTCCAAAAAGGATTTAAACAATATATGTCTAATTCTAGTGACAAGATTATTTTTACTTCGTACATTTTTAATTTTTTTATGGTTTAAATCCTTTTTGAAGTGTGCTTAGGCTTACGGTGAAGACGATGTTCTTCCAAAGTACTTCCTAGAGATAAGGTTTGTTTCTTGCGGTGACTATTAGCCTTTTACTTACATTATTTCTAATAACTATTTGTATTTTCCATAATGCGCAACTACAATTTCTTGAAATATTTTCCATTTATAATGATTTTATATGTACGTAGTTTCAGTTTATTTAAATATTTTCTATTGGTAATTTCCGCATAAATACGGTTACAATTTATATATATTGTAAGGTTTTGTCCCTTATAGGTATGGGTAGAGCATTTAATAAAAAGAGAGTCCTGAATCGATCTCCCACTACCAATTTTATTATAAAACTTCTCCACTACAAAAGTATTTTACAAAAAACTACACTAATAATTTCTCTAATATACAGGGTTGACCGTAAGGTCGCAGACAGGATCTCTACAGAGCCCCGTACAGGCTAAACAGAGTGGAGTTAAGGAACCAATGCTCCGTAGCAAGCAAAGGCCGTAGCAGGCTAAGCGGTTGAGGTTAGGATTCCCAGACAGAGCCCCGTATCAGGCTAAGCCAGGAGATAGGATAGGCGTAGTCCCGTAGCAGACTAGAGGCCTATGGTTAGGTTACTCGTAAAGTCCCGAAGCAGACAGTAGGAGAGTCACCAGAAAACTGGTACAAAATTGCCGTGGTCCATCCAATTTATAGCGTTTCTTGGGTGGTGGTGGCGCTGCTGCTCCGATGTCGCCTTCTGCTCCGTGGGAGGGGCTAGAAGCCGTCATCTGCAAGTGATTGTATATCCATCTGGTGTGAAGTCTTCTTGCGGAACTACGTGGTGGTGTTTGTAAACACTGACATGTGGAATTGTTTGTTTACAACATCACATGGAATATTACAATATACTTTCCATTAGTAACTTCTTAGTAATATACAGAATGTACAGTTATAATTTATTTAGACACTTTTCATGTATAATTTCTTTATATCAGGTTATCTAAAAAGTATTGAACATCGAGTGTTCAAAATTGAGAATACATTTACTATGATTTGAAAATAATATTATAAAACCATATATACACCATTTTCTTCGATGACCTCCTGTTATTTTTCCTTCAACACAATAATCCCGTAGCTATAGAGTTTCTGTGGTTTCTGGTTAAAAAAAAAAAAGAAAGAAAGAAACACTGACACATGGTTTTCACAGGGCTCTTTCGAAACTAACTGACTATTTAGGAAGTTCTGCAGAGACCGAAACAAATGATAGACGGTGCCAGGACTCGGCTATATGGTGGATACATTACAACTTCCCAGCTGAGTTCTCTCAATTTATGACGGGTCGTTCAACATGTATGGCGTCTGGTATTGCCAGCTATACGACATTTTTCTGTTCACCGGATCCGGTCGTGTCTTTCGAATTGCTAGGTGAAGTCGTACTAATTGTCGACAGTACAGATGCCAGTCTATCGTTGTGCCCAGTGGCAGCACGTTGTGATGCACGATGTTCTTACAATACTACTAAGGGCACAGCATAACCTTGGCGTTAGTGTGGGTTTTGCCACAGACTGTGGACTTCTTCCCGCTTCGACCACGATCTTTTTCGCATATTGTTGTTGCAGGTTATCCACTTTTCATCACTCGTGACCAACTGTTTCAGATATAGCACGAATTGGTTGCGTTTCAGTAGAGATTCACAGGTAGGCATTCGAACGAGTGAATGTATTTGAGTCTGATCACGTGGCAGCTAAACGTCGACCTTCTTTTTGTAGTTAGCTTTCTTCAAATGACTTAAAACGGTTTGGTTATGGATGTCCAGATCATTCGCGATGTCATGATTGCTTACATGCCGAATGCCGGAATATCAAATCATCCACTTTTGTTGTGGTCGGGTCGTCGGCTGCGATGAGCAACATGTACTCCGAAATTTTCAGAACAAAATTGACTGAAACCATACTTTCGCTGTTGCTTTTGATAACGTATCTTACCTATAAACAGCACAAATTTCTCCATCGACATGCGCAGCGTTTGAACCTTTATTGAAACAAAATTGTAAAATGTAGCACAGTTTTGCAGAAGGTTCACTTATCTTCACGGCGCATCACCTTACGTTTGATTATAGGAATTCCAAAACTTTTACATACATCTACTAGCTTCAACTATCAGCTGTCGAATGACATTAGGTCTGCCCCGTTACGAGTCATATACCCTAAGGTTTAGAACAATAACGTCATCTCGTGGTCAAAAGGTAAAAGGACTATATTTCACTCAAATTACTATATTTCACTCACAAAATTCATTCACTGAGTTTGTTAACTGTATAACAAAACCATTGAACTATTTTAAGCATCTTTTATTAACCTTTTTAACTTTATATTATTGACGAACATGTCAAGCATACATCAATGTAAATACTGCTTCTATAATAATAATGTATAAATTTTAAATTATTCTTCTTTTTCTTTTTCGTTCTTTTACATGGCATGACACATTCCGCCTTTTCTCGCCAACCAAACTACTAGTAACCGTTATAAAGGCTCACTACTTTCTAGGTTACTTGGTATATATAGGGATCGCGACGACTCGTAAAGCCTCGGCTCTACTCCAATCATAGAACTGCTTGATGTCACGTGTGATATATCGGGAGAATTCGGTACCATTCGTGGAGTTGCCTGCCGAACGAACACTTGATAAAACGTGCAACAACACAAGTGCATCAACAATATTGCCAAACTTAGAAGGTACGGCGAACGAGCGACGAAAGACAACACTTAAATAACTATAACATGAACACTAACAATTATTCTAATTAAGTGGTAACAGTAATAATAGCAAAATATACAACAACAATAACAATAAAAATAAACAAAACGAAACTTAGCGGTAGTCCAAACAACATCATACTCTCAGCAGGTGTTCTCCGTATAGCGCAAGAGACGACACTGCAAGAATTTCATGGATGGGATTTGTTGACTGGGACACATCCTCGCGTTCTATTGGGTGCTGAAATTGGTTAAATCTAGGTCAAGCTTCACGACTCCTTGCGACCACTATAGTCACAATTTATTCGAACATTTTCTTTTTCTTTCTTTTCTTTTCTTTCTTTTTTTTTTTTTGATAATTCCCGCATGATATAGATTAAAATTAATTTAATCATTTTCAATGGACAATTCCATCATATCCTCGACTTATAAGTTATTTATATATTTTTATTTATTGCAATGATGTGTAATTTCAATTTATTTAAGTATTTTCCTTTAATCGTCATGCCTTCATAATATGTAAGTAGAATATACTTAAATAATTTCTACTACATATAATTCCTTCATAATGTAGTAGTCTTGATCTTACATTTTATTTCAAGTTTTGTCTAGTTTCTATTTTCGTAATTTAAGTTTATTAAATACCAAAAAATACAAAACAAAGTTTACTTAAAAACAACTATATGTAAAAAAAAAGTAAGATCATAATGTAAATAATCTGTTATAGAATTATGCCTATAAATTTGTCTTGTGTGCTGATAACAGCTTCACTTACATATATTAAAACTCATTACAGAAAGTTGGCACAAACATATTTCTTATTTTCTTAGTTCCAAAATTTGTTTTAAAACTTCTGCAACTCATACTCAAAAAGAGTTTTATTATTGCACGTGGCTTTACGTTCACATCCACAACTTTTTAGATTATTAACTTCAAGAAAGTTCCTGATATAAAATTTTTAAGTAATTTTAAAGATGTCGTCCATTGGTACTCAATGTTCGTTGTCATAATAAACATAACTTAAGTTCTATACTGTGTGTTTACTGAACTTCCATTTAAATTATAGCCAAAAAGACTGAAATTTCTATATGTAAAATGGTATTCATTTCAAGTTTAATACGGCCGAAACAGAGCCTGTTCAGCATAATTGTTACAAGACTAGTAAAAAAATCACTAACCATCATTACTTCGTCAATAAAATAATAATCTGCCAGTAATCAAAACTGTATTAAAATTACGTCTAAAAGCACAAAATTAAAATATTCAAAATCATCCGGATCTAGCAGGTATGTGTAAAAAAAATCTGTTTGTGCCAAGTTTCTCCCAGTATATAAAACAATTCACAATAACAAAAACTTAAATTTAAAATCTAAATTAAATTCACTTAAAACTCTCTTAAATTTAATTTATAAGATTTCATTATTATACCTTTCGCAAAACACCTCGAAACTAAAACCTAAAATTTATATAAGGCCTACATCTCATATTTCAACAATATTTTTCTAATATGTATAAAAAGTAACTTAAGTAATTGTTATCTATAATTTCTTCCTATTACTTAGTAACAACTTACTGAAATATTTTCCATCGGTAACTTCCACATAATGTGCAGTTACTCGTACAATTAATTTAATTTACATAAGAATAAAATTGACGAAAGCAAACATGTTTGCTTTGGTGTAGTATCAATGCCAGAATAAGCAGTATTCAATGGATTTAGATATTATCTATGAATAATACTACCATATCTTGTAGTTGCAATTTATTTATACTCTATATTTTAGGTTGATAATTTGTTAATAAACATGCAGTTATAGTTTGTGTAGTTACATTTAATTTATAATTTCTTCATAATACGTAGTTACGATTTATTCGAACATTTTTGATGGATAATGTCATTAATATCCTGTAATTTCAATTTATTTGTATATTTTCTATTGATACTTTCTTAAATTACATTTACAGTTACGAATTTAATAGCGTACAGTTACAATTTATTTGAATATTTTTCATTAATAATTTCTTCATAAAGTGCAATTAAATTATCAAAATAGTTTTCATTTGTAATCTCGTAACTTTTTTTTAACGTATAGTTACAATTATTTTAATACTTGTTGTTTTATATTTTCTTCATAATCTGCAATTAATTACATATTATTTACATAGTTAAATGCATAATTTATGGTTAAAATATATTTTATTTATGCGCCTTTCTTACACGTCATCATCATCGTAGGTATTCTGCCATTATTGACAGGTTACTTGTTGCAACTGAGAAGCTTCCATGCTCCTCCGCTAATCTCTTTGTCCTCACATACGGTTTCTCTGTTTCGATATCGTCTATTAATTGTAGTCTCTTTCGTCCCCTCCCTCTTGCCACCATATCCTTTAGCACGTCTCTCATGATACCGTTCCTTCTTATCCAATGTTCTAACCAGTTTCTCTTCCTTTTCTTAATAATACCTAAAATTGTTCTTTTCTCCTCTACCATTTCTAACACCATTCCTTACACATAATTATAATTTATTTAAATATTTTTAATTATGTATTTTGTAACTTTATAACATGTAAATACGCAAACAATTTATTTAAACATTTTTATAGGCAATTACTGCATAACATAAAGTTGCATTGAAACTTTTTTTTTCATATTCTGCACTTAACAATTTATTTTTACATTCTACATTGAAAATCTCTTCATAACATGTAATTACTTTTCACTTAAATACATTTTACAACTATAATTTCTTCCTAACGGGTAGTTACAATTCATTGACATCATTTTCATTGATTTTTCCCTTCAATAACATATATTTCGTTTCACCATTTTTGTCGGTAATAGTTGACATTTCCGACGGAGTGGAATAGTTGAGAAGGGAGTGGAGGCTACTAAATATTCGGAAATACTATTTTGCAACCGATAAAAGTAAGAACAATATTTTAAAACTTTTTTTTTTTTTACTTGTAATCGTTAAGGCTTTTAATGATTAATAAATATGTATCTAACCCTTCTTAACATTTCCACTGTGAATAGAAAAGTCAATGTCATAAAGGAGAATTCCAGGAAATGAAGAGGAGATACGTAGCTAGCAAAAGGACGAAAATAGTAAAATTGAAGTTGAGAGAAAGGAGTGTGTAGAAATAAAACAGAGAAAATGTTCTATAGAAGAAAATAATAAAAAAAGAAAAACATGTTAACCCTAAAGAATTTTCTATGAGATTGTTCCATTTTAGAAGCTATTTAACAGCCACCACAACGATGAGGGGAAATCTATTGCTTGCGTTAATCCTAAGGGAGTAAGTTAGAAGAGAATTTTTTTTATTATTATTTCTACCGAAGGAAAAGAAATGATGTCAACTGTCAAGAAATAAAAAGTTAAAGAAGAAGAAGAAGAAAAAAGAACACAAGTAAAGCATGCGTATCTACACATGTGAAGTGAGTCTGAAATGTTCACAAACTTACGTAGTGATAGATGTGGAGATGTCATACATAAGAAAGAAAAAGAAGAGAATAACACAACTATTACGTATGTCCAGGAAAACAAAATGTACCCACTATGTTAAGCATGAGATCAGAGTAGCAAACTATAAAGTCTACAAGTTTCTAGATAGGGGTCCAACGGATTCTTATTGTATTTTAAATTGTTTCAAACACTCACGTTGCTGTATGTTGTTTAAACTTTTATTTCCGGTAAAGGAAGAGACTTCATTAATTTATAAAGCATAATCCATCTTCTCACAGAGCTGAAAGTGAATCAAATGGAAGTATGAGGCGCTGATATTTGTTAATTGATAGATTTAGGTGTGTGAAATAAGACTCCATGTTCGATTGACGATGTGGTCTCGTGTACCTTAGGCGTCAATGCTCTCGTCTTTGGTACGAGCGGTCCAGGGTTCAATTCCCGTTGGGGACACTCTGTCGACAAGGTGTAACAGCTTTCTAAGACCAGGCATCTTGAATGAGGTTTTTCCTCCTGGGTTTTTCCTTATTCATACCCGACAAATATCGGGATGGTACTTAACATAATATTCCTTCCTTTCCCATTTCTTCCTTCCTCTCCGATTCTCTGGGCAATTGCCGAGAGACGTCATCTGTCATATATGTGACGGGCTAACATGTCCCATAGATGCCGAAAGTTCAGAAATCTTAATTTCTAATCCTAATCCTTGATCTAAGGTTGACAAGTTCATCTATTCGTCAATTTTAAGTCGTCGTCAAACCGTCAGCTAATGCAGGACTTAAAATTGAGGAACAGTGGAACAAGTTATTGGAAAGACTTAAATTTGTAGCTTAGTTTTCTGCCTGACCAGAGAGAGAGAAAGGGATTTATAGTGTTTAGTTTCACTTTCTTCAATTTTTATTATGATTGGCTGAGTCCGTTATGACCAGCCAATCAGCATTCACAACCAGTTTCTGGGATCCTGTTACATTTAGATACAATGTTTGATGTTTTTACAGTATTTGATGAAGCCAATATATTCAATTAGTTGGCGAAACTGTTACACATTTATTTGTTTATTTATTTATTTTTAAATAAACGTTTCTTTGTTTAATGATTAAGTTCTATTTCTAGTTTAAGTTAATTTATTTTTAAATAGTTGCAACGATGATCATGTTTCATTATTTTATTTTCTTTGTTACTCAGAATACATTCAGCATAGTATTTTCTGCATTAAATATTGTTCGTGTTATTAAAAATAACGTCATAGATTTGAACATCTACCTTCATCATTAAAAAAAAAAATCATTAAAAGTATGTAACAATTAGGTGGACAAAGATTCACTAATGAGCATATTCTGCAACCAATCAATTGTGTAACCCTCCCAAAAACACACTTAAGAGTCTTCATCCCGGCGAACTTAAAATACCGCTAATTTTACAGTAATTATGTGATATCTTCAAATAGATAAAATATAATCGAAATGTGGAACAAGAGCGCCCTAGACAATATTATTTTACATGAGAAACCGTTATCACGACTCAGTTATCTGCTTTCGATTTCGAGACATTTTGAAAATCGGCATTTATTTTCGCGTTTCTAAACAGCTGAAAACGGAAAGCCACTAGGTGACTTGTGATAACGGTACCTCACGCAAAATAATATTGTCTAGGGCGCTCTTGTTCCATATTTCAATTATCTTTTATCTATTTGAAGATATCACATAATTACTGTAAAATTAGCGGTATTTTAATTTCGCCGGGATGTAGACTCTTAAGTCGGGGCTGTTATCGTCGTCACTGCCCACTTTTAAAAGAAGGAGCGTCAAATTTTGAGTTAGACGTACAAACGTCTCATTTCTAGACTGAAATTAGCTACCTCCAAGGCCCACCAAGAGAGAGAATTGTGCCAGGATAAAGAACAAGTATTAGAACTATAAAAATAATTCGTTACAGACATTCCCATAATATGTATTTAACTCAAAGACTTAAAAACGTTAATAAGGCTTTATACTAATCTGTTTGTGTGACGCGAAGTACGGATTCTGTACCTGCCTGGTATGTCCACAGATGTATCGTATTGAAAAGCCATCAGAAATAATAATGAGAAAAAAAGAACAATAATGTTATTTTTTTCCTTCTTAAGGTGCGCCCATCAAAGCTCAACCATACCAAAGGCAATTTTATCGCCACATTTAGACTTCATGATTTAAAGCCAATATTTCTTGCACGTTCGACAAGAGTTTTGGCGTACAATGGTGCGGAGCTGAAAGTAGGAAGGAATGTCTGTTGCAAGATGGACACAATAGCTCAACATCTCATAAAGTTTACGCTACATTTAAGCCTTCCTCGCATAAAGCTATTGGTAGTTACGAGTTGGTTGGTGTTATTTTCATTTTATGTACACAAACAATCTCTCCTGACAGGTCTATAACCGTTTGTCTTAAAGTTCCATCACGCTTCTTTAATTGCGTATGCTAATAGGAAGTTCATACTCAGCTACAAGAAAACACAAGGTTTGACGTTATGTTATTGGTTGATATTTTTGCTGAAGGATGGATGCAAAAGTCGAAGGAAACGGTGTAAAAATAGAACAATTGACTATGAACCAATCCCATTATAAAAGTATAGCGTTTGTTTTCTTATGGCTCTGTAAAAAGTTGCGACTAAAGACAAAAGAATACTTATTTAACGTCGTATTGGTGATCTTTGCTCTCAAATTGTGAAATGTGGATGTAATAATTTTTCGCGCCCGAAAGACAATGGAGATATTTTGCAAGTATAATAGGCAAAGACAGATTGGAAACAATTGACGAAGCATGCTAATGATTTGTTTTTCTCAACACAGTAGTTGCAAATTAATTTGTTTATTATTAGTGCGTTTGTGAGCAACAAAAAAAAAAAAAAATTGTTTGTTTAGCGAAACCTAGCAAAATGCCCATTCTTCGCACGGGAAGAGCAGTGCCGTGCCGTGGGGGAGGGGCGAGTGGAGTTACGCCCCGAAGTAAGAGGGGCACAAAATTCGGAGAGAGAAAAGAAAAAAAGAGAGGAAACATTACTTGAAATATTACTCTTATGTACTTAAATCCTCTTCCTGCTTTAGGAATTGGTCCTATAGAGCTCTAATGTTACTCATGTTAGGAAAATGCATGTACTCATATACGTATAAAGTTTAAGGTAAAAGTTAATAAAAGTGCTCAAAATCAAGAAAAAGGAAGGATTATTTTTGTAAATTTTCGTACGCTTCTCGCCAACCATGGTGGCTCTTCGCTGGTAACCTGTCTGTCACCTTCGCTCATGTGCACGGGGCGCCGTCGTATACTCTTGTCTCGGGCGCTGGTTTTCCACGGCACGATACTGAGGAAAAGTAAAGTTTATTCATATACATTTTTTCTGGTTTAAAAACACATGACGCGAGTTCGATATCACTGAAGCAATGATGCCAATCCGTGGGAAAAATCCAAATTTGTGGGAATTTTTGACATTAATTTATCGAATAGGAACAAAGGACGTTTTCTAGGAATTAGTCGCATATATGGGATTTTTCATGCATTTACTTCATCGACCCTAACAAAATTGTCTATGGGTGGTAAGTAAACTAATTAGTTTTCAATAAACGTAAAATCAAAGCTAATTGCGACATTTTATTACTGTAAAATTTATACAGTAACTTGAGAATCTCAAAACAAGCGCGAAGAAACTTATTAATAACTCTGGTATATTTTTTTAAAAAATAAAAAGCGAGAAACAACCAACTTTCAAAATCTTCCACATGAAATTAGTGGAAATTAAAATTAGTCTTGTTCAGTTTCGTTCCGTTCCGTCGAAAATTACAAAACAAAAGCATGATGCAAAATCCTAAGTTCCAACAACGAAATACTTGTTTTCGTCCACATTTTGAACGGTAATTGGTCTAGCCCGGAGGCGGAGGGGTCTAGGCCCCCAATTTTTTAATGACAAAAATAATTTAAGCCACTATTTATATATTTTTGAAAATTTGTAGTAAACTCTTGTTACACCTATTATAGTCTGGATTCTGGCGGCTCCACAGTTTTTACCTTCTAAATCTGCCACTGATAGGGATGGGCACGAGTCGAGCTAAAACTCAACTCGACTCGAAACTCGAAGTGAATTCAAATCGAGTCAAAGTTTATTTTCTCGAGTCGAGTTACGAGCCGAGTCACTGTTTTGAGGTCGAGTTTCGAGTCGAGTCGAGTTTAATAAATGGCTCGCTAGTTTAGCTCGTTTCAACTCGTTTTGAAATCATTGCCTGATTAGACTGGAAAGCGAAAGCTATGAGAAATGTAAGCAATAATGTGGAATAGTTTTAGTGTTGCTCACAAGATGGAACACTGCTCGCATCTCGTCTTGTCTCGATTAAAAGATGACAATGGGTTTTTATAACGAGACAGCCTCAAATGTCGTGAGCACCAACATAAGTATATACTGTAGTTCTTACCACCAAGGCTGAAACCTGCACGGTCGAAGTTTTGAGCCGAAGCAGAAGCCCAGCCCGGATAGTGATGTTAACCGGCTCAGGTCAGTTCAACTGAGCAAAAAGCTCGACACGGCTCGGCTCGATGGTGAATGAGTTGTGAGCAGAGCCGCTGGAGCCGTTGAGAACCCAAAACCCGGGTCAAGTAGTTTTGAATATGTTTGGCCGGCGGCCTCTAACTTTTAACGATTTTTGGTTCGAGTCCGGATACTTGCTCCTTCGGAACTCAAACCAAGAACTTGCTGAACGATATCCTTGCCTCCTAGACTTCACGACTACCGAGGTCAGCAGTCAACTAGTTTTTAGTATTCAGATACAAAACAACTATCTTTCATGTTTATTCTCGGTGGTGTTATAATACTACTACTACTACTACTACTACTACTACTACTACTAATAATAATAATAATATAATTTGTTGTACTAGTAGTATCATTTATAATAATTATATTGTCTATGTTGGATACTTGAAGAAAGTACTTGAAACTACACATAGCATTTGGCTCGACTTGACTCGACTCGATTTGAAACTCGAGTCAAATTCGAGTCGAGTTTCGAGTCGAGTTGGAGGAATATTTTCGAGCCGAGTTCTCGAGTCGAGCTCAAAGATGCCTGTTTCAAGTCGAGTCAAGTGTCAATTAAAACTTGCTCGAACTCGCTCGTGCCCATACCTAGCCATTGATTTTCAACTGTCTCTTTTAATTGTTATTCTTCATAAACTAATTGATTAATGTAGAATGTCTTAATTTGCTCATATATTGAAGAAAAAGAGTGGCATACGGTAGTTTCACTTTTCATATTTGATGAATTTTGTAGAGCATGGGAAGTTCAAGAGCAAAATGGGAATTTTTGCCTCTTCTCGATATGGGATTTTACAATCGTTTCAGATTGGCATCACTGCACTGGAGTTTCTTAAACCATATCCTCCGTCTTCAGTTAGGGGTCAGATTTCGTAAAACTCCATCTTGGGGCACAGTGGCTAAGTGTTAGCCTGTGTGGTCTGAGATGTAAAGCTGACGATCTTGAGGCAAAACTCATCGGGGGTTCGAGTCTCTCTGAAATTCATGAACATTTTTTAACTGTCCTCGAAATTTCTGTGTTCTCGTTCCTGTCGTATTGGCTTAAGAGTCTTCATCCCGGCCAAATTAAAATACCGCTAATTTTATAGTAATTATGCGATATCTTCAAATAGATAAAATATAATTGAAATATGGAACAAGAGCGCCCTAGACAATATTATTTTGCGTGAGGTACCGTTATCACAAGTCACCTAGTGGCTTTCCGTTTTCAGCTGTTTAGAAACGCGAAAATAAATGCCGATTTTCAAAATGTCTCGAAATCGAAAGCAGATAAGTGAGTCGTGATAACGGTATCTTATGCAAAATAATATTGTCTAGGGCGCTCTTGCTCCACATTTCGATTATCTTTTATCTATTTGAAGATATCGCATAATTACTGTACTTTAATTTCGCCGGGATGAAGACTCTTAAGCAGAATATTAGCAGACAATGGAAACAACTGTTCCGGTTAGGACGAATTAAGAAAATATAAGTGGTAGATCGCTCACTTCTGGTACGAGGGACCCTAGTTCGATCTCCGGATGCTCAAATTTGTAGTGGACAACATCGTGTTCCTGAGTTTTCTCTTGGTTTTCCCGCTTCCTTCTCCCACATTTTCATTCCGCCATTTTTTCATAATCATTCACTTTCATTATTCGCCTGTCTCCTTTAGCCTAAAGTGCATAACCATGGCCGTAATAAAATAAATTTTATTTTATTTTTTTAAAAATCCAATCCTTATCCAAAGGGTATATGCAGAATATTTATTTAAAATTTGAAGGTTTTACACCTAATAGTTTCGAACATTTGGAGAACGAAAAAAAAAAGTACACTTTTAACTTTCAAACTACCTTTCCTCCCTTAGGGGGCCATTCTTCGCAAAATAGTGTCGTATATACAGTCCAGGGTATAAGGAAATTATTTTACAAAATTTGAAGGCTCAACCCTCAATATTTTTATTCAACTGGAGATATCTAAATCAGCGTATAAGTCAGTGGATTTTCTCTGCTTTTATATAGTGTTGCTTGGCAAAGTTAGGCGGAATAAAGTAATAGGTAATCCGTACTCTTTGAGAGTTTTGATATGATGTAACCAAGATCTGAAAGTATTTCTCTATAATGTGAAGCTTCTTAGCAACACTTGGATCTACTAACATTTACTTGAAACTTGGGTATTTCGACCACGAAACTCTGCTATATGCTACCGGAAAAGAGCATTTTACAACTTAAATAAACCCCATGCTACACAAGTTACATTACAGATATTACATATAATATATATATGCACTTTGTGTAACATAAGTTGTAATAAAATCTTTTCCTTAATATATCATAGAGTTTCCTGGTTGTACCCGAGTCTCAAGCAAGCGTTAGGAGTACCCAAATCTACTTGAGAAGTTTTACCTCATAGAGAAAGACATTCAAGGCTTGATGATATTAGCACTGTTAAAGAGTAAGGAGTAGCCATCTGTGGTATCTGGGTAACCTTCTAACCAGTGAATAACAAATTACGCAGTACGGACGATCTGAATATAAGCCAACATACAGGGTGTTTCAAAATTACAACGTTTGGGAGGTGATTCCTGACACCGAGACAAGACAAAAATATAGACCAACTTGGGTGCACAAATGCTTCCTTTCGGAGTTATAGGCTGCCGAAAACATGAAAAAATTAACTTTAAAAGTCCATAGCTCCAAAACTATAGGACCTACCGTAGTTGGGTCAAGACTTCACGTAGGAACTAGTATGTGCCCTATCGAAATATGCAAGTTTTACAATCCTGTGATACTTCTGAAACAATTTGTAGTTGGTGAGTACTTCAAGTTCTATCTCCGTAGCCGAATTCCCTCTATAAACATTATTGTGTGAGTATCTTACGATCGTGAAACATGTATTTTTGGATAGCGCACATATTCGTTTCTATGTAAAGCCTTGACCCGACTACGGTAGGTCCCATAGTTTTGGAGCTATGGAACTTTAAAGTTCACTTTTTTTATGTTCTCGGCAGCCTATAACTCCGAAAGAAAGCATTTGTGCACCCAGGTTGGTCTATACTTTTCGTCTTATCTTGGTGTCAGGAAACACCTCCCAAACGTTGTCGGCGTTGTTTTGAAACACCCTGTATAACCATACCTTATCTTAGAGAAGTTGATGTGGTCAGCAGCATCACGCTCTGGTGATCTTTAATCATCAGGCATCCATTTGATAGAGGTTGAATGAGCTAATGAGTTGTAATTGAATGGGATAGAACGGGAGAATAAGTCCCACTCCTACTTACTGGTGGTCGAACAGACCGATTATGCCGCTACAGCTCTTAAATAAATACGACTATTGAGCATTACTCTTGTCTCTCTATAGTATAATTTTTTTTTCTTATTTCTTCTAGTAATTCAAACATCGAGTTGTGTATTTCGATATTAGTCTATCTTTACACTTATAAGTATTCTACTTACTGTATATTGGCGGTGCAAACGATCTAGGGTCCGATTCCCGGTGCGGGCACTCGGTCGAAAAATTATAGAAAGCTTTATCAGGTCAGCCATTCTTAATGACGTTTTTCTGGGTTTTTCCCATTCACGCCAGGCAAATGCCGGGGAGCTACCTAACACATAGGTCCCAGGCCGCCTCCTTCCTTCCCTTTCCCCGGATTGTGTTCTCCCAGTGGGACGTCATCCCTCAAAACATGACGGGCTAGCATGGCCATAGATGCCGAAAGCCCAGAAATCTAAAATCCTAAATCTATTTACTGTATATTGCACACAGTTACTAAATAAGCTGTGAGTAATTTAACTTTGTGTAACCTATTTGTGATGGGCACCTCTCATTAACGAAGAAATAACCGTCTCATCAGAGCCCGTTATTGAGATGTCCCATTGTATTCAGTTCACTTATAATCTAGATTGATCGGGACTTTTTGAACATTGTTCCCAAAGCAGTTTCTTCCGCTCCAGCCTTAGTGAACAATACTTCTGATTAGAAACACTGACTGAAAGAGAGAAAAACAGTTAGGAACCAACATCTCATTCAGTGTAAAATGAGTATTATTCCTCGTCGAGTGTGTGAAACGCAAAGAAAGAAGAAGGGGAGGGGAGGAGGGGGAGAACCTTCAATGCAGTTGGAAGAATACAGTTCTCCTGGGATGGCTGCTTCACTATTCTGTACAACGTAAAGAAAAAATGCATGACAGCGGGAACAGAAATATCACCTGAATGACACGAGGGGTTCTCCTTAGGGATATACTCTTAACGTTTGCCACACTTGTAAACATTATGTTATACGGTAGCTTTTACCATGTAACGTACACACGAAAACGAAAGTTTGAAAAACATAAAATTCCGGCAGGAAAAACTAAGTAGAGCCTTTTTTTATATTGTACTTAATGGTTCCTATACATAGGTTGTTTCAAAGCAATGTAGGTAGAATGTTTTTTTTTAACTACTATTACTTGTATTATTTATAGAATAAGTCTACTGTTAGAATGTGTTAGAATGTTAGAAGAATGTGTAGACTGAACGATTCTGTGACAAAATAGATGAATCATGAACTTATTCTAAGAGTACACAGCTTCTGGAAACAGCACCGTGGCTCTGAAATTTTGCTTTCTTGGAGGCGATAAAGTGTGTTGGGGAAACTGCCTATATTGTTGATTTTGCATGGTGGACTGTGCACCTGCCAATTTCACCGAATTCAAACTCCGGTCATCATCCAGAGTCCAGCTCCCGCCCGTCATAACTTAGGTGTTCTGTAAGGACACTAACTAACTCTATGGTCTATGGAACCCAGAGGTTCAATGCCGCGTTCATAAAAGTTCTCCATCGACTTTGTCCTTAGCCAACTGGATCCGGTTTCTACTTTGTATTCATATTTCTGCGAGGTCCATCTTAATATTGTCCTCCCATGTACTTGTCATGCATGCGTCTACACATGCTTATCCGTTCTCTTCTGTTTCGTCAAGCGCCACGAACGCAACGCAATGTTTTGCCAAACTTTTTATACAGTACAAGATTTACCAGCAAATTACATAAGTAATGAAAAATGGGCAATATAGCAGCAGTTTTCATGCAAGAAAAGGAAAATGTGCTAGAAATACAGGGAAAAAGGTCAAGAAAGGTCTACATTTCCCTCAACTATTTTCACAACTACTATTTTACCTAGTTCAAAACAACTTAATAGAAACTACGTACATCTCTAAACAAGGCTGAGTTATAATTGTTCAAATACTTTTAACAGGCGCGTGTATATGCCGTCATCGATTGTAACTACAAGATCAAACTGGCCAAAGAGGTACTGTGGCAAGCGGACTATATAACACAGAGGCAGCCACCAACATAACTTTGGTACTTTTCCGTCTGTTGAAGTGGCAGTGACGATGAGTGCTCAACGAGGTGTATTTAAGTTATAATACCTCCATTTTTGAAGGGTTGGTAACAGATAGAAACATGCTGTTGTTTAATGTCGTTGTCAATGCGTGACAGACATGGCAACACCGTATGTCACACAGAACACTGACGGCAGCAGTGAAAGCGATGACTGTTTTTGATTCTTACGATACTCATCTTTTTTTCCATTTGTGTGCTGTGACACCACTTGAAAATCATCGGCAGTTGAGTGAGACATGTGATGATGCTGTCATGGATATGTCTAATGTACTTTCGTGGGTGCGACAGATCAAGGAAGGCAGAGCGTCGTGTAACAACAAACCAAGTCAATCTCGGCCTCCCACAAGCCGGTCAGACGATATGATCGAATGAGTGGAGAAAGTTGTTTTGAAGGATCGCCGAATGAGTGTGGAACACATTGCTTCCAAAGTTGCCATTTCCGTGGGATCTGTGCACACTGTCGTCAGATCGGCTTCTGGGTGGCCAAGATTAGCTTGGTTTGTTGTCATACGATATTCTGCCCTCTTTGAACTGTCGCACCCACAGACACACATTAGACACATCCATGACACCATCATCACATGCCTCACTCAATTGGTGATGAATTGCAAGCGGTGTCACACCAAGTAAATGGAGATAACGAATCATTACACGCTGTTCTTGCAATGGAAATATCGTCATTTTATGTGTATCGTATCAATAAGTCACCACTCTCACCGCTGCCGTTAGAGTTCTGTTTGCCGTACGGTGTTGCCATCTCTGTCACTCATTGACAACGAGCGTTCTCGTATTTTAAAACAGACATCACGTCTCTATCTGTTACCAGTTTTGAGCAAAAATGGAGGTGTTATAACTTGAATGTATCTAGTATATAAACTATTACTGCATGAATTCGATCTCGGGCATAACGGTGTAGCAGCAACCAAAAAGGTTTCTCACGCGAGAGAGGAAGGTGCAGTGAACCAAAGCACAGAAACTCGCTGATTTAATAAAAATCGTGGAGGTTGTAAAAATGTCGAAGATAGCTGAATTCCGGCTGCTCCAAGCTAACAGATAGGTCATACAACACATCTTTCAGGAAAATTCACCTACAGCACACGACTATTGTCAAACTAACTCGGAATGCCCTAGTTCATTCTAGAAAATCACTTTCACGGACTTGGGAATGCTGTATTATGCTATATTATTTGATCCTAGCTCAGCCCAGAGGTGAGTGGATGTGTGCCGACAACTGTTACAAAATTCGTGTGATGTGCGCTTCCTGAAACAGATTGTTATGTGCAACGAAAATTGGGTGTTTTTCCGAAAGCCGAATGTGCACAAACAGTGATTAAGCAAGGGCCAATTTTCAGAACCGATCATCAAGCAGAGTCATTTCGAGCATAAAGTCATGCTCTGTGTTTAGTGGAATTATAGGTAGGCAATTCACTTCGAGTACATTCCCATTGGTCGTACCATCAATGCCAACCTTTATTCCGTTGGAACGAATGCATACTGTACTACTTCAAAAAACATTCGGCAATGGTGAACCGACAGCGTGCCCTGCTACAACAGAATAGGGCAAAACCACCCCCTACTCGAAAAACGAACAAAAATTTCAGGAACTCGATGGTATCAAACTGACTTTGTAGTTCTGACTTTGCCACTTCTCATTACTATCTTTTTCTATCCATGTCGTACTTCCTGAAATCATGATTTTCTTCAATCAGCATGAGATGGAAACAGCAGTAACTGACTTCTTTGCCTCTAAGGAGAAAACGTGATATCGACTTGAAATGGAGGAACTCGAGGAAAGATGGCTGCTGACGGTCCAACACGAGGGCTACAGTATACCTTGAATATTAACGTGCTTTCGTTGCACTGTAATAAATACAGATATGTTGTGTGCCAGAATATAGCTAGACTTATTACTCCCCGTTATTATATAATAGGGTGAGTAAACTACACATTTAGATTAGTTGCCACCACAGGAAGATATATATATATATATATATATATATAAGCTATTTTACTTGTCAAAATTAAGCAATTCAAAGTTGTTAAATGTAAGCCTGTTTCTATTTTGAGATCAAATGTTTAAAAAAAAGCGAAGCTGCAAGTTAACAAGCTAGCTATCAGTAGATGACCACAGACTACATTACCATCAAAAAAATGAAGAAGTATTAAAGAAAGAAAGAAACTCGCATTGAATCTAGGATTATGATACTAGCGTTAACAAGTTGGAACTGAAAATATAAATGCCCTGCATTGGAGGTTTGATGCTTTTATTATTGTGTTGTACAGATAAAATAAATAAATAAATACGCTCAAATGAAATACGACTTTTCATTATAATTCAATGGAATAAAATTTCCCAAATTACCAGTAAGAAGAGACCAAAAGGGAAATTAGAGGAGATCAGGAGGAGAAAGGGACAAAGGTCAAAACAAGAGGAAAATGGTGCTGGGAAATGATCTCTAATCTCATCTAAAGGCAATATTTGGCACATTAGAGGCTTTCTAAGAACCATTTTTAGCTCCAAAAGGATAAGATGTGTACCAAAAAATCCTAATCCTATAATTCTGTAACTACAAACGGCAATGATAAAGGGTCCAAGCAAGAAATTTGATAAAGGTAAAAAAAAAAAAAAAAACAAAGATAAAGTAATAAGCACTATAAGAATATACAGTGTCAGGGGTAAAAGTGAGGGTGAACACGGGAGGATACCCTTGCTCCACTTCCAAATATATCTATGGCCTCCCCCCACTTACCAAAAAATCCTATGGGCAATGATAGACACGGGGAACAGCATGACATCATCCATCCCCCTACATTTTCAGACCCACTTTTACCCCTGTACAGTGTTCAATAAGTCGCTCTGCAGTAGAGTATAGCAAAGAGATACATAGAAACACCCCATTACGGTAAATAATGAAAATGGATTAGTTTGCTTGAAGACACAGGTCCAGGCCTGTAGCCAGCTCAAAAATGTAGAGGGGCCAGGTAGAAGTTAGGAGAGTCCGATCCAACCATATTATATATATAGTTTACCGCCATATAGTTGATTTGCAAGCTTATAGTGAAAATTTTAGGGGGGTAGTAAATATTTTGGTGAGCGGTTTCCATGCCCCCCGTGGATACGGACCTGCACAGGTCAATCCTCCTACACACTTTTGCGAGCACTCAAAGTAAATATTGGTAATCGATAAATTGTATGTACCCTAGAGATGATAACGTTCCTCAGTATTTCAATAGTTTTATGTGGATCTTGATACTGTTCAGCAAAAAGCAAATACTATTGAGTCACTTTTCAATAGATAGTGCTTCATTATATTCTCTATATTTGTTATAAGCACGGAACACGTATTCAACCCCCGTTCACACACAGAAAAAAGAAAAGAAAAGAAAAGAAAAGAAAAGAAAAGAAAAGAAAAGAAAACACTTGTTGCCCCATTCTTAACATTGTAACACACATCTGTAGTACTCAATACTCAACAGAATTCCGACCTACCTTTGAGCACAACTGGTTACAATGTAACGCCTTGACGTCTCTATTGAATTGAGGGGGGGGGGAAACGGTGACTCAGTGTTACAGCTTTTACTCCTTGTGCGTGTTATCTCTGGTTCGATCTCCGATCAAGTAAGTTTGAAGTGGACAACATTGTGTTCGTGGATTTTTTCGGGTACTCTTTTCCCTTCCACATTCTCATTCCACCAATTCTTCCATTAGCATTCACTCGCCTTCAACATCGTCTCCCTTATCCTAATGGACAATCATGGGGCGTTAAACTTAGAGATTTATTGAGTCCTGCTTCGTTCCTGTATACACACCTACACTCACACAAACACACACATATATATATACACACACACAAGGAGAAAAAGGAATGTTTCAATCATTTTTTCACAATAATAAGTACCTACATCCATTATGGAGCAACTTTTTGAACGCACTGTAGAATAAGAAAGTTGAAGACACAAGAACAATCAGGTAAATGTCAGTCTGGAAAAAGTGTGTGCAGTGAAAGAGGGCGAAATACCCAGTTGAATAGAGCTTTTAAAAAAAAGTTGTAAAAACAGGAGAAAATGTAGATGAGAAATCGTATGACGTAAAAGGCGTAAATGTAAGAAACTTTATGTAATGTGTAAATGTAGCGCATAAAATGCACTACTAAATTTCAAGACTGGCAACACTGTAAGATAACCGCTGGAACCACCAAGCGGTTATTGTGTGTAGCTTGTGTTGTGCATTATGTGAAGAATTCACGAATTTATGTTCCGAATTTTGTGACTTACAGTGATTTCAGTAAACTGTGTTTTCTTTGTTTTTTCATAGATAGTAAAGTGGAGCAGAAGTAGCCACCAAGTTTTGAGTGAAACTTGGCAAAACAGCCACATAGATCGTGGACATGATTCAAACTACTTACAACAATGATACTCTTTACCGAGCGAACGTTTTTGTGTGTCATCGACGTTTTCGTCACGATTCCCACAACCAAAAGAACTCCGCATCAGAAGTCACGTGTGAAGACAATGCTAGTGGTGTTTTTCGATTCCCAAGGTGTTGTGCATAAAGAGTTCAGTTCAGAAGGACAAACTGTAAATGCTAAGATTTACAGACATTTTAGCACGCTTACTGCAGAGAATGCAATGGGTTTGTCCTGAAATGGTTCATTCAGATGACTGGCTCTTGTCGCATGACAATGCACTGTGCCACAGAGCCATTGAAGTACAGATATTTTTCGAAAAAAAAAAATGTCATGTTTCAACCATTCTCACTATTCATCTGATCTGGCCCCAGCAGACTATTTATTGTTTCCAAAGGTCAAAATGATGTCAAAAGGAAAATATTTTGACTCAATTTCGGACATACGAAGGGCAGTGACAAAGGAACTCAACAGTGTCGGAGAAGAGGACTTCCAGAAAGGAATCCAGAAACAGTCTTTAAATGCCTGTTTACAACAAGGAGAGTCATATATTGAACATTAGCAGCCAATCAAGGTAATTCTTTTCTGATAATGCCAGTCTTAAAATTTAATAGACACGCTGTGTAAGTGGGATGAAAATGTGTGAAAGGAGTCCTCTTGACCCTCTTCCCCCTCAGCTCCGAGCAAACACGATGTACACACGAAGGTTGCTACTGACAAATTCTTTACATATGCTTATCAACACGTGTTCATTGAACACTTAAAGGAACGTAGTAGACCTGTACTGTATGAGCCTTACATATGTAAAACATCCTTTAAATAGGTTTACTCTTTGTATATCAAACTCACTGGATACTTTACGAGTGTTTTGTGGCTGACTAATAAACTGCTAATGGCATGCAAGTTGAAAGTTAAAATTATTTCAAATTCAATAGAAACATACAAATTGCTTCTAAAATTAGTGTTCTCAGTATGAGAATTCTATTTGAGAGTTTAATGTTAAAGACACTATCCTAAGGATGACACAAATCAAAGGACTTAGGACATATAGAAAGTCGAGATTTTCTAATTATCTCTGAAAATTGAAAACTTTTGCAGGGACGACAATAAAATATGACCTTATTACATTTGAAATAAAGGAGGTTTGTACAGAAATGATTAAGTTTTGAAGAAACCACATCATTTAGTTATGTAATAATGCTGAGATTTCGATGTCTGTCTTTAAACGGTGTGGGGACAATCATAACTTATATGAAATAACTGAGTGTATGTGTTATAGGGGAGTAGAGGGGTTGTGGATAACAACAGAAAGCCTAGAAAATTGTGTGGGAGTTTGTTAGTGAAAACGCGAGGGCAGGGGGAGAAAGGAAGTAATGTAGGAAAAGATACGAGTGAAAACGTTAGCCAATGTGAAAGGGGCGGTAAGGGAGGTGCAGAGGGAGGATGAAGGGGGGTTTATTCTGTGATGGTGGTGCATACAGTAGAAGAGGGTGGGAGCGAGTGAAACAGCTTGGACCGACGCCAGATTGGCGAAAAAGAACGGCATCCGACGTAATTAGCAGAAATTGTCCCACTTCCAGTAATTAAACAGAGACAGTATTAAAAGGATCCCCCGGACTGCACAGCTCAAAGATAGGAGGGGTGGGAAAGAGAGGAGAATAAAGGGTGTGAGTATGTGCACACACACACACACACACACTAATATATATATAGTCGACATTTATACATACACATCCCGGAAAACCTCCCGGAACAAACGGCGATGCTTTTCGCTTGTGTTTAATACGGTACTCAAACTAAAGCTTCAGTTTGCAATTAAAAACAGGGACGAAGAGAGACTGATAGTAGAATTGGGAAGAGAAAACAGATGGAAGACAATGGCAGAGGAATAAGAATAAATTATCGAAGAAGAAGAAGAAGAAGAGGAGAAGGAGGAAGAAACAGAACAGCGGATGAGGGTACAAGTAATTTAGAAACAATGAATAAAGAATGGAAGATTTAAAGAGATTGTGAAAAGATAAAAATGGTTATCCTTGTGTATGTGTATTGTAAAATGGATGTTACGCGTCTCAGAGAAGTTTAGCCAACGATTAAGAAGTAAGTTGTCGATTTATCGAGAAACTTCCGACCTACGAGTAAGTTGCTGGGACTTCTAGGCGAAAGCGTTTTCCCTAAAACACTGGGATTTCCTTGTATTGTAGAACAACCATTCCTTTTGTGGATGTTACGAGTCTAGAAGAATGTTATAAAGAAAGGATTACAAATTAATTTTTACACTTAAATATACAGAGTGAGCCAGAAATAATTAGACCTACTCCACTTTTTTTCCACTTGTGCTTGAGATCCTTCTTTGAAAGGACCTAAAACCGCACTAAGCACTTCCCTTTAACTAAATTGCACAAAACGTTACCTAACAACAGTGATTACTCTAGATTCAATTATATGTAATATCAAGTAAGTACTGCTGTGATGTCGGATATACATATTCCCTCTTATGCGTGTGCAGAAAGCGCATCATTAATTTTTTGACGATATATGCGGCCGTAGGCAATTTGCAGCCCGCACAATGACATCATTTGCCGCGGCCCTTTTACCAGAAAGAACAAATCTTAAAAGCCACGGTTGTAAGTAGTGCTCTCAACGAGTCGGGTCGGGTCGGGTTGAAGACCGACCCGACCCGATGACCCGAGCCGACCTGTGATCCGATCCGATTGACCTGACCCGACAACCCGACCCGAGCTGACCCGATTGACCCAACCCGAGCTGACCCGATTGATCCGATTGACCCGACCCGATTGATCCGACCTGACCCGACCCGTTTGAGAGCACTAGTTGTAAGTCTGCTACCCTATCATGAAAAACGAAAGGGAGAAAAGGCCGCTCGCACTCAGAAAGGCCTAAACATCATAAATAGGCTACAATCTCGCCGTGTCTGTTTTTTATTATTATTTAAATAATAATGTATTATGTTAGTGGAAGATATAATACTTTTGATAAAGTGGATACTTTCAAATATTTAGGATCAATATTAACAGACGAAAATCATATTCACGAAGAAATTAAATGTCGACTAAAAGCAGGGAATTCGTGTTACTATTCGGTTCAAAATCTCTTGTCGTCGCGAATTCTGTCGAGGAATTTGAAGCTTAAAATATATAAAACGATAACCATGCCTGTTGTTCTGTATGGTTGCGAAACATGGTCGCTTACTCTGAGGGAAGAACATAGACTGAAAGTATTTGAGAACAGGATCCTGAGAAGAATATTCGGACCCAAGAGGAACGAGAATGGGGAATGGCGAAAGCTTCATAACGAGGAACTACATAGTCTATACGATTTACCCAACATTGTTAGGGTCGTCAAGTCTAGGAGGCTTAGGTGGGCAGGTCATGTAGCTAGAATGGAAGAAAGTAGAAACGCTTTCAAAGTCTTGACTGGTAGACCCATAGGAAAACGACCATAAGGAAGACCTAGGCGCAGATGGGAGGATAATATTAAGATGGATCTCGCAGAGATAGGAATACAAAGTAGAAACTGGATCGAATTAGCTAAGGATAGAAGTCAGTGGAGAGCTTTTGTGAACGCGGCACTGAACCTCCGGGTTCCATAGGCCATAGAGTTAGTTAGTTAGTTAGTTAGTTAGTTAGTGAAAGATAAAGCAAACAGACCAGGAGAGGAAAGATAATAATCCTTTTTATAGAATTCAATTTCGAGCTTCAATCTCAATATATCACTTTGCAATACCAATGCAAGTAGCTCTTTCATCTTTATTTCTTGATTTTCATTCTACATCTCTTAAAAAGAAAAAAAACTTGTTTTCATCTTTAATGATAAAGAACTTGTTTGTGACAAAGACAAGACTAGTTTTCATATAAAAATTATGATAACTAACTAAATAGAACAGTGTTCGCAAATGTCCGAGAATTGGGTTCTTGTATTTGACAACAATCAAGCAATTCATGCTGAGATTTATTTGACCATTTGCTTTAGCACTGTGACCTTAAACTATTGCGACCTAAACATGATTTATGAATGTAGTATTCAAACACAAGGTCAGCCTAGTAAATTTAACTACCATCATGAAGTTTGTTTCCATAAATAATATAGTTGACAGATTTTGCCGCCCTCGAAACTTATCGTCCCGTGCAAATGCACGTGATGTACGTAACTATATTTAAATTAAAGTATGGCTTATTTTTTGTTCAGTTTAACGTCCCATGATCAGGCATCGAGGCTAACGGAAATACATGAGATGAATAATAATGAAGCAAGCGGGAAGAAACGAGATAACCCGAGAAAACCTACGCACACGGTGCTTGTCCACCATAAAGTTACTTGTTGAAGGCTGAGATTGAATCATGAATTCCATGCACCAGAGGTGAGCAAAGGACGGCTTTTGTAAACACAAGAATACGATGCTTAATTACCACAAGCTCTCACAAATACAACCGGGTGTTTTAAAGGCTATTAATGCTAGGGCTACTATAGATAGAATCTTTAAAGGAATGGACACAATAATCAACTACTGAGCAATGCAACTGTATCTCAGTCAGCAAATAATATCATCATCATAAATATTCTGCCCTCACTGGCAGGTCACTTGCAGCAGTTGAGAAGCTTCCATGCTCCACGATCCTCCGCTAACCTCTTCGTCTTCACGTATGATCTTTCTGTTTTTATATCATCCATTAATTGTAGTCTCCTTCGCCCCCTGCCTCTCTTTCCCGCCACCATACTTTCTATGACGTCCCTCATGATACAATTTCTTCTTAGGCAATGTCCCAACCAGTTTCTCTTCCTCTTCTTAACAATATCTAAAAGTGTTCTTTTCTCCCCTCCATTTCTAACACCCACTCATTCGTTTTCCGCTCGACCCAACTAATTCTTTCCATCCTTCTCCACACCCACATTTCGAATGCTTCCAGTTGTTTTTCATCACTTTTACGTAATGTCCACGTTTCCGCTCTAGACAGTACAATACTCCACACGAAGCATTTTATGAGTCCTTTTCTCAACTCTTTATTCAAGGTCCCACAAAACAGACTTTTTTCTTCCTCCTAAAGGCTTCTTTCGCCATTACTATCCTTGCTTTTATTTCACGTTCGCACTTCATGTCATTAATAAGAATACTACCCTGATATCGAAAACTATTCACTTGTTCTATTTGCTCCCCTGCCACTTTTATATTTGACACAGATCTCTTCGTTCCAATCACCATGGTTTTTGTCTTTCTAACATTTATTTTCATCTCATATTCTTCAACGCCCATCCTCAGGTTTCTTAACATTTTATTCATTTCTTTTTCAGATTCTGCAGCAAGCACCATATCGTCTGCAAATCTTATGCATCTAATCATTCTACCTCCTACCGAAATGCCGTCATCATCATGTAAACTCTTTTTCACTATCTCTTCTAGATAGGCATTAAATAGTGCGGCGAGAGGCAGCATCCTTGTCGAACTCCCCTTCCAATTGCACTCTCTTCCGTCAGTTCTTAACCTACCCTACCACTTACTTGTTGGTTCATGTATAAGTTTCTTGTGAGCCTTCGATCTTTCCATTCCAACCCTATCTTCTTTAGAACTCCCAAGAACAATTCCCAATTCACGCGGTCAAAGGCCTTTTCTAGATCGCCAATGGTATCACGATTGTCTTCAGGAAGTCTTTTGGCCACTCCCCTGTCTAATCTATTTCATTGCATAGTCGGAATAATTCTTTCTTTCCCTTGTCTCCTATATTTTTAATGAATTCGATTGGTATATTATCTATCCCGGTTGCCTTTCCATTCCTAATCTCGGATATAGCCTTTTCAAACTCATCCCGAATACTAAATTCTTTATCATCCTCACCTACTTCATTTTCTACTTAAACATTTAGGCTACATGGTCTCTCTCTACTCTCATGTAAGTCTTCTACGTATTCTTTCCATCTTTCTATGACCTCATTTCTGTCGCTGACTACCTTCCCATTTTTATTTTCTACTGCCACCATAATACTCCCTTGTTTCCTCCGAAATTCCATAGATTTCACCTCCTTATACATTTCCTCATATTTCCCAACTCTTTCTAATTCTTCTATGTCCTCGCATTTTCTTTTGTAAAATTCTTCCCTCACTCTGTCTGTTTCTCTTCGTAATTCATTATTTAACTTTCTGTACATCTTTCTGCCCTCTTCTGTATCAATCTGTTTCCACATCTTCCTCTCTCTCATTTTCTGCAACATCTGCTCTGTAACCCATGATTTCTTAGCAGTTTTTTGTTCGCGGTAACCTACTGCTTCTTCTGCAGCCTGCTGTAAGCAACGTTTAATATGTTCCCACCGTGCGTTACTACCTGCGCCTATTCTTTCCTAGTTTGAACATTTTTCTTCGAATTTTTCAACGAAAAGATTTCTTATTTCCTCGTTTTTCAACTTTTCAGTATTCAACACTTTGTTACCTACTTTTCTTCTGCCTACATTTTTCAGTTGAATATCTACTTCGGCCAGCACAAGATTATGATCAGAGAAAATATCAGCCCCGGGAAGGGTCTTCGCGTTCTATAAGCTATTCCGGTACCTGTCCTGAATCATAACATAGTCTATTTGATATCTTCCACCGTCTATTGGTGATTTCCATGTATATCTTCTCTTGTGCTGATTGAACCAAGTGTTCCCAATTACTAGTGCATTCTGTCTACAGAAATTCACTAGTCCCTCTCCCCTTTCATTTCTTTCGCCTAAACCATATTTCCCTACGATACTACCTTCCTGTTTTTCTCCCACAACTGCATTGAAATCTCCCATTACAATTACGCATGCACCCCTCTTCTCCCTATCTATAATTTCTTCTATTTTCTCATAATTTTCGTCTACTTCTTCAGTTGCATGCGAAGTCGTCGGTGCATATGTCTGTATCACCACTAGATCCTTCGTTTTCCCTTTAAGTCTTAACATCATAACTCTATCATCAATGAATTGTACTTTTATTACCTTTTCCTTTAAAAGCTTTCCAAGAATTATTCCTACGCCATTATGACCGCCCTTTTCATTACCTGAGTAAAACATTCTATACCCTTCGCTGTTCAACATCCCATTACCTTCCCATCTAACTTCACAAACTCCTACCAAATCTAAATTCTTTTGTTTCATTTCTTCTATAAGATTTTCTAATTTTCCTCCCTGTAACATAGTACGTACGTTCCATGTCCCTATCCTAATCCTTTTGCTCTTCCCTGTCTTTCTTTCTTTGTCTTTCTTCCCCCCATTATTATTTTTTCGTCCAATAGTCCTTCCCAAGCCATCCCCTCTCGGAGATCCGAATGGGGGGATAATTTACCTCCGGAACTATATTTTGACTTGCGAAAGACCATTGTACATATGTTCTCTTTTTGCTGCCAGCAAACTAGGGGAAATAGAGTGGTGGTTTCCCGTTGCCTTCCACCCCGCAGTATCACAGCCGTTAAAGTCACACTAAGAACGCTTGAGACTAAAGTCCAAGTTGCCGTACTAATCACTATGATTTCCGCCAACTTGGCTACTGGAGAACTGCTGCCTTCTCCCAGAACACTCTTCGTCTGGCTACTCCATTTAGACCAATTCGGTAGGGTGACCCTTCTACCACCGACATAGCTCTAAATTTCACTGTAGCACACAATCCTCCCCACCCGACACATAAGTGTCTTCGTAAAGGTGGTGTTTATCCGGGAGGGCACAATAATATGGGTATAGATTAAAAATATGTGAGCCACTTGTTTGGAAAATCTACAGTTAAAATCTATTAATTCACAAAGGAAAACTAGCATGTAAGGAAATTATTTATGAGAGAGGACGCGAGAGGCCTTAGGAGGTGAGGGACTCAATTGGAAATGATTTTGGGGGTCCCTCGTTCCCAACCAACTCGCACTAAATAGACTTTATTTATCTATGTTAGAAAGAACACAAATAAAGTATACACTTAAAAAGTGCATGCAAGCTAATAGACGAAACAGGTGCAAGCTGCATTTTAACTTTACATTGCCTATAGAAAAATGGGTGTATGTGTGTATGTTCTACCATAACTAAGGAACGCCTGAGGCAATTTTAATTGAACTTGGTACGCATATCATATTATTTGCGCAGTCTGGAAAATAGTATTGTCTGGGTAAGACCCCTGAGGACATCTGATGGGAAGACGGAGACATAAAAATGATGGAAAACGTCCAATATTAGTGTACAGTCAACGACAAAAATTCTTTCCGTTTGGTAAAATTTATTTTGGGAGTAATGGTGGTATGATTGGGACGTATAACGATGATATGGTTAGAACGAAACGTACAGAAAATTACATTCATTTTAATGTACTGAAAACTGTATTTAAAGTGTCCTTCCATTCTGAAGTCATTTACGAAATTAATTTCATCAAGGGTCAGCCAGATGATTTTTGTTCAACGCTGAACCCATTTTTCGGAAATTGTCGACCGACTGTAAGATAATCCTCGGATCAGGAACATTTTCTTTACGTGCGATAGAAAATTTTAAGTGAAAGCTTTTTGCACGGTAATATTAGAACTGCTGCTTTTGAAAAGCATTTGAATTGCGTATGAACGATGAGCTCCTGACCAAATCTTAATGACAACTAAAACGATAGGACAGTGGTGAGCGAAAACGACGACCCCCCACTCATCTCATCCCTCCATTGACAGAGCTACAGCCACCAAAAAGTGGGAGGTTTTATTAGGTATTATTGACAATACTTGTATTGTCAATTGTTGTGTCATTGCAACACTCAACAAAGCAGAATAATTCAAATCAGGTTTCGAATACAATTTATTTTAATTTTAAAATAAACAAACTTGTATTTACAATGACTTTTGTTTTATTGACCTTTAAAATGTGAGAGGTTTATTGGGTCAACCTGGATTCAGCATCCACAAAATAGTATGAAAAGTGGAATTATAATTTATCCGAGCGTAGAGACTATTTTGATCATACATTGTTAGGGTCATTAAGTGAACGCTTAGGGTCATTAAGGCTCAGGTGGACAGGTCATTTAGCCAGAATGGAAGAAAGTAGGAAAGCTTTCAAAGTTTTAACTGGAAATCCAATCGGAAAACGACTTAATAGACCAATCCAATCGGAAGACCTAGAAATACGAAGTAGAAATTGCACCTAATTGGCCAAGGACAGAAGTCAATGGGGAGGTTTTGTGAATGCAGCATTCAATGTCCAGGTTCCATAAGCCACAGAATTAGTGGACACTTTTTACTAACTAATGCCACATTGACTTGATCCGTAGTCTCCCGTTGCAAGCGCTGCTATCGGCTGAAGGAAATCCACTCGCTTTCTCTCGCTTAGCAACAGCTGAGCCCTTATTGGCTCGACGCGTGGGTGTGTGAGGGTGTGAGCGTTAGTTCGCATTTTTGCCACGGCTCAAGACATTTTGGCAGCACAATAGTAGCATAATTTACTAGTAGCAATTCTTTGTTCAGTGGCACTTATCTCATTTTCGGCCGCACGTTTCAATTGTAATATTATTAGTGGCTCTCAGGCGTCTTGGCTTAGCGTCTGGATTTACATTCTCGATCATACAAGGAATTGTTCTGGACTCTAAATGACCTGGTTTTCCTCCAAAACACAAGTTAATATATTTTATGCGATATTTAGAAAAGATATCGATTTTAACAGTCATCGATACTCAACTAATAAGAATACCCTCTGTCTCATTTTTGATTAGTGTTGATTAAATTAATTCTAATATTTCAGCAATAAGTGAGTGTATAACTAGGAATATACTGTAAAATTTTCGTAAGAATTCAGGTTTTCTTGTCTAGAGATTGTGGTATTCCCCCTCTCCGTACGGGACTCTCCTAAGGACATACACATAGCCACCCGAATGACATCACACCACAGACTGGCAATGCTGCTATCCAATCGACGACGTGCCTGAAGTTGCCCCCCCCCACCTCTCCCAAATTACACCAAACGTTGCATATCGTTAGTGCACGTTAGTGCATTTAGAACTAACGTTAGTGCTATCAGCGTTTACGAGATATTGAAGATTTTTGGTGGGGGGCCAACTTCATATGAAGTTAGCCCCCCACCCATCTTTTTGCAGACAGATTTTCACAAAACTTAGCGCATCGTTAGTGCATCGTTAATGCACTTAAACACACTAAGCACTACCGTTAGTGCTACCATATTTTGGGATTTATTCAAGATTTTCGGTGGGGGGCCAACTTCAGAAACATCAAATTCTATACAAATAGAGGTAGAAACATGAGGTTAACGGCAATCGTTAGTGCATCGTTAGTGTACCTAAACGCAGTAAGCACTAATGTTAGTGCTACCATATTTTGGGATTTATTCAAGATTTTCGGTGGGGTGAGCAACTTCAGTAATATCAATTCTATACAAATAGAGGTAGAAACATAGGGTTAACGGCAACCGTTAGTGCATCGTTAGTGCACTTAAATGTACTAAGCATTAACGTTAGCATTACCATATTTTGGAATTTATTCAAGATTTTCGGTGGGGCCAACTTCACAAAATTCATACAAACATTTAGTGCTTTCTAGAAGCACTAACGATCCTCTAATGAATGGCATTTTTTTTGTTAGTGCTTGAAGTTGGGGCAAGTTCATCGTGCCCTGCAAAGATATTGTACTTGTAGCACCTACACTAATGAAGTACTAACGTTAGGAGTTGGTGCACTAACAACCACTAACAATTGCACTAGAAGATATCATTAGTGCTTTTGAATTTGGCGTAAATTTGATGCATTTAAAAATTCCCAATAAATTTCTTATAGGTGTTTCTTGACATGTAATTGTCCATAACCACACTAATATTGAAGTACTAACGAAACTATTAGTGTTTTCTAGAAGCACTAACGATGCACTAATGATTGCACTAGAAGAGATCATTAGTGTTCTTGAATTTGACGGAAATTTGATGCAATGAAAATTTTCCCATAAATTTATTATGAGTTTCGTGACATGTAATTGGCCATAACTAAACTAATATTGAAGTACTAACTACACTGTTAGTATTTTCTAGAAGCAGTACCAATGCACTAACGAATGACACTAAGTTTTTAGTTAGTGCTTGAAGTGGGGCGCTAGGTTCACTCTGGCCTCAAAAGGTATTTTAATTGTAGCACCTTTACTAATGAAGCACTAACCTTAGGTGTAGATCCACTAAGAAGCACTAACAAGGCACTAATGATTGCTCTAGAAGAGATCATTAGTGATTTTGAATTTGGCGGAAATTTGATTCAATGAAAAATTTGCCTAAATTTCTTGTGAGTCTCGTGATATGTAATTGGCCATAACTGCACTAATAGTGAAGCACTAACGAAATTGTTAGTGCTTTATAGAAGCACTAACGAATTGCACTATTTTTTCCGTTATTGCTTAAAGTGTGGGTGCGAAATTCACGCTGGCTTCCCCAAAGGTTTTTTTTTTACTTGTAACACCTACACTAATGAAGCACTAACGTTAGGTGTTTGTGCTCTAAGAAGCACATACGCTGCACTAACAATTGCACTAACAGAGGTAATTAGTGCTTTTGAATGCGATGGGAATTCGATACAATAAATAATTCCCCATGTGTTTCTTATGGGAGTTTTGAGATTTATAATTGGCCATTTCTACACTAATGGTGAAACACTAACGAACCTACTTGTATCTTCTAGAAGTACTAACAATGCACTAACGTAGAAAACTAATTTTTTCCGTTAGTGCTTGTAGTGGGGGCTAAGTTCACGCTAATTTCGAAAGTTTTCTTTACTTGTAACTTAGTGCTTCCTAGTGCACCAACACCTAAATTTAGTGCTTCATTAGTGTAGGTGCTACAAGTAAAAAACCTTTGCAGGCCAGCGTGAACTTTTTTCCCACTTCAAGCAGTAACGAAAAATAAGTCCATTCGTTAATGTATCGTTAACGCTTCTGCAAATCACTCATAGTTCCATTAATGCTTAACTATTGATGTAAATATGGTCAATTATATGCCACAAAAATCCCATAAGAGATTCATGGGGAATTTTTCATTGCGTCAAATTTCCGCCAAAATCAAAAGCACTAATGACGTCTTCTACTGAAATCGTTATTGCTTCATAGTGCATTAACACCTAACGTTAGTTCTTCATTAATGTAGGTCCTACAAGTAAAAAAACCTTTGGAATCTTTCATGAACTTGGCGCCCCACTTCAACCAATAACGAAAAAATTAGAGCCGTTCGTTAGTGCATTTTTCGTGGTTCTAGAAAATACTTTCAGTTTCGTTAGTGCTTCACTATTAGTGTAGTTATGGCCAGTTACATCTCAGGAAACTCACATAAGAAATTAAAGGGGAGTTTTTCACTGTGTCAAATTTCTGCCAAATTAAAAAGCACTAACGAGCACTTCTAGTACAATCCTTAGTGCATCGTTAGTGCTTCTTCGTGCACCAACCCCTAACGTTAGTGCTTAATTTGTGTAGGTGCTACAAGTAAAATATCTTTCGTGGTCAGCGTGAATTTGTGCCCTCTTCAAGCACTAACAAAGTAATTAGTGCATTCGTTAGTGCTTCCTGAAAATACTGACACTTTGTATGGAATTTGATATTTCTGAAGTTCCCCACCCCACCGAAAATCTTGAATAAATTCCAACATATGGTAGCACTAACGTTAGTGCCTAGTGCATTTATGTGCTCTAATCACGCCCAAACGGTTGTCGTTAACTGCATATTTCTACCTCTATTTGTATAGAATTTGACATTTGTGAAGTTGCCCCCCATCTAAAATCTTGAATAAATCCCAAAATATGGTAGCATTAACGTCAGTGTTTAGTGTTTTTAAGTGCACTGACGATGCACTAACGATTGCCGTTAACCCTATGTTCCAATTTCTATTTGTATAGAATTTGATATTACTGAAATTGCCCACCCCACCGAAAATCTTGAATGAATTCCAAAATATGGTAGCACTAACGATAGTGCTTAGTACGTTTAAGTGCACTAACGATGCACTAACGGTTGCCGTTAACCCTATGTTTCTACCTCTATTTGTATAGAATTTGATATTTCTGAAGTTGGCAACCACCAAAAATCTTGAATAAATCCCAAAGTATGGTAGCACTAACGTTAGTGCTTAGTGCGTTTAGGTGCACTAACGATGCACTAACGATTTCCGTTAACTCTATGTTTCTATCTCTATTTGTATAGAATTTGATGTTTCTGAAGTTGGCCCCCCACCAAAAATCTTGAATAAATCCCAAAATATGGTAGCACTAACGTTAGTGCTTAGTGCTTTTAAGTGCACTAACGATGCACTAACGTTTGCCGTTAACCTCATGTTTCTACCTCTATTTGTATAGAATTTGATGTTTCTGAAGTTGGCCCCCCACCAAAAATCTTGAATAAATCCCAAAATATGGTAGCACTAACGTTAGTGCTTAGTGCTTTTAAGTGCACTAACGATGAACTAACGATTGCCGTTAACCTCATGTTTCTACCTCTGTTTGTATAGAATTTGATATTTCTGAAGTTGGCCCCCCCACCGAAAATCTGGAATAAATCCCAAAATATAGTAGCACTAACGGTAGTGCTTAGTGTGTTTAAGTGCACTAACGATGCACTAGCGATGCGCTAAGTTTTGTGAAAATCTGTCGCCAAAAAGATGGGTGGGGGGCTAACTTCATATGAAGTTGGCCCCCCACCAAAAATCTTCAATATCTCGTAAACGCTGATAGCACTAACGTTAGTTCTAAATGCACTAACGTCCACTAACGATGCACTAACGATGTGCAACGTTTGGTGTAATTTGGGAGAGGTGGGGGGGGGGGGGCAACTTCAGGCACGTCAATCGACGAGCCTCCAAAGCAGCTATAACCTACAAGTAGCAGGAGCGATTTGTTCACTTGGAACTCGACGACAGAAGGAGCAAGTAATAGGCTCCAAACGTGACGGAAGAAAAAGAAACATGTGCTTCAGTGAAAAAACAATGGACGAATATTTTATCGATCTTTATACTTTGTACGAATAAATGAGTGTTGGGTCTCAGCCTGATTGATGTAATTTTTAATTTAGTGTTTTGATTCTTCCATTTGGTTTATTGTCGCATGCCGTTAGTTGTTAGCTTTTCTTGCAGGTGGTTTATCTGTGTTTCTGAGCCAGTTACGAGGAAGTGCATTTCTGCTGTTTGCCACCTTGGCTGACAACGGTGAAATTTTCACTTGTTGTGAGGATTAGTTGGTTCCCAGATCATTTACAATAATTTCAGGTGTTACTTTGTGATCCTTTTAATTAAACGAGCCGGCCACAGCAAAATATGGGAGCTGTAAATATAACGTATCTCTGAAGTTGTATTTTAACTAAATTCTTGAATAAATGCAGTTTAACTGAAAGAATTATCCCCGAATCCTGTTACATATTGAGAAATTATTTCTGAAATGCTGAGGATCCTTGCTTTTGCTCAGAATCTTGGTTCCTAATTTCTGGGTACCCACGGGAAGCGAACTTTTCTGATTCATTCTGGAATTTTTCACACAGATGTCACCTTAGCGAATATAGATTTTACTCTTTTGCTGAGAAAGCTACAGATACTATCCATGCTTTGAATAACGGAAATTTATTAACAGAAAAAAGATACAACTACACATATATATTTAACTTGCATTGACATTTTCTAAATTCTAACCTCAACGCCATTTTTCATTTTGTCTTCCAAGAAACTGGGTGAAACTATCGAATATATAGATGAAAGTAATTGATTTGAATGAAAAGGGAAATGATAATAAAACGGTGGCCCTCAAGCACTTTGTAGAAAATATTTTCAATGATCTTATCTTTAGGCAGAACGGGAATACCTAATCTATCGAGACGGGGAATTCTATGCAGTGAGGGATCTTTCGTAGGGATTTTTTTTTTTTTAGTAATTCTAATAGATTCTGTAAGAAGAATAACTATTTCTTCAAGTTTCATCATATATTTTAAATGTTATTGTACTTGTTTCATCTCAGAAAAATGACTAGGTACTGTTTTGTTATTAGCAGTGTTATTCACGTCTACTTTAGTAACGATGTGATTTTTTAATACTTACAGAGAAATGGAAAATTAATTGACTCAGCTACAAGAAAGCCGTTTGACAGCATTGTAACTGAAACGAACATAAAATAAACTTATTTCGGTCTAATATCAAGTCATTTCACAACAAAATTTTATTCAGTTTTTCAGTAGTTGACCTCCACCATCCTAAGGCTCGCAGTACTTAAAATGTGCTACAGTTTACACCCTCAAGATATGTTTGGCTATATATTAAACAAACAATGCAAGAGGATGCATAAAAGAGCCTTTGTCTTCTACATCACAGCTCTATTTCCTTCATCACCTCTATACATGATCAGGTGCTTTGTGCTCTATACATGATTCTGTACGACACGCAATGTGTCGTACTTATATTGTAAAAAAAAAGCCGCGATGGCTCAGCGATAGAGCGTTCACCTCTGGTGCATGGGGTCCATGATTCGATCCCAGCTCGAGCCAGGTGAGCTTTGTGGTGGACAAACATCGTGTGCGTGGATTTTCTCGGTGTTCTACCGTTTCCTCCCACTTTCCACTATTTCATTCATTTCTCATCATCACTGTCTCCTTTAGCCTAGCCGGCATTATCGTGGAACGTAAACTCAGAGATTTCATTTCATTCCATATATACTGTCAATGTAAATACTAACAATACTAAATACCACATATCGTTAATATAGCCAATACAATTTAAATAAAGATATCATCGCTGTTCTAAATGGAAACAGTATGCAACCACTACTACAAGCAACCAAGCCTATTACACGTGATTCCAGCCTTCTTCTGAATGATTTGATTTTCTGTTCAATTCGCCTATATTTAAGCTTCGGTTCCTTCGGCTTCTTTCCTACCTCCAACCTTAACATAGAAACGTCATGTTCTGAAAGCTGATTTGCTATTGGTGAACCCAGTAGGCAATCACCTTCAAAAGTTGCAAACTGAAACAAAATCTTACTAATTCCTTTCCCTTCCCGATTATCTGACCTTTTGATTTGATTGAAAGTCTACAAAAACATACAAGTATTTCAATACGAATTAGGCAGAACGGGAATGAATCAATAAAACCAAACCACTTGCCGTGGTAGCCCTTTGTGGGTCTGAGCCGCTTAAACGCTATTTGTTAGCGACCAGTTGAACTACGTTATCGTACTGACTAACACGTATTCAGCGAGCTGCGTCACCCTATCTCTACGAGCGTATCAGGACCTTTCTAGATCTAAATGATGATAATAGTTCTAAGAAATTTCACAATATTGCTTATCATTTAACGAAAATACATGCCCAAAGATGAAGCATACACCAGTCAGTGATACCAACCCTTGGGGAAAATCCCATTTCGTGGGATTTTTTTGACATTATTTTTTTCTGGAAGAAATAAAGGGATTTTTTTCCTCGAAATTGTCATTTACGTATGGGATTTTTAATAATCTTCAGCAACAAAATTCTTTAGAGGTGGAAAACAGGTATAATGAATCATTAATAAGTGTGAAATTAGCGTTATTTGTCAAAATTTTGGCTGGAAGTAATTTGTTATCTGGAAAGTGATTGTAGTTAGTTTGTGGAGTGTGTGATTCTCAAAAGCCAAGATCAAAGCAACGCATATTGTACTGCATTTCTGACAACACACTATATTTGTTTTTAATTTAAGGACAACATTTATTCATAAACTATTTTGTAAACATGGAAGAATCGTTACTCAGATATTGAAAAAGTAATATGCAGTTGTTTATTATATGTTTTTTTTTTTTTTTTATGATCAGTATTATGTGCGAAATTCAAAGGCAAAGTGATATTTATCGACTCTTAAGATGGGATTTCATAATGTTTGAGGTTGGCATTACTGCTACCAATCGGTAGAAGTTGAACAAAATGATGTGGATGATATAAATCCATATGCGTAGTTACCGAGGAAAACAAGACTTTGTATAAAGCAGGCTTGCCAACCATACAATAATTTAAGTCTTATAATACGATAATGCCTTTGTAATAATAGGTGAATATACGACAATTTTAGGACGAACACTTTTTTTTTTTCAGATTGAAAAATTATAACCCACACACACTTTGGTTTTAACAGTCATTCCCGCTAAAATAAATCAATACAGATTTGAGAACTAGCAAATGAAAAAACTGCATCCATTCTTTAAATTCAATTACCTTTACGAGGGTGTGGAAATATTAATGTTCAGACTAGTGTTAACGAGGATTTTTTAAAAAATGATGAGGACAGTGATGCCGATTTGGATTTGATTTCAGTTTAGCACTGCTTTCAGCAGTGAGGCTATAGGAGATGAAGAAATATAGTTTTAACATTGGATCCAAACCACATGAGCTTTCGGCGGGAATCGAACCCGGGTCTCCCACGCCATAGGTGCGTGGGTTCGATTTCCGAGGGGAGCTCATGTGATTCGGATTCCACGTTAATAAGTAGGTCCATGTCTCATGTAAAAAATGAAAGTTACCTCCCATTAGTGTTGTCAATAGAAAAAAAAAATTCGTATTTTTCAGAAATGTACTTTTTTTAGAAAAAAAATTGCCTCTCGTTTTTTTCTAAATTTCGCTCTTTTTTTTCAAATATACATTTATAATGCATCTTACGTCTATTTAAGTATGAAATATTTTTATGTACGCGTGATCACCGTAAAATGCAACATAAATTATACGCTAGATACTGATATCCTACAAATATTTTACAATTTATATGAACAGCGTAGTTTTCATCAATATCAACTAAGAAATAAAAATAGAAATGAAATTTTATTTTTTCGTGAAAGCAGGCCTTTAATAAGTACGAAAATAATGTCACCAACAGTATAAAATTCAAATAACTTGTCTAAAGGTAAAAACGAATACTAATTTGCCTACTAGTATTTTTCTAAATATATTACATATAAATAATTTGTCGACTATATATATATATATATATATATATAATATGCAGAGCCGACTCTACCATATGTGCAATACGTGCGTTCGCATGGAGCGGCAATTTTGGAGGGTCCGACAAAATCTGTCATAAGTATATTATTTAAATTAAATATTTCTTTTTGGAAATAGACTTCATGATTATGGTAGCTACATTTACTAAGCTGACCTTCTATTTGAATACTACATTCATAAATTATGTTTAGGTCGCATTAGTTTAAGGTCACATGGACAATGCTAAAGCAAATGGTCAAATAAATTAGAGCACAAATTGCTTGATTGTTGTCAAATGCAAGAATTCAATTCTCGAATAGTAGTGAATATCTGTTCCATTTAGTAAGTTATCACAGTTTTGATATGACACTAGTCTTGTTTTTGTCAGAAACAAGTTCCTTATCATTGAAGATAGAAATAAGTTTAAAAAAAATGTTAGAAGATGTAGAAGAAAAGTCAAGAAATAAAGATAAAAGAGCTAGTTGCACTGGAATTGCAAACTGGTACATTGAGATTGAAGCTCGATATTGAATTCTATAAAAATGATTACCATATTTCCTCTGCAGGTGTGTTTGCTTTATCTTTCGCTAACATAATAGATTAATATTTAAAGAAAAAACAGACACAACGAAATTGTATTTTTAGTAAGTATTTAAGCTTTTCTGAGTGCGACTGCACTTACCCTCCCCTTCATTGTTCATGCTGGAGTAGCATACTTAAAATCGTGACTTTTAAGATATGTTCTTTCTGGAGAAAGGGGGAGACGGCAAATTGTGCCATTGCACGGGGCGACAAATTGCCTAGGGCCGGCCCTGATGATATGTATATACAAGACATGAATATAGGATGACACAATTTGAAGCAATGCAGGGTGTTTCAAAATTAATATTTGGGTGTTGAAACTTTGTAGTATCTATTAGAATTAACTTACAATTATAAATATTATATCAAATGAAAGAGCAACTCAAACAGTTTTGTACGCACGCATGCACATGCATCGTTTCTTCTGTTTGCCGTTAGAAAGAGCAAGTAGCAAAGATGGACACTAGAGAGCAGAAAGTTTTTTGTGTTTTAATAAAGACTGAATCTGTACAGTGCAACCGTCTGTGTGAAGAATATTAAGAAGACGCTTGCAACTACGTCTTTATCGTTTGCAGTTGCTACAGGTCTAAAGCCTACAGACTACGGTTTACGTGCCAATTTCACAAGTGAAATATTGCTGCATAACAATAAAGATTTTTTGGATCGTGTCGTCTTCAGTGAGAAATCGATATTTCACCTAATGTGAACACTCATAATGTTTGCATCTGGCCGTCGGCAAATCCTCAGGATGTGACAGTTCTTTTAACCTCATTTGTAATTTGGAGAAGATATGTGTTTGTTCCGTAGCAGTTTTGTATTGTAAACCACCGCTAATTGTTTTATTCTATACACGAGCGCTGGTGAACGATTATTAGTGAGTGAGACTTCGGAGTGTTAGGACGTAAGAAACGCCTGTCCGCTACGTGCAGTTATTGGCATGTTGTTATTTTATTTTAAGTGTCAGTGTTATGTGGTGTTCTTCCAGTATTGAAATCATCAGGACAATAAAATCAGCAGATAAGTACTAAGCTCTTATTTTTATTTTGTGATAGCTTGATTGGCTTAACTACATTCCCTTTTCAACTGATTGATCTTCATTAGTGATTAGTGAATAGTGAAAAATGGTGCCGAAACCCGGGAAGGTTATTTCTGGATTAGAAAAACATACCTTTAAGGAGGAAGAATCGAGGGAACATTCAAAAACATTCATATATTAACTTTTAAAGTCATATACTGTGTATTGCTATCGACTGCACGACATTTCACATTTAAAGAAAGAAAGAAAAAAAGAACTTGTAACAATTACCTCTATTGTTGAGCTCGCAGTTGAAAAGAAAGAAAGCCGATCTTGCTACTGTATTTTAAGAAGCAGGAAAGTCAAGTTAAAAATATTTTCATTATTTAAAGCTTACGTTAACAAAATAGATTATAACATTGAGATATTTATATAATCCTTACTAGTGGAACTTTTTGAGCTTAATAATTGACTGTATTTTATTGTCAGAACTAAAACATTTTAATTAGAAACGGTAAACCCTAATCTCACGCTACATTTCAAATCTTGTTTTTTCATATACGAGGTCAGGTCTATTAACACGCATTTATAATAATCTTAGCCAACTAGTCTATGTTATTTCATTCAGTGTATATTAATTCATTATTGTGTTATTAATGATATTTTATGCAGATATATACATATCTATTGTGTAAAGAGAATAAATTTATATATGCCATAAATCTTGTATGCCGGTTCTCACAAGATCAAAGAAAATGGAAGCAGAAAACATTCAGAAGTTATTGACTGGACTAAAACAGCAAATGGAGAACATGTCAGTTGAAATGAAAGAGCAACAAGAGAAGACACGAGAAGAAATGAAAGAACAAAAGAAGATACAGGAACAAATAAAAAAGCAACAAGAAGAAATAAGAGAAGAACAAGAGAAAATACGAGAACAAATGAAAGAGCAACAAGAGAAGACACGAGAAGAAATGAAAGAAGAACAAAAGAAGATACAGGAACAAATAAAAAAGCAACAAGAAGAAATAAGAGAAGAACAAGAGAAGATACGAGAACAAATGAAGGAACAACAAGAGAAAATACGAGAAGAAGTACAAAATGGAATATATGAGTTGCAAGAAGAGTTAAAGAGAGAGGCCAATAGACAACGTGACGATATGAAACAAGAAATCGATCAACGATTTGAAGTAATAAGGGATGAGATGAAGCAATTAAGCGATAAAATTGAAGACGTGCAAGAGAAGCAAGGTCAGCTACACGAAGGATTAGGTGCAGTTAAAACGCAATGCTATAACACTAATTTGAGGTTGGCTGGAGAAATATTAGCGGTTAAAGAAGAAGTAGGAGATGTGAAACGTAAACTGCAAGTAGAGTGTCAACAGATGAATAGTTCCACATTGGAGCAAGTTTCATATCATCAAGACCAAACGGAGCAACGTATGGCCGCATTGCAGAAAGGATTACAGGACCTAGAAAGTAAACAAAACACTATTGAAAAGGATCTTCGCCTATTGCAAGAAACTTCCGAAGAAAATGCTCGGGAAATCCGAACAGAAGCTGAATTGCAAATTCAGAAACTGAGAACTGATATTCGAACAGTAAGATCTCATATTGAAGAGCATCCGGAACAACTCGCAAGATTTGATTGTAGAAAGATGAAACAACCAGCGTTGGACTTACCAATAACTTCCATGCCTAAGTCACGAGAAAAAAGAAAACTGAATTATTCCGCTACCAGTACATCTGAAGATGATAGTGATGTTGACCGGCGGAAGGTGAGTGACGAAGAACTATTTTTAAGATCACATCACAGGCAGCGAAAGCATAACCGTCGCCCAATTAGAACGTATAATTTGGGAGATTTGAGACATTTTGTCCGTTATGATGGCTACGTCGGCTCAATGACCGCTCAAAGATTTATCCAAAGATTCGAAGCCCAAGCTCGTATTCAGGGCATTCCGGAAGAATTTTTGAAGATAATACCGTTGTTGCTAGATGGAAGTCCACTTCATTGGTTTGAATTGGAACAAGGTAACTTCTACTCCTATTACGATTTTGTTTCTGCATTTTTGCGCCAGTTCCATAGTGAGACGGCAACTGCACAGCAACTTGAAGCCATCCGCAACAGACGATTTAACCCGAAGCTAGATAAGTCGGTTGTTGACTTCTGTATAGAGAAATTTAAACAAATGAAAGAACTTCAACCCGGTTTAAGCGATCCATCTCTGTTAGCAGATTTACGAAGACTCCTACCCTATGAATATCAGAAAGCAATGCTCGGAATTCCTTTCCACACGATGAATGACTTTGTCTGTGCAATTCGCAACATAGAAAGCTTCAATGTTAATCCACCTAAGTCTACAGGATGGAACAGAGACTTACGTATGACACAAGAAGTAGGTCGACAGCAAGAAAATACCGGCCATGGACAACGACAAAATTATTGGGTTCGTAATGTAAATACATCTCAACAAACAGATCAAGGTCTCACATCAGGAGAAAGTTCACGGCGTTTCCAAGACTCCAGGAACGATTACTTTCGAGGAGGAGTTACGTCCCAAAGAGGTCGACGTCAGAGAAATAGAAGAGAACGATGGTATAGAAAACGTAAGAACCAGTGGAGGAACTTCAACGCATACCACAACGAGAATCAGCGAGAGCCTGAAGCTGGTCAATGGGCACGGAATAACGAGGATGAAGAAGTGCGACATGCCTATCGTGACTCTCAAGAGTTCACACAAGCAACAAGCGAAACTAGAGATGATCCACCTCTCACAAGAGAGAGACGCATTAGACCTTCACCAAGTCCAAACAGAGTGACATACCAGACAAACTCTCGTTCGGGAAACTAGAGGACTGCGTCCTCAGGGGTCAGAGACACGCAGATGAAGACAGAAATGACCCAAAGTATTGTTTCAACATACATTATTGTGGTCTTATCAATGAAGTTATCGCTGATGAATCAGATACATCGATTAATTGTGAAATAAACGACCCGACCACCATAAAGTTTTTGAAGACTCATCTTACTTCATTTATCAATGTAGATGTACATAATTTACGCCTTAAAGCTATGTTGGATACAGGTGCAGATACATCGCTGCTCAGTTATAAAATTTGGACGAAACTAACGAAGGATATTTATGCCGCAAGCTTGGAACAGTGTAGTCATCTTAACCTGAAGGATTTTACTGGTTCGAAGAAAAGGAAGATTCGTGGAAGGACAGAAATACCAGTGAAAATAGGAGAAATCGAAGTATGGGTACCAGTCATTGTGTTGGAGGTAATCAATGAAGACTTGTTACTGGGCATGGATTTCTTGACGCAGATGAGTGCCATATTGAATCTACGTGAAGGTACTGTACAGTTATCTAACCAAAATGTTAAAGTATTGATAGATTTATTAAATAAACATTCCCTCAATTCTATCGATGAAAGTGATGAAGACACCAAGATTCATCAAATTGGATGCGTTTATTCCCAAGAGAAGCAGAGAGTGGATACAAGAACTAGATACAATACAGCTTCATGTAAAAATCTGATGCCAGATCCAAGATTTAGACTTGATTCCATGACGGGTGGTACAACTCAGCCCATGTCAACGGCAAAGGATTATGTGGTCACGGATGATCAATTACAACAAGCGGTAAACGGTGCAACTAAGCTCTCCGCAGATGAGAAGCAGTCACTCTTGAAGCTACTGAAGGAGTACAGAGATGTATTTTCACAAATGCCTGGTAGATGTAATAAATTTAAGTATGACCTACAAGTTAAAACCAACCAACCAATAATCAGGAAACAATATCCAATACCATTCGCATACCGTGAAGAAATTAATAAGCAGATACAAGAAATGTATAAACAAGGAGTTATTGAATACTCAACTTCCGAACATCATAGTCCAATCTTGGCAGTGCCAAAGCGCAACGGAAAGTTACGAATTTGTGTCGACTACAGGTCCTTGGATCCGTTTATTGAACTACAACAAGTAAAGTCGGAACGAATCACAGATCTACTAAGCTTATTCAGTGGCAAGAAATATGTGACAAGTCTCGATCTCACTCAGTCCTACTGGCAAGTTCCCATTACAGAATCTTCAAAACCCTTCACTTCATTTTCTTTCAATGGACAGTTATTCCAATTTACAGTCGTCCCCTATGGGATAAAAAATGGCTCAACCGCACTAAGCGCTTGTCTACAGGTTGTACTAGGTCCTGAGCTAAAGGCGAAAATCATTAATTACGTTGATGACCTGTGCGTAATAGAAGCAACTTTTAGCGAACATTTACAAACTTTACGACAAATATTTGAGAAACTAAGAGATGCCGGAATGACTCTAAATGTGGACAAGTGTGAATTCTGTCGAGAAAATTTTAAGTTCTTAGGAAACTTAATAACACCAGATGGGATCAAGAAAGACCCAAGCGCAGTAGAAGCCATATCAAAATTTCCTGCGCCTAATAACGTAAAAGAGGTACCAAGATTCTTGGTGAACTGGCATTCTAAGCACGTGGAGAATTTTGCAATAAAAGCGAAACCCCTATATGATTTACTTCGAAAAGGAAAAAAGTGGTGTTGGACACTGGAGTGCCAAGTTAGCTTCCAGCAGTTAAAGGACGATTTGGCTAAAGATGCTATTCTTTCTCATCCTCGTCTGGATCAAACATTTTATGTGCAATGCGACGGAAGCAAAATTGGTCTGGGAAGTGTCTTATATCAAATGGAGAATGGTGAGCGCCGAATAATTGAATACTACAGTCGTACTTTAGCACCTCATCAGAAAAATTATTCTATCTCAGAGATAGAATGCCTTGCTGTAGTAATGTCTATACGAAAATGGAAACAATATTTAACAGGAGTGAGATTCATCGTAGTTGTGGACCATAAAAATTTGATATGGCTGAAGAAAGTCAGAAGCTGGAACGCACGTTTGCATCGTTGGGCAATAGAACTACAAGCATATGATTTCGAAATCCAGTATTGCAAAGGGCGCGAAAACAATGCCGCAGATGCTTTATCGAGATCTTACGTCACGATGGAGGATAACACGATTAGAGTTAACCTAACTAAAAGTATCAACGGAGAGAAAGACGCAGGAACTCCAGAAGACTTGCGTATCGACCGTGAAGAATTTATTCGGGCTCAACGTAATGATCCAGAATACTCTCCTATTATCAAACATCTGGAAGGAACTCAGGAAGATTGCTTTGAGTCTGGGAGATCATGGAAGAAATATTACAAGATCGAAAAAGATATGCTGATGATTCAAGACTTTCATATTGATAATAGGTGGAAAGTTTGTGTGCCATCCTCATATATTGACTTGATATTGCGTCGGTGCCACAATGGTTTTGGTCCTTTCGGTTATACGAAAACACTTGGTATAATTTTACAGTCGTTTCACTGGAAAGGAATGAAAAAACACTTGAAGGACTTCCTCAGGGACTGTCAGTTATGCGCTATAACGAAAGGAGACAGGCATCCACATCAGAAATTACTTCTAAATATTGAACCAGACAAGCCTAGACAAATGTTATTCGTCGACCTGATGGGGCCATATTGTCCAGGAAAAAACAAAGAAAAGTATGTTTTTACAACCCTTGATGCATATACTAGATTTTTGAAAGTATATACTTTAAAGACATCAACATCCCAAGCGGTCTTGAAATGCATTGAACTATATATCCAACATCTTGGGAAACCAGAAATGATCATCTCGGATAATGGTCCACAGTTTCTGAGTAAGATATACATAAGAAGGCTAAACGAACTAGGTATCGAAGCGCGTTATATAACGAAGTACCATCCTCAAAGTAATCTTGTGGAACGGATGCATTCAGAAATTGTACGACTAATCCGTTTATATTGCCACCAAGATCATCGTACCTGGAATATATATATTCACAAGATTCAGGATTTCCTAAATCACACTATTTCAGAATCTCTGGGAATGACTCCGGCAGAACTGTTTCTGAATTTGAAACCATCTAACCCCATTGCTAAAGAGCTAAAAATGGATTCTGAAGATGCAACAAATACTCCGGATTGGGATGATAAATTAACCATGGCTCACCTAAAACAAGCACAGATAGCTCATAAAAGAAATAGAAGATATAATGAGAGACAGGTTCAACGACACATGATTGAAGAACATGATCTCGTTTTCAAGAAACAACATAATTTGAGCAGTGCAATTGAAAATAAGGTTGCTAAGTTTTGTATTTTGTATAAAGGACCATTATTCTGTATCAAGAAAATCAACGAAAAAGTAGTGGAACTGGTAGATCCGAAGACAGGAAGATATGTTGGGTTATGTAATGTTGACAACCTGAAACGATGGAATCCTACTACACAAACCAGACACCAATGGTTGAAGTTGGTACGAAGATATGTGAATGATGAAGTGTGGGCTAAAATAATACAGAATCATCGAGTTCAATATTAGTTTCATAAGATATTCAGTATAGCCGTTATGATGTGTTATCATGATTCAAGTATTGTTACATTATCGTATATTCATACAAACATTTTATCATAAACTATGTGGATGATAATTATATCATATTCTAACTTAGAAGAATGTTACGTATAAAGGAATTAATGCTAAGTGACTGAAATAGTTACATTTTTCTTTACTTTTAATAAGAAGTTTATTGACTCATTTCATATGTCAGTGTATGTGTAACGGTCATAATATATTGTCTCTTTTGTAGTTTATAATGTAATGTGTACCAGAGTTGATTTACTAGCATATTCGTTTAACTTTCACACATGCCAGAGTTCTCGAATATGACTCAATTTTACAAATGTGAGCATATCCGGTCCCACGTTCGGACGCCAAGTTGTGACAGTTCTTTTAACCTCATTTGTAATTTGGAGAAGATATGTGTTTGTTCCGTAGCAGTTTTGTATTGTAAACCACCGCTAATTGTTTTATTCTATACACGAGCGCTGGTGAACGATTATTAGTGAGTGAGACTTCGGAGTGTTAGGACGTAAGAAACGCCTGTCCGCTACGTGCAGTTATTGGCATGTTGTTATTTTATTTTAAGTGTCAGTGTTATGTGGTGTTCTTCCAGTATTGAAATCATCAGGACAATAAAATCAGCAGATAAGTACTAAGCTCTTATTTTTATTTTGTGATAGCTTGATTGGCTTAACTACATTCCCTTTTCAACTGATTGATCTTCATTAGTGATTAGTGAATAGTGAAAAGGAGATATTACAATCGAAACGAGATTCTCCTAAATTGAATGTGTTTGGTGCCATATGTTGGAAAGTTTATGGGTCTTTCTCTCCTATCGACTACATGTGTGTCGTGTGACGAATGAATCTCACATCGAACATTTGTAGTAAAGACTATTTGAGGTGCTCTTTTACTTGATGTATTGTTTATAATTGTACGTAAAATGTAATAAGTACTACGAAGACTTAAAACCCCGATATTCATTTTGAAACACCCTGCATTTCTCACCAACAGTGTTGGAACTAAGATGTAAAAAAGAGAGGAAATTTTCCCTATAAAGTTATTGTTTACAACAACGATATTATTATTATTCGAGACTAAGGCGCGTTGCAAAATGATACGACCATCAGAGTTTATTCAACATAACTCAAGACCCAAGAGAAAATGACAACGAAATAGAACGTAGAATAATATATGTTAGTATGCACTAGAAAAAGACATGGAGAACTCAGGTGTTTGTCCTGATAACAAGCAGTCAGGAAAGAAACAAACCAAAAGGTGGATATCAGCTATTGCAAAATGATACGATCACTATGTGATAGAGGGTGTTACTGTAGGTTGGTAAAGGTTGTTGGCGCTCGAAGTGTTTCCAAGCAGGAAACTAGATTTCATATTATTGAAGAACATAGAGTACCGTGTTTGGAAGGTGCTCGTAGTCTGTATGACGAAGATTAGGAAAATGGGTCAAATTATGGCTTATAAAGCTGAAGGAATATCTTTCAGGGTATAGGTAGGAAAATTGGGCGCATCGCGTGTGTGGTGAATAATTATTTGAAACTCGGACCAAAGTATGGCGTAAAGAAATCGGTCGGAAGACAACGGAAACTAACACAGAGACAAGAAGGAAACATTGCGTAAGCTTAGTGGTGGCAATACAAGTCTAGACAACCTGTAAGGTGATCCTACCATAAACGTCCACAAATCAACCTTGTGCCAATGTGTTGCAATACAAGAAAAAGAAAGTTCAACCTCGACTCATTGTTGATCACAAGCGCAAGAGACTACGATGGGCGAAAGAGCATGTGTACTGGAAAGAAGAATTGAAGCGGGTAATCTTTAGTGGTGAAAAGAAATTTAATTTGGGCGTGCTAGATGGGTGGACATGTTATTGGTATGATTTGAGGAAAGAAGAAAATATATTTCTCAAACGGCAGCAAGGTGGCAAGTTTATAATGGTCTGGGATGGGTTTCGATCTTATAGTAAAACCAATCTCGCTTTGCTTTCTTGCCGTATGAAGGACACTGATTATCAAACTTTGCTCTAAGATAATCTGTTTCTCTTCTTTACTGCAATTGGTGGACCTTCGTGGGTCTTTCGACAAGATAATGCCCCGATACACGTGTCCAATTCTACAAAATAATGGTTTGACTACAAAAACGTGGTCGTAATGTATTAGCCTGCAATCTCCCCGGATTTGAATCCAATGGAAAATGTTTGGGGTGTGTTGTGTCGGCAAGTGTATGCTGGATGTCGACAATACGATAGTGTCGAGTCTTTGAAAGATGCTGTTATTGCTACATGGGATGCACTTGGCATTTCCACGTTATAGAACCTAGTGAATGCCATATTTGACTCCGTGTTTCAACTAGCAGTGAACAATGGTTCATACATAGGGTATTAAGTGCAGTGGTCGTATCATTTTGCAACAGTGCCTTTCACTGTATATTGAATTTCTACATACTGTATCATACAATAAATGCACTACTTGCTTGATTTAATGTGATTTATTGTCAGTGTTACACCAACTATCTAATCTAGTTAACTTCCCTAACTTCGCATACACTTTCCGTACCTTAATGCACTGGTCGTATCATTTTGCAACGAACCTTATAACTACTATAACAACACGGGTTAGTAGTCAAAAAAATGTAATCAAATGTACACTCGTAACCCTTTCGGACCCAGGTGGCCAAAGTGGCACACACAGATGTGTCACTTTTTAAATCCGCTCCTGTGTGGACACTAATTAAGATATCGGGATATTATTTTTGCCAAATATGGTTGGACGATAGTTTATCATATTAATTTATTTTTCTTCTGGGTGTCGAATTTCATTCTCAAATTTCACTCCAGTCAAAAATTCGAGAATTTTCGAATTTTGAATTTCCTTTACTTCTTTTTTTCCTGTAGCTTCTTTCGTTGTAGAGAGACTTCCTTAAGACTTGCCAGGTAGATACCTCGGATGGATACCTAATTGCCGACATCAATAGGACGGGCCTGCCCGCAGTGTTGCCAAATAGGGAAATTAAAATTTTCCCTAAATTTGAGCAAAAAAATCGAAATTTTTGTTTATAAATCCGTACTTATACGTCCGAGTGCAAGTCAACTTACGCCAGTCGAACATTTGTCTTTACTGAACAAACGCAAGTACAGATCGTTACAGTGGTGTAATTGGGGGGCGCACGAAAAATTCGTATTTAGGTTCTAATCCTTGATTTTTCTAGTTTTTCCCTACTTTTCTGTTTACCTTAATATATTTTTGGTAATTAGAAGCTTTGTTCCACCATGATACTTGTAGGATATATTAGTGGCGTACCAATGTTTAATTTAAGATAGTTTGCGTCTGTCTGGTAGCAGTGTTGCCACCTACAGAAAATTTTAATTCCAGATTTTAGGGGAAAATTTTGAAAAAAAAATCTGTTTTGTGTCTATTATTTCCCTCTTGTTTCCTACATCGGAACAAACGTGCCAGTATCTGAAAGTCTCGTCTTTGCCCTACACAACGCAATATAGAAAGTTTTAATAGGATAATTAGAGGAAGTACAGTTGAGGTTTACAGTAGACCTTGTTCTCTAATTGGAAAGATAACTGTGATTTTTTTATAGGTAGAATGAGATATATTTTATTGACATGTTTACTTTATTAGATATCGTTACAATACTTGTAGGATATATTAGAGGGATAGACTACCAAAGCTTATTTTAAGATAGTTTGTGTGTGTCTGATAGTAGCGTTGCCAGCTACAGAAAATTTTAATTCCAGATTTTAGGGGGAAATTTAGGAAAAATTCCATTTTTTGTTTATATTATTTTCCTCTTGTTGGCTACATCCGAACAAACGTAGAAGCCTATAAAAGCCTCGTCCTTAGTGTACACAGCGCACCATAAAAAGTTTCACTAGAATAATTAGAAGAAGTACAGTTGAGGTTTACCATGTTCTGTAAATGGTAAGAAAATGGTGAATTTCTGAGGTAGAATGTGATTTTTTTTTTTAATTTCATACTTACTTTGTTAGATATCGCCATGGCACTTGTAGAATATATTCTTGGGGTACCAAGGTTTATTTTCAGATAGTTTTCGTCTGTCTGATGGTAGTGTTTCCAGCAAAAACAATTAATTCCCAATTTTAGGTGAAAAATTCTGAAAAATCCCTTTTCCCCTCTATTATTTCCCTCTTGCTGGCCACATTGAAACAAATGTACCACTACCTGAAAGCTTCCTCTTTGGCCTACAGAACGCACCATAAAAAGTTTCAATAAGATAATTAGAGAAGCTGTAGCCCTGGCATATCTGTTGATTTTTGCTTCTGAGGTGTAAAAAGTGTCAAAACTTCCTGTGTATGATGACAGAGAATTTTTCTTTCCCTCTTTAAATGGAAGCCAACGACCTCAGGATTTCACTGTCATCACACCAAAGAATTTTTTAGGTGACTTGAACCCATATGGCAGCAGTGGTGCTAGATACAAAAAAAAATTGAAATTATGTTAGGGATTTTTTCGTAAATTTTCACCCATACATTTCCCTCAATAATTTCCCACCCGTTGGCAACACTGCAATGGAACTTACACCAAAAAATAGCCACATCAATTTTATTAAAAACAAGGCCTTAACCGTATCAATCGAATAAATCGTTTTTGAGCAATAAGTCATTAACTGAAAATGTAGGAAAAGGTCCGAAAGGAATAATCTCACAATTTTGCTCGTATAGGTACAAAAAAACAAACGATTTGTAAGTTACGAGGGCTTCGAATCAAGTTCTGTTGATTATTTCAATAATCTGCAACATAAATCAATAAATAATAGTTGCCAGAAAAAAAACAGACATTTGAATAAAACATTAAAAAGAACGGTTTTTTATTGAAAAAAAGAACTTCACAGAAAAAAACTTTTTTTTACAACACTACGTCCCATGCTTACGCCGGCTAGGCTAAAGGAGACGGTGATGATGGAAAATGAATGAAATGGTGTAATGAAGGAAGTGGGAGGAAATGGGAGAACCTCGAGAAAACCCACTTGTTTGTCCACCACAAAGCTCACTTGGGATCGAACCAAGAACCCCATGCACCAGAGGTGTACACTCTACCATTAAGCCACCGCGGCCCCCTTCATCTCTCATATAGTCTCGCTGCTGAAAGGAACGCTAAACTCAAAAACAACTCAACTTTTTAAGGTAATTACCTTTTCTTCAAAAATATTGTACAGACCTCGCGCCACGAGTAAACTCTATACAGAGGGGAGACGGAGTAAAGAGAGGCAGGAAGGTCAACTCTATTTTCGGAATCTAGGGGTGGAAGATGGCTTATGCTTGGCCTTTCCGCGTGGAAAAGATGTGGTATCAAGGGTTGCCAGCACGGCGAAGTTGATTTACAGTACATTGACCTTTTAAATTTTACCCGAAGAAATTACCAATCGGGAACCGCAATCATATTTTCAAATAGTGAGCTACTGTTTTTTTTTATGTAGAGTGTTCTTAATTTATGTAATTCAGCAACTATGCATGACTGAAGTAAGTGAACATACTAATCGAAACAAAGTGTTAAAAAATAAATAATTCGGCACACAAAATCTCATGACAATGATTTCCAACGATGGCAAGCTTGCAGAGGTTTTGGGAGGGACACGCGATTAGAAATTTAGTAGTTGTTTGCTGTCGCAGTAAGTTGTCAGTTCAACATTTAGTGCTTGTGGTGTGTCGGGTGTGGAATTGTTATTCTGTTTGGTGTTTTATTTTTTCGCGTTTTTGTTATTGCTGTTAATCGTTGATTAGTTTGTTATTTGTTGATTCGTGGTGATTTTGTTGAGGAGTTTCTGTGTGTTACGAATTATTGCAAGAACATGGGAAAGAAAGGCAAAACAATACACAGTGAAGGGAGAGAAATTATTAGTAAAGTTATAGACTTTTGTGACCAAGAAGCTAAAAGCAAGCAATGTATTGTCCCTATCACTCGTGCCAACAAACGTGCAGCAATTGCGACAGGTACTTCGGTGTCTACAATTATTAAGATCCGGAAAGAATCACATGAAAGAAATGCGCGGTCACCGCAGGGGAAACTGTTGTCTCCTGGGAAACATAGGAAAAGAAATCCTAACAGAAATGTACATGTCGATGACTTTGATCGATGTGTTATTAGAAGAACTGTTAATGATATGTACTTAATTCAAAAGGTGGTACCCTCATGTAACAAGCTGTTGCCTGTTTTGAAAGAGAAGATTCACTTTCCGTGGAAAGCCACTTCTTTAAGAAAAGTTCTTAAAGAAATGGGGTTTAGGTGGAAAACTTGCGCCAACAAACGAAAATTGCTTATTGAAAGACCTGATATTGTAGCTTGGAGAAGTAAGTATTTACGGTCTGTAAAGAAGGCTCGTGAGGAAAAAAGGACGATAATATATGTAGATGAAACTGCTGTAGATAGTAATATTACATATTCGCGATGTTGGCAAAATGATGATGTAGCAGGAGTATATTCTAACAGCAGCAATAAAAATAGACTCATTGTAGTGCACGCTGGAAGTACGGAGGGATTTGTGCCTAATGCACAGTTAATTTATAAAGCAGGCAGTTCTACTGGTGACTATCACGGGCAAATGAATAGTGAGAATTTTGAAAAGTGGGTACGGGAGAAGTTATTGCCAAACATTCCCCCTCAATCTGTTGTAATCTTGGACAATGCTCCATACCACAGCGTGCAATCACTGAGAATCCCAACATCTACCAGTTTAAAGTCAACTATGATTCAGTGGCTACAAACACAGAACCTTTCTTTTGATGAAAACTTACGAAAGGCTGCACAAACCAAGGGAGAAAGTGTATCGCGTTGACAAACTTTTTGAAGAGCACGGCCATTCAGTCTTACGGCTTCCACCCTATATGTGTGATCTGAATGCAATTGAACTTGCTTGGGCAAAAGTAAAGAGATTCATTAGGGACAACAACACAACAGGTTCGCTTGCAATTAATACATTGCATGAACTGACAGAACGTGGAATCATGTCTTGTACACAAGAGGACTGGCAGGGATTCTGCAGGCATGTAGAAGAATGTGAGCGGGAATATTGGGAAAAAGATGGATTGATGGAACAAGAAATAGAAAGAATAGTGATTTCGTGTACAGATAACACAGACAGTGAAACATCGGCGAGTTCTTCAGACTCAGATGATGATAGTGATGACTCCCAAGAGATATTAGCTGTTCCATTAGAGTAACACTGGGTAAGTACAATGGAATTATTTTTCTTAAAATTAATTTGAATTTGTTCTAGCGTAGTCAAGTAGACACCATTTCCAGGGGGGGAGGAAAATAGATTGTAACATCTGTATGCCAGTTGTAAGGCATAATCGTCACAAACCGGCTGAAAGGCCGTGGTGTTCTAAAAATTAGAGCATCAGAAACTTTTATTTATTATTACCAGTGGCGTAGGGAAGGGGGGCTCAGAGGGGCCGCCCCCCCAAAGAGGTCCGACAATGTACTTTGGTACTTTGATGTTTGTAATTTTTTATATATTTTTATGTTTATATATTTTTTTTTGTTTGTAATTTTTCTATATGTACCTACAACAGCACTTGGGCCCCCCCAAACACACATCCTGGCTACGCTACTGATTACTACAGTTTTGTTTTGGTTAAGGAGCAATCGAGTTTTTATGTGATTTTGCACTTCATGTAAATTAAATTTTTCAGTTTAGCGTCCCACGATTATGCCCGTAAGGCTAAGGAAGACGATGATAAAGCAAGTGAATGATAATGGAAGAATTAGTGGTACGAGAATATGGGAGAAAACGAGGATACAGCTACAGACACGATGTTGTCCACCACAAACTTACTTGACCGGGGATCGAACCAGGGACCCTATGCACCAGAGCAAAGCAGTCTATCACTGAGCAACCGCGCCTCCCTTCTGTACCCCATGTGAAGGTGGAACTGAAAAAGTAGTGTGTTTTTGGGAGGAGGGTTGGTGCGGAGATATTCTAGACGGTGGTATTCCCTCTCCCGCAATTTTTTTTTAAAGACCAGAAGTCAACATGTGTAACACTTACAAGTTTTTCCTGAAATATAAAAATATCAACTAAAGCAGTTTTTCAAAGAAACTCGAAAAGTAGCGGGGCCGCGGTGGCTCAGTGGTAGAGCGTTTACCTCTGGTACATGGGGTCACTGGTTCGATCCCAGCTCGCGCCAAGTGAACTTTGTGGTGGACAAAGACAGTGTGTGTGCGTTTCCTCACGGTTTTCCCGTTTCCTCCCACTTTCTTCATTTCACTATTTCATTCATTTCTCATCATCACCGCCTCCTTTAGCCTAACCGGAATAAGCGTGGGACGTAAAACTCAAAGATTTCGTTTCTTTTTTCTTGAAAAGTAGCCATTTTTCAAGTTTATTTCCAGGGTAGTATCACTGAAAATCTCGCCAAAATGGATTCAATGGTTCTTTGTCAAGTGCAATGTTATTTGCTACAGATATTTTCTTTATCCAAATCTTAACAATTGCTTATAACGTGGCAACCCTGCATCTAGTTCTGAGTACAGCGTGTTCATCACACGGTGTCTTGTGCCCGAATGAAACGGCCTCCCCTGCGCCTGTAAAATCGACAGGGTGGACACATGTGATACAACTACGTCAGAGTTTTACTCGTGGCGCGAAGACAATATACTTATTGTGGTGATGTTTGTTCTTGCTGACTGAATAGCTAGCGCCTTACAACGAGGTTCGAATGATAGGAAGAGCACGTCACAATCTACAATTTCCGGTTTCAATATTGGACTCCGTACTTCGGAATTCTACTGTAATTTAACAATGTGAAACGATACCTACTTATTTTAAGAGCCATATTATTAGTTGCATTATAGTAAAACCTTATACATCTAAATATGTAAACCATAGGCGTGCCCATCAAAAATTTTCTGAGGGGGACAGTACCCTTTACTCAACATTGTGGGCCAAAGTTAAAGAAAGGCTGATGTCATTGCACCCCGCACCCCCCCAAATTAATTTTCAAAATGTCACATAACATGAATTAAAGTGCCGCAATTTAGGATAGATAAATAATATCAATGGTGATAACAGGTTCTATTCCAGCGACACAAACAATCCTATTTATGGTACTGTTGACAATATTTATTATAATTAATGAGATTTCCAGGGTGATGATATTAATTTGTAGGTTTCATGATAGTACAGTGAACTTATGATCAGTGAGTAAGCATATTATTCAAGTTCATGTTTTCATTTATGATTTTTATTGTTTCCCATTTTGACACTGAAATTGGGTCTTGAAGTGTTCTGTTAAAAAGCTCCAACCTCTGATAATATCTATAGCCATATGAGACCAAGAAACGTAGATCCTTCTTCAAAAAGCCGCAAAAGCCCAGCTGCTGATCCTGAATATGTGTTAACAATTCCGTCAGTCTTCATCTTTTCCAACGTAGAGAGAATTTCTTCATAATGTTAAACTACTCCCGTTATTAGACTAAGTCTACAATTCACCTAGTGGGACACAAGGATTTAATGTTTACAATGTTTAAGACGAGACCACAAGCATGAGCCTCGATTAGAGCAGAAAATCGTGACCTCAGTGAAAGTGACCGTGAAAACAATACTCATAGTTCGTGCACCCACTGCAAAGAGTTTCTCACTACTTCTGACGCACTACAGGCACCCTTAATCTTAGTACTGTGAGCTCCACAATGTACGTACAAGGCAAGAAGTTGCTGTTTACATATAATAGATGGAACACTAATTCCAGAGCCATCATTCGTATTTCCAGAGCCATCATAAACTTGTCCACTGAGTTGAGCAATGAAAAGATGGAGTCTCACCATCTCATCCAGAATAACTAAAGCTATAAACTCACCAGTAGTTTATATATATATATATATATATATATATATATATATATATATATATATATATATATATATATATATATATATATATAGGTCTACTGTAGAACACACGAAAACTTTCATGAGAACAGAGATCTTCATCAACTCACCTGGCACAAATACTTAATTCTTCTTCGCCATTCACATCACGGGAACCATCAGACACGATAGAGAACAGAGGAGGGTTTTGAGATTTGATTTTGTTACATATATGAAAAGCAATTTTTTGGCCCATGGTTTCGAGATTTCATTCTGGATTTTAACATGCATGAAACTACATCTCTTCACGTTTCCCTTTATCCTGCTCTTCAATTGTGGAAAATCTTCAGAGCAAAGGCTCATCATCGGGAGTCATATCCTCTAAATGCGAGTCCTTGTCTTGCAAGATAACATATACTTGAGATTACATTTTTTCCAGGAACTTCCTGGCTTTCAGTTGTTCAACTAAAACTTGTCTGTTTAGTTGGTTTTCTATTGGATTTTTTCTCTGCGCAGTACAACCAGTTTATGGCATTCTGAAGTTTCGTGTATACTTAATTTCTCTTTAGCCTTCTTCCAGTTGCAAAATCCTACAGTAGAGAAAACGTCTTCCATAGTTTTAGTAAGAACTTTTTTAAAATTGTTAACAAACTGACGTTAATTTTGTTTGGATCGACGTGCAGCCACGGACGAAACAAAGTTGGCACAAATTTCAATGTTCGACCCTTCAGAGACTGTTATGGAAAATTTGTAGGTAACACTAAAGTCTAATTGGGCTTTGAAAGGTTCGAAGGGTGGGGAAAATCAGAACCACTTGCTAGACGTGGAGATTGAGAAGTTTCTTCTATAGACACTGATGGTGACGGTGACCGATACAAGATTTGAATTTCCATTGTCAGTTTCAGGTTGTAATCCATCAGCTGAACTATCATTTGAATTATATTTTCTCCTCTCTTCTTCAACAATGGCACTGTTTTGCCCACGTGCTGTCTTCTTTTCTTTTTATTATGACAAATTGATCCATTTCAAACAATAAAACAACACTAAACAGAAACAAGAGATGAAAAACCTCATATCAACAGTATATTCACAGTAACACACATAAACACAGCTGTCTAAATAACATTACTGTTGGAGAAAACATGTTGCAAAACATGTCCTTTCAAAAACAGTGGCGCACTTGTGCATAGCCCAGTTGACAAAGTTCAACAATACATTAGAAAGAACACACAAAGAGACCTACGTTACCCGCACGAAGAAAAAGGTCCTTTTAGGCATGTTTTGAGTTATATTTCCGAAGCTAAACAGTGTTGTAAGTCTTCCATCGATTGTCCAGGTTGGCATAATAATGTGGTATTTTTCCACGAAGCCGATACAGCAAGAGTCGGTATATTAAATAATAATAATAATAATAATAATAATAATAATAATAATAATAATAATAATAATAATAATAATAATAATAATAATAATAATAATAATAATAAAAATCATTCCACATTTTCTCTTTGTAATGCTATAAGTGTAGAGGGAAAAGAATCTTTTTAGATACTTAGAAAGCGTCATTTTTTTTTTCTTGCAGCTACCGCTTTCTTGGAAGACTAAAGATAAAATCTCAAGGCAGAAATATTTGAAACTGGGCATGAAACTTTTGATAAGTACTAAGTCAAATTCGAAATATTTTTGCCTTGGAACCAAGTTGTAAATCTTTCACAAAGCGGTAGCTGTTGAAAATGAAAAGACACACTAAGAATTGCGTACTTTCAATTAAAATCTACTATTTTCATAAAGATACTAGCTCATACACACAATTAATTATATTGTCAGGGATAGGCTATATGGTGTTCATTGGGCCAAACACTCCAAACAATAAAGATTCATCTTACACTGGAGAAATAGTTATGCTTCGTATTTCATTATCATTTGACCATGAAACAAATACCGAAGACATATACTAACCTCGTATACAAATGTGTTGGGATGTATAACTCGTTGAGATATGATGCTTTACTTTTTAAATTTTCAATACTTCCGCGTACTTCTAAAAAATGTAATAAAGAAATAACGTCCATTTAAAAAAAATATTCAATTATAACTCAACAATCATCACAAAATTTGCAATCGATCAGTGAAAACGGCATCTTTCCAGAGCTTGTAGTTTCCGAGATATCATTGTTCAAATAATTTGCCACAAACATATAAACTTTTTGACCACAAACATATAAACGTATAATTTTAATATATAGATATTTCAACATTTTCTTTTTGCTGCAAATGAATGTGTGCACGCTTTATGGTAGTTCTCGACGTAGCTAATACAGTGTCGCTACTTTCTGTATATCTATATACCCTGGTAATGGTTACAGAATTTTCTTCAATGAAACTGTAATTCCTTTCAAATCCAGGAATTATTAATTGACAATCGACGTTTCCATTCCAATATTTCATCATTTTTGTCGAGATATTTGGGGAAGAATTCTTGCTAAACAATTTTCTGGGGGGGGGGCAATCCCCTCCTAGAAAATTTCTGGGGAACGCGTCCCCCTCAACCCCCCGGCTGGCACACCCATGTGTAAACTAATTTTGTTCTCTTCTATCTAAAAAAAAATCAAGCTTGGGATTCTGGTGATTGGCTACTTGCTAGAGTAAGTAGACTGCTTCATTTTCTCTCTTTTTGTAATGGCGGACAACAAAAGAAGAGGAGAGAAAACCCAAAATGGTATTCAGGTTAAAGGTAGAGTGACTTGATAAAACCATCAACGTAGATTACACACATTTGAGTGCACTTTCAGTCTAAACGATTTAAAACAAAACAGAAAGTGGGAGATTTCATGGGAGGAACAGGGGGGGAAGAGAATTAAATCCTCAATGATTGTGTTCGCGATCCGCAGGTCGGTGGTGGACAGTGGCTACTACGTATTCACACAAACACACATACGCACATGAGACATGTACACGTAACGTATTACAGGAAAAAGAAATTCACCCAACCAGGCCGGGGTCAGGTCTGCTAGTTCTTGTTTAGCCAGGGGGGACTTGACAATGAACCTTGTCGGTGTCAATCGTCCACGACTGACGCTCTGGTTTCTGTTAGGTCTTTTTTTTTTTTTTTTTTTTTTTTTTGTTCTGGTACCTAAAAGAGAATTATCCTCAATTACTACATGTCGAACTGGACAGTGCGTCTGTGAGAAGCAAGACGGTAATTTTTCATGAGTATTGAGCGGCAAACCTTTTCAGAAAACAGTAACCAACGTTCTCCCGTTTTAACCCCTCTCCTGACCCTATCTCGTCCTTTTCACTCTTTTTCACCCACTTGCCAAAGCAAATTTACAGAGGTAGCAAGCAAGTTGAATACAGTACACGCCACCTTAGTTTGCCTTTTTCTATAATTTGCTATTCATATATTGGGTTCTAACATATATTCGTTGTGATTTGTTAGTATTTTTTTTTATCTCTAACAAATGCAGACAACATTCAGAAATCATGACTAAGGAAATAATGTGATTACAGAGTGAGGTGATAAGTATATCATGATACTTATCTTAATTTGGTTAGTTATTTTCAGACTGCCAAAATGGTACTTAACATTTTATAGGGAAAATAAAAACAACCTCGAAATATTAAACATTTCCTTTGCCGTGGTGAAAATAATACGAATTTAAACTTTTTCACTGTCTTAGTGAAAATAATATGAATTTAACCATTTCCTCTGCCTAGTGAAAATAGCTCAAATTTAAACATTTCCTCTGTCCTAACGAAAGTAACTCAAATTTAAAAATTTCCTCTGCCTAGTAAAAATAACTCGAATTTAAACATTTTCTCTGTCTTAGTGAAAATAATATGAATTTAATCATTTCCTCTGCCTACTGAAAACAACTCGAATTTAAACATTTCCTCTGTCCTAATGAAAATAACAAGAATTTAAACATTTCATTTCTCTACTGAAAATAGCCCGAATTTAAACATTTCCTCTGTCCTAGTGAAAATCACTTGAATTTAAAGATTTCCTCTGCATTTGTGAAAATAACTCGAATATAAATATTTCCTCTGCTCCACTGAAAAAAGATCTACATAAGTTAAGTCGAATTCAATTATATGCAGCACAACGCTTAAAATATTTGTTCTTTCGAAGTGGTTTTGCGTTTCGTCAACTATTCCCTTCTTTCTTGTTATTCTTCTGACACTAGATCGCAAGTTGGGTCAAGGTCATTCTTCAAGCTCTGCTAAGTGGAGAAACGCGTAACTATTATGGAAGTAAACCTATGGTTTGTACTCTTTTATCATATATATTTGAAAAATTGGCACCATTTTGTCTTCTGTCTCTCTCTCTTTTTTTTTTCTTCGTTGTACTTCTACACGCAAAAGTGTTGCATGTCATATCTACCAAAGTTTATTTATTTATCATTCACCTATAACTGAGTTATTTCTCCTTTTACAATAGGCATTGCAATAATTGAAATAAATATCAATATTTATTACAAAAATGAAAAGGGTAAGAGAAATAACTGTAATACAATCAATTAATAAAGAGAAATGCAGAAAAACTTACTTGTTCACACACACACACACACATGTATATATACATATATACACATACTTGAATAAACATCCATTCACGCATGTACATATATCGTCCATCGTACATTCACATACACACATATACAACTGAAGTATAACCCTATACATTAAATATATAGAATCGATATATATAAGAATAGACAAGTAATAAGTTACATAATGTGTAGAATTAGTTATCTAAATATATATACATATATATTTTAATTGAAATATAAATATATTACGTGGCATTGAGAAATCTATATTTTTACCATCTCTAGTTAAAACATTGTAGTCTCTTGTAATTTTCACTAGTGGTGAGTTTAGATGTACAATTCAATTTGATTTTTTTTTTTTTTTTTTGATAGAACATTTGTCTAATTCGTAAATCAGTTCTCTTAACATTAAATTTCAATTGCTGTAAACATTCTTCGTTATCAAATATTCCATTTACCATTTTGAATAGAAACATCTGGTCTGCAATTTTCCTTATAGCAATTAAGTTATCACATTTAAACTCATTAATCAGACTTTTATATGAAATATTTTCTTCGTGCGAGGACTTTTTTGCGTTTCTTATAATACAGATGTCGTAAGACCTTATTTTGAACTCTCTCGATTTTCTTGACATAACTTTGGTACAAGGGATTCCATTCAACAGAAGGATACTTCACCTTACTTCTAATAAATATATTAAATAAAGTCATTAAAGTTCTGTAGTTTGTTAGATCGTTTGAATTGCTCAGTAAAAAAAAAAAAAAAAAAAAAAAAAAAAAAAAAAAAAAAGAGCTCTGTGTGATTCATTAACGCATGTTTCCATATGTGCCTTGAAGCTAAGTTTACTATCTAGTAATATCCCTAAGTCTTTTAAAGTAGCTGTTCCGGTAATTACTGTATTATTAATTGTATATTTGAAGTTGACAGGAGATGTTGCTTGAAGTACAGTGTAAAATATTTCATAGGTAAATTTACCAAGAAACGTTGGCAATCTGTTTGCCAAACCTCTATGTAAATCAATTTACACCTATAAAGTAAAATTACTAATATGAAATAGTGTAAAATTACATTTTATCAATTAAAAATATCATATTTTCGTATAAATTTACTGTAAATTTGTAAACAGAACAGGAAATTTTGTAATTTAATCTAAGGAAATGAATCAACTTACAAAATGAAGGATAAATAATTTTACATCGATATTTGGAAATTTAAATATAAAAAGCTTTTCCAGTGTATGTGATTACAAAATATTTGCTAATATTAAAATGTAGCTTATTTCTTAGAGACCAATCATAACATTTATTTAAATCATCCTGTAACTAAACAATCAACGTAATTCGTTATTATCTTGTATAGCTTAACGTCATCGGCAAGTAAAAGACACTTTGAAAACTTAACAACACATGGTAAATCATTTATGAATAATAGAAAAAATAATGGTCCTAAATTAGAGCCCTGAGATATGCCAGATCTTACTTCAAAAGTAAATGATTTTACATTTTTATGTGAGACAAATAGTTTACGACCATTCAGGTAAGAAGGTATTAGCTTTAATGAGCGAAAGGATAAACCAAAATTTCATAACTTTTGAAGTAAACTTGCATGATCTATTTTATCAAACGCTTTACTAAAGTTCATATAAATTGTGTTCACCGAAAGACCTTCATTAAAACAATCAAGTAGATATTGAGTTAAAGTCACTAGGTTTGTAGTTGTACTCCTATTTAGGTAAAAACCATGCTGAAAGATAGATATATATGATTTTACATGAGTAAATATTCGTTTATATATGATTTGTTAAAATATTTTAGAAGGTGCTGATATAAGAGATATTGGTCGATAAATTTTATCTCATATATAGATCACCAGATTTAAATAACGGTGTTATTTTACTTATTTTCCAATTGTTTGGATAAATTTGAGTTTTTAACATGAGATTGTATAAGTAAAATAGAGGCATGCAAAGCAATTCAGCACAACTTTTAAATATACCTAGCTATATGTAGGAAACTCATCAAAACCCGTGGATTTACTTGATTTTAACTTTCTTATTGATTCTTTATACTCGTTTTCAGTTATTTCGCTAATATCTAAAGAATATGATATTTCATTACATGTATCTGCAGATATCTCATAAGAAGATGAATTCTAGCAATATACATCCTTGAAGTGTTATGCAAATTTGTCGACAATTGTCTTATTAGAGTGTATAGTTTGGCCTACATGTATCATTTTGTGTACGGTCCTATTGTTTCTTTCTTTCTTTCTTTTCTTTTTTTTTTTTGTTATTAATGCAATTCCAAAATGATTTGGTATCTTCTTGGAAAAATGAAATCTTTAAGTATTACGTCCCACGATTATGCCGGTTAGGCTAAAGGAGACGGTGATGATGAGAGATGAGTGAAATGGTGGAATGAAGAAAGTGGGAGGAAACGGGAGAACCCCGAGGAAACCCACGAGCACGATGTTTGTCCTACACAAAGTTCACTTGGCGGGGGCTGGGATCGAACCCGGGACCCCAAGCACCAGAGGTGAACGCTCTACCACTGAGCCACCGCGCCCCCTATCTTCTTGGATATTATTCTGGACTTTATGTACGAATGATTTGTAATATTGATCAATCACACTTTCCAATTTCCTATGTAACTCAACAAAATTTTCTGTAATTGTAAAGTGAAATTTCTTTTCTTTTTCTATAAAATTGTTTCTCCTTTAAAAGCGTTATTATTTCTGGAGTAAACCAATATGGATAGGATCTTTTATTTTATATATATATATATATATATATATATATATATATATATATATATATATATATATATATATATATACAGATGGTGATCAGAAAAATGGAAACACCTGTAGTTGGCAACACGTCAGATGTATGGGTTGGCAGTTGTGTCGTGGCGCCCGCAGCGCCGGAACGCTGGTGGTGGTGTCTTAGGTCGGTCTCCACACTACGTCAGGCGCAGTGGAACAGCAGTGTCCAGTGGCTGCAGCAGACGGACGTAGTGTAAAATGAGAGACCTCTCAGAGTTTCAAAAAGGGCCAATTTTTGGTGCGCGGTTATGTGGAGTGAGTGTGACGGCAGTGGCTATTGCGTTAGGAGTGTCGCGTGGGACAGTGTCGAAGGTGATGACGGCCTACACAACACACGGGAAAACCACATCGGGGAAGCGGAACAGTGGGCAGAAGAAAATCATGAGTGACAGGTCACGCCGGGTATTAAAGCGCATTGTCACGCAGAACCATCGTGCCACTGCGGAGCAAGTGACGGAGGAACTCAATCAGCACCTCCCCCACCCTGTTTCGATAATCACAGTCCGCCGCGAATTATATGACATGAACTTACGGGATCGTGTTGCACGGGCCAAACCGCTCATCAGGGACCATAACGCTTTCGCACGCCGCACATGGTGCCACGACCATGCAACTTGGACCGTTGAGGACTGGAAACGTGTGATATGGTCGGATGAGTCATCCTTCACCCTATTCCCAACCACCGGCCGTGTTTATGTGTGGAGAACGCCCAAAGAAGCTTATGATCTGCAGTGTCTCCGCCCAACTGTGAAACATGGCGGCGGCTCGGTGAAGCTGTGGGCTTCCATATCATGGTTTTCATTGGGTCCTGTGGTCACACTTAGCGGACGAATCACTGCCAACGATTATGTCGCAATTTTAGGAGACCACTTGCATCCTATGGTCCGGATGTTGTTCCCGGACAATTACACCATCTTCCAGGATGATAATGCACCCATTCACACAGCTGGCGTTATTGCAGCGTGGTTTGAGGAACATCGGGATGAAGTTCAACACCTCCCCTGACCCGTCCAATCCCCAGATCTCAACATAATTGAATATCTGTGGTCCGTCTTGGAAACACGACTCCGGCGACGATTTCCACCTCCATCCTTTCTCACAGAACTGGCCGATGCCCTGCACGAGGAATGGTGTAAAATTCCACTTGCTACCATTCACGACTTCTATGCCTCCATCCCACGTCGCATCAAGGCTGTTCTGAAAGCGAAAGGTGGCCCGACACCATATTAATCTGGTAAGTTGCAATTTCGTTCAGGTGTTTCCATTTTCTGATCACCATCTGTATATATATTAACATTATTTTTGATGGCCTCATTCAATATTGTTAAAAGTAACATAGCGCATCATTTGGGTTTTCTTAGACACATATTTGTTCCCAATGCGCATTCTGTAAGTCTTTGTAGAAATTATAGAAATCAGCTTTACAATAATTATACACAGAAATAACATTACACTTAACATGTGGTATTTTAACAAAAATAGATATCTCAAGCAATAATGGTGATGTATGTCTTCTGTAACTAAAGAATAATCACTTCGATAGATATTATAGTTAAATAAATTTGTTAATAGTAAGTCAAGTGTTCTTCCAGTTTTATTTTTTATGTTATTTAACTCATTGTATATTAAACAAAGATAAAAAATAAATAGACCTGCACATATCTTATCTTCTTCCATGAGATTGTAGCTTGAATCTAATATTGGAGGTACGTTAAAATCCCCCGTTATTATTATATTGTTAGATTGAAAATGTAGAACATCCTCAAAACTGTTAAAATTATAGTACGTGTCAATTTTAGATTTTGGTGGAAAGTACATTGTAACTTTAATATATGAACTGATGCCTAATGTTACCTTAACACAAACAGTTTGCACATGTTCCACGGTTTTCTTAATTTCTTTTACTTGATATTTCTTGAACAATGAAATTAACGAATCGCCACCTATTCTTTTAGATCTATCTTGTCTAAAAATGTTTAAACTCACTGTCATATACATAGTTATTTAGCCAGGTTTCAGTTAATAACATCAAATCATAATTTGTAGTAAGAATGCTAGTAAAAATTTCATGTAATTTCGTATTTATACCTCTTACATTCTGGTAATAAATTGAAATACGATCATCGGCTCGGGGAAAAAAAGCTCGAACATCATGTATAGTTCTAAGGATATACACAACAGTATCACTTGCTCTTTTCCTTAATTTTATGTTACCTGATCAGTCAACCCATAAAAATTCAAAATTCTTTTCCCTTTTAATATTTCGGGCCTCACTAAACACTAGTTTTCTTTGTAACGAAAGACTCTGATTTACATAAATGGTACCACCAGAAGAAAACTCAATATCTGCACAATTCAAATTACATTTTATCTTCCTTTTCTGTAAAAATGTATCTTTGTCTACTCTTCTTACAAACTTTACAATTATGCCTACAGAATTTTGACCTTGGTATTTTTTTTATAAAAAATCTATGATATGCATCAATCATACTGTCTACAATGTTTATATCTAGTGCACGGCCTACATTTTTTTTTACAGTAGATAGAACGTCTATAAAGTTCTAGCGTATTACTCTACTATACCTAGGTATTAGTCCAAATCATCTAACTGTGTTTGAAGCTTGTCAGTTTGTTTCTGTAATTTTACATTTTCACTCTTAAGATTATCAATTGTTTCCATACACAATTGTAGGACTTTACTTTGGTTTTTCAGTAAGTTTGAATTGTCATCCAATTTTTCATGGCATAAATTCAAAGATTGACCTGTTTCTTCCTCAGTTAAGCATTTAAAAAGGGCACGAGAATGAACAATTGAGTCTATCTCAGTGAAAACTTAAATTTCTCCTCAAAATATCCTCCAAACCTAACCCAAAACAATAGATAAACTGCGATCGTCTTCAGTTTCCATAGTATCCACAGTAACCGTCTTCAGTTTCTATATAGGCCTAACCTCTTTGTTTCAAAGGATATAAAATAAAAATTATAAATCACAAGCTTTTGTGAGCTTAGCTTTTACTCCAGTCCCCTGTTTAACAGGAGCAACTGTTTAACATTTTTAAAAAAATCCCAGATATCTCTTCCCTTAATTTAATCTAGGCCCATATAATCTGTGATTTGCCTGTTTTTTAGACTAAGAAACCGTCCATTAGCAGTTTTGTTGATAATTGGTTATTCTTGGTTTTAATTCCTATTGGAAGTACACCCCATGTTAAAATGGACGTGCAAATTCCATTTTACATAAACTGGATGTTGGACAGAGATAATTCCTATTTGCTTAGTTGATTGGTAACGCCACTCTAAATAAATTTTGTGACTTCTTGAATACATATGGAGGCAACTGTACTACTGTTTTACAGCATGTGAACTAAATTTGGACAGCAGTTACAGAATACATAAAAGAGAAACATATAGATCAGTGGTTCCCAGTCTGAGGGCATGAACAGCAAGAAAGAGGTCGCAAGCTACTCACGTAAATAAAGTACATTAGCAATTACAAAAATATTACGATTATTGTAGTAAGTTAAATGCTGTACAAACAGAAAATAGTCTAACTACTAAATAAGAACTGTGGTTGCATTAAGAACACACACAGCTCTCTCGTTGCTATCTGATTAGTGTACGTGCCTTTGTTGCGGGAGATTTTCAACTAATTGCTGGTGGGAGCCTGTGGTTTGGACCCCACGTTAAGGCTACGTACCATATAGCCTTCCTGCTGAAAGACACTAACTTCAAAAAAATTACACAACCACCCATCCATTAAGAACAAAGCTGGCAAAAATAATACTGTACTATAATGGAGTGCAATAATCTTGCTGAAAATAAATAGGTCTACAAATTGACGAGAATTATTATTATTATTATTATTATTATTATTATTATTATTATTATTATTATTATTATTATTATTATTAATAATAATAATAATAATAATAATAATAATAATAATAATAATAATGAGAATTTGAGCATTCATTGCTACAAATGAAATAGCAAAAGGGGTCAGACCAACAAGTGGCAAGAAGGGAGAACAGGCATGAAGATGTAGGAAGGAGTGGTAGGTAAACAGAGTTGGAAACACTGTTATAGATTAATCAAACAAATACTCCTCTCTGCCTTTTACTTTTCCGTTTTACTTATATTCATGCCGGCCGTTTACCACAAAACGCACTTTTAATCTTTAAGCTAATATATAAAAAGTACGAAAGTTTTGTACAGTCAACAGCAAAAGTATATCTCCTTTCCCTGATTGCTATATCTCCATTAGGTCGGGTCTAGTACTTTCGCTAGTATTCCAATCGCCTAGACCGATGCAACCCAACTTACACCTAACATTTCAAACAGGATATGACAGCTGGTATGCCCATAAAGCACTGAAACAGATTTTTGTTGTGGAGTGACGCACGAATAAACTTTTCCAATTTAAGGTTTATCTCTATCGTTTGAAGCGTGTTGTCCAATAAGTACTGTATATCAATGATATTATAATTTGTTGTGTGTATAATGTATTATTTCACTACATACTGCATATAAGAAGAAAGAAAAAACACTATTGAAACATAAACTATAAAATAGTTGCAAGTATTTGAAAAAATCAATTCTGGAACAATTAAAGGATGTAATTTTGTAATCTTTGTCTCTATTCATGGATCTCCTCGAATTCTTGTCATACTTGTTATTGGAACATCTATTTACTTCTCGACAGAAGATCTTGCTTATCACATAGAGTATAGATTGAAATTGAGTTGGAATCATATTAAAAAGTTCTAACCCGGACCGCTTCATAGAGATCCAATGCATTAATCACTTACTTAAGGCGAACACTCACTTGATGTTACACAAAAACTGTTAGCTAGTTGAAAACCTTTCAGTTTTAGACAAGCCACTAAGGCTCTATAAAGATATGATCATTAGTTTAGATAGTTAATTTTCTTCATCAAATTTTATTCTTTAGGCAATTGTTATTGCAATTCTATCATTGTTTTATTGTAATTAATGATAATTCTGACTCTATAATTTCAAAGATTCATCCTCTTTTATGCCAGTATTGTGAGGTAAAAGAAAGTGAGACTTGTGCGAACAATACATTTATCCATTGCAAGAGATACAAGTTCTAATTATTCGCTGCCAACTCAATCGTACCTGATCGTAAACAAATCCTAGTGTGGAACAAAAAACCCACCTTAAAATTCTAGTAGTGTATGAAATAATCTAGTGGTTTGAGTGAATAGCTTGTTAATTAGGTATGTGTTCAAATCCTGAACTCCGTCAACTTTTTCTCCTTCCTAACCTATCCGGAGACATAGCTTTCTTTGAATAACTCTTTATCTATTCATTTCCTTTCATATTTGATTAGGAAATAATATTATATGAATTATAAATCTAAAATGGCATAGCTGAAAACAGGTTGTTAAGTATCCTAACTATTCTATTATTGTCCTCTCGAATGGGAGGTACCAGGATTCAATCCTTGGTGCAAGATCATCAGTTTCGGATTCGATGTGGAGTTGTGGTTTCACGTCTCAAATAGGTCCGCTGCTGAAATTGATGCTAAACTCGAATTGAGCAACTATTATGACTTTGTAATACAAAATCATTCCGCAATATTTTCTTAACAAATAGAATAATTAATTTATGTCTTATTATACATTTTAAAATGGCAAGATCGTAATTTTTGTAGAAATGAATGAAGAAATATTTAAGTTATTCTCCTTATTGTTACCATGTATATTCTAATGCAGGTTTCCGCGTGAAGAAGGTGTTTAACGCGAATTAAAACTCGAAATCTGTTTCGTATTGCACTTTAAAGTCTAAAGTCCACTCTTATATAAAAATAATGCTGGAAATAGTCATTAAATTCCATATGTGTAGACCTATACAAATATATGCATGTGTGTATATATACACAACTCATTCACGTTGGAAGAATATTTCATACTAACAACAGAGAAACTGGTCAGGAAAGTTACTGATGAAAATACTGTCTCCTTGTAAATTGCTTAATAACTGTTTTGGCTTTTCTTGAGTTAAACATTGAACCTACTGCTAAGCATATATTTTACACACATTTTCTGCTAAGTATATATTGGTTTTCGTAAATAAGATTTAGTTTGAAGATATAGAATTAGAAGAAACTCTTTTCTTAAAGTTTGAAAAAACGTGATATGGCCGGAAAACAGTAATCTATGGTAAAAGGTAAGAAGTTAATTCAGCGGAGTTGATGTGGTGTGAGTGATAGTGTTACACGCCAAACTCCAAGTAAGTTTCTTCCCATTCGGATCGAAGCCTTTTTTTTTTTTTTTACCTTTTTATTTTTCATAAAATAGTAGAATACGTGTTACACTTTGAAATTGATAAGAATAGAAACAATGTAATACGATAGAGATTGTTATTTTATTTTCTCCTTAAATGTGACAAGTTTGATACGAGGGCTATCCAGAAAGTAGATTACGTTTTGAAATAAAAAATCAACAAAGTATAGGAAACAAATTTTATTATATACAGATGAAAGCCACACACAAATACTACTTTTCGACATAGTCACCATTCAAATTAAGGCATTTATCGTAGCGATGTACGAGCTTGGAAATTCCTTCGTCGAAAAATTCGGCCGCCTGCGACTTCAACCACTTCGTTACCTCTTCTTGCAGCTGTTCGTCGTCATCAAAACGCTGCATAGCCAGCCACTTCTTCATTGCTGGGAATAGGTGGAAGTCGCTCGGTGCCAGGTCGGGACTGTACGGCGGATGAGGAAACAACTCCCACTGAAAAGATTCAAGAACTTCACGCGTGACATTTGCCGTGTGGGGCCGGGCGTTGTCGTGAATCAACAAGATCTTAGAGCTCAACATTCCTCTGCGCTTGTTTTGAATTGCTCTTCTGAGGTTTTGCAGAGTTTGGCAATACCTTTGAGCGTTTATTGTAGTGCCTCTTTCCAGGAAGTCCACCAAAATCACACCTTTTCTGTCCCAAAAAACAGTCGCCATCATCTTCCTTGCCGACATTGTTTGCATGCATTTATTGGGTTTTTGGGGAGAACCTGTGTGCCCCCACTGCATTAATTGCAATTTCGTTTCACAGTTCACGTGTTTCACCCATGTTTCGTCACCAGTAACGATGCGATCGAGTAAAGAGTCACCATCCTTATTGTAGGCGTCCAAAAAGTGCAACGCTGCAGCCATTCGCTGATTTTTGTGGTCCTCTGTCAAGATTTTTGGAATCCATCTTGCACAAAACTTGTGGTAACCAAGCTTTTCGCTGATGATTTCGTGCAACAAACTTCGCGAAATTTGTGGAAAACTCAAAGAAAGTTCCGTTATTGTGAACTTTCGATTTTCACGGACTTTAACATCGACTTTTTCGACAAGTTCGGCAGTCACTTTGCTGGGTCTCCCACTTCGATCTTCGTCGTGAACATTGGTTCGGCCATTTTTAAATCTTATGACCCACTGTCGCACTCCACCTTCAGTGATAATGTTGTCCCCATACACTTCACACAGCTGCCGATAGATTTCTATCGGTTTACAGTTTTTTGCTGTCAGAAACCTTATTACTGCACGCACCTCGCAGCTCGCGGGATTTTCAATTAACGCAGACATTTCAAACCGTCACAGTATCTTAACGGAGCACAGCACGAACCTCTCACTAGCACGGCTAGATGCCGACTGAGCTGCGCAACGCTCTGACCCCAAGATGGCCGCGCTATCCCCGCCCCTAGCGGACACAGACGAAAACGTAATCTACTTTCTGGATAGCCCTCGTAATTTAAGACAGTAGCGTAGCCAGGAAGAGACTCACCCGGATCAAACTGTCCCTTTATGCAGTGAAATTTAGGGATGCATTCGAGTCGAGTCGAGTCGAGATTTAAGCCTGTCTCGACTCGTCTCGAGAAAATGTTGTCTCGACTCGTGTCTCGACTCGAAAATATGTTTCTGTCTCGACTCGTGTCTCGACTCGACAGTCTCTGTCTCGACTCGACTCGAATTCGAGTCGAGACGTCTCGAAATTCGAGTCGAGACAAAATGTACGAGTTAAAATATATGCACACATCAGCCAGACCATCATGACTACCTACCTAATTGTCAGTATGTCGACTTTTGGCATGGATAAAAACGGCGACACGTCTTGGCATACACGCAATGATCCTTGATAGGTCGCTGGAGAGAGCTGGCACCACATATGCTCACTCAGGTCACCTAATTCCCGTAAATTCCGGGAAGGGGGGCGATGTGTTCTGACGTCACGTTCAATCACATCCCACAAGGGACATCACTCAAATGTACGGATCCAATTTCAATGAAACTTTTTTTGCTGATAGAAGGCATGTATGCATCATTACTTGTGATGACAAATTTTTGCCATGGTGCATGTTTTCTATTTTTTTAAATAACTTTTAAGAGTTGTGATGTTGTTATTAGAGATTACTACAGAAGTCCCTTACTACCCTTTGTAAACGGAGCGTCAATGAAGAAAAGTGAAGAAAAACCATGTGGATACATATAAGTTCTGGGGGAAGTCGTATGGTAGATATGACCTTGATGGCAGCCATCTTGAAATCCGCCATTTTGAATTAAGGTCAAGTTTTCAAAATGGGAATAGAGTAATATGATACATAATTTCGGGCTAGAATTTAATTAGAAAAATAATGGTGAGGTTAGTTTTAAGATACACCCATTTGGGGGAAAGTTACAGGCATATTAATTGTTTTTACTTACTGTGTGCGTAAGTCCCTTCTTACTTTCGTCTCAAGACCTGTAAATCGATCGCAACGGCAGAGCCCGGTTTCGCACTAGTGTTTAGAAATCTTTAAACTCACTTGAGGCAATATTTGTGGATTATTGTATTGTATTTTGCCTTTAATTAAATTTGAACCCACTTCATGATCTTGTGTAAAGTATCATTAAAAGAGAATTTCTGTTTTTATGGAGAACGTAAGCATAGCAATTATAAAAGGTGAGTAAGGTGCGTATGTATTTATAAGAAAGTTTATTTTACGAGTCTTTTGTGGTTCCGCCAACCTATTCTTTAGTTGTTTTTTTTTAAATACTCATATCTCATAAATAAAAGAGCTATTATAAAATCTCTTACCACTATTCTTTAATACTTATAAAATTTTATTTATTGTAAAAGCACTGGCGAAATATTTCTTATCGCCCACTAAAATTATGGTGGAGCTCCTTCGTGGCTAACGGTTAGTATACTTGCCTTTGGCGTGGGAAACCTGGGCTTGATTCCCGGTGGGAGTTCATGTGGTTCGGATTCCACGTTAATCAGTAGGTCCACGTCTCACATAGCCTCGCTGCTGAACGGGACGTTACATTGACTACATTATAAAATTGTAATTAGTGACGACTAAAATATCAGAAATTAAAGATTATTCTTTGGGTTTTGGAACATTTTGAAAAACGTGAAAAACTGGTACTGCACCGATACAACACACCTTTTGGATTTGTCATTGTGTAAAGTGATACAAACTAAAGAAGAATTACAACTTTATGAAATTGTATTAGGACTTATTTAGAAATAAACAACAAATAAGTGTAATAGTTCATATCCGTATCAAATACCAAGTTTATGATGAATCAACTACACAACGTAGGATCCAAAAACGCTCATTGCAATTTGTTCCATCCTTCAGTCGAACCAGGAACTGAAACATAAAGAGTGACATTTTCTTTTTAAAGATACTTTGTCCAGCTAAGTATTGTGAAGGTTTATGTCAATAGAAGGAATTGCATTCCATTATACAAGCGCAATTTCACAACTTTATGTACACATTACTAAATATCGAACACCCTTGTCCATATGATTAGCGTACGCGTCTTTGGTGCGGGAGACCTAGGTTCGATTTCCGATGGGAACTCCTATGGTTCTGAACCCACGTTAATTTGTAAGTTCACGTCTCATATAGCCTTGATGCTGAAAGGGACACTAAACTCTAATCTAATACTAAATACAAATATTTAAAGAAAAATGATGACGAACCAAGATGACGTGAATTTGGCTATCAAATCCATTTTGTGTTTTCAGTTATTTTCTAGTAGTATTTTTTCTAGGCATCCTTTCAAAAGACAGTGATGCAAATTTCGTAACTGCGAATTCCTGTTAGAAGCCATGAAATTATCCGATTAGATGCAAAATTTCCCGTCCACTAAAATAGATACCGTAAATTTACAATATCTAACAATAAATGATTTTGAAAGATATCGCTTTCGAGGGAAAAAATGAAGTGAAATCTTTGAGTTTTACGTCCCACGGTCATGCCGGTTAGGCTAAAGGAGAGGGGAGATGATGAGAAATTAGTGAAATCGTGGAATGAAGAAAGTGGGAGGAACGGAAGAACCCCGAGGAAACCCATGCACACGGTGTTTGTCCACTACAAAGTTCACTTGGTGCGAGCTGGGATCGAACCAGGGTCCCCAAGCACCAGAGGTGAACGATCTACCACTGAGCCACCGCGGCCCCGCTTTAGAGGGGCCATGACGTATAGTTGAACTCATTCTCGTAGTATGAAAGGCATTATTTATAATTATGCATGATAGGATCACAAACAAAATTTAAAAATATTATGTGCACTTTCTTTTAACAAACATTATATTGTCTTTTATGGTGTGGAAGGGAATGTTATGTTCGAAAAAAAAAAGTCCTTAACACGATTCTTGTTGCTACACACTGCATGTTCCTAGCCACAGAAAAGATGCAGCGATAGGTAGGCTATTTTTCAATTGCTTTACATTAGTTTGATGTTTCAAGTCTTTTGTGTGTTTCTGAAGTTCACTTTTACCACAAAAGAGATCAATATTGACATGTCTTACATTGCTTTGGTTCAATTCTCAACACGGACTGCAACTACCCGTTAAATTGTGCATCCGAAAGGCACTCTTTGTTAAACCTCGCTTATCACCGCTCATCTTAATAATATATATATAACTTCACCGCGAAGCAAATGTTGCATTTCTCTCTTTCATCCTAACACAAAACAAAACTAACCACAGCTGTGACACGAAGGAGCTATTTCGAAAAGAAACAAGCTGTGCTTCATAGAGATGTGTACCAAATGATAGAAGTATAAAGTATTGTTTTCTTTCCTGTTTATTGATATCAGTTGGTGTTCTTAATGAGTTTACTCATTAGTTTAGAAATAGTATATATGGAATTTGGACATATGTTGTACGTATTTTCCTGAGAAATTGATGAGACCAGAAAAATTATAAGGACAGATGGAATAGGTTTAAGCGCATCTACGTGACTTTATCAAATATTTATTCTCCATAATGGTACCACGCGGAAAACTTGGTATACTATAATCTTTGCCTCCCTCTGTTAGCTGTTTCGTATCATATATATTGGATGGTTTTGATATTTCTTCTGATCATTAAAATATAGCAATGGTACCTGTGTGCGTGCAGAAATGCAAAAGCACAAGATAACTTCCTATTTGTTTTGGAAACAACAACACCCATTTCACGTGTGCGAGAGAAAGTGAGCACAGCGAGATCGGGTGTTTATGTTTACTCACGGTCAGTTCGCAGCAGGAGTCCATGGTAAAAGATTTGGCTAACTATCTCTTCATATTGACGTGAAAACACTCGCAAAACCCTACAAATACAAAAGAATGCGCTTCAAAGAAAGTTTAGACACAGATGTTTCAATTTTCTCTTAGCATCTTTCTTCAGCAAAAGAGTCGGTTCATTGTATTCGAAAAAGGGAAGGGAGAAAGGGTGAATTTATATTTTATGGGGGGGGGGTAACATTGTAAGTAGTATAAACAATACATACCGCTTCTGACTCGACCCTCATCCTACCTCAAGTTGTAAAGTAGAAACTACTAGAAAGGGACAGAAGTATTCAACATGACTGCGACTTGAGTTTCAGTTCACAATACTAAAACCAGTGAGCAAGTAAACAGTCTTTTGTAGGATCGTGTTTTACTTCTTGAATTTATTTTTGAACATTTCTGTGAATTCAACAACAGAACGCAGTAGAAATACGGACTAGTTTTTACTTCAACCATTACTTTCGCTCCAACCCAGGGATGCCACATTTATGATTTCGTATAATACTAGATTTAGTGATTTTACTATTGAACTAGTGATCTAGTACGTACTTTGGGTAAATAGGCACATTCTAGTGATTTTTTTGCATTTTTTTCTGATGCAGACAAATGACAAGGAAATGGTTCTTAAAATAAAAGGAAGAAGTATATTGCAGTTCAAAACAAATGTAGAAACTTTAAATTATTTTTTTTCTCTCTTTGACTGAGTGAAACCCCTACTGTGTAACGACCTTAGGTAAACAACGGCTATCTTTGGTCCGCTACCTCCTTTTGTTAGCCGACATGAGATGTGTTACTTTTTTTTTAAGAAAGTGAAGAAATAATTATCCAGTACATTTACGTTTTGTCAGGCACACAGGCGCAGTCTGTACTTGTTTCCTAACGAATTTTAGCAACATAACATAAATGAAACATGTGTACCAGAAAATAGAGGCAGTACAAACGGTCATTTTCATCTGTGACACATTTGATGAGAAATATAGTTAGATGTCACGTGCAAGCACTCTAAACATGTCCTATCCTTTAATTCTATTCGTATGTTTATGTAGGTGAGACTGAGAAATCAAGAAACAATAATAACTGGTTTTCTTCCAGGGCAAAAATCTAAATGTGAAGGGGTGTTACACTGGGACTTTAATTGCGTCCTTTGTACAAGATTGACAAGTAATCGCAATTTTACAAGATTAACAAGTAATCGCAATTTTTTAATTTATTAGTTCTTGGGGAGAGGAAGATGGAAGCGAACCCTCGTAAGGACCTCTGCAAGAAAACATGAATACTATCCGCCACTGTTTGTTACATTACACAAAATAGTTATATATATACAGGGGCGGATCCAGGATATGATCAAGGGAGGGGCTAAACCATATTTTTCCGTTTTATCCAGTGTAAAGCAGGACTGAAGTCCATTTTATCCAGTGTATACCCGAGCGTCAAGGGGGGGGCTATAGCCCCTATAGCCCCCCTTAGATCCGCCACTGTATATATATATATATATATATATATATATATATATATATATATATATATATATATATATATATATATAATATTGAGTTTTAGTCAGGGTTTTCATTCTGCAGGAGAGGGGAGGATAGTAATACCTTGCGAACATTTTCTATTCTCAGTGTTGCAAATGATAGCATTTCCTTCATTATAGCTTGGCCAAGCTAGTTGCATTATATATAAGGATTAAGTTAGCCTAAAAAGCTTAAATTTTTATGGCAGTTTTACTCTGTAGCCATGTTTCTCATTTTCGGTCTACGGGACTCTGTGTTCGGAAATTTTCGATGGCTTCCAAGTCGGAAAATAAGTGTATCAAAGGCATATATATTATATGTATGGTTATATGAGGCATGGATCTACAGTTTAAAGTGGAATACCGGTAACAACTTCATGAGCTTCCACCGTAAATCGAACCAGAGTCTCCCGCGATCAAGGTGTATGTGTTAACCATACAGCCACGAGGAAATTCACATAAGCACACACACATATATATTGTTGAGTTGATTTTGACTTTACCGTCTCTTTCAGCAGCGAGGATATATGAAGTGTAGACCTACTGATTAACGTGGAATCCGAACTACATGAGCTCGCGCCGGGAATTGAACCCGAGTCTTCCACGACAAAGACGCGTACACTAGCCACGGAGTTCACACACACACACACACACAGAATCAGAGTCCTCACACACCAAGGGTAAAAGCTGTGCCACTGAGTCACAGCAGCCACGAGGCTAGGTCGAGTACACTTTACGTTCATAGTTTCTTAGTACATAAATGTTACGATTATGAAATAGATTTTCCTTAATGAGCTGCATATAAACAAAAGCTTTCGAAATGTATTAAACAATTAGCTCGATTTGAGTGTGAACTTAAAGTTATATCAGAGTGTAAATACGGATACGCACCAAAGCTCGAAAACTTAATACACTATTTCTCCTATATAGTCAGCATGTACCAAGCAATCGTTCAGCTTTCATTTGAGAGGATGGAAATCGAAGGCTCCTGAACACCTATGTTACTAATGTGCGGAATGATTTATCTTACAGTGAACTGCTTCGATGCCAAGTGGCCTAACTCCAAAATTGAAATTTTCCAGGAGTGAAAAGTTCAATATCTCATGAACAATTCATATTTCTTTTATGTTGGGAACCAAAACCATAAATACTGTATGTAGTTCATTGTTTTATAATTTAGTGTTTACAAAAATCCTTTAAAAAAATACCTATTCACAGAAGTGAAAGGTACTTATCTGTACTAGTTCTTGGCATCCAAGCAGTCCATTTACTGTAATACTAGCTTAATATACCCATTCTTAGCATGGGGGCTGTATTTGGAAGCCAACACCTGTGGAAGTATCACCATTCATTTCAGCGACCGCGAAAACTATGCATTTGACACTAGTATCAATCAATATGGGCAATTTATACATGTCTCGGTATTCCTCACCCGCTGACACCCGGCCCGCGTACAGTGGTAGCTGAATTTGCAAGTCATCACTGATGGAAGTGTCACCATTGATCTCAGCGACCGTGAAAACTATGGATTTGACACTAATGTCGATCAATTTGGATTACTTTTACTACATGTCTCGGTAAACGCGCCCCTGAGACCCCCCTGGTTACAATTTTGACAAAAACGCTTTGCCTTAGACTGGGACCTGGACCAAGGTATCCGTGACCAAAATTTGGTAACTCTCGGTCAAATTGTCTGGTCCTCAGGTCGGTCCCAGTAAACGTCCCCTCCAAGACCCCCCTGGTTCGAAATTTAAAAATAAACGCTTCGTCTTGATCTGGGGCCTGGACCAAGGTACCCGTGACCAAATTTTGGGAACTCTCGGTCCACTCGTCTGGTCCCCAGGTCGCACACAAACAGACAGACAAACTCACAAACAAACTCTTTATTTTATTTATATTAGATAAGATATACTATGTAAAATAGTCTCGTATCACAATATGTGATGTACAACAAATGTTTCATTATATATTATCCGTAGCTCTTGATATGCTGCAACATATTAAAGCCTCAAAATAGTTGGGCAAGCGAATAATCCAGAAGTTAAGTAACCCTATTGCGTTCATGGGAACAAAAACAATAATTATAACTATGCTAAATTACTATAAACTATCAACTGCTCATTCAGAGAATTTATGAAGTTCACTTTATCGCAATAGTTTTATACAAACTAGATTTAAACTACGGATAATAGTTTTATACAAACTAGATAATCAATCATTATTATTATCATTATATTTGCAGTACAACCAAATACAACAACATTAACTATTAGTTCTAATTAACTGAATTGAGCTGAAAATTAAATCTTGATCTTTAAAGATTAATTATTAATTTTATGCGTTCTGTACCTTTCTGAAGGAATAAAAGCTGGAATTGGTTTCAAGGCTGTTTCTGAGTGAATACTTTCTTCAAAATAATATTAAAAATTATAGAAAAATTTTCGAGACATTCGAGTCGAGTCGAGATTTTTAAGAGCCGTCTCGACTCGACTCGTGTCTCGACTCGAAAATTCGAGTCGAGAAATACGTTTGTCTCGACTCGTCTCGAATTTTACAAAGTGTGTCTCGACTCGAATCTCGACTCGAATTCGAGTCGAGTCGAGTCGAGATTCGAGACATGTCTCGACTCGAGCGCATCCCTAGTGAAATTGAAAGTGGATTTTGCTTACATGGAGTATATTTCATTTGTGATTCCAATGTTACAACTTTTTTAGCTCCCCGACGTCAGCATATGTGAGGTTATAGTTTCACTTGAGATGTATATGTGTGTTTGTGTGTTATTTTATTTCTCAGTAACTACTTTCCGAATCTGAACATTTAGTGGACAAGTAGCCCATTGTCCAAGCAATGAGGATCACTATATTTGGTGACCGAGCTCGTCCAGAGACAAGTTTCGCTCGACAGTAGAGAAAATTTGAAAGTGAGTTCCACATTTTTGCAACCCTGAAGCTTCTCAGTTCAATTTACCAACTATGTTCCTCTTATTATAGTTTATCACGAAAAAAGCATCGTAAAGTCATGTTAAAATAAATAATTAAAAAAAAGAAACATATCCTAGAAACTCTATCTTTAACCTTACATAAGCTTAGATATATATGCAATGTTCTTAATCTTTTCGATTACTTTCTCTGTGGTGTATATACCAAAATATACCAACTGCAGTTGCGAATAGAACGCATTAAACAAGAAAACAGATGTTTAAATTTAATATATATTACAGAGTTCTGCCTAGCTGAATTGTTAACGCGCACGACTTCAGCACCTAAGGCCGTATTTATAAATGCCAACAATAGAATTAATGTGCATGATTCAATATAAAATTATACTGTATGTCCGAAGAAAAATTTAAAAAGGAATTAATTACAAGAGTGCTTGATTATCTGAATACTAAAAAAATTCAAAGTAGAAAAATTCAATTTTGTTCTATAAATGAAGACACCTGCTGAGATGTTATCTTCCAAATAAATTTATGTGATTTATTACTATTTTTACAAAAGCTGACGCATTTACATTGTAAAATGAAAATAAGGAAAATGTATTTTCCTCCTGAATAGGAAGATAACAGATATAATAATAATAATAAATAAGATGAATAATAGAATATTAGATTTGAAACACTATTTTTCTCTTCTTCATTTGCCGTTCGTTTCGAGAAAAAATATTTATTTTTATGCTACTGAGAAAATAGGGTAGAATGGAGTCAAATGGATCGGAGAGAAATATGAACAATACATACTACCGTTCGTCATTTATTTCACACAAACTGTTATTTCAGAAAAAAATCTTTTTCTATACGTACTACCTAGATATTCTTTTATTTATTCTTTAAATTTCCGTAATGATTTTGCTTTTAGTACAGGCATACAAAGTTCTCCCCCCCCCACACACACACTTCTTTTCACGAATTTCTTCCTTTCGTACTTACATTTTTGTTAACAAAAATATGGTTTCTCTTTGTAGTAAAATTCGCCTTCAATTAGTTATAATGTGATTTGGAGTCTTTGTGTTCCAGCTCATTATGCTTTTATGCGGGACTCTAGTACCTATTCCTCACCTCCACCCCCACCTGCTCCCCCGTTTCCCTTCATGTTCTAACAAGCACAAGCAATAGGACCAAAAAGAAAACAAAGATTGTTCTGTATAAAAGAAAGTCCCTCCAACGTCGTTAAAACTTGATGCTGTCGCGTGAAAATTGTATATTGCTCTGAAAAGGAAACAGAAGAGGGTTGGAATAATAGGAAAATATGAATTAAGATTTACACTTTTATTAGAAAAAGAAAGAAAAAATAGGAATTTCTTTCTAAAGGTCTAATATTGTTATAAGTTTTTCAGTAAGTGTGTGTGTATAATAGGAAAAAATAATTCCTGTGTAAAATGAGGAAGAATACTAGATGTTTTTCATTATTATTTTCTAAAGTAGATTATTGGTTACTTGATGCTTACACACGCTTCTATGATAACAAGGTGGACGATTCATTAGTATGCTTAAGTAGTCGATTGTCATTGGACGCGTGCTTCTTTGAATGCTTTATATAGGCCTTCGAAGTCCCTTAAAATCTATGGACCTATAATTAATTGAGAATTCGAAAATGAAATGAAATGAAATTTCTAGTTCGAATTCTCACGGTTATGCTCTATATGCTAAACTAGTCGAGTGATCTAGCCCGGGGCCGGGGGAATAGGCCCCTAGTTTTCTGAGTGACAAAAATGATTTAAGCTATCATTTATCCGAAAAGTAAGTACCGTTTTGAAAAAAAAAAATAGTAAAACAGGTTTGTTGAAGCCAAATTTATTTTTAGATGAAAGAGCACACCTTAACCTATTGTACGACATAGTTTCCACCAAGGTTCAAACATTTGTCATAGCGGTTGACAAATTTACCCAAATCTTCCTCAACGAAACATCCCACAATTGTCCGACAAATACGCACTGCGGAACGATACTGTGAGACTCTGAGAAAACTTCGGCGTGCAATCCAAAACAATTTAGAGGAATGTTCCGTAAAGGAGTTGCGTTGCTCCATGACAATGCTCGTCCCCATACTGTTTGTACCACCGAAATGTTAATCCGAAGAAATGTTAATAGAATTGAAATACCGGAAGAAAAACATTTTTTTAATCAGACAGAATTGGGCTCGAATAGCATTTGGGATGTAAGACAGGAAACATACCCTGCACAGAATTAAGTTACTTTGAATTTTGATTCACTTCGTATGCTACCTAATTCCAGTCCTTTGTTTCTTGACAGCAATACAAGTTCAACACTTAAATGAAGTTTCATATAGTTATATTGAAAGCAAGCTACAAGTGTAGACAACTTGCAGAATAACAAGAATGATTACAGAATCTGACAGTTTCCCATACACACGATTTTGAAGTATTCACGCACCTCTAACGGTCCACCACAACTGTGTTATGTGTGACGATCAGCACGCATTGAGGGATCTTGTTCGGTATATATGATGTTTTGCCTTCAGGTAAATCATAGGAATTGCATAGATGGTCACGAGGATTTTTCTTATCTCAGTCGTGAACAGCAAGAAAGAAAGAAAGAAAGAAAAAAAAAACGTGGTACATGGCACTTGTTTCACGAAGAGGAGGGAATAAAATATTTATCCCTTGGCATTTAGTGTTTGAAAACCTAAATAATGTTTCAGAATATTTATTTTTTAATTCCCATAAAGGAATCAAGGAAATTGTGTAATACTCATTCCGGAAAGATATAGTTGCATATAGAGCATAAAACATAAATGAAGAGTCCAGGGATAAAAGGGGGATGTCCTTTTGATCAAAATTTAGACTTTCATGCCATCTTGTAGAGCACGCTCAGTAGTTTCATTCAATATATCAAAAAGGGGGGAGGTTTACGGTTAGCCTGCTATAGCCTTTTAAAAAATCCTTGTAAAATGGAGGAAGGGGTATCGTCATCACTTACAGTGGAAAATGGGGGGTATGTTCACTTTTGGACAAAATTTAGATTTTCATACCACCTTGTTCCGTCACAGATTTGGATGCAATATAATTATATTCAATGAATTATTGCATACTAAGCGAGTTAAAAAATATATCACTCTTGCCCCAGAACCTGATCTTTGACATTCTAATGTCGTCAAACTTGCTTAAACAACTGCACCTTTCCGTAAGCAATATCAGATAGTCGTTTTACGACATTGACTATCAGGTCCAGAAAATCAATGAACCCTGTACCCCAGTTGTTCTCCTTGCCTTACTCTCCTATACTTGATACTGATTCTAGGATAAAAGTACATTTCCAAAATTTTCGTTGTACAATAAAGTGTTAGGTTTAATTGGTTGAGAACAGTTTGAATAGGATGCTATGATCAACACGATATTTATTGGTGTGATTTACAAGATCTTTTCCTTTATTTTAAAGGGAAGTTGCCTATCTTGGAAGAAAAATGGCAGGATATGTTAGCTTTGAAGGTCTTATGCAGCCCAGATGCTCACATCTTCAATACGGAACTCCCAAAGAAGTAATTAACGGAGTAAAAGAGAATAAAAACGACAAAGGAAGAAAACAATCTATTTTCAATAATATTGTTTATAATTTAGAAAAACAATCGCCTCTTTTTTCCATTATTTTGCCTGCAATAAACCCCTTTTTCCACAGTACAAACTAACCTCATGTCTTTTTCTTTTTGTATTCTTTTCCTTATTTCATTTCATTTCATTTCATTTATTTGCCTGCTTCATTAGCTTACAAAGCATGAGAAATTCTCATGTAAGTGTTACAGTTGTCAGAAAGAAAAGAAAGAAAAAAAAACATACAATATTGTCAAGTACCAGAGGTATACATCATGCATATTTCCAAAACCACATAATAGGATATATTAAGTATAAAAACATGACAATTTACATCTAATTAGGTAACTGTTTGTACCACACCATGCATGTACTCACGGGTAAGCATCTGTTACCAATTCTTCAGTTAATGAGTCATTTAAATATTCTTTAATTGTATAATAGCACTTTTCAGTGAATAGATTATATAAAGTCTTACTAAGAAGGGAAACATTGGTCATATTTTTCAAGTACAGAGGAAGTTTATTATACAATCTGACACAATGCATGTACACGGTTTTGCTTATATTAGCATATTTTTGATGCATCACAAATATGTCACTACCTTGTCTTGTATTATGGCAATGAACATTTTTGTTAAAGATAAAAAGATGCTTGTTTTTCACAGTAAAAAGAATAGATTTATAAATATATAAACTGGGGAGTGTTAAAATTTTTGCTTCTATGAAAACCTTTTTATATGTCGATTTTGTGGGTAATCCAAAAATTATTCTAATCGCTTTCTTTTGCAATCGGAAAGTGCTTAAACTATTTTCAGCAGATCCCCAGTGTATTATGCCGAAGTTAATTAATGAATTAAATTGGCATAGTAAAAGCTAAGAAGTGCTTCTCTCGACACAGTACCTTGAAGTTTGTATAAGGCAAAACACACGCTACTTAGTTTCTTGTTTAAAGTGGAGATATGAGCAGACCATGAAAGATCATCACTTATGATTACACCTAAAAGCTTTGTTATGCAAGAATAGTGGAGTAAGTTAGAAGATATTTTTATTCTAGGTGATATATGCGGTTTTCCTGGAAAATGTAAGAGGATCGATTTATCATGATTTATAATTAATCTATTCGCTGTTAACCATTTTACTAATTTCTCCGTAAAAATGTCAATTTCCTCTCAACTTCTTCTATTGATTTTCCTGATATTATCATACTGATGTCATCAGCATATAGAATACATTTTGCTGGATGCATAAATTCTAACAAGTCATTTATATATATCAGGAAGAGAATAGGACCCAAAATGGAACCTTGAGGAACACCTCTGATTACAGTTGATAAAGACGAACAAGTTGTTTGAAACCCATCTGCAGCTAATTTTGATATTTGTACCGCTTGTTGCCTACTGGATAAATAAGAGAGAAACCAGCTGTGAGCTACTCCTCTAATACCATAAGCATACAACTTGCTTAAAAGAATAGCATGATCAATTGTATCAAAAGCTTTGGATAAGTCGATGAATAGGCCAACAACATATTTACTGTTTTTTAATTCAAGAGCTATATTGGACAAGTAATCAAACAAGGCTGTTTCAATACTTTTCTTATTTTGAAAGCCATGCTGTGATGGTGATAGTAAGTTACATGACTTCAAAAAATTGCAGAGTCGTGACTTTATCACATATTCAAAAATTTTTGAAAACGTGGAAAGAATGGAGACTGGGCGATAATTTCTTATATCATGCATACTCCCCTTTTTATGGAGAGGAATTACTTTTGCCACTTTTAACACTGATGGAAAATATCCTTTCTCAAGAGCTAGTTTTACTAAATAACAGAGATGATTTACAATGAAAGGAAAACAAAATTTAATAACAGTCACTGGAACTTCATCAAAACCTGAAGATTCCGAATTAGACATCCTACTCAATATTTTCCATAACTCCTCTACTGTTGCTGGAATTTAAAAAATCGTATGTGAATGCATTGGAAATTTCATCGAGTCGTCATAACTCGCTTGTATGGGGTCAGGTAATGGTACACTATCTAGAAAATAATCATTGAAGACATCTGCAATCCGCTTAGGTTCTTTAATAATTTCGTCACCAACTTTAACATACTCAAAGTCGCTCTTTTTGTTGTTTGTTCCACCATTTAAGATTTTCCACATGGTTTTAGCTTTATTAGTAGAATTAAGTATTGTGGAGGTATTTGATAGTAAGTTAGCTGTTTTAATTACTCTTCTGTATATTTTCTTGTACTTAAAAATATAATTTCGAAACCTGTGAGGAAGTGATGTATTTATTTTGAGTAATCTATTATATCTAAATAGGTTACTTTTAGAAATTTTAATTCCTTTAGTTAACCATGATTTAGTGGACGACGTCCGGATTTTACGAATAACTTTTGGAAACGCCATATTGAAGTAATGTAAGAAAGTTTCAAAGAAGTATTTAAACTTACATTCAGTGTTACACGTATTATATAGACTATGCCATTCCAAGACACGTGAGAAAGCAAGAAATTTAGATATTCCATATATGACTGGAGAAAATTCTTTTTGTAACTGTGTATACTTTAGACTTAAGAACAGTGGTATTGTTTAAAGTGATTTTTAAAATAATCGCATCATGATCAGAGAAACCGGGATCAAATACTTCAAGGTTATAGGCAAATTGGTTTTTACTAACGATGAACTGATCTAGCGCACTTTTATTTTGACGTGTCGGTACATCCACTAGCGCTTGGAGATTGTACACATTCAGCAGATCTCGTAGATCGGATTTCTTTTTTGCTTCCACTATCCAATTTACATTAATATCACCACAGATGATCATTTTTTCAAAGTCTTTTCGTATGAAGTCCAAAAGACTTTCGAGTTTCTGTAAGAAAACAGTAAATATGCCGGATGGCGACCTATAAATGCATATAATACAAATGTTAACACTTGGTAATTTAATGACTACAGCTTCAAAGTCAAATTCACAGGTTAATTTTGTAATATCTATTTCAGAAGCTTTTAGACTATTGTGAACAAAAATGCATACACCTCTACGTTCGTGTGAAACACGAGAGAATTTAGTGATAAGATTAAAGTTTTCAAAATTGACCTCCTTAATAAGTGTATCATTTAGCCAATGTTCACCAAGACAAATAACCTTACATTCTTTCAAATCATCAGCTAAAAGTACATGAAAGTATTCGAGTTTATTCTGGATCCCTTGTACATTCTGATGAAAAATACTTACTGTATTAGCTATCTTGAGTTCGGATTTTTCATCTGGTGTGCTAAAAAGTTACATTTTTCACGTTATTTTGTCTTGCTGCAAACGATACTGTATTATCATTGCTAAGACCTGTACGGGAGAAAGTAAGAGGAATGGGATCCCTGTTCCTGTTCTGAGCCTTAATCATATTACTTAAATTTTCACATACATGACGCTTTCCTAGATTATTCAAATGTAAACCATGATGGGTGTGAAATTCTCGTGGAAGACTACTTACATCTAATAACTGTACATTTTTAAATCGACTACAAACTTTACTAATGATGCTACTTGTTTTATGTACTTCTGAGTTAACACAAGAACTCTTCGATAGATCATGCGGGTGTGGTAGATAAACTACTATTACATTGGTATGAGTAAGAGTGCTGAGTGTAGTCTTCAAAACACGGACAGCATCTTCAGACTCATTTTTTGACACATCATTAGTGCCTCCTATAAGTACAACAGTATCAGTATCTGAGAATGATTTCTGGTCCACACATGAATTTACAACGTTATTTAGTTTTGCACCAGGCTTCACAATACCTACTACGTTCATATCATCACGCTCCTGCATTAATCTGGAAGCAAGACCACGACCGTGACTATCTCCTACAATGAACACCTTCCCTTGCACTTTTTTTACCCGATTTACTGAAATTGAGTTTTCATTTTCAACGCCAAAACATGACTTACTGCTTGAATTCTGTAACGGAAATCTTGGGCGACCCTGCTGGTTTAAACGATCTACACGTCGCATTTGAATAGGCCTATTTCCTAGGCTAACTTGCTTTACACTATCACACTGGCCACTTAACTCACTGAATCTGTTTTTTGTTTTAACATTATAATCGTATTGTAGACCTGATACTTTATTTCCCAGTAGTTTACCCTTAGTATTTGAGTTGCACACAGTGTAGTGTCTTTCTGCAGCTTTGACACTCCATTGGCAATTTGCTCTTGCACTTACGTTGTGGACAGGGCTACAAATGGTTTTCGGAGGGCTAGTATTTCCACTATATTGTGATTTCCAACTGGAAAAAGATGGTATCTTCGCGCTGTTATTAGGTTCACTAGTAGCATTTGGAACTTCGGCCGTAATCCTTACGATGTCGCTCCAGGTCTTTCTATTTTGCCTTGTACTAAACGATTCTTGACCCAATTGTTGAAATTGATCTTGGCGTTGCAGTTGCTGGATATCTTGCGCTAAGAGTTCGACAACTTTACGTAATGAATGTAGTTCCTCATGAAGATTTGAAACAACCTCGGCTGAAATTGATATCTCACTAAGTTGATTGTCATTTGTTTTTTCACAGCTACTACACGACATGCAAGACCAGCTTAAAATATTGGAATTTTTGTCAACTGCACTGCGCTTGCCAAAATGAAAGAACTCCTTGCATCTTTCACACTTTATGCCGTTTTTCAATACTCTTTTACATTTCCCACATTTAGTATTAACTGTAAAATTACCTGACATATGGAACCCATTTATACTGTCCAACACACTGTCCGCCATTACGTTGAGTATAAGATTTTGCAGGCTGGTTTCCAATATAATAACGAACGTGTAAAGCAAATTTGAAGCATTTTCCACGATTAGTTTAGGAAATAAACTGTTTTGAATTTTTAAAATAATTTCCTGAAAAATTAGTAAAGATGGTCATCCCCCCTTTTCTCCCGTACTCTTCAAATGTTCTTTTCGTTCTACGCGTGGATACTTCGTGTCATCATTCTAGAATTAGCTTTGAGCAAAACAAGTTTCAAATTGAAAAGAAAACTTTTTTCTTACATTTTTAGACTAATAGCATGTCCACATTGCATGATTTTCTTTCTCTGGTATCACTCTTGTGCTGGGAACATTCTTTAGTGAATACTATCCAATTGCATTCCCCACATATTTTAATTTTTCCTGCAAACAAAATTATCTGAAAGAAAACTTATTTGTGTTTCCGAATTTGCTTTTCACTACTCATGACAAGGGCACTGATGAAACTTAGTTATGGGTATATATGGGTGCCCACAAGCGAGTTTTAGAGCATTGTAGGCCCCATGGATATTTGTTGGGGGAGGAGGCATAATTTTCCAATTGTAAATACTACTATCGAATTTCAAGGGTATCATAATGACCCCTTTAAGAACGCTAATGTGAAGGAGATTTCACCATAAATAACAATTTAATAATTAATTGTTAGAGAAAAGAATACATTCAATTTCGGAGGTGCACTGGTGGAGCGCTCACCTCTAGTGAGTGAAATCCTTGATTTGATTTTAAATCATGCCAATGAGTTTTGTGGTGGACAAACACCATGTGCATTGATTTTTTGATGTTTTGCCATTTCTCTCCACTTTCTTTATTCCTCCATTTCATTCATTACCATCACTTCCACCTCCGTAAGTCTAAGCGTATCGTGCGACGTTAAACTAAAAAAGTGTTATTTTTTGATCGAAAGGACAAAATTGTGGTGAGAGGCGTAAGCGATCATAACTTGATTTTGTTTAAAGAGAAGGAGGCATATGATACCAAGTGAAGTAGTCTTCTTTGTTTTTTGTGAAGGAGGAAGTATGGTAAATTTTGGGGGATTGGGCCAAAGCACTTTGGGGAGATATGTAAATTTATTATAACAAGTAATAATACAATTGTAAACTATTGCTTTCGAGTTATTTTGCTTGTTTCCTTTCCTTCAAGAACAAATTCGAGTACCACTCTCTCTCTCTCTCTCTCTCTCTCTCTCTCTCTCCATATATATATATATATATATATATATATATATATATATATATATATATATATATATATATATATATATCTGAAAACATTAAGCTTAGTATCTAAACTATGATTGTTTTTCAGCAAGAACTGTATTCGTTTGGAACAGCTGTCTGCTTGCAGACCTCGCATGAAAACAGCAGGTCTTCATGTTATGAAGTTAAGGGTCTTCACTACAGCGAAATTAAACTACCGCTAATTTTAGAGTTTTTCTGCAATATCTTCAAAACAAATAAAAATATTCAAAAAGCAGAAACGTAGTGAACTAGACAATACGATTTTGCATATGATGCCGTTATCACAACTCACCTACCTGTTTTCGATTTGGAACTGAAGATAGATTTAGCATTTTCTGCGGGTTCTGTAAATAGCGGTATACCAAAAACAGATAGGTGAGTTGTGATAACGGCATCACATTCAAAATCTTATTGTCTAGTTCACTACGTTTCTGCTTTTCCAACATTTTTATTTGTTTTGAAGATATTGCAGAAAAATTCTAAAATTAGCAGTAGTTTAATTTCGCTGTATTGAAGACCCTTAAATCGCATGATCAGGGTTGGGAATATTTTCCCTCTCTCCTGTGACTTAAGACGCATAATTCTTTCTTTCGTGACCACTTACTAGTTGTACATATTTCTCAGAAACCTCCTTCTCTCTCTCATTCATCGCCATAGTACCTGTCTGGGTACTCTGCCGTACACCTTAACCACGTCTATTCCAAGTCTATATATGTAACAAAGATGGTAGGCTATTTGTCTCTTATAACTAGAGGAAGAATAATTGCATATGGTGCATATGGGAGGCTGGAAAGCCTAAAAAGCAAATAGCTCGAGCCATGAACCTGGATATTAAAACAGTAAGATTTTGAATTGAACGATTCGAAGCAGAAGGGAAACAGGGATTACAAACTGAAGCGAAACTCAGTAGATCGCAAGTGACAACAGGAACAGAAGACGAAAATGTTTTGATTAACGCAGCAAACCCATTCGCTGCTGCAACAAACATGAAAACAACTTTGTCTGGAATGCAGTGCAGAGACATCTAACTGTACTCATATTATTTATTCTGCTTTGCAGATCAAACTAACAGATGCACATATATATGCTCGCTTAGAGTTCGCAAGGACGCACATCAAGAAGTCACAAGACTTTTGGAACCATATAATCGGGAGTGTCTTTTTAATACGAAGAAAGAAATCTGTTAAAACGTTCTACGATAGGTTGTTTTGCGAAGACACATGCTCAAAAGGGAGGACTAAAAATTTTTTTAAAAATCGCAAAATATAATCTCTCTATGACTTTACGGTTCCCAAGATATGGCTCCTTAAATCTCCCAAAATCCGAACTTTTTTGGCCAATATCTCGGGAATGGTAAGAATGAGGCGAAAATTCCATCACTTTTTCAGATAGTATTTGACACTCTATCGAATGGAGGGCTCAAAATTGAAAAATTCACAAAATATCATCTCTCTATAACTTACGGTTCCCGACATTATGGCTCCTTTAAAATCTTCCTAAATCCGTATCTTTTGTAGCTAATATATAGGGAACGGTATCCAGTTGGCCAGTGACCACCGATTACTATTTGGTACCAAAATGTTCACCATCCTCTTAGATATTGATCAACATCAATGTCATCTCTCTATGACTTACGGGTCCCGAGATATGTCTCCTTAAATCTCCCGAAATCGGATTTTTTTTTTTTTTTTTTTGCCAAGTGAAAAATTCGCTAATGACAAACACACACACACACAGAGAGAGAGAGAGAGAGAGAGAGAGAGAGAGAGAGAGAGAGAAACAGACAGACAGAGAGAGACAGACAGACAGACATAGAAAATTCAGTAACGAACTTTTAAAGTTCATTGAAAATACAGCGTCATGTCCCGGCTCCCACCTATTATCACTTTTCTTGTACTATAATTGACAAACACATATTAGGCAAAGTGGAAAGAAAGATAAGAACCTCTACTCCCTTTACAAGTAAGAAAGGAATAAATCACTATTAACGCATACCTTTAAAATGTCTACTGAATTCTTATTATTACTGTTTTGTTTATTACGAACTTAATATGCCTTTCTCAATGATGCGGGGAATTTCCCTCGACATTATTATTGTGTTGTTGAAAAAAAAAAAAAAGCCGTTTCCCCTACAGCGAGTAACTAGGGAGGAGTCTTTAACTTTTTCCTTTATGCTAAAAAAAAAAAAAAGGAAAAGAATGGCCTTCTCGACTGCCCTTAACCGGAAATTATTACCCAACTAATTGCTGTCGATGGATTGGTAGCTCCCGACTCGTAAATCAAAACTATTTATGTTTTATTTTAACCTCTTCTAATCCGGCGGCAAAATGAAAAGCGACAGAACAGAAGAAGAAAGATTTAAGAAAAAGAAAAGAAAAGAAAAATAGAGAGAGAAGATACAACTAACCTCAAGAATACAACAAGCACCAATCAGGATAAAAGAAATACCAAAAAAATAAGAGAATAAAAGTACCACGAACAGCTAAAAAAAAAAAAAAAAAATCATCTAAATTTGAATTGCAATATTGTCAGGCAAAGATCTTGTAACAGAAGAGAAAGAAAAATATAACTACATGGCTCTGATTATTCGTTTTTAAGCTTGTTGTTACTTTTAACACAGTTTAAAAAAAATATATATCTCTTGAAGATATAAACCTCCTGTCTCCCCATCTTCCCCAAACTCCACACACACATTTCTTAAAAGAGACTTTTCGTCAATGTTGCCAGTTATTCCTTTTCGACTCAACTAAGTAAAGAGATAAATGTGTTTTTTTTTCTTTTCAAAACATTGCTTAGTTATTGAAAAAAAACTTATGAAAGTAGAAGTTTTAAAAAATCATTAAAGTTAGTACATTCAGTACAAATATGGATGGAACACATTTTCTAAGAGTCAATTTTTGTCTTGGATGTCTTAACTGCTTCATAGACGCGTTTCAGTTCCAAGAATAAAACTAAAGTGACTTTAAAAAGCAGTTACGTCTACTGCTGCTGGTGGTGGTGTAATTGTAAACTAACAAGTATACTGGAGAATTTCAGGATCGAGTTACAACATATAGAGTACCAGGGCCGACCCTAGGCAATTTGCTGTCCCGTTCAATGGCGTCGTTTATCGCCCCCTTTACTTCACAAAGAACAAATCTTAAAAGTCGTGATTTTAAGTATGCTACCCCGTCATGACTAACGAAGGTTAAGGAAGAAGCACTCGCACCCACAAAGACATAAACACCACAAATACAATCTCGTTGTGTCCGTTTTTTCTCTTTAAATAATAATCTACTATGTTAGTGAAATGTAAAGCAAACACATCTGGAGAGAAAAGATGGCAATATTTTGTTTGTTATTTCAATATCGAGCTTCAATCTCAATATATCAGTTTGCAATTCCAATGAACTATCTTCTTTATCTTTATTCTTGATTTTTCTTCTACATGTGTTAAAAAAAATAAAAAAATAACTTGTTTCCACCTTCAATGATAAGGAACTTGTTTGTTACAAAGACACTAGTTTTCATATCAAAACTATATCTAATTAAATGGAACAGATGTTTACTACTGTTTGAAAATTGATTTAGGATTTAGATTTCTGGGCTTTCGGCATCTAAGGCCATTTACCCCTTCACGATTTGAGGGATGACGTCCCTTTGCGAGCACTCAATCCGAAGAAAGGAAAAGAAGAAAGGATTGCGGAAGGAAGGAAGCGGCCTGGGACCTATAAGTTAGGTACCACCCCGGCATTTGCTTGGTGTGAATGAGGAAAACCCAGGAAAACCTCATTCAAGTTGGCTGGCCTGCAAAAGCGTCTTACACTTCTTCGACCGAATGACCCCGCCGGGAATCGAACCCGGGACTGGTTGAAAGTTGAGACTTGATTTGACAACAATTAATGCTGGGATTTGTTTGACCATTTGTTTTGCACTGTTTATGTGACCTTAAATTAATGCGACCTAAACATGATTTATGAATGTAGTATTCAAATAGGTCAGTTTAGTAAATTTAACTACCATCATCATTAAGTCTGTTTCCAGTACGAAATATATATTTTAAATAATATAGTTACGACAGATTTTGCCACCATGTGCAAATGCGCGTGTTGCACATATAGTAGAGCCGGCCCTGTAGATTACATATTGAAAAATATTCTGCATCTGATCAAAATTGTAAGATTATGACTACATTTACTGTAGTTACAATTTATAGATACTAGCCAGCATTTCTTTTTTTTGGGGGGGAGGATGAGGAAATGAGATCTGATATAATTTTCTTTTAATAGTGAGTACATTTTTATTCTTTAGAAAGCCTTGAGTATCTCTTTGTTTTTAGAATGTTGCAGCTTTCTTGATACCCGCATATCCACTATGACACTCCCAACATGTATACGAATTTTCAGCTTGTTACTAATTTTGTTCCTTTCTTCATTAAAATTTGAGTTTCATTTACTGCACTATATGATCTTCAGTTATATATCAAACTATACAATTCCTCCGTGTGTTAGCTTGAGTAATGTTTTGCGTTCTTCTTTCTGCATTTTTCACACAAAGTTCGTCTGAACGCGAAATTTCTGACGAAATTCGAACACTTCATGTTGGTATCTCAATGAACTACGTTTACCCCTTTTTAATCCATTCTAAGACAAGCATTTAAACACGCTATAATAGTGTTTAATAACTTTAAATGATCAAATATCAAATTTAATGACCTCCCTTGTGGCTAAATGGTTAGCGTACGCACCTTTGAAGTGAGAGATCCTGGTTCGATTCCCGACGGGAGCTCATGTGATTTGGATCCCACGTTAAATTGTAGTTCCGCGTCTCATATATCCTCGATGCTGAACGGGACGCTAAACTTACAAATAAAATAAAATCAAATGTCAAATTTAATGTTTCTAAGTTTAAGGGATTCCGAACACAGGGAAGAGGAAGCATCGGATACAGTAACGAATAATTTTGGACGAAGAAGTTCAATTTCGATGTCAGTTTATGGAAGAGAGATTCTTATTTTTAATTAATTGAAAAGTTTTAGAGAAATGTAATAGAGCAAGAATAGTTACCTACCTGCTTTCTATCCATTCCTAGTCTGATGTGGTAGTACCATGAGTAGCTCTGACAGTACTGTGATACTTTCGCAACGGAAGGCTAAATGAAATGAATCACAAAATTTGTATTTCATTAGGTGGGTTCGAATTTCATTAGTAACAATATATTCTAATGCCTTTGAAACAGCAGATAGAATACTAATTGGCCGAAAATCATTAACACTTATGATCTTACTTGTTTCTGGAAACGCTAGGACTTCAGCTGTTTTCCAAACAGATGGAAATGTGCTGCTTATAAGAGAAAAGTTGAACATATTAGGAATGGGATTATGTAGGCCCGTATCCACGGGGGTCTAGGGGGGCCGGGACCCTAAATTTTTGCTGGCCCTCTAAAATTTTCATGGTAGGCTTGCAAATGAACTATAATGTAATGATGAACTATAGTATAGTTGGATCGGGCCCCCCTAACTTCTACCGAGCTCCCCTACATTTTTGGGCTGGCTACCGGCCTGGGATTATGTGTAAAACGCAAAATTTTCTTATAAATTGAATACTAATCTGCTGTACAGCAGTAACATATGATTTTATTCTATTGATGGGCTTCACGACTGTTAGAGGACTGACACATTCAAAGAAAAACATTTTTCCTCTACGTTGTAGAATCTCACGATTGTATGTAATTTTATAATCTGTATTCTTTTCATTTTATTTGAACACGACGAGAATACATCTAATAATAGTGTTCAGCTAAGTCTTCTAACATTGCCGTTACACAATTAATGATATGAAATTTGTCACCTAGTAAAGACTAATTATTTGACTTACTTATTTCTACAACTAAAAATATTTTAAAAAAAATCTAATTCACAAACAAAATTGTTATTACATTTTCTTTTTTTTCTTTTTTTTTTTTTTTTTTTACGAGTACTGCTTAAAACTCTTCAGCTATGCGTTATTTACATTGATTAATACGGTGTGCTATATGAGTTAAATATATCGGCATTTGATTTTACCGACTAAGGGGTTCGCGTACGCGCCTTTGGTGTGGGAGACCCAGGTTCAATTCCCGGCGGGAACTCATGTGGTTCGGATTCCACGTTAATCAGTAGGTCCCGTCTCATATAGTCTCGCTGCTGAACGGGACGTTAAACTCAAATTCAACTCAGCTCATTGATTTTGCCGAAGTTCCATTGTTATGAAGAGTTGATTGATTGATTTTTGGGTTTTACGTCCCGTTCAGCAGCGAGGCTATATGAGACGGGACCTACTAATTAACGTGGAATCCGAACCACATGAGCTCCCGCCGGGAATCGAACCCGGATCTCCCGCGCCAAAGGCGATGTTATGAAGAGTATATATTCTTGTCTCAGGCGATATTTCCAATGCTTTTGTGCGTTGTTTCAGTTTACGTCCCACGATTATGCCGGCTAGGCTAAAGGAGACAGTGATGATGAAAAATGAAGGAAATTGGTGGAATGAAGAAAGTGGGAGAAAATCGGAGAACCTCGAGAAAACCTACGAAAACGACGTTTGTCCATCACAAATTCCACTTAGCACGAGCTGGGATCGAATCAGGGACCCCACGTAGCAGAGGTAAACGTGTGCGTTGTTTCGTTAGATAATAGTTACTATACTGACCGAGACGACTCATGAAGCCTGGGCTCTACACCAATCATAGAACTGCTTTCCCTTAAGTGTGATCAGTGTTCGTAGGTTTCCGTAAGAAAATTTCCCTCAACTGACTCAAAATTTTCCCTTTTCTTATCAAATTTTCCCTTGTTTGTTGAATGTCCAATTTCTATTACAGAAGTCATGTGATAAGATTAATTTAGCTATATTAAAGGAAGTATCAACCACACTTGTTTTATTCATTTACTTTTTGCTTCTATTTTCTAATTTTATCCTTTACTTTTTTTCTACAAAATACGAGGCACGTCCAGAAAGTAAGTTCCGTTTGGTAATAAAATTAAATTGTGTACAGATACAGAAAAATTATTTATTGCACACAATTCTACAACTCTTAAACTACTTTTCCACATAACTGCCGAAATTTTGCAGGCATTTATCATACCGTGGCACAAGGTTTTGTATACCTTCTTCATAGAAGTTTACCGCCTGTGTCTTCAACCAGTTGGAAACAGTTTCTTTCAGCTCGTCGTCATTGTTGAAGTGTTGACCGCCAAGGAAAGACGTGAGATGTAAGAACAGATGAAAGTAACCCTGCGGTTTTCCTGGATCTTGTCATCAATCGCGTGAACCAGTTCTTCTGTAACCAAAGATGGACGCCCACTTCGTTCTTCATTGTGCACGCCACTACGTCCTTCATTGAATTGTCGGACCCATCTGCTCACCATTGAATCACTCATCGCATTTTGTCCGTAAACATCGCAAATTTGCCGATAAATTTCACTTGGTTTCACTCGCATTCAGAAAACGAATCACCGCTCTGATTTCACAAGCGGCGGGATTTTCAATCAACACTGACATTGTAAACAAGCACAACAAAGCGTAGGTGACTGACAGCGATCTCCAAATATCACACGTTTCTTCTCCTTGATACAGAGCGTCTACCGCGCATGTGCGGAACTGCGATCGCAGCTCTGCAGCGGAGATAAATTGAAACGAAACTTACTTTCTGGACGTGCTATGTATACAAACAAGTACACCCAGCCAGCAATGGGGAGCAAATTATGCTACTTTCAACAGATACACACAAACAAACAAACGCAAACTATCGCTATTGTATTGCTTTATTTCTGAAAAACAATGAAAAATCTAAGCATTTATATCGGTCAATCAGTTGATATGAAAATTTCCCTAGATTTTTCAATGTGTTATCAAAAAAATTCTCTTTTTCCCCTTTACCCATAAAGATGTCGGAATGTTACTTGATGAGAAACTTACTTTTCGTTGATCTTATCTCTGCTACTGTGAAGAGTGCTATAAGAATACTGGGTATTCTGTACAAGTTAACTGAAATTCACGATATCGAAACTTTCAGTATTCTTTTATGAAGTTTTTGTGTCATCTTAAATTGTATATTGTTCACCGATTTGGAGCATGGCTTGTACTTCAGATTTATCCCGTTTTGATTCTGTTCTTAACTTTTTTTCTTGCTTTTATCAGACTAAGAGTTTCCTCGGTACTTATTATGAACATTACTCAGCTCATTAATAAACTTAATATTTAGATTTCACATACACGTCGCACGGTTGGTGATTTCCTGTTTCTTCAGAAGCTTACGAATGGAAAAGTTGATTTCCGAAATTTTGGTTTCAGTTTCCTAGTTTCGTGCACCTTCTCGTCTTACACGAACTCATTCGCTATTAACATGTGCTGCCCCTAGACTTTCAATTGTACAACATTCTTTGTATTTTATTTTGGCAGCATTGTATATACACAATAGCTTACCATCTAATAATAATATTTTTGACCCTGAGAAACATTTCAGAAGAAAATTAATGTCTTTGTAAATATGATACCTACTATATACTGGCGTATATATATTTTTTGTTGTTGCTTTTTGTATATTTTATGTTGAGTTGTTTCAGTGTAAAATGGACTAAGATGTATCTAGGAGATTTGTAAATAATAAATAAATACAAGAAAGTAAAATACATTTCAAGATATTTTGTTAGTAAAATCACTGTACCCTACTCGTTCAGTAAATCACGGAAATCGAAGCATGAAATGTCACAAACTGCAGTTGGTATAATCCTTTCTCTCATATTGAATGGCATATATGCAACACTTTAATCACAATTTCAAGTGTGAAGCCCAGGGGAGCTGTAGTAGTGTCTCTGTCCAAACTCTAATAAAGAGTTTGATTTTTTTACTATTATCTTCAATTTTCATGCAATCTAAAACTTTCTTATTTTTAATTCATGTACTCATTGAAGTAGCATTTTACTTTTTTAAAAAATACACTTAATACGTAGGTTTCCCAGACGTCCTGTGTATACAGGATTGTCCTGTATTTTATAATCTATTTTCTTGTCCTATGTAGAGGTCGTGCAGGACGCACAGTTGTCCTGTATTTGTTCACTAGTAGTAGAAGTGTACTTGCGTAGCAATGTTGCAAGACAAACGGTTGCTGGAAATCAGGAGGTAAATTACACTAATTGAGACCGTCTTTAAATATCAATTGGTATTAGAATGGTCTTATAAAGTCCATAATGTTCATGTTCATGTAAATACACTATTCAAAAAGTTGATATATTTTTAAAAGGTAAAATAACTTACGTATTTCGTGTTTAGAAATCGGCTTTTTTTTTTTTAACATGCGCCCTCGATCTACAGTGGATAAATATGGCAACCCAATTAATTAATACACACTAAAATGAGCACATGAGATGTGTACACCCACATAAAAAAGTCATATTGTAATTATAATTGTGTGCATTCATATAAAAAGTTTTGCTTGTAATACCTTCCTACACACCCGTCGTAATCGGTTACATGGAACAGTTAGGATTCGGCAAGAATGAAGCACATTTGCTCATGAAACACACTACAATTAATTCTACCAAAAGTAGAAACAAATATCCATGACAAAGAAAGCACAATTAACGATTTAGTATTTTGAAATGAAACGAGTTTGATGGTTATACATTTTAATACTAGAAGTATAAATTTTTAAAGGTGCGTTCAAAATAAAACCTGTTTGGTGAGCACAGCACAACCACATGGATAGATTGACGAAACTTGACTAGCAAGCATACATGTTAATGACAACGCTAATTAATTGTTTACGTTTTGTATCTTTTCAGGAATAAACAGTGAAAAATAGGTTTCACTATCATCCGAAAAGCCTGCAAATAAAATTAACGGGCGGTTATCCAACATTTTAGTGTAAAGGACAGTTGAACACGTTAAGATGTTTAGATGAATGAAGATTGTAGATGGTGAAGCATGCGTCTGGAAAACAACTGTCCTGGATTGGTCCAGAATGTTTTGTGAAGGACGAGAAGCAACAACAGGCAGGCCCTGTCCAGATTTCAACATTAGACATCAGATCCCATTAATAATTCATTGCAGATAATGAACTTCATTATAGTATCCCTGATTTCAGTTGCCATAGCCGCAAGTATATAAATTTACTTTAGCTATGTATCTAAGCCCTCAGAATAAAATATAATTGTACTCCTACCTTATGTGCTTCTATTTTATTGTCCACTTTCCTGTGAACATCTAAAGATACTAATACACCTTTATACATTCAACCTCTTGTGTTATTATTTTGTACGTACAGTACAAACACAGCGCACTTATATGTTTTATAGACAACGAGCGTGTCCATCATACAGTTCATTCAATACCTCTCTCTCGATATATATTTAACGAGCCTGCTCCTTTATACAACATCTCATATTTATTATTCGATCAGAATAGACATATTGCAATATCGAAGTCCATCTAAAACACTTAACCTTGGGTCACCATATCCCATCGCGATTATGAGTCCACATTGTTTCAGTGGTAGAGCGATTACTTCCTGTCTGTGGGTAGGGTCCCTCGTTCGATTCCCGGCTAAGTAAGTTTGTAGTTAACAACAGTGTGCCTGTGGGTTTCTCGAAGTATTTCGGCTTTCTCCCACAATCTCATTCCAGCAATTACTTCATCATTCACATCTCCCTTAACCTAAAGGACGGGACGTTGAACTTTAAGATTTCATTCATTTTCCCCTTCGAGACTGCGAGCAGCTGCAAGTTTCTTCCTCCATTGTGTTCTGTCACTTGTCTTTTAGACTAAGATTTCTGGGCTTCTCCATTCCTTTTTGTAGTTGATCCTCCTGGATCCCACATCTCCAACTCTTCCTTGGTCTACTTAGCCTTCATGTTTCATCCCGAACAAAATCTACTATCTTTAAAGGACATTTATTTTCTTTCATTCCGACGACATGACTCATCCACATCAAACCCTCATTATGCCTATTATATTCGGGTTGTTGTATGTCTCACCCGACTAGCGGTTATACAGGATCCATCATTTTCCAGTAGTCGCATCTCTTATCGGATTGAAGATCTTCCTTAAAAGTTTTCGCTTGAATATGAGAAGCCTTCTCTTTGCTTCGGACATGTAATTATGTTAAAGTCCTTGGACAACCCATAATTTAGTGTAACTTGGACAGCCCATAGAATAATTTCCACTATATGTCATTCTCTTTCTTTAATACCTCATTTGAGAAATTTTAAAATTTATAGTGAAGAACTTTCGTCTGTTTTACAATTGCGAGTAATGTTTTTAAGTAGATTTTGATCAGTGTCTTATATAACATGAGTTTGAACTCCTCGACAGATTGTGCGACTTAAATAGTTTAGACAATTTGTATACTTGTTTGACTTTCGTATAACATGATACATCCTCTGTGAAAATTATTTCCAGGTATTTGAACTCACGAACCCTCTTGTATGAGCTGTTAGCAACATTCGCTGTCTAAATTAGCCCTCTTTTTGGACTCTCGTCTGTCCATCTGTCGATAGCTATCAGAGCAAAAACGGTAAGAAATATCGATATGCGGTTTCTTGTAGTCGATTCTGCAACCTAAGGATAGATTCAATCTCACCTATTAACTCTCTATTCAAGCTGGAAGTGGTTCAATTTAGTCATTTTCAGTTTCAACGTTTAAAGCTATAAAATGCAAACGGTAAGAGATAGTGAGAAGTGTTGCTTTGTCTCAAGGCGTCTCAAGGCAACGTACCATGACTATCCCGAACGCTTTGCCAAAACCACAAGTGGTTCAAATTTAATATTATTTCCGATTTCAATACTGATTTCCTCAGAGCAGAAACGGTTAAAAAAAATGGAGATGCTGTCTTTAGATAGAGCTTCTGCAATCGACTCAGCGTTCAAAGAATGTTTCATCTTCTTATTAACCTTGTATTAAAACCGGAAGTGGTTCAAATTACTAATTTCCACTTTCAGCGTTTAACGCTATAAAACTAAAACGGTAACAGATAGCGAAAAGCGTTTTTGACAAAGGAATCAGTATCTCAAAGCAATGTACACTCATGTCCAAAATTACTGTCGCATGTCTATAAATATGTTGTTCTAGGAATATAATTTGATAATAAATTCGCCCGGTATTTCTTATAATGTTAGTATGTGTATAATCGGCAAAGACATGTATGTGGCAAATTTCATGTGAATAGAGCAGTAAATAAGAACAATAAAACAAAAACAAAACTTTCTTGTCTATTTAGCAACATTTGGTTTACTCACTGTAATTTTCGTACTTATAAATCTTTCCATATGAAATTTACCACAAATATACATTTCCTGATTATATACATAGTATCAGTATTAAAAGTACCCTGCAAAATCATTATCAAATTATATTCTTACAAGAAGACAGTTATAGATATGCGACAATCATTTTGGACATGAGTGTACCATGACAATTCACTTTACCAAAATCAGAAGTGGTTGAAATTTACTTCTACTTCCTGTTTCAATACTGATTTTCATAGAGAAAAATGATAAGAGATACTGAGGTGCCGTTTTTTGCAATTCATTCAGTGTCCCAGGAATAGGTTTTATCTCCTTTGTTATCGAAGTGAATTTTTTGTAATGGAGCAATAGACAAAAACATGAATGAATCCACATATTAGCTACCGTGATATTACCAAGGACAGTGGTGTGAGTCAGCGAAGTGTATTCCGGATCCTGCATTCATATATGTTTAACCCATATCATATCTCCGTCCATCAGGAACAACATGGAAATGAATTGTGAATTGTGTTCGGGTACGTGGTTGTTATGATACGACACTCCAGATTTGTTGTGTATCCTATTCACCGATGAGGCAACCTTTACCAATCATGGAAACGTTAACCTAAGAAACATGAGTCTGTTTCTATTGGTCTGTAACAAATTCACATTGGCTTCGCCAAGTGCAACGCCAGTGCCCATGGAGTGTTAACGTCTGGTGTGGAATAGTGGGTGAACATCTCTTTGGGCCTTTTCTCATACATGGAACACTGAACGCTGACTCATACTTCCTAGAAAATGAATTGGCAATACTATTAGAGGACACACAGCTTTAGACAAGGAGGGAAGTGTAATGTCAACATGAGGGTGCCCAGCTCACAGTGCACGACTCACTATAGCATGTTTGAATATATTTTTCAATCGGTGGATAGGACGGAGAGGACCTGTCAAATGGCAGGTTCGTTCTCCAGCTTTAACTCCGTTAGACTTTTCTCCTCTGAGGGTAACTGAAAGACATTGTCTGCCGAGATGTGCCAACAACACCAGACGATATACAACAACGTATTACTGCAGTTCATTCCACATGCAATCCTACGTTCTGTAGAACGATCTTTGCATGTGTGTCTCCATGCTTGTATCACAACGGACGGCCAATATTTTGAACATATACTTTGACAGACAGGTTTACGCTCATCACGTATGTCAATCTCTATGTTTCTTTGTATACTGTCATGCTCATTCTCATTACTTTCTGTACAGTGTGAACTAAATGATGCTAACGATGTCTCATGTTTTCTTCTTCCCTCTCGAACGCCATACATTCATGTTTCTCCGTCTCTTCCCATGACATCTGACAGTTCATACGTACCGAAGTACTGGTGGTCAAGTAGGTTACTTGTCTTTCTGTTTGCAACTATTCCCATGGTCATATTTCCGTTACTATGTGCAGTAGAAGCATGAGATAAACGGCGTTGTATTTCTCAGCCTGTTCGCTTTCATGTTATTCATGTTTTTCTCTATAGTTCCATTAAGAAAAATTTCTTCGTCCTGATGCCCCTTTGTTGATATTTTTTTCTACCATACCATACATCTGTTTGAAAAGTCCCATGGGATATTGCTGTTTATCGCAAACCGTACATCGCTAGCATTTGTCGTTTCTTCGGTATTTTAGGTGGTGCTTTTAGATGCCACACGCTGTTATAATTAACTCTTTTGTTACTATAATGGTAACCAAGAAAAATCCGACACTTTTGTGGAGGTCTGTGTTCAATTGTCCCCCACACTGTGCGTTCAATGGAGATAAGGTGAGTATCAGTTGTTGATGTGGATAAATCCAACTTACTATCTGGTTGTGGCAGTTCAGTTACACCTTAAACTTGCTCAATGACAGAGTGAACATGGGACTTTCATAGAGCGTCATAAGGGCGTGTATGTTGTACGAGTTCAAACTGGGGTCAAACGCCACTGCAGTGAAGCGGAAGATATGCCAGGCCTTTGGTGAGGGTGTCATGACTATGCGGACAGTGCAATAGTGGTTTAATAAGTTTAAGGACGGTGACGAAACACTTAAAGACGCACCAACACATGTACAAAATGAAGATCTTCAGACAGCAATTGAGGCGAACAGTGGTCAGACACGTAAGGAACTGGTACTACAATTCAGTGTGAGTGGAGAAACCATTCGACAGCACCTCCATCAACTTAGGAAGCACTACAAGTTGAGTCGATGGGTCCTACATGATTTGACTCCGGTCCAGAAGGCTACGCGAGCAGACACCTGTGTTTCTTTGCTGTCTCGTTTGAGAAAGAAGAAATTTCTGGACAGAGTGCTGACATATGATGAAAAGCTGGTCCTGTACGAAGCTCCACGGCGCCGTGATCATTGGTTAGCATCCCATGAACCGGTTCCAAAACAACCGAAAACAGCACCACACCAGGAAAAGGCCCTTCCTGTGTATTGGTGGACTACTCTCGGCAGCGTGCATCTGGAACTGCTACCAGCTGGTAAACCATCAATGCAACTGTGTACTGTCAGCAGTTGAGCCGTGTTCAAGAAAAACTTAAAACTCTGGAGCCAGCACTTCTGAATCGCAAAGGCGTCCTCCTATTACATAATAATGCTAAGCACCATATGGCTGGGATGGCCCGGGACATTATTCTACGCCTTGAATGGTAAACACTATTGCATCCGCCATACTCCTCGGACATTGCACCGTCCGATTGTCACCTGTTCCATTACTTGAACAATCATCTTTCTACATACGCTAGTTCAAATCCCTAGTAGAGGTGCAAAATGCGCTTGATATCTTCTTCGCTTCACGACCCACCAAGTCCTACCGCGATGGCATCCATGGCCTTCCAGAACATTGGCCAAAAGTCGTCTATGCTGATGGAGACATTTTTGATCTTCCAGGTAGTCTTAGGTGACATATCGACGGTGGAAGATGGTGGGGGGGGGGGGGAGGAAGCGACAGACGTTCTTGGTTACCTTTATAACTACGTGATTTGGAAGCCAGTTTTTAAAAGAAATTTATTCTGCAAAAAATGTTGATACAGAAAGATAGCATAACCTGTGGATTTTTAAAAGTTACTTCTTAAAGATTATCATTTTTGAAATGCCAACCATTTTCAGACTCACACATTCTTGCCCTTATTCTCCTGTGTATTGGTAGAAAGTTTCCCTGTTCCAGGCAGGTCAGTTACTGCCTCTGTTTTCGAAAATGTATTTAAGATTGGGCTAATCATCTCTGAGGGTGCATTTCTTACATTAAAATGTCTTGCGACAGCCTCTTTGAGTCATTGTAATTGATTGCTATTTTTCAAAATAAAGTTCCACAACTGCGACTGATTAACATCTCTTAACATCTTCAATCTCTTCAAGTCTGAAACGAAAAATACAAATATCAAAATTTCCAAGTTTCTAGTTTTCAAAATACCTATTTACTTTTAAGACACTCTTTGTAAACTTTCTTGGTCGCTTCTAAAACGATTCTTCATAACTTCACATTACATTACATAATTCGTTGATTAAAATATTTTCTTATTACTTGTAATAATATTACACCTTTGTAAGTGTTTTATATCTCTAGTAACAACATTATCAAAAATAAATTTATATAAAACTATTTTTAAAAAATCCAGCACTATATATAGATCTGATGTGATCATTTGTTTTCTCACACGACTGTATATAACGCTAAAAGACAAAAGTGCTCCTTTGAGCTGGGAGACTGGGGTTCGATTCCCGGTGGGAGCTCACGTGATTCGGATTCCACGTTAATAAGTATTTTCTCGTCTCATATAGCCTCGCTGCTGAACGGGACGTTAAATTCAATTCAACTTAAAAGACAAAAGCATTTTCAAAATATATAAATCCAAAGCTTGTTCTCCAGATACTATCACTTTCGGGGATTGCATACAAAAAACCTTTAACTTCTATATAAGGGCTGGTGGGAAAGTTCCTGTAAACTCTACTAACAGTGGCGTTAGTATTCCGGTACTATAAAATTCAGAAAGATAACCGTTACTATCTTCAAATAATTCTTTATCACGACAACGCCAATTTGCAGTCAGTACACCAAGTTTATCCGGTAACATGTCGAATTAATGAGTCATCATCAATACTTACCATAATAAGTTCTTTGAGAAACAATAAAGCCATTTCCAGAATTTCGTATGTCTTTTTTTATATTAATTGCAGAAACTTCCCCAACATCTCTCTTTATTCTACTTTCAACATCACCTCAACACTGCCATTCTTTCTGGACTGGAGAAGAAACACAGGTTCGTGCGTCAAGATCAGAAATAAGAAAAACTTCAAAGTAAAATAAATGTAGAACTTTGTGATGGACAAACACTGTGTGCGTAACTTTTGTCATGTTCTCTCGTTTTCATTCACTTCTTCATTCCACCATTTTATTAACATCACCATCTCATTCCTGAGCCTCGGAGTATAATCGTGCTACGTTAAAATGGTGGAAAAAAATTTAAACCAAACAAATATTTTCACTACTGATAAGTCTGCTATCAAATCTTTCCATTTAGCGAAGTCTGCTAACAACTAGGGTAAGTTTCCCTTAATCTACAAACTCTTAGTTATACTTCAAACAACTATAGGTGTAGTTTATACCAGATGTATCAAAAATAATCTATATGCACTTTGAATTGTCATAGAAAATTTATTTTCCAACCTACAAGGTTAAATTTCTGGAAAAAGTACAGTCACAGTCTAATTTGAAAATTAAGTGTGTTTTCTGGTCAAACTGAGTATTTCAAATAGTGGTTAAAGTAAATGTTTAAAATGGTGGATTTTAACATCGATACATTTGAGTACGAATCCAGACTGCTTCCATACTTCGAACCAAAGTGTATAAGGGATTTCTCCAGAAAGTTTAAATCTGATTGCAAAGTGAGTCCAGATTACGTGGTTTACGACGGTACACATTAGCTTTCCCTGTGTTTCATAATTAAAAATCAAGCGGGTAAGAGCTTTGCTTTACAATACAACTGGAAAGTGACCGCCGGCCACCGCTAATTTTACAGTGGCCTTAGCGTCACTATACCACCACAGCACTTTCAGACGTCCACATCGTCGGCGACTAAGAAGAAGACGTATAAGATTAACTAGGTGCCGAAATCCGAGAAATGAGGACATCCCAAACTTCTGGACTCCTTTCCCAGTAGAGGGAACGCTGCCTACCCTTTGAAGGACGCGCCTAATCAACCTTGGCAACTTCAAGACCCTCTGGCAGAACTTATTGCTGAACTTGACCTTCAACCGGAAGACATACGCTGGCTCCTAGAAAAACCCCGAGTTCTTTTTCTTTACATTGTCCAAGAAAGGAACTGGACGTATTACGCAATTTACGTATACAGGAACAGTGGTATTACCTTCCTGATGATTAGGAATTTTGGGGAGATCTCATTAACTGTCTTAGTGGTATGCTTGCTAATGAGGATGAACCTCAAAAGAACTCACCACAACTCTACACAACAAAATGGAGGTGATAGTGATGGTAATAGTGTTAGTGAAAGTGATACCACTGTATCTGATCCTCAAGGTGAATCTTTTACAGCCTTTCATAATATATCCCATGTAGTGCTAAATAATGTTTATTTCGACACACCTGGCGCTGTGTCAGTGAAGGTACGCACATTCCTCCTTCACAAGCTCATTGTGTTCTTAGTCGCACACAATATGCACAAACTCAAGTTTTAAAAGAATGTGTGATTCTGACGTCATTGAAGAATCTTCTTTAATTGATAACTCGTTTCCTGTGTTTTACATTCCCAAGAACAATATTGTACGAGTTATCCATCATTGCTCAGAGTGGACTCGTTTCTGTAAAATGTGTCTCATGTCACACTCCATTGAGTTAGTGATATTTGATCTATTGTCACTTCTAGCTATTACATGGTTAAAATCGACCTCTCACAAGGTTTTTACCATATTAGCCTCGGCTTATATACCAGATTTTTTGGAATCAAGTGTGGTGAGAAAAGTTATCGTTTTGTTCGTTTCCACATCGGTTGGGCTCTTAGTCCATTAATTATGCAACGTTTTGTTATACAAAAGCTCCAACACCATTTGGGGAATTTAATGCGTTGTTTAGTGTACTGTGACGACATCTTGTCACTAGGATCAGTCGAAGCCCTTCAACAAGCTGCGCAAATTCTCTCAGCTACTGCGTGGGCCAGTAATGTTGAGAAATCAGTGTTAACTCCTGTTAAAAAGTTGTATCTTGGAGTGTCAGTAGATCTTTACAATAACTCAATACGGTATATTGCTATGAGTAGGGACGAAAGCTACTTCACTATGGCTAAGTCCTGCCCCCTCACTTCTTCTATGCTCCTTAAGAGCAAGCCAAGTATTGGCTGGATATGTCATATATTGCGAGTCTGTAACGAATTTACCTCCCCATTGGTTTTTGCAGTACTACGCCAAAAACATTTCAATTTTTTGTTACATGTACTTCACTATGTTCAATCTAAACCTCAAGCTATTTGGAAACAATGTGAATGTTATCTGGATGCTACTCCTGTAGCTACTGCTGAAGTGGATGTTTCGGGTGCTGTTGTGTTTCAATGTACAGGCCTTCAGCCTCTTTCCATTTTTGTCACAGAATTTTTGTCCGCTGCATTTGCAGCTTTATTGTATTATCCTTCTCAAGTTCTTATCCATTCGGATAATATGGCTGTGATTCATTGTTTCAAGAAAAAGACATGTAGAATATTTTATTTGTTACTATACCTATTGCACACTTTATTTATAATTTGAACAATGCTAAATTTTTCTGTTGCAACAAATGAAAATAAAGCACATACGGCCTCACGAGCCTTGGGTTCGATCCTGCTGCTACCCTCAGCCAACCAGAGCACACCACCTGGCATCCAGGTTAGCAAAACCTGGGAGCCAGATGGGGAGAGCTCAGTTCGAGCAAGTTGTGAGTAGAAGCAGGGTTGATCAGAGCGCACGTGGGAATTTCGATTCGACTGAAACGAATTAACATATTAATACTAATAATAGTAATTTCACATTATTTAACAATGAGAATATATATTATACCAACAAAATTTAAAAGATGATTCCTCACATCAAAATAAGAAAAAGAAGTACATATAGACTTACGGATTTGTGGGGGAAACTGTTTAGTTTCAGAGCTAAGGCAGTCAAAAACTGTGGAAAAAAATAAATTGTAACATGTGTTCCTTCCAAAACGAGATACCGTGGAGTGGGAGTGCATATTGGCGTTAAAAAATGTCATACATATGCCATCCAAAAATGTATATTTCAGGTACGCAATAGGACGCAAGGAATTTCCTACAGGGCATTACTGCCAGACATGTTCCCAAACAGAATTCCCAGAAATGCACGGACTTAAATGTGGATAAAAAACTAAGCCTTGACAGCAATGAACACGGAATACGTCGGCAGAACGTCGGGAAGTGTTAGGAACCGTAAACTCCGTAGTCCATCGTGTTCGGAAGAGCACATAGTACAATTTATTTCTTCATGTACTAGCTCCGAAAGTATGAACTTTCGCCTCATGCCTATAGGAAATTTTTCCTCTTAAAGTTTGTCGATATAGTTCACGAACACTATATATATATATATATATATATATATATATATATATATATATATATATATATATATATATATATATATATATATATATATATATATATATATATATATATACTTAGGTTTCATAAAAATAGAAAATCAATATCGTAAAAAAAATAAAGAACTTCTGAAATAATTAATGTAGAAGTAAAGTTTTGGTATACTATGGAATAGAAGAAATTAGAAATGGCGAAGGAAACTTTTCTCTTTCTCCCCCTCTGTCTTTCTCTCTCTCTCTTGTTTTCTTTTTCACAACGAAGAAAAAGAAAGAAAAAAAGAGAGTAAAAATCTCCTCTGAACAATTGCAATTAGTAAAAGAGTATAAGGATTGAAATAGTGAATACAGCAGCAGAAGAAAAATTACATTGAAGCATTGAAGTATTTAGTACAGTATAAATAGATCGTTCCACACACACACACATAAATATATATATGTATTCTTTCCTTGATCTTCATATTGTAAAAGAAAAAACTTTATTACAAAAGGCATCGGCATCATATATATTTAAATAAACAAAACTGGTGGGGCGGGTAAAATAATGATAATGATAATAATAATAATAAATTTAAAAATATAAGAGGAGATAAAAAAAGTAATGATGGAAAGAGAGATGGATAGAAGCGGAAACTAGAGAGAAAGAGAGAGTCCAAATCTGTCAGAGAAAGAGAGAATAACAGAGAAAATAGGTAGAGTCAGTGTTAGATTATTACGGCATTCATTAGAGTTCACTAATTACTTTCTGCTTTAATGAATAAGCTCTAATGAACCACTTTCTGTTAATTAAAGGAAGACTGGGGGTAGGTTCGAAACACGAGCTTGGCTAGGCTAAAGAGCTCTAAGGCAAACGAGGTTTGAGTATATATATATAGTATGTGTGTGTGGAGGGGGTTAAAATGTGAAGAAGTGTCTCCGCCCTTTCCCCACCCTTTTGGTGCTGGGTTGTATAACTGAAGCGGGGCTAAAGAGGTGAAAAAGAAAGATAGAATTAAAAAAAAGAGAGAGGAACTTTGTATAATTTGTACCTTACCCCCACTTACCCCTTTACCCCGCCTGCACTTATATACTGGCCACGCTCCCAATTGGTCCCTCTGTTCTGTACCATGACCTGAAACTGCATTATTGCACTATATCGTACGTATGTATTCGTAATGCATATATAGTGGTAAGGATAACAAAATCTTTCTCTCTCTATTTCTGGGTAACATGTTTTGATTTGAAGGGTAACTGGTGTTCCTCGCCCCCTCATTCCCCCTTTCCCTCTTTTCTCTTCATTTTCCCTTACTAACTTGGTGGAAACCAATTCCATCCACAATGACTAAACAAAACGAAGAATCTTCCTCTTAGCTACAGCATTGATTTTTTTTTTTAGGGGGATAGTCTTTGTTAATTGCGGGTCAAACATACACCATTTATGTATAAAGAAAGAAGAAAAAGCTTTACTAAAAAAAAAAGTTCTTAATAAGCATACGAGGTATGTTCAAAAACTAATTCTGTTCACGTAATTCATTTAAGACCAGAAACATCTTAATAAACACAAAGTAGCGTATGTGTCTGTGTGTCTATAATAAGATTTCGCATAAAAAAAGAAGTCACCGACAGCCACAAAACTTTGTACACAGATAGGTCTTTACCAAATTTAATCGTGTACGAAGCAGTTTTTTTTTTTCAATTTTCGACTCGAGATAGGATTGGAAGTGTCAAAATTTATATTTATATAAAGGTACTGTGAACCATAGTCAGTTCTTAATGACATCCAGGTTGTGTACGTTTTAGGGGCAATACAGACTGCATTGCTCGTCGTTCTATAAAAATAGATATTCACCAAATTTAATTGCGTACAAAGCAGTATTTACGATGTTTGAATCGAGGTGGGATGGATTGGTGATGAGAGCAGAGCATACTTATGCGAAAAAAAAAAAAAAAACAGAGACACTCGGGCAAAAATGTGTTAATTGCAAGGGAGCTCATCCAGCAAATTTCTCAGGATGACCACGTATTTAACAATTACTTCAAGCTATCCACACACACAAATTCGTATTCTGCACTTCTTCAAGTCAACTCTGCTTCCTCCACTTCAAGATCAGAGTCAACCAGATTACAGTCATCAACTTACGCCTCAGGCACTTCTTCACTGCATCACCCAAGACATCCTCCGGAAACAGTTCATCCTCTGAAGATCTAATGACAACCATGAAAGAATTCTCCTACAGCTGCTGAGGGATCTCCAACTTTCCAATATAGTACACACACTTCGAGCCTACATGCCCCTCTTGATATATTCAGTAAATTCACAATCCGCATGAAACTCTTCACTGACCTTCTGTCATCAAGTTAAAGAGTGCCTTATCATGACCAACAGTAGCATAAGAGTTCTCCAACTCTTATGACAACTTGTGATTGGTCGTAACCTATGATCGCATCCACTATCTTCAAAGTGGCAGCAGCTTAACTAAGAACTCTACGAACAACCACAGCTAGTACCTATACAGATCACCTACATCATCATCTATTTAATAAATCGACGGAAACTGCGATTTGCATTTCAAGTATTATCTCACATGCTGATTCATCACATAGTCGCTATCTCATGAAGCAAGATTTCTAGCCGGAACCCGACACTCCAGAATTGAGACTGTCAAATACCTGATTGATTGATTGATTGATTGCTGTCTGCTGATAACAATGTACGAAGTTCGTGATTGAGGTAAAACAATGCAGGTAATTATTGACGCTCAATTAATCAGTATTACAGGGCATGTATTTACATATTGCTTGTTTAATTATTACAGGGTGTCCATTAAGAAAACACCTCAACTTTACGAGGAAAAGAATTATTCATATTTTTCCAGCAAGGATACTACTCCTTGTTAAAAGGAAAGAAAGAAAGACATTTCGGAACCAATCCCTATTAGCAAACTCATAGAACCACACTATTAGCAAGGCATATATTAGTCATAAAAATGTTACCAAATTTCGAAAACTTTGTATACCATACAAGTTTAAGATCTTAGGATAAGAATCCCAATTCCTATGGAGAACTCATTGCAGCAACGCTGACCACTCAATCACTAGGAAAAAGACGAAGGTGAACAGAGGACACAGTGGCTGAATAGAATTAGTGGCTGAATAGAATTAGTGGCTTGAAGTTTCCGTGTTCATGTCCTTGTCACGGTGAATAATTTAGAAATTGAACACAATTAATTCAAAGACCTTGTAAACAAATGTCCTGATCGGGGTGAATTAAAAAACAAAATATGGTAGAGCACTCTGGTGCGACGGTTCCTAGTTCGATCCTGGCCATGCGCGTCTGTGATGGACAACATCGAGGCTATGGATTTTCTCGGGAAATTCCCGATTTCCTTTCACATTCTTATTCAGTTTCATTATTTCTGCGTCTCCTTTAAGGCTAGTTGACACATAGGGTGTCCTCATGTCGTGCTTCGTTTGTGCCGTAGTTCACACAGTTTGTTTTCAGACTTTGACATTGGAAATTCATTGGGTTTTCTTTTTCTTTCTTCTTTCTTAATTCACATATGACGTTCGTGCTTGTGCCGTTCACATGTCGTGCCCCAACAGGTCGCCTTGAAGAGAAACCACCTCGGCTGCGACTCGACGGCCAAGATGCTCCGGCTTTCCTCGGAGTACTCGAAGCGATACACTCTAAAAAATGGTATAGCTGAATTGACAATAAAAGCATTGTTGATGAGTATTGCTAATTGGTAAATTAATATTGACTATAGTATAGTTGATGTATAAATACTGATTTGTTATTTATACAACACCTATTTTTTTAGTATGGCTGTTGTAAGAAAAAAATATTGCTAATATTAGTATGGTTAATAATATCATGCATATTGTTTATATAACCAGATTATTTAGTATTGCTAAAATAGCGATAGCATTATGGTTAGAATGGCTATTACAATATAAAACTCTTGTTATGGCAACTATGCGAAATCCCGCCTTTTACGAGTTGTCATGTAGCCGCCATAATGGATTCTATAGTTAATATGAATTACGAAAATATCTTAAAAGAGTGGGGTTTAGAAACCCTAATAATGAAATTTCAAGGTAAGTGGATAGTCAGTAAGTTTCAATATGTAAATTGAAGATATGTATTTGTAAATGTTTATTTGAATTGTATTGCGCACAAGCAACGAAAGTCCCTTGTACGAAATAGTGTATTATTAAGCATTTATGACGCTTCCAAAATATTATTTTTATTATCACCAAATCAAAATACTTCAAAATAGAGACACGATGTGTTCACGCAATTGAGGGTAAGTTTAGAGATTCTAGCCCGTTTTTACTCGGAATTACGATATTAGAACCTGTTTCAGTCACTGTTCTAGTCTAACTAAAGTCTTACCAGGTAACCTAATCTAACCTAACCTAACAATTTTTAATGTTTTAACTGCATTTTCGTAGGTTGGAAACTGGAGGGGCAAATCTAAACTTAAGCCCGAAAATGTACAGATGAAATTATATAAGGTATAATAATGATTTAAGACTTCTTGTAAGATGTTTGTGTGAAAAGTTGAGAGAAAGGTTATTATTAATATGAGAGTTCGTACTATTTGGAAGAGGCTTAAGCTTTTGCAGAACGATTCGATGCTTGAGGATCATAGTGGTCCTATGTTGATATTTCTACGTTGAGTTTTACTTAATTGGGCATTTATTCCGAAGTTGGACGTCCGATACTTTTCTACCAAAATTGCGTAAAAGCTATTAAAATGTATAATTTTTCAATTTCGCGAGTTGGGAGAAAGTGTAGGTTAGGTTAGGTTACGTTAGGATCTATAATAGAAGTACCCTTCGACGGGAGCTTCACGAAATTCAACACTGTCAGTTCACATCCCGTACAGCGATTCGGTATATTACCCGCAATATTGATATTATGAATGCTCGTTACTTTCCCACAATGCAACTATTCGGTTACCTTGCGCGAGGTAGTTCTCTTCGCTCGCTTAGTAGTCCCATGTTTATAACCAATTATATATAACAAATAGAGAGAGTGTTGTTGTATTATCTTTATATATTATCAAGCACACAAACGATCAAATTATACGTATCTTCCGTGCAAGTTTCAAAATTTTGCTGAAAACGGACGTCCAACTTTGGAATTTAACCCCTTAATTGTTATACTTTGTGCCCTTATTACTTTCTACAAACAGTACAGATGGGATCAAGAATTTTAATAATAATTCACCCTTAATTTTTACTAATTAATGCTGAACAAGCGACAGCGAGCGAAAGTATGGTTATATAGGCTAGTTTAGGTATGTGTAGCAAAAAGAAAACACGATAGGTTACGATTTAATGCTTTTTAAGTGTGCTTCTGTCGCTTTCAAATTATTACAGAAGGCCTTTCTCTTTGTGTTACACTAAGTGACACCACCTTTGCACTTTTAATTTAATTCATGATGGTGATGTCAAACTTCAAAGCACATAAATAACAGGTTTTGCAGAAACCATTTTCTTTTTAAATCCGATATTTTGTTTGAACCAGTTCATTTTTTTAAATATATTTAGGTTAAATTAAAGTGGAGTAAACAAAGTCCCTATTTAAAACTAAGTAAAGGTGGGGCGCTGATTGGATTGAGTGCTCGGTTTTGACCTCAAGAAGTGATCTAACCCGATCAGACTCGGTCAGAGGTCAACTAATTCCTCAAATGATGTACCAGTAGTTCACAAATTATTTACCAGTCAGCCCATTCAGCAGTACTGAAGCTTGACCTAAGTTTAAACATTCAGTACCTTCGTACAAGGGACCATGATCTAATGAAACTAATATATAAGCTTAGTTGATCTCACAGTTTACTGAAATTAGTCAAGTATTCATAATAATTTTGTATGTGATTGTTCCCACGAAATGGAGCTTATTTAGCTTTGGGGTTAACTGGTGTATCACCGGAACAGTTTTAGAAAATTTGCCGGGTCAGTTAAATTTTTTTTTGTTTGTTTGTTTGTTTGTTTATGAGCAAGAATGAGTGAAAGTCATGTAAGGGGAATAGTAAAAATGAAGAAATTGGTTATTTTTGATGTTGTAAGCGACACTGTATGTGGAGGCGGATGGACCATTTCGCGGAGAGATATAGTTGTTATGATGTAGTGGCGCGAAGAGGAGTATGGCAAGTGCTATTGAAATGTATATGATTGCGGAAACCAGATGTTTTCAGTACCCTCGCTTACGCGTGTACACATCGTCGCTGACGCGCCTGCTCCCTTCGGGGGCACTACCGCGCTGGTCCGCTAGCTCCGCCCTACCTTGGCTCGGTTAGATAGCATTCGTGCACTTAGTGGCCACCTAGCACAAGTTGGTTTGTGTTTTTTGCACTGTAGTTTTTTATGCCCTTATCCTAATGTGAGGTAATCTAATGTAAGTTAATGTAGTCCAACGAAATATATCCGTATACAGTACATTTTGGTACTTTTTTTCGATTCTAATACTGGTCCGGCGATGCGGCAGTAATGCCTTAGCTTTGTAATAAGCGAGAAGAAAATATAAACGTCATAGAAATTACAAGGTTCTAGAACACATGTCCCACTTCCCATTTAGCTGTAATAAAAACAGAAAACAACGTATCCTGCGGTCTTCTAACCCGCTTTCACTTGCTGACGCTCGCTAGCAATATTCTGTGAAATAAAATTTAAATTTTGGTACAGAAAGGAACCAACCTTGCTAATTTATATGGGGAACCTGTGTTATAGAACTTCTCCTTAGCAATTATCTGGTTCACACGTTGCATTAGAGCGTACGTTAAGTTAGGATAAAAGCCGGAAGTTTCAAACTTTTCATCGTGCCATTAACTGACAAAATAATGGAACTGGCAGTTGACGTGGAAAGTTGAAACTTGGCATACATATAGCCTTCAGAGAAAAATATACAGAATCCACGTTAATCAGTAGGTCCACGTCTCATATAGCCTCGCTGCTGAAAGGGACGCTAAACTAAAAACCAACTCTACGTTATCAGGCAGGACGGTCGCCCTGCAAGCAAGGCTTTAAAAAGTAGATCGACTAGTGCTTACGCTTCTAGAATACAAAAAATGGCATTTCGGCGTTGTTCGTTTACGACAACTACGAAACAGATATGAATGAAATTTAAAACATTTGTTTTCTGGTAGAAAAGATTGCAAGTGACATCAAAATAAAATTTCCATGTGAAAAATTGTCAAAGTTGTGATGCGTTGAAAATGAAATTCTTCTTCAGGTAATCACCAGATATCAAAAAAAAAAAAAAAAAAAAAAAAAAAAAAAAAAAAAACTGCACCCATTTCGACGAAATTTGGGACATATGTGTACTTTTACACATACATGCTCATGCTCGTTTTTGTTTTTCGTAGAAAACAAGAGTTTCTTTTTGTAAATTTTTGAAATAAAATACGTCTGGTTATACGTATTCACGTTTATGTGATCTTAACATAAGTGATATCAAATTATTTTATAGTTTTGCTTTTGTTGTTTAAGTTTTGTTTTATTTCAAATTCTATGATCACAAGTACCTTGTTCTAGGACTTGCAGAAGATTCTGAATAGTTCACTGCAAGGAAAAGAAGTATTATCTACGCACAAGAATTTGGGAATCTTAATAGCAGAGCTCGCAGTTTATTAACAGATGTCATCGTTCGATATATTGGCGCAGATAAAAGGTACAGATCGTTTCGTTAAATTTTGTGGTATCGTATGTTAAAGATAATGTAAATGCAATAGTCTTAAATATTAAGTAATTGCTGTCCTATACATTTATCGTCTTCACTAAGAATTCCGAGTAGAATCTCGTTTTCACATGGCACATATTCGACGGTATTGATTGCGTTTATCACCGTGACAGTATTTTTCACTTATGATCTATATTACAAGTATGTTTGTAGTTGTGTTTTTAGGATTAATTTGGTCTCAAAATGCATTGAAATTATCAAAGCAAAAGTTCAAACACATTAATTCGTTAGTTGCTCATTGTGGTACACAACAATATGGATCAGTTGGAATTTGAAAGTGTTCTGATGACTGCATAGCACCCTTTGGATTGATTAATAACTGTTTGCAGTAACTTGGAACACGTTGAGTTGTATTAAATATTACAGTTCATTTATTTGCCTGACTTAATGAAACTAAACATTCACTTCTTTCTTTAGTGCCAGTGTTACAAAATTTATAAGAAACAGAAAAACACACTGCTGAACAAGACTGTACTTTTAATATAAAAACATATTTACACGTGACGTTTCGATCTTCTAGCCAAGATCCTCATCAGACGTACACTCTGATGAGGATCTTGGCTAGAAGATCGAAACGTCACGTGTAAATATATTTTTATATTAAAAGTACAGTCTTGTTCAGCAGTGTGTTTTTCTGATTTTATTCGCAAGACGAATACTATGATTGTGTGTCAGTTTAAAATTTATAAACAAGTGTTTTTTTTTTTCCTCCCCAATGGAGCGTCGTCTCTTAATATTTATTCAAGCTTCTATGGGAATTGCTTTGTGAAATTTCATTTTCTGTCTTACAGGATCAGTAGACAGTCATTCATTTCAATAAGTGAGGCGATTGTACGATTGTTTCCGTCTGAAAACAAGGTTTGTGTAAAATTCAGTTAGGTGAGGGAATTCTTGTATATTGCTAATTTTTCGTTTTTCTTTGCGTTCACTGGAAAAAATTTAAAAGTCGTGGAGTATTTTATGATTCTTTGAAGATTGTTCGGAAATCATACTGACAACTTTTGGAGATAATAGCTGATGTACTTCTAAGCAAAAATGATCCCATAAGAATATGTTCAATTTTCAACGGTCTGATAGTTACAGGTTGGTAAATATTTTATACAAATTTGTTCAGGACAAAATTTTATTACTCATCCTGTATGTACTTTAAAGAGATGACGCATGGCGTATTTGAACGGCAATGGAAGTACCTTTCCACTGATGTATATATGACGATAGTGGAGTTGGAAGGGAAGTTGTGGAGGAAGAAAAAAACTTTCTTCATTTTAATAAAAGTAGTTCGATTGTATAAGGACAATTTTATTTTTCTTTCTGATACTGTAGTATATATATATATATACAGGGTGGTGCATTTAAAATTTGCCACCCTCTATATCTTTGAAACGACTGCGAATATGAGAAAAGGCAAAAACACGTCTATCATTATTTTAAGGGGCTTGAATTTTGAGCTATAAAAAGTCCACCCCAGGTACCCCCCTATTGAGGTACGTGGGTCAACTTGAAAATTTTAAATGGCAAAGGGGGTCGAGTGATACATCGTTGGAAAGGTCTAGACAAGAGAAATATTTTGCCAAAAGTTTCAAGTCCCAATGTTGACCCTATCCTAAATGGCGGGGGTTCCCATTTTGTGTCCATAAAGTCCGTTGGCACCCAGTGTATCTTCGAAACGACTGTAAATATGAGAAAACACAAAAACATGTCCATCACTATTTTAAGGAGCTTGAATCTTGAGCTATAAACGGTCCACTCCAGGTACCCCCATATGGGGGTACATGGGGTCAGCTTCAAATTTTTAAATAGCAAAGAGGGTCGAGTGATATATCGTTGGAAAGAATGTGAACCCGAGCCATTTTAGATGGAGTCAACATAGGGACTTGAAACTCTAGGTAAAATATTTCTCTTGTCGAGACCTTTCCAACGATATATCACTCGACCCCCTTTGCTATTTAAAATTTTCAAGTTGACTCCAGATACCGCTATATGGGGTGTTTAGGGGGATCTTTTATAGCTGAAAATTCAAGCCCCTTAAAATAATGATGGACGTGTTTTAGCGTTTTCTCATATTCGCAGTCGTTTCGAAGATATAGGGGTGGCAAATTTTAAATGCACCATCCTATATATATATATATATATATATATATATATATATATATATATATATATATATATATATATATATATATATAATATAAATTTGCGACATTATTCAGCATAAAAATTGAAGTTGATGCGTAATTTTTTGTCGTTCCTATTTGGCGACAGTGTTGGCAACCGTGTTTCTTGAAGCTCTTGGAAGAAAGATATTTTGTTCTGAAAATTAGCTTCATGAGGCTCCTTCCAACGCAACTATCGTCACGTGCCATATACCCTTGGAAAGGCCATTCTGTCACCATTCAAATGCATCATAGATGACCTTTAGAAAAAATACAGGATGAGTAATACATTTTTGTTTTGGAAAAATGTACAGAATTGTTACCAACCTGTAGGTGTCAGGCCGCTGAGAATCGGATATGTGTAGAAGCTTTTTTGCTTAGAATTATATTAACTATCATCTTCCGATTTCGCCGGTATAGTTTCTGAACACCCATTGAAAATTAGACTTAATTGTATTAATATTTATTTTATCATTGTCTTCAGAACAAGGAGAAATTTACAATTTAACTTACAAGTGAACGTTTTCCATAACTTATCAGAATACATTTTTCAATGCTCATTTTATTGAAGTACTAAAGGAATCCAGAAAAAAAAAAGAAATTCCAATATGTCTAATTTACAGCATATATATACAGTGAAACTTGTATAAGACGGAACGTCAAGGAACAAAATAATTTTCCGTTGTGTGCAAATTCGAAAAGTTAAGTTCTGTAACAATAACTGCTGGTAAAAATAATCTCGTAGTACTATACCTAGGTTAAAATGGTTGAGGTGAAAGATTAATTAACACAAAAATGTTTTTACAACATAAACTCAATTTACAAAGTGAACTTATTTGAATAAGACAGACGCTTAAAGTAGAAACTACAAGTATGTATTATTTTATTATGTATTTCCTCTCACATTCCTCTTTACATTTTCACCGCCTTTTAAGGATTGTTTTCATTTTCTGGGTTTCAGTGTTGGAAATTTGCGTTTGCAACATTTGAAATGAACTTTATATTTTACAAACATTGTCTCTTTTTCTCTCTTCAATAATCGTATTGTGTCCTCCAAAGTAACAATAACATTTGTTTTTGCCGTATTTGTACACAACACTGGGCACACAAACACGCCACACTGAAACCACATTTTCTGCAGCAGAAACAATGGAAATTTTCAACAACTGGTCTAAATTTCTACCATTTTTTTTTCAAAAATGACCGAATTCTTGGAAATGCATGTGTAATGACGGAGTAGCAAGCAGTAAGTCTTTAATTTATAAAGAAAGTTTTGACAGTAGAAAAGTGCTTATGTGTGTATCAACAAAAACAGGAAACAGGTAACTTAAATAACAGAAACATTATCTCCATTCTTGTTCACGGTCGAAAGATCTTAACTATTGAAAACAGAAGTTCAGTAGTAACGCCAACGCAGAGACAGACAGACTACAGTGCCCCTACGTTTCGAGCTGGCAATCAGTTAAGAGAAAAATCTTTACCATATGGCAAATCAGACAGAGTTGCCGGGACTAAAAACTATTCATCTTCGGCAAATTTCCGGTTTATATAAGTTTCGTTTTAAACAGGTTTCCATGTATTTTGTTTCTCTGTGGAAATAATATAGTTTAATTGTAATTTTGTGTTGTGCAATAGGATATCAGGACTGTATATTATAACAGTGATTTGTTTTTCAAATAGCATACTTACTACGTCCCCTATAAAGTTGCTCAAGGGAAGAAGGTTTTGGCAAGAGGGAAACTTTGGGACAGATATTGCAACACAAGAAGGTATTTGCGGCAAAGTGGTGTTTTGCCTTTGAGAAACCGGTGTGCAGCTACAACTTCTACCGAAGTCGATTTAGATGGTACGTTCATAGTTCTTTTTCATTTATTTGCTTTCATGTTCATAAATTCTGTATTATAATTTTATCAGTAAATCACGATGCATAGTGTTTTATGCTATCTTATATTCAGACAAGGGTACAAAACTTCCTAAAAGAGATGCGTGCCGATTTTTTACATGGTTAAACATATTCACGTATTATGGTCAATCAACAGATTCACAGTTCAAGGGCACTACCTTCATTATAAATCAACAAATTTCCGTGAATTTGTGCAATCAGTATATCTGCTGTTCATCTGTGTGTAAAACTCTATCACTGCTTTCATATATTAACGGGACGTTTTGTAAATACATGTTCCGAACACCTCATATGACATTTGTGTTCAGAAGTATAATACTGTCTGTTTCACATGTTTATTGAAATATTATTTCTTGTACTTCTGTCCTAGAAATTAATACATATGTATTTACGTATACTGAGTATGTACGTTTCTTTCACACTGAATTATGTAGATGGTGTCCTTTATTTTCAGAGTCCACTGATGAATTTGCCGAGGAAGCTCTCACGTGGTTGAGAAATAATATAGAGCCATGGGAGAAAGTGTGTGATCTGTGGAAACAAACGACATTAAATCGGAGAGCAAATTACATTCAGTCAAAGAAGGATATCAGCTCCTACTTCAAGGAATTTCCTGCTTTAAAACAGCCTCTTGGATACACACTTGTAAGTGTAGTGATATTGCTAAGAAGTTTACATCTTTCTATTATTATTTTATGAATGTAACCGAAGAAAGAAAATACCTTTATATTATTTTATAGAAGTGTAATTCCGTATCACACTTCTGTACTTAACTGTACTTAAAGGAAAATGAAAAAAAAAAAAAAAAACGAGTAACAAAATTTAATGAGTTAAAAAAAAAATCATGAACATAAGGGTCTTATGTTGATGCTATATATAAATTGCGAACACGGCAGTTTTTCTTTGCAAAAAAAGCACCTAGCATGAGGCGAGAGAGTTTATAAATGTTTTTCGGTGTATGAAGTTGTACCCTGTCTTGCACTATGTTTCGGAGTTTTTCGGTTCTAATTTTTTCCTGTGAGTAAGCTGATGGACGAGATGGTGCATCTTGTAGCAGGTAGAACGTTTAGTAATTCTGAGAAAATCAACCGGATTTTCAGTACACCAAAACCTGTATAGATTCAGAAATAATGAAAAATCAGAGTGAAAAAGTGCGAGTGGGCCGAAAATAGATCTTTTGTCTTCGACGTACAATGCCAATAAGTTAACCTCTACGCTACCCAGCCCGCTCCCCGATCAGCCCCACATCCTCACTCTTGTTGATAATGTTCCTATGAAAACATTTAATAGTTTATTTTAATTTACAAATATACCAGCATCAGCGGCAGAAGGTTCAGAATTATGTAAGCTTACGTTAAAGACGCGTTTTTGTGTAATTAAAAACCAACCAATGTATAAAACAGTTACCAGAAATTAGATAAAATACACGTGCAGTACATGCGCGCAAAGATTTAAGAAAGAAAAAAAAGCTTGTAAGAGTTTTCACCTTTTATGGCTTTGTTAGGCAGGAAGAGAAAGACGAAAGTGGAAGAAGAAAGATACAGAGTAAGACGAGTTACGCCATATTTCTGGGGGGGCGCGGTGGCTCAGTGGTAGAGCGTTCACCTCCGGTGCTTGGGGTCCCGGGTTCAAACCCTGCTCCCGCCGTGTGGACTTTGTGGTGTAGAAACACCGTGCTCGTGGGTTTTCTCGGGTTCTCCCACTTTCTTCATTCCACCATTTCATTCATCTCTCATCATCACCGTCTCCTTTAGCCTAACCGGCGTAACCGTGAGACGTAAAACTCAAAGATTTCATTTCATTTTGCCATATTTCTGCTAGGTGCTATGGTGGTCATGTGATCACGTGACTGCTGTCAAGTACTCATACGAGAAAGTAGAGAACCTTGTGGAGAAATCACTGTTGGTATAGGTGCGGTCCTTGTGTCTTTCTCTATTTCTTATTCCACTTTCGTCTTTGCGTCCCTGTATGACGACTCCATAAATGCGAAAGCGCTTGGAAGTTTGTTTTATATTTGCGTGTATTTTATCAGTTCCACTCTAAGTAATTGTTTTTTACATGCCTACTTTGGGATTTCTTTTTCAATCAGACATAGTATTTTCTGAAAATGGATACTATAGTGGGGTGAATGCCATTGATGTTCATAACTTGATTAAAAACGCTCTGTTGAAACAAAGATTATTTAATGAACTTCAAAGGAAACTATACTACCAAACATTTGTATAAAGAGAAGAAAGCATAGAACATTATATCATCAAACAGCGTTAGGTATATGTGACAACAATTTCTTTTACTTTTCAGATCGACATTGATTTTGGCCAGTTATATCCTGGGAAAGATATAACATTTTTTTCAACGTGGAATGCAGACTTAAAGAAGATTCAGCATATACTTACCACGACCAAACAAACAACAAATGACGGAGCCACATTAGTAGAACTTTTGCTGCAGGAGAACATCAGGGAAGGTAATTATTTTTCTTATTAAGGGGATCTTCTACCTCTTCGCTTATGTTTCTAACTTCCCATTTGAAAACATGTAAATTTTAATATGGTAATTTCTAACAAAGTATTGTAGGTAATGACTTGAAATTTTTAATACAAATAGACAAGACCCATATAAATCCAACCACGGTCTCCAATTTACGTTACATGCGTTAGATTAATTGCAATATATTCTTCAGTAAGTTTGGCAACAGAGAATAAAAAGTATGCTGCAGAGGGAAGAGGGCTGACCATCTGTTTGCTTGTTAGCTGCTTTAAAAAGGACGCTCTTACCAGAAAAATCACGTTGTGATTCTCACTTCTCAGTGGTTAGAATGGTCTGGACTGGAAGAGCCCAAAACCACTTCTTTCTTCCTTTCACGGTTTGTTTGTTTCTTCCACCCCCTGCTGTCACAAGAAGACAACTTGTTTCGGAAAGCATTTTGAATTAGTAGCGAAAAGCCAAACGAATGACACCACGGACGGATTAAAGGGAGGGGCGGTCACTCCCTCCGAGAACATTTGAATACTTTGAATAATCGGAGTAAGAAACTAGAAATTGCGTAATCTAATAAGAAAAGTTTGTTGAAGTATACAAATCAAGACGCATTTTAAGTGTCACAGCATTGTACTCTCATCCCCTCCCCTCCCAATTCCCTTCTGAAGAAGTTCTCTTTTGTTTCTCTGTTTCATATTAGCCTTTACACTTACACTTTCATTATCCAGTATTGATTTTTACCATACCATCTGCACAGAAGGCGAATAAGGTTTACGAGTCCTTCCTGCCCCCTTTTTTAAAAATTGCTAATTATAATAAAATTTATCGAAGTGCATGGAAGTAAGTTTTGACTGTGGAGAAATGGTGTACACATTGTTTATTATTTCATTAAGTATTGTTCACTATAATTATTAAAACGCAACACTGTTCAGCCTACTCCCGTAAGCAAAGAAAAGATCAATTACAGGTGCTCCGGCAATTTTCCCTTGTCTCCTTTTAGTCGTAAGTCCGAGCAGAATAAATCAAAATCTAGAAGAAAAATAAATGATAATTGTAAATCGACAACATATCGAGCACTTAAAAAAGCTCTGTTATTCTTTTGTTTCATTATTGAGCTCAGATCACGAGAAATATTTCAACTGCTGTGTAGTAATTGAACATTTTTCGTTTAATCTCCCAAAGAGTCTGAAATACTGAGTTCAGTGACCAGTTTACATCCCTGAAATCAGTAATTACTTGAATAACAGTATATGAAGAAGATAGATTCAGTAGGGTTAATAAGCAGATATGAAATCCCTTTTGTAGCAATGAATGAAACTAATGTTTAGAATTTGTGACGAAAGAACTTTTCCGCAGCGTATAGTCTTTAACTTGTTGTTAATTGTCTATTTTGATTCATTAAGCTGTTCAATTTCTCTCTTTTTATCCGTATCTGTTGCAACTTCCCAAAGAGAAATACATACGTTGACTTTAACCTTTGGTTCTTGAAATAATATACTTCATGTACAGCTTTTATACACGTACTTATAGGCGATAGATAAGTATCGTATTAAGATTAGTTTTCACCATTATTTGGACCCAATATTTGCATATAAGAAACATCGCATTATCCCTTTGCCGAATCTGGGTGTAGTTACAAAAGATGATACTTTTTGTGTGTGTTTTTTTTCAGACTGCTGTCCATTGCTTACAAAACGTAATTTCCTTTTTTCTTTGATTATTGACTTAAAGTAATATACAGTATTCATTGCGTATCACAGAGCAAACCTCTGCAGGTATGAGAATGAATGCAGTCAGAAAGTTAGCACTTACATTCAAATAAATTAGTATAAAGTGGTCCAAAAGTGGGCGTACCCCCCTTTAGTTTCAACAGTATAGTGTTAGTTATGGTAGAATGTCTGTACACAGCTACCTTAAAGTCGTAAGAGTCGTAAACAAAGGTATGATCACCATCCATGTCATAACACAACTGAATTCTGCACAAAGTTCTGGCAGATGTTTTGCGGAGATACTCCGGAGTCAACGAGGATGAAGGCGTGTTCCACAGCTGCTCGTAATTCCTGCGTTGTGTGATATCGAGTGTTTCTTACGTGTTGCTTCATGAAAGCCCAGGGAGCATTGTCTGATATCGTCAGATCGGGACTTCTTGGAGGCCTGGCAAAGAGCTGGATGCACAACCTCTTCCAATCCAGCGGCCAGGAACTGATCTGATAACTGTTACCAAGCAGAAAACAAATGGATAGCAATGTTTCCAGACAATGCCAAGCAGTGTTACCAAACAAATGTAGGTAAAACCAAAAACCGTCAGAAAACACCAATTAAGAGGTACGCCCACTTCCGGACCTCGCTGTATAAGCGTAAATTAATTACCTACAAATGTTCTTGATATTTCATTCTTTTCCAGATGCCAGAACAGTCGTAATATTAATACTTCTTGGAAGATATTTCCCATCTGTGACCACGTGTATCAAAAGGAAAGACGGAGGTGGATTATGGAAACCTTCCAAATACGAGGCACAGCAAGGATTCCTTTTTCATGTCAGAGTATGTACCATTATGTAATATAATGTATTAATATCTACACTTGATTACCACGAAATATGTCATTAACATTTAATTAGTGATTGGAGAATGGAGAACATTGCACGAAACCTTATCGAACAAACAAACAAACAAAAAAATCATCTTTTCTGGAAAAACTGCTATGCTCAAACAAAAATATTGTGTAAGCAAACACCATTTTCATCAAACCACGATCCACTCTGACTCACCACGTGTCACCATGATCTACTGATCTACTTCGACCTACTGACCGAATATGTCGAGAGTGGATCAAAGTGGAATGTGTTATATTGAGGACTACAATGAGTCAGTTGTTATTGTTGGGTTAGGGTAGTCATACGTAACAGTGGAACATGTAAATGTAACCCAAGATCCACTAAAGTATACTCAAAATTATCCCCACGTGATCCATAGCCACTGACCCGCTCCATCTTTGATGTGCACTCGATTGATATGATTACCATACCATATCAAGAGGATCATATTGGTGGTACATGGAAACAAAAAAGTTTAAGAAAAGGCCCCCTCGGGACAGCACGCCCTTGGTGGAGTGAGCTATCAACCATATTTTGCAATATACATGACTC